>NC_066617.1:166539423-167789423 GCF_025201925.1 Gopherus flavomarginatus | reverse complement strand
CATCAACAATAAACCTAGCTGGGCGCCTTCGCTACTAAACCAAATCTTGTGGTCATTGGGCAGTTCAGTTGAAGCCTGCTGTATGGGCTATCTGGCCAGAGCCAGTGCAGCAAGCAGAAAAAACACACACACACACACACACCCCGAACACCCGATGACAAATACTACCACAGCTGACAGCACCACAGAAACTAGAGCAGGAACCCTTGAGTTAAATGGTATCATAAACAGATAGTTAAAGGTTAATAGAACAGGAGTACTTCATGTCTCTTTTGACTGTAAAGGGTTAACAAATTCAGTGAGCCTGGCTGTCACCTGACCAGAGGACCAATCAGGGGACAGGATACTTTCAAATCTTGAGGGAGGGAAGTTTGTGTGTGTGCTGTTAGTTTTTGGTTGTTGTTCACTCTGGGGGCTCAGAGGGACCAGACATCCAACCAGGTTTCTCTCCAATCTCCCTGATACAGGTTCTTACAGATTCAAAATAGTAAGTACTAGGTAGATAAGGTGAGTTAGGCTTATGTTTGTTTTCTTTATTTGCAAATGTGTATTTGGCTGGAAGGATTTTAATTTGTACTTGTATACTTAGGCTGGGAGGGTATTCCCAGTGTCTATAGCTGAAAGACCCTGTACCTATTCCATTTTAAATTTACAAAGATAATTTTTACTGTTTTTTCTCTCTCTAATTAAAAGCTTTTCTTGTTTAAGAACCTGATTGGTTTTTTTTTATTCTGGTGAGACCCCAGGGGACTGAATCTGGATTCACCAGGGAATTGGTGGGGAGAAAGGAGGGAAGGGGGAGAGAGAGGTTATTTTCTCTCTGTGTTAGGATTACTTTCTCTCTCAGGGAGAGTCTGGGAGGGGGATAGAGAAGGAGGGGGGAAGGTGGATTTTCCTCTCTGTTTCAAGATTCAAGGGGTTTGAATCACAGTGATCTTCCAGGGTGACCCAGGGAGGGGAAGCCTGGGAGAGGCAATGGTGAGGGAAAGGGTTTACTTTCCTTGTGTTAAGATCCAGAGGGTCTGGGTCTTGGGGGTCCCCAGGCAAGGTTTTGTGGGGACCAGAGTGTACCAGGCACTGGAATTCCTGGTTGGTGGCAGTGCTACAAGTACTAAGCTGGTAATTGAGCTTAGAGGAATTCATGCTGGTACCCCATCTTTTGGACGCTAAGGTTCAGAGTGGGGAATTATACCATGACAAATGGGAATCTCCTGCTGGCTTGATGTCTTCTGTGAGGATACCAGCATTATGGATCTCCTTCCCTACCTTTAGATAAAATAGCCTGGAACTGTGATGGTTTGCTGCTTGCCTCAAAGTTCTGCTTACCCCTCATAGCATTTGGGGAGAATGGGACTTTGGGGAAAAATAGGATTAGTTTGCCCCATTGCTCTGGTGGCTTGATTATTTTCTATTGGGTCAGCACAGCTGAACTAGCTTTTAATTTGTGGAATTGTACACTTCATGTGATGTCGTATATTGATGGACATACATGCATGAGTAGGGCTAATGGACAAAGGCTTTTGTTTGTTAGATTAAATGTACACCTGTTGGAAAGAGATCTGCTTTGTAATTTGGCTGTAACATTATGTACATCCATTTATATCATGCTGAATACTTATCCAAAACTGACACTAATTCACTATTGCTCTAGTTATGTTTGTTATATTGCTCATTCGGACACTGCTATGAAAAGAGAGAAAAATATTTGGTTTGTAGTATGAATAAATATAGTGTGCTGGAGAGATTATAAATACACCTGATCTCACTGACCTTCCAACAGAAACATTATATACTCAGAAAGACAACTGAATACTGGTATGTTTGAAAAACAGACCCAAACTTTGTCTTGAGCACCTACACAGTAAAGGTACTCCCTTCTGAGAATCCTCACTTTGTCTCATCTACTTTGCTTCATACCACAAGAGAGCAGCAGAGGTTCACAACTGCTAGGCATTTTGTAGAACCTCCTCAAAATTAACAGTGAGTCAGTAAAAGGATTAAATACTTTGATCATCAATTTAAAGTGAATGAATGAAATAGATCAACAGGAGCACTTGCCCAGCAACTAACATCCCGCTTTTATTCTGAATCCCCCACCTGCACACTTAGGCTTAGCATTAATACTCTTTGCATTTTAAAAGAATTTTAAAGTGGATTTGTGCATCATGCCTTGACAGCTGAAGAGTGAGAAATACTTATCTATCCACAGACCAGGGTAGGTATGGCAATTCCTATCAAAGTTTGTGCTGCCACCGTCCATATCAGACCTGTGATCCATCCAGTTCTGTATCCCATGTGACAGTGGCCAGTACTATCTGTTTGAGAGGAAGATTCAAGAAACCCTAAAGCGAACAATAATGTTTCATCCTAACCCCAGTTAGAGGCTGCCCAAAGCCTGAAGGTTTTGATCTTTTCTTTCTAGTTAATTGGATGTTCCCATGCACACAAGTGTTCAATTCTTCTAGGAATTCCATTAAGCTTTTGGCCTTAATGTTAGCAGTGAGTCCCACAGGTTAGCGGGAGTGGGCAAAAAGACAGTTTAAGAAATTGCTACCTTTGTTGGATTGAAAGGGCTTTTGTTTGCACATATAGGGGCAGGCAAGCCCACTCCTCACTCTTCTCTATACTGTTCATTAATGGTGCGTACGTCTATCCCATCCCTTCTTATTTGTCTCCTCCCAAAACAGGCTTAATTTCCCCCCATTCTTCATATGGAAATTTTCCATGCTTCCAATAATTTTTCATTGCTCTTTATGCATTTCTGCAGTGTTTGAGGTAAGGTGGGGCAGAGGACAGAAAGGAGCTAAATTAAAATAGGTAAGCCTTTAAAACACATGGTAAACTTGCAACTGGTTCTAATTTTCCTGAAGGGGAGGTGGAGGGTACTCAGCTTTCAAAAGTTTGGCAAACCCTGCTTTAGACATCCTAACACTGGTTGTGGCCACCGCTGTATGCTGAATAGAGGTTTTTCTTGAGTAGTCCGCTATATGCATTGATGGGTATTCCCCCTTCCTTACTCTCCTACTGTCCTGCCATTCTGGCTCTTCTTAGGGCTGAGGCAATGGGGCTTGGAGTAAGGAGAAAAATCAATCTTCATCCTTCAAGAGGGTAATTAGTAAGAGTGGCAGTTGTCAAGTATCTGTGTGACAAATATAGTCACAAGAACATATACTGCCTGTTTTAAACTATAGCAGGAAAAGCAGGAGATGGTCAAGGAAAGCTATAAGCAGAGTCTGTAGTCCAGCAGAGAGAGAGAATGACTTTAAGGATGCTATTTTCCTTACTCAACTCACTTCTAATACTGAACAAAGAATTAATGATTTACTAATGTCACATGACATGTTTGCGGGAAATTGACAGACCACCAAATCCACTCACATTTGCCACCAGAAAGCCAGACCAATTGTTAATCCAATCGAGCCCATATCTGCAGCAGAGTTGGCAGGCTCCTATTGAGCTAGCCCATTGCAAGTTCTAGTCAGACATTGTAGCTCCCAAGATTTGAGAAAGGCCAGTAAAAGCACGTTGAGTCTTCATCATACCATCACAGTCAGCGCTTTGCAGTAGCGTTTTAGGTCACTTGTGCTCTCAGATGTGTAGCCTATCAGTACAGGTATTTGCTAGGGAAGCATAGGTAAACTGAAGGTAGTAATACAGTGACCCTACAGATCTGTAGCCTGTGAGACAACTGTTTAGCCAAATTAAAGCATAAGGCCTAGTCACCCTTAATGTTACTAGGTAAACATGAGGAACCTTAGATCATAAAAGACAGAATATTGTAATAAGTGATTTACCTATCAGTTGTTTAGTCATACAGAATACCAGTCGATGCTAGCTTTGGATATTTTAAGAAATAAATATATCTAATGTATGTACGTACAATTGGTTACCATAGCATTCTTGATTGATTATATAGATATAGAGATATTACACACACACACTAATAAGTTTGTGGTAAATGGCTTCATAACCTATAAGAGGAGAAGCACTGGAGGAAGTTTAGGACAGAAGCCGCCAAACATCCTTATGAATATTTGTGGTGGCCCTCTAACCCTATAAAAGAGTTGAGCATAGTCTAAGCCAGGGGTCGGCAACCTTTCAGAAGTGGTGTGCCAAGTCTTCATTTATTCACTCTAATTTAAGGTTTTGCGCGCCAGTAATACATTTTAATGTTTTTAGAAGCTCTCTTTCTATAAGTCTATACTATATAACTAAACTATTGTTGTATGTAAAGTAAATAAGGTTTTTAAAATATTTAAGAAGCTTCATTTAAAATTAAATTAAAATGCAGAGCCCCCCGGACGGGTGGCCAGGATTCGGGCAGTGTGAGTGCCACTGAAAATCTGCTCACATGCTGCCTTTGGCACACTTGCCACTGGTTACCTACCTCTGGTCTAAGCAGTTGGGATCTTTTTGGCATGCCAGCAATAGGACCACTTGTGGACCACCTGTCTCCCTGGTTCTAGGTCTCTGCAAAAGGTGACGTGAGTATATGAATGCTCTAAATGCCAGACATTTTGACCATTCTGTTTTCTCTATCTACTTTGCTAGGTTGGAATGTTTGTAATTTTGTTAATTGTGCTAATTAAAATCTTACAAGGTCAGAAGGCCTTTCCTAAATGTGTGTCTGTCCCTCGCACACCAGGGTCCTCATTATAGGGAGAACTCTAATAAGTCCGGGTCTGATCCTGAGGTAGACCCCTACCAGATCATAAAATGTTAATTGGGAATTCTAATTAATTTATAACCAATAGCTCAGGCAACAGATGCCTAGCTACTGCAGAAGCAACAAGTGCATTGCAGTCTTGTGCATGCTGAAGTTTATTTTTCCCTTTGTGATAGTGAAGTTGAGAACTATATATTTAATGTGAAGCCATTTAACCAGATAAAATTTCAAGTTGGGGCAAATTTACGGAAATAACTGCTTCTACACAGAAATAGGATAACTAAGAAACTAACTTCTCTTCTCCCTCCAAGCTATGGGAAGGGAAAATCTTTCAGATAACTTAGAATTGGAACATCCAAGTTCTATTCTCTACCACTGAGCTGCGGTGTGGCACTTGACAAATTTACAACTGCCGTGCCTCAGTTTTCTTCTCTGTAATATGGAGATAATACTTGTCTGCCTCATTTGATATTGTGCAGTTAGTAAAATGTTTTGTACAGCACCAGTAGTGAAGCTTTTCAGACAGATGTTTGAAAGAGCTTGCCATTTAAACAGAAGATGCTGCCTGTTCCTTGTTTTGGGCAGCAATAGGAATGAAGTGAAGGTTGCATCTTGTTAGTTACACAGTTAGTTCCCTCCCATCTGAGTTTAATGTTTAAGATGGTCATTCATTTATTAGCCAAATTCTCGAGAGAGAGAGGTTACAGGCAGGATTTAAAGGCCTTTTGTAAATTAATCTAGGGTAAAAAGACACAGGGTTTAAATGCTGGCCACTGAACCACACACCCCTGGCACTGCAGAAAAATGTCAAGAGCTTTAGCTTCCAAGCCAGAGGTTTCTGCCACTTGAGCAGACAGATTCTCCAGTACGGTAGTGGAGCATACAACATTGTGGGGCTAGATTTGCAAGGGCTCTCTACACCCAAGGTGCTGAGCTGTTTTAAATGTCTCGCTCCAGCTGCAAGTGCTGAGCATTTTTTTAAAATTCTGGTCTTAGAAAGCAGCAGACGTGAAGATTTGATATTATATCCAGCAGAAGCCAGCTCTATGCATGCACTCACCCACACATTATACATCACAATCCTGGGATGAAAAGCACTGCACAGTCAAAGAGCACTGTGCACTATGACAGACTACTTATGTAACAAACCATACCAATTTTTTTTTAAGAACATATATTAAGCTTACAAAAGCTTGCCAGACATTACACTTAAGTTGAATTGGATGCAAATGCTGGTAGACTTGAAGGGATCACAGATAAGAGTACATGTTTTATTACTAGATCTTGTGTGATTTTAAGGAAGATTTAAAAAAAAAAAACACTCAGCACAAAAACACCTATTAAAGTGAAGCATAACCTTTATACAAACTACCCAGGGCCAGCATAGCTGACCAACTTTTACAAGTTTAAGCAATGAATAATGGCATTTGAGAGCTAATTAAAGCAATGCCTTTATGTAACAACCTGGCAAGTTTCTGGAATTTGGTTGGCATACACTATGGAACATCTCAACTTCACTACTGTGCATCTAGCTAAGCTTCAGATGTAAACACTCTCATTTCATTGGTTGCATACCATCTAAGAGGAGGACATAAAAGCCAGTTGCTGTGGAATTCAGTTTTAACATACTGCATTTTACTCATTTCTACATTACACAAAATTTCTACTTGGTGCACAGGATGTCAACCTGAACTGCACTGAAGACCGATTATATACACTTCATGGCTCCTTTCAGTTAAGACCTTGCAATCAATGACAATAGCACTCCATTTAACCTCAATGTCTCCATTTCCTTAATGTTATACAGCAAGCCTGTAACAGAACTAGGAATGGATCCAGGTCTTCAAGTTCTTTTTTAGAGGATGAAAGCAATAACAAAAAGGTAGGAGAGGGAAGCAGTTTTATCCAGACTGGACAGCATTTTGGAGTTGATTTGAGGAACCGATGAAGGTTCAGGCTGAATCTTCTATATTGTGCTTTTCTCAGATGGTTCTCTCTTCCTTATCCCTCAACTCTTTCTTCTCCCTATGTGCCCCAACAGAGGTTTTGTTCTGGCTTAACTATGTTAGTTTAAAAACAAAAAACCCACCCCCCACTATAAATATATTGGTATATCCCTAGCATGGACACATTGATACCAGCAAGAAGGTGCTGCAAAGCTGCTGAGAGAGCAATGCCATGCCAGAGACTGTTCCAGGGCACAATTTACTGCGTAAACTCATGAAATAATTAAAAACTCAAGTTATTCTCCTGACCAAAGTGGGTTGCAGTCCCCAAAGGCCTTTCTCCTCTCAGCCTCTCCTGGTCCTTGTTCTAACTTGGGGACTCCTGCAGAGGCCATCCTATACTTCTCCAGCTCAAGCTGAGCTCTTGCTGGCCTTTATTCAGACTAAGTCCTCTTCAGACTATCATCTGACCCTTAACCTCATACCCTCAGCTGGGAAGCAACTGATTAGTCACAGGTGGGTCTGGGCCCATCTCCCCTTACAGGTGCCTTGTACTATTATAGCTTATTCCTCTTCCTGTACAGAAATAAGCTATAGTGGAATAAGGCAGTGGTTCTCAACCAGGGGTCCGGGACCCCCTGGGGGGGGCGCAGAAGGTTTCTGGGGTTCCGCCAACCATGGCTGGTGGTAGACTAGGACAGAAAGCCAAAGCCCTGCTGTGCAGGACTGCAGCCAGGGGCCCCAAGCCTCGCCACCTAGGGCTGAAGCCAAAGCCTGAGCAACTTAGGTTTGTAGTCTCTCCTGTGGCATGGGGCCCTGGGGAACTAGCCGGCTTGCTACCCCTTAACACCGGCCCTGGCTTTTATATGCCGAAAAACAGCTGTGGCATAGCAGGGCCATGGAGTTTTGATACCATGTTGGGAGGGGCCTCAGAAAGACAAAGATTGAGAACCCCTGATGTAAGATATTCTTATAACAGTATAATTGCATCCACATGTGGGTTTGGTAGGGCTGGTGGGTGTACCAATTTAAATTATACCAATATAATTAAAGTGGTACAACTTTTGTGTTTAAACAAGGCCTAGGTCAATCACAGGAGGAATAAACAATATCAAGTACTAAATGCCTTCACTGCAGGGATATACTGTAGAACATCTGGAACACTAAAAAAAACAAAACACATGCATGAAACAATACCAATTCATGTGAAAGTGAACAGAAGGAAGAAGTAAGAGCTTTCTTGCACACCGCAAGTGACACACACAAGGATCACCAAGTAATTTTCAGTCCTTCTCGTTTGAGAACCAGAGTGACTGGGCATGAGGTTGCCTATTTATACATTTCTCTCAGTGGCATATCCTGGACAGACCTCTGTTACCATAATATTTATTACTTACCATTTTTATAAGTGCTCTAAGACCTCCATTTTACACTTAGGCAAATGGGAATAAAAGATAAAATGATTTAGCCAAGGTCAAAAAGCAACTGTTTCTTGGTAATCTCACAAGTATCATTAGCAGCTCAAAATGACAAGCCTTACCTAGCTATGCTAACTAGCAAGAGTTCACAATGCCTGCACCAATACTGTTGTGGATAAACTGTTCCTGTATTGACCACTGTTATAAGCTTTTCCTCATCCATCCATCCATCTTACTTAGCCTGGAAAGATGGACACAGCAGGCACACAGTACAAATGAAATTCACTATCCACCGTACGGCAGCAGCCAGATCCTTAATTTGAATTAGGTTGTTTTTTTTTGTCTTTCCACCCACCCCCCATTGTCACGAAACCTCTGTAAATATTTTAGGCCACCCTTTTCTATTATGACTTGAATTTGCAAAACTCATGAAGCTGCCAAGTCCCTATTTAGTAAGTCTGCTGCTCTTGCACAATAGTAGTATTTGTACATATTTGGAAAGGGCAAAATCGGGACATTGTATATTTTGTCTAAACTTACTAAAAATAATAATCTAGTTATTTATATTGCACATATCACAGTGGTACTCGAATGCTATTTAGGAAACAAGCTTTAAACACAAACAAGCAGAAAAGCTGATCTACATTCCTCCCTTGCATATGCCATTTGGATGCACTGCTGCCTTACCCATCTGCCCCCACAGACACGGAAAGCTATTGCAGAGAGATTTTCTTAATCTCACTCTGAACATGCCACAATTCAGGGTAAACATGATGCCTTGTGAGGTACACACCAGGTTCCGTGCAAAGTCTCATTCTCTATCCTGGGCCCCAAATTAAGTTGTCATGGTTATAGTGAGGAAACCCCTGATAGACCAAGAACTGCAAGTGTCTGTCCCAAGAACCAGAGGTGCTGGAACTAGAGGTGCTGGAGGTGCAGCAGCCCCTCTGGCTTGAAATGGTTTCCATCATATACCGGGTTTACAATTTGGTTCAGTGGCTCTCAGCACCCCCACTATACAAATTGGTCCAGCAGCCCTGCCGAGAACTGGGATAAGATTGAAATCACTGACATCAATATTTAATGGCCTAGTTTTTTTCCCCTCTAGGTATGAAGTCACTTTTGTAAATGTAGAATGGCACAATCTGGAATTTAATTCATGTGAAAGTTCTTGAGGTGGTGGCTTTAGTTGAGAGTTACCACATCTTAATGAATAATGTTGCCAACTAAAGAAAAAAATGGAATCAAATTTTCTCCGAGTGTTGTTATTTCAAAAATCTTGTCTGCTCTCAATTGGAGCATCTTCTCTTCTAAACCAGAATAGTATTACCGAAGCCTAACTGCCCTCTGATTCAGGCTGCCACTGAAGTCAAAGAAATACAGGAATGATCAGACCGATAGACCCATGGTCCATCTATCTTGTTTGACAGCAACAAGCACCAGATGCTTCAGAGAAAGATGCAACAAACCCCAATTAAGCAGATGTGGGGTCATCTACTCACAGCACATGCAAAAAGAATTTGTCTCTTGGTTTTAAACAAAAAACAAAAAAACACACAAGGAAGGAGGAAAAACATTTAGATCACTGGTAACTCTGCCTCTTGGGCACCATCACCACGCTGAGAATAAATTATAAGGAAAAAAGTTTACCTTCATTCAAATTTACAGCTCTGTAAGACTCTACTGCTTTATTTCTCAGAAAAATAAAATAGAAATGACTAACTAGAAGAAACTTCTATTTATGTCAGACAGCATGTCTGAAAAATAAACATTTTTGTTGTACCAAAGCGGCTTATCACTAATGGCAAATCACTACAATTACTACATTGCGGGTCTTTTGTTTTTTGTTTTTTAAAAAAGGATGCCAGGAACATGCTTGTTTAAGATTATCACATGGCCAGTGTCTCTGAATCATTGGTTTGTTTACATTATTTGCAAGTGTCAACCAACGTGGCTGTCTTTGGAAACTGCACAAGGGAAAACATCTGCTAGTGTTGCTGTTCCAATAAGAGACTTGTCCAATCCAGTTCAGATGTATAAAAGCAATTTCAGACCAAGTTCATGTCTTTTATGTAAGCTTACTGGAGTTATCAAGCCAGTTTTCAATACTGTGAAAATAAAACATCTAGGAAGGTTTCTTTTAGAAGAGAGGTATCACCTGTACAACAATGCCTAAACAAATACTTGTGATATGACAGGTATTCAAGGTTGCTAAGAAACCCAGATGCCTTCTGAAGTTCTTTGCTATGATGCATACAACAAAATTAAACCCATATTACACACCTTAACTCAGGCAGCTAGCATGCTGGAACCACCACCTATCATGCTGACCAATACTGTCTAATTGTTTCCTTGTGCTCCCTGTCAGCCGAAACCTACATGTTGTCTCCTGTCTCAGGCCTGATCTACATTGAAACGCTTTACTGGCATAGCTATCTCAGTAAGGGATGTGATTTTTACTGATGTACTATACCATTAAAAGCTCTAGCGTATAGAAGGTATAGCAGTATAACTATGCTTGTTCAGATATGGTTTATGCCAGTTGCTTGTACCAACTTATGAACATTTATAATCAATATAAGTTCATCCATGCTAGAGGGTTTTGCTGGTCTACACACTAGGAGAGGCCTGCCAGTGGGTGCTGGGCACCCACTATTTTTTTCCTTGTGGGTGCTCCAGTAGTCAGCGCCTATGCTAACAGGTACCTAGATAGACCACTTATTCTTAAGGCAAAAAAGAAGCATAAAGCTCCCTAACACTTTTAGGTTTTTACTTAATTCAGCCAAGTCTGGCTAACTATGTTTTTTCAGCACAGGCATTTAAACCAAATAACTGAAATACTAGAAGGTAAGCTCAGGAAAACAAATGGTGGTAAGGAAGGAAAAAAAGCATGTAAGAAATCTGTTTGTTCCTATGTAATAATTCAGGAAAGAGATATTTAGAAAGAGAAGAATGAGACGATAGGAAATTTCTGCATCAAAACTGGTGTACTTCTGTATTATTAGCCTATTACAGTGTGAACAGAAGAGCACAAGGAAAATATTATAACTTTCTGTAATGATTCCCAAGTGTCACTTATAATATTAAGGCATTATGGTGCACAAACCAATTGGGAATCTAAAAATTAAAAACATACGGTAACACTGGCACATAACAGAAGATGTTAATGTCTTCATTGTAAGACCTAAGGACTTCCATTGGAACAAAGAAAAATCTTCAGGACAAAAACAGAAAAAAAAAAAGTTAAAACTGTTGAATAAGTATTGTGAAGAAAAATTTAAGCTAGTCCCAAATCTCTCTGAATAGGATTTAAAGTACTCTTAGCTCCATTATGCTGTGACAAAGTTCCTCCTCTACCTTGGTGGGTCCTACACTTATTGGCAGATTTACTCGCCTCAGAGATTCATCCTGTGAGTTGGGAAACAGCCCAGAGACCTTCCCCTCTGGTAGAAGCCACAGTCCAGGTCAATTCCTCCTGTGTCTGATCAGGAGTTGGGAGGTTTGGGGGGAACCCAGGCCCTCCCTCTACTCCAGGTTCCAGCCCAGGGCCCTGTGGACTGCAGCTGTCTAGAGTGCCTCCTGGTACAGCTGTGCAACAGCTACAACTCCCTGGGCTACTTCCCCATGGCCTCCTCCTAACTCCTTCTTTGTCCTCACCACAGGACCTTCCTCCTGATGTCTGATAACACTTGTACTTCTCAGTCCTCCAGCAGTGCCTACTCACTCTCAGCTTCTTGCACACCTCTTGCTCCTAGTTCCTCTCACACACTTCCTCTCCCCTGGCTCTCTTTGGCCTGACTGGAGTGAGCCCTTTTATAGCATCAGAGGCGCCTTAATTAGAGTCAGATGCTTAACAGCCTCACCTGACTCGTAGCAGGTTCATTGGAGTCAGGTGTTCTCATTAGCCTGAAGCAGCCCCTGCTCTGGTCACTCAGGGAACAGAAAACTGCTTATCTAGTGGCTAGTATATCTCCTTTCTACTACTCTGCTGTTCCCAACTGGCCTGGGTCTATCACAATACATTAAATGCCACTTTGATAATCAGATTCAGAATATGTCCTTTAAGCCAGTGGTTTTCAAACTTTTTCTTCCACGGACCACTTGAAAATTGCTGAGGGTCTCAGCAGACCACTTAATGATCTTTCCAAATGTTTTTGTACTGTTAGCTAACTACTGTAAAGCGTTTTGGATAAATGCTATATTAAAAATAAGTGTTTTTGTTCTACAAATAAAAGCACACATCTCATATTTTAGTATCAGTAGTCTTACCTTTCTAATGTGATGGATGTGCCCTCTCTCCCCTGCTGTGGCAGCACCCAAGCTCGGGCTGAGAAGAAAGGTGGTCTCTCCCTCTCTCTCCCCCACTCCAGCAGCCCCTGAACTGGGAATGGAAAGGGGGGTGGTTCTCCTCTCTCTCCCCAGCAGCCACAGCCCTGGAGCTGGGGAAAGTCACCTGCTTCTCTGGCCAATACAGCCCTGCACATCCCAAATTCCCCCCACTCCCTCTTCTTACCCCACTGCCCCCTCCCACCTGCCCCCTATTCCCCAAGGCCACCACGTCACCTTAATTTTTAATGGGCTTCAATTGGAACAAAGAAAATCTTCACCTAATTTTTAAATATAGCACCTCACCTTAAATGTGAGGCTTCTCCAGGGTCCAGGCACCTAATTAGCAGAGCCATGCCTGCGTGGCTCTGCTAATTAGGTGTGTGGCCACCCAGGTTCACACCTTAGAGGGAACTATCCGCAGACCACCTGAATAGAGCTCTCTGACCACAGTTTGAGAACCTCTGCTTTAAGACATACACATACCTATGGACATTCAAATTTCACAGCTGCATTGTTCTGTATTCTTAAAAAAAACAAAAACAGCAAATATTCTTGTATTGCCTAAAGTTCCAAATCAGGTCCCAGATCCCACTGCAGTAGGCACTATACAAAAATAGTAACGGGGAGACTGTTAACTCCTCAGGGCAGAGCGTAACTAGAACAGATAGATAGCGGGTGGGGGAAAGATGAAACATATGCAGAGTCATCCTGACACTGAATGGGCAGCAGATTAATTCTTTGTGGTGAGAATGGGTTAATAAGAGCATGGGAATGGCAAAAGAAAGGCCAATACTTGAGGGACGTGACTGAGTGATATGCAATTCTATATTGTACTTTGTCCCTTTTTTTATATATCAACACTGGTCTATATATAAATCCAAATATGGATTTAATGATAGTATACTAAGTTTACTGAAAGATGCAGATATTGCTTACCAATAGTATCATTACTCATGAATTTACGAGTACCATATTGAAATATTTTTTATTTTCATGTTAGGTTTGATACCATGAGAAAAATACATGCTGGTACAAAGCGTCAATAAGTTTTGTTTTGGAATAGGTGGCAGTGAATGAAAGGAATTATAAAGACAATTCCAAACAAGTGTCAACAGCAGCTCTATATACCACCATTCCCATGTAATCTAAATATGCATGTTCTAGAGGAGCAGCTGCAGAGATTATACCATTTTTAATTCAGTCACATAAATTAAGGGGACATGAGATTATGAAGGAAAAGTCTAAAGTAATCTTGTGTGTATAGTGAAGTACTGAAACAAGGATAAAAGGTTGGCTTCTGTAACTGGAGTGGATTCCGCACTTGCCTTCCTGCAGTACTGTTATTAATCCTGGGAACAAGCCATATTTGAATTCATTGGTGTCTTTATACTCAAAGGATTTCAGAAACCCAGCTTCATAGACATACCTCCACATGAGGATCCCTTCTTGGCCCTCTCCACAACCTCCTCACATCAAAGTCCTAATGTGCCTGAGGAGACAGTAGCAGAAGCTATCTACAAAATAGGCACCTACTGAGCTGATGGCCTCCCTCTCTCTCTTTGAACCATGTTAGCAATATCCTCCCGAGCATCTCATTTCAGCATTAACATGAGACAATTCACACCTCTCAGGGTGATTGTTTTAAGCTGTCTGCAGACTCAGATGCACAAATTTGAATTAGTTACACTTGAGTCATGTCTTCAATCTTTACTTTGTAGCTATGGCACCTAAAAATGTTTTAAAAAATAATCAATCCTAATTCAGATGCCATCATGGGAGACTCTGAAAGCCAGGGCCCAAGGCCTGTACCTAGACGTGCCTATGTCTTAAACCAAGCAAGCATTCTCATTCCACTTTCGACATGCAGAAATGCCCCCAAAGTGCAAAGGTCAGTGAATTTACCCTAAGCTCAAGGATCCATTGTGATTTGTTATCACGTCTTCTCTAGATATTTGTGTTTATCAAACCTGCACCTTCAAGATTGTAGGTGATTTACAAACTCCTAAACCAGGAAGAGATTCAAATTGTATTGGAGATGAGAAGCTGGGTACAGTACCATATTTAAAGTATTTATTAGGCTAGTGACTGAAGGTAGGCCATCAAACCTCTCTTCCTTTTCTACAATTGTGACAATTTGGGGAATCTCTCTATGCACAATTTATGAATTGTTTGAGATTATGAACTCAAATAGCTAAGCAGCAGTTCTGCAGAAAAGGACCTGGGGATTATAGTGGATGAGAAACTGGATATGAGTCAGCAGTGTGCCCTTGTTGCCAAGAAGGCTAACAGCATATTGGGCTGTATTAGTAGAAGCATTGCCAGCAGATCGAGGGAAGTGATTATTCCCCTCTATTCGGCACTGGTGAGGCCACATCTGGAGTACTGCATCCAGTTTTGGTCTCTCTCCCCCTACCCTCACTACAGAAAGGATGTGGACAAATTGGAGAGAGTCTAGCAGAGGGCAATGAAAATGATTAGGGGGCTGGAGCACATGATTTATGAGGAGAGGCTGAGGGAACTGGGCTTGTTTAGTCTGCAGAAGAGAAGAGTAAGGGGGGGATTTGATAGCAGCCTTCAACTACCTGAAGTGGGGTTCCAAAGAGGATGGGGCTCTTCGTATGCTTAAACCAGTGTGATTATCTGTACTGTGTTTTTGTTTCGTATCCCTTTGTGTTAAGGACGGATTTGCATGTCTGGGTTGTGTAAACATTCTATCAAGACTCACTGACATTTGAATATATCTATTTGGATACGCTAAAGAAGGTGGTCAAGCCAAGAAAACTGGTTCTGCTTAAGTGGGCTGGTAACTAAGCAAGAGACCACCTGAGAGGGGACTTTGGTTATTTGACAAAGTTGATTATATTGTGGGTGGGGGCAACGGAGGGTTGATGTTACAAAAGAAAAAAGTCTCTCACTGGCCATTTGGGGGATGGGGAGGTACGAGGATAACAACCGCAACAGAAAGAAACAGGCTGCAGGACACACACTATGCTATGATTTGGAGGAGAAGCAATGAGATGGGAGGGGAATCCTGGACTCCTACAGTACTCTGGCCAGATCCCAAAGAACACTCAAGTGAGGAGAGGAAGCTGATGCAGGGAATGGTGTATAGGTGTGTCATAAACAGATAGTTAAGGGTTAATAGAACAGGAGTACTTTGTGTCTCTTTTGACTGTAAAGGGTTAACAAGTTCAGTGAGCCTGGCTGTCACCTGACCAGAGGACCAATAAGGGGACAGGATACTTTCAAATCTTGAGGGACGGAAGTTTTTGTGTGTGCTGTTAGTTTTTGGTTGTTGTTCACTCTGGGGGCTCAGAGGGACCAGACGTGCAGCCAGGTTTCTCTCCAATCTCTCCGATACAGGCTCTTATAAGTTCAGAATAGTAAGAACTAGGTAGATAAGGCGAGTTAGGCTTATGTTTGTTTTCTTTATTTGCAAATGTGTATTTGGCTGGAAGGAGTTCAAATTTGTATTTTGCTGAAAGGATTTTACTTTGTACTTGTATACTTAGGCTGGGAGGGTATTCCCAGTGTCTATAGCTGAAAGACCCTGTAACATATTCCATCTTAAATTTACAAAGATAATTTTTACTGTTTTTTCTTTCTTTAATTAAAAGCTTTTCTTGTTTAACAACCTGATTGTTTTTTTTATTCTGGTGAGACCCCAGGGGACTGGGTCTGGATTCACCAGGGAATTGGTGGGGAGAAAGGAGGGAAGGGGGAGAGAGGTTAATTTCTCTCTGTGTTAGGATTACTTTCTCTCTCAGAGAAAGTCTGGGAGGGGGAGAGAGAAGGAAGAGGGGGAAGTGAATTTTCCTCTCTGTTTTAAGATTCAAGGAGTTTGAATCACAGTAAACTTCCAGGGTAACCCAGGGAGGGGAAGCCTGGGAGAGGCAACAGTGAGGGAAAGGGTTTACTTTCCTTGTGTTAAGATCCAGAGGGTCTGGGTTTTGGGGGTCCCCGGGCAAGGTTTTGTGGGGACCAGAGGTGTACCAGGCACTGGAATTCCTGGTTGGTGGCAGCGCTACAGGTCCTAAGCTGGTAATCAAACTTAGAGGAATTCATGCTGGTACCCCATCTTTTGAACGGTAAGGTTCAGAGTGGGGGTTTATACCATGACAAGGTGTTTTATTGTTTGTCTAAATTTGTATATCCCTTGTGCTGTCTAAGATAAAGATAAGTTTTGTTATGAAACTTCCAAATCTGGTGTCTGTTTGCTTCATGTCCCTGGAGAGGTAAACAATAACCCAGAGTCCCCACAAGATTTGAACTTTGGGAAGGGATGTGCCTAAGGAGCTGGAGTAGGATGGGGTGTCCCAGTTCTATGAAGTGGTGACAAACAGAATCTATGCCCAAAAAGTGTGCCAAAGACAGACAGTGGTGGGGCCTACCCATACTAAGGGAAGCTTAAGAATACACAACTCTAGCATGGTGAGACCCAAACACAACAGCCTTGTGAGTGTCCTGAAGGGGAGCTCCATGAGCGCTGTGACAATATTAGAAGGTTAGCAATTTTTGAACTGAAGGCGGGATTTGAACAAAATATCTGGCCTCTATAGTGAGTGTCTGCAGAGAAACATGCAAGTTTAACTGTTGCCATTGCCCATTCACTGTACTGCCTGCACACGCCCTTCTTAGCATTGGTAGAAAGGTTCTGTTCTGTGTCAGTTTTGAACCCAAACTGCTTTCAGCTGGCATAGGAATAAATCTTGAATGCATGGAGGGCAGGGAATGATACCCAGGAATGGTGGTGGGGCAGAGGAAGTAAGTGGATAAAATTGTTTATCTGCCTTGAGATATTTCAGGTCAACTGCAAAGGCAGCTGACGAATGAATGACGCATGGATTTGGCAAAGAGGTTTACTTTTTGGCTTCTTATTTTTACCCCCCTCACACCATGGAACCTGGGGAATTGCTTCTTTGGAAGAAGTTTTACGCACAGAGAATGTTTTATTTCCCGCCCACAGGGTCACTTTCTTTCCTACCACAGCGTTCTGTTAGCACACTATCGGACAGTTTGAAGGGATTTCAAAAAAAACCCAAATTTTTTATTTTATTCATGATGGTTTGTCTTATTTTATAGCAATGAAAGTTAACTACAGCTCCTGTAGATCCCTTTCCTTTTTTTACTGCTCAAAACATTTGCATGGAAAAAAAGCATCTTTATTATTTAAGCTCTGATTTGGTTTTGCTACTTAACTACCATCTATCTGCAATCTCGACTTTATAGAAATGATTAGGACTTTCTGAAAAACATAAAGTGAGGATTCAGGAATAGTAGTTCAAGGACAAAATCTGTTCTGATACTGGATGCTCTAGCAGTTTTGATATTTTGCTTTTGGCTGATATGAATGGGAACTGCATGTATGTATGCAAGAGCAGGACTGCCCCTTAAGTGCAGCTGTAGTCCAAAAATCAAGCCACCAATAACCATATTTTTATGGATTATAAAGGCACCTTAAACAACCAGAAGTTTGGTTCGCAAAAAGCAAGTGAGTGCATGTAACTGTGATGGCCACCATCTTCGCCTACGTAGTTGTGGAATGAACTGGAGACCTCCAGAGCTACTAATGTGATCTGCTACAACTTGAGCTAGAGCCAAGGCTGCATAGCTGGGACTGTAACTGACTTGTATTCTTCACTTAACTAGGCACAGAAGGAGACCTATAAACATACTTGACACTGGGTTACATAACTGCACAAATCTGCATGTGCAAAAAAATTATTAATTAATGTTAATTGTGACTGAACTGGCCACGTACCCAGCTAACATAATCCATTACGCACAAGTTTCCACAAAGCTATGTACATTACCTTCAAAAACCCATGTGCCTAGGTCTTATGTTTAATAAGCTGACAAAAAAATTTCCTATTACTCTTTGCCAGTACAGTTACTCCTTCCCTGGAGACTGCTCCTTGATTCAGTGGAAAGGCTTGTGTGCTCCAGTGACCCTGTGAGCTATGCCAGTGGGAGATTAAACTTCAGCTTGGGTGCCCATACCAGAACAGATCAAGTGATAGGGACCAGAGAAAATGCAGTCTAATGATCCCCCAAGTTGGGGGTTGAATGATAGGCCAATAACCTATCCTTGTAACAGAGTTACATAAACACAACAAGGTAGCCATTCTGGCAAACATCATGATAGGCAAGCATGGCAAAGCCTTGTTCGTTCCCTAAGTGACATCTGTCAGCACAGGATGGATTCAGAATTAGAATGTAGTTACTGGAGACTGATTTTATTCTAGCATTTGATTAATAAAAAACCCTGTCAGATAATAACAGTTTGGCAACTGAAACTTAACAGTCACTGCACATGAGCCAGAAAGAAAACAGCTTGATTTTCAAGGTTCTAGGCTGTAGTATTTAGAGACTGGCTTTAAAAAAAAAAACAAAAAAAACCCTTGCAAACTGATCTAGTTTATTACAAAAGCCATTAGGTAGGGGAATGCAATCAATTTCAGGGCATTGCTAAGTATTTTAACAAAAATCCCTCACACTTCATATAACAACTTAATGATAAAAGAGGAGAGATAGCAGAATGTTTTCCAAAGATTTACAGAAAGTCCAGTAAGATTTACAGAAAGTCAGGCACTTGTATTTCCCCAATGCACAGGATCACCACCACAAGAAATGGACTGTTTCATTCCATTGCCATTTCACTGTATCCATTTACTCCTGAGACCATATCAGTCAGAAAATGCACTACTCTATAAACTTTCAGAAGCAGAAACCAGAGAGTATAGCGGTTTGGGGTTGCAATATGGAGCACCACCTACCCAGATTAATAGCAACCAGGTTATCAGACAGGCTGTTTAGTCCCTGGACTGAGACCCCATAATTCAGACCTAAGCAGACAATGATCCTCTTCAGAAACTGCCAACACAAATTGCACCTTCCAAAACTCTTTCACAGTGGCCAAGGAAAGTATAGTCATAGAAACAGAGGTCGTAGTTTTAGAAGTGAAAAAAAAATAGTTGTTAAGACTGTGGTCATTAACTGAGCAAAGTAAGTACATTTGCATTGCCATTGCTCTATTTTGTAGCCAATAGAATTCAGTTTTCAGAGCTGTTACTCCAATATCTTTCGTCAGTACTTGATCTAAAACTTTTAATAAGGATTTGTTCAGTAATGAAGCCAGGGCCGGCGCTTCCATTTAGGCGACCTAAGCAGTCGCCTAGGGCGCCAGGATTTGGGAGGGTGGCAGACGGCTCCGGTGGACCTCCCTCAGGCGTGTCTGTGGAGGGTCTGCTGGTCCCGCGGCTCCGGTGGAGGATCCGCAGGGACTCCTGCGGCAGGTCCACTGGAGCCACGGGACCAGCGAACCGTCCGCAGGGACACCTGTGGGAGGTCCACCGGAGCTGCGGGACCGGCGAGCCGGCCCTGCGCCTAGGGAGCCAAAAACCCTGGCGCCGCTCCTGAATGGAGCTGTTGTCCTCAAAAATCAGGCCAAGATGATGAACTAACATGGGAAGAGAATCTGAAGTATTCAGTTGTTCTGACAACAGTATTAGCTTAGTACATTCAGGTCCTGTATTCTGTACCTGTAACTTGCTTATCTGCCTTCAGGCTTTATCTAATTCTAGATGTCCCTTGAAAAGTAATATTAATTGTATAGTTATCCAGAAAAGTAAGATTATGTCTCAGGAAATTAAAAATAAATTTCCACTCTCAGTGTGACTGCTTGCTTATTGAAGAGACTTACTGAAACCATATTGGGAGTGCAAGATGACACAGAGATCAAGATTTCCTCTGCTACAAGAGATAGTTTTAAAACTGTATGTGAGCTACAATAAAAACTTGGTATTTAGAAAAACTGGACCATCAAGGTTCAATTCTAAGCTATCAACATGGTTGGAAGAGTTATTCTTTTATATCAATATGTTTCCATAAAGTTTCTTTGGCATCCAAAAAAAACCCAAAAAACATTGTCTATGTTGACAGCATTTATATACACAGCCGGGTTTGATATCTATGCAGTTTGCACAAACAAAGCCTTGTGCACCCCAAAGGGTAGGTGCAAATACAGATATCAGACTGAAGCCATTTAAACAGAGCAATTCCAAGAACACATTAAACCAGCAAAATGAAGAGTCTCCCAAAATTTCAAATGTTCATGTTCTTCAACACCTTTATACTGAACAGCACGTATAAAGAAAGTATGCCTGAGACCTCAGCTCTCCTTCTGAGTTAGAGGGAGACAGGATCCTTTCAAGTGTGGAAGCAAATGGTGCCCCTCTTACTATAAAGAGAAAGGGGTATGTGTGTGTGAGCATGTCTGAGCGAAAGAGACAGACAGGTCATTCCTGAAGAGGGCTGAGACTCAGAAACTCACTACAGTAACTCCTCACTTAAAGTCGTCCCGGTTAACATTGTTTCATTGCTGATCAATTAGGGAACATGGTCTTTTAAAGTTGTGCAATGCTCCAATCTTGCATTGTTTGGCTGCCTGCTTTCTCCACAGCTGGCAGCCTCCCTACGCACCCCCCCACCCCAGTGCCTCCCACCTGGCGGTAGACCCTGCAGATCAGCGCCTTCCCCTTCTCCCCCCACCTCCTGCCTGCGGCAATCAGCTAGCTTGTGGTGTTTAGGAGGCAGGAGGGAGGGGGAGGGGGAAGAGTGAGGAATTGGCATGCAGGCGCCCCCTCCCTCCTAAACACTGTACACCAGCTGATTGCCCTGGGCAGGAGGCAGGGATGGGGGGAGGGGGAAGGAGCCTGCGCACCAAGTCCTTGCTCCTCCCTCTTAAACACCTCAAGCCAGCTGATTGCCCTGGGCAGGAAAGTGGGGGGTAGGAGGAGCGAAGACTTGGCATGCTTCCCGCCTCCCACCTGCCCACAGTCAGCTGGCATGCAGTGTTCAGAAGGGAGGGGAGGGAGGAGCAAGGATGCAGTGTACAAAGTAAAGGTGGAGGAGGTGGGGGGGGGAAGAAGAGACGGGTCAAAAGGTGGGAGCTTGGGGGAAGGGGTGGAGTGGATGGGCCGAGGGTTGAGTCCCCTGCCCCCAGCAAAGTCAGTGCCTGTGCTTGCAAGAACAGCAACCGGACAATCCATCCTCTTCCACTCTCTGACTCCTCAACCAAGCTTCATACTCAGCAGTGATGACTGTAGTATTAAATTGTTTCTTTAAAATTGTTTAAAACTTATACCTGTATTAAATTGCTTGTTTAAAATGGTTTAAAATGTATATAATGCCTTTTGTCTGGCAAAAAAAATTCCCTGGAACCTAACCCCCGCCCCTTTACATTAATTCTTATGGGGAAATTGGATTTGCTTAACATCGTTTCACTTAAAGTCGCATTTTTCAGGAACATAACTACAATGTTAAGTGAGGAGTTACTGTACTTGCTCTGGGTATTCTAATATTATGTGTAATGCTATTTACATCTAGTAATAGAATATTTCCTACACACTTTGTAGATTTTTAAAGGCCTAGTTCTTATCAGCTCATAAAGAACACTGATATCAAACATGCAAGAGTTAGCTTGTCAGGGACCATTTATTCTTCTTTGTTTGAACTTGATAACATTGGTCATTAGAAGTCTGCATCTGAAAAAAGATCCAAAATTTTAGCCACAAGACAGTTATTACAATTTTACTGTCTACAATGTACATCCGTGCACATATAAAAATTCCAAGAAGTTTATTGATGGTCTCTTAGCCTCAATCTTTTTAATCTATATAATAAGATTCCAGGATTTTCACTCTCTGTCACTCTGAAGCCTAAAATGTCTGTTGGATCAACATAAAGCGATGGAAACAGCTGCAAGCATGGTTGAGGGCTCTTTTTGTCTAGAATATCAGCAGATTGAATCATCTCTGGGATTCAAAGTCTGTTGCTACCCAATTTTGAACTTCTCCACCTTTTTGGCTTTAAAACACACAACTTTATGAAATCACACCCATGCTAGTAGCAGTTTATAATACTCATTTAAAGAGATTGTGTTTATTCAACCTGAGCAGCAGCTGATTTCTTTATTGTGCATCACCTTTCAGGTAGAAAAGTGACAAAACCTAGAATGCCTATCTGCCAAAAGCTTTTGATCCTATGAATTCTGGTAGGTTGGACAAAATAGAACTTGCATGTATACCGTTCTTGTTCTTGCAAAGCCTAAGTTTGCCCATGTCAGCCCATGTCTAATCCAAGAGCTACCAAGAACATATTTGGAAGAGCTTCAAGACTGTAACTACTGGCTACTCAAAACTTGAAAGCTTCCATTGAACCCCCAATCCATAAACATAATAGTTATCATATGTTAGATCAGGGCCAATGAGGAGAGGTGGGAGGAGGAGCAGCCGGTACAAATTACTGGGGCCCAGTGGTCTGGAAGGGGGCCCAGGGCCCAGCTTTGTTTAGCCGGTCTGCCCTTGCTGAAGGGCCCGAAAAATTTTTTTCACTGGGACCCAAACCCGCTCTTGGCACCCCTGTGTTAGATATTGGTAAATTAACTCCCAAATTAAGTAAAAGATCCATCAGATGCAACCTCTCAAGTGCAACTGGGAAGATTTGAATTGAAATCTTCCCAAATTTGTATTGTTTGGTTTTTATGTAAAAATCAGTTGAAACATGAGTTTTGAATGAGATCAACTTTGAGTTTCTGCATTTGTTCAAACTGCAAAGTAGAGCCACATTTTAGAGTGTGCGGGTGTGGGGTCGTATACTGACAACTTTCTTTCATTGAAGAGTTCCACTTCTGGGGTAAAAATTTGAATTGTGTCAGGGAAATAATCAAAGATGATACAGTCCTTTCCCAGAACACTTAAGTCTCAATAGAACTGAGTAATCCTTTTGAGCACCATGCAATTGGGGTTTTTTTTTTATTAGTTTTCTCATAAAGATTGTGATGTGCAAGTAAAGAATTCGGTCTTGGATACTGTTGGGAGCAAAGGCATATTTAAGCCTGATAGAATCCTGCTGTGAATGTTAAGAGTCTGTTTTGATAATATTTAACAGCATAAGCAGAACTGTGCATGTTTAAGAAATTGCAGAGTAATCATGTTCGATTAGATTTAAAATGCACTCTCCCTTGGAAGGGGGCACATGTTGGGGAACTGTTCAGGGGAAGGAAGGGGATTGACATTTATAGATACCCTTTGGAGCATCTGAAGAAGCTAGGAGGCCTTCCTTCCCAACCCTGCCGTCACCTTGTAGAAGGTGGTTAAGGTTAAAGAAGAATGCTGACAATTTTAAAAATCCTTTTCTTGTGTTATGCTTTGTTCCTGCTGTTTAGATTAAAACTATATTTTGGTTTGAGAAGGCTGTTTGGGGTCATTGCAGGGGTGTTGGAACTGGGGGAAGGGGGACTGGATGGAGGGAGGCAGAGGAGCCATGCCTCACCACGTTTTAACCTGAGTATAGTAGCCTTGGGCAGGTGCAGCAGAGGCTGCGCTTCGTGGTGGGGGAGCTGATAAGGTGATCAGCTTTCCTGCTATGAAGCGCAGCCCCTGCTAGCAGTTCTAGCGTCTTCCCGGTGGGGGGCTGAGGTGGGCCTTAGTCCCCACCCGCCATAGGACCCTGCCCCTTCTCCTCCCCTCCTGCCACCCGAGGCCCTGTCCCTGGCCAGGACAGAAGCCAAAGCTGGGCTGTGGTAAGAGCCACCCAGGGAGCACAGGCCTCTGTGGGGAGTCCCTGACCCTCCATCTGCTCTTGGTGGTGCATCCCTGGGGGCGGGGACATGGGCCAGGGGCTGTTCTTAGGCCCCTTGGCTCCCTACCCAGGGCAGGTGGAGGCTTCAAGGCTCCCCACAGTAGCCTGGGCTCCCCGGGTGGATCTTACCACTGCCTGGCTCTGTCTTTCAGCCTGGTCAGGGGGCAGGGCTTCAGGGGTGTGTGGAGGGGGAGTAGGAGCAGGCCCACAGTCCCAGCACCAGTAACCCCTTCACCCCCACTTGTACACAGGTTCTGGCACTCCTGGGTCACTATATTAAATTTCTGGTCACTAGCTCCCGAAAGGACAAAATGGCAGGTACCTGAACCCATTTGGACCTGTTGGGGTAGACATGGTTGATCCACAGTATCCTGGGTCTGGCTAAAAGTGGGGGAATCATATGATTCCACTCTGAGAAAGTGGAAGGCATGAGGTCAAACACCTGAGGGGGTGCACTCAGAAAGGGGTCAGAGGTGCAGCTAGCTCTGCAACCATGACAAAAATAATGATGAGATAATATCTTTTATTGGACCAACTTCTGTTGATGAAAATGAAACAAGCTTCAGGAGCTTACACAGAGCTCGTCTTCAGATCTGGGAAACTCAAGGTGTCACTGCTCAATACAAGAGTTGAACAGATTGTTTAGCATAAGTAGCTAATACATATTTCAAGGGACCATTCAAGGGGAAGTGGCCCATTAACATTTCTCCAGTCATAGGGAGGAAAGGATGGAGGGGGAACTCATGGGTGGGGGGTTGTTAGAGGGCTACAGATGATTTTTAGTGTCTAGCAAAATTTTCTTACCAACAGAATTTGGTCCAATAAAAGATATTACCTCACACACCTAGTCTCTCTAATATCCTGGGGCAGATACAGCTACACCACCACTGCATACAAAAAGTAATGGTGACAGTTTGTGCCATGTATTTGCAGCTATTGTAAATTAGCTGTATAGTTAACTGCCTCATCCCCTCAATTGCACTCTAGAAAAAAAAATGTACTGCAAGCTGAAAAAAGCTCAAAACATGATGGCTGACTAAAGCTGACCATACTCCCATGCATACAAAAGTTACAAGACAATATTTGAGAAATATTTGACCGTGTAATTGAAGGCCATTGTAATAAGTCTACTCCCTCGCAGATGTACGTTTGTGTGTAATTCAACTTAATCATTTGCTGACTTTTTTCCATAACCATATAAGGTCACCTTTTAAAAGCACAAGCAAGCATAGGCTCTTAGGCCCAAACAGGGATCTATTATTAGCCTAGAAAATTAAACCTGTACTCGATACTGCATTCCACGCGTACTCAAAAGTTTCACGGGTTTCAAATAAAGATGTGAATGTTTAAGTGTGCAGGATTTGGCCTCTACAAATTGTTGAGAATACTATACAGCATTATATACAGCGAATGTTTAGTCTTCAAGAATGATCTTATCTGCTGTTATCATCATCATCATCATCTGAATGGCTTTCAAAGAAAGCTGTAAAAGTTTTACCATGGTGTAAGCTTTGCTGGTTTAATCATTCACAGCCACACAGGAAAAAGAATTGGAATAATTCTAATAACCTATATTTGCATAGTACCCAGGTACAGAAGTCTCTGATACAGAACATAATTTAATGGGAGGAGAAAAGTGGAGGAACAGCAACATAATTGCATAAATTCCAGAATCTACAAAGATATCCCTGATAGTTCAATAAATCCAACATATTTTGCACCCCAAAAATATTGCCATAACTGCAAACCTTCACTAGTTTACGCTTGTTTTTGTTTTGCCTGACATTTACTATTAAGTACTATAACTAAACGGGGGGGGGGGGGGGGGAGGGGAGAGGGAAATCCCACCCCAATGTGCTGCTTTTGTTTAGTATCATACCAGCTGGGATGCTCATTTACTGATTCTGTCCATGATAATGACATTTACTGTAAGATAGTTTTCCAAATAGTATTGTGATGGCCAATTTTCTCTCTCTTATTTATAAAAAAGTCTTATAGTCCAATTTTACATAAGCTGTTGATTGCTAAACCATTTTGGGATACAGACATGAGGAATTTGTCAACTGACTGCAAGGCATTTAGTTCAGCTTTCGTTTCCTTATAAACCAATTATGTATCATTGTGCAGAATTACAGACCTAGGAACTATAGAGTTCA
The DNA here is from genome assembly GCF_025201925.1 of Gopherus flavomarginatus. Taxonomy (NCBI): domain Eukaryota; kingdom Metazoa; phylum Chordata; order Testudines; family Testudinidae; genus Gopherus; species Gopherus flavomarginatus. Next base: position 167,763,265 of record NC_066617.1, on the reverse strand, counting down.
CCACATGACCAGGGTGCAATTATCCATTAGAAATATTACTATTATTCTGTTAAACATTTATTTAGGGTGAGGATTCCATGCTTGGTAGACCCAAAATATTTCTTATGTCTTTTCCTTAACTATTTGCAAATTACATGCAATCCTTTGCCAGGGTTCGGTGCACTTGTCTCATAATAGCTTTGGTTCATTTTTGTACTTAAGTCTAGTATTTACCAAAAGAACATTTGAAGGTTTAGTCAGAAGGCATCAGACTGGCATCCTGTAATTGATCTGGGACCTTCATACATGCACATACCAACACAGTCTGTTAAATTTCAAATAAGCAAAATGCAGACTAGTACTAAGATCCTTCAGTTCCATGACCAGACTTCTGCCATTGGAGTTAAAATACAATATTTATTAGTTATAAATCTGTATGTCAGTCACTAGTGGAAGAGCTAAGCTTTTGAGCAAATCTGATTCAGTCTTGTTGAAGGCTGTAGTATGTATAAACACAGGACTTAAAAAAAAAAAAGTGAACACCAGAACGCTGCTACAATAGAATCCAACAGAATCGCAACTTTTTAATTGTAAACAGATTAGACAATTAAAACCACTCCTTTTCTTGAACTTTCAGCTCAGATCACTAGATTACTAACTTCGGTATTTCCTTTTTGGTTAGAAACATACAAACTGAGAAACCACTAATTGCATACACACACCTATCCTGAGCGATCTAAAAGTTCAACAAGTTTCAGTGGCAATCAGTTATCACTATTTTCAATAACATGACCAGTTCTATAGGGAACTATCAGTCTCCTTGGGCAACTAGAACATCCTCAGACATGACCCTCTCCATCTCCCTTCTTGACTTGTGCTGACCATTTGTCTCGACTCTATTCCTAGTATCATTAGCACAGTCTCTCCTCCTCACATTTACCTTTTGCATTATCATTTCTACAACAGGGCCTGTATATGCCACTGCCGTGACTCAATCTTTGCTGTAATGTATGGCTTAATTTCCTTTCATCTAGGGAACTGCAATTCTTTATGGTATCCTCAAAGCCACTACATTCCAGACTTTTGAGGTGCAGAATGCATCTGCTACCTTACTGCTCACAGGTAAGAGAGTTAATCACACCACCTGAACTCTGGTGAACTCTGCACTGGTTCCCCAGTCCTTTCAGATCCTATTCCAAATTGTATTGTTAAAGCCTTTTGTGTATTTATTCTTGTCTACCTCAGACCTTGTGTGCACCCCTCTACAATCTTTCCATTCCCTAATAGTGCCTGCCATCTGCAACAGCCTTCCTGTATTCTTCTGCCTCACAGCTCTATGTCTGCGGATTACATTTACTACCATTTTTGTGTACTTCACTGAAGGACTGGACCTGATACTTCAAAGGCTGGAACCCTGTCACTCTTGTGCACCTGCTCTTACCTTGAGGCCTGCATTAGGGAGAACACATAAATGCACCTTTCAATGTTACCAGGGCTACACATGGTGTTCACAGGAGGCATTCTGTCCATCGCTCCCCTATGCAGGAACAATGCCTCCAGTCATTGCTACCTCCACACCCCAGCTGAAGCTGTCATAACCAGGCCTCCAAAATGTTATGTTGAATTACTTACACTACTACAACCACCAAGAGCCCACTGCTTTGAGTAGAAGCCATGTGCTGGATAGTCTCTTAATAAAACTTTACGTGCTACAGAGTTCCCTATTCTTTACTTCCCAGCCAGGAGTCCTTTTCCTGGCAGTTCTTTCCCTTCCCATCTACCTGCCATTAGTCTCCTTTCCAGAAGGCACAATTCCCAGTTCATAAATATACATTCCATATATAAAGATGACAAGACTTGATTTGAGTGGGGTATATCAGAATTTTCCAGTAGTGTTTGGCAACTACAAAGAAGGCTGTTTGCAGGCAGGATTAAGTTGTCCTCACAGGCTGTTCTGCTGTTTCCAATTTCAGTGCCTGACCTCCTTAGAAAAGGCATATGTTGAATGCAATAGATGATTTAACCATTGTTTCTCAGTAAGAGATTAATACACTGGCATGATTTTTACAAAAAATGTTTCAAGATGCATTAGCTTGTTTGCTTGAATTTGCAGTGAGCTGTTTTTCCGATTACATGCTTTCAACTGGCTGGAATTTCTGACTGAAATCTACTGGTGCTCTGACAAGTGTAAAGAATCTTTTTAAAAACTGTCTGATTTGTTGTTTTGTTACCAAACATTTGCAGTTCTGGTGACATACAAAGCAGCACAACATATTGGCTCATGTGTACAGTCCTGGCTCCCTATTCCATTAAAAAATTAATGAAATACAATTTTCAAGCCATGTTTTTCTCATAGCCACTGCTTTTGTTTCACCTTGGTATTCCTGAAGTCAAAAACAATGCACTCTTGATACACCCAACAACACTCCAAATGACTATGTTAGAGCAGCTAAGGAAAACACAGTATGTCTAGTGAAGATTGGAGTCAGTGTTGTTTTTTTTCCTTGTATTAAGGTCTCACTCTAAGGTCAAATGAAAAGCCCAATTTTGGAGAAACATCCAAGAGTACAGATGCTTTCCTGAACCTTATCTGAATTAGCCAAGTCTCCTGAGTCTATAAGACTGGGCTGGAAGTTAGATAACAGGTTTTTCTGAGAGATCCAATACTACCAGTTTTCAGATAGCTCAGAAACTGGAGAGTAGCTTCTTTTTGGAATCACAACTTCTTCCCAGCTTGGAGCAGCCTATTGTGCTTCAGTCATCGCTAAAGAGGTTAATTGTGATCAGATGCGTAACATAATTAAAATGTTAACAACAAGGGGGAAGGAATGCAAGCCAAAATAGGGAAAGAAGAAGGTTAAAGAATATTTAGGTAAGTTAGATTAGGGTGACCAGAGAGCAAATGTGAAAAATCAGGACGAGGGTGGGGGGAGGGAGAAAGGGGTAATGGGAACCTATATTAGAAAAATACCCAAAAATCAGGACTGTCCCTATCAAAATCGGGACATCCAGTCACCCTAAATACGATGCATTCAAGTAGATGCAGCCTGATAGCATTCACCCGACGGCACGTAAGGAACAAGCTGAAGCAATCTCAGAACCATTAGCAAATTATCTTTAAGAACTCATGGAAGGTGAGCACGGTCCCAGAGAACAGGAGGAGAACAAAAATAACAGCTATCTTTAAAAAAGGGAACAAAAAGCAGGAAAAAAATGGGAAATTGTAAACGAGTCATCCTAACTTCAGTACTTAGGAAGATACTGGAACCTATTATTAAACGATCAATTTGTGAGCATCAAGAGGATAACAGGGTGATAAATAAAAGCCAACATGGATTTGTCAAGAACAAATCATGCCAAATCAACCTAATTCCCTTCTCCAATAGAGTTACTGGCATAGTGGATAGGGGTATGGGCAGCAGTAGGCATGATATACCTTGATTTTAATAAGGTTTTTGACACAGTCCCACATGACATTTCATCAGCAAATTAGGGAAATATGGTCTAGTTTAAAACTACTATAAAGGTGGGAGCACAACTGGTTAAAAATCTGTACTCAAAGAGTAGTTATCAATGATTCACTGTCAAACTGGGAGGATGTATCTAGTGGGGTCCTGAATGGGTCTGTTCTGGATACTGTACTATTCAGTTTTCATTAATGACTTGGATAATGGACCAAAGAGTACGCTGATAAGGTTTGTGGATGACGCCAAGCTGGAAGGGTTTGCAAGCAGTTTGGGAGGAAACTATGAAAATTCAAAATGACCTTGATACATTGGAGAACGGGTCTGAATCCAACAAGATGAAATTCAATAAAGACAACTGCAAAGTACTACACTGTGGATAGGAAAAAAAATCAAATGCACAACTACAAAATGGAGAATAACTGGGTAGGTGGAAGTACTGCAGAAAATAATTTTGGGGTAATTGTGGATCACAAATTTAATGTAAGCTGACAATGTGATGCAGTTGCAAAGAGTAATATTATGGGATATATTAACAGGGCTGCCATATGTAAGACACAAGAGACAGTTGTTCTGTTCTGGTTGGCACTGAATTCTGTAGTTGAAGTACTGGGTCCAGTTTTTGGTGCCACACTTTAAGAAGTACGCAGGCAAGCTGGAGCACATTTCAGTCTTGAAAAAAAGAAGACAGAGGGGACTTGATAACAGTCTTCAAAAAGATTAAGAACTATTACCAAGAGGACAGTGATAAATTGTTCTCCATGTCCACTGAAGGTAGGACAAAAAATCAGTTTAATCTGCAGCAAAAGAGAGATTCAGGCTAGATATTAGGCTTTTAACTATAAATACTGGAAACTGGAACAGGTTACCAAAGGAGGCTGTGGAATCCCCAGTATTGGAGGTTTTTAAGAACAGGTTAGAAAAACACCTGTTAGGGGTGGTCTACGTATACTTGTTCCTGTCTCAGCCATATGGACTATATGACCTCTTGAGGTCCCTATCAGCCCTACATTTCTATGATTATATAATGATGCTATAATATCTCATGTGAGGTGAGGACACAGAAAACATGGAAATAATAAGGTTATATATAGCCACACACAGGCCAGAATCCTTGGTATAACTTAGGTTTAAGCCTTTAAGACATGTCAAATAGCAGATGCTATTTTTTCATAAAAAATGTGACATATATTGAGTAACAAGAACAGCTAATTGGTTAGGCTTAACCACAAACTGCCTATAAATTCATAACAGAGTAGATCAAGCTATTAAAAGAGACAAAGTGGGTAAGGTACTATCTTTTATTGGACCAACCTCCATTGGTGAGAGAGACAAGCTTTCGAGCTTACGTAGAGCTCTTCTTCAGCTATAAAATACCTTATCTAGTAATTATGCCTTATAAGATATCTAAAAATTTGCAAGTGAGATTTAAGAAGCTATATGTAAAATTAAAGCTATCTAGAACATTTTGTAACAAATCCCTTCAAGTTATCTTGGCAGAAAACTTCAGTCAAATCAAACTGACCACAAAGTGTGCTGTAAATAGTTTGGAGCAAGTGTTCTTTTTATATAGAACTGTGATCAAAAGAAATACATACAACTAATTTTTAAGAAGAGTTAAATGGTACATTCAGATATATTGAAAGGCCAATGTGAGGTGAAAATCTTTAAACTGAAACCAACTAAAACGATATAAAAGCTTGCTCTCCCATAAGGGCTGATTAACTGTAGTATTAGCAGTTGCACAGAGTTTAAGGTATGAAGCAATCTTAGCAACCTTTTCACTGAAACGTAGGAAATAATCAACTACTAGTGATACAGAGGTGTATAAAACCATTTTTATTTTATTAATTATTTTATATTATTGGTGAAGGACCAAGTAAATGAGTCAAAAGATTTTGTATTTGTTTAATAATATATTTTGCAGTCATATAGAGCCACCAAGGAGCATAAAGAGACTATGTAAAAACTGTCCTAACTTCATAATGGATCTTTCTGTAGACAGCTAAAAGTGATGACAGAAAAAGCACAGAATTGTACAAAACTTGCCGAAAGGGCCACACTGCAGATGGGCACCATAGAAAGTACTTTGCAGAAGTAAATTGTTTACCAGAGCTAAATCAGCAGGTGTTTATGTATGTCCTAAGCTGTTTTGTATAAACTGCTAAGGCACGAGGTATTTTGCACAAAGGAACTAGGATTTTTCAATGACAAAAGTGCAAGAAATCACAGAGTAAACACCCTGTTTGATGTGATGAGAAGGGATAACTTGTATTCTGGTTGATATTTCAGATCTTTGCCAGAGGAATGGACTACTTTCTGACTCACTGACATTCGTTTCACCACGAGGAGAAACGCACACTTGAATTTCACTAACAAGTTTCATCTTTGTTGTCTAGAAACTATTGTAAGTGAATAAGTAGTTGAGAGCACTGAGGCTGGAAAAACTATTTATACTAGGCCTAGTACTGTTGGTAAGAGGAAAATGGTTTTGATCTACAGCATAAATTAACTAGTAGTAACCCACAAGATTTCAACAAGATTTCAGCCTAGAAATTACATCGATTGTGTGGTTAAGAAAATCAACAGTTTCTCAAAAAGAGGAAGAAGCTTTGAATTAGCTTGTAAGCTACCACTAATTGGTTAAAATGGCATAAGAGCCTACAGTGGTGGTGAAAAACCAGAGAAATTAGAGGTATTTCAAAATCATTACCTGCATGTTATATCTGGAGGTTAATTTGTGATAATCTTGAGACAATAAGTGGCAATGCTTGGCTATGAGTATCACCTGGACAAGGTAATTTTGAGCTGAACTGACAATCTCCAATAAGTAACATGTCTAGATTCTAAAATTTAGAATTGCCTGGTTGAACTGCTACAGGTAGTCCAATAATTCTATTGGGATACAAACTTGATTGGAAATGAAAAAAGTCTATATTTTAAGAATCTCATGTTGGTACAAAAATCATCCACCTAGAATAGTACAGAACCTGGCTAAAAGTTTGATTTTGTAACAAGACTATTAACACCCCGAATTAATGTATTGTATTGTCTCTTGATAAAATGTAACATCCTATGTTGAATTCTCTTAAACATTATAAACATGATCATTTAGCCATCTTCATTTTACTTTCTATAATTTCTTGTTAGTTTTTTACATACTATAATGGTTAAAAAAAAACAAATAATTTTAAAATAATTCTCTAGTCTGTACTCAGGCTAAGGAATAGAGGGAAACATCCTGGAGCTAACTGATTCATGAAAGATATGTAACCAACATCCGTTTTATAATGTGTCTTACTTTCTCAAACAGACTCTTTGCGGCTAAGTAGGTCTTGGGACACAGGCCCGATTCGAAAGTATTTAGGTAAGTTCCTTTTCCTCAGATATTAAATGCCTGTCACACAGCCCAGATATTTGCAGCCAAGAGCAAGGCAAGAAAAGGAAGACCTAAACCTTGCAACTGTTCAGGAAGCCTTCATCCTTCTGTTTTGTACACTAGATTTTATGAAGCTTTAGGGCCTCTGACATATACGTAAGACTATGATGGAAATACTGCACTGCTCCATTGACTGATTCATGTGAAAAGGAAGCTATTATTAAATGCACTGCATTATCTAGACGATAGTAGACAGGATAATTACACGGTGACTGAGTCTAAGCAAATGGGGCCACATTCTGCTTCATTACATCCATATAGTTCTATGGACTTAATTGGAAGTTAAGTAGTATGACCGGGATGGGCAAACTTTTTGGCCCGAGGGCCACATCTGGGCGGGGAAATTGTGTGCAGGGCCATGAATGTAAGGCTGGGGCAGGGGATTGGGGTGTGTCGGGGGGTGCAGTGTACAGGAAGGGGCTCAGGGTAGTGATGCAGGGAGGGGTGCGGACTATATGAAGGGGCTCAGGGAAGGGGTTTGGGGCACAGGAGGAGTGCGGCAGGGGGCTCAAAGCACAGGGTTGAGGGCTCAGGGCAGAGGGTGTGGAGTGTGGGAGGAGGCTCAGGGAAGGGGGTTGGGGTGCAGGAGGGGTGCAACAAGGGGCTCAAGGCAGGGGATTGGGGTGCAGGCAGGGTTTGGGGTGCAGGCTCCAGCCCGGTGCTCCTTACCTTGAGCAGCTCAGGGATGGTAGAGGCATGCAGTGGGGCTAAGGCAGGCTCTCTGCCTGCCCTGGCCCTGTGCCACTCCTGGAAGTGGCCAGTATAACCGGCAGAGGCTCCAGGGGAAGGGGAGGGGGCAGAAGGTTCCATGCGCTGCTGTCGCCTGTAAGCACTTCCCCCCCCATGGCTCCCATTGGCCGGGAACAGGGAACTGTGGCCAATGGGAGCTGCGGGGGAGTGGTACCTGCAGGCAAGGTCAGCAGGTATGTGGTGCTGGCCGTTTTCGGGAGTGGGGGCAGGCAGGTGTCCTACCTTAGCCCCACTGCACCACAGGGCTGGCAATCCTGCGGGCCAGACTGTAAACCCTGATGGGCTAGTTCCAGCCTGCGGGCCCTAGTTTTGCCCTCCCCTGTTGTATGATGTTACTGAGAGTACAACTGATATAAATATTTATCTCGTTCTTAGCATAACCGATCCTGAAATAAAACAGATGTTATTTGGTTTTGTCCAACAGAAAAAGGTGATCTTGCATACAAGCAAATGATGCTAATCAAACGTATAGGGGACAGAGACCTAATAAAAGCAAATGAAGCAACATTTGATGCAAGAGTTTGAAAGCTGGTAAGTTATAAACAACACTGTCAAGGTTTTTTTTCCCCACTTTGAACTTTAGAGTACAAAAAGTGGGCACCTGCATGAACACTTCTAAGCTTAGTTACTAGTCTAGATCTGGTAGGCTGCCACCAGCCAGAATTTAGTGTCTGGCACACTTTCTGTTCCCCCAAAACCTTCCCTGGGGAACACAGATCCAAACCCCTTGGATCTTAAAACAAGGAGGAATTAACCATCCCTCCTCTTTTCCCCCCCACCGATCCCTGGTGAGTTCAGACCCAATCCCTTGGATTTTAAAACAAGGAAAAATTAATCAGGTTCTTAAAAAGAAAGCTTTTAATTAAAGAAAGAAAAGGTAAAAATTATCTTTGTAAAATCAGGATGGAAAATGCTTTACAGGGTACTCGGATTCATATAGACCAGAGGGACCCCTGCAGCCTTAGATTCAAAGTTACAGCAAACAGAGGTAAAAATCCTTCCAGCAAAAAGAAACATTTACGAGTTGAGAAAACAAACATAAGACTAATCCGCCTTGCCTGGCTATTACTTACAATTTTGAAACATGTAAGACTGATTCAGAAAAATTGGGAGAGCCTGGGTGTACGTCTGGTCCCTCTTAGTCCCAAGAGCAAACAACTAACAAAACAAAAAGCCATAAACAAAGACTTCCCTCCACCAAGATTTGAAAGTATCTTGTCCCTCTATTGGTCCTCTGGTCAAGTGTCAGCCAGGTTTACTGAGCTTCTTAACTCTTTACAGGTAAAAGAGACATTAACCCTTAACCATCGGTTTATGACAAACACACTTCAACCTATTATCACAACAAAAGACTGCCACCCCCCAAGAAAATCATTAATCATAATATTTTCCAATGAGATATTTCATAATTTTGGTTTCCCCTCCACCCTCATTTTACTTGTCTTCAGATGTGCTGAAATGGAATGTGCGTTTTTTCCCCTCAAGGGGAGGGATTTTCCAAGTATTTCCATATACTGCTGTAGAGGACTACATTCCTAAAGGATCTTTGACTTCTTTAGCAGTAATAACAACTTTGCTCTTATATAGGGATTTAAAAGTGCATTACAAAGGAAAATATCATAAATCGCCTTTCAAATGGGGAAACAAACAGAAGTGAAGTGAGTTGCTAAAGGTCACAAAGCATTTTGGTTGCAGAGTTAGGAATAAAATTCCTAGTATAGTACTTTATCTCCCAGAATCCTCGAGATGCAAGGCAGGTGAGAGAATATTTTTTATTGGATCAACTTCTGTTGGTGAGAGAGACAACATAAGTTGGTCCAATAAAAGGTATTACCTTACCCTCCTTGTCTCTGTAATATCCTGGGACCAACTCTGCTACAACAACACTGCATACAACAATCCAAGAATCTTTGTTAGTATGATTAAGAATCTAAAGGATGTATCTTCTTGCTACCCTCCCTTTTACGCTGGTCTACCAGTTATTTTAGCACTTAGGCTACGTCTTCACTACCCGCCGTATCGGTGGGTAGCAATCGATTTCTCGGGGATCGATATATCGCGTCTCATCTAGACGCAATATATCGATCCCCAAATGTGCTCCTGTCGACTCCGGAACTCCACTGGAGCGAGCTGCGGTAGCGGAGTCGACAGGGGGAGCCGCGGACATCGATCCCGCGTCGTGAGGACGGTAGGTAATTCGATCTAAGAAACTTCAACTTCAGCTACGTTATTCACATAGCTGAAGTTGCGTCTTAGATCGATCCCCTCCCCTAGTGTAGACCAGCCCTAAAACCCTCTTCCTCACTCTTGACTGAAGTATAGCTTGCCTTTCTTGAGAAAGATAATCCTTCACTGAACAATGTAATGCTGCTCTTGATAGCTGTGGGTGCTTGAGAGTAGGATTACATCTCCTTGCACCCAGAAGTGGACAATATTACATGGCATTCTCAGTGCTACTGATTTTTGAGAGCAACTGAAGGTACACATTCTTGAAAGGGCTCCACATAGTGCTAAGAATTCTCTGCTAAGCCAATAGCCTAGTGTGCACCTACTTAAAGCATGATACTAGTGTTCATGGAAGGAGCTGGCCTGACAACTCTGGAAACAAAAGCCCTTTATTCAATTAAAATATACAATAAAGGCAGCAGCTGATGCTTCTCACAATCATGATGGATTCATTTAAATCAAAGTAATTTAAATCACTGATTTTAATCATGATTTTAAATCAGCAAATAGGAAACTTAATTTAAATAATTGATTTTAATTTTGGTTTTGCATTTGTACATTTTAGTTATTTTCCTAAAGAATGGTCAATTCTCATTGGTTAGTAACCCTTAAAACGTTTTGATTTGCAACTAAATATAGCCTGTATGCTAAATTAAATTAAATCACTGAAAATAAGCAAAAGCAGCAAAGAATCCTGTGGCACTTTATAGACTAACAGACGTTTTGGAGCACGAGCTTTCGTGGGTGAATACCCACTTCGTCAGATGCATGTCACGGCTACCCCTCTAATTCTTGAAAATAAGCAAACGCTGCAAAAGAACTTTGAGGGTAAGAAAACTGCTTCACCTAAAGGATTGTAGCTTGCTAAAGTTAAGTTTAGTCTCTCAGAAGTGTGTTCTACTTTTGTTTTGTTTTAATTTGTAACCATTCTACTTCTAATATCCTTGCGTAGTATCACTTACATGTTTGTTCTTTGTTAATAAAAATTTTCTCTTGGTTTTACTATAAATTCATCTAAGTGCTATAATATCGAAGTGTGTATCCGCAGCTGAGCCAGTAGGCTGGTATGTATAGTGTCTCTTTGGAGACAGCTGACTTGGTTATTTCTGTGAGCATCCAATGATGGACTGGATACTGCAGAGGAACACTTATACGGGTGTGTGTGTTGGAACTGAGCCATGGAATTGGGGGCACCAAGTGTTATATACAAGGCAAAGGGCTGGCAGGGTTCTGAGGAGATTGTTTGGAAAGCTAACAAACTGGGATGGCAGGGAGCTGTCATGCAGTTTAACACAGACAAATCTCTTTTTCCAAGGCAGAGAGGTAACAAGGCGACTTACAGTTCTGAACGCCCCAAGAAACCACTATAGACACCTATCCACTGGTAAACAGACTGAGACCACCAATACATCTTTCTTTTTAAAGATAAACGTGATTTCTCATGACATATGGTATATTTACAGTCATCAAATATCTTAGAGCAGGGGTTCTCAAACTTCATTGCACCATGACCCGTTTCTGACAATAAAAATTACTACAAGATCCCGGGGTGGGGACCAAAGCCTGAACCTGCCCAAGCCCTGCTGCCTCAGGTATGGGGTGGGGGAGACCAAAGCCGAAGCCCAACCTGAGCCTCGCTGCCCAGGGCTGAAATCCTTGGGCTCTGGCTTTGTCCCTGGGCCCCAGCAAGTCTAAACCAGCCTCGGTGACCCCATTAAAATGGGGTCGTGACCCCCTTTGGAGTCCCAACCCACAGATTGAGAACCGCTGTCCTAGAGCAATGAGCCAAGTAACAGGAATTCCCATCTCTCATTAGTATGTCTGAGACTATCTCTTAGATCCCTTCTTGTAATATAATAGAAATCTCGGAATATAAATCAAACCATATATGCAGGTGTTTTTCACTTTCTCCAAGTACTTCATCACCATGTGGATTATAGAAAAATAGTTGTAAAATGTTATGAGAGCTGCAAATCTTTCCTAAGACATTTTGAAGGGAATCCTTGATGGCTTCAGTATATGGAAAGGTGGCCAAATGCTATAATTACTTCACTATCCAAAGAAGAATACAGCATTTCAGTATCTTTCAAATCAACTGTAATATTTTACTGTTTATTAGTACAATCCTGAATGAAAACCAAATTGTGCAAATTTAAGCAATCATCTGAACTATTGGGGCCACCTTAAAAAGGTGTATTGGGAGGTATAAGCTCTGTTTCGTGCAATATTTAAAGTTTCACATGGAATAAACATTTCAGAAACTGAGATGAAGTCAAATAGCATAACTTCCATAAGGAAACAGGGGAAGAAGCATAACATTTATTTAGCAGTAAACTATTAAAAAAATCACTTTTACAAATGCATATAGTATTAATACTCCTATTTTACATACAGATGGAAGACCTGAGGAACAGCAAGGTTAAGTGACATGCCAGAAGCCACAGCAAGGAGAGACAAGAATCCAGGTCTCCCACTACTCTCTCTGGTGCTTTGTTCACAAGATGGAAAATAACTGAGCAAATCCCATTTCACGCCTGAATTGTATTTAGATACCTTGTGTCTGAAAGCCGATGACTTTTATGCAAGGTAGGTGTGCCATCTGTCTATCATTCAGCCACATAAAAACTGTTCTGAATCTGCTAGCTTGATCAAACATGAGGTTTTAGCAGAATTCATTTGGTGTCCTGCTGTGTTCCCAGAAGCGTTAAATCTACCTTATTATATTTTGGCATGGTTTTTAGAACAACGTGCACACATTTGGGCATTCAGTTTGCTCTGTGCAGGCAGTAGTAGATCCAAATGGACAGATGCAAAGCTGGCCATTTGTGCATATAATTTATCTGTTTGCACATGAATTTTCTATGTGTTTGCAAGTAAAGGACATAATTGCACATAACTTTTTAAAAAACTGTGACTCAAAAATGTAACAGACCCAGTATGTCCAACTGTGCAACTGATGTTAGTTCATTTATGCACAAAACCACAATATTGATTTTACTTGGTGTAGCATTCAATAAGTCATTCCAGTCTGAATGGTGAATAAACTATTTGCAGTTTGTAGATTTATGTGTATTTTTAGCATTGCCACTTCTTAAATTCTATAATGAGAACTGGCAGACTGAAGACAAATTTGAAGCCTCCAGTAAAACTTAGCTTTCAAGGTATCACCATCAGGATTGGTTTAAAAAAAGGCTACACTATACAGATCTCCTCTGACAGCAACAGCCTCTTTGCTATGACAACATGATAAAAACAGTCTTTAGAAAAAGCAGCACTTTACTGCTGCTATGTGTAACCATGCCCAAAATTAAAATGCTTGGTAGGCAAACCAGATAGAGTCCTGCTCAAATAAATAGCTTTATGCTACCCTGAAGACAGTCTATGAAACTGAGTTCCACTCTTCCAAATGGAAAGAAGGTAACTCATTCATGTAATTCACATGTTGGTTTATATAAAACCAAATGTAATGGTGGTACTGTGCTTGAAAAACAGATCACATCTAGGGAAAGAAAAAGAGGAGCAGACACGGAAGAATTAAAATGTTTTAAGAATTTAACTGAGATACAGTTGAGAAAATACAAGCACTATGCTTAAAATTCCAACCACAACTTTTAAGGGAGAAAGAGAGTTATCTTTTATTTAAACTTCTTGAAGAGAATGGACAGTTTCCAAGAATTCTGGTTGGAATTCTTCCCAACTCCAGTATTAATCTCTTCAGCATGGCAACTTTCACACACATTCCTTTTTGAAGATTACAGTACAATAAGGTTGTGAGGAAAGCCAGGAAATTCAGAGCTTCAGTTTTATACTGGGTATTACAACACTTTCTTTACAGAAACCAAACCCGCTGACCCGAGGCCTTTGAAATACGTTAGCATCATAGAAGAGGGTCCCTGATTTGTGTCTGCATTTGTTCTGACAAAAATAATTCCAGATGAGTTTCTGAGGAGGATCACCAGTGGGCCTGCCAGCCTTCACCATCACAACTATTTATAGCTTTATCTTAAGAGGCCCCTGCTTTGTATTGCAGCTTGCAACTTTAATTTAACAACTGGATTGGACTATCTTCACAGGCTGTCAATGGTGTTTATAAATTACAAACAAGAATTGCTGCAGAGTAATAGAACACTTCTATCTTCCCTCCCCAGCAGCCAAGTAAAACCTTGATGGGACCATAAGACTGGTTACAGCAATATTTTAGTTTCCTTCTGATTTTTGATCTTTTGTCTAGTAACAATAATTCAATTGAAAAGAAGATACTTTTCCCCTCAAAGGAAATGATGCCACCAAACTAATGTATAATATAATTACATATACAGTGCATAACAACTGAAAGAACTTACTGTGTTGGGGCATTTACCTTTGCCACAGTATATGTATTGTCCCTACTAATTAGAAGAATAAAAACAATATTCTGTGATACTATCCAGATTTAAAATGGTCTCTCCCTTTAGAGAATTTTTAAACAAAATATTGATTCAAAAGTCCTAAGCATCCTAGAACTCCTATCATCAACAGTAAATCGGTATGTAAAAATACTGAACATGTGGTGGTTCTAGTAACTTATTACAGAGCATAAAATAAAAATCTTCATGTTATACAGTCTAATTTGTTTTTTTAAAGAGTCCACTTTCAAGTGTTTCCCTTCTAGCAGGAGCTGTTACAATCTATTGAATAAATAGCCAGTACCATTTACATAGTGATAGGTATTTTCAGTGAGTCCCCTAGGAGTTATCTATTGAATCTCCATGTTAATATCATAAAAACATGTCTGAGCTGGGTGTATTAGCTTTTTAGGGTTAGAAGCTGAAAAATCCTAAAGTGTATTGCTCAAAATGCAACCTGAAATGCACATGCAAAAACAGAGGCTTTCCCACTAGATACTCGGAAAAACACTCCTTTTATCAACTGGGGTCTGAGAGCTCCCCTCCTATTTATCACTACCCCCCATTACTTCTCGTAATCTCCTATCACACTCCCATTCTCCCTCTATACTCTTCCTACAACCCATTCCCTAAAAATATTCACCATCTATTCCTTTTCTAGTACTCTATAGCATCCATTTGCCCCATGCACCCACCTCCTTCTACCACTTGCTTTCAACATTCTTCAATTACCCCACATTCCACAGGCTCCTGTTCAGCCCCTTAGACACTAAGCAATAAACACCATCTCAACCACCACCTGGCTTCAATCACAATGAAAATAATGGGAGTTTGTGATTATCTTCAGTAGGGGTAGGCAAAGACCCCAGGAAATAGCAAACATTTAGCTTCAATACCCTGGGAAATGGCAGCCATTTGGCATAAGAGAAAATTCAAAAGTTTGAATACATGAATTAAGAAACCATAAGAAGTAAAAACACCACAAGAGCTGGCAACATTGCTAAAATCTTTCTTATTTTTCCTACATAGACTTAAAATACTCTGTGCCATGTCCCTTAACAGATTTCCCATCTGCAGTATTCATGGAGAGGGGAAAAAATTACTTTCCTTATCCCCCTATTTTGCCACATAAGGTACAAAAGTAGATTACCACCCCCAGCCTCCTTCAATAGGTGAATTTCACTTTAACCCACAATTGTACAAGGTATATACAGATTAGAAAATACTTTAGCATCCTGCAGGACAAATAGAACAATAAAAGTTACTTACTGAGTTGTCACAAACAACAGCAACACCTTCCCCTTGAAAGCTACCAACCCTGCTGTATGGGTGCTACTGTCCCCCCGCATACCTTTCTACAGCTGGCCCCGTAACTCTGGTAGAGTCAACATGCAGCTACAATCATACAACAGCCATATTTTAAGTGCTTAGTGCAGCTTGCTCTGTTCCAGCTGCTGAGTATTCTACACGCTGGGGTTTGCTACTAGTTCTTCTTTTCTTGTTCTTGAAGGTAATGACACATTTTCACCTTTCATATATGTGTATTGGGAGCTCATAAAGTGAGGGGTGCAAATGCTAAGTACTGTAGTGTATTTCAAAGACGCATTTTAATTTGGGGGGTTGTTGTTAAGCCCAAAGCAGATTTGCAGCTGAATGCTTAGTAACAAAGTTGCACAAGGGTTTATTCTGGAAGCTGGGAATTGCTAGGTTGCTAATGTGACCCACTGTTTGGCAAAGGAGATGCTACTGAAGTGATGCCCAGAGAATGCAGGACTATGGATTTTATTTTAGTAGGTTTAGTTTCCGGAAATACAGGGTTAGCTCCTCCACTTTGCCACAGCTCCTCTGTGTCAGATATATGTGTCACCTTTAAAAAAAACAAAAAGTCTCTAAAGTGGTGCAACATTTTGGGGATTTGGCAGAGATCTAAGGACTAAAGGGGAAGCGTCTATTGATTGAGGGGCAGCAGGGAGAGACAGACTGGAGATTGGGAAGAGGGACTGATCTGGGGCTTCCAACAGAGGCAGTCCTGAAGTATTGCTGTAAATCCCTGGCCCCTGTTTCGTGGGGGGAGTTTGCAGGTGCAGTTGAGAAAGGAAGCTTCCTAGTGTGGACTCTAGCAGTGGTTCCTTGCTGGGGGGTGGGATATGAAGCAGAGAGAGCTCTCATTTAAGTAGGGGAGGGGAGAAGATCATGAAGAGAGGTTGGCAAAAGCTGAGGGAGGGTAGGAACCCTCTAGAAGCTGTGGAAAGGCCATCTGTGGTGGCCCTGCTGCTCCCCCTTGAGGGAGCCTGCTTGTGTTGATGTTCTAATGGAGAATGGATGCTCTATTCCTTGGCTGTCCTTTCTAGTGACACCCACTTGTGAGTGTTGAGGGTTTTGCTTCTCTTTAGGTATTTTGTTTGATAGTTTTTAATAACTTTCTTCCTTCTGTCTTGCCCTTGTCCAAAATGGCTGTGGTTTTCCATTGTTGTAAATGGGACTGAAGCCCCGTACAGCCTTAAGCAATATGCGTGCTGCATTCCTGCAGACATTGGAGGTGACAGTGAGGCAGCCCCCAGCAAAGATAACTGCCATGTCTTATTGTTTGTAATGGGGCAGAACTCAGGCTGCCCCCATGGAAATGGTGGTGCCTTAGTCACCATAGCAGGCTGCTATCACCCTGCTACTTCAGATCAGCTTGAGAAAGAGGAGCCTCTCCCCACAACTTCCCATAGAAAACTAGACACTGCAGAGGCTAGGGCTCCCCACCTCATTGGAAAATGCTTAGCTTCCTAAACTCAATGCTGAAAGTGAAAAGCAGTATGACCCCCAAGCTGCTCGGGGAGGGCACCTCTTTCCCTGGCAGAGCCAGGAAGTCCTTTCCCACTTTCGTTAATCAGTGGCAGTAGCTACCACTCCCACCCAGGCAACTATAGGGTGCCCTTCCAGAGGCCTGGTATGGGCGGAAGCCCCTTAGGACAGTGGGGTGTCAGTTTGCTCTGGTGAGGTGTGCAGTAGGAGTCGGCAGCTTTCTCCCTCTGCTGGAGTCAGTCTGCCAACCCAGGTAGACATCAACGTTGATGATATTCGAGGGTCACATTTTCAAGCTACTTGCAACCATTAAACTTGTTTTTAAAAAATGTGATATTCTGATATCACCATGTGACTCCAAGAGCAGGTACCTAAGCATGTGCTTCTAGTGCTTATGTCTGCATACAGCCCTATTCTTCTCTTTCCCTTGTGATCCTTATGCTTTTGTGCCATGAGTCTTCAGCAACTAAATAGGACTATTACATTATTCCCATAAAAATGTAAAAATAATAGAAGGCTAATGTTGGCCAGTGGTCTGGGGCCTAGACTGTTCCTTAGCTGGAAATGCTGGCCTGAGCATAAAGCATTTTAGTCTCCACGGCTGGCAATCTGCCTCCTTTCTCTCTCTCTCTCTCTCGCTCTCTCTCTCACACGCACCCATCCAAAAAACAATATTAAAGATTTAAACAAAAAAAACTTCTTCAAATTTAAGGAAATGTAAAACATGGAAAGATATTCAAATGAGTCCTTCTAAAGAAACTACTTTCTATGCTCCCTACTACCACGGCTCCAGGATTATTTCTAAACTGCCATTGGCAACATTTCAGAGTATTTCTGTGGCACTGAAGAAGCAGCTGCTTAGCAGCTTGTCCACATTGTATCATTGTAGGCTGAAGGGTTTGGGGCAGCACTGATGCTAAACTAGAAAGTAGTATAATCCCATGTGTTAAAATGGAAGGGGCAGCATTACTATTAATGCAAGATCATCTGTTCAAGTAAACCCATGTTAAATCTGTATTAGATGCATGAAATGTTTCTCATGGCTGGCAAATATAAAAATAATAATTTTGCCAGTTCAACTGAAATCAAATCACTTTGAGATTCCCTAAACATCCCGCTTCTCCCTTCATACATGCATGCAGTGCAAGTCAATGGTTACTGAAACTTCTTATCTGCTATTGGCTATTAAATGGAATGTATTAAACTACTAGGTGTACTCACACTTGTACTTAAAACCAGCACAACTGATATGGTGTGTCAATTTCAGCAGCAAAGCTAAAAACAACCCACTTTCATATTTTCTTTTTCATCCAAGACCTCTGCCGGCCTGTAACTCTAATCCAATGGGTAAGTGGAAGGTTTGGCTCAGAATTATACAATATTGTTCATTACAAACTTATTTGTGAAGTCACTGTCAATGTTCAGATCTTTTTCTATTCATAGTTGCATTTTCACTTCACTTGCTGTAGTTCCCAAATTTCCACAGAGAACCAGATTTATGTTACTATAATTTATTATTCTCTTAAAATATCTTAGAACAGAAACTTAAACATTTTAATTAGCCTATTTACGCAAGTATTACTATGTTATAAACAGATTAACATTTATGTCTTGCATGACTTCTCTGGACATCAACAGCCTGGTATAAGTCTTTGTTTGAAAGCAATGGAATATAAAAGGAGTCATTTTATTAGGGAGCTGGTTTCTTCATATCCTACCACATACTTTCATTTGCAGTTGCTTGGTCTTTGGATGGCTAGGAAGGTACTGAATAAAAATGCTGCAACTGTGTACACAGGGCAGAAGGACAGCAAGGAAAATTTATTTTAACTGCATAAGTTCAGATTCTCAAATCATTTTTTTAAGCAAACCTGAGTTTTAGTTAGTGATAGAGCTGTGTTATCCAATCAGTCTTGTACACCGCAAAAGTCTTTAACGGGGTTGCCAAACTCATCTGGTGAAAATTCTATGTTAAATTACGATCTGTGGCCTGGGGTAAAAATTTGAGACTCCACACTCTCTACAATACATAGTAATTTCCCACAGATGTCACTGGAACGCTAACAGAGTTCCTGTTAGTGATCCAAACCTGCTGCATTCTGGATGATTTCCACAACAGATTGTGGGATACCTCCTGAAGAACAAGAGACTTGTGGGAAGAGGGATCAAACTCCCATAATTTGCTCTGCTCCAACCCATAGCTTCCTTAGTGTTAGCCTTAACTAAGAACTATTATCAATCAGAATGAAACAGACCCAGAGAGATACTGTGCTTTTGTCTATTCCTGAGTGCAAGGTACTTTCTGGTATTTTAGGAAGATACGCGCTTTTATGGAACTGAATGCTACCTCATCTGTTCACTGATTGTATGTGTTTGTTGGTATCTGTACTGTTATTGGATGTGTAACCCTTCTGCCCCTCTGAGTTGGCAGCAACAAGGGCCGGGTTCAATATCCAGGCATTCTGTTTCAATAACACAATGCATGACCGGCTTGAGCCCCCACCCAGTGACCTGGGACACTCACATACCACACCCCTGGGCACCTCTAGGAGGCAATACTTCCCCTCTCGCAAGCACGGAGTCTGAGTGTAGCAAAATCCTTTTAATAAAGGAAGGAAACAATGCGGCATCCCATTGGAGAAACACCACAAACAGGATTATAATACAAACCATAAACAAAAACCCACTTCCAAATACATTTGGAAATGTCCTTTCCCCCTTAGGGTCTTAAGTCCAATCACCCAAAGTCCAACAACCCAAAAGTCTCTGGTCAGTGCCACCCCAGAATTCAAGAGTTTATCTGCAGAGTTTTACCCCCCCAGCCTGGGTGGAAAAGAGGGGGGGAGTCCACACAGGGTGTTAAGGGGCACCTTATGTGGGCCAGGGCCAACTGCTCCACCTCTCCGTGGAGTTCTGCTGCAGCCTTCACCACGACCAGCTCCACCACACCAGCTGTGCCGCTCCTCCTGCTGTCCCTGCAAACCGCTTCACTCCGCTCACTGTTCCATGGGCTGCTCCAACATGCTGCAAACTGCTCTGCTCTGCCAGCTGCTTAATGATAGGTCTTCAGGCTCCCCCACTAGTTAACACAGCACTCAGTGATTTCAGCTCTTAGTAGGGGAGCCCTGGTGCTGGTGCACCATTGGCCCAACATGAATTCAGCTCAGCAGTCTCTAGATGGACTCCTAATGGAATCAAAATTAGCTCTACTCTTTAACAGTGGAGAGAGGAGGATGTGCAATTGGTGTTCCAGGCCCTCAAAAGGAGCCCATACCATCAAGTACACACACCAGTCCCCAACCTCTCTCAATTCAATGGGTTTTGGAACCCATGTCCTTTGTCTAGCAAGTGTCATTTAATTTATATTGAGACATAGCTGTCATAAAGCAGTCTCGTAGTTCCTCATTCACATAATCAAGTGGCAACACTTTATTTATCCTGCCCCAATAACAAAGAAATTGGGGATCCCAGAGCTGTCAAAATAACCATCCCAGGCTGCCCAGGGCTGGGTGTGCCCATGCAAATATCTGAGACTTCACACTTTGTGACATTCTTTCCGCACTTCCCATAATTCACCACCAGTTGTCCGGGTAGAGTTCATCCTGATTCTGCTTACAGATGTTTTTCTTGTGCCCCTGGAGTGATGCTTTTGTGTTTGGGCTCTTCCATTTAGTGCTTTACCTGATCATGTAGAGTTGAGAATTGTGGACTGTCTTATGAGCCAAGTTTTACTTTGATTTGCTTATTGCTGTTCAAAAAACCTTGTTTTAAAACCAAGAATCCCCCTCATCATACTGTATGAAACATAGCAAGTTAAAATGAACTTCAACAAGCATGCATCTGTCATAAACAGATAGTTAAGGGTTAATGCCTCTTTTACCTGTAAAGGGTTAAGAAGCTCAGTAAACCTGGCTGACACCTGACCAGAGGACCAATAAGGGGACAAAATACTTTCAAATCTTGGTGGGGGGAAGTCTTTTGTTTGTGCTTTTTGTTTTGGGGATTGTTCGCTCTTGGGACTAAGAGGGACCAGATGTCAATCCAGGCTCTCCAAATCTTTCTGAATCAGTCTCTCATGTTTCAAACTTGTAAGTAACAGCCAGGCAAGGCGTGTTAGTCTTATTTTTGTTTTCTCAACTTGTAAATGTTCCTTTTTGCTGAGAGGATTTTACCTCTGTTTGCTGTAACTTTGAACCTAAGGCTAGAGGGGGTTCCTCTGGACTATATGAATCTGATTACCCTGTAAAGTATTTTCCATCCTGATTTTACAGAGATGATTTTTACTTTTCTTTCTTTAATTAAAAGCTTTCTTTTTAATAACCTGATTGATTTTTCCTTGTTTAAAGATCCAAGGGGATTGGATCTGGACTCACCCGGAATTGATGGGGGAAAGGAGGAGGGGATGGTTAAATTCTCCTTGTGTTAAGATCCAAGGGGTTGGATTGGTGTTCACCAGGAACTTGGTGAAAAAGCCTCTCAAGGCTGCCCAGGGAGGGGAAGGTTTTGAGGGAACAGGAAGTGTTCCAGACACTGAAATTTCTGAATGGTGGCAGTGTTACCAGATCTAAGCTAGTAATTAAGCTTAGAGGTGTCCATGCAGGTCCCTACATCTGTACCCTAGAGTTCAGAATGGGGGAGGAACCTTGACAGCATCAAAGGCAACAAATAACAGGGTATAATTTAATCCTGAAAGCCTTAAACACACATCTGAGGCTTGAGTCCTGCCTGGCAAAGCTCTCCTTGTTCTGGGGAGTAGGAGGCCATTGCCTTGCACAGGGAGGAATGTGTTCTCCAATATAGGACACTAGACAGGAGGTGGGCATGGTTTGTCAGAGCTGCCTCTCTATTAAGTGAACAGATTCTTTGACATTTACTTGTTCTTCTCTGTGTTTTGATTAGGTTGTAAAGAACATGCATCTCCCTTTCTATCCTACTCTCTCCTGCTGTGCCTCCTCACTTGTCATCTCTGTGACCCAATGCTTTTCCTGCTATACGTTACAGTGGCTCTTTGTGCCCCTCTGACTCTCCCTCATAAGTGAGTTAAACAGAACCTCCTTGGTCTTCCTTTTACTTGACCTCAGACATGTGCGATGCTGTGCAGATGTCAGGGGCTTCTCTTTCTAATTGCCTCTTCTTCGGCTCCTGTCAAAAGAGAGAGGCAAGTCACAAATCTGGGGGAATGAGATAGCTGTGGCAAACCAACCTTCCCTATCCCAGCAGCAACAGAGGAAATGTTACCAGGAGGGTTTACCAAACTCAACCTAGAACACCATGAGGTTGACATAAAACTTCAAATTGCCTTGTTGAGACTGGGAAATATAATGGCCTCCTGGACGCACAGAATTGCCTAGCTGTTTATGCACTTAGGGCTGGAGAACCCAATTTTGGTCTCAATATGCCCTGTGCAGCGCTTTGTGGTGATGTAATGGATTCATTACACATATGCCAGCACCATGAGGGCATATGCCCTTCATGCACCCTCAGCCCAAGAGTAGCAGATAGAAGTCCTGGCTTCTCTACACACCACGATGCTCTGGAGATGATGTAATGGCACCCAGATATCTGGGATGCCCAGAACTTGACAGAAAACAGTTCCCACCTCCTCTTGCCCTGAAGTCAGTAAAGCACTCCAAAGATGGAATGGTCAATACTCACCTGGGGAAACCCCTTCCTTCTCCTTGTAGAGGTGCTAGCCAGGGCTCAACCCTCTCCGGGGCAGAAGGGAGCCACACCGCCTCACTACACTCCTCCTTACCTGATCCTAGTTGCTGTTCCTACCCATGGACAATGAAGTCAGTGTGGAATGTGAAATAGTTCCTCTTGGGACTTAGAAATGTTAGAATTCCATCACTTGGAGAATTGTCTGTCAGTTAACAAAATGAAGAAGTCAGGAGTCAGTGAATGCCAAGGTTGAAAAATCAACTTTGTCTCTTCCCTCTTGTGGTTGTGCCTTCAAATTAGAATGATTCCTATATAGAAAGATATTAATTATTGAGAAATAATGTAAGTTCTAATGCTCTACCAACTAGATGAAGACCTTTCACCTCATGGGTTCCAGCATCCCACACCTACTCAGTAAGGTGGCAGATTTTCACAGCTTCAGCGAGTGACTCTCTGCATTTTGCAGCTATGCCTCTCCAAATGAGGGTATTAATTGGGAGGGTTGGCAAACTCAGTGGGAGCTGTATTTTCTTTTTTGTCACAGAGCAGTTGGACAAAGGTCCCCAGAGGAGGATTGAGCCTGGAAATATTTGAGGTCACACACTGACTTCTACCTTGAATGTGGAATTTGGTTGGATTTGCTTCCCTGACTCTTCCTCTTCAACTCAGTGTATTAAGTCAAGGTGCCCTTTGAGACAAAGAGCTAGCTGATGCCCCCCTACTGTGACCTGGACATCACAGGGCAAGATCCTTTGTAGTGCACAGCATGGCCGCTTGCTCTGAGTGCTGCCTATCCTCCGTAAAGGGGTATGTCTTGTTTCCTCCTTAGAGTTGACCTGTTGGTACAGATTGAACAGCCACCAGAGGGTCAAATGTCAAGCAACTAATCCCAGAGAGAAGTCCATACTTGTTATACCTGGGGAAGAGAAGGGTTTTATCCCATAGAGATCAGCCCTCACCCCATTAATCTAATATGCAATCTCTTGTTTTAGGTTTGAGAGAATGAGGATTGTTCTGTCAAATGCACCTGTGGGCTTGGACTTTACAGGGGTCAGTCCCTCCACCCCCAATTCTCTCCACCTGAGGGCTTAGGAAGGACAGAATTCAGGTTTCCTCGGATGGAAAATGATCTTTAATTGTCTTTTTCCAGGGGATAAGGAGAACTGTCCAGTCCTCTGTGAGATGCAAAGAATAATATCAGACTTGGTCAAGTCAAGGAAATTATTAGTATCCTCATAGGCTGAAATCCCTTCCTCAGTGGGAAAGAGAGCCAAAACTGACCCATGACCCAAGCTGCAAGAAGCAAATTCCCATCCCTTCTGGAATCGCTTTTCTGATCTCCCAATTTAATTGGAAAATAATCCAAAAATCCACAATTCTAGCCCCTGGACCATTGTCTCCAGAGTATAACCGTAACCTGGCACCATGTTCCGAGCTCTGAGAAATGGAATACATCTTCATAGCTACACT
Source organism: Gopherus flavomarginatus (assembly GCF_025201925.1). NCBI lineage: Eukaryota > Metazoa > Chordata > Testudines > Testudinidae > Gopherus > Gopherus flavomarginatus. Next base: position 167,739,098 of record NC_066617.1, on the reverse strand, counting down.
GATGTAGGGATTTCTCAGAACTTGTTCTTCTCTTTTCACTCAGTCTTCTTTACACATAGACTTTTGTACACATCGCCACCTCATTCTGCACTAAAAGAACTTATTTGTTCATAAGCATTTATTTGAGCCAGGAGGTGATGCACCCAGACACTCTGCTCCTGCTGTGCTGAAGTCTCCAGTCCCTTCTGAGAAGAGAGGCCAACCTTCATCTTTCACTCAGGTGTTGTGCTGACCTCACAGGACTGGGCTTTGTGCCGGTTATGGTGACAGTGGCACGGAGAGCCATGAAGCTGTCTTTGCCGTCTCTTTCCATTGTGCCAGATTTGGGCAGAAATCTTACTCCCTCGTGTTTGGATGGAAACATTTTTAGTAATTGACACTGCACAGGCTCTTTCTTCACTCCCTGTTGGCTGGAATAGTGGAACAGAAAAAGTCTGAGTTTCTCTCTCATGTTAGCTGCACAGTTGTTTATTTCTGGTTCTTCCTGTGCTTTGTGTCTCCTGTTTTCTTTCCCTTTGCTGTCACTGAATCTGGGTTTTTGTGGAGCTTTTTTTCCCCTTCCCATTTTTTAGTGAGAGAGGTGCTGGCATGTAGGTCCAGTCCCACCTTCTGCCACATCCCACCCTGCTGTCTGTCCCAGCAACCATCCCAGTGTCTAGTCCACTATTTTATGTTCAGTCTCTTTTCTTTCTGATTTTTATGAGACCTATGTCTGCGATCACTCCATGACTCTTCTCCTTAGTTGGTTTCCATCCAGCCTGGTCGCTATTATATTTATGTCCGGCTGCTGCTTTTGCTCCTGATGCTCCCAGTGCCTTGTAAGCTGTGAGAACTAGGCTGACTATACTACTGGAACAGGCCCTGAGGACTATTTACACATTAACTCAGTTTGATTCCACAGTAGAGTTGATGAGGTCCAAGTATTGGTTAAGGAGATTTTGAAAGACTCCTTTTCTTGCTCCATCCTTACCTCCCCAACAGAAAGCATGAAAATCAGGATTGATTTTTCTTTTCCCCATCTCTTGCTGAGAATTGTCCTAATATCTGTCTCACAATTGTCCTAACACTCATGACTAAATCAGTGGGCTGCCCTTCTCTACCTCTCACTCCATACTCTTGAACCAATTATCCAGACTCAGCTGCTCTCAGTTTACCCAACAGCAAATGCAGACCTCACTATCCCACAATACAGCACAGGCTGAAGAGCAGAGAAGTGCAAGACCAGGTTGACGGCATGGACACTGTGGTCATGTGTCTGCTCCCCAGGTTCCTGGGCTCAAATAATACTCCGCTTTCTTTTAAAAAAATAAATACAGTTCATAGTCCTCATGGATACAAAAGACAGAAAATGTGACCCAAATGTCTCAGATGCATTGACATATATCTGGGGCTGCAGAGTGACTCCAGCATGTGGAGAAGCTTCCTGACCCCACTGACTACTAAAACAACTTGGGCTTCTGTAGCTATGTGGGCTTCTTGTGGCTGATGGGTACTAATCTTTTGGTGCTTGAGGGAAGAGCGGGCTACCATAATTCGTCCAAGGAAGTGAAATTCAAGTCCAAATTGTTTAAGATACAAAGCTTATGTTAGATGGAAATTGATGACTAAGTTAAATATTTATTAGAAGATTAATACTGGCATATGCTGAGATGGTACCCTTTTAGAGGGAATTTATTTGAAAAGGAACGTGAAAAACAGGAAGATGGGAAAAAAGTGGTAGGATAAATGATTCTAATATGGAATTTGAGATAATGGAAATAATCACTGACCTATAGTGCTATAGTGTGCGCTAGGAAGGTGTGTTCAATTTTCCATCCTGACCACTGTGCTCTGTTGTTTTTCCTTTTTCCTGTCCTTTCATATTTCTGTTTAAATTAAAAGTTCTTTGAGGCTGGGACTGTCTTCCTTTATGTTTGCACAGAGCCCTTCAGTGGTTTTGTAATTGTAGCCCTTAGGATCTATCTCAGCACAAGTAATAAATAAAAATAATTAAATGTCTATTTTCTCCCTGCTCCTGATTATTATCTGGTTTATGGTATTTTTTCCCCTCAGTATGTAGGAATCATTCTTCTGTTATGGTTCTCTTAAGGTGTTTTTGTATGTAGATGTTTTGGGGCTTTTGTACTACAGTCAGTGGAAACTTTTGTCGTTAAATATTAATATATGTTTGAAATATTGATGGCTGTGCCTCTGCAGTAGCCTGTCTCATACTTTAGCACTCTATTTATTACGAATATTATTCTCAGTTTTAAACTGAGGGCCTTGTGGGCTGGCGTGTTGGTGGAATGGGGCCCGCTCTAGCCATGTGGAGTGTTGCCCCTGAGTTTTCTCAGTCTGGTGGGCTGTCAATCAATTTATGGTGCCCAAGTAGTCTGAAAACCCCTGTCTGTTCTTAAGTCTCTCAGGAGATTGGTAAGAGAACCCAGGCCCGCTCACTCCTCTGGGTTCCAGCTAATCATCTTTCTGGCTAGATTTGATTGAAGAAAAACTACTGAGTGGGAAAAGTCTCCACAACACAGGTTATAATACCAGAGGGTTAAATATAGAAGCCAAGCCCAGGAAATATTACTGGAGCAGCTTAAATATACTACCTAAATTGTAACCATTAATGACTTTCCAAGAGGGAACATTTTTTGAATTTATGTACTGTGATTTGAAGTGAAAAGATGTCTGTTTCAAACACTAGCAGACAGCACTAAAAAACAAAGTTAGGTCCAATATCAATGATGTTTTCTATTGTCTTAATTTCTTTTACAGAACAGTTGTAGGCGTTATTCATTGCTAAGAGGAAACTAAATGCATTTAAAAAATTTAAACTGAAATGAATAATATCCAATAATATCAAGACAGTTTTTTGGGTGATTTTGCTGTGCATATATTGGTGGAATATAGGGGAGTGTATAGGGGGTTCCATTCACCCCAAGATGTTCAACTTTTGCATTGCCATGATATATTAGGGGCATGGTGGTTCTTAGTGAGCACAACATGATGAATGATTGACTCTGAGGACCTTAGTTAATTTGTACAACTAATTTTAAATTACATCGACTTATAAGGGGAAAGATGAAGGACCCCAAATTCATTTCCTTCCCTACTGGGGAAGGATGGAAGGAGAAATCCTCTTTCATCAATGGAGTATTTAGAATCTTGTCATTATTCCTCATTTTGCTTCAACTTTCACATTACAAAATTACTAATTTCTTAAAAATTATTTACAAAAATATACAATTGCTGTGTGTTTAAAATTAATACATTAAAGGCCCAATCCTGAAAGACGTGGCCCCTCAGCATCTTGTGGGATGAGGCCTTCATAGAAATGTAAGACTGGAAGGGACCTTGATCATCTAGTCCAGTCCCCTCCACTGAGGCAGGGCTAAATTATCTAGACTATCCCTAACAGGTATTTGTCTAATGCGTTCTTAAAAACCTCCAATGACAGAGACGCCACAACCTCCCTAGATAATTTGTTCCAGTGCTTAATTACCCTTATAGTTAGGAAGTTTATTCCCCAAGTCTAATCTAAATCTCCTTTGCTGCAATTTAAGACTATTGCTTCTTGTCCTGTCCCCAGTGGTTAGGGAGAACAATTTGTCACTCTTCTTTCTATAACAGCGCTATACATGCTTGAAGACTGTTATCATGTGCTTCTTTCCCCCCCTCACCCCGTCTTCTCCAGATTGAAAAAAGTGGATCTGTTTTAATCTTTCCTGTAGGTCATGTTTTCAAGACCTTTCCTTTTTCATGCTCTCCTCTCCAGGGCAGGTGCAAGGAAGTTTAGCCTAGGGCACGAAACTTCCACCTTGCGCCCCCCCGCACGGCAGCTAACTCAGCCTCCCACCCGGGGAGCCCCCCCATAGCAGCTACCCCCACACTGCAACAGCTAACCCCTCTCCCCCCTGTCCCTCCCACGGCAACTAACCCTGTCCAGGGAGACTCCCCCCGTCCCCCCCATGGCAGCTAACCCTACCTGGGGAGACTTCCCCCCTCTCCCCTCCCAGCCACAGCAGCTAACCCTGCCTGGGGAGACCTCCCCCCGCGGAAGCTAACCCTGCCTGGGTAGCCTGCCCCAGCTCACCTCGGCTCCGCCTCCTCCACTGAGCTGGTGCTGCTCTAAGTCTCCTCCCCGCCCAGGCTTGTGGTGCTAATTGGAGGAGACTTAGAGCAGGGGCTGTGTGCTTAGTGGAGGAGGCAGAGCGGAGATAAGCTGGGGCGGGGAGCTGTTCCCCTGTGCGCCCCCTCCCCCGTTACTGCGGGCAGCCCTCCCCACGCGCCCCCCCACCCAGCTCACCTCCACTCCACCTCCTCGCCTGAGGGGACTTTTAGGCGCCCCCAACCACTAGACGCCCTAGGCAGCCGCCTAGTTTGCCTAAATGGTTGCACCGGCCCTGCTCCTCTGGACTCTCTCCACTTTGTCCACATTTTTACCGAAATGTGGTGCCCAGAACTGGACACAGTACTTCAAGGCCTTATCAGCACTGAGTAGAGTGGAAGAATTACTACTTCTGTCTTGCTTACAGTACTCTTCCTAATACATCCCAGAATAATGTTCGCTTCCTTTTACAACAGTATTATATTGTTGACTCATATCTAGATTCAGAGGGGTAGCCGTATTAGTCTGGATCTGTAAAAGCAGCAAAGAATCCTGTGGCACCTTATAGACTAACAGACGTTTTGGAGCATGAGCTTTCGTGGGTGAATACCCACTTCTTCAGATGCATGTGGTGGAAATTTCCAGGGGCAGGTATATATATGCTAGCGAGCAAGCTAGAGATAACGAGGTCAGTTCAATCAGGGAGGATGAGGCCCTGTTCTAGCAGTTCTAGCCTCATTATTGTCTGTTAGTCTATAAGGTGCCACAGGATTCTTTGCTGCTTTTACATATCTAGATTGTGATCCATTATAACCGCCCAATCTTTTCTGCAGTACTCCTTTCAAGGCAGTTATTTCCCTTTTTGCATATGTGCAAATTATTATTCCTTCCTAAATGTAATACTTTGCATTTTTTCCTTACTGAATTTCATTGTGTTTGTGTCAGACATTTTCTCCAATTTGTCAAGATCACTTTGAATTCTAATCCTGTCCTCCAACCACTTGCAGTCCCTCCCAGCTTGGTATCATCCACAAACTTTATATGTGTGCTGTCCATAACATTATCCAAATCACTTATGAAGATATTGAATAAAACAGAACAGATCCTTGGGGAACCCCACTTGATATGCCTTTCCAGCTCAGTTGTGAACCACTGATAACTACTCTCTGGATATGGTTTTCTGACCAGTTATGTACCTACCTTATAGTAGGTTCTTCCTGGCTATACTTCTCTAGTTTGCTTATAAAATGATCATGTGAGACTGTATCAAAAGTCTTATTAAAGTCAAGGTACCACATTTATCACTTCCCCCTCCCTATTCACAAGGCTTGTTACCCTGTCAAAGAAGAATATTAGATTGATTTGACATAATTTGTTCTTGACAAATCCACGTTGACTGTTACTTATGACTTTTCTTTCTTCTAGATGCTTACAAATTGTTTGATTACTTTCTCTGTTATCTTTCTGAGTACCGAAGTTGAACTGACTAGCCTATAATTCCATGGGTCATCCTTATTTCCCTTTTTATAGATGATTATATTTGCCCTTTTCCAGTCCTTGGGTATTTCTCCTGTCCTCTAAGAGTTCTCAAAATAATTGCTAATGGCCTAGAGATCTCTTCAGTCAGTTCCTTAAGTATTCTAGGATGTATTTCATCAGGCCTTGCCAACTTGATAACATATAACTTGTCTAAGTAATTCTTAACTTGTTCTTTCCCTATTTTAGCCTCAGATCCTATCCCATTTACGCTGATGTTCACTGTGTTAGTCGTCCAATCACTGCTAACTTTTTGGTGAAAACTGAAACAAAAAGGCATTTAATATTTTAGCCATTGGTACGTTTTCAATTATTGTCTTTCCTGCCTCATTGAGAACTGGGTCTTCCCTGTTCTTGGTCTTCCTCTTGCTTCTCGTGTATTTGTAAAATGTTTTCTTGTTATGTTTTATGTACCTAGCTAGATAAATCTAATTTTTTGCCTGTCCTTTCATGTTCCTGGTGGGTTTTTTTTTTAATATTCATCCTTCATAATTTGACTTAATTTCCACTTCTCTTTTGAGCTTCAAGCAATCTCCTGGTTAAGCCTTTCTTTCATTCTTCCTCTCTTTCATACTCATTGGGATAGTTTGCTCTTGTGCTCTTAATAATTTTTTTTCTTTCCTCCTGTTCCTTAGAATCATGATCACTTTCACCCAAGCTGCCTTCTTCCTTTAAATTCTTAGCTAGTTCCTCCCTGTTCATCAGAATCAAATCTAGAATTGCCTCTCCCCTAACTGCTTTCCCTAACTTCTGTAATAGAAAATTGGTCTCCAGTGCATTCCAATAACTTTTTGGATAACTTGTGCCCTGCTGCATTTTTCCCCAACAGATGTCTGAGGAGTTGAAATACCCCATCAGTACCAAGTCATGTGCTTTGGATGATTGTGTTAGTTGTTTAAGAAAAGGCTTATTCACCTCTTTTTCCTGGTTAGGTGCTCTATAGTGGAAACCTACCATGACATCACCCTTGTTTTTTTTTTCTTTTATCCTTTCCTAGAGACTTTCAACAGGTCTGCCTCCTTATAGGCTTTAAGACAGAGATGGGCAAACTATGGCCTGCGGGCCACATGGGACCATCCTGCCCGGCCCTTGAGCTCCCAGCTGGGGAGGCTAGCCCCTGGCTCCTCCCCTGCTGTCCCCCACTGCACGGGCAGCACGACTTGCACCCACCCACGTCCCAGGCTTTCCAATAAACCAGTCCTGCTGCTCTGAGCAGCATGGTAAGGGGGCGGGGAGCGGGGGTTGGATAAGGGGGGCAGGGGGTCCCAGGGGGCAGTCAGGGGACAAGGAGCAGGGGGCGGTTGGATAGGCATGGGAGTCTCGGGGGGTGGTTAGGGGGTGCTCAGGGGACGAGGAGCAGGGGAGGTTGGATGGGTTGTGTGTTCTGGGTGGTGGTGGTCAGGAGACAGGAAACAGGGGGTAGTTGGATAGGCATGGGAGTCCTGGGGGGCGGTTAGGAGCAGGGGCGGTGGTCCCAGGAGGTGGTGATCAGGGGACAAGGAGCAGAGGGGTTGGATGGGTCGTGGGTTCTTGGGGGCCTGTCAGGGGTTGGGGGATGGACAGGGATCAAGGCGGTCAGGGGACAAGGAGCAGGGGGCATTTGGATGGGAGTGGGGCCCTGGGGGGACAGTTAGGGGCTGGGGGTACTGGAAGGTGGTGGTCAGGGGACAAAGAGCTGGCCGGGGGGTTGGATGGGTCAGGGGTTCTGAGGGAGCTAGTCAGGGGGTGGGAGGGGGAGGGGGCCAGGCTGTTCAGGGAGGCACAGCCTTCCCTACCCAGCCCTCCATACAGTTGCCAACCCCGATGTGGCCTTAGGGCCAAAAAGTTTGCCCATCCCTGCTTTAAGATCATTAAAGCAAAATTAAGGTCCCTATCTACACTATGAAGCAGCAGAGTTGGGGAACCAGTTAGAATAGGATTGTTCCCAGTTGGTGCCTAGTTAAAATTTGGGGATATTTAATGTGTGTGCTTAGTTTGAAGTCAAGCAAAACTCATCTGATCTGAGGTGTTCCCATGACACTGTCAGTAGAGGAAGGGAGTTGTCATTTACAGCATAATAGGATGGAGATGGATGTGTTTGTGTCTATGTCTCTATAATGGAAATGGAGGTTTATTGTTCATAAAATTACACAGTTATGTATCACTTAATATCTATAAGTTTGAGAGAGTTTATCTGAACAGGTGGTGGCACTTCCAAGAATACAGTTTTATGTGAACATAGTTTTCATTGTCTGCCAGGCAAGCCTTAGTTTTAAATTGGACGAGACAGGAACCAGAGAGATTGTGTATCATGATTTCATCATAATTAGTAGCTGTGCTAATGGCCAGGACGTAGGCTAATGCTGGAATTGTGCTGGCCTTGGTAGTTCCCTATTGTGTAAAAGAAGACAGAGACCTCATTTTTATGTACAATAGTCAGATGTTTAGCATTTTGATCAATCTTCCATAGAAGATGAAATTCTCTCTCTCTCTCTCTCTCCTAGTTAACTGTATTCTATATTTAATCTGTTTTTGAGTCTCTTTTGTCTTCCCTTTCTCCACTCTAGTGGCTGTCTTTCACGCTTTTGTGGATTGGCAGCTTAGCTACTTTGATCAAGTATCTGTATTTATTTTCAGTTGCATCAACACAAATTGGCTCAGACCTATGCTGTATTGAGTTAGTTGTTTATAATTGCCTTACATACACATAGTATGCATTTATGAACTGTTTGAAAATTGTAGTTGTAGTTCCTTTCCAAGTGTGTTACTGTTCTCTACAGCCTTTCAAAATAAGATATCACTCCATCATTTTTCACTTTTTTAAAAGTTAAAATTGCTTATCTACCTAGCAGCATAATTTTAACCTGTGCTTTATAGAAAAAAAGAAAACACAAGGTACCTTAGAAAGGTGCATTTGTAAAACCATATTAAGAACTTTTTAATATTGTTTGACTACTCTAATATTATAAGTAGCCTTGAAAACTAAGTAGTCCAGTTAACTACAGTGATCATAAAACAAAAACGAATGCCATATTATTGATATAAATCAACCCATAACAAGAAGAAAAAAGACAACTACAGAATCATAGGCCTGGAAAGACCCTGAGAGACCGTACCACTTTCAGGAGTCTGATTTGTCTTGCGTATCCCCAACTTTCACCTCAGTTAAAAATTACTATTTACAAAATCAGACATAAAAATACTGAAGTGTCACAGCACACTATTAGTAATTTTTTTTCTTATTTTTACCATCTAATTATAATATCAATTGGAATATAAATATTGTACTTACATTTCAGTGTATAGTATATAGAGCAGTATGAACAAGTCATTGTATGAAATTGTAGTTTGTACTGACTTCGCTAGTGCTTTTTATGTAACCTGTTGTCAAACTAGGTAAATGTCTAGATGAGTTGATGTATCCCCTGAAAGACCTCTATGTACCCCCAAGAGTACACGTACCCCTGATTGGGAACTACTGATCTAGACCATCCCTGACACGTTTGTCTAAACTGCTTTTTAAAATCTCTAATGATGGAGATTCCACAACCTCTCTAGGCAATTTATTCCAGTGTTTGACCACCCTGACAGTTAACAGGTTTTTTTCCTAGTGTCCAACCTAAACTGCCCTATGTACTAATAATATAGCTTAATGTATTGTAGCCTGCTGCCAACAGAGGGTGGCAGTTTCCTATGGGTGCACACACTTGAACATTTTGTCCAGGAAAAGGTAGTAATGCAACATACTGCATTAGCCAGTACAGTACTCTAAAATCAGAACTGATTGTGCTTTGCTCCCAGAATATTAATTCTAGGAGCTGTAATTCATAACTTAGTTATGAATTGTATATGCTGTGTGCATATGCAGTTGTGGAATTAACAAGACTTGTGCCAGATTTCACAGATAAATCTCACTACTTGTTTGTTCATCTTTTTTTCCTCCCTTTATTTGCATCTCATCTACTTAGATTGTAAACTCTTTGGGACAGAGATTATTTCTTCTTGCCTGTCTAAAACACTGAGCACATCATTGAAGCTGTATAAACAATAGTAATTAAAAAATGTCCCTTCTTTCTCAGCTATGAATCTTCCCACAAATAGGACACTTAGTTAAAGAATGTAAATCATTTTTATAATTTAATTTTCTGTATGAGGGTCATTAGCTTTGTGGAAAACCAGAAACACCGTGTGGTTCTGCTGCTCGGTATTGTTTGGGCAATACCTCATAAGCCCCTATTGTCTTTTTCTTCCTATATAGCTAGTAATGATTGTGCTCTTCCAAGCTGGCTTTAGGTTCTACCCCAACTGTTAATGGAATACAGTACACTGATGGCCCATTTTAATCTTTTTTTTTTCCCCAAGTGAAAATTAAGTGGCTATCTTGCTGGGTATGATTTTAAGCAGATTGGTGTAATTAATCTTTGTTATCAACTTGAATCCATACAGTGTCTGGTTAGTGTCTGTCTGAATGTATGCATAAGCCATTCTGCTGGCACGCTGTTCTAAGAGCTAGCTGAAGCTGTAGGAACTGGCAGTGGAGAGATCTGATGTTTATGTGTAGCTGAGTTTTCATGAACACTTTAAATTATTGATCTGTCTCTTTTAAGTTTACAATAAGCAGTGTAAATCAAAAGCTGTGGTATTAATGAATAATGATAATGGTATTCTATTTCTGCTCAGGCACTTTAAAACTTTTCTTCTAATCTCTAAGGCAATATCTGCCTAGGCTGAGTCTTCCAGCAGGCTTCAGAGTACAGTTGTATAGTAAGAAGAACTAGTATTAAGGCCTGGCCATACATATACATCTACATAAGCCCTGTGGAGCAAAGAGTGTTTTCTTGTGTATGTATACGGATTTAGGACAGTAAAGCATGCTAGCATAATTTTAATATTAATACTGTTCAGAACTATATGATGAAAGTGAGATAAATATTTGGATGGGTAGATCCTACCTAGAGCTAGGGAATTTTAAAGAAAAATATTTTGTATGACGTTCATCCAAACTTCTAATCTAATTCACTTTAGCCTTTTATGTTCACTTTCTGCAAACAGGCTGAGTCTTGCTAGCAAAAACATACATGGAAAATATATTACAGATTTGCATGTGCAAGTATTTTCTTGCAGAAACCAACTTCATGTGTTGTAAGTCTTCATCCTTGAAATGTCTTGTGCACGTTCATCCAACTAGGGAGCAGAAACAATACCATGTGACTTACCGGTTCAGTGACAGCGCTTTCAAGCATTTGATCACCGCATAGGATGAAAGACTTTTTTATATATGTAATATATGTAGACAGACAGACAAATAAAGATATCTATAGGACAAATATGAGAAACTAATACATTCATAGAAATCACAGATATAGGGTTAGATATTCCATTAGCAGAGAAATGAAACTAAGTAAACTCTTCATTGCAGTTTACTGTTACAACTGAGCAAGTAATTTTGAAGTTCAGCTGTGTGAATGGAAATAATATTTATCTGGTATAATGATCAGTGATAGGTCAACCTTGGTTCAGAGGTTTGGTTTGGATAAGGCCCCAGAAAAATTGGGTAATCCTCCAAAGTACCTAAACATTTTTTTTTGCCTGCAGAATCAGGTGGGAATTCTCATGAGAACAGGGTATCTTGTGAGATTTCCAGTGTTTCCTGCATCTGGCCAGGTCAGACATATTATAGGGGAAGAACCTTTCATATGGTATCCTGGCACTTCCAGTTGTGCTCTTGGTCTCAGCTGAAGCTCGGGAATACTTGGCCTAGTTAGAAACAGAGGTCCAAGGTATAATTGTAGGATTTGATAAAGGCTTGGCCTTGGAAATACACGTCAGCCCCCATTGTGCATCACATGCACATGGTTTCTGAAGGTAGGTTTCTGCTGCAATTAGACACTCATGGCTGGCCCATGGCAGCTGATTCAGGCTCACAGATCTCAGGCTAACCGGCTGTTTAATGGTGGTTTAGACGTTTGAGCTTGGCTGGGGCATGGGCTGTAGGACTCTGCAAGGAGGGAGGATCTCAGAGCTCAGGTTGAAGCCTGAGCCTGAAAGTCTCCACCACCATTAAACAGCCCCTTAGCCTGAGTCTGAGTCAGCTAGCATGGGCCTGCCACGAGTGTCTAATTGCAGTGTAGATGTACTCTCAGACATCTTCCTTTCTCCTCTGGTTACTTGGTGCCTTTAGTAGCCTGGGCAGCAAACCCACCAATTTCCCAAAGGGACTCTGAACTAAACTTGTCACAGAAGTTACTGGAGTTACTGCAGGAATGGATTTGGCCCCACGGAGGACTGGAATATACTGTAGTTTAACATCAGTGAGGGCTACAGGAGTACATCTCACTTTTGCCACAAACCCAAATCAGTTAGGAGGCTTATCTATATTGCTTACCCTAACGTAACTCTGACTGATGTAATACTCTTCCAAGAAAACTGCAAGGCATAGGGTGAGTTAAATCAAACAAAGGCTCCTGTCAGCTCTATACCAGTTTTCAAACAAATCACTGTTGCTGTCTCCCTCTAAAGAACAAACAGATGTGTCCTCCTCACTGCAACATAGTCTGAAAGAACTGGGCTCAAACTTTTGTTAAAAAAAATTACTCTTGGCAGCGTTCAAAAAGTTTCGAGTCAATTGTGTGCAAACAGACTTGAGAACAGATTTTGTTATACAGGTTTAAATATAGTAGAGGTGACCATCTGCTTTCCTATGCTATTATGACTGCTAAATACATCAAATCTGGCATTTATATATCCGTTCAGATCATTATAAAACTTTTTCAATTGTTTGCTTCAGTGAATATTTTTGAGATAGAAGAAGCCACTTAGTATGCTCAGTGGTAAATGGGGTTTCCGAAGGATCACAAGGAAGATTGTTTAACTGATGTGTTTTTGTTTCCATCTGAGGTCTCTGCCAGTTAAATGGATTCCATTATTTTAAGAATGGGTCTTTATCCTACACATTCTCTTTGATATACAAATCAATCATGTTATGGTGTGTCCTCTTCTCCAGTCCCCCACTCCAAATGAGCATTTTGCGTTCTAGAATTGAACTATGCTAGTTTCACAGTGTGCTGCTAATTCACGTATATCCTATCCTTTATTTTTTGTTGCTTTTCTTTCTCCCCAGAGTGTTCCTATTTAACTGTGGCTATTTTTACAGGCTCAGAACTGTACTTAGTCTTCAAAAAGGAATGTAGGGCTTCCAATAAAATGTTTTATAAAAATTTTCTGTACACATTATCTGGGTCCCTTGAAGCTTTCTTGCTGGGAACTGTTAAACATCTACTATTTTAAGCTGTTAAACATCTATAAAAGATAAAGTAAATAAGCTCTGGCTTTGATGGCCTCTTGGGTACCTTTTAAAAACAATAAAAATTTAGAAGTGCAGAAGTCTCAATGATTTCAGAGTTGTCCATGCAGTGAAGTGAACTAGTGAATTTTGCCTCTTGGTGACTTTTGAGAAATGGTCTATCACAGTGCATGTCACTCACCGACTCCTGCTCGCTGGCTTGGGGATTAGTTTGAGGATGATCCTCCTGTCCACCGTCTGCACGCTATCATTCAATCTCCATCGTCTGCTTGCAGCCCCTCTTGCCACCTCAGGAACTGCAGCATCCTCTTTGTGGCTCGAACCTCTGGCCGTGTCACTGTCTGTCTGTATTTGTCCTTTTTGAGACAGTTGAGCGCCTAGTCCTGCCGCTTCCCCAGTGGCAAGCGGTTGGGGGGGTCCCAGTCCAGCCCAGGGACCCTCCAAACCACAGTCACTTACTGCGTTTCTTTGACTCTCCTATTGCTGCATGTCTCTGGGCCACTTACCTGCAGCCGCAGCCACAGCCCCCTCCTCAGCAGCCTGCCCAGAGCTCCTTCTCTTCTTCCCAGGTTACTGCTCTGTCCAAGGTGCTATATTCCAGCCTATTCCAGACACAGTCTTCTCTCCTTGATCTCCAGGCAGCTACTGACCCTACTGTGCCCTGAGGCTCTTTTTATATGGGCCTGTTGGGATTTTCAGTGGCTTAAGAAGAGTACATCCTACTCTGCTGTCTACATTTGGGACTCTGTTCCCAGGCAGAGCCAACAGTAGTGATTGCACCATTGGCGCACTTGGTAAATTTGAACTTGAGTTTTATTTTTCTGTCATCCTATGCTCTACTAACTAAAGAGCCTTAATGTTTTGGTGTGCCAGATGGAACAATCTTTGCAGCCATTCCAGCACTCTAGATGGTGTAGTATGCACAGTGACAACCGTGATGGGACATCAGGAAGGCCCTCTCACTTCTTTGAACAGCTTGTCAGGCACAGGGCGCTTCCAAAAATGCCCTTAATTTACGAACATAGGCCTCTTAGGAGCACTCTGTAATAAAGGTCTGACACACAATAATTATAATTAGAGGTTGAATTTGGTTACCCAGACACACCCCATCATGTGTTGGGTGAGGATCTATTTATTCCAATGACTGCTGTTAAGGTTACAGCATCATACTTAAAATTTTGATTTAGAGCTGTGATAGTTTCAGGAGAGACAATTTGCTCTCTCTATGCAGGAGGAACAACAACCATTAGGAACAGTCAAGAAGTGTGTGTGCAAAAAGCAGCACTTGCCCAGCCAGTACTGTAAGTTGGTTATTATACAAAGTAAAAGTTGCAAGGATTAAAGAGAGCCTCACTGGAGTCAGTGATAATTTATCAGCATTTTCTGCATATTTCCGTCGACACACATGGGCTATGTGTAACAAGATGGGCTTAGGCAAGTTAACAAAGGAAAAGAAGGAGGGAGCCAAATAGAGGGAGTAACTGTTATAATCTGGGAAGTTATTTCTGTACAAACACAGTAGAGGGATGATAAATCTACTGTCTTCTGAGCATCTAACTCACTGACAGGAAAAGTGATAGCAAAGAGCCAACTACAGACAAAAGTCAGCCAAAAAATTGATTCTTTTAGAGCAGGGGTTTTCAAATGTAATTGCACCACGACCTCTGTCTGACAACAAAAATTACTACATGACCCCAGAAGGGGGTACTGAAGCCTGAGCCCGGATAAACCCCAATGCCCTGGGAGGGGAGGCAAAGCCTGAGTCCTGCCATCCTGGGGGAGGGGCAAAGCAGAAACCCAAAGGCTTCAGCCCCAGACTGGAGGCTTGTAACCTGAGCCCTGTGACCCAGGGCTGAAGGCCTCTGGCTTTGGCCTCAGCAAGTCTAACGCCAGCCCTGGTGACCCACTTTGGGGTCCCGACCCACAGTTTGAGAACTGCTGTTTTAGAGCACGTCCACTAAGGCTGTGGTTGATTCAACTTGTGTTGGCTTACAACTGCCAACGTGTGTGTGTTGCTCAGGCATGAGCACACTTGGCTGCTTATATCTGAGCTGTGCATTCTCATCACTAGCAAATGTGGCGTTCCATGGGTAGGTATCCCGGCGTGCCTCTGGCACATTCTCTTCCAGGATATTTTTGCAGTGCTATGTAGGATACCAGTAATTTGCCCAGGGATTTCTAGGAACTAGGATTCAAGATCCCACAGTGTCACTTTTTCTGTCTCATAGTGCTAATTCCATCCCATAATTTTCATGCCATTTTTTAGGTTCCAGTATTTCTTTATGCCACTTTTTGGTCCCTGCCATCTCTCAGAAAGAAGCAGGATCCCTGCACAGCTCACTACAATTCTCATGAACATTGCTAATACAGGACACATGATTTTCCTGTGTCTAAAGAGATTCAGTGACTACTGCTACAATGGCTGGTGTGGAGATGAAGATGAGACGGAGGAATGGATGACGGACCCAGTACATAGAAATATCAGGGTGTTGCTGGCATTCATAGTGCTTCTCCACATTGTGCCTTGGTGCTTCTGGGGCTAAGAAATGAGCATTAAGTAGTGGGAATCACATCAAAATGTAGATTGGGCTGATGGAACTTTCAGATATGGAAGGCTACGTTCCTGGATCTGTGTGTTGAGCTCTCCCCAGTCCTCCAGTTCAGGGACAGCAGAATGATTGTTGGATTGACAATGGAAAAGCAAGAGGCAATTGTGCTCTGAAAGCTTGCTGTTTCAGATTGCAATCAGTCAGTGGGCTATCCAGTTTGGAGTGGGAAGTCCACAGTGGGAGCTTTTGTCATCCAAATGCACAAGGCCATTAGATGTCTTCTGCTGCACAAGACTGAGACTCTTGGCAATGTGCAGGAAATAGTAGATGGATTTGAAGCAGTGGGCTTCCCAAACTGTGGTAGAGCAGTAGACTGGATGCATATCGTTGTTCTGGCACTCTCTCTCCTTGCCATGAGTACATAAAATGAAAAAGGTATTTTTGATGGTTATGCAAGCAGTAGTAGATCACCAGGTATGCTTACTGATATTAATGTGGGCTGGTCAGCATAGGTGCATTATGGTCACATCTTCAAGCATACAGGACTCTTCCAAAGGTTGCAAGTAGGGACATTCTTCCCTGATTGGCACATTCACATTGATGATGTTGAAATGGCAATAGTGATTCTGGGGGACCCAGCCTACACCTTCTGGGTCATGGAACCATACACTGGACACCTTGACAGAACCAAGGAAAGATTCAATTACTGGCTGAGTAGGTGCAAGATGACTGTCAAATGTGCATTTGGTAAACCCAAAGCTCGCTGGCAATGCTTAATGACTAGATTGGATCTCAAGGGGGCAAACATTCTTATTGCTGTGCTTATGCATTACATAATATTCTTAAAGTGAAGGGGAAAGCAGGGGTTGTAAGGAGAGATTTCACTCCGAATGTTCTGAGGTGCCCTGCAGCACCTTAAATAGAGGCTTGCAGAAAAACCTCGGAAGGGGTTTAAATATCATAAAATGTTTACCTTTCCCAATTGACGTAATTAAGCTGGTGACCATATCAGAACACTTGGACTTGCATAAAACTGTAGCTAGTTTTAAGATTAAGGCTTTAATTAAGGAGAACTAATGATAGTTCAAAATTAGAAAATCCAACCTGGAGGATCAAAACGGTAGAGATGGGGATGAGAGTGGAAAGTTCTAGCAAACAAGATGGTGTTGGAGGAGGAGCTTAGGTCTAGAATCCAAAATGGTATCAGGGAGGAGCTTTTCCTATCTAAAAATAGGTATGAGGTCAGAGGGAGGAGGTAGGCAGGAAATACAAATATGCTAATAGAAAGGAGAGGATCTGGAGAGAGGAGTTATATTAATTTCTGGAAGCTGATTGTCTAAGCCAGGCTCATAATTTATGGTAATAAGCAGACCTTGAAAGAGCAACCAGTATATAAGGCAAACAGCCAGCAGGCTTATGTGTGGGATTTTTGGGGTTTGTGAAGATCAGAAGCCTCAACAAGCAGCAAGAACAGCAGCTGGGACAACTGCAGCAGCATCCGAAGGTGATTTTGGAAAAGAAGCAGCAAAACTCTGAGTTTGCCTTGGCAATGGCCCTCAGAACAGTTACCAGCAGCAGCAGTACCTTCCAGAGGGCAGCAGCTTTAGAGAACCCTTTAGCTACAGAAGCCGCTAGGCAGCAGAAACCATCTTCTTCTGAGACAACCGTCACCGCAGCTTCCATAACAGTCTGCAGGCAGCAACCGCCACTACCACAGCTTCTGAGATAACAGCAGCGGCTGCAGTTCAGCGTGACACCTTTACCTTCAGCTTGTTGTGTAACATCTTATTGACAGAACAGAAGGGCCATCAGCTGTAACAGAGGGAATTTTAGGAAGAAAGAGTGTAAGTCTGCATTTCCTATCTATTGCTAAGGAATGATTTGAATCTTTCTGTCAATAAAGCTGGATGCCTGTGTTTGCCATACTTGTATAATAACAATATCTCTAGGAAGAATATGGGGAAGTAATGTCACACGCAGCTTCTCATAATGTTTAGTTATTCTAATAATCAATGGTTAATATAAGTCCAAGCTTCAATCAGACCCTGTGCCAATTCTTTTTCTTAGGACTCAGATTTATGCAGCTTGAGGGAAACGGATTTCATTTTTTGTCCCTTCTAGAGGAATCCTCTGAATCCGACTCTAAAGAAGATGAAGAGGACTGGGGGCTTTGGGTGTGAGATGTTGGGGAGATGGGAGAGATCTGAATATCTGAGACCTCTTTCCAATGCCTGCCCTTAATCCTCCTCAGAAGAGGAGAAAGACAGACATTTCAGACTGAGAGTGCCCTGGAGATGGGGGAGGCACCTTGTGGTTACTCTTTGGAGCTGCCTTCTTGCCCTGAGAAAAAGAGGGGCTTCAGATAGGAGGTTTGTGCTGGACAGGGGTCCAGAAGGGGGGTTCTCAGGGACCCATCCTACTGACTGAGCCTACCCCAGGGGCACCAAGCTCCAACCCTGGAGGGTCAGAGGGAGTTCTTGGCCTCCTTGCTGCACTGGAAGACTGTGCTGGGCTGACATTGGGGGCAAGGAGTAGCACTGACCCACTGCAGGGCTGGGTGGGGCACGTGCTGTGGAACGGGGAGAGGGGTTGGCACTAAGGGCCATTTACCAGGCTCTCCGTACTCTCTCTGCTGATCTCTGTCACTAGTACCCTGCCACTGTAGCAGTGACCAGGAGGGGAGAGGCGGCTGCTCTGTGGTCAACAGATGTGACTGTGAGCATGGGCTTCAGTGGTTGGGTAGAAGGTTTCCCTGGCCCTCTGATATTGTGCTTCACTCTACACTTCCACATGGGGGACGGAGGAGGAAGACAGAGTCATCGCTTGCTGGTGCCAAGCCCACGGCCTGTGCCAAACCCTGGAGCAGTTTTCTGCTGAGATGCTGCCACTGTTTCAGGGGAGCTCTTCTGGTCAGGGATGCTTCTGGAAACTCTGCCAGTGCCTGAGCGCTTGAGGGAGGCGTGGGTCTCCACAGAACAGGCCCACAGCTCCATGCAGGCACTTAATCTGTGGGGGAGGTGCAGAAAAACAGTGCCCAACTTTCCCTCTCTTCTTAGCCTTCTCTGCCATGTGACACACTGCATGGGTGAGCAGCTGCATGGGGAGTCCCAGTGACTGAGGAGAAAGGGGCTCCTCCCTGCCAATAAAGGCAGACTCTGACAGCCTGGACATTTCAAGCCTGTTTTCTCCCTTTTGTTTTTCTTCAAATTTGCTCTGTGGCAGGGAGAAGATGGTCTGCCTGCAGCTGGAGAGGCAGACAAAATCTGACCGTTTCTCAGAAGTAAAACCAAAGTAAAAGTAAAACCAAACCTTCCCTGCCTCTGTCAAAGACTGCATACAGCACAGTACCCAGTGTCATGGATCCATGGACCTCACTACTCCAGGCAAGGACATTTTCATACATACAAACATTTTCCTAATTTGTGTAACAAAGCAGTGTCTATGAATGTGTCTTCACAGCTAGCAAGCTCGAGTTGTACCTTGAGTGTTACCCTAACTAGGCACATATCCAGACGCAAACATCTTTAACTGGGGAGTGCTGTTGATGCTCCACCTGGTATTGCAGTAGGGATGCATCAGTTTCAGTTACAAGAACTCAGCAGCAGCTAATCCAATTGCTCCGCTAATCCAATCAGTCTGTAATTCCAGTGCTGTTTTGAAGTGTGGGTGTTCTCATTTGAGCTAGGCAAGCTGCTGTGCAGTAACTTGGGTGTACTAACTCGATTTTAACTGTTTCAGTGATGACAAGCCCTAAAACAGTATGACCATCATACTATTTTCATCTGAGCTCTGTGAACAAGCCATTCCTGACTTCTTAGGAACACAAAGTCTGCTTGATTTTGTTAAAGATTTATTGACCAAGGTTTAGAAACACAAAGAATAACAGGGATGAGAAGAGAAATGGATAGAAGCAAAAGAAAGATAGGCAAACACTGTATTATCTTGAGATCTTCTTTCTCATGTTCCTTTCTGGTTTCCCCTGCTCTCCTTCGTGGTTGGTGCCATTGCCTGGGTTGGAATGTCAAGGTAGGTTAGCTTTTGCTAGGATTTTGTCAGCATGGTTTCACTGTTTCCTTGGAAGATCTCCACTGAATTCTAGAATGATCTACTGGTATCTCAAGAAGCCATTACTACCGAACTATATAGTAACTCCACCTTGAATCCTGAAGGTAAGAGCTCCAGTGTCCTAATGTATAATAAAATAGAATTGGGGCCATAGAGAAGCAGTCCCAGAGACAAAGGCAGTGGTTGATCACACAAAGAAATCATAGGAACAACTGTATTCATGTTAATGAATGGTAAATAGATGCCTCTTTTGAAATACTAGTGAAATTAAGTCCTAAACAGTTACCCCCTGACTCTCCATGCTACTGTAGGTTGGGGCTTTTAAGAAGTTGCTGTGAGGATTATACACTACCAGGCCACTAAGAAATGAGTACTAGAGAGTATCTACGTAGCATCCTTCTATCTCCAAAGCCATTTTCTGACTTTAAGTAATTGTAATTGAATCTTACACAGAGATTCATAGCTTGCTTTTTCAGTGGTATCATGGTGAGGTGATTTTCAGGCCCATGTATTTTTTGGACTGGGCTACAGAATGAGTCAGTGGCAGAGAGAGGAATAAAATGTAAGGGTACACATACCCAGTACCTTTCTTTATCCATAGGACAATGTTGTGTCTTGCACTTCCGCTGCCACTAAGATATGACTGTAAACTGATGTAGAGACTATTCTATTGTTTGTTAGGTTTTTTATTTATGTAACTGTGTGTCCCATCTTTTAAGTCTTGCTTTAAAAGCACAGAATGTTGTGATAGGCTTTTCATATGCTCAGAAAAAGCAGTGCTAAAACAACTGAGCTTTTTTGTTACTCTTGCAGATGGGAGGCAAGCTTGTCAGGCTGGATTGCATTTTCCCATTGCTAAACTTTCTTATGTTCTCTTGGGGAAAAAAATAACTAATAGACAGAAATCCTGAATAGATAAGTTACAGCCTCTCAGAAAGGAGTGAGATCAAAGAAAACAACGTCTGACTCAGGGACATTGGCTCATCAACTAACGACAAGCTTTCTTTCCATTTCTTTTTATCGTGATTTGTTTCTTTGTAGAGACAAGGGAGTGAGGTAGTATCTTTTACTGGATCAGCTTCTGTAGGTGAAAGAGACAAGCTTTTGAGCTTCACAGAACTCTTCTTCAGACTGTAGTTTGTCTTGCTCAGCAGCCAGTCTGCTTTCTGGATAGAGCTCTGCTAGCTGGTTAAAACACACATCTTGAATCTTTCAGTGCTTAATCAATTTAATTTTGGGGTGTAGTCAATGTTTTCTACAGGCTGAAATGGAGGAAATCCTCCTCCCCCTTATTTTTCTGGATTTGTTTATACTGGACTGTGCACTGTGATTGTTAGCATTGTGGATGTAGCTCTGAAAGGGGAGGACTGTTAAGAACCTTTATTTCCTTTCATTCATATATTGTTAATTAAATCTTGTTTCATTTTAATGAGAACTGTTGCGATGTGAATATGTTCTATAAATCCAATATCCTGAGAACACATCAATTTGCATGTAGTTAATGCCTGGGAATTAGAAGGAAACCTTCTGATTCCTTAAATTAGTGGCTCCCCAACTTTAAAACCTGATTTACAGTGTCTTGAGATGTTGAAATCCAGCTCAGGTCAGCAATAATACTTAACATTATACAAACATTAGTTGTCTGACAGTTACTAACAGGTGGCTATTTTATAACCTTGTGAAGTTTGATGGTATCAGTCCAACTCCCAGTGGTCAGGTTTCTATACTGCATAAAAAACCACCACTAATGGCGCTAACTTTAACCCTCAACAGGCCACCTTTGCCACAAAGTCAAGAATTGAATAGAATTGGAAACTGAACTTGCCTCATCATTAAAGGAGGTTTCTACAGTCTATCTCCGGGGTTGTCAATCATATAATCTCTCACAAGTGTTACATTCACACAAATGTTTTAGAGGGGGGAAAAAAGGCAAAGTAAAACAATAGTCTATTGATCAAGTTTCAAGTATACACACAGCATCTGTGTGATAACCAGCAGCCTGCTTCAGAGCCGCTTATCACATATACACTCAGTGCTACTTGTTCGCTGACCATGGGTGTCTAGGCTGTGAGCCACAGCAGCAGAGCATTCATGGCACCCAGGGTTACAAAGGCAGGTAGTGACACCGCCTCTCATTGGTTGGGATTGTACCCTAGAACATGACAGCCATCTCATTCTGTCATGCTAGTGTTGTGTTGTGCCGTTGGTCTCAGGATCAGGTGAAAATCTGCTAGAGGGAGGACAGGAGGAAGATGGGGACAGGGGAAGGAAAAGAACACGTGAGGGAAGGGAAGACCGAGCATGAACTCATGTGTATCAGGCTGGTGTTTCTCTGATCTAATGGTGAATCAATTGTTCTCACCAGTGAGTTGATCTCGATTTTACAATGGTCAAGGCTCAACAACAAAGGACAGAGTCTCTGGAGTGAAGCAGAGGCCGGTTGGCCTTTCCCCAAGGAATCCTCCAAGAGACTGTTTAAGAAGTATCTCTTCTTAAAACTCCAGGGCAGGGGAGGTGATGGGTGTAATAGGCTACCTCCTCATTATTTTGTTCATGAATTAGACCTATTTTCCGACATACGAGTTTTGGTCCATTGATATTTGTTTCTATTCTCTCATGGTTTATTGGTCACAGTCCTATCACAGACCTTGAGTTGCTTCAGAAGCCCTTTTTGTCTGGGGTAATCTAGCCTTTCTGTCTCCTTTCTGCAAAAGGGTTAACACACAGTTCTTCACCAGATCTCATAGCATACTGGTGTTCTGCTTCTATAAGCATTTAAATTATTACAGGCTATTGGAGCATTCTGTGCTCCAACTGTTGACCTTACAGTTAGGGTGGATTTGCTAGGCTTAAATTACAGTGGATCCAAAACCTAGTTATACATATGCATATGAGGAAGGCAGGTGCCATAACATTGGTAAGAGGTATAGCTGATCACTCTTATTTTTCTGGTGAATCTTTGGCCTTCAGAACTGGTTTAGTCATGGGAATCTGTTTCAGATATCATCTTGGTATCTGTGTATTGTAAGATATGTCTGACTTCACCTGGGGCTCAGCAAATTTGGATTGCCTATTCTACTTCAGGGTTGTGGTATTGTTACAAAGTATTGCATGTAGCCATGAGCATGCAGCACTCATTCATTATCAATCTTTAGTTAGTACTAGTGGCTTCTCTGCACTGTGCCACTGAACTCTCTGGTCTTAGTCTATGTCATCTGATTTGTGTGATCACCGACTTCTGCTTTTGGACCCTTTCTCTCTGAGTTCTCCTTCTGCAGCGGCCAAGACATCTTTTCACATGGTCAGTTTTACAGTATTTTCAATCTCTTAATTTTCCCCCTAAATCTTATTCCCTGATCCGTTTTCTCTGCATGTGGGGAGAGTATGTCACTGTATTCTGGTTTCCGAAATCCCACATTTTCATTCCATGTTTTCCTTCCTCTGTGGCTCTTTCCACTTCACTGGAACGTGTGCCTGTATTTAATATTAATAACATCCATTTATACTTTAGGTCTTTATTTGGTTTCTAAGCTTTTTTCTTGTAAACATTGTGAAGTTAAAGTTGAAATTCCTCAGTTTTGTTGAACCAGCTATGTATATTAGTGCGTGTGGTCTAGAAACACAATTTGTGCTTGCAGCACCATTTTTTAGGTTGGCTAAATATTCTTTGCAGAAGTTAGATTGTTTTCAGCTGGAATGACAAGAACTCCATGGCCTCAGCAATATTTTACAAGAATTTAGAAGTGCTCTTTTTATTATTTCCTGTAAAGAGCTCTTTAATACCCCTTGTTGTCTTTAAAATGGTGTGGACTTACTCCACATGATGCAGCTTTCTTAGTTTTACAACATTAGTACCTTAAAATGCTTTTCTTTTGGGCCTTCACTCCTTACATCAAACTGAAAAAAAATCTCTGTAGCTTCCTCAGTAATAGATGTTTTATGCTTAACAAGCTAGATCTATCTTACCGAATGAAATGATTTATGCTGGCTTCTTGTCTGTCTTCATCTCTGTGCACTGGAGCATCTGGATGCCAAATGCTAAGAAACCATCAGAAACTACAGTTCACCTTTTTGTTTCCAGTCCCTTACTTGTGCTCTGTGTGACCTGCATTTTGTGTAAAAGCAAAAGGGTTAACACACAGTTCTTCACCAGATCTCATAGCAGTACCAGGTAGCCTGTAGTGATGACTTAGTTTACATGCAAAGGAAGCTGAGAAAACAATCACTCCAGCTCATAAAATTTGCTGTCAAATTGAATAAAACTCTCCATTTACCTCTGAATATGCTCTGGTGTATATATTGCCTTTACCTTGTCCTTCAATTTGTCTATAGGGTCATGATTTAATGTCTTGTCCTTATGGCAGTTTTTGCTTGATACTAAATTAATTTTAAGATCAGTTTCTGAGAATCATTTAAGGCTGTATGGTTTTGCTGATACCATGACTGAGAAGAACAAAGGGAGTCTTTATTTTAAAAATATTCAGATATTCAAATGAGAACTTTGAAGGCCGAAGTGGAGAAGGGTTCCATGTGAACAGCAGTTGAACATGGGTCAGTTGGTCCTAACAGATAGGCAAATGCTGTTCCGAAGGGAAGCATCGGGCCCATACCCGGCCTTCGCCGGCAATGAGAGCCGCAGGGGCTACACCGCTATGAGTAGGAGGGCCGCTGCAATGTGCCTTGAAGCCTAGGGTGCGGGCCTGGATGGAACCGCCATAGATGCAGATCTTGGTGGTAGTAGCAAATATTTAAAGGTTTATTTTAAAAAGTTATTGAAAATCATCCTTGCTCAAACAAAAAGTAATAGAAATTGCTTTCCTTATAAGATGAACATCTCTAAATATGATAATACCATATATCAGTGTTTCTCAGCCTTTCTGATGACAGGAATATGGGGGAGGGGTGTGAGGGCTCCGGCTAGGGGTGTGGGCTCTGGGGTGGGGCCAGAGATGAGGGGTTTGGGGTGCAGGAGTGTGCTTCGGCCTGGGACCAATGGGTTCAGAGGGCTCTGGGCTGGGATTGAGGAGTTCTGAGGACGGGAAGGGGATCAGAGCTGTGGCAGGGGCTTGGGGCTGGGGTGGAGGACTAAGTAGTGCAGGCTCTGGGCGGTGCTTACTGCAAGCAGCTCCTGGAAGCATGTCCCCCCACTGGCTCCAAGACTCAGGGCCAATGGGAGCTGCTGGGCAGCGTGCAGAGCCGCCTCACCACGCCTCCGTGTACTATGTAGTAGCTGGAGGGGGGTAACGTCCGCAGCTTCGTTGGAGTCGTGCGGAGCAGGACAAGCCCCCAACCCTGCTCCCCGGCTGGAATGCTGGAGTGGGGCAAACCCCCCTCCAGACTCCCTGACGGGAGCTAAGGACCAGATTAAACGGTCTGATGGGCTGGATGTGGCCCGCGGGCCACAGTTTGCCCAGCCCTGATCTAGAATTATCTTTACAGTGTTTTGGAGAGTTTGTCTTGAATCAGTATTCCTGATCCAAACATTAGTGCACTTTATTGGAATTCAAAAAACTAGCTCTCTAGGGTGGGATTTTCTAAAATACTCACTATGGGCTTAACTTTCTCCCATTAAAGTCAATGTGAGTTTTATCAATCTCTGTGGGCAGAGTTAAGTCGGTACGTATAAAAGTCCCATCAGCGGTCTTGAGCATAATATTCTTTTTTCATTAGTAAACTTAGAGATCTATTTCATTATAGATTTCTTTACTATTTAAAGGTCTTGAACACACACACACACACACACACACACACACACACACACACACACACACACACACACACACAGAATTGGTGACCTTCTTCCTATTTCTGCTGAATGACTGCAGAATATTGTCTCAGAATTTCCTGCACAATGACACAATTACTGGGAGTTCAGTCCCAGTGTGGATTATTGCAAGTTGATGCTGTCTGTCTGGAAAGTTGGCAAGAAAATATCTGGAGGTGTTCTACGGTTGCCAACTTTCTAATTTCTGAAAACCGGACGCTACAGCAGGAGAGCTAGAATCTTTACACCCACTGGTCTTTGGTGAGGAAGCAGAGATCTGGATTGTAGACTGTTCCAGCAGGCAGAATGAAAACTGCCTCTGTCTTCTACATCATAAGGAAGGTATGTGTCTTCATCTGATAACCATTCTGCAAGAGCCTCACCTGCAGTATCATTACTGCTATAGCCCCACATCATGTTAGCTATTGAAATCACCAATGTATATAGCTGGGTGATAGGCTGTGGATAATGGGGGGGAAAGGCCAGTCTATATTTAGAAGTTTATACACATTGGGGATTCTTATTGATATAGTGAGGGTTCTGGTGTTGCTCTTGGCATCTATCATGTCATAATCCTTGATGCCTTGCTTGATGTATGTGACAAGGCTGTGTTTTGAGTAATGGAGGGAGACAACGGGATCATAGCCAGCAATACTGCAGTGTGATTCTGGGATGATATCTTTGATATGGGTTTCTCACAGGGCAATGACATTGATCATGTTGTCTTCCATAATGTGAGCTAGGTATTCGCTTTTAGATTGTAATATACCTTCATTGTTGAATTGGCAAATTTGTTGAGCTAGGCCTCTTAAAGTGGCTCTGGCAGGAGTTGCTTTTTGCAGACTAACTATTTCCTTTGCTGTTCCATCTGGGATTTTGTGGAGCCATATTTGGATGCCAGTTTGATGACATTGTTTGTGCCTTAGCATGTAACAGGGCAGACTACAAGAAGGTTATCTGTTTTGATAGGGTCTTGTCTGCCCATCTTCTGTGCCTGTTAACTTCAGTTCTCTCCAGTCTGATTTCAGTTTTATATAATTTTATTACATTTGTCAAGAGGAATTAATAAATCAAGACTGTATTCCACTTAGCTCTTTCTTGAAGGCTAATATTGGACAACTATTTCCCTACAAAATCCAGTTTCTTGGGTGCAGAAGTTTGTGTTCATCAAGTTTTGCATTGCAGATACACGTGTAGATCATCCCACTTCAGGTGTAGAATAACTTGGGGCTTGGCTACACTCGAAACTCCAAAGCGCTGCCGGGGGAGCGCTCCTGCGGCAGCACTTTGAAGTGCGAGTGTGGTCGCGGTGCCAGTGCTTGGAGACAGCTCTCCCAGCGCTGCAGGTACTTCACCTCCCCTGAGTGAGAAAGTTGCAGTGCTGTAAAGCGCCAGTGTAACCAAGACCTTGTACACTTGAATTGACCTAGAATAGATGAATTTCAGATGCTAGAAATTGGTTGTGTTGAAAACATGCTCTTGTGGCCACATTAAACCACCTTTAGGCTAAGCTGTCAGAAATGCAGAAGGCATGAATTCCAGATACATTCATGTAACTGCTTGAGCCCACAACATATCTTACCTAAATTAGCCTTCAGAAGCAAGCACGTGTGGATCTGACCGCATAACTCTGTTCCACAAGAGGAAAAAAAATGATTTCATATGCACTAAAAATTAAAGACTGTTTGAGCATCGAAGTTTAGGTCTGTATCCAAACTTCTCCCGAGGTTGAGGGATGTTTGGGCCCATCTTTGTGTAGCCCTTCTGCGAAGTGGAGTCGGCAGCAGCAAGGAACAGGTTCAAGGTCTCTGGGTTTCTCTTAACAGAAAATAGAACTGGCTTGAGCCCCCACCCAGTAATGTGGGAAAATTTGTCATCACCCCTGGGCACCTCCTGAGAGGCAATACTTCCCTTTTCGCAAGCACGAGTCTGTGTGCAACAAAATAAAACTTAAAAGGTAAAATGGGACCCAACGTTAATTAATTAGGAAAAACACCACAACCACAAGTCAAAAGCATGTGACTATAGGCAAACACCCACCCCACAGTGCATTGGGCAGTGTTCGTTGCCGCCGTTTCTAACTTTGTGATGTGAAAGTCCAACAAATGAATGTCTCTTTAGACCCCACTCTCCTCTCTGTGGCACCCCACTAACAGCTGGCAGTCCTTGGTTAGGGGTGTTGTGGGACAACGGAGTGGATTGTGGCACATCTTGGGACAGTGCCAAATGCCGTGATGCATTGCTTTCTGTCCCAGCACTCCACGGGCTTCTAGCTTTCTTTAGTGACATTTTTTCAATGGCCCTTTGCTGTGCACTCCGGCATCTTTGTGAGAAGGGATGTATCCCACACTGCTCTCCTATGCTCTGTTAACTGTCATGAAGACATCGTGGATGGCAGTGCAGTTAGTTGTGAAATTCCTGACTGAAGAAGACACCTGACATTCTGCTTGGTATGGATAGGAGCAACTTTAGATTGCTTTTGGCATTCACAGAGTAGGTACGCAGGGGAGACTGTTTGTTTCATGTGTCCAAAAGCAAGCACTGAATGGTGGGATCATATTGTCCTGCAGATGTGGAATGACGAGCAGTGGCTACAGAACTTTTGGATGTGGAAAGGCACGTTCCTGGAACTGTGTGTGGAGCTTATTGCAGACCTGCGGCGCAAGGACACCAGAATGAGACCTGCCCTTTCGGTAGAGAAGCGCATGTTAATTGCTGTGTGGAAGCTGGTAACTCCAGACTGCTACCAGTTGGTTGCGCATCAATTTGGAGTGGCAAAGTCAACCGTTGGGGCTGCGTTAATGCACATGTTTAGGGCACTAAATTGCATCCTTCTATGAAGGACCATGATTCTGGGAAATGTGCGTGAAATAGTGGATGGCTTTGCAGAAATGGGTTTTCCTAACTGTGGAGGGGCGATGGATGGCACAGACATTCCAATTTTGGCACCAGACCACCTTGCGACGGAGTACATCAATAGGAAGGGGTACTTCTCCATGGTGGTGCAGGTGCTTGTGGATCACCGTGGGTGTTTCACTGACATCAACGTGGGGCGGTCTGGGAAGGTGCTTGATGCACACATCTTCAGGAACACTGGCCTGTACAGCAAGTTGCAAGCGGGGACTTTCTTTCCTAACTAGAAGATTAGAGTAGGGGGTGTTGAAATGCCCATAGTGATCCTGGGGGGACCCTGCATATCCCTTACAGCCATGGCTCATGGGACACCTGGACAGCAGTAAGGAGCAGTTTAACAACAGGCTCAGTAGCTGCTGGATAACAGTTTCCTGTGCCTCTGGTAGATTAAAGGCACTCTAGTGATGCCTTTGTGGCAGGTTAGACCTCACTGAGGATAATATACCTAAGGTTATAGCTGCATACTGTGCCTTGAATAATCTCTGTGAGACTAAGGGTGAAAGGTTTTGCTTGGGGGAGGGGGGCGGGCAGTGCTGAGGCAGACCACTTGGCTGCTGATTTTGAGCGGAGGAGTCCAGGGGGGACTATTCAAATCAGGGAGGCTTTGAGGCAGCACTTTGACGATGACCACAAGTAACGCATATCTCTGAGTTGCTTCAATGTTGCATGACAGTTTTCCAAAGGGGTAATGGTGGCATTGTAATAAAGTGATTAAAATGCCTGCTCATGTATTGGCAGTGCCTGCAATCTCACCTTGTAGAAAAAAAAATAAAGATTTACCATTATAAAAGTTTGCTTTTATTGCACAAGAAACAGCACACACACACACACACACAGATGCTTGACAGGGAAGGAGGAACCAGGGAAGGGCAGACTTTCACAGCTGTGTGTAGGTCTAGCTGTCATTGTGAAAGTTGTCCAAAGCAGGTGGAGTGGGGGGGGAGGGGAACAGAGAAGTCCCAGAAAGTGGAAAGGAATGTGCTGGCAGAGTTGGGGGGGCATGGAAAAGAGTTCTGAATGTGCTGCAGTGGAGGTTGAGCACGGATATGCTCCGGCTGCAGCATTATTAAGGACTTCAGCATCTGCATTTGCTCCTCCATTACTTTAAGCATTTGCTCAGTAGCATTCTTAACAAGCATAAAAAGCGACAAAGAGTCCTGTGGCACCTTATAGACTAACAGAAGTATTGGAGCAAAAGCTTTCTTGGGTGAATGCCCACAGACATCTGATGAAGTGAGTATTCACCTACGAAACCTCATTCTCCAATACTTCTGTTAGTCTATAAGGTGCCACAGGATTCTTTGTCGCTTTTTACAGATCCAGACTAACACAGCTACCCCCTGTGTGTGTAATTCTCTTTTCTGTCCTGCCGTTTGGCTTCCCAGCACTCCTTTCGTTCCTTTTTTTCTGCATTGGAGCTCTGCAGGGACTTCCCGGAACATATCTCCTTTGCTGCATCTTAAGTGCTTTCTTATCTGGCGGAGAGCCTTGGCTGGGGTGCATGGGGTGTTCCTGAAGGCCACATCTGGTGAAGCACAGGAGACAAAGCACAGAAACAGGATTGTTAAATTCATGCACAGCATTGAAACATTTCTGTTTAAATACACCTTTTGCAACATTGTCATCGCTTTCTCACTGACCCTCGCCAGGCACACATCTCTGCGAACACCCAAAGCATAGTGAGTGTTGGCAGGGGAGTGGGGGGCAGGAGGGCAGCAGCGCTCCACATGGGGAAAGGGCACACACTCTTTGCAAGGTCACGTTGCAGCATTTTAGAGAACAAATGCTAAAATTCTCCCACACTTTTCCACAGGTGAGGGCAATTCTAGCAGACCTCTCACTGCTAAGGATAAGCAGGGAAATGAGGGTACTCCATGCTTGTGGCTTCTGTCCTGCTCCCTATACTGCTTGCCTGTGCACCGCTTTGGTCCCTGCACAAGTGATTGCCGAATGGCATGGGAAAGTTTCCTACAATGGGGGAAGGAACAAAGCTGCTCTGCCACGGAACCTTTGGCAAAGGATTACTGAGTACCTCCAGGAAACTTTCCTGCAGATCTCTCTGTAGAATTCCTGTGAGATCTCAGCGTGTATCCACACCCTGTTCCGCCATATTGATTTAGCTACACAGGGAAATGTTCAGCTCATAGAAACACAGCCAGCATCCCACATTTCTACAGCCTGAACCCACCTCCATACTACTCAAGCTGCAGCCACTTACCAGGAGTCTCATCTGCTTCTTGCTCACCACAAGACTGGCTAGATACCTCTGGAGGAGAGAAGAGTTCCTGGCTGCCTGCCTCACCGGGACCTGCACATCCTGATCTAACTCCATCTCTTCATCAATAATGTCATCCTCTGGGTTGGGTCCTCTTTGCGCTGCCTCTGTGCCCTCTGAAGTATCCACGGGGCTCTTGGCAATGGAGTCACCACTGAAAATAGCATCCAGCTCCTTATAGAACCAAAAGGTCTTAGGTGAAGCACCTGAGTGACAGTTTGCCTTCCTCACCTTATGGTACGCCTGCCTCAGCTCCTTTATCTTTGTTCTGCACTGCAGTGTGTTCCCATCGTCGTCCTTTTCACACAAGCCTCAAAAAATCTGCCTGCAAGTATCCCAATTCCTGCCACTCAAGCCCAGCCTCCTCTCCCTATATACTGAGCAGATCGAGCAGCTCTGCAGTGGTCCAAATGGGAGATAACCCGCCATGGTCACCTGGGAAGATGCATGAGACCTTTCCATGCCGAGCAAATAGGAAATGGAATTTCAAAAATTCCCAGGGCTTCTAATGGGGAGAGGTGGATTGTTGTTTACCTGGCTGCAGGGCAGTGGAGTTCAAACTGCTGACCAGAGTGGTCAGGATGGGCATTGTGGGACACTTCCTGGAGGCCAGTTAAACTGATGAAATGAAGTGTGATGTCTACGCTTGCACTTTGTTGACAAAAATGTAGAGGAAAAAGATGTAAATCTCTCACGAGGGTGGATATATTGGTGCCAAAACCGGGTATTTTCCCTAACAAAAGTCACCTTGGAGTGCGTACGCACTCAATGTTTGGGTTGACAAACTGCAGTTTTGGCGACAAAGCTTGGTATTGTAGACAAGGCCTCAATGTGGACAAGGTAAAAAACTTGTGTTTTAGCCCATTTGAAACCTGGGAATCCTCTTTTATCAATGAGATGTGGCATACATCTACATCACTAGTAAAGTCAAGAGCGTGGACTTCAAATTGCAACATTATTATGTGAGATAATTTGTAGAGGTTTTTGGCCCCCTCTTATTCTACTTCACTCCCACTCTGCCATCACTATGACTGGGAATATAAAGGCCTAGAAGTTGGAAAATTCATGTTGGTTAATCTTGTAGCAACCCTAACTCAATTCAATTTAAACATGTATCTGCTATTGAATTTCTGCAATGCTAGCATGACCCCATGTATTTTGAACATATCAGATGTTCATTTTCATGTCAATATAAAATAGATACAGAATCATATAAAACAAACAAAACTGCACCCTGTGGACTCTATACCTTGTATACTTAAAAGCAGAATAGTATATAAACTGATTCTAATTTCAAAATCTGGGGTAGGACTAAAATTAGTGACCCCTATATAGAACAGGACTTCAAAAGTTGCTTGATTCATTAATGAATCAAAATACAGTTATATATTGAAATATTTTTAATAAACTCAATCTCAGTCTGATTCAAAATTATTTCCATTTGTAACTAATTTTTGGCAGGCCATTCTGTCATGAGTTTCCAATTACTTACTGTGGTGTACACACCTAAGAGATTGTGATACCTCCCCCTCTCCCCGCGCCCCCAAACAGGACAGCAGTTTACATTTGTAAACCCTTTTGCTATGTAAAGTAACTCAGCAATAGAGAGAGCTTGCTGTCTCAAGGAGCCCTTGTTGTTGTTGGTCTATTGTCATTCTTGTTATCAAAACAAAAAAAATTCTTATTTTATTTTGAGCTAAAAGTATATGCTTTGTTGTTTGTGTTTGGAAACAATACACTTTTCCTAATAGAAAAATGTTGCCTTTTGTAATGGATTATTTTGTTCTTCAGGATCTTAATGTTCTACCAAAGACATAGCAGGGTGAAGTTTCCATAAAACATGTTATCTTTGTTAAACCTGTTTTCAGCTACCCACTCCTAGGTATACTATGCTGCAGTCTTGCATCTAGAGCTGGTTGGGAATTTTTCAATTAGATGTTTTTCCAGCAAAATGATGAAACATCAAAACTGAAACTGTTTATAGGATAAGATAAGCTTAGACCAATTTCTTGACTCAAAAAAAATAAAGTTTTGAAATTGTCAAAACATCCCTTATTAGCGCATATTATATCCACATTTTCTTCAGTTTACACCCTGTGCAGCCATATTGGAGCCAATTAGATTGTTAGACAGAATTAGACATCATGTGCTTGATCTGTCTGTCCTCTCCCACTTTCCTCTTCTTCCATCTGGTATTTGTTTTCATGAGATGGATTGATGAATTTATCTGAAATGTGGAAGCATATTTAGGTCATGTCAGAGACATCAGCACCATCAGTGATATTTGAACAGATCAAGTATACATGCAACAAGGAATGATCAAGAAGAATCATCTTAATAAAGGTTTAAAGGATGATTTTGCAATCCATGAATGAACTGTTTTGTGTCAGTACCAATAGCAAGATTCTAACAAAATAGAAAATTTTAGAATTAAAATCTGTGTCAGTAATGGAAAGGAATAATTGCATGTTCCTATGGCAAAGGGAAAAAATGTTTGAATAGGAGAAGACTGGTAGATAGCACATGCTGTTGGATCTCTCAGTCCTATAGTGGTTGTGATAATTGCCCGATTATTTTGAGAATCGGTACACAAATCCCAACACAACACAAACTTTATCTTATATCAAATTTAGAGCTCTGTGCAAAAATATCTGATTTTAAAAACAAGCTGATAATTCATAACTTCAAAAAAGAGGAAAAAATGTCAGCTGAACACCTAGTTCTTAGAGACAATCCTATTGAACATGTAAACTTACACACACTTCTTGAAGAAGTGAAAATGTTGGCTGTGTGTCTGTATGGAAGGAACAGTCTGCTTTATCTCTGCCATTCCATATTCTCTGTGACCTAACTGAATAATGACTGTTTCCTGGTGATTTCCCCTCTACCCCATCCCTATCCTCTAGACTTTTTTGCGAAGTGGAGGTACTACAAAAGGGTTATTTTCTGTGTCCCAATCCCACTATTCATTATTTTTGGTATTAGAGAATAGGGCTAAAGTTGACCTCTCTTTGAGAAGTCTGCTCATTTGTGCACCTGGTTTGGTGTGCTGCAGCTCTTTGAGTTCCCTGGTCATCTCCGATTCTTTTTGTGACTTCTTACTGTATTTGTAACATTTTCAACCTGAGCCTGACATTTTACCTCTTTGCTTCTCTTATCTCCCCTCCCCCTTTTTTAAGCAGCCTTTGGCTGGCTTTGACATGAGTATGTCATGGGGAAATTTAAAATATTTGGAGTTGGTCAAGTTTCATTCCGGTCTCTGACTGTCCAATGTAATGCTGGAAGCAGAGTGTGAGTCTTGCATATGGCATCACATTACTACATCTAATGGGAGCTAAGTACCTGACTTTATAAAGCAGTCTATTTAATCTTTTGATTACTAAGTTACACTAATATATACAGCCTTTAAGAATAAGACTTGAGATTTTCAAAGCAGTCTAAGAGTGTTTAGGTATATCTTTATCAAATTTTAAAATTAACGGAATTGGCACTATATTTGCCCTTTTCCAGTCCTCTGGAATCTCTCCTGTCTTCCATGACTTTTCAAAGATAATATCTAATGAAATGTTAGGATGACATGTATACAGTAGTTTCATTTCTTGGATTTCCAGCTGACAATTTTTTCATAATGAGTATTCAGTTTTATCTGCTGTGTTTCAGCTTGTAGGCCAGTTACAATGACTCTGGTTTCACATACTCAAATATTTGTACTTTGGGATGCAACTTTTCACATATCCCAAAATGAATTAAAAAAAAATCAAAATCCTTTCAATCACTTGAGTTCAGTGAGGGTGAAGTGCAGGGGAGGGAGGAATTAATACTAAGCATGCAACAAGATTTGAAAAATAGTGTGGGCGGAGTCCTCATTGAGACTAGAGTTTTGACTTAGATTGGAGGGCAAAATGGGTTTATTTTAAGGAAGTTATGAGCCCTTGAACATCATGTACTCACTTAAAGGTGTTGATCACGAGGCATGCATTGCATTTGCAGTTGGGAACATGTGGACTTTTAAGAGTTGGCTGTCATCTTGGGCCATAGTTTTAGTTCTTCACTTAAACCAACATGGTGCTAGCATAGGAGCAAATAAGGTGAATGAGAGGTTGGCTCAGATATACTGCTCAGTAGGTGTATATACTTTAAATTAAAATTAAAGAACAGTGTCACTTTAAAATGCTTTTTGGTTAATTTGGTAAAGGATGTTGAGCGTTGTACGTCCGAGTTAGCATGAATGTAGCTTGGGTTTGTAATAACAAGTCAAAACTTCATTAGCATTTGTCCAACTCAGTGTCCTATTAGAATCATAGGACTAGAAGGGACCTCGAGAGGTCATCCAGTCCAGTCCCCTGCACTCCTGACTGGACTGAGTATTATCTAGACCGTTCCTGAGAAGTGTTTGTCTAACCTAGGGGCAGGCAACCTGTGGCATGTGTGCCAAAGGTGGCACGCAAGCTGATTTTCAGTGGCACTCACACTGCCCTGGTCCTGGCTACTGGTCCAGTGGGCTCTGCATTTTAATTTTAATTTTTAATGAAGCTTCTTAAACATTTTAAAAACCTTATTTACTTTACATACAATAGTTTTGTTATATATTATAGAATTATAAAAAGAGAGCTTCTAAAAATATTAAAATGTATTACTGGCACACAAAACCTTAAATTAGAGTGAATAAACGAAGACTGGGCACACTACTTCTGAAAGGCTGCCAACCCCAGCCTAACCAACTCTTAAAAATCTCCAATGATGGAGATTCCACAACCTCCCCAGGCAATTTATTCCAGTGCTTAATCACCCTGACAGGAAGTTTTTCCTAATATCCAACCTAAACCACCCTTTGC
Organism: Gopherus flavomarginatus; assembly: GCF_025201925.1. NCBI lineage: Eukaryota > Metazoa > Chordata > Testudines > Testudinidae > Gopherus > Gopherus flavomarginatus. Next base: position 167,703,789 of record NC_066617.1, on the reverse strand, counting down.
TACAATTTAAGCCCATTGCTTTTTGTACTATGCTCAGAGGTTAAGAACAATTCTTCTCCCTCCTCCCTGTAACAACCTTTTATGAACTTGAAAACCGTTATGTCCCCTTTCAGGCTAGTCTTTTCCCTCATAGGTCATGGTTTCTAGACCTTTAATCATTTTTGATGCTCTTCTCTGGACTTTCTCCAATTTGTCCACATCTTTCCTGAAATGTGGCACCCAGAACTGGACACAACACTCCAGTTGAGGCCTGATCAGCGCGGAGTACAGCGGAAGAATTACTTTTTGTGTCTTGCTTCCTGCTCATACCTCCCAGACAGGAGCAGTGCCAGAGTTTCTGGCGCCCTAGGCAGAATTCGGGGGGTGGCATTTTGTGCGCTCCCCATGGGGCGCACAGGAGCTTCCGGTCCTGCTCCCATCGCACCGCCAAAGAAGGACCGTCCGCTGAAATGCCACAGGCGACAGTGGCAGTCATTGAGCTGCTCAGGTGCCTGCCGCTGCTTTCCGCGGCACGTCGGCAGAAGGTCCTTCTTTGGCGGCGTGATGGGAGCGGAACCAGAAGCTCCCGTGCGCCCCGTGGGGAGTGCACAAAATGCTGACCCCCAAATCCTGGCACCCTAGGCAACCGCCTAGGGTCGCCTAATGGAAGCACCGGCCCTGCTCCCAGAATGATGATCACTTTTTTTTTTGCAACAGTCATAGTTAGCTTGTGGTCCACTGTGACCCCCCCAGATCACTTTCCATAGTACTCCTTCCTAGGCAGTCATTTCCTATTTTGTACGTGTGCAACTGATTGTTCCTTCCTAAGTGGGGTACTTTGCATTTGTCCTTCTTGAATTTCCTCTTATTTACTGCAGACCATTTCAGACCAGATCATTTGAATTTTAATCGTATCCTCCAAAGCACTTGCAACCACTCACAGCTTGATATCATCTGCAAACTTTATAAGTGTACTCTCTCTGCCATTATCTAAATCATTGATGAAGATATTTAACAGAACTGGACCCAGAACTGATCCCTGTGGGACCCTACCTGTTATGCCCTTCCAGTATGACTGTGATCCACTGATAACTGCTCTCTGGGAATGGTTTTTCAACCAGTTTTGCACCCACCTTATAGTAGCTCCATTTAGGTTGTATTTCCCTAGTTTGTTTATGAGAAAGTTATGTGAGACAGTATCAAAAGCATTGCTAAAATCAAGGTTTACCACTCCCGCCCCGCTGCCCCCCACAAGGCTTGTTATCCTGTCAGAGAAAGCTAACGGGTTGGTTCGACATGATTTGTTCTAAACAAATCCATGCTGATTGTTACTTATCACCTTATCTTCTAGATGTTTTGAAAATCGATTTCTTAATTATTTGCTCCATTATCTTTCCGAGTACAGAAGTTAAGCTGACTGGTCTGTGATTCCCTGGGTTGTCCTTATTTCCCTTTTTATAGATGGGCATTATATTTGCCCTTTTCCAGTCTTCTGGAATCTCTCCCAACTTCCATGACTTTTCAAAGTTTATCGCTAAAGTCTCATATCTCCTCCGTCAGCTCCTTGAGTACTAGGATGCATTTCATCAAGCCCTGGTGACTTGACATCTAATTTGTCTAAGTAATTTTTAACTTGTTCTATTCCTATTTTAGCCTCTGATCCTAACTCATTTCATTGACATTCACTGTGTTAGATGTCCCATCACCACCAACCTTCTTGGTGAAAACTGAAATAAAGAAGTCATTAAGCACTCTGCCATTTCCACCTTTTCTGTTGTTATTCCCTCCCATCCCAATTGAGTAACAAGCCTACCTTCTCCTTGATCTTGCTCCTCATGTATTTGTAGACTGTTTCCATGTTACCCTTTATGTGTCTAGCTAGTTTGATCTTGTTTTGTGCCTTGGCCTGTCTAATTTTGTCCCTATATACTTGTGTTATTTGTTTATATTCATCCTTTGAAACTTGCCCTAGTTTCCACTTTTTGTAGAACTCTCACTTTTTTTATTTTTAGATCATTGAAGATCTCCTGGTTAAGCCAGGGTGATCTCTTGCCATACTTCCTATCTTTCCTACACAGTGGGATAGTTTGCCCATGCCCTTAATGTCTCTTTGAAAAACTGCCAACTGTCTATTGTTTTTCCCCTTAGACTTGTTTCCCATAGGATCTTACCACCAACTCCCTGAGTTAGCTAAAGTCTGCCTTCTTGAAATCCATTGTCTTTATTTTGCTATTCTCCCTCCTACCATTCGTTAGAATCTTGAACTATCATTTCATGATCACTTTCACCCAAGCTGCCTTCCACTTTCAAATTCTCAACCAGTTCCTCCCTGTTTGTCAGAATCAAATCTAGAACAGCATCTCCCCTGGTAGCTTTCTCCACCTTCTGAAATAAAAGAAAGTCTCCAATACATTCCAAGAACTTGTTGGATAATCTGTGCCCTCCTGTGTTATCTTCCCCAATAGATGCCTGAGTAGTTGAAATCCTCCATCACCATCCAAGTCCTGTGCTTTGGATGATTTAGTTGTTTAAAAAAAGCCTCATCTACCTCTTCTTCCTTAGGTGATCTGTAGTAGACCCCTGCCATGACATCACCCTTATTTTTTACCCCTTTTATCCTTACCCAGAGACTTTCAACAAGTCTGTCTCCTATTTCCATCTCAATGTCAATCCAAGTGTATACATTTTTACTATATAAGGCAACACCTCCTCCTTTTTTCTCTGCCTGTCCTTCCTGAGCAAGCTGTACTCTTGTATACCAGTATTCCAGTCATGCATATTACTCACCATGTCTCTGTGATGCCAACTATGTCAGTTGTTTATATTTACTAGCATTTTGAGTTCTTCCTGATTATTCCGCATACTTCTCACATTAGTATACAGACAGCTAAGATACTGATTTGATTTGCTCTCCCATCCCCCTGTTCTGTCTTCTCTCTCCTTTACCCCTGCTATAACAACCCATGCTTCCCCCAGATTCCAACCCTTCTCCCAGGTCTCCATGTTTTTGACTTACTTGTGTGCTTTGGTCACCTGCCCCCTTTACACCAATTTAAAGGGCTCCTTACTATGTTAGCCAGTCTGTATTCAGACATTAATTGATGGTCTTAGACTTATTTCCTCCCCACACCCGAGACAACTGTCTGCATCACAAAACCCTAGTTAAAATTGATTAAATGGCAACCTCAGTGGCAATTTCAGCAGAGGCACCATGGATTTAAATATTGTTGAAGACTGAAATGCCTTCTCATCCTCAAAGATAGGGAACTCTGCACTGGTGCTGATTCTGATGTACCTGCTCTGTTACTAGAGAAATTCAGTTTCAGTGCACTGTCTGTCCAGTGCTTTTCACTAGTTACTAAAATTACCTTAAACACATGTTTAGAGATTGATTGATTAGCTGAGCTTTAGTATTGTAGTTTGCCCCTGAATCATAATAAAGGAAATCATTATAGTCAGCATAAATGGCTCTAACATTTTGTTGTCTCTGTTCTTTACCACAGAAAATCAGGCAGTAGTTTTCAGCAACTCTGGGGTTCAGTACTTTAACCTGAGTGAAATGTTTTGAGTTTTATGTGCACCATTCCAGCCCTCTTTCAGTTATCACCAGCTTCTCTGGGTGATTAAATTAACACTTTGTCATTCTTGGTAACTTTTAAGTTGCTTCTCTCCAGCTTCAGCTTTTTATTGAGCAGCAATTTTCTCATGCCTAAACTTACTAGACTTTTATACAATAAATTACACCGTGGTACATTCTTTGGTGCTTATAATAGCAGTTACTTCTCTGAATAGTCTGAATGTGATCACTTAATTTCATGTACATCTGGATTGTATATGCTAATACTGTCCTATTTATTCAGCGCCCGAACAAGTCAGCATATTCATTCAGAATAGATGAAAGAATAATATAAGCTTGGAAAACCTTTCAAGGTTTCCAGCAGATAAAAGTTTCAGAAGCTTTGTTTATCTTCCCCAAATTTTCCAATCACGTGATTATTTCATCAGTTACATTATAGGCTGGGCTGTAACCCTTGGTTGCTACCCACTGGCAAGCTTTTCCAGCATTGTATATACTATGACAGACTCAGGCTAGAAGGATAAGAGGGTAGTCCTGTTGGTATCCGAAGCCGCCCACTGCTAAAGGGCCTCCAGCCTAAGGGGAGGATCCACAGGTCTGTGATACCAAATAAGTACGGGGGACAGCCAATGGAAAAAAAGAAAAAACAGGATCGGGCGTGAGGTCATAGGGCTAAACGAAGGGAACCTGATGGGGACACCAAGCAGAGAACCCCGGACATCGCCCACTGCTCTTCAAAGACGTCAAGGGAGCCAGTGGATGCTGCCGAGAGGAACTCTGCCTGGATACGTGAACAGATGAAAGAACGAAAAACGGCTCCACAGTCGCAGGTCCCCCCCCGCCAACCTCCTCTCTCTCGTGTTACGAATGGCCACCTTGGCCATAGTGAGGAGGTGAGTGACAAGGTGGTCCCGTGACTTCGTGGGGCTTTGGATTGGGTGTGCATAGAGAAATAAATGTGGGGAGAAGTGCAGCCAGAACCTCAAGAAGAGGAGCCAGAAAAGGGGCTGCAGCCTGGCGCACTGAAGGCATGTGCGCGCCAGGGTCTCCTTCATGCCACAGAAGAGACAGTCATCAGGGACAGTGGTAAACTGCGCCAAGTACACGCCTGTGCTCACAGCTCCAGGCAGGAGCTGCCAGCTGATATCCCCGGCAGGCCGCGGGACTAAGGTGGAATAGAAACAGGCCCACCGGGGTTCCCCACCTGCCACCGCTGGTAAAAAGTCCTGCCACTTGGTGTCTGGCGGGACACGAGGGTGGGGTAGTGAAGCATGTGCAGCACGAGAGTGTACAGATGGTCCTGTGGCGTGGTTTGGAAACGAACCGGCTGCATGACATGCAGCTGGCTAAAGGTATGCAGGTGGAAAGGCTGGGAAGGCTCACGGGGCAGGGGGCCGATGGAAAGGTCTGGAGGGCCTGGAGTGAGGGGCGGGCAGGGCTCACCCTCTCGCCGGACCACTCGAGGAAGAACCGAGCCGTGGGAGTCAGGGCTGCCTCCACCTCCTGGAGTACACGCCGGGGGGTTGTAAGGGTGGAGAGCCCCATGCGCCGACCGAGCGCCTGGGGATCCACCCAACTCCCCAGATCGTAGTCCAGGAGGTCTCCGATCTTGGTGACTCCCGCCAGGACCAACCTCCGGCACACCAAGGAGGACTCTGCCACCTGCACACGAAGATGGAGATTATGTAACAGGGGCTCCGCAAGGAGATCTACCCCCTCGGTGGCCGCAAAGGACCTGGTTGCTGAAACCAGCCTCCAGGTCCAGAGGAGGTCCTGGTAGAAGACCGGCAGCTCGCAGAGGTCTCGCGGAAGACCTTTCAGATGGAGAAAGAAGAGCTGCCGGTTGTATCGGAGCCCTCGCAGGCGGTGGAGGAAGACGTGCGCCAATGTGCTCCACGCTTACCCACCTGCACTATAAAGGAGTCTCTGCAGAGCCTGGAGGCAGAAGACATGGACCTGCGTGCGCATGCAGATCGGGCCCTGTCCTCCCTCCAAGGGTTGGCCGCAGAGACCCAGTGCAGTCCTGGCCAAAAAAAACCCAGAACCAACTTCTGGAGATTGGCCAGGAACACCAGGGGTGGGCACAGGGTGTTGAGTCGGTGCCAGAACATGGACAGGACCAGTTGGTTAAGCACCAGCGCTTTTCCCCGGAGGGAGAGGCATCGGAGCAGTCCCGTCCAGCTCCGCAACCGCCCAGTCACCCTGCTCTCTAAACCTTGCCAGTTCTCCGGCGAAGACGGATGCATGGCTGAGAAATAAACACCAAAAGATAGAGCAGTGGACCTGCACCCCACCGAATGGCTTGAAGCGCGGGTGGGAGGGGGCTCGGCCACCACCTGGCCCCAACCACCAGGTCAGAGCTCTTGACCCAGTTGACCCGGGCGGAGGAGACCGCAGAATAAACAGCTTGACAAGCCTCCACCCGCACCAGGTAGTCCGGGTCCTGGACCATGTCATTGGCATATGCTGCCAGAACCAGCCACACCTCCGGCTCATAGAGCACCAACCCTGTCAACCTCTTGTGAAGAAGATAAAGGAAGGGCTCAACAGCCAGAGTGTACAGCTAACCGGACAGCTGGCAGCCTTGACACACCCTTCGCCCGAAGCTGACAGGTGCGGTCAGGGTCCAATTGAGCTTGACCAAACACTCTGCGAGGAATACAGCACCTGGAGAAACCCCACAAACCAGGGTCCGAAGCCAAAAGCCTGCAGAGTGCCCAGGAGATACCTGTGGTACATCCGGTCGAATGCCTTCTCCTGATCCAGGGACAGGAGGGTGAACAACAGACCATCCCTACACCCAAGCTCCAAGAGATCTCGGACTAGATAAAGATTTTCAAAGATGGTACGGCCCGGGATGGTGTAGGTCTGGTCTGGATGGACCACGTCTGCCAGCATGGACCGCAGCCACAGCGAGACGGCCTTCACCACAACCTTTATAGTCTGTGCTGAGGAGCGAGACAGGACGCCAATTCCGGAGATTGCGGAGGTCCCCCTTATTCGGCAATAAGGCGAGCACCGCTTGCCTGCACAAAAGAGGGAGGACCCCGCTCTCCAAGGACTCGTCCCAGACGATGGCGAGGTCCGGGCCGAGGACATCCCAGAACACGCAGTAGAACTCTACGGTCAGCCCATCCATGCCCGGAGATTTACTAGTAGGCATGAGACGGAGGGCTTCCAAGAACTCGGCCAGAGAGAGAGGCAGCTCCAGCCAGTCTCGGTTGCCCATGCTGACCATCTGGAGTCCGTCCCAAAGCACTGTGCAGGCATCGGTGTCAGTTGGATCCGGGGAGAAAAGGCCAGCATAGAAGGCCCTGGCCCTCTCGCCCATCTCCACTGGATCCATGAGGGGGGCGCCCTCCTCTGCCAAGAGGCAGAGGATGTGCTTTTTCATCCCCCTCTTCTTCTACAGAGCGTAGAAGAAGCGGGAGCCGCGATCCATCTCCCGCAGGAGATGGATGCGGGATCGTACAAAGACACCCTGGGCCCGAAGATTGTCAAGGGCCTGGAGCTCCTCCCACTTCTCCCAGTGTGCTCCACAGAGGAGTGGATCTCCGGGGCTGATGGCCAGACGCCTCTCCAGCTCCAACTGCTCTATCACCACATCCCTCTGCCGGCTGATGCCCCGGGTGTGGCTACGGCAGAAGAGCTGGGTGTGCACCTTCCCCACATCCCACCACTGCCGCGCTGAGGGAAAGGCATGCCTCTGTTCCCACGAGGCCAGCCAAAACTCCCGGAAGGATGACAAACCCCACATCCTCCAGCAGGCTGTTACTGAAATGCCAATAGGCCGGCCCCGGCCTCTCCGAAGAAAGAGAGGCCATCACAGCCACCAAATGGTGGTCCGAAAATGGGGCCAGCTGAAATCTGGAGGAGTGGGCCTGCGAGAGATGACATCGAGAAAAATAAATACGATCCAACTGGGAGTGGCATAACCGGTGTTCTTCCACCCGGACACAATTGAACGTAGAGTCATCGTCTGGGTGGTGGTCGTGCCAGACGTTCACCAGGGAACGATGGACTACAATCTCCCTGAGGATGTCTGCAGCGACTGGGCTCAGCTCGATCCCTGTGCGGTCCCGCTCCTCGAGGGTGCAGTTGAAGTCTTCACCCAGGACCAGGCACTCGCGAGGATCCAAAGTACCGAGGAAGGCGGACACCTGCCGAAAAAAGCACGCCCTCACCAGGCCTGATGCTGGGGCATAGACATTGACAAGATTCAACGTTAGCCCCTCCATCTGAACCCAAAGGTGCAGGGGGCGACCTGGCATGACCTCGGTAAACCCCAGCACCTCGGGCTGTAGGTGCGGGGAGAACAGTGTCACCACCCTACCCTGACAGGCTGAAAGGTGACTAAAATAGACCCCATCTCCCCACTCCAACCACCAGCTCGCTTCGGCGGCTGGGTCCGTGTGGGTCTCCTGCAGGAAAATAACCGAGTACTCCCACTCCCGAAGGAAGGAGAGAACCTGGCACCTGCGGAGACCTGACCTGCAGCTGCGGCTGTTCAAAGTGGCAAAGATGGATGGTGACATAAAGAGGGCTGGGGATGATCTTCACGGTCTGGGGTGCTAGCGGCACCCATTGGATCCTGCAGCAAACCGTGACCAACCCCGAAAGCCAGGAAGGCGTCATGGAAGCCGCGGGTCCGCTGGTAAGCCGCAGCATCCCGCTTCCTGGTCCCTTTGCCCTCCCCCATAATGGCCCTCATGGTCTGGAGAACAAGATGGAAATTGCCCCAGCGCTGAAGAGCAAGATGCATTCTGTTCGTGGAGCCACGAGTGTCCTCCAAGAAAGAGCGCATCTCGCTCCTCTGTGCGACAGGGACTGGGGTAACGGACCCCAGAGTGTCTCCCAATTGGACCCCCCTGCCAGCCCCGTGGTCTATAGAGACAGGCACGCAGGGATCAAAGCTCTGTCGCGGCACCTGCCCATCCGGCACCGCGCCACCTAACGCAACACTCGGCCCCAAAAACAATGGCAGAGGGAGAACTGCAGCCCCAGATGGGCCGGAAGAAGGAAAAACAAAAACCACCTTCTGGGGGCCCGTATAAAAGGAAAATGAGGCAACCTCGGGGGCGGCACCAACAGGAGGGAGGGAAGAGAGGTCAAGGACTGGAACAAGGGCAGGGACAGGGACAGGACACAGATCTAGGATGGGAGCAGAGTCGAGGCAGGGAGCAGGGACAAAATCTAGGGCCCGAGTAACAGAGCCACTGGAGCACGGTGCCTCTTGACCCAACATGGCAGTTAAAGGGACAGCAAGGAAATGGGGTGCCTCCACAGCACTAGCCTCAGGTGCCTCACTAAACGCGGCACCCACAGTTACATGGGCTCAGAGCCTGGCTGCTCAGCGTCGGCTGCCGCCACAATGGGCATGGCGATGTCAGCCAGATTACCAGTTGCGGCCAGACAGCTGGTCAGGGCCAGGGGCGCTGCAGAGGCCAAAACAGGGGCAACCACCTGAGACGGAGGGAAGGGGAGGAGTAGGGGCGTCAGAAAGCAATTGCCCGTACCGAGGCCCTCCAACAGGGGGGGCATCCACTCCCTTGGTGGTTGGGGTGAAGCCCAGGGCCTCGATCTCGGCAAACATAGAGGCAAAGTCCCCACCCGCTGCTACAGATTCCCCCTCAACAGCAGCCACTGCGGCGCCGAGAGGGGGCACAGATGGCAACGGGGCAGTGGGAGCACTGCCTGGAACCCCCTCAAGGAGGGATTTCATAGGAGAGATGGTACTACCCGCCTCCGCAGCTGCAGCGACCTTGGCCGACTCCAAACAATGAACGTCAGCAGGGGATGCAACAGAACACCCAGCACCAGCGACCCCCTTCATAGTTTTACAGGGAGTCCCTTCCCACTTGCCAACAAGGGAGGGGTGCTGGGCCTGTGCTTCCTGCTTGCGGTGTCTCCACCACACAAGCTCCCAGCTCCCCGAAGAGGGGGGCTGGCCAGCTGAGTCAGGGCCAGGAAGAGAGGGCAATGACGGGCGGGCAAGGGAAGGCAAGGGCTGGACAACAGGGAAAGGAACAAACTCCCCGAGGCAAGCCCCGCTCAAGTCCTGCTACCGGCCCTGCCACCCTCACTTCAGCGGCGGGGCCCGCATGCTCATCTGGGCACGTCGGGGGGACCTCCCCCAAGACCCGAGCAGAGTTGACAATGGTCATGGATGGAGGAGGGGTGGCCACAGGGACCGGGCGATCAGAGCTGCTGGTGATGATAGAGCCGATGCCCTTCTGGGTATTGGGGGTCACAGATGCCCCTCCAAGCTGGGCCAGGGGGCAGTCCCTCCAGACGTGCCCCGACACCCGGCAGAGAAAGCACCGGGCAACCCCCAACGAATAATAAATCCGGTACTGGGCCCCTCAATGGGGCACCAGAAAGGACCCCTCCAAAGCCTCCCCATCACATGCCACCAGCAGAACTTAGACCTGCACCTGCCGGCGGAACGACAAAACGTAGTGGAGGGTGGGGTCCTTACAGCCCAACGAAAGGGGGCTGAGGATGGACAGGGGCCTCCCCAGGGTGGAGAGGAATGGCAGAAGGGCAGCACTAGGGAGGAACAGAAGAGAGAACCACCCATATGCCCAGGTCCTCCAAAGGCTCGAGGGGGACACCGCCAAGCCCCTCTCCACTGCCTCCTGGGCAGCGGCCTCTGATGCCAGGAAGAACATCTCCTTCCCAAACATCTTAGAGGCCGCCACCACGGCCGTGGGTCCCACCACCAACGCCTGCACGTAGGTTTCCATGTGGGGCGAGGCCGGCACCAGGAAGCAATGCACCCTGTGCTCCCTGGTGAGAGTGGGAAAGGGGTCCCAGCTGCCAGGAATGGTATTCTGGGAGGCGTCTGGAGCAGGTGGCGAGCAGAGGGGATTGCAGCCACCTGGGCATACGCCCTGGGGGCTGAAGAAGCAGCACCCCCAGAGCTGGTGGAGGGAGCAATGGGCAAGGGAGAAGGGGGAGCTGTGGCTGGTGATGGGACCGCAGCGGGAGAAGGAACCACTGCCATGAGGGGGTTAACCTTCCGGGCAGGGCCCTTGCCCTTCTTCGTCCCCCGGCCTTTCCCACCGGCCAAGGGAGCGGTCTCAGAGGTGGAAGCAGCCGAGACCGCGGCAGCAACAGCAGAGTCTTGGGAGCCCCTATCCATGCCCACCAGTGCCTCAATGGTAGCAATGGCGGGCAGCCCGGCAGCGGCAGTCGAGGTGGCCATCGCAAGGGAGAGTACGGGGAGGGGGACCAAAAAGGAACTGCAGGGGCGTCCAGAGAAGTCCCACCCCCTGAATCACCCACCACAGAAAGGGAGAGAAGGGGACAGCCAGTAGGACAGGGGAATGGAAGGAAGGGGAGGGAGGAATGGGAGGAAAGGAAAGGGCAGGGAACGGAAGGAAAGGAAGGAACACCCCACCTGCTAGGCTGAAAGCAGGGTGGAGGGGCACCAACAGAAAGGAGCAAAGGGAAACAAGGAACAACTCCAGTACAAGATGAAAAAGAAACCGGCTCCCCCGGCTGCACTAAGGGAAAAAAGGGAAAACTAAGACATCATGGAGGAGAGTGCATCGGTGAAGGAACCGAATAAAAAAAAAGGGTGGGGGGAGGAGGAGGGAATCTCAAACACCAACAACAGAACGTGGGCACACAGGCAATAAGGACTGAACCGGAGGGAGGACAAGAAACAAGGGGGCAGACTGCAGGGGAGGTCTAGAGCAGGTGAGCCTCAGGCATGGAGCAAAGAACAGGGTGGTTTCAAAAACAACCAAACCCAGAAAAAAAAAGGGGGTGGGGGGAGTGGGGCTGGCAAGCAGGTCTGCACTACAGGACAAGGGTGGGGCAAACAAACTAAGCAAGGACTAAAAAGCCAGACAGGGCAAACCAGAGCAAACAGGGCAGCTAAAGGAGGACGGGCAGGGCAGGTAGCAAGGGGAGAGGGGGCAAGCAGCTGCAAGAACAGGGCAGTGGGCGAGGCAGAGGAAAAGGAGACCCACCAGCCAAATGCAGCAGGGGACGGAGGACAAGACCAAAGGAAGGGAGGGAAAACGAGCACCCACGGGCATCTGAAAAACAAATGCCTGTTGTGCTGCCGCTACGTTCTCTGGATGGTCAAAGGAGCAGAGCAAACTGCTAGGCTGGAGAGCAGAGAACAGAGCCAGAAGGCAAGTAGAAAGGTGGAGGGGGCAGTAGTGGTGGCAGTAGAGGAGTGGATGGACTAGGGGGAGGGCCCCAGGCCACTCCCCACAGCAAAGGCACCTACCACCACAGAAGCAGGGATGTAGCAAACCCCACTCCACAAAACAAAGCCTCCTCTACTCCCTCCTCAGCTCCAGCAGCAGCAACAACCCAGCCAGGGGGATCCGAAAAACAATGGAAGAAGTAGGGCCTCACACTCCCCTCTGAGGGTTACACCAGCAGGGTCCTCCCCACAGCAGCCAGGGAAGTAAGCAGCCAGCAAACCGGCCTCAAGAGAGTAGATCAGTCTCAGAAGGAGCAGGGCCCTGTTCCCTGGATAGCCAAACAGGGGCTACTCTAGGCCAATCAAGCCACCTGAGGCCAACTTAACCAGTTAGGCTAATGTTAGCACCTGACCTCAATTAACTGACAAAGGATCAGTTAATGCTGTTAGGCTAATGGAGACAGCTGGAACCAATTAAGGTCCCACTTATACTGCTTTAAAAGATCTCCTTGCCAGTGAAGGGAGCTGGAGGAGAGGAAGCATTACTGTGGTAAGGGTAAAGCTTGGAAAAGGGGAGCATGGGAAAGTGGCCCAGGGAATCAAAGCAGTGTCAGTGGAGGAAGGAAGCTACTAACAGCTGCTATCATTAGGGTCCCTGGGCTGGAACCCAGAGTAGAGGGTGGGCTTGGGTTCCCCCCTTCCTCCCTGCATGATCTAGAGAGATCCCTTTGAGAGGGGAAACAGACTTTGGTCCAGCAGGAGACCAAACAGTGCCTATGGAGCTCTAAGGAGCAACAGAGACTAGATATTCCGCCTCCCAAACTGGCCTGTGATGACAATAGCTCAATAAGCTGTAACCTTTGCTGCCATACTGGGAAAGGGAGGTCATACTGAGGGCCTTAGTGAGCTTCTGAGGCCACTGAATCTGCCAGGAAGCGTGGGACCCACCAATACAGACTTGGAGCTTTGTCACAATACATAAAACTATATTTCTGCATACACCAGACACAACAACTGAGTTATGCTGTAACTGCGTTGGTGGTCCTCATACATCATAAAACACAAGAGTAAAGCTCAAGAATTTCTCCATCCCCCACTCTGCAGGAGAAACTATATCTTTTAAATGAAGTGTCCTGTTTTTTATATACTATATAGATCTAACTCCTAGATGGTACCCAGCCAGACAAAAGTACAGGCCATTTCACAGTCAATTTCCCCCTTAACTGACAACTGTGATATCACAGGTTATACTACTGAATTTCTGTGCAAACGGTGAGTAGATCCAGTGACAAAAAAATCCTATTTCTTTTGTTGGGCATGTTCAGATTTAAATATGAAGTTCAGAAACCTTCCACTTGGAAATGTTTGTTCTATGGAAGAAGAATATTATAAAGCATCTCATTAGATAAAATAAATATCCCAATATGCAGCTTGGGAACAAGACTATAAACATGGACACTTCCTATCAAGTAAGGAGCCAGCCTGTCCTGTCATCCCTGAAAAAGAGAGCTACATTCTTAAGTGATGTAAACTATTCTCTTGTTACTTAGCGGACTATATTCACTTTGTTTCTGCAGCGCATCTGCAGTGAGTGCAACTGAAATGGAAGATGTATTGGGCTGATTAAACAATTGAGAAAATATAAATAACAGTGTAAATTTCATAGCCATTAACTAAAGCAGCAAAAGGAGAGATTAATTATGAAACAATAGCAAATATATCATCTTGTCTCTTAAAAAGCCAGTTCTACAGGGTTGTTGTGTTTTTTGTTTTTTGTTTTTTTTCTCAAAGCTTCACCTGGCCTGCAAGGAGAATTCCATTTAATGACCCTGAGTTCCTAGACAATGCACTTCTTCTCTGGGGGAGAGGTGTAAATTTAAGATTTCAGGCAATCCTGAGGTACATATCCAGAGTCCAAGGGTTAAATTGTAGCTAGCCCTTACAACTTTAAAGTAGTTATTTATCAGAAACTGTATTTGGGAATCTTCAGAGCATAGTAATAGCATAAAAGCATCTTAGTTAAGCTTTACTTGGTTATTTGTTGTGCAGCCAAGAGGTTACAATACTGTATGTTACTTTTCTATAGTGTACTTCTCTTCTTTAAGCATTGCAGTACCTCAGTGAGAGAGGTAATTAATATCCATTTTACTGAATGGGAAACCAAGTCCCACAAGTTTAGTGACTTGTTCAAAGTCAGACTGAGTCACCAGCAGAGCTTGAAAAGAAACTAGACCTCCTAATGTAACCATTAGACCAAATTGCTCTCAAGGTCACTGATGATAGTATCTCTCCCTGCTTTTCCATCCCAATGGAGGGTTCTGTTCATACCATAAGCCAGAATTCAGCAGCAATGGTTATTTTGTTTCTTCTGTAGATGTAAAGACCTGGTTTCCAACAGAAGTAGAATCTCTTTCCATAATCCACTGTAAAATGACACTGAACCATAATGGCACCTAGAACACATTTCTCCCAACATACTGTCATCACCTTCCTCAGAGGCTCAGTCTCTCCATAGCAGAAGCAAGGATTTCAGAGGGTTTTTTTTTCTCCTTACATAGCTCTGTAAGGCTGCCTGGGGACAGTCTGATCTACAGGGAAAGGGTTCAGAAAGCATAAAAACCTCAAATAGAAATTTGAGGAAGTAAGTCATTGTGTTTTATGTAGAAGTAAACTATCAGAACTGGATCTGGATGAACTTGGAACTACCCCTGCTTGCCTCAGGCTGAGTAAACCAGTGGGAAAGCCTCCAAGCACAACAGCCTTGGTAAGTCTGCATTGAATTTTAAGGGGAAAAGGGAAATTATGAAACTTCATCTTTGGAAAGTCCACAATCTCTGCCAAAAGGTTCTTTCCTTCCCCACCTGGATGTAGTACAGCAACACAATTATGCTGTCAGTGCTTAATCTCTGGATGTGGGAGTTGGGATTTCCCAGTCTCAAGGCCCTTTCCAGCTAAGGCTCTCAACCCATGAGTACAACCAGGAAATTGTAATTGAGAAATGTAGATCTTTACTGGCAACCTTGGTGAAAAGATTAGTCAAGTTGCACACCCAAGATGTGCAGTAAACATGCTGAGGTAGTAGAGGAGAGCAGGTCATATTGTTATCTGCATTTATCAAGAGGATAGCAATTTATAACTGGTTCTGTAAAACACCAGCAGTTGAGCTTTGCTAAACATGGGAAATAAGTCAAATTAATTATGGATCCTCAAACATTATAGTGTATCTGTACAATACATTATATAGCTATGTATGGATTATGGCATTTAAGAACAGTAGAAACCTGAGCCTAGTTGGAATGAAAAACACTGTTTAAGATTAAATTTGCTAGGAAATCTCATTTTGCCAACTGATATATTTGTGCATGAATGCACAGATTTGTTGAATTAGTAATGGATTTGTAAATAGAATTATTTTTACATACAGATTAGCTACCTGATTGGGCTGGATGCATAATGTAATTTTCAAGATAAACTATCTAAAAATGCATATATATATAAAAAGGAAGGGTCACATGCTCAGGGCTGGCTCCAGGCCCCAGCGCGCCAAGTGCGTGCTTGGGGCGGCATGCTGCAGGGGGTGCTCTGCGGGTTGCCGGGAGGGCAGCAGGCGATTCCGGTGGACCTCCCGCCAGCATCCCTGTGGAGAGTCCACAGGGACGCCTACGGCAGGTCCACCGGAGCCACGGGACCAGCGGACCCTCTGCAGGGACGCCTGCGGCAGGTCCACCGGAGCCGCGGGACCGGCGAGCGGCAGAGCGCCCTCCGTGGTGTGCCGCCGTGCTTGGGGCAGCGAAATGGTTAGAGCCGGCCCTGCACATGCTCTTGGCTTATGTGACCCCTTTGTGCTTTAACCTGCTAGCTGAGAATTCTTCTACTGTGTGGAAGGAAAGATAGCCCTCTACTGTTATAGATCTAGCATTAGTTGGCTACTATACCACTCTTCCTTTGCTGGGCCATGATCAGGGGCAGGAATCTGTGCAGTTGGAGTGCAAGTCCTAGCTGCCAGACAACTTTGTGGTCTCTTACCACCTGGTGTAATTTAGAGAAGCTGCTAGAATCAGGGAACTGCTATGAGGTGATAGCCGTGTACTGCAGTGCAGGATGTGAGCCAACATGTAGAAGATATGTGGAATTAATTTTTTGTATACTTCATACCATGTGTGGATATCGCTTTGGGCATAGACAACTTTGGAATTTATATTTAAAACAAAGCCTGGAAAAGAGTGCAGTGAGCAGCGACTCACCAGTGCAGCACCTCCTGCTGTTTCTCTTGAGAATTAGCTCTGTCCAGCCCAGAGCGCACACTGCAGGCCCGTGTCTCACCTGCCTTAGGCCCCCCATGTCCCTCCTGGACCCTGATGCCCCATTCCCTGGGGTTCTGCCCACCGCAGTACCCACACACACTGGGCCTCTCCTCCCAGGGGAACCCCCTACCCTCTAAACCCACCTTGCCACAGTGGCTACTGCCAGTCACCATCTAGTCCCCATTCACTGGGACAGACTGCAGCCTGTAATGGCCACTCATCATTGGCAAGGGGTTAGGACCTGCTGCCTTTGCCTATTCCCAGGCTGCACCTCTATAGCCCCAGTACCTGTTTTGGCCCTTTAGCAAGGCCCACAACCTGGGGATTTACCAGGCTGGAGCTTCCCAACTTCTCCTGCCTTTACCCAGCCCCACTCCATTCCCTGTACCCTGAGCTCCCAAGCAGTCTGGTCCTTCTACCTCCAAGGCTGGAGAGAGTCCTTCAGCTCCTGGCCCACAACCCTCTTATCAGGGTGAGCTGGGTCCTAATTGAGCAGGCCACAGCTGTGGCTGCTTCCCCAATCAGCCTAGCTTGGCTGCTTTCAATTCCTGTTCTCCAGGAGTGAGGCAGTCACCACACTACAGGGAGTGAACCAATTTGAGATTTTTAGATTTCAAGGTAGTTTAAACATGGTATCAAAATACTTCTTGGGTGCTGTCACAGTTCCGGGGTTGGTTGTACTTTTTGACCCCGCTCAGTATCTCTTCATGGGGACCACTTTCAGATGACAGTCTCACCATCTGCACTTGGAGGAAAATCCCATAATTCACCCCACTTATAGACTAGATTTCCAGGTGACAGAACTCCAGTTTACCAACCACATTTTCTCAGAAGGTCCAGCTGGTTTGGACCCTGTTATAGACTTCCCTGAAGGAACTCTGATCAGTATGAAAAATCAGCATCACTGAGTATTTATTTATTGATCCAAAGGAACATAGCAATCTGAGAGAAAAGGGGCTAAAACAACAAGAAGCCCTACACACACATTCATGTTACCTAAAGTTTAGCATTTTGCCTTAGAATTAGATAGGCAACCCACATTTGGGTTTTATGCAGATGCTGTCTCTTCCCTATGTCCCTCTCAGCAGTCTTTTTTTTTTTTTAATATATATATTAAAATATATATATTATATATATATTTCAAAGTTCCTTTGTCTGCCTTGGGATCTTTGAACCTAGCCAAATGGATTTATGCATGCTACTGGGGAATGAGAGGTAGACTTCCAGAAGTTGGGTCAACATATTGGCTGTTAAGCACTGGTAACTGAGTTAACTCAACCTGTTATCATCTTTCCTACAGACCTGCTGATCCACCTAGGGACTGAGTTAACACTTGGTACTCCATGAAGCAGCCACTCAATCATAATCAAACAGTGGGTCTCTCAGTAGTCGTCATAATACAGATATCTCCCATGTTCTTTCATCGTGCCTTTTCTTTCCTGAAAATTTGCTCCCAACAAAGTTATGGTAAGTGGCATTTCAAATATTGTGATTTGATTTTCACTAAGTTCTAGGCAGAGTGTGAGTGTGAAAATGGACTTTAAAATGAGAGACTTGCTTCAAAATTAACTCTAAAGAGTTGAGTGTTAGTAGGAAGAGCATAGGACACACTGTAAAATCACTACAGTAGATGCTAGTTAATGCTCAGCCACTGTTTGGTGAACAAAAGAATTAACCCATTTATTACGCATAGGACACTTCAGAATGTTTTTTCCATTTTTTTTTAATGCTCAATACTGCTATGGAATGTGACAGTAAATACAGTGACAGCTTCTGAGTTGCACAACTGTCCTTTAAATCCTGACTTTTCTTTAAGTTCTTTGAGAGCTCATTTTGCTGGGAGGAATATGCAGGCTGTGAACAATATATTTTCATCATGGTTTGGTGAATCAGTATAGATTAAAACAAGAACTGATCTCAGTCAACCCTAAACCTTTTTTCCAGGTTTATAAAAACTTATTTTTTTCTGCATGCCTCTGAAGTGATTGTCAAACTATATTAAAAGCAGATGCATTTGATTATAAACATCTGTTTAAAAGGCATGTTTACTGATATTCATGATGCATCTTTTCATTCAGGCTTTGAAACATATAAAAAGTGTTTAGTAATTTTTGTATATTAGGGATGTGTTTGTGTCTTTGTAAATACATTCTGTGGGCACTGCTCTTCACCTAAGAAATGAGTCACGTCAGGAAGATTCAGCCAGTAAATAAACTTTTTATGTGCACTGTTCAAATAAAGTGCATCATAGCTAACGCAGCTTTTCACAAGATCTGGCAACCTATAAACATTCATGTTGTAAGGCTAGTTGTAATAGTCATCTGGTAACTCCCTATATGATAACTTTAAGAAAAGGGAAAAACTGGTAGAACTATATTTGTACTATTATGACCTTCATATGAGACTGACAAAGCCCTTTACAAACATGAAGACTTGCACAACCCTGTGAGGGAGGTAAGAGCTATATTGTTCTTATTTTACAGATGAAGCAACTGAAGCAAAGATTAATTGACTGACTAGTCTAAAGTCATAAAGCATGTCAGTGGTAGAATAAGGGCTTGTCTATAGAGTTAGTGCATGTTAAGCAGGGGTGTAACTCTACAATTCTCTAGCCCAGTGGCTCTCAACCTTTCCAGACTACTATACCCCTTTCAAGAGTCTGATTTTTCTTGTGTACCCGCAACTTTTCACCTCACTTTAAAAACAACTTGCTCACAAAATCAGACATAAAAATACAAAAAAGCGGCACAACACACTATTACTGAAAAATTACTTATGTTCTTATTTTTACCATATAATTCTAAAATAAATCAATTGGAATATAAATATTGTACTTAGATTTCATTGTATAGTGTATATAGAACAGTATAAACAAGTCGTTTGAAATTCTAGTTTGTACTGGCTTCGCTAGTGTTTTTTATGTAGCCTGTTATAAAATTAGACAAATATCTAGATGAGTTGATGTACCCCCTGGAGGACCTTTGCATACCCCTATGGGTACGTGTGCCCTTGGTTGAGAACCACTGCTTTAGGCTACCATGCAGTAAGTCAAAAGCCCACATAGCCAGTTCATCCTTGGCAGGCTGGAGCACTGTAGATTTACATCTGTTTGTCATGCTAGTAGAGCATTGTCCAGGAATGGATCTGGGACATGTGCACATGTTTTGTACATGTATCACATTTTTCAATATTGGTAAAGTGGACCATCTTAGCTTTGTGTGGTGTAGATGACGTGTTTTTAACAAGCTCAGGAGCCTCATAAAGCACATGTGAATGATGTTCCTTTTAGAATAATGGAGTTGTATCCCGTTAGAGCACAACATGTAACCAACTTTACTCTTGCTTCATAGTTATAGAGTTTAAGGCCAGAAAGCACCACTAGATCATCTAGTCTGACCTCCTGTATGTCACAGACCATCTATACCACCAAGCGCCCACACACTTAAACCAACAACTGAAATGAGACCAAAATATTACAGCCCACAAGAGACTAGATTACTGTGTGCCACAGGCAGAGAATAGAGGGGACTAGAGTGCATCGGTGTCTGAGGTACCTGCTATGGCAGGTAAATGAGATGTACCCAGATAGTGTTTGCAGTGACCTGCACCCAAACACTGCAGAGGAAGCTGAAAACCCCCAAATTCAATGTCAAGGTCATGTTTTATATGGTTTATTTTTGACGTTCATTATTTTACACACAATACTAATAATGAAGAAACAAAGAAAAAACCAATGAGTCCCATTTGAAAGTCAATGGAATTTAGGCTCCTAAGTCACTGTGAAAATTTGATCCTGGAACTGAATGAATAATAAAATAAAAATTCTGCTAATACTGATTCACTGCTAAACAAATGTAAATTAAACCATTTTTGCTACCCTTTCATACCCATTTTCTCAGGACATTAGCTGTTGAACTTTATTAGCATAAATAACTGTCAAAGTAAAGTAAATCAGGTTATTCATGTCAGAATATCGGTGACATCGTAGCAAAAATTTCTAAAGCTTCCCCAATCCATTGATAACGTTGAGTCCTTGCCAGCTGATCTCCCAGTGATCTCCAACACACTTCCATCCATCTCCTCGGTGATTGTCCCCTACTACGATGACCCTCCATCATTTCTTCCACAATAATTTTCTCAAGGTTATTTCCACCTCTCTGCCTAATGTGACCAAAGTACTCAAGTTTGCATCAGGTGATTTCCAGCATCTGAGTCTCCTTCTCTCCAGTAATATTTCTAACACAGCAAGTAGTCTTTTTTCCCCTCCATATAGGAGATGCACAGGAGTCTTTGCCAGAACCACATTTCAGAAACTTCGGCATCATTAATTTCCAACAGTTCTAATCCATAAATTGCCATGGGAAAAATTAGGCTTTTCATGAGTCACACCTTTATACATTTCAGGATGCCATGTTTTTTTTTTCATGCCTTTTTAAGGGAGGCACAATAACTTAGTGAGCCATCCCTAGTCTTTTCCCAATTTCTTTATCCAACCAGAAGGCTGTTTCATATATTATTACAGATAGTTAAATTCACTTATTGCCTCTACAGCTTGTCCATTAATTTTGAGGTCTGCTTGCATCTTGTTTTTGGCAGTTGTGTCAATATATGTGCATTTTATTTTCACTGCATTCAGGAATACTCCATAAGTGCTTATTAACTGTTTTTGCAGGCACCAACATTTGTTGCATTGTATTGGTGGTTGTAGTAAAGAGCATCATGTTATCAGCATATCTGAAGTTGGTAAAGAGGTCTATCTCTAGCCCAGTGGTTCCCAAACTTTAACAACCTGCAAACCCCTTTCACCAAAATTTCAAGTCTCATGAACCCCCTCCTATAAAAGAATATTTCCATGGATTTTCTCCCTAACCTCAGCATAAATTATAAAAGCAGTGATCTTGGCAATATAAAATTTGTTTTTGACATGCTTATTACACACTATTAATTATTTATCATTACAGTAATTTTATTACATTATGAAAACAACAACATTCTTCCAAGATCTCACTTTTGTAGCTTGTATTACTTTTGATTAAGCCTGTTATAAGACAAGGCTCCTATCAGAGGCGCTAGTAGAAAAAAAGGGTGCAGGGGCAAAGCCTCTGTGCACCCCAGGGCCTGGGGGGCCCATGGGGAAAAAAAGGAGAGGGTCCCATGGGGGGGCGCACCAATGCAAGGGCAGCACGTGACCCTTGTTGCTCCCCCCTCTCCCTGCCAGCACCTCTGGCTCCTGTGTTTCATCAAGGAATATCAGATGTGAAACATCATGAAGGTATTTAAGAAGCCAACTCAGCGTTCTGCCTACACAAGCATCCAGGTCTTGAGCAGTCCAGGCAAACAATGACGTTACAATAAAGCTTAAACTTGTTCTTCATAATAACTTAAAAACAACACTAGCAGCCTATTTAATTTTAAAAACAGCAAAAAATTATCCACCTCCCTTTCTATTTTGTAAAAGGAGTCTTGAAATTTAAATCTCCTCAGTGATAGATATGCTTGTTTTCATCTGCTTAGCTCTTGGAAGTCCCCGAGGGTCTGGACTGCTGATGTCGTGCTGCCGGGGGTCCCTATGGACAGCTCTGTCCGCCATTAGGGATTTTTTTCCCTGAGAACCTCCTGTACCTGTTTGGGAGCCACTACTCTAGCCATTACCAGCTTGCTATTGTAACATACTTAAAGTCTACAGTATCTTTTCTTAACAGTGAACACTTGTTGCTGAGAACTGTACAGCCAAAACTTAGAACTCAAAGGTGAGGGACTTAACTCAAAAAATTTGAAAATAGCTTAAGTTACTGGGAGGGGGGTATTATGGGGCTGTGTGCTGGGAGGGTTCCCCTGTGGTCCTTGTTCCTGGAGGGGTCTGCCAACCACTGAGCTGGATCTCCCCACCTGGGGGACTCTTACCAACAGCCTCCGCAGGAGCAAAGGGGACTGGGAGCTGAGGAGCAGCTTCAACCAGGAGCACCAGCAGGAGAGGAGAGAATGCTGCCACTACCTGCTCCATGGCACCAGCCAGAACAGCAGCTGTCCTGCACTGCTGGGCTCTGACTTCCTACCTCTGACATGGCCCCGGGGTGGGGAGAGGAGATGGGGATGGTGGTATGGAGCTGCCCCTGAGACTGTTGTGTTCTTGCACTGCAGTTTGGGGGGGCAAGGCCCTCCATGTCCCCAACTGTGCCCAATCGGCTCAGGGCTTTTGTCCCACAGGGAGCACCAGTGCTCGGGGCCCTGGGATTCAACCCAACGCCTCCCAGCTTCAGCCCTGCAGGGGGTGCCAGGGATCGGGGCTTCAGCATGGTCTTTGTTGGTAGAGACTTGGGATGAGTTCAGTGAGATGTTTTGGAATCCCCATGTCTGCCAGTATTCTCCAAAGACAGTCATGTTGGACAGTTTGAAATGCTTTTGAATTGTCAGTGAAGCTTGTGATCGAAGGGTGCTTTTACTCTACCTTTTTCAGTGGTATGAGGGATATTTGCTATTTCGTCACCTGTGCTTCAGTCCTCTCTGAAACCAGCTTGTTGTGTTACTGCTCTCAGTTACGTCTCCCTTCTTTGGTAAGGGCAGAAGAATTCTTGTCTAGTCCTCTGGCCAATTTCTAGTCATCCCTACATGGTTATGATTTTTCCACATAAGATCAATACTGCATTGTGGAAAGAAAATTTTAATTCTGACCATTCAAGTTTTCTGCTGAAAGCAAACTTTGGGTTGTATTTTAGAGTGTACTATTTTGAAATTGACATTTGCTATGAAACTAACCAAAAGTCATCCAATACCCAAATACAAATGATACTTTTGACTTAAGCAACTGATTCATGCAACCTGATACTGAAATTCATACCGATATTCATAGCTAAGGCTATGAGTCTGTCACAGATTCCGTGACTTTCTGTGACCTCCATGAGTTTTGCAGTGGCTGGTGCTGGTTCAGGGGCTGCCCCTGGGCCAACAGCAGTAGTTTGGGTGTGTGGGAGGGGGCTCAGGGCTAGGGGCACAGGGGTTGGGTGTGTGGGGGTGGGCGCTTGGGGTGAGGGGTTCCCACTGGCATGGTCCTGCAACTCCTAAGTGGCAGAGGGGCTGGGGGAGCTGTGCGCTGCCTCACAGGCCAGCTCCCATTGGTGTGGTTCCTGGCCAGTGGGAGCTGTGGCAGCCGGCACTTGTGCCCCCATCCCCTCCCCGGCTGCCTAGGAGCTGCAGGGACTTGGAGCTGAGTAGGGAGCCCTGCCAGCCCCCCTTAGCACCTGTGCAACCCCTGGACACCCCTTCCAGAGCACTTGCAACCCCATTGCCCACATTTTAGTCACAGGTATTTTTGGTAAAATAATGGACAGGTTGCGGGTTGTGAATTTTTGTATACTGCCCATGACTTGTCCATGACTTTTACTAAAGATACCTGTGACTAAAACATATCTTTATTCATAACAAATACTGTGCATGCTATTAACGTTGGGCCAGGGATCATGAAAAATGTAGTGAATAACTTCAGATTCAAAAGTATTGAATTCCATAAGCTATGCATCATTTGATTATTTATTATAAATCAGGGCTTTGGAGAGGAGCCCGGAGTTGGAGTGCGGAGCAGATCCAGAGCAGTGGAGCTACAGGTTTTTGCCTGGAGCTGGAGTGGAGCCAGAGCACAGCTCCAAAGCCCTGTTATAAATTAGCTCAGCTCCACTAAACACTTGTTTTAGAACTATCCATGTTGGATAACTAAAATGATACTGACATGTACAGTTGTCACTGTTTGCTCATAAAACTCATGCTTTTTGGAAAGTTTGGTACAATAAAATAACTAAAATGGTCTAAACATTTTCTTTTTTTTTTTTTAGTTAATTACACACCTTAGTATACTACATTGACCACATGTGGAAGAATCTGTTGTGGAAATAGACTTGCTGTAAATATTCATTAGGGCATTGGGCATAGCACAGAGTTCATAGGCTTACTCTAAATTAGAAGGTCTTCAAGTATAGTTGGCAGTCCCATTTTACTGCATTTTTAGAGATAATCCTGCAAGATGCTGAGCATACTCAATTCCCCCAAGGTCAATAGCAGTACAGAGTGCTCAGCCTTTTTGTGGGATCAGGCCATTGCTAGCTATATAATCTCAGTGAACATTTAAATATTCTTTTTATTAAGATGAAATATTTATAACCCCACTAGTCAAGTTTTCCCTCGTTGGTACTGATTGGTTTGACTCGTGGTGTCACACCCTCGCTGTTTAGTGATTTGAGTATGTGATTTTCGTCAGGACTCCACAGCTTAATCCAGCTGGCATGTCTCCAAAAGCATATTACAATTCCCCAGATGTGTTCTCTCCCCCATCCCCCCACCTCCTTCAGCAGTGCTGAATAACAAGCTGTATATGACCTGGAAACTTTTCCCTTTTAAAAAAAAATCCAACATATCAAGTTCTATTTGTGTGTCCTTCTCCCATCTTGGCCCTGAAAAGAAGTGAAAAAGACTTCACAAACTTCCATACCTTTCCTCCCCCATTGCTTTTGCCCAGGTTTGTATTTCTTTTGAAGCCATACACAATGTGTACAGCTGTGTGGACTTTGCTGGTGAAGAGAGCTACAAGCTGTTATGAAAGTAGTCATGGGCAATTTAAATGTCTCCAGAGAGATTAGGGAGCTACTTTTGCCTGGCCAGCTGATCAAAAAAGGGTGAGGTTTATAATTGACCCTTGATCCTAATGTCAACCTTTTAAAAGTCTTTTCCCATTCATAGAGTGATTTTCATGATTAATTTGAAAATATCCTTACAGTTCCCCTGTATAAATAACAAGATAATGAGATTAAAGGTACACGGCAAAAATGTTTATGTAAATATATTTTTTTTTAATTGCAGTAGAAAGTTATTTAATTTACATCACAACAGGGTCTGCAATCCACAAATTGCCAGAGAACCTGAAAATGAGACTAATTAGAAACTATTAAAAGTGAAACTGACTAGTCTAGTTTCATTGTCAGAACTCGAGATGGTCATATACTAGAGGGGAAGGAAGGACTCCGGAATACTTAATAAGTGTTAGGTCTTTGGTTCAATTGAACCATATTCAGTGCCTTTAATATTCATACTCTGTGTGAAGCTCCAAAACTGATCTGTGTGATTTGATTGAATGTATTTCATCCGCTCAAGTATATGAGTGTGCTATAAACATACAGCTAAGGGTAGTATACAATCCCTCTTTATCCTATAAAGGGTTAATTCCTCTTTTACCTGTAAATGGTTAAGAAGCTCCAATAACCTGACCAAAAGGACCAATAAGGTGAGAAGATACTTTTAAATCTGTGGGGGGGGGGGGGGAAGATGTTTTTTGTCTGGGTCTCAGAGTCAACAAGGAACCAGGGCAGGGAAAATACATCTCCCTAAGCCATATCTAAAATAAGCATCTAATATTGCAGAAATAATAAGTAATAGCAAAGAAATGCATTAGGTTATCTTTTGTTTTAGCTTGTAAATTTTCCCTATGCTAGGAGGGAGGTTTATCCTCGTTTTTGGAACTTTAAAGTGTTGCCTAAAGGGGAAATCCTCTGTTTATTTTTGTTTTTTTTTTAATCTTGTTATTCTGTAAAGTACTTACCATCCTGATTTTTAGAGGTGATTCTTTTACCTTTTCTTTAATTACAATTCTTCTTTTAAGAACCTGATTGATTTTTTTAAATTGTTCTTAAGATCCAAGGGTTTGGGTCTGTGTTCACCTGTACCAATTGGTGAGGATATTATTCTCAAGCCTTTCTCAGGAAAGGGGATGCAGGGCTTGGGGGAATAGGACTCCAAGTGGTCCTTTCCCTGATTTTGTCTAAATTACTTGGTGTTGGCAGCATACTGTTCAAGGCAAAGTGAAATTTGTGCCTTGGAAAAGTTTTTAACCTAAACTGGTAAAAATAAGCTTAGGGGGTCTTTTATGCAGGTCCCCACATTTGTACCCCAGAGTGGGGAAGGAACCCTGACAGGGTGACTAATATTGTATCTCCAAAAAACAACATGAAAAACTTCATGTAATAAGTCAGACTGACATTTATTTACTTGTGCTAATCTTAAAATATTTTTGAATACTGAATAGATACCCAAAAGATAGGGCTAGTTCACATAGCCTTCACTTAGCCAAAATTTGTTGTTTGTATTAAGCAAATATGATGCAACCAACCGTAGTCCAAACTAAGAAATGTGAAATACAGCATGCAGAGTGGAAAATAATAGAATTTAAATACACCTTTTGGTTATAATAATCAACAAACACAAGCGAGGCAATTTAGTTTAATAATGTGATATTTTTTTAACCTGCCAGTGTCCCTTTACCACATTCTCCAGAAATTAAGAAAAGATAGATAAATTTACAACTCCGTTTGAAATGACATTGAAATAACTAAATTTCCCATCAGATGTTTATGGTGTTTGACTAGCATCACTTTCCTTTTTTTTAAAACCACATAGCAATTCAGTTATTTACAGTGTAAGCTTTCTCTACTGATCATATCTTTCCTTTTTAATCCTTTAGGAACACGTGCTGTCACTATGTTGTGAGAACCGAGGAGAATTGTTCTGTAGATGCAGCCTAGGGAGGGATGGCTCCACCTCCACCTTAGGTTGTGTAGTACCCCTTAAGACAGGGGAGGGCAAACTTTTTTTTTTTTTTTTGACCCGAGGGCCACATCGGGTTTTGGAAATTGTATGGAGGGCCAGTTAGGGGAGGTGGTCATGGCCCAGACCCCACCCCCTATATGCCTCCTCAGGACTCCTGCCCCATCCAACCCCCCCATTCCCTGATTCATAGGCTGTTTTTTTTTCATAGACTCTAGGACTGGAAGGGACCTCGCGAAGTCATCAAGTCCAGTCCCGTGCCCTCATGGCCCCCCAGGACCTCAGCTCATCCACCTGCCCCCGCTCCTTGTCCCCTGAACCTCCACCCTGGAACCTCTGCCTCGATTGCTCCTCGCCACGCCCCTCCAACCCCTCTTCTCATTCCTGACTGCTGCCCACCTCCCTGAACTCCCCTGCCCTCTATCCAACCCCCCCTGCTCCCTTACCATGCTGAATGGAGCACCAGTGGCTGGTGGCTCTACAGCTGCGCTGCCTGGCTGAAGTACTAGGTCAGGCCCCGGCTCTGCAGCTGCACTGCCCCAGGAGCTCACAGCGCTGCCGCCCAGATCATTGCGCCGGTGGCAGGGTGAGCTGAGGCTGCAGGGGAAGGGGAGCAGCACAGGAGTGGCCGGGGGTGAACCTTCCAGGCCAGAGCTCAGGGGCCGGGCGGGAGGGTCCCATGGGCCATAGTTTGCCCACCTCTGCCTTAAGGGAACAATGATCCTGGCAGCATTTTACAGGACAGTGTTTTCCCAAAGTATGATGCTTATTGCTCTGCCAACCCTTTCCCTGGGTGGGAGAGTAGTAAAGGGGATCCCAGAGTGCACAGATGACCTCTTAATTGTTCTCCAGGGCGTCAGGTTTCATTTTAAAAGGTTTGGGAAAAACTGCTATGGAGGCTGTTCTGTCCAGGGGTGTCAAGAGCTGTGGCCAGGCAGCAGTGTAGAGAAACAGGGCTCTTTGCTTCCATCATATTGCAAAGGATCTGTGGATGAAATTTCTGTTATCTTCCATTGGTGCAAATATTACTTCACCTTCATGTAACCATGGGCAACAGAAAAACTCAAAGGAAACTCTCTAGTTACTTCTCCTTTCTGTGGGAATAATTCACATAGGGGAAAAGTATAGTAGTCTTTTTTAATTTTAGACTGTTTAGTTTCACAGCTAAGAGTGAGCTGGAATCTATTGCATTTTGTGGACAAGCAGAATTGCTTACTAAATTCCAATCAATTACACTTATATAAAGCCTTGTTGAAGGCAATGGGATTTCACTGGTATCTTTGATTGAATTATATGACGGCTAAGGGGATTGCACAGGTGTCAGAGGGCTTAATTTCGGCAGCAAAACACTTTGTTACTGCTGACAATTCCTGAGATGAAAGAACTCAGCTTGACTCTCAGAGCTCTGATTGAGTTTTCAGGGATGGCAGGGAAGAAAATATTCTTTTACTTGTCAACTGCCCACCTGGATTGGGAAATAATTGAGACAGTAAACATGATGGCAGTGTTAGACCATGTCTACAATACACTGTTTTGTTGATATAAGGAGCTGACATCAACCTTGCTGTGGAGGTGTACACACTGTCATGCTCCTCCCACCAATTTAACTCTCCTGCTACGCCAACATAATAAAACCAACTTGATGAGAGGCATAGCACTTAGGGTGATGAAATTAGAGCAATGCAGTGTCAGTATAGATACTGTGTTGCTTATGTAGCCCTAAGTGGTCTTCAGGAGGTGTCCCTCAATGCCTATTGTGACTGTTGGAACTCCACTGCCCTGCAGCCAGGTACACAGGCATACGCCCCTCCCACTATAAAGCCCTGGGAATTTTTGAAATTCCTTTTCCTGTTTGCTTGGTGTGGACAGCTCCCATAGCATCTTCCCAGCTGACCATGCTGGCTCCCTGCAGCAAATGTGCACCTGCCTAGAATACATCAGAGTTGATGGATCTGCTGGGTCTGTGGGGAAAGCTTGCTGTGCAGTCACAACTCGGCTCCAGCTGCAGGAACTTGAATACCTATGAGCAGATTGTTGGCATGGAGGGAAAGGGACTGATAGGGGCATGCAGCAGAGCCAAGGTAGGCATATCAGAAGGCAAGGCAGGCCAGTCGTCAGTCTGGTGCATTGCCAAAGACACGCTGCTTTTACAAGGAGCTGCTCGCCATCCTTGACGGCAATCCCACATCTATCGCCAAGAGCCCATGGATACTTTGGGGTGTGAGGGTTGGAGACAGTGGCCAATGGAGTGAACCCTGAGGACGACTTGGTGGACTAGAAAGTGGAGTTTGGGAGGATGGGGGACAGGAAACAGGGATGTCTAGTGGTGTGGCGAGCTCTTTTTAACTCTGGAGGGGTGTAGCCAGTCCCAGCACTCCAGCTGTGGCGTGCTTGATGCAGGAGAGAGAACCTCCAGTAAGTACTCATTGTGCTTTGATACTTCAGGGACACTTGAGCTAGGGATCTGCTTTTTTTTCAGTCAGGGCAGAAGAGAGATTGAAATAACTTACACAGCCAAAGTTTGTATCTGCTTCTCATTCCACTGTGCAGCTAGGCAGAAGGGGCCCTCTGGAAAAATTTGTTTATGCAAACTCGAATGTCTCAGGAATCCTCCATAGAGATCTCTAGGAAACTTTCCTGGTGCTACTCTGCAATTCTCTGCTGAAGGTTTCTTGTGAGGGCTGCCTTATTTTTTCCCACATGGTAGGAAACTTTGCCATGCCAATTGGCAATTATTTCTGCAGGCACCAAAGCAGCATTCAGGTGAGCAGCATATGGACCCAATCTGCAGCCAAACGCGTGCAGGAGCTTTATCTCTTGTTACCCTCAGGAGCAAGATATCAGGTTCTATTACTCCCACTTGTGGAAAATGGTGCCAATATTCAGAACATGGCCCTAGGCACTTGTGAAACCCCTCTGAAACCCCACCATCCCCCTTTGTCCCATCTTGCCCTACTCCCCTCACCGTGCCTGAGGCTCCCACTGTGCTATGTGCCTGCCAAGTGAAAATGAGAAAGTGGTGTTTCCACTTGTTTGGATCAAGGCTGTGAGTGGACTCCCAATAGTGCCCTCTGTTTATAGTTTCTTTAGCTTCTTCAGATATGCCCTTGAAGATCTCCTCCTGAACACCTGCTGAGCAGCCCATTCTGATGAGATGAAACAGGAGAAGTAAAGAAGACATGGCCCAGGCTTGGCTGCAATCCTCTGATGCTTCAGATTGTGAGTGGAGAGCATGGAGGGAGGCTGTCAATCAGAAACTGTGAGTGGATAGCCAGGATAGGAAACAGGCAGTTGCAGATGATACAGCTGCTCGAGGACCAAACAGACATGCTGAGGTCCCTGGCTGAACAGCAGGCAGAACACATCCATGCTCTCCTCCCCTTTCAGTCCACACCGAACTGCCATCCATGCTCCTCCCCTATTCCTTCTATGTTCCCCGGGCTACTGCAGTACCCCATGCACTCAACCCCAAGGGACATGTTTCATGATGACAGCTGGACATACACCTACTGTGAGAGCCTCATTTGAAAATCTGCTCTTAATTTTCATGTTCCTTGCAGAACATAGAAATGTTTGCATTGCTGTTGAATAAAAATGTTCTTACAGAAAGAGAAATGTCTCCTACATAGGGTTGACCAAAGTGAACGCAATTCAAGACCAAGAAGGGAACAGTCTTACAGAAGACTAGGACATCATCAATAGGTGGACAAACTACTGCTCTGATCTATACAACCGCCAGACAAATGGAGATCCTAGTATCTTAGCCCAGATTCAACAGAGGATGACTTTCCAATACTACATGAAGTGGAGACAGCTGTGAAATCACTCAAGAATGGAAAGGCTACAGGTATTGATAACATCCCAGCTGAACTGATGAAATTCGGAGGAGAAATAGTAATGTACTCACCAAGATCTGCAACAAAATCTGTCAGACTGGTGAGTGGCCCTCCAAAGAAAGGCAACCTGCATTTGTGTCAAATTTACTGGACCATAAGCTTAATTAGCCATCCCAGCAAAGTGATGTTGAAAGTCATATTTAACAGATTGAAGCACAAGCAGACAATATCATTGCTGAAGAATAGGCTGGCTTTCGTGCTGGAAGATGTACCATAGAACACGAAGGTTGAAAATCTGTTCTATGTGAGAAGTACTTAAAACACCAGCAGGACATCTACCACGTCTTTGTTGACTTCAAGAAGGTGTCTGACAATATGCCACGAAGCTCTCTGGGCAACTATGAAGAAGTTCAATGTTGGTGGTAAGCTTATTCTTACCATTAAAGAACTGTATGCCAAGGCCAGCATACAGTTCTCATCAATGGCACAATAGGAGAGTGGTTTCGCGCCACTGTTGGCTGCCTTCTTTCATCCACACTGTTCAACATCTACTTGGAGCGCATAATGACTGATGCCCTAGAAGATCACATATGCACAGTCAGCATTGGGGGGTCGAACAATCTCAAATCTTCGGTTCACTGATGACATTGATGGCCTGGCAGGCAGCAAAGATGAACTTACTAAGCTTGTGAAATGATTGGATGAAACCTCCGCAAAATATGGAATGGAAATCAGTGCAGAGAAAACCAAGACAATGACAGACAAACGTGATGGGATCAGTTCACATCACCATCAGTGGACAAGAGCTGGAGACGGTGAAACAGTTCAAGTATGTGGGGGCAATCACTACTGATGAAGGATCCAAGGCAGAAATTTGGGCAAGAACTGCTCAAACAGCAGCAGCAGTGGCAAAGCTAAAGCCAATTTCGAGGAATAAGAACATCTCCCTGGAATCCAAACTGAAACTGTTGCACACATTGGCCATCTCAATTTTTCTATGTGTGTGAGACATGAACCCTTACGGCAGAACTTGAACAGAAAATACAAGTAGTAGAGATGAGATGCTTCCGTTAAATCCTAGGCATCTCCTACTTCGACCATCTCACTAATGAAGAGGTCTGCAACATCATCACCAATGCGCTGGGTCATATGAAGACTTGACGATCGTGAAGAAGCGCAAGCTGAAGTAGTACAACCATGTAACAAGATCATCTGGCCTATCCAAGATCATCCTCCAAGGGACAGTACTGAGGAAGAGAAGAAGAGAGACAGAAGAAGAGTTGATCATTTGGCCACTTAATCATGTTTCAACAGTCATTTTGCACCTGCTGAGCCTGTTGTTGAAGTGCTCCTTGCTGCAGTCAAGTTTGCCAATATAAAGCTTCATAAGCCATGGGAGCAAGGGGTAGGTTGGATCTCCAAGGATCACTGTTGGCATTTCCACGTCCCCAGTTGGAATCTTCTGGTCTAGAAAGGAAGTTCCTGCTTGCAGCTTTCTGTACAGGCCAGTGTTCCTGAAGATACATACGTCATGCACTTTCCCAGACTACCCCGCGTTGATGTCAGTGAAATGATCTTGGTGATCAGCCAGAGCTTGCGATTCCATAGAAAAGTAGCCCTTTCTGTTGATGTACTCCATTGCAAGGAGGTCTGGGACCAAAACGGAAATATACATGCCATCTATTGCCTCACCACAATTAGGGAACCCAACTGCCTCAAAGCCATCCACTATTTCACCCATATTACCCAGCAGCACAGTCCTTTGTAGCAGGATGCAATTAATGGTTCTGCATCACTGCATACCCGCCCCCCCAGTGGACTTCCCCACTCCAAACTGTTTTGTGACTGATTGGTAGCAGTCAGGAGTTGTCAGCTTCCACACAGCGATTGCCTCTCCTCCACCGTTAGGCAGCTCTCATTTTGGTATCATTGTGCTGGAGGGCAGGAGAGAGCTCTGGACACCTTCCAGCAAGGTGGCTTTGCACATCCGAAAGTTCTGCAACCCCTGCTTGTGATCCCACACCCGCATAATGATGCGATCCCACCACTTAGTGCTTTTTTTCCACACCTAGAGCTGATGGTCCACTGTGTGCAGCTGCTCCGTGAATGCCAACAGCAATCTTGAATTGTTTGTCCATGGCGCACAGCAGGGCAGACACCACGGTGTCATTATCAGATTTATGGCTCATGAAATATTTCAGAATCAGCCATGTTGTGTTCATAACACTAATCACAGTACTGGAGAGCAGTGTAGGAGCCATGCAGGTGTGCAGTTTACATAGGGTGTTGAAAAGCGACGTGAAACATAGTTGGAAGCCCATGGAATGATGGGACAGAGAAAAATGCATCATGGGATGCTGATACTACCCCCATGAGGCACTGTGATCCCTTCCCACAACACCCAGTGGCAGACGGCAGTGAATTGCACTGTGGGGATAGCTACCTATTGTGCACTGCTTCTCGTCGATGCTAGAGCACCAACTGAGAATGCGCTCTGCTGTCACAAGGAGTGTTGTGTGGACATGCAAAAGGGGTTTAGTTACATTGGTGCATGAACGCCAATGTAACTAAAGTTGACTTAGGCCTGGTCTACACCATGAGTTTAGGTCGAATTTAGCAGCATTAAATTGAATTAACTCTGTACCTGTCCACACAACAAAGCCACTTACTTCGACATAATGGGCTTTTAAAATTGATTTCTTTATTCCTCCCCAAGGAGAGGAGTAGCACTGAAATCGACATGCTGGTTTGAATTAGGGTTAGTGTGGACACAATTTGACGGTATTGGCCTCCGGGAGCTATCCCACAGTGCACCATTGTGACTGCTCTGGACAGCAATCTGAACTCAGATGCACTGGCCAGGTAGACAGGAAAAGCCCCGCGAACTTTTGAATTTCATTTCCTGTTTGCCCAGCATGGAGAGCTGATCAGCACAGGTGACCATGCAGTCCAAGAATTGAAAAAGAGCTCCAGCATGGACCGTACGGGAGGTACTGGATCTGATCACAGTATGGGGAGAGGATTCCATGCTAGGAGAACTATGTTCCAAAAGATGAAATGCCAAAACATTTGAGAAAATTTCCAAAGGTATGATGGAGAGAGGCCACAATAGGGACTTAATACAGTGCCGTGTGAAAGTTAAGGAGCTCAGACAAGTGTACCAGAAAACCAAAGAAGCAAACGTAAGCAGCAAACCAGAGCTGCAGACATGCCACTTCTATGCTGAGCTGGATGCAATTCTAGGGGCGGCCACCATCACTACCCCACCCCTGACCGAGGATTCTGAGGAGGGAGTACTCTCAGCCATTCCTGAGGATTTTGCAGACAGGGAAGATGAGGAGGAGGAGCAGCAGCTTGAGGAGGGCACACAGCACACATTCTGGAGAAGGGACCTCTGGTGAGTGTACCTTCTTGTAAATATAAAACCGGTTTAAAAGCAAGCGTTTTTTAATTATTAATTTGCCCTGAGGACTTGGAGTGCATTTGTGGACAGTACAGCTACTGGCAAAGTCTGTTAACGTGTCTGGGGATGGAGCAGAAATCCTCCAGGGACATCTCCATGAAGCTCTCTTGGAGATACTCCAAAAGCCTTTGCAGAAGGTTTCTGGGGAGAGCAGCATTATTCCATCCTCCATGGGAGGACACTTTACCACGCCATGCTAGTAACAAGTAATCTGGTATCATTGCATGACAAAGCCTGGCAGCGTATGGTCCTGGTGTTTACTGGCATTCAAGCAACATCCGTTCTTTATCTCGCTGTGTTATCCCCAGGAGAATGATAGCGTTCATGGTAACCTAGTTGAAATACAGGAATTTAATTAAGGGGACAGAAGTGGCCATTCCTACTGGGCTGTAGCTGAAAAGAAATCCTCTCCACAGTTAGAGGGGTGGGGGGGCATTGGCGCTGAGCTGTTTGCGTTTGGCTAGCAGGAATCTTCCCTGATACCAGCCATGTGGTGGGAGGAGGGCTAAAGTGATCATCCCAGAGAATTGGATGAGTGGGGGGTTGTTTAACAGAAAACCACAGCACTCAACGGGCTTTGCTTGGTATGGGGAAGGAGGGTGCGGTTTTATGAAGGATGTGGAAGCCGAAAGACTATGGCTTACCATGGCCGCATGCAAGCTGAATTCTGTTGCCTGGCCCTGTGTCTGTGATCTCTAACACCAAAGCTGCAGGCACTCAATATTAAGATGCAAAATGTACCGAAATCACATGTGCTATGTAATGTGAATAGTGTTATTCACCATGAAAGAGTATACCCAGTGTTCTGTAAAATGTATCTTTTTAAATACTACTCTCCCTTTTTTCCCTCCCACAGCTGCAATTTTTTCAAGCCTCCCTCCTCCATCCTGAAGGCTATCTCAGATAAGGCGGCCAAAAAAACTGCATGCGTGATGAAATGTTCTCTGAGATCATGCAGTTGGCCCGCAATGAAAGAGCTCATCTGAATGAGTGGAAGGACATAGTATCACAGTATACAGGAAAGTGGCCGATGAACATGAGGACAGGAGGGACGATCGAGATGAGAGGTGGCATCAGGAAGATCAGAGGAGGCAGGATGCAATGCTGGGGTTACTGCGGGATCAAACGAATATGCTCCGGCATCTGTTGGAGCTTCAGGAATGGCAGCAGGATCACAGAGTGCCACTACAGTCCTTGTTTAACCACCCTCCTCAAGTTCCATAGCCGCCTTTCCCAGACACCCAAGAAAGCAGGGGGAGCTGGAGGCTCCGTGCACCCTGCCACTCCACCCCCGTGGACAGCCCAAGCAATAGAAGGCTGTCATTCAACAAGTTTTGAAGTGGCCTTTTCCTTCCCTCCTCTTCTCCTCCCTCACCCCACCAGGGCTACCTTGAAATTCTCTCTCTATTTTTATAATCAATTACAAAAGAATACATGGTTTTTAAATGATAGTGACTTTATTTCCTTTGCAAGCAAGCTGTGATTGAAGGGGGGGAGGGTGGGTGGCTTACAGGGAATGAGTCAACCAAGGGGGTGGGTTTTCATCAAGGAGAAACAAACAGAAC
Source organism: Gopherus flavomarginatus (assembly GCF_025201925.1). NCBI lineage: Eukaryota > Metazoa > Chordata > Testudines > Testudinidae > Gopherus > Gopherus flavomarginatus. The sequence continues at coordinate 167,668,317 of NC_066617.1, read as the reverse complement.
TGTCACAGTGTAGCCTGGCCAGTCATGAAACTGGTTTTCAAAGCTTCTCTGATGCCCAGCACTTCCCGGTGTGCAATTTGCCTCAACCTCCCACCCACCATAAATGTCTCCCCTTTAATCTCACAGAGATTGTGGAGCACACAGCAAGCAGCAATAACAATGGGAATATTGGTTCCGCTGAGGTCTATCCTAGTCAGTAAACTGCGCCAGCATGCTTTTGAATATCCAAATGCACATTCTATCACCATGCACTTGCTCAGCCTGTAGTTGAACAGCTCCTGACTACTGTCTAGGCTGCTTGTGTATGGTTTCATGAGCCATGGCATCAAGGGGGAGGCTGGGTCCCCCGGGATAACTATAGGCATTTCAACATCCCCAACTGTTGTTTTCTGGTCTGGGAAGCAAATCCCTTGCTGCAGCCATTTAAACAGACTAGTATTCCTGAAGATGAGAGTGTCATGAACCTTTCCTGGCCATCCCACATTGACATTGGTGAAACGTCCCTTGTGATCCACCAGTGCTTGCAGCACCATTGAAAAGTACCCTTTGTGGTTTATATGCTTGCTGCCCTGGTGGTCCGGTGCCAAGCTAGGAACATGGATTCCATCTATCGCCCCGCCCCACCACACTTAGGGAATCCTATTGTATCAAAGCCATCCACTATGACCTGCACATTTCTTTGGTAGCAGCAGCTCAGTGATTGCTTTGGCTACTTGCATCACAGCAGCCCCCACAGTAGTTTTGCTCACTCCAAATTGATTCCTGACTGACCGGTAGCTGTCTGGTGTTGCAAGCTTCTACAGGGCTATCGCCACTTGCTTCTCAACTGTGAGGGCTGCTCTCATCTTGGTATTCTGGCGCTTCAGGGCAGGGGAAAGCAAGTCACAAAGTTCCGTGAAAGTGCCCTTACACATGCGAAAGTTTCGCAGCCACTGGGAATCATCCCACACCTACAGCACTATGTGGTCCCAGCAGTCTGTGCTTGTTTCCTGGGCCCAGAATCGGCGTTCCATGGCATGAACCTGCCCCATTAACACCATGATCTCCAAAGCGCTGGGGCCTGCAGTTTGAGAGAATTCTGTGTCCATGTCCTCAACACTCTCGTCGCCGCACTGCTGTCGCCGCCTCCTCGCCTGGTTTTCCAGGTTCTGGCTCAGCATAAACTGCATGATAATGCGCGAGGTGTTTACAATGTTCATGACTGCTGTGTTGAGCTGAGCGGGCTCCATGCTTGCTGTGGTATTGTGTCTGCACTGAAAAAAGGCGTGAAATGATTGTGTGCTGTTGCTCTGATGGAGGGAGGGGCAACTGATGACATGGTTTACAGGAAATTAAAATCCGCAAAGGCAGAGGCTTTGCATCAAGGAGAAACACACAACTGTCACACAGAATGGCCCCCTCAAGGATTGAACTCAAAAGCCTGGGTTTAGCAGGTTGTTGATTTCATGGAGGGAGGGGGGAGCAAATTAATACAAAACAAATCTGGTCTATTTCTTGTTTTGATCCACTCCATCTATCTTTTACATCTTAGGCTGGCAGCAGATGGTGCACTATGACTGATAGCCATCGTCCTCTCCTGGGTGCTTGGCAGAAGATGCTGCATTATGACTGCAAGCCATCGTCATCTCCTGGGTGCTCAGCAGAAGATGGGAAATGACATGGCTGAGTCACTCCCATCTCTGTATGATGACGATGGCTTTCAGTCCTAATGCACCGTCTGCTGCCAAAAGGCAATGAGCTGCTGCTGTGTAGCAATGCGGTCCTATGTCTGCCAGCACCCAGGAGACGTACGGTGATGGTCAGCTATGCGGGCTCCATGCTTGCCCTGGTATGGCATCTGCACAGGTAACCCAGGAAAAAAGGCATGAAACGGTTGTCTGCCATTGCTTTCACAGAGGGATAGGGGGGCCTGATGACATGTACCCAGAACTACCCACAACAATGTTTTTTGCCCCATCAGGCACTGGGATCTCAACCCAGAATTCCAATGGGTGGGGGAGACTGCATGAACTATGGGATAGCTACCCACAGTGCAACGCTCTGGAAGTTGATGCTAGTGTTGGTACTATGGACGCACAGCGCCAAATTAATGTGCTTAGTGTGGCCGCATGCACTCAACTTTATACAATCTGTTGCCCAAAATCGAATTCTGTAAAATCGGAGTAATTTTGTAGTGTAGACGTACCCTTAGCCTCAGTAACTTGGAGTAGATCTGTAACTTTACAATCTGCGTGCATAAATCCTTTGGGCTCTTACTACCCAATTTGTATGTCCTTCACTCCTGTCCTGAAGGCCTTTGTTAGTACAAGACACCTACTAGTGTGTAAGGCTGGGTGTGTATCCTTTTAGAGCCAATCACTTGTTGTCTCTCCCATCGACGTAGCACTGTCTACATGGAGGTGGGTTAGGTTTGGATTTTTCACACCCTGAGCGATATAATTATGCTGATATAGGTCTGTAGTGTAGGGAGAGAGAGAAGGCAGAAGCAATAAATAGCAAACTGCCAAGCTGCTCCCAAGACATAACCCCACGTAGGAGGGGAAGGTTATGCTACTTGATTATATTTAATTCATAAAGGAGGGCGTATGCCAAAAATTTTACTTAAGTCCCTTCTCCATTTTCTCAGGAAAACCATATAGCATGAACAAAGCAGGAATTCTCTTGGAAGAAGTTGTAATAATAAAATTATCCCATTAGCTGTTTTTCCAATAGTTTTGTGTGCTAGAATTTTATTTCACATTTATGAAAACTCACTTACATGTAAGACTATACTACCATATTTTTGTCATTTAGCTCAGTGGAAAAGTATTTGATTTTTTCATTTAATTAGGGACAGACAAAAGCCAGAGTGTTCCTCCTAACAAGTGACCGGCCCATTGGTCAGTGCTGTGGTAAGCATTATGCATCCTACAAATGGTATTTAAATAGTTTTATTGAAATTAATTGTATCTAAATGGTGTCTTTAAAATGATGAATAAGCTAGTGGCATAGCTGGTCTGAGAGTGCTGTGTTTATTAAATAGGAAAAAATGCAAGGACATACAGCTGAGACCTATCCTTTCAGAGTCTTGGAGGCTCACCTCCAGCTAACATAAGTCAGCTTGTTGTAAATGGAGAAAAGTATACTGCACAGCACATACATACATCAACCCATACTACACAACCCAATACATACAACAAAAAGACAAATCTTTCCTCCTCATACCACCTACCAATGGTCAGAGTTAAGGGTGCAATCTGTGTTGATATCGTTGGATTTAGAAGCTGTTTTTAACATTTAAAATTTGTATGGAGGAGCATGTATTATTTTCAGATTTACAGACTAGATAAGGTTTTCCAATGTCTTGAACTTTAATTTTCTTGTTGTCAGGTTTGTAGGTGAGGATACAGGTTGGTTAGGAACCTTACCTCTGTTATAGTGTAGTAGTTTGTTAATGAATTATATTAAATGATACACCTATAGTTCTGTGATAAAAGAACATTTTCTACCTTCCTGTAATGTTTACAGCTGGAAACATGCTATGTACATCTGAAACAAAGAAACATCTTTTGCAAATAATTTGGAAATGGTACTTGCACTTTAATCAGAGCATGTGCATGTCACATAAAGCATTACTAGGAATGATATAGTTAATACTGTAGTCTTGTAAAATATAGTGTGTAAGACTAAATGAGTCATGTCCTTTTTGGCTGGCCTTATTCAAAATCTTTCTAATGAAAAAAATAACCGGGTGTGAATGTTAATCATAAAACAAATATGCAGAAAAATTAAGGCTGTAAGAAAATCACAGCCATTATTTTGTTGCAGAAACTTGAACTTGTAACACACACCACAATTTGTTATAGTTGCCACAAATCTGATTGTCATTGCGAGCCAGGTCGCAATGCCACTCACAGCAAAAATGAAACTGCAGCTTTAATAAACTGGGCTGCAATTTTTGAACCAAAAGTATCAGAATAATCTTACAGTTTTATGAATAGGGTATTGAAAACTGTAAAAGCTGGTTCAAGCCCATCCTTAATGGAGCCGGACCTTCTTCCCCTCCTCATTTTTGAGTCTACTAGTCACTGGCAAAGTTATGAAATATAATATCCAAACAACAGCAATATTAATTGTGTGGAGTTTTTTTCTGAAAAAAGAACAATGGCAAAGGGCAGCTTGGGCGTCGTGTGTCAAGTTTTAGATATTTCTAAAATATAAAAGATCAAGATCACGTTAACGTTTTAAAATGGGGGAGGGGGACGCTGGTAAGAAAAGATTTCCATAATTAGAGATTTTCCTGCTCAAATTTACATACAGTATTTTTTTTGCAAACTGCTACCAATAATCCATATTTTGATGCTGTATATATTTCCTTTGCAAATTACCTCCCTCTGATATCACTCTCACATCTCCTTTCTGTATGCTCTCCAAAAGAGCCGTTTATATCTGGTAATGGGAGACATGGACTTTCACTGTAGGCTCTGCAGAGAGCTGTGCTCAGTCTTGAGGCTACTAGAGGATGGGAGCATATGCACAAATATGGAAGGATAGCATTTAAACCCTGGAGCCTCAAAAACTCCAAGAAACAGTTATATTCAAAACTTCTAGTCAACCAAGGCTCCTTGGGTTACATGCTCTCTAATCTGGTCTGTTATTATACACCTCTTAGGATTGAGAGTCTGTGACAGCTCCAAGCACAAAGAAGATTGAAAACAAACTGCATTAATGCATTTTCTGTTTTTTAGCTGATGAAATCCAATGCTATTTTATATTGTTTTGATTACTGTTACCAAGCACTTAAGAAGGAAGGGATAGTGCTATTCCCAATGCAAACTTTATTTCTGATTTGGAAATGGTCTGCCTAATTAAATACAAAATGGTATTGAAGGTTCAAATTGATTTAATTGGTGTTAGATAGGGATGAATTTGGCCATAAATGTTTCATTTATGTGATTTTTCTCTTGCAGCATTTGACTGACTTAGGGTGACCAGATGTCCAGATTTCATAGGGACAGGCCCTATTTTTGGATCTTTTGCTTATATAGGCTCCTTTTACCCCTCACCCCCGGTCCATTTTTCACGCTTGCCATCTGTTCACCCTAGACTTACTTCAATGTGGTAATTGTTTACTAATAAAGTTGTCTCTTTCTGCATATATTTGTGTTTTAGTTTGATCTTTGAGCTTTCAACGGCCAAAGAGAGTTCATGCCTGCCAACGTTTGAAACCTGGGCAAGGAGGCAGCCCCATCCCTTACCCCAAGTGAGGTTACAGTCAGGGGCAACAGCAGGGGAGGAGGCTCACGCAGCACACTCTGGCACCCACTACAGGGGAGGAGAGGGAGATTCCTGGACCTGAGGGGGCCCTAGCAGCACATGCAGTGACAGTGATGGGGGTGAGTGTGCTGCTGGGGGGGGCAGAAAAGGGGGAGTTCCACCCCCAGAGCTTGCTGCTGCTGGCAGGGAAAGGGCTGGGGGGAGTCCTCCTCTCTGGCCCCTGTCCCAGAGCAGCCTGCCGGCACCTCAAACTCATCCCCAGCCCTGCCCCATCCCAGAGCCCACACCCTCAGTCAGAGCTTTTACCCCCCCACCACGCCCTCAACCCTCTGCCTGAGCCCTGAGCCTCTCCAGCACCCCAAACACCTTATCTCCAGTCCCAGCCAGAGCCCTCACCCCCCACACTCCTACTCTCGCCCCCAGCCCTGAGCCTCTCCCACACCCCAAACCTCCCATTCCCAGCCCCAGACAGAGCCCTCACCCCTGCACCCCAAACTCCCACCCAGAACCTGCACCCCCTCCCTCCGCACTCCCTCCCATCCCCAAACTCCCTCCCAGAGCCTGAACCCCAATCCCTTGCCCCAGCCTAAGGTCTGCACCCCAGACTGCCTCCCTCACCCAAGCTCCCTCCTAGAGCCTTGGGCGGCTGGGGAGATGGAGTTTGGACGGGGGCAGGTTCTGAGCACCAGCAAAATTTCTACAAACCTGCCACCCCTGATTCTGCCCTGCAGACCTGAACTCCCAGCATTCTCAGGACACATGCTGATCCCTAGTGGCCACTGCTGATATCCAGCACCTTCGTCCTCTCTTAACCTGTGAGTCCCACTCTGGATTGGAACTGTACTGGAACCAAAGACCATCTTGGAAGCAACATTATCAGCCCAAGCAGTCAAAAATCATGAGTTGACCCCCCCAAATCACAGGCTCTACCGCCGCCACTTCATCTATTCTGCAGCGGCAATTCTGCTGCAGGCCCTTCCCTCTGAGAGGGACTGAGGGACCCGCCGCTGAATTGCTGCCAAAGAGTCACCCCTGGGGGAGGGCGCAATTTTATATTCTTGCCTCAGGCGCAAAAAATACCTAGTTATGACTCTGCCTGAGCCAACGCTTGGAGCCACCCTTCCATCTCCCCATTTTGATCATCATAGTTCCCAGTAAAAAGAAGGCAAGATCTCTTGTGCTTCAGAACATCTGAAGCAGGGCCGGCTCCAGGCACCAGCGGGCCAAGCGCGTGCTTGGGGCAGCATGCTGCGGAGGGCGCTCTGCTGGTTGCCAGGAGGGCGGCAGGCGGCTCTGGTGGACCTCCCGCAGGTGTCCCTGTGGAGGGTCCGCTGCTCCCGTGGCTCCGGTGGATCATCTGCAGGAATGCCTGCGGGAGGTCCACCGGAGCCACGGGACTGGCGAGCAGCAGAGCGCCCCCCCGCGGTATGCTGCCGTACTTGGAGCAGCGAAATGGCTAAAGCCGGCCCTGATCTGAAGGATTCCCTTTTACTGGCATCAGAGTTTGCATGGGAAGCTGCTGTTTTTATAAAAGTTTGAGGTTACATTTTCTTGACTGTCACAAGGGGAAATGAGGAGAATCAAAATTTAATTTGATGTCTTTGTCAGATTAAGCTAGGGAACTGCAACTGGTGGTGTGGTGCAGTTTAACATATAGATGGTGGTCTCTGTTTTGGAGATTTCTGTAGAATTTCTTGCAATCTTGAGAAGTCTTGATCTAACATAAGTCATACATGTAGCTATGAACCTGTGGTGCCTGTGATATGTTATTACTGCACCTTACAACTTCTGTCAATTCAGGTAGCCATTTTGTTTTCAGAGTTCTGGCAGCCTATTAGAGGGGACATACACTAACTGCTCTCATGGAGATTTTCATTCGAGCTTTCTTTTTTTTCTGTTTAAAATAAGTCATTTTGGACTGAAAGTATATAATTGCTCATTGTATATGGAACAGCATTAGCTTAGCTCTCTTTGAGGATTGGGGAAAAGGATCCTGGTTTAGCTCTCAAATTCAAGAAATTAATTATTCAGCATTCTCTTGTGCATGAAATCCTTGTGAAAGTTTGTGAATGAATAAAGCATACATCATGTTTCTCAAAATGTGTTAATTCAACATAGTAGCACATGTAAGATCACAAATAGGAAGGAAAGGTAGAAGTTAAGGTTTAAACACAAACATTACCTTGGCTGAATTGCTCATCCTGTTGTATGTTCCACACACTAAACATTTTATGACATAAACAGGTAAAATATTGTAGCACATACTAGTTAAACAGGAATAGAAAATATAACGGGCAGTGTGACCAAGTTAATGTCACTTTTGGAAACTTAATGTTTGACTTCTGATTTTGAACTATGGAACTAATGCTTCATTAGCAGGATGTGTGGGATTTTTTGTTTTTGTTTGTTTGTTTTTCATTTAATTTCATAGATTGTTTTAAGGAAAGAATGCCTGCTTAATGTTAGCATGTTAACTTGACAATTTAATTGGGACAGTTTCTTTCTCTATCAGGTAAATAGGGGGATAAAAGGGATGATTTTTTTCCATTATTGCTGCTGTTTGGATAGAGACTGTTTTCTTCAGGGCTTTTTTCTTTTTTTTAGATAGCAGCACTATATTGACAGCTGTTTCTTTGCAATAAAGAAAGAGCAACATAATGTTTATAATGAAAGCTTACAATCTATGTGCTGTTTTAGAGTGCAGTTAAAATTGCAGGATCTTTGATGTATAGTATGTAAGTGCTTGTGAGGATGAGCAGAGAAAATGGCATTAATGTTAGAAATAGGTAAGCTAAAAATGCAGACTGAGCATGCTCAGAAGAGACTTAATTTTTTTTAAATGACTTCTTTGGAGTTTAGAATTAGAGCTGCCCAGAAAATGGGAACATTTTTCATAAAAATTTTCATGAAAAAATATGTCCCTTCTTTTTCACAAAAAATTAATTTGTTTCTTCTGATTTGGAAATTGTCAACCAGCTGCATAGCTGGAAGCAAAACAGGTTGACTTCTGTGGTTTTTTTTTCTTTTTCTTTCTTTCTTTTTTTTAAATGTTTCCCAATTCTCTCTCCCCTGCCCCTTTTTGGGATCTAATTTTGAAATTTCAACAGCTTTTCAAGCAGCTATATTCAAAATATGCCTGGCTTTGTACAGCACAGTAAATGCAGTTCCTTCCCCAGAGATTAACTGCTTAAATTTTATTTTAACCTTCTCCCTGAGCTTTGTAAAGGCACTAGTCCTCATTAAGAGGTATATTTATACTAACTTTTCAAGTGTAAATCTTAAACCTTTTACTGTTTTCCTCTTCTAAAAAGCTTGGTTAGAATTTTTTAATGAGGAAGTGTTTTTCCCAGACTCATTCTCAAATAAGTTGAAAATGTTGGGAAGAATTTAAACTAACATATTATTATTGCTCAGGTTTATTAGGCTAGTGTGTGAGGGGCAATCAAGAATGAGGCCCCATTGTGGTAGACACACTGGGGGGAGGGATAGCTCAGTGGTTTGAGCATTGGCCTGCTAACCCCAGGGTTGTGAGTTTAGTCTTTGAGGGGCCACTTAGGGATCTGGGGCAAAAATCAGTACTTGGTCCTGCTAGTTAAGGCAGGGGGCTGAACACAATGACCTTCCAAGGTCCCTTCCAATTCTAGGAGATAGGTATATCTCCAATTTTTTTTTTAGACACTGTAAAACCAGAGTAGTAGATGGTCCCTATCCTGAAGCGCTTACAACCTGAATAGGCAAAACAGACACAGGATGGAGGAAGGAGTATATGGCAAATGGAACAAGCAATGTGATAACAGCAAACATCATGCTAGTTCCACAAAATTTTTGGTGGGGGGAGGGGATTAGTTAGGAGCAGATAAGCTAAATGGAAAGAAAAGAGAATGAGGCTATGGAGACAGGGAAGAGAGAGGGAAACGGAGCAAACAGCTGATCAGTACAGAGTAGAGAATGTCCAGTCAAAACTGTAGCAGGTTCTCTAAATGTTCAGAGGTCCAAAGGTCCCTGCACTGGCTGCTTCTGCACCTACCAGCAAGAGTCTCTTCCTGGCTCCTCTCTGCATTTTTCCCCCAGGACCACATGGTGGAGGGAGGTGGAAAGGAAGCACCACTAGAGCCCTAGTGCTCCAGGGTGTGTGGTGGTCTCCCTAAGGCAGTTCTGGATGCTGGGGAGAGAGGTGGCCCCATTGGACCTCATTTTATCTTTGCCCCCAGTTTGGCTGCTTCTGGGTTTTTTTAAGAATAATTAGTTGGAGACCAAACACAATTGTGATTGTGAATTTACCTTTTTTAAGAACAGGATTGGATTTTTGGTGTCCTAAGATGCTTGTGCATATGTTCAAAATGATCCCAGTGCTCTGCCACCATGTCAAGGCTGATTAATACTGGCCACTCCAGGCTTGTATTAAACTCCCAAGATTACAGCTTCTCTCTGACCTTGGATGGATAGATGCTGCCACCACCCAAAAGCAAACCCCCTGGAACCCAGGAAGGTGCACTGTTGCTCCCAGCTAATTAAACAACATATGCACAAACCTCTTAGAACACCAAAAATTCAATCCTGTTCTTAAAAAGGGTAAATTTTATTAAAAACAAAAAGAAAGAAAATACATCGGGATCTTAGGCTTTTGCTAGATTTTAAAGGAGCAATTCCAAAAATTAAGCACCCAAAATAGCTTTCTTGGGGGTTCAGCTTAAAAGTTACAGGCAAACAAAAACATCCAGGGTTAGCACAGAGGAGTCCACTAGCCATAAGAAATAAACCTAAATGCGTCTTTCTAAACATTCCTGATCTACTTACACATCTGGGGGGTCCAAATGAGTAGTTTTAAGTATGATCCGATGGCTTGTGCATATAGGCTTAAATATGTCCCTTCTAACCTGGGAGTTCTCCCTCCTTGCCTCAAGGGTTTTATGATGATGACTTTTAACACTCAAGTGTCTGTTTATAGTTTCTAAGCTAGTTTGAGGTTTTTCAAGTTGCTCCTGCCTTTTGTTCTGTTTGTTTTACTAGTTCAGACTGCTTTGCTTTCTGTATAAGTTGAGGGTAGGGTTAAATCTGTCTTCAGCTGCAGCTGCTATGAAAGGTGATCTGTTAACCCAATAACCAGCCTGTCTCAGATATTTTCATGTTTTACATTCCTAGAATCTGAGTTTTCAGCCAATGTATGCAGAGCTCTTTCAACATTTCAACATTCAACATTTTCTTCTGGTTTTTGAATTCTCTGGTGAAAACATGCTCTTTCGTAAACCACATTTCTCTGAGGTATAAAGTATGAAAGGGTCTGGCTATGTTTGATGCATAGTCATCTTTCTGATGGACTTTTTGTAAAATCAAAGGATTTAAAGATATGCTGTACCTGCTTCCCCATAGCATAAATTAATGAAGAAACCTGTATATTTCCAGTTTCTTTGTGAAGCTTGTTTGCAATTCAAAATCTTGCAAAATGCTGCTTCCAGTCTGTCCATTGTGAAGATTTGTCAAAGCTGAAGTTCTCTGGGGCATAGTGGCATGTTGAGGAGAACCTGCAACCTTTGTTGCTTTGTTCCTTCTGCTTGCAAAGTTCATTATTGTTTCCTTTCAGTTTCATCTCTACTGACTCTAATCCTGCTCCTGACACCATATCATGGTCCTTGTACCAGATATGGACGGGCTACAGAGCTTGCATCTGAGCAAGATGCACACCAGATATATTTATCATAAGATCTTTAATGCCAGGTATGGCTGAGGTTCATGTGCATAAGGTATTCTGCACACAGAGACACCAAGTGGCTGAAGAATATAATACAGTTTGCATTCCATTACACCAAGGGTCGGCAACCTTGCAGAAGTGGTGTGCCGAGTCTTCATTTATTCACTCTAATTTAAGGTTTTGCGTGCCAGTAATACATTTTAACATTTTTAGAAGATCTCTTTCTATAAGTCTATAATATCTAACTAAACTATTGTTGTATGTAAAGTAAATAAGGTTTTTAAAATGTTTAAGAAGCTTCATTTAATATTAAATTAAAATGCAGAGCCCCCTGGATTGATGGCCAGGATCCGGGCAGTGCGAGTGTCACTGAAAATCAGCTCGCATGCTGCCTTCAGCACATGTGCCATAGGTTGCCTACCCCTGCAAAATGGCTGTGAAGTGATAAGAGAGATAGCAGACCAGATATGGAAGAACTGGCCAATAGCAAGGGGTTTCCTAGCCCATCATTTCTTTCTTTCTACCTCATTTCCTACCCCTCCGCCCATATCTCCATTCCATAAGGCTAAAGAGTTGCTCAGTGTACACAGTCAAAATGTATCCCAATATCACTGCTAAGATAGGTATGCCTTTTTTCCTGGTGAGAGAAATTTGCAGTGTCGTGGCTGGAGCCGCCATTGAATTGCTTGTTCTGCAGGAGGATTGTTCTATTTGTGCTTAACATTCCTTTCTGATACAGTGGTTAGTTTTCATAAACTGTGGAAGTGTCGCAGCTGGCAGTTTCTCAGAGGTGGAAACACCTCCACTGGCTCTGATTGACAGGATTGGTCTGCTTCCAAGGCAGCATAGTGCAGAAACACCACCCTTGTCATGAATCAAATAACGTTATTGATGTTTGATCACAATTTGGAGCTTCTGAGACTTGACCATGATTGTTTGTTACTGTAATGGCTCCATCAGACAAGTAATGATTAATGGGATTGTGAGCAACTGTTTATTTTTGTTGGGGGCATTTTAGCACAATGGACTGAACATAATTCTTGAGCCAAAAGCCCCTGAACTCCTCAAAGCAATTTGGATCCAGGCCTAGATTTGCTAAGAATTTTGCTGCTTGGATCCATCTGTACTACAGACTCTTTTTGTGCACAGTACCATGCATCTGACATACCTTCTAATGATGAACTCTTTGGCCTTAAACTGTCATTGATATGTTATTGAATTCTTCCCTAAAGATCCTGAAGTTGTACCAAAGTTTTAGCTCTGATTTTTCCAAAATGCCTTAATATTTGATCTATTTTTCTTTCACATTTACTTTAGAGCTCATAAACCTAAGTTTTAAAATACAGAAATCATAGTAATATAAAAAAAAACTAGAACATTACAGAACTAACATAGCACACATTAAAAGTTGGCTGACAGACCTCAAAATGTAATTGTAAATAAGAAATCATCACTGAGCAGGTGTATTTCTACGAAGGTCCTACAGGGATTTGGCCCTACTCTATCTAACATTTTTATCAATGATCTGGAAGAGAATATAAAATTATCACCGATAAGTTTGTAAATGACACAGAGATTGGGGGAAGTGGTAAATAATGAAAAGGGCAGGTCACCTATACAGTGTGGTCTGGATCTCTTGGTAAGCTTGGCACAAGCAACAATATGTGCTTTAGTATGGCCGGATATAAAGTTAGTCCTCTAGGAAGAAAGAATGTAGGCCAAACATGGGGAACGCTATCCTGGGAAGCAGTGACTGAAAAAGACTTGGGAATGTGGTGGATAATCAGCTGAACGTGAACTCCCAGTGTAATGCTGTGGCCAAAAGGGCTAATGTGGTTTTTGGTTGTGTAAACAAGGGAATATCAAAGTAGGAGTAGAGAGATTGAATTACCTTTGTATTTGGTGCTGGTATGACCACTACTGTAATACTTTGTCCAGTTTGGTGTTCATAGTTTAAGAAGGATGTTGATAAATTGGAGAGGGATCAAAGAAGAGCCACAAAAGTGATCCAAAGCTGGAAAGTGATCCAAGCTATGGGGGAAAAAAAAGTGTGGAATCATCTCACTCAATAACACAATTGCTGCTTTTATAACCTATTTATAATAAAGTGCAACACAGTGGCTAATGTAATAGTGAGTGTGTATAAACAAAATGCTTGTTTATTCGTTAAAATTCTAGTAATGCTTTCTTGTCTTCACAATGAGGATTTATAAATAGTTCTGTAGCTACATCTTTGTATATCTCTTCTGTTAGGTTCACACAGCAGCCTGGATGATATGCGTGTGTATACCTGCACAAATACATGTTAGTTTAGAAGTTGCTATTCTAGTGTAGCGTTTAAGATCAGCTCAGTTCAGTTGGTGGGTTGTTCAGTCATTGAAAAGTTTACTGTGTGGTACTGTTTGCACAAGTCTGCTGTGGAAAGTCCTTGTAATAAGAAAATACAAATATGTGATTGCTGCAATTTTGCCAGTGAGCCTTCCTTTTGGGACACACTAGCATGGATTACCACGCTACTATTTATTTTTATTTTTATTTTTTATTTTTTTAAGGCACTTGAGACGAGGGGGAACCATCTAAGCATCATTTGAATCCAAATGGTCTTCCTCTTTTCCCTTTATTCTGGGATCTGATGCATGATTTATATTATCCCTAGACAAATTGCTAGACAAATTTATCCTACTTGCTCTCACAACTTGAAGTGCACAGAATTTTAGGGTTGGAGTGACTAAAGTCTCCTGAGAATGCCAAACATAAATGTAACACTAAGAAGTATCAGATGTAACACTCCATTGAGAGCAAGGCAGTTTCTGTCTATCTTAGGAGTGAATCCTGCCCCCTCTTCCATGGTTCCGACTCCTGGTGAATTCTTTCTCATGGTCCTGTTGTTGGCTGTAGACTTTATTATATTGTGTAACATTTAAGTCTTGTTTTCTTTTAAATATCAAGTATAAACTTCCTCCCTGCAGATTTGGTGGAAGACATGTTAACCCATGCTCTGTGTTAGCTTCACTGTATGCTTCCTCATGAAAAAATTCTAGAGAATTTAACAGAAAATAATGAGGTTCTATTTTAGTATTTAATGAAGTCTGAATGTAGATTTTGAGTCCTTTTCTATAATTATTTATAGAAAGATTATAATTATCTATTACTTTATTGGATGGTTCAAAAATTATGTAAAATTGTTTACTATATTGTTTACTGTAGGATTTTTCTGTAAGAGGAGCACAGATCTAAGACTCTGGATTTTCCTGAAATTGTTACTCAACTAGCCCATGCCCATGAAAATTCAAATACTAGGGTAAGGAGCATAGTATAAATGCCTGGAACGAGACCTATTAATCAGGAGCACAGTGGATGTCCTTAAAAAAATTCCTTTTGCCTATTTATTGGAAGGTAGGAAGTGATACAAAGTGGGATGAAAGGAAACTTCCTCTATATAAAACTGGAAACCTTAAAATTCCTTATGTGAGCTTTTGTTTGCTTTATTTTGTTAATCACTCAAACGGCTTAATTATTTCTTAAAACAAAATTAAATGATTCTGACATTTTTGAAAAACACTAGAGTAGTTCTTTATTTTTGCAGTGATAACTTGCAGTTCAGACATTTTAATGACTCCCCTCCTCCCCCAAAGACAAAATGAACTTAGAGATTGTTGAAATGCTATGTTATAGAAACAGGACTCATGAAATGAAAAAAAATCAGAAGACTTAAGTGCCATAAACCTCACTACATGTGGTATTTAGGATATGTCATGGAAGCCCCATGGCCTGTATAATACTGGGAGACCCTTTGTGTGTTGCCACTTCAGAGCCTCAGGACCAGCATGAACTGCAGTTGATGAAGTGTCACTCGGGTCTGGTCTACACTAACGCTGTAAGTCGATCTATATTACACTACTTCAATTATGTAAATCATGTAACTGAAGTTGCTGTAACTTAGGTACACTTACAGTGGTGTCTGCACCGCGCTATGTCGATGGGAGACGTTCTCCTGTCAACATAGCTTCCGCTTCTTGGAGAGGTGGAGTACAGATGTCGACGGGAGAGCATGCTCCCATCGCCTTAGTATGTCTTCACCAGACCTGCTAAATTGACACTGCTGCATCGATTGCAGCAGTGCCGATTTAGCCAGTAGTGTAGACATGGCCTCAGATGGTGACATTTCACTGCTTCGGTGTGTGCAGTGGAACACAGTACACGAGACAAACAGCAATAGATTGTTGAAAGATGGACTTTTGTCACACAAGCTTCAACCCTTGAAAATTGTTGTTGTTACTGGTGCAGTGGCCTGGTATGTAAAATTGCAGTGTCCTGGGAGCCAAGGTATTAAGTTGGTTAAGGGAGAAGGAAGAAGAGACTCACATGAAAGGGCCTTAATAGTTTCACAGTAAGAACTGCACATATCTTGGTAGGGGAGAAGAAATACCTTGTTCTGGAGCAGACAAGACTTTTATTGGAATTTGTTGGAGCACACTGGTTTTTGGCAACTCACAAGTCAGACTCACACTAATGCAATGAATTTAATGACCTCAAGTACTGTTTTACAGAGGGACCTGCCCTTACCACCCCTCCCCCCCCCGATAACTTCTCCATCCTAGTACAAAGGAACATGATTCAGTACTGGACAGTCCTGCTTCCGCCATCTATATCAACAAAGTACAGCAAAAGTCAACAGAATGTTGCGAGGGTGGGAAACAATCCAAGTTCCCTAATGTGACTCCTGTCATACTATTTTGGTATGACCAAAACAAATATTAAAATATTGCTCACCTGAATAGGAGTGTGTGTGTGAAGATGACTCGCTACTGGTGGAGAGTACTAGAATGAGCTCTTCTCTTCTACATGTCAGGTACAACATTTGGCAGCAACAGTAAAAGCTTCTGTCATGCTGCCTCACCAAGGTGTGTTTAATTTGACCTGGAGGGGACCACCTCATGTGCTGAAAATTGTAAGGTTTTAAGTTATAAACTGTTTGGAGCATACACCATTATTTAGTATGTTAGAACAGCATCTAGTATAATTGGGTCCAATCTCATTGGAGAGTTTAGGAAATACTAGAATACAAATGTTTAATAATAATATGATAATTCAAAGGCAACATTTTGGGGTAATGGCTTTTGATTTGGATGTATATCCCATTTGGATGCTCCCCATTCTTGGTCAAAAATAGCCTCAAATTCTTAACCTTCAGGCCACAGTGCAAGGCTCATCTATTAACTATTTGGGGTTGATGTATGGGAGAAAAGGAGTATTGATTGACTTCTGTTTTAATCTTTAGTTAATTATTGTATGGGTTAAGGGATTGGAGCAGTGCCAGTTCATTTTTTGTTCTGTGATTAGGTTTTTCTTTGAGTGCTGTCCCTGTGGGTGCTCCACTCTAGGTGTCTGTGCGTCCCGGCGCTGTTGATTGGAGATTTTCGGTAGCAGTGCCTGGTCGGGACGCATGCACTCAGTTGGTATCTTCCCTCTCGTTGGAATCTTCCTGAGCGCCTGCATCCCGCACCCGCCTCAGTTCCTTCTCAACCATCCCTGGCTGAAGCTGGGACTCAGGGCAGTGCTGATCCTCTTCTCTGGTTCTGTAGGAAAAAAGTAACAAAGAATACAGAAATACTTATTAGTTACATCCTAGTTGTTTCTCTTCCTTTAGTGTAGTTACATGGTTAGTTACTTAATTTAAAAAAACAAGTACAAAAAACCACAACTTTTCACTTCAGGCTTGTCTCCTGCTGAGACATTCTCCCCTGCCATTTCTAATTCACAATGCCAGGGGTTCAGGATTCAAAAAGTGTGTTTCCTGTCAGGACTCCATGCCATGGTCAGATGGACACTCACATTGTGTGAAGTGCCTCGGGGAAACCCGCATCCCTGCAAAATGCCTCCACTGTATGACCCTCAAGTCAAGACCTCGGTGCGACAGGGACCTGTGGCTTAGAATACTTCTAATGGAAAAATCCCTGCAGCCGCTTTCAGAGATGGGGAAAGTTAAACCTGCTCCCACACGCTCCCCAACCGGATCTGAACCAGTTGGGAACATTGCTTCACCCTTTCTGGAGCAGATGCAAGAAGCACAGTAGTCTCACAGGAGAGACGTTGACAAAGGTAAAAGGTCTCCCACAAGATCCTTACCCTCTGTGCTGACAGCACCACAGGCAGGCACCTCAGCTCTTTCTAAAGCCTTAACTGCGGCTCCCACAGACTGCAGAGGCAGGAATCCGACCACCTATACAGGGAAGGTTTCCGTGGCACCAAGCGCCTCAGTGCTAAAAATAGCCGCGGTGCTGGCTGTGTGCTCTTCCCCGGTGCCGACAAGGACATCAGCACTGACCCCCTCCGTGCATGAAATAGCCGTTCTCACCACCTGAACTGGCTTCCTTCGCTGACAGCGAACCCGATATTCAGCAGCAGGTGGACTTCTCCCCACCTGCATCTCCTCCTCCACTGTAACCTCTTCCACCTCAGGCTACAGTCCACAGCCACCAGCCTCAGTTTACCTACTTCGTCCCCTGCGTGGGTGTCATCTGGGTTCTCCTACCCTATGCCTTGGCCTCAGTGGTACCCTTGATCACATCCTCCTACCACTCATCCTCAGACCTCTTCCACGAAACCACTACCTGCTTCTGTGCCTTGATCTCCAGCTCCGGCCACTTCTAGAGTACCTGAACCCCCTCCTGAGAACATGAGCTATGAACCATATCCTGACTCACCGAACCCTAATTCTCCATCTGCTCCAGCTGGAGCCCTCTCCCCCCTGTCTCCACAGAATGTGGACCACTGTAAACAATTTCAATTGCTTTTCAAGAGCGTGGCACTCAGTCAAGACATCCCCCTAGAAAAGGTTCAGGAGACACAACACAAACTCCTCAGAATCCTTCAACTCTCTGTGCCCTCAAAGATCACACTCCCTATAAATGAAGCACTCCCGGAACCAGGTGACACTTTCTAGCAAACTCCAGCTTCTTTATTACTAACCTGCAGAAAGGCCAAACGTAAATACTATGTTCCTACTAAGGACACCGACTTCCTATTTTTTCACCCACAACTGAACTCTCTCATCATCGATGCAGTCACACAAAGGACGAAACAGCCACAATATCAGCCCACCCTGCAAGACAAGGGCCTTACATGCCTTGAGGTCTTGGGTTGCAAGGTTTACACGTCCTCCACTCCACAATTCAGGACTGCAAATTACTCTGCACGCCTCGCCAGCTACGACTTTGATAACTACAATAAACTTTTTGAATTTGCCTCCTACATTCCAGAGGATAGGAGAGCAGACTTAAAATTAATTCTGAGCGAGGGCCAATTGATTTTCAGAATGGCCCTACAAGCTTCTTTAGACCCAGTGGACACAGTAGCCTGTACTACTGCAGCTGCTGTGGTTATGCGCAGATCTTCATGGCATTCCTCATCTGGCATCCCTAAAGATCTGCAGACCAAAGTGGAGGACCTCCCCTTTGATAAAGATAAACTATTTTCCAAAAAACCCGGTGAACTACTTCACACCATGAAAGATTCTAGAGTGACACTGCGGACCCTGGGCATTCACCCATCTCTTCCCAGGAGACAACAATACCAACCCTACCAAAGACCACACACACAACAATATTATCTTAACTTCGTTCTTCATGCTCTCATGAAACCTCCATTCAAGCCCTTGGCTACATCCTCTTTTCTCCATATGTCCATGAAGGTAGCTTTATTAGTTGCAATAACATCAGCAAGGAGAGTAGGTGAAATAAGCGCCCTGATGGCCCATCCTCCCTACACAAACTTCTCCAAAGACAAAGTCACTCTGAGACCACATCCTAAATTTCTCCCTAAGGTGGCATCCACCTTAACCAACCTATATACTTACCTACTTTCTATCCCAAACCTCACAAGACTCCACACGAGGCAACCGTTCATACTCTTGATGTCAGGCAAGCAATTGCTTTTTACTTAGATAGGACAAAGCCAGTTCGTAAATCTCCATGACTTTGTCTCCATTACCAAAAGATCGAAAGGTATGGCTATCTCTAAACAACATCTGTCCAAGTGGATCTCTGACTGCATGAGATCCTCTTACCATTTTCAAAATATTCAACTGCCCGAAGGCATTAGAACTCACTCATTCCACTCAACTGATGTCGACATCCATTGCCTTCCTACAGAATGTACCCATTTCTGACATCTGTAAAGCAGCTACATGGTCCTCTGAACACATGTTTGCAAACACCATGCTATCATGCAAGATACCACAGCAGACATCATATTAGGCCATACAGTACTCTCTACAGTACTCACTGCCGCATCTCGAAAGTCTCACCTACCATAATGGGAACCGCTACACATTCACCTAGAGTGGAGCACCCACAGGAACAGCACTTGAAGAAGAAGGGGAAGTTACTTATCGTGCAGTAACTGAAGTTCTTCGAGATGTGTGTGTCCCTGTAGGTGCTCCACTCCCTACCCTTCTCCCCTCTACTTTGGGGTACTAGTATAATCACTCCATGGTAAAGAAGAAACTGAGGGGGGTGTGAGACGCAGGCGCTCAAGAAGATTCCAACGAGACGCGAGATACTAACTAAGAGCCTGCATCCTGACCAGGCACTGCTACCGAAAATCTCTGATCAATGGCTCCGGGACGCACCGACATCTAGAGTGAAGCACCCAGAGGGACACACATCTTGAAGAACTTCAGTTACTGCAAGGTGAGTAACTTCCCCTTCTCTTTAAGATAGACTACAGTGGAAAGACATCTTGGGTAAACATGGAAAACCTACTTTTATAAACAGTATCCTAGGCAAAAATAAACATTTAAAAGTCAATAATGAATATTAAGGGATAATATTATTGATGCATGAAAATTTACCTATTAAGGTCTCTCCTCCACCATTAACAGCTCTCAGGGCACTGTATAATTATTCTGGACTGCACAATGGGCTATATTGTCACATAGCCAACTACCCTTGTTAACTTGTCCAATTGTTATAAATGTTTAAAACCCCCAAAATAGCCAGTTATGATTATTTATAGTAGCTGATTGTGCTACCAAGCTTGTGGCATTCACTTCTTATCTACATTTTGTCTTCCAGTCTGTTAGTTCCTTTGCAGCTAGCCAGAGCTCTTCTGAAAGGAAATTCTGTTGAATGACTGAAGTTTTCTGCTTCTTCACCTTTTCTGTTGATGCTGCAAAACATGATTTATTATTTTTTATGATGATAGATTGAGTAAGAGCTGGCAGCTTCATTTGTTTTGAAAACTAGAAAAACCCTTTTGGACCATAGAGACTGAATACTATTTGGGAACCAAACTGATTCTTTGTCAGTTTGTTGGCTGGTTTCTCTGCAAGGCCTTCTTGAGAATCCCTTTAGCCCTCATTCTCTGTTTCTCCTCATCTTCCCCCTTCCATTCACGTGACAGAAACTACCTTCAGTTTCTTTGCTGTCACGTTGCTTCAAGAGTTCTTGTCTGTTCGCATCCAGATACAGCTCCCAAAGGGCTATCCAAATATTGTCCATCCTGACTCATATGAAGCTCAGATGAATCTCTTCTGAGCAAAAGATTTAAAAACTATTTTTCTGGGAAATTTGTGTCTTACACTGCTGTTTCCAGTCAAAAGCAGCTAGCATCTGTGGAGAAAGCATAACTGAAGCATGAGGAATTTCCATGTCATGTTTCATTTGTCAATTATTTTGCGGAAAAAAAATTAGCTGAATTTTTAAGTTTCTGTAAATATTGGCTGTGGAATATCAGCAGCTATCCTCTCCCTTTCTGTCAGACACTTACTTTTTTCTCTGATTTTTGGCCACCAGTCCATATCTTCAGCACATATTCTCTTTCTCCTGTCACTTAGGATATGTCTACACTATGGACTTTATGGCAGCACAGCTGTACCGCTATAGTTGTGCTGCTGTAATTTTTCCCGTGTAGTCACTCTTTGTTGGCTTGAGCAAGCTCTCCTGCCAGCATAATTAAACCACCTCCAACAAGAGGCATTAGCTATGCCATCAAGAAAGCCTCTCCTGCCAACATAGCACTGTCCACACCAGCACTTTTGTTGTTGAAACTTATGTTGGTCAGTGGTGGACTTTTTTTTCACACCCCTGACAAAAGTTTTACCGACAAAAGTTCTAGTATAGACCAAGCCTACATCGGTGTGGATGCTCCAGAGTCTTGACTCAGGATACTGAGTTGAGAGTAAAATACCTTAATTGGTTTAATTCCCTTTTATATTTATTGTTCATATTTCTTTTAGACACTTTCCTTCCCTCTCATATTGTCTTTTGCTGCTGTTGCCTCTGACTTTAACACCAACCTGAAATGACTGAAGTGACTGACTTGTTGGAGGCAGTTGCTAAAACAGTTCATGAACTGACTTGCAAAAGGTGGTCAATGGAGCTTTGCTTTTGAGCATGTAAAGACGTTTGTTCTTATCTCCTAAAATGATTAAGATAATCCTGTTTTTGGGATTGTTAGTGTCTTATAAAGTTGTCATATCATGAGCTTCATGGATCTGCTCTGTGAGTCCTGAGACTCCATAGTGTTGGTTGCAGGCATTTAACAAATTCCCTGCCATTTTAATATGAGAGAGAACCACTTTTGGAATTAAGTCTCAGAGGTGAAATCCCTTCCCTGATTTGATGGATCAGTTTAAAATGTTTTTACTCACCATACTCTGGCTCTGTCCACGCCAGAGACCAGGTACATCCCATCCAGAGATTTGGAGCTCTCAGTCTGTTCCTGATGTCATCCATATGTATGAATTGTCCAGGCAAGCATGTATTACAGCAACAGAAAAATAGTCAACAAGAAGAGTTACCAACATAACTTAAATGCCATGCCTTCAGACTCATAGGCACCGACTCCATGGGTGCTCTGGGGCTGGAGCACCTATGGGGAAAAATTGGTGGGTGCTTAGCACCCACTGGCAGTTCCCTGCCCTACCCCAGCTCACCTCCATTCCACCTCTGCCTCCTCCCCTGAGCATGCCACCTTGTCCTGCTTCTCCCCCCTTTCTCCCAGCCCTTGCGCTGTGAAACAGCTGTTTATACTCCTCCCTAATCATCTGTCCAAGTTTCAACTTCCTGTAAACTCACCGAAGGTTTTTGTGTGTAAGCTCACCAAAGATTTCTCTGATAAGCCAAGCTGGTCGCCTGCCATATTTGCTATTGTTTGTCAAGTGCTTGTTCATGTCAGTTCCAATCAGGTGTGCACGCATTCCATGCACAACAGCCGGAAGATTTCCCTCCCACCCCACGGAAATTCGTAGGGTTGGCCTGGGTGCCCCCTGGAGTCATGCTTTCATGGCGCCCAATATAGGGCCCTGCTGACCCGACACTTCCCCCAGCCCCCAGTTCCTTCTTACCGCTTGTGACGGCTAGCTGGAACTCCCCATTGCTCTTGCCATGGCAAGAGTGGGTTAGCAGTGTTTGTGTATATAGTTAGTGTTAAATAGTGTAATAGTTTTTTTCCTTCAGGGGGTTCCCTCCCCCCCCCCGATGTTTTTTGCCAGCACGGGTTATGCCTTGGTCTCTGGGCTTTAAACTGTGCTTGGACTGTGGCAGGTTGATGTCGAAAAGTGACCCACACACTTCGTGCTTGAAGTGTCTCAGCAAGGGGCATCTTAAAGACTGGTGAAAAATCTGTGGAAGTTTTCACCCCCGGACTTTTAAAGACAGGGAGCAGCGCCTCTGAATGTTGCTTTTGGAGGCAGCACTTCAATCTCAGTTGGAGCTGGACACGACGGATCCGGCTTCAAGCACAGCATCCTCAGAGCACAGCGTTCCAGCATCATACAGGCTCGAGCCAGTGCCGAGGAAGGACTCTACTAGAGACCCTCAGTACTGCCACAGCTCCGCCCTCAGGCCCCAGACATTGGTAAGCACTCCCTGCTGCTTCACAAATGTCAAAGGCTGACAGAGGGTGGTCTCTGGCCAGGTCTAAAGACAAGTAGGCCAATAAGCCCCCATCTCGACCTGCACTGCTCACTGGCACACCGCTACGAAGACCTACAGCTACCCTCCATGCCGGAGGCATTCGAGGTGGCAGTGGATCTTTTGGTTCCTTCAGCACCATCCTCACCTCCTAGCCGAGAGAGATTGCCAGCACCGGTTCCAGACCACATACATTCCTTGGGCAAACTGGTGATGATGTTGGCCACAAGACCACCATGCCTGTTGCATCAGCCTGCAGCACTGGTGGCTCGTGTGAGTGAACTGCTCTGGTCTCCCAGTTGGCACCACTCTCCAGCACCAAGCAGTTCCAGTCCTCCACGGTCATCACAATCTGAGACCTCAGAGTCAGAAACGGAGTCATCGTGCTCTAGTAGGAGCAGAAGATCCCGCTCCTGCCACGACCAACAACCCTACCCAGCACCGTGGCTGGACCAATGGCAGGTTCTTCAGTGGCTTTTCTGGACACCCTGAGCCTATCACCAGAGCCAGGGCTCCAGAGCGGCATCGATGGCCTCAGCTTCTTTTGGGCAGTCACTATACACTCTCCACACTGGGCACCCCTGTGGGGGACCTACGTGTCAACGTCAATGGTCTCGGTTCTGATGGCAGCGTTGACGATCATGGCACTGATCATACCACTGGTGATGGGGGCAACGGTTGCCACACCATCCTCAGCATCGATATAAGTATAGATTGAGATGCCAACCATGGCATTGTTGGAGGCACCAGTCCTGACCCTGACTGCGGTACCGGCCATGTCACTGACTGCGGCTTCGACCACGGCTCCGACCACGGTACCAACTGTGGTGCAGCTGATCCTTGCCCCACAGGACCCCAGGGGAGCTGAGGGCCGGGAACAGACCCCAGTACGAACCACCATCTCATCTTCCTCATTGCCGGATGAGGTGGTGGCGGGTTCCTCAACCGCTCTGGTCTTCGAGGACAGTAGGGTCCTTCAGCAGCTGCTGAAATGGGTGGCCCAGAACCTTAATATCAAAACTGAGGAAGTGGTGGTGGAGTCCAACCCAATGGTTGACATTCTTTTCCCCTCCCCCCCAGGCCATCCTGTATTGCACTGCTGCTGATGCTTAAAACTATCAGCGATGCCACTAAGACTCTGTGACAAACCCTGTCCTCATTGTCTCTGATGGCTAAAAGGCACCATCGGAGGTACCTTGTGCCCTCTCGAGGATATGAGCATTTGTATACTGACTCCCCACTGGACTCCCTGGTAGTGGATACAGCTAACCAGTGCCAGGGCTACCAGGGGCCCTCTCCCAAGAACCACGAGGCGAAAATAAGGACCTCTTTGGGAGGAAAATATACTCTACGGGAGGGGTGTGTGGGGTTTTAGCTTTGTATCACTAACCATCAGGTGGTAGTTAGCAGATACAACTATACAAAACCTGTGGCACACTGGAAAAGTTCACAGAGCTCCTGCCTACAGATTCTTGTGCGGAGTTTTCCGCGCTTGTAGAGGAAGGCAAATTGATTTCCCGCGCGTCCCCACAGGTGACCTTGGATGCAGTGGACACAGCCTCTCGCACCTTGGCTGCAGGGGTGGCCATGAGAAGGAGTTCCTGGCTGTAGGTCTCGGGCCTGCCATAGGAAGTACAGCAGACAATTCAGGATCTCCCCTTCGAGGGTCAGTCTCAGTTTTTGGAGAAGACTGAGTCCTGTCTGCATAGCCTCAAAGTCTCTCGGGCCACCCTGAAGTCTTTGGGCTGCCACACGTCAGTGACCCAGAGGAGGCATTTCAGGTCTCCTCCACCCCTAAGGAATAATCAGCCTCAGGTTAGACAGAAAGGATCGAATAGTAGGAACAGGAACTCAAGAAAGGGACCTCAGTCCTCCTCCAGCCAGGGGTCTGGACAGTCTAAACCTTCCTCAGGCCAGAGGCAGGCTTTTGAAGGTGTGCTTGGGGGCAATGCACCAGTGCAGAGACTGGATCTTCCCCACCTTACCTTTTTGTCCTGTCTATCCTCTTTCTACCCTGTGTGGGCCCACATTACATTGGACCATTGGGTGCTCCACATGATAGAAAGGGGACATTCACTCCAATTCTCAGCCCTTCTGTCCTTCCATCCCCCTTCTCCCTCCCTCTTCAGGGACCCTTCTCACAAGCAACTCCTTATCCAGGAGGTGCACTTGCTCCTTTCACTAGGGGCAGTGGAAGAGGTTCCTCAGGAGCAGAATTCCTGGATTCCCAGAAGGCCTCAGGATTCTATTCCCAGTATTTCCTAATACTGAAAGCCAAAGGGGGGCTAAGGCCCATTCTACATCTGTGAGAACTCAACAAGTTCATGAAGAAACTCAAGTTCCGCATGGTTTCACTGGCATCCATCATCCCTTCCTTGGATCCAGAGGAATGGTATGCCACCCTCAACTTGAAGGGCGCATACTTTCATATAGCAATCACTCTGTCCCACAGAAAAAAACTCAGGTTTGTGGTGAACAACCCCTACTTCTGGTTCACAGTCCTCATGTTCGGTCTGTCAGCGGTGCCCCGTGTATTCACCAAATGCATGGCAATCTTGGCCACGTTTCTGCGCAGGCGCCAGGTACAGGTGTTCTCGTACCTTGATGACTGGCTGATCAAGGGCCACTCCAGATCTCTATTGGAGGCACAAGTCGAATTCATCATAGCATCGTTCAATGAGCTGGGCCTTCTCCTAAACAGGGGGAAGTCGACTCTATCCCCCATTCAGTGGATAGGGTTCATAGAGGCGGTTCTGGACTTGACCCAGGCCAGGGAGTACCTGCTAGAAACAAAGTTCCGGGTCATGGGCAACATTATTTGGAGTCTCAGGCAGTTTCCCATAACCACAGCCTGAAATTGCCCAAAAC
Source organism: Gopherus flavomarginatus (assembly GCF_025201925.1). NCBI lineage: Eukaryota > Metazoa > Chordata > Testudines > Testudinidae > Gopherus > Gopherus flavomarginatus. The sequence goes on along the minus strand of NC_066617.1, from coordinate 167,642,586 downwards.
TCCTTAAACACATGACCACATGCACCTATGGTGCAACACTGGCTGCTCTAGTTGTGGCTAGCCTCAGTGTATCGGCTGGTTCGAGACAGTTTGGACAGGGTTGTGACTCTGCCTCACCTGGTCCTTGACTTCCTTAGGTGGTGGCTTGACCCACAGGTGGTGTGTGCAGGAGTCCCTTTTGCCAGCCCCCAGCCAACTCTCTTGTTGGTGATGGACACATCAGACTTGGGCTGGAGAGCACATTTAAGAGACCTCAGGACACAAGACCTCTGGTTGCAGGCAGAGCTGGCACTCCACATCAATGTCAGAGAGCTGAGAGCGGTGCGTCTGGCATGCCAGACTTTACAAGCATCAACAAATGGGGGGTGCATGCGCCTCTCCCCTGTGCCAGGAAACTCTTATGCTGTTGGACTTCTGTGTATAACATTCGATATATCTGCAAGCATGGTACCTCACTGGAGTGCAGAACAAGTTGGCGGACTACCTCAGCAGGTCGTTCCATGGCCACGAGTGGTCTCTATGCCCAGATGTTGTGAATTCAATCTTCTATCAGTGGGGTTTTCCCCAGATGGACCTGTTCGCCATGTGACATAACAGGAAGTGCCAGCAGTTTTGCTTCTTCTGCAACCACAGTCCAGGCTCCTTAGCAGACACATTCCTCTTCCCGTGGGGATCTGTTTCCTTTACACGTTCCCACCCTTCCTGCTCATTCACAAAGTACTCGTCAAAATACGGATGGAACAAGCTTTGGTGATACTCGTAGCTCCAGCCAGGCCCTGCCAGCGTTGGTACACATCGCTCCTGGAAATGTCCGTGGAAGCCCCATTCACCTTGCCACTCTTCCCAGACTTAATAACTCAGGACCACGGATGCCTTCAGCACCCAAACCTTGAGTTGTTGCACCTCACAGCATGAAAGCTCCATGGCTGAACCTAATGGAATTTGCCTGCTCAAACTGGGTTGGACAAGTCCTCCTTGGCAGTAGGAAACCCTCCAGCAGGGCTACCTACCTTGCCAAGTGAAAGAGATTTTCAATCTGGGTGGTGCAGCATCATTCATCTCTGAAGCTTGCCGCTATCCCACTTATATTGGATTACCTCCATCTCAAGTAGCAAGGTCTGTCCATGTCACCAAAGGGTTCACCTGGCCTCCATTTCAGTGGTCCATCCAGGTACAGACAGCCGGTTGGTCTTTGCCAATCCTATGGTCAGTCATTTTCTGAAAGGGGTTTACAGGCTATATCCACAGGTCAGGCAATCAGTCTCAATTTGGGACCTCAACCTGGTCCTTTCCAAACTGATGGGTCCACCTTTTGAACCACTGGCGACGTGCTCCCTGCGCGCTCTCTTTCTCTCTCTCATACAAGGTGGCATTTCTGGTAGCGATAACCTCAGCCAGGAGGGTGTCTAAGCTCCAGGCCTTAACATCAGAGCCTCTTTACACTGTGTTCCATAAGGACTTAGTGCTGCTCAGGCCTTGCCTGGCTTTCCTCCTGAAGGTTATCTCCCAATTTCACATTAACCAGGACACCTTCCTCCCAGTGTTCTATCCCAAGTCGCACTCGAGTTTCTCTCATTGGATGTCTGCAGATCCCTAGCTGCCTATATCGAGAGAACCATGCTGTTCTGAAAGTCTGTCTAGTTATTTGTAGCTGTGGCAGGCAGAATTAAAGGTCTTCCCATTTCTTCTCAACAGATTTCATCATGAATCACATCCTACATACGTGAATGCTACAGCCTGGCAGGGGTGCCCACTCCTCTGATTACTGTGCACTCCAGCAGGGCTCAGGCCTCTTCAGTGGTGTTACTGGTGCAGGTTCCTACCCAGGAAATATGCAGAGCGGTGACATGGTCCTCCATACACACTTTTACCGCAAACTATGCAATCACCTAGTAGGCCTGAGATGATGCAGCCTTTGGTAGAGTGATGCTCCAATCAGTAGACAACTCTGACCCCACCTCCTGAACTTGGGCTTGGAAGTCACCTGATTGGAATTGACACAAACAAGCACTCAAAGAAGAAAAAAGTTACTCACCTTCTCGTAACTGTTGTTCTTCAAGATGTGTTGTTCATGTCCCTTCCAATACCCACCCTCCTACCCCACTGTTGGAGTAGCCAGCAAGAAGGAACTGAGGAGGGGTCAGGCTGGCAGAGCCCTATACTGGACGCTATGAAGATGTGACTCCAGGGGTCACCCAAGCTGACCCTATGGACGCTGCTAGGGGGCAAATCTTTTAGCTGTCAAGCACACAGCGCGCGCACACCTGATTGGAATGGGCATGAACAACACATCTCAAAGAACAACAGTTACAAGAAGGTGAGTAACCATTTTTTCTTTGTGCACATTAGCATGGTTTGTTCCTGTGCTCTCAATAAGGCTACTTTAAAATGCAGCCAGCTCTCCTCGACTCCTTGCCCCCTCGTATTAGCTTCCATGAGGATCCTGCCCATGAGTTCCCTGAAAGAGTCAAAGTTGCTTGTCTGAGGTCCAGGATCTGTATTCTGCTGCTCTCCTTTCTTCCTTTTGTCAGGATCCTGAACTTGACTATCTCATGGTCACTGATGCCCAGGTTGCCCCCCAATTCTACTTTCCCTACTACTTTTTCCCTGTTTGTGAGCAGCAGATCAAGAGGAGCATGGACCCAAGTTGGTTCCTCAAGCACTTGCAACAGGAGGTTGTCCCCAACACTCTCCGAAAACTTCCTGGATTGTCTGTGCACTGCTGTATTTCTCTCCAAGCAGATGTGAGGGTGATTGAAATCCTCCATGAGAACCAGGGCCTGTGATTTGGAAACTTCTGTTAGTTGTCTGAAGAAAGCCTCATCTTTCTCATCCTCTTGGTCTGGTGACCTATAGCAGATGCCCAGCATGACATCATCCTTGTTACTTTCGCCTCTAAACTTAATCCAAAGACACTCAACAGGCTTTTCTCCTGTTTCATACTGGAGCTGTGAGCAATCATACTGCTCTCTTACATACAATGCAGCTCCTTCACCTTTTCTCCCCTGCCTGTCCTTCCTGAACAGTTTATACCCATCCATGACAGTTCTCCAGTCATGTGAGTTACCCCACCAAGTCTTTGTTATTCCAGTCACGTCATAGTTCCTTGACTGTGCCAGGACTTCCAATTCTTCCTATTTGTTTCCCAGGCTTCTTGCGTTCATGTACAGGCACCCCAGATAACTAGCCGTTTGCCCTACTTTCTCAGTATGAATCCACATTTCAATAATGGATCCACATTTCAACCACTGCAAAATTAGAGGAATTTGTTTTAATACACAGAGAACCTAAGGTCCAGATCTGGGTTTAGATTCTGATCCTTTCCATATCAAAATTCAAGGGTGTTCAGATCTGAGTGTTAGTTTGGTATCATCACAAGTAGTGATGTGCAAATGAGCAAATCAGGCATTTTGCTGTGCTTCAGAAGTTCTATATTCAGCACTGCTCCAATTTAGCTTTAAAACTGAAGTAGAGTTTAATCAGTTGAAGAGTCTATTCATAAAAATGTTTTAAGGTTCTTCAAGGTAGCATAACCTTCTGGCCTGGTGGAGTTGGCTGTGCAGTACAACCCAGATGTAATAGAGATATGGTTTGGAAGCTAAACTTGGGAAAATCCAGGCTTACATAGTGCACATCAGAGAATAGCTCAGTATGTCCAAGAGTATGGCCGAACCCTAGTTTGTTCCCAGGGCTCAGATGTCAGAACTCCTCGGAAATCTTCCAGATCTGTGCAGCTCTCTAGAAGTTATTACTTCTGCAAGGGACTAAATATTTCCAACATACTAGAGAGGGGGTAGCAGTTGTTCATAGTGTGGGAAGATGGACAAAGCTAGTGACTCAGTGAATCAAAATCTTGAAATGAGTTTTACATCGACTCTTGTTGTAAACTTTCAGATGAGAACTGGAAAATCAAATACTTGTCTAATCATCGTGAGCTAATAAACTTTCTCCAAGTGGCTTTGGCAAAGTTTTTCTTCCTCATATGTTGTAAAGTGTACTGTGCAATGCTTGCCTGCCTGCTTGCCTGTTGCCCTCCTCCCCAGAAATGGTTGCATTTAATTGATGTAATAAATTTGTTGTTAGTAAATCATTTTGAAATCTAGAGATTAAAAGCCTGTAAATGTAAGGGTTTGTTAATTGCCACAGCTTTAATAAACATTGGATTTTACATGTAAGACCATGATTAAATCTGTTGTTTGTATAGGCCATCTGAAACTTTAGACCTTCACCTCTCTAACAGCGAACAGATGGGTATGCAAGTTTTATGTGTTCTGGAGCCCTCACAACTGAGATATTAATATAGTCTACAAATCACCAGAATATGTGTGCTCATTCCTCTGGTGCTGCTGGCCTGCGGATCAGGTGAAAAAACTCAGGTTATATGGAGAGTTATCCCTGGAAAAATATTGCTAATCTTGGCAACTATGAATTTTCTTAATTTCAGATGAAACAATGTCTTGAGGTACGTGGATTAGTTGTTTGTTCGTGGAATTAAAGCAGAAAAATGACTTGCACTACTTTTATGCGTCTTGTATGAGACAGCTTTTTTTCCTTTTTGAACGTTTAATTAAGCCATGCTGCCAGCAAACAGTTTTTACTCTGACCCACAGCCTTAGATTGTGTGTGTGTGTGTGGAGTTGTAATGCTCCCACTTGGTTTTCTTCCACAGCTGCCACTGAGCAGCCACAGTACGAACCAGCCAATGGCAATTTGACAGGCAGAATGATTCCAGCAGAAATGGAAAGGAGGCAGGAGAGCAGAAGATGCTGTTCCTTTCCCACCATCACCATAGCTGGGAGTGGGTGGGTCCTCCCAAGAGTTTTTTGGTTCCCTCTCCACTTCCAACACCTCCCATCAGAAAGAATAGTTCTCTTGATTTCAGTAAAAGTTTTGCCTGAGTAAGGGCTAATTACAAATTGAGTAAAGGCTTCAAAATTTGGCCTAATTATAAGGATCTAGTAACATTTATTTTCAAAATGAGGTCCAGATCTTTTTGTGCATGTTTGTCCTACTTGTGTACTGCATGAAGACCACCATAAATGCTGACATTGTAAGATAAACATTCTATCACTTTATTTATATATGAAAAAGTTATATACACATAGGAACTTCCAAAATGCACTACTACATCTGGCCATACTCCAGACTGCATTCCAGGTCCATCCCACTGTAGCAGCCTCCAGCTTTTACAACTGCTACAAACCCTTGCAAATTCACACTTTGGCCATATCGATGTTGCTTTGATGGTTTTTTCAAGGCACTCAGATACTAAACAGGTTCAAGACAGCCAGGGCTGACTCTGTACACTATTCACCCTATTTCACAAAGCAGGAGTCAGTTTTATATGTAAAACTGGATGCTGTCATCACTGGCCAGGTTACTAGATAAACCAAGGATTGAACAACTTTGAACACTGAACTACGCACTGTTTTCTAGAGATAATGCCCTCTACTTTGTGAGTGAAACACAATGGCAGACAGCATGGAGAAACTTGCTTTACTCCTTGTGGTGCTGTTCCAGTCCCTTGGAAAAATGGAGTCTGTAGCCCTGTTAATGATTTATGAATATTAAATTCACTTAAAAAATTATGAGAAGCATTGCCTTTCCCAAATCTACATTTTATCTTTTTACAGTAGACATGACCTTCAAAGAAATCTCACCAAATATTTCAAGATTCTTGGATGAAAGGTGCTTCAAACTACAAGGCATGTATTATTTATTATTATTTAATTACTAGATGATCTAGATCAGAGGTGGGCAAACTACGGCCTGCAGGACCTTCCTGCCCGGCCCCTGAGCTCCCATCCGGGGAGGCTAGCCCCCGGCTTCTCCCCTGTTGCCCCCCCCCTTCTCCGGGGGGAAGCTTGGATAGGGGTCAGGGCAGTCAGGGGACAGGGAACGGGGGGTGGGTGGGGTCATGGGGAACAGTTAGGGACAGGGGTCCCAGAAGGGGGCACTCAGGGGACAAGGATGGGAGGAGTCTGAGGGGGGGCGGTCGGGGTGGGGCGGATAGGGAGCAGGGGCCAGACTGTTTGAGGAGGCACAAACTTCCCTACCTGGACCTCCATATAGTTTTGCAAGCCTGATGTGGCCATCGGGCCAAAAAGTTTTCCCACCCCTGATCTAGATTCACTGTACATCTAATATTAAACAAGATTTCTTTGCTCTGCAGATAACATCACATTTTGTCTTGAATGTGTAGATTCTGGAGCGTTTGTGCAAAACTATTTGACAAGGTCAGTTTTAGTGCAGAGATTGGGATATTTCATTTTAAAAAGTTGCTTTTGCACTTGTGTAATTTTTATGTGATCCCTGTTTTGTTTTGCTTCAGGCAAACTATGTGTGAACTGTTATTTTAAGCATATGTATAGTGTAACACATTTGTGCTGTCCCTTGAGTAAAGAAAGGATGGTAATGAAAACTGAAAGACATGAACTGTTACAATCAAAAATATTTTTATTCCATCTGTTACATACTTTAGAGAATGTAATTTTTGGGTTTTGGGCAAAAACTTTTATTCCCATTCAAGCAAAGGGGGCACTTTATATTTTGTTCCAACTGCTTACATTCTGTATTCAGTAGTGACTGGTGGACCTGCTTCAAATTTATTTATAGCATTTTGAACCACATAAAGCTCACTGATCTTGATTCTACCCCAGTGCAGTCCGTTAAGCTGAAAAGTCTGTGGAAGATATTTTACAGGCCAAGGTGACTCATAATGGGAGGATGATGTGCATGAATTATTTCTCTCTTGACCTTGCACACATTCATCATATCTCTGCATCATGGCCAAGGAAATAATTTTCCTTATGGAAGGATGTTAGTTAGGCCAAGAGTCACATCTTCACAGAGAATAAGTACCCTTTATAAAACCAAAGAAAAAAAAAGGGTTGTCTTTCTCCATTTGACTGTGAGAGCTCATCACTGCACTTGATAAATGTTAACAATATGGTTTATTTTTAGTTTTAATCCAACCTCTCTCAATGCTGCCCTTGGCTGAGTGTCAGAACCTTTGAGTTGGGGGGAAAGAATGCGTGTGGCTTAATTCTGCACCTGCTATCCCTAGAGTGTGCCAGATTTAGTGCTCACTTACATTTCTTGCAGTACCACTGACTTCAGTGAGGCATCATGAAATGTGTCAGCTTTGAATTTTACTGTACGGTTTCTTTATTGAAAGATGCTGAACTGACATCTCTGAAGACTCAGCTTTTCTATTTATCCAGAGAATATGTATAGCACAGGCCAACAGCCATGCAAGTTTCTGTACGTTGCCCCATCAACATACCTCATTTCTGACACAAAGGATCCAGTCTATAAAGGAGTGAGGAGTTCATCCTCCATCCCCTTCTTCAGTCCTGTCCTGGATGACTGTGCTGGAGACCGTATATTGAAACAAAACAATCAAAAGTTGCAGTTAGTGGCAATTGTGTTTTGGTTTTCATTGTGTGGATGTTTGCCCATTGGAAATGGGACTTCAGATGCTTTCCACATAGGTCACTGAAGAGTCAGCAGAGGGTAACAATTTTTGGTCACTACCGACTTGAGTTGCAGTCCTACTTGGTGACCTTGAAGTGAATGGCTCCATTCCGTTACTAGACTTTTGACCCAACTGTTTTTTTGTCCTCCACAGTTGCCTCCCAAACCTTTCCTGAAAGAGTGACACTGTATTGATAAGGGTGGGTAGATGAGGCTCAACAGGTATTATAATATCTATAAAACCCTTGTATACTGTTGCAACATCGAACATCTAAGTGTGGTTTGTGTTTTTGCATTGTAAGATGTTACACATCACGTTTTTAATCTGAAAGTGGCCAAAATGGACGTTTTTTGAAAAATATAATTTCTGAGTTGCAGAATGCTCAGGACAAAATGGAAACCAAATGCATATGTAAAATTTGGGGGGGAATTTCGGTATTTGGTGTAATGTGTCTATATATATTTGTGCAAAAGCTAGTGAAACAGCTGTCAGTGGCATTAACAATTTCCCTTTCTGGGATTCTAGGAAGCGTAACAGATTTTATCTAGTTAACGGTGCTATATAATCTTGATTATCCACCATCTTTTGGAAGATTCTCTAGGTGACAGAAGAATCCCCAATGAGTAAAAAATATTTTGAGGATGCTCTCTAGTGTCAATCTAGTGTTGAAAGCTAAATTTAGTTAGGGAAAACTTGGCTTTCTGACAGGAATTAGGAAATAATAATCAAAGTCAAATGACAATAGAGTTACAAAAAAAGGCACAGAAAACTTTATTATAGATCACTGCTGATAAAAGAATAAGAAAGTAAAAGCTGTGATATTGAATGAGATGGACCAGAGGGATTAAGCCGTATACAATTTTTTTGGCCAAGAACTATTTGGTTCTATTTGGTGGAAACCAGTGATTGGGAAGTGATGGGAAAGAGAAGCAAAGGGAGCCATTCCCTGCATAATAAATAGGTCTTACGAATATAATTGAAGGAAAGTTTGACTATATTGCTTTGATGTTGGTTATATGGTATGACATGATGTGTGTGACAGAAAGTTGCACAGAAATCTATCACTTGGCAAATAAATCAGAATTATATCAATCATTAGTGGTCCAACACTGATGTCTCTCCACAGCTGTGTGTTGCTGCTGCAGTAAACTAAAAACAAGCATCCCTTTTCCTTTGCAATATAAAACCTCACCATCACTACCTGCTGTGTTGCATCCTACCGCCAAGCATAAGGCAGAAGTTTTGTATCCTGTCTTTGTGTGTGGTAATAAACTCCAGACTTCATATCTGAAGTTACGCCTGTAGCATCCACACTTTCCACCTTGAGTGCCCCGCTCCTACCCATTCCTCAACACAAAATAGTCACTCACTGAGCCAAGTTTGCAAGAAATCAGTAAGCATTTTGATGGAAAGAGTTCTGTAGAGGGTGTATGTTTGGAAAGAGTGCTACAGTGCAGACATTGGGGGAACAGAGCAGGAGTGACTCCTGTCATTCTCTTCCAACTAATTATCTGAAATACCAACAGTCCAGGCTGTTAAGAGGGAGGAAACCAGCCTTCATCCAAGGCTCTGATCTCTCCAATAACAATATTCAGGACTTGCAAGTGCTACACAGTTTCAAGGGGGAAAGATCCCTTATCAGCTTGACCTTTAAGAATTGAATGAAACGCAGTTTGCCTATTACTGCCTATTACTGCCATGATTCAGCAAGGAGGAGCTTGCAGAGACTGAACCCTCCAACTAAATATACAGTGTTCTGGGAACCTCAGAAATCATCTCTGAACCCACACCAGTGCAATCTCATGCTGCTGTACCAGGAATTGGCATGAGCATGCTACTAATTGGTGCATTTAGAATGAACTAAAGGAAACGTTTCACTCAGCATGTAGTCAGCCTGTGGAATTCACTGCAGCAGGAGGTCATGGAATACAGTACTGGATGCGGATGAATAACTTTATAGCAATAACAGATTTCTGACTCCCACCACTGACATTGAGGGTCTGGAATTCAGTCTGGGAGCAAGACAATGAAATTGCCGTTGTCCACCATTTGCAAGACACAGGAGGCACATCCTACCCTACGTATGTCCAAAGAGACAATTACCATACTACATTGTTAAAAGCAGACCCTTACATCCTTCATAGTATAACAGGGCAGATATACACACTTAGAAATAAGTGGAAGTGGGGAAGATGAGAATAAGGAAACGCTCACAGAAGGAGCTAATTAATCTTTTTTATTTTTTTAAAGTATTACAGCTGAGTCAATGTTTTTTGGCATCTCTCTTTTCCTCAAGGCTTTCAGAAGATCCTGTGACAGATTAACAAGAATGATAAGGAGTCCAATAACTGAGTCACTCACAAGAGAACAATGATTATAATTAACATTTATGTAGTGCATTTTATCTCAAAAGTTACCAAGGCTCTGAACAAACAATAGACACAGCACCACTGAAGTGCAGCCATTTCGTGGGGGGACACAGTGGAAGCCAACCGATGTACAGCATTCTTAACAACAGTGAGGGGAAGAAAAATTGAGGCAAAGAAATGGAAAGAAAGCCCCTACTCTTAGAAAGTGTCAAGAGATTGTCAACATTCACACACAGAAGACTGGATCTCAGTTTTTATGCATCCATTTACAATCCCCCTTCCTGTCTCAAACAGTATGGAACATATAGAACTATCCCCTTTATCTAACTCAGAACAACAGCTCCTAGAATTTGGTTTGCTGGAATATTGAGGGACGATGGATGAATTAGTTTAGGTAATATGAGAACTATCTTGAACTTTAGCCCAAATCTCAAAAAGAATCTTTGTTTATATTTATTTATATTTGAAAAAGTTTAATTTCTCTTCAGCACTCCCATTTTCACAGCACTTACTGGTTTGAAAAATATCAGAATCAGAGAGAAAGTGAGTCTACAGTAGAGATACTTTGTTCTGCACCCAAACTAGACACTACTGAGGTAAGCAGGTGAACTTTTAAGTACTTAACTATTGTTCAGGCAACATGGTCTAGGGGTTAGGACAGATGAAGGAGTCAGGAGATCTTCAATTGACTCGCTGCATGACTTTGACCTGTATCTGACTTTCCTCATCTGAAATACTTATCCTGCCTTTGTAATGCACTTTCTAGACATTTGTTTAATGGCATCAGAGTGCAAAACTATTATTATCTAAAGCTTCCAAGGTTAACTTCTTGCTTCTGATACAGTAGTAAGAGTTTACAGGTGGATAACATGAAGTTTGTGGAAATGAGGGAAAATCTAAGGCACTTTGGTTTGGATAATGTTCCACATGAATGGTTGAAAAGTCCAATTCTTCTGTTTCATAGAATCATAGAATATTAGGGTTGGAAGGGACCTCAGGAGGTCCTAGTCCAACCCCCCTAGTCCAAACCCCTCAAAGAAGGAACTAATCCCCAACTAAATCAAGCCTGACTGTAAAAACCTCTAAGGAAGGAGATTCCACCACCTCCATAGGTAACCCATTCCAGTGCTTCACCACCCTCCTAGTGAAAAAGTTTTTCCTAATATCCAACCTCCCCCACTGCAACTTGAGACCATTACTCCTTGTTCTGTCAAATTTCTGTGAATTGAACCATATGCTGATTCTGATGAAGTACATAACCATATAGGATACATGTTGTTGCAGAACACAGAGTTGCATGTTTAACTTCCCATCACTGCTGTAAGCAATGGCCAGTAACTAATGTAAGGATTTGTGTGAAAGGGAAAGGCAGAGTTTTTTTCTGGTGACAGAAATGTTTCCAGGAAAAGCAGTTCTTCTGGGAAAGGAAGGCACAATATCATACAGAGTATGGACAGCACAGACACAAAGGACCATATCTGAGGAGCTGAAGTACATCCAGAGAGAACCCTAAGTAGGTTCTTTTTACCTTCTTGTGATCCACCTTTTAACTTGCACCTACTTACCAAACTATAACTGCCTGTATTATGAGCACCTGCTACAGAAGACAAGGAGGAAATGAAACAGGAGCCAGCCTTGGAGTCCTAGAATAACCAGAGTGGCTAGCTGCAGAAATGATCAAAGGGAGAAGTAACTGGTTAGACTGGCAGTATGGCCAAGAAGAAGTCCAGATACCTGAGCAGCAAGTACAGCAGAGAAGGAAACTGAGTGACAGAGATGTTTAGGTATTGAGGAATAGGGGAAGAGAAATGGGCAGCAGAGAAGCATGTGAGGAGCAGAAGATTAAATGAAAATTAAGAGTACAATTATTTCTTACGAGAGAGGAGAAAACACTGTTGCATTAGATAACTAAAGTACATAGTTTTCTAATATTGATTTTCCTTATAATAAATCGCTATAGTTGGCCAGAAGGGTGTCATGTGATTGTGAAAGGGAAGGCAGATTGTCTGCAAGGCAAGTTGATGCTGTCTACTCCTGCTTCTGCAGCATTCTAGAGAGAGCACATTGCATAATCTGATTTTAGTAATATCTTCTGTAGCTTCCCTTAAGATACTAACCCATCATCTGACAGGCATTTGGTGCCTTATTTGGAATAGTTTAAATTATAATGCGTTTCACAGAGGATTTTCCCACATATATATATTTAGATTTTTTTTAAAAGTAAAAGGCAAGATATTGCTGTGCATCCAGCTCTGTTTTCTCCCCTTATTGTACAACACTACCACTAAAAATCTGGATTGGAATGTCAGCATTTCTCCACTATACACAATACCATTTTCCCCCTTTCATTTTTAACCCCTTAAAATAACAGTTACATACTTTATTCCAGAAATCAGATGAGCAGCTACATCGAAGGGTGATATCAGTGCCACTCCTTTGTCGATCATTTTACCAACAGATGATGTCAGTGTATTGAGAAATGCCCAGTTCCAGTCTCTGAGGCCTACTTGTATCACCTCTGTGTGTCATCCAACTTTCATCTGCTGCAGGAATCTGTTTTTAATTTTCATACTTCTTATGAGAGATGCTCAAACTTTCAGGATCTGAATTTTCCCAAAGTGCAGGGGATGAAGATTTTTGGATCCATCTGTAATATTAACTTCCAGTTTACTACTTTATCTGAATTGTAGCATGATGGGACTGAGGAAAGATTTCCTCATGTCAGGATACAAACAAAAAGGGCCTAACCAGGCTTTAAAGTAAACGTCTAGATCAGGAAATCATTTATGGGATGCTTAAGTAGACTCCAGGGAAGGTTTAATAATTTTAATTTCCTTTCTTTTGACCTTAGGGCATTTTTCATGAGCTTCCTCATTTTTGAAATCCCCCTTTGAAATTCCCCCTCATCCCTCACCTCTGTCACTCCCCGCCTCCAATTTATTAATCATTAAGGACAAATTCAGCTCTTAGTTACACCTGTTTAAACCTGGAATAAATCCACTGATTTCCATGGAGTTGCTTATGATTTACACTGGCATAAATGATAGCAGAATTTGGCCTTTACCTACCCACTGTCTGTTTTCTTCCTGCCCCTCTACCCCACCCCAGGAATTTAGCTTCCTCTTAGCTTCAGCTTTGCAGCTTGCTAGTAACTCTCTCAATTTGTATTAAAGGCAAAAATGTAAAATGTTTTTAAAGTGGACACAGTAAAATAAACAAATGGACAGTGGCATTTAATCTTACAGAGATCCTTTACTTTATAAATAATGTGTGTCAAATTCTGGTCAATTTAAGTCCATATTTATTCTGATTACAAATGACAGCAGAATCTGGCCCCAAATCGTACTAAGTTGGACAAGATCTTAGGGTCAGAAAAATGTTGAGATCAATAAGGTAAAATAATATTTTGGGTAATGTAAAAAATTAATTTTACATTTGCAGTTCACCTTTGGACAAAGCAGTGTAATAGTATGTCTCCCTGTCTGGTTTTCCAGGGCAGTTTTAATGGAAGTTTGATATCTGTGTGATTTCTTTGCATGAAGTGTAAATGATCACAGGTTGATCCATTGTAAGCCTGAGAGACTGAAAGACCCTATAACAAAAACCAGAAGTCTATTGCAATCGGGAGTCTGATAATATCATTTTAAAGCTAATTTTCCTTACTTTTCCAGTGGAAGGGTATGATGTCATTCTCTCTCCTCCCACTGTAAACTAAGCTGCTGTCAACGTTTGCTGCCTCTGCCACTGAGAGAACAGTTCACTTAAGTACAGCTGCAGTACCTTGTTCTGTGATACCCATCAGCATCATTCACTGTGCGAGTTTGGGTTTGTAACCATGATATCAAGACTGGTCTTTCTACTTTTCTGTGGACATATTGCACTAAACCTGGGAAATGCTCAGAAATTGCCAAGAGGCAAGTAGCTATGACAACTTTGTGTTTTTTGGAAAATGTCTGTGTTTTTGCGATACAAATTTGCTTTCAGTATGTAAGGAAGGATTAAAGACTATCTGAAAGAGAAATATAAGAGAAAGGCAGCCTGCAGGGCAAAATTCAGGTACAAGAGATAGTTGTTTAAACTCTTAAACTTAACTGAAGCAAAGACCTAAACATATCCATTGTAGCTTGTGAATCCAGTAAGAATTGCCATGCAACAAAGAGGACTAATTCTAGTGCTTTTATGATGGTTTAGACAATATTGTGTATGTTTATGGCACTAAAATCTTCAAGGAAATGGGGTTGAGTGCACCCCAAGTTTTTGGCAGGGGATTTCAGTCCTGTTTTGGAACAAAAGTTCTATGCTTTTCAGTTAGATCCATCCTTATTAGTATTGCAATTCACCTCTGGAAGTCTGTATGTATTCTTTCAAGAGAAAAATGGGATTTATTAAGAGACTACATTTCAAAACTCTGCACTCCACATGAAAAAAACCCATGTCGTGGATATTTGTTTATATATATATATATATCCCTCTGCTGGATTTTGGAAGTAGTTTTGCAGAACTGAAAGAGACCCTCCTCTTTTCCTTGTTAATTTGATCTGTGTAACATTGGCATTTTGTGATTATTCTATTGCTGCAAGAACAACAGATGTAGTGTAAAATTAAAACCATTTTTCTAAATCTAGATTATGAAGTATTTCGTAGCACATTGCTGCATGTACTGCCATCCACTTAGTAGAAATGCCTATATAAGTCCTGTCTGTGCTTTGTAGATGCATTTTATATCTGCAGACTGCTGCAGTCAGCAAAGTTTACAGGAGAAGCTGTAACTTTTTTTTATTATTTAGTTGATTAGAGCCATGTTATGCCACAGAGCAGTGTCCTTGAGGACACCCTAGAGTATGACATACCTTAGGTGGGGGAATAAAGGGGTGCTGGGAGAAGAGGAAGATGCAACTCGCATCCAAGATAAAAACATATCAGGAGTTTTATGTCTAGATGTTCCCTCTGAAAATGTCTTGCTTTTTGGATTCCCCAAGCCCACTGGAATTGAAGAGTGTTGTGATAATAGTGAAGCAACACACAGACTGTGTTCTCTCATTACTGATATAAAAATACAGCTCAGTTCAAATAGTCTTTTAAGCCCTTAGTTCCTGCACGCACACACAAAATCCACCCCTTCTGGGTAAGTTTACACTAGAACTTTTGTGTCTTTACAATAATAAAAAATAATTACTATCCGCAGACATAGGGTATTAGTATGCCAAGATTATACAGTACTTATATAAGTGCTGTCTGCTTTTGGAGGATGGAGATTTTCCAATGCCCACATTATGTGGATAGTATTATTTAACTTTCTGCTCACTTTGATGGGATGATAACCATGAGTATGTTTAACAGTAAAGTTCTGGCAAAACTTAGAGCTTCACTTTTCATGCTGCAATCACAGGACGTGATCTCTGGACACATTCTTGCTCTGCTAATGTAATAAAGCAAAAAACAGTTCCACTTTTCATTTGAACTAAAGCTGCAGGTGGAAATGCCAGGTTCATGTTGTTTAATTGACTTTGAAAGGGCTCTCCCTTTGCAAATGTATAAACATACAGTTTCTGACCCTGGCAGATATCATTTCAGATTATTATTTTTATTGGGTTGGACATACTGTACATTGGTTCCTGGGTTGTTTATCTAGGAATACTCAAAGATGTCTTTGTTAGAGCATTCCTGTTTGACTAGAACTGTGTACATTTCCATAAATGAGCAGTATGATGATTAGATTTTAAGCACTTCTAAAGTAAGAGAGGTTTGGGGGAGTTCTGTCTCATTATTAAGGTGGTCCACTTTGTCTTGTAAAATCACTCCATGGAGTACAAATGTAAACTTTTTTATATGTTGTTCAGTCTCAGTTGCACACAGCACACTTAAGTGGAGCTCCAGAGCCACTCCTACTGTTTAGGCAGCAAAGAATCCTGTGGCACCTTATAGACTAACAGACGTTTTGGAGCATGAGCTTTCGTGAGTGAATACCCACTTCTTCAGACATGCATCTGAAGAAGTGGGTATTCACCCACGAAAGCTCATGCTCCAAAACGTCTGTTAGTCTATAAGGTGCCACAGGATTCTTTGCTGCTTTTACAGATCCAGACTAACACGGCTACCCTTCTGATACTCCTACTGTTTAGAGTACAGCAGAATCTGTTTTGTATTACCTGAGAGAGGCTCCAGACAAATTCATTTTCTCGTAGTGGGGTAGCCTGTGATAGATTCACAGTATAAAATTTTTAATTCTTACTGCTGCTGTGGAATCCCAGTTCGAGTCTCCTCTCCAGGAGGTGAAATGTACTGATCCCTGGCCTCATGCAATGGGATTTCCTTTCAATGGTCCAAGGATGAAATACAATTTTGCAGCTGTAGGGAAGGCAGCCAATAAACCCTTTGGATGTCAGTGATTTGCAGAGCCTTTCTTTGGAAAGACTGTCATATTCAAATATGCCTTTCATGAGGCTGGAATACACATGGCTCTCTCTTCCAGGATACTTATGTGCTGCCACCCCACAGGCATGTGTTTGACTAAAATGATGAGAAATGTCTGTGAATGTTTTATTTTTCTTTGCCATTCCTGAGTTGTCCTACTAACAAACACTTGCTTTAAGCATTTCATCTCTGAAAGTTAGTGCAATGCTGGAGGAATGCATTGGAAACCTAAATAATTATATACAGAACATGACATTAAAAGAACTTTAAGGTTGCAAAGTCAAGAACTCAAAATAAGGAAATGCCAGAGATAAGGTTGCCACATTAATTCTGCCCCTGTGTGCACATGCACTATAACAGTGGCTCTTAACCTTTCCAGACTACTGTACCCATTTCAGGAGTCTGATTTGTCTTCTGTACCCCAAGTTTCACCTCACTTAAAAACTATTTGCTTACAACATTAGACATAAAAATACAAAAAAGTGGCACAACACACTATTACTGACAAATTGCGTAGTTTGTCATTTTTACCATATAATTATAAAATACATCAATTGGAATATAAATATTGTACTTACAGTGACTAGTATATAGAGCAGTATAAAGAGGTCATTGTATGAAATTTGAGTTTGTACTAACTTTGCTAGTGCTTTTTAGGTAGCCTGTTGTAAAACTAGGCAGCTATCTAGAGGAGTTGATGTACCACCTGGGAGACCTCTGAGTGCCCTCAGGGGTACATGTACAACTTGTTGAGAACCACTGTATTATAATACAGTCTTATCGAACATCATGTAAGAGCTCTGTGACAGAGTAGGTAACTGAGAAGTTCCACATGATTATTTCTGTAAAAGCTAGAAATAGAACCCAGCTTTCCTGGTTCTCAGTCTAGTGCCTTGAATAGAAGAAAACATCTTTTCTCTTGGAACTCTTCACCACATTCTAAGGGGTTTTTGTGTTTTGCTGTGAAGGCACTATGGTTCATAGCTGTCCCCTCATATTGAAATTCAAAATTAACATCCCATTCAGATGGATAGCATAGGTCACAGCTTTAAATTAGGCTGGCTGTTGAGTCAGGCAGAGCTCACCACATCGATTATATGTAGTCCATGTTTGGAAGGTTTTCATCACAATTACAGGAGCTAGAATCTTAATTTTTAATAAGCGACAAAGAGTCCTGTGGCACCTGATAGACTAACAGAAGTATTGAAGAATAAGCTTTTGTGGGTGAATACCCACTTTCTTTGTTGCTTTTTACAGATTCAGACTAACATGGCTACCCCTCTGATACTTAATTTTTAATGAAAATTTAAGATTTTCAGTAATATGATAGGAAGAGGTGGATTCTGCCAAAAATAGAGAACTGTGGATAAAACAATATAATTATCAAATATTTCTCCTTACAATACTTAGCACTTACATTCTGCAGCTCTTTTCATCTTCAAAGAGTTTTGAAGGCATTAACCTCCTGGTACTCACTGAGGAGTTTAACCACATCTTATGTAACCTTACAGATCTCTTTATTGTCAAGCTTTCCCTGATTTACTAATCTATCTTGGTGAATAATTTGAATTGAAACACATTTTTTCTTCTATACAGTTAAGCCAAGTTCAGACGTTTTCTATGATCTCACATTTCCCCCCTCACACAAATATTCTGATGTGGAGACCTTCCACCGCTGTTATACTTCTGTGCAATACCGTCATATCTGACCTAATGGGTGTGGAGGTGTCGTTTGGGGAAATACAGCTAAATAGATGAGAAAAGAGAAATGGCTTCACATGAGAGAAGGCTACATGAATTTTCCTTAAATTAAGGAAAGCATACAATTTATGTGGCAGTATATAACAGAAACATTCTCTCTTCTATAGATAGTGACAGAGTGCAAAAGAAGATATGGCACTGAAGAATAGTTTAATGAGCAGAGTGAATCTGAGCAAAATGAAAAATCTATCCTAATGCATCAGGACTAAACAAGTACAGAACAGGAGACAAAGTTTCAAGGCACAATCCACAAGATTGTATCTCCTTGAAAACCATATTTCTCTGGCTCCTATTCTCTTAAGACATGATCCAAATGCTTTTGAAGTTAATGGGCTTTGCAGCAGGACCATGGTGTTGGTAAAAAGCATTTTATTGTTTTAGTTTTCTGGATGGACTTTCTGTGGACAGCACAGATGTGCATAGAAATCAATTATCTTGAGCACCACAGACGCTGTGTTTAACAGACGCTGCCAAGATGTTGCCTGCAGAGTGCAGCGGAAGGCAGTCTGGTTAGAAGTTGGAACCCCATAGTCAGGGAAATTCAGGTCAGCTTTTCCTTTTCCTTTTACTTTCCCAGCTGACTGTAACCAGACAGTAAACACAAACCTGGCATCAGATGGTCATCATTCTTTTTCTTTCTTCTTCTACTCTTTCCTATTGTCTCACTTTCTCTGGCTGTTTCCATGTATCCTCCTATGTTTTCTTTTATTGGAGCTGAAAGGAATCTGAAGTTACTCAGTTTTATAAACTAGAATGACCTTATGGTTGCATTAAACCAGAGCAGCACAAATTTTGCTTTGGGTTACTGAGTTTCTGACTGCAGGGTATACACCTGCATTCTTGGTGCTTGAATGGTAATCACTTCTGACAATTCTGGCCTGTCCTTACTTTGCAGGTAGGGCACAAAACAGCCTGTTTCACCCTCCTTGTTAGTGCCACCTACACAGGAGCAGGGGAAGATATAGACTTATGCGGTAGGTTGACAGGCTTGTTGAGGACACCTGGTTCAATAATTTTCTATGCATGTTACTGTCAGCAGAGGGAGCTGATGGGAAAAGTATAGCGGTACTGCAATGGAAGAGGGTATGCAGATGGCACCCTTCAAAACATGACAGTCACCTTAGATGATAATCTCAGTATTTGCACTGTTGGAAATATATGCTGTTGTAAGAAAAGAGACCTAAAAGGGAACAGTGCACATACAGAAGTAACCTTACTTATTTTTACAAGGCAGCTTTTGGAGAGTGATCACTGCATTCACAGTACTCTTCCCAACTTCTTACATTCCGCTTTTTAAAAGAGCATGAGGTTAGTTTTCCCCATTCTAAATGTGTTGGCTGTGTTACGTTTTGTAATACTTGTTCCTAACCACAGGTTAAACCTTAGCATGTATTTATGTTTTTGTGTCAAACAATTAGAACAATGGAGATTTATTATGGTGTATTCTATGGTTGTCAAAACAGAATAGCCAAATGTTAGTCCTAAAATATTTGAGGGGGAGGCAGCATTTCTTTGATAGCTATAGGATAAAAGGCCAGAAACTATAATGAAGGAGAAAAATATCCTCCTGAGCACTATTTATTTGAACAAATAATGAAAATGCCATATCAAAGTAGCGCTTCCTCCCCCCAAAAAAGAGGAAATTACCAAATGGGTTACAGATAAATTTTCCATATTTTACAGAAGTGCTTTCAAGAGACTGCTTTTAAAAAGAGACAGATTCTTTAAGCTTTAACACCCATTATAATAAAGGAGAGGCAATTCAGACTAGGTGACTTACCTTTTTTTTTTTTTTTTTGTTAATAGCTGCAAGGAAAAATGTTAAGGAAAATAAACTTGTGTAAAATAATTCCCCTATGTTAATGCTACAGAAATGGCACTATGGTTCTATAAGAAATCCCCGTAAGAGCCTTTATTCCAAAGAAAGTATAACTAAATTTCTAGGAATGTTCAGTCAACAAATATGTCAAGTCAAATTCACTGCCTCCTGTTTATCTTTAAAGAGTCCTCTCTGCCCCAACAACTCAGGCAATTTTACAGTTTATTTTGCCAAAATTAACTTAATCAGCTAGTCAAGTATGGCCTAAAATCACAGCATAAAAAACCCAGTATTGAACACCAGGATTTCCTAGTCAAGGGTAATCTGGTATTCCAAAATCCTATTTTTACAATAACATTGGCTATAATCCTGCAATTAGATGCATGTGGATGGATCCATTAAAGATCTGCCCATACAGTTCAAATTTCTGGATCAGTAGCATAGTAATTAAATACCTCTAAAATAATCTTAGTGTTGTATAACCTTGACATCTTATCTGTCTTGTTTAATTTTCAGATTCGCAATAAATAGCTCTTTCTGTGCATTATTCTTCAATCTTTAGCCACCTATCTTTTTTGTGTCTCTAAAATATATTTTCTTTGGGGCTTTGTACAGTATAAAAATTGAAATAACATCTTTACAGTGTACATATTACAGTGTGTGCTTAGTGAAATATATTTGTTTTACATTGTTGTGAATATAGTGTTGATGAAAATGACTAAGAGTAGTGGCATGATTCAAGCTTTATGTGACCAGAGGCTGGACCAGTTTTCCCTGCACAGATGTCCTAAACCACACAAAATCTGACTGGCAGTACTGTATAACATTTTTCCCAGATTTGGACCTTAGCGTCCAAAATATGGGTGTTAACATGAAAACCTCCAAGCTTAGTTACCAGCTTGGACCTGGTAAAGCTGCCACTACCCAAAAAATTAGAGTGTTTTGGGGCACTCTGGTCCCCCCAACAACCTTCCCTGGGGACCCCAAGACCCAAATTCCTTGAGTCTTACAACAAAGGGGAATAAACCATTTCCCCACCCCTTCTCCCTTCCAGGTGTTCGCTCCCTGGGTTCCTGGAGAGATACACAGAAGCAAGCTCCGTGAATCTAAACAGAGGGACTCCACCCTCCCTATTTCCAGTCCTGAAACACAAGTACTTCCCTCTTCACCAAGAGGGTATGCAAAGTCAGGCTTAGTAAATCTAACACAAAGAGATTTTCCCCCTGACTTCTTCCTCCCACCAATTCCCTGGTGAGTTGCAGACTTAATTCCCTGGAATTCCCACTAAAGAAAAACTCCAACAGGTCTAAAAAAGAAAGCTTTATAAGAAGAAAGAAAAATACATAAAAATGGTCTTTCTGTATTAAGGTGACAAATACAGGGTCAATTGCTTAAAAGAAATATGAATAAACAGCCTTATCCACAAAGAATACAATTTAACGCATTCCAGCAACTACACATATGTAAATACAAAAAAACAAACCTATGGTCTTCCTATCTTTGTACTTACAACTTGGAAACAGAAGATTAGAAAGCTGGAGATAGAAAAATCATCCTCATAACCGAGAGGGTCAGACACAAGACAAAGAACAAAGAACTCACATCCAAAACTTCCCTCCACCCAGATTTGAAAAAGTCTTGTTTCCTGATTGGTCTTCTGGTCAGGTGTTTCAGGTTACTCCTTTCCAGGTGAAAGAAACATTAACCCTTAGCTATCTGTTTATGACACGCCCCCCAAATTGCAGACAGTGGGGAAGCTCACTGGCGGCGATTTCTTCCTAGAACTTTAAAATAAACAGATTAATACAACACATGCACCTTTACATATACCACTAAGTATATAACTAACAGACTTGTACATTTTAAGAACACTGTTTAACTACTGGATTCTGGGAAACTCTCGCGGGAGAGAGCATCAGCTACTTTTTAGAAGCTCCTGAAATGTGCTGAATTTCAAAATCAAAATCTTGGAGAGCTAAACTCCAACGAAGAAGTTTCTTGTTGTTCCCCTTGGCAGTATGAAGCCACTTTAGTGCAGCATGGTCAGTTTGTAGCTGGAACCGCCGTCCCCAAACATATGGGCGTAGCTTTTCCAGGGCGTACACAATGGCGTAGCATTCCTTTTCACTGACTGACCAGTGACTTTCCCTCTCAGTTTTTTGCTGAGAAACACGACAGGATGGAAGTTGTGATCCGTTGCTTCCTGCATGAGAACTGCTCCTATACCACGCTCAGATGCATCCGTGGTTACTAGGAATGGCTTGTCAAAGTCCGGGGCCCTGAGCACAGGGTCAGACACAAGACAAAGAACAAAGAACTCACACCCAAAACTTCCCTCCACCCAGATTTGAAAAAGTCTTGTTTCCTGATTGGTCTTCTGGTCAGGTGTTTCAGGTTACTCCTTTCCAGGTGAAAGAGACATTAACCCTTAGCTATCTGTTCATGACAAGTACTTATGCTAAATCAGCCCTGTGCCATTCCAACTGAGCAACATGGTTGCTCAGGCAAAAATGTGGGATGGTTTTATGGTATGCAGAGTATGAACCATCAAACATATTTGCACTGCTGATGAGCTAAGTCACAATTAAAATTTTGGTCACAAAAAATTAAGGGACCATTCACTTGCCCTGACCCACCACACTGGATGAATGATAAAGACTTGCAAACATCTAAGGCTAGATTGTGTCTGGCTCAGCAGAGATGCATACAGTAGACAGAGAGCATCCAAGTAGCCATCACCCATGCCCTTCCCAGGGTCTGGGTAAAATACCAGTGAGAAGCTGAGTCACTGTTATGGTGACCAGATGAGAGATGCAGGGGTAGGGAAGGGGGGTGCCGGCAGAGCAACAACAAAACAAAAAACCCAAGAGCCGGCGGCGGAAGAAAAAACAAAAACAAAAGCGGGAAAAAAAAAGCCACTGGATCAAAGGAAAAATTGGTGGGGGCTGAGCACCCACCGGCAGCTCCACACCCCGCCCCGCCCCACCCCGCACCAGCTCAGCTTTGCTCTGCCTCCACCTCCCCAGAGATGGCTGCTGCATCCTGCTTCTCCTCGCTCCCTCTAGTGCTTGCGCTGCCATACAGCTGATTAGCGCAAGCCTGGGAGGGAGGGGTGAGGAGGAGGAATGCGGTGTGCTTGGGGAAGAGGCGGGGCCAGGTGAGGATTTGGGGAGGGATCCACTGGGGGAGGGAGGGGCAGAGTCAGGGTGAGGCCAAGGTGGAGTCGGGGTGTGAGGGCATGAGCCCCCTCCCCCTGCACTCTGGAGGGCAAAATATCAGGACAATTCGCATCCAGACCAACAAACAAGTAAATATCGGGACATTTCCGATAAAATCGAGAAGTCTGGTTACCCTAGGCACTGTGCCTGGCTGAAACTGTTGGAGGTGTACTATTTTTACTAAAAGGGGCTTGAGGGGAGGGGCTGCTTCCTTCCAGAAAAAACAGCATGTTTGCCCAAGAGTGGAAGGGAGTATTGGCTGTACTTGTATAAAGGGAAGTGGAGCTCCTGCCCATAGAGGATTTCTGGCCTAGTCAGAATGCCTCAGGTTCCTACAGAAGCATGGGTCCTCACTGACCCTTCACCTTCCTACTCCTCTTCTCACACCACAGTGTAATGGCAATATCTTAAAACCAAGACCTGGCTTCTAGTTTGTTAAATATTGTTGCCTTTTT
Organism: Gopherus flavomarginatus; assembly: GCF_025201925.1. NCBI lineage: Eukaryota > Metazoa > Chordata > Testudines > Testudinidae > Gopherus > Gopherus flavomarginatus. Next base: position 167,619,073 of record NC_066617.1, on the reverse strand, counting down.
GCTGAGCTGTAGCATTTTATAAGGCTTTAGTATAACTTAGCTTTTTTGGAAGGGAAATAAGTGACACAGAGGCTCCAAAATATTTCCCTAGTCTACTTGTCCCCATACTATGTGCACAAGTGCTGTTTACCTTGAAGATGTCAAAGCAGCAGGTCTATACACAGGTAATTCCACAAGCAAAAACCCCTAGCTAAGATGCTGCTGTGTCCAAGGAACACCACAATGGAGGGATGCTGTTCGAGTGTAATTATTGGTTTAGAATACTACTATTTTCATTGAATTCTGTAATTAAAATCTGTGTGTCATGTTGTTGTATCCATGTTTGTTCCAGGATATTAGAGAGGCAAGGTGGGTGAGGTAATATCTTTTATTGGACCAATTTCTGCTGGTAACAGAGACAGGCTTTCCAGCTTACACAGAGCTCTTCTTCAGTCTGGGAAATGTACTCAGAATGTCATCAAATACAAAGTGGAACGGCTTGTTTAGCATAAGTAGTTAACACATATTTCAAGGGACTATTCAAGATGAAGTGGCCCATTAACACCTCTCCAGTCAAGGGGGAGGGAAATGGGGACTGGAGGGAAAAAAATCCCAAAGCTGGGGGTGATTAGTGTATTATAAAGTGTTGTGGTGAGCCATAAATCCAGTGTTTCAGTCTGTGATTTTTAGTGTTTATCAAAGTTATTAATTTTAGTTCCCAGGCTCATCTTTTGAAGGTTTTGTGCAGGTTTTCTTTGATGATGAGGACTGAGAGGTCAGATCTAGATAGACTGCTTTGTGAAAAGTATTCACCTGCAGGTGACATTCTGTTTTTGTCTTCTATCAGTTTTCTGTGTGAGTGGAGTGATTATCTGGTTTCATCCACATAGTTGTTGTTGGGGCATTTAGTGCACTGAATAAGATACACCACATGTTGTGAAAGGCATGTGAAGGACCCCTGGATCTTGAAAGATGAATTGTGGGGAGTGCTGATCATCATAGCGCACGTCCAGACTAACCCGCGGCATCGGCGGGTTAAAATCGATTGCTCGGGGATCAATATATCGCGTCTAGTCTGGACGCGATGTATCGATCCCCGAGCACGCTTACATCGATTCCGGAACTCCATCAACCCGAACGGAGTTCCGGAATCGACACGGAAAGCCGCGGACATCCATGCCGCGCCGTCCAGATGGGTGAGTACCTCGATTTTAGAAATTCGACTTCAGCTACGTTATTCCCGTAGCTGAAGTTGCGTATCTAAAATCGATTTTAATACCTAGTCTGGACGTGGCCATAGAAGTGGAGGTATGTCTACAGGTTTTGCATCTGTTGTTCTGGCAGGGCCTAGTGCCACTTTGAGTTGGTGTGTCCTGATATGTTAGGAGCATGCCACTGATGATGAGCTTGGAAAGGTTGGGAGGGGTGGTTTGAAGTCCAGAAGAGGGCGTTCAGGAAAGATTTCTGTCAAGATGCACTCCCCATCGAGTATGGGTTGTAATTATTTAATGATAGGTGACAACTAGTGATGTGTGGTTGGAACCCGTATGGGGTACCATTAAACAATTACAACTCATACTTGATGGGGACCACATCCTGAAAGAAATCATTCCCAAACCCCCTCTTCTGGCCTTCAAATTGAAAGCGGTAATTCAGCATATGTTATGAAATATATATTCTTAAAATGGCACAGAACTGTATGCTTAGATATATTTGTGTACTTTATGTATTTTCAGGTTTCTGCAATATCCCTAAACCTATTAAAGGAAAACATGCTTCAGAAAAAACAGCAAGTTGTAACTTTCTCCCATCACCACCCCAATTCAGCAGTTATTGCCTTGTGGGTCTATAAATGGCAGCAGTTTAAAAGAGCATGCTCTGTTTGAGTTCACACAATTAATACTTTGGGAACTATCCAAGTGTAGAGGTTTGGCAGTGGATCTGGGGAAATACAGCATTTTTGTTGTTGTTTTTGAACTTGCTTAGGGAAAAATCCTCTCTCTTTTGTCCAGTTCTTGCCAGCGTGTCATATTTATTGTTCATACAGATTTTCTCTTCTTTGATATTAAGTATAGAAATTATTTGGATCACAGAAAATTGTTGTTAGTTCAAAAATATAAAGAAGTAAACAAAACTTCCAGGAATGTAATTCTCACTTGAAGCAATTGAATGTGTTCTGGCAGGATTGATTCACCTTTTGCTGCAGTTCAAGTCTAAACAAGAAGAAGGGATAAATTAAGATAGTGTACAAATAAACAAGAGGTGAACATGCAGAAAAATATTTAACATCAAATCTTTGCTTTTTATTAATCAGTTTAGTTGTTCTTTGCGTGATTGCATGTGTACATTCCACTCTTGGTGTCTGTGTGCCCAGTGTATGGCTGCTGGAAACTCTTTCCCAGTCTGGTACCCATTGGGTGGCTCAAGCACCCTCTGGTGCCGCTCGCCACTGCATTCAGGTATAAAGGATAGAGCCACCCCAACTCCTCTCAGTTCCTTCTTATTGCTCATGATGGTTGTTGAAATCCCTGTTCATTACTAGAACAGTTTTCTCTCAGCTTTGTATGCGATATACTTAGTTAAGTAGTTAGTATCACTGTTAGAGTTTTAAGTGTTAATTGTGTTTTTAAAAAAAGCTTTTTCAGTTTGTTGTTTTCCCCCTGTTGTGGGGTTCTGCTGCCGGCACTGAGACATCAAGCTGGGTGCTTCTTGCTCAAGGCCTATGTCAGTAAGTGACCCGCACAGTAGTTGTCTGAAGTGCCTGGATGAAGCACACGTAAAGGACCAAGGCCAGATTTGCTGGGAATTCAAGCCTAAAACAAAGAAAGATAGGGAAGCTAGGCTGAAATTCCTGCCAGTGGAGGCAGCACACCGGTCACCATCAGAGCCATCCTGGTTTGACTCAGTGTTGCGTGCTGAAGCTTCAATGAGAAGCATGCCTCTAGCGTTATCCGAGTCCTGGCACCAGTCTCCCTCGCCGGTGCTGAGGAAGCAATGTAAGATATCTACATAGGTTCTGGCCACGGGAAGATCTCCATCCTCCAAGTCTGGTAAGAGGGGAGAGAAGGAGTTGAGTCGAGTTCCTCTGAAATCTAAGCACTCTTCCTCCAAGTCAGTGCTTCAGTTGGCTCTGGCACCAAAATGGGCACCATCTAGCCTAGTGCCAGAAGTGGAACCATCAACTTAATTGGCACTGCAACAAGATATGATCTTAGTGACAACTACCTCAGAGGAGTTTGCAGCAGCAAGAATTTGCCCTGCCTCTCAGTGCCAGTGTCTATCAGAGAAAGAGCCTGATCCCTCAGTACCATTGCTCTGTCTGGCACCAGCGCCAGCAGTACATCCTATGATACTACAGTTGCCTGCTTCCCAAGCAGTCTGCTGTCAGCACTGTGAGGAAGTCAGCGATGATGGTGATATTCTGCCCATCATGAGGTGCTTGGCTCCAAGGAGGGATAGCTCAGTGGTTTGAGCATTGGCCTGCTAAACTCAGGGTTGTGAGTTCAATCCTTGAGGGGGCCACTTAGGGATCTGGGGCAAAATCAGTACTTGGTCCTGCTAGTGAAGGCAGGGGGCTGGACTTGATGATCTTTCAAGGTCCCTTCCAGTTCTAGGAGATTAGGATATTTCCATTAATTTATTACCTGGCACTGATTGGATCAGCCCCTCCGTGGTCAAAGGAAGGGGAATCTTCATCGTTGGATTTGGAGGTGGGATCTTACATCTCAGAAGCCTGAAGCAAGACCTGCTGGTCCCCCTGTAAATCTTCTGTCCCTCCTACTATCATGACCCCACAATGGGAATGTGGCCAGGTCTCTGGTGTCTAGCCTTATATAAATGGCTTTTCTGGAACCCAAGGTGTTTTCCCCCAGCTTCCAGATCTTCCCCTCACTGTGCCTACTCAGTGCCCTCATATAGATGGGAAGGGAGAGCTGCTCTGTTTCCACTATGTGGTACTGGGCCCAGTACCAAGCATAAAGAAGAGGTCCTAGAACCAGAGGAACAACCTGTGGAAGAGACTCATAAGAACGGCCATACTAGGTCAGACCAAAGGTCCATCTAGCCCAGTATCCTGTCTTTCGACAGTGGCCAATGCCAGGTGCCCCAGAGGGAATGAACAGAGCAGGTAATCAAGTGATCAACCCCCTGTCACCTATTCCCAGCTTCTGGCAAAGGCACTAGCCTTTCTGGTTCAACAATGAAGAAGTCAGACAGTGCTGATGGCCCATCAGAAAAGACAATTGACCCTGGAAGAACTTAATCTTCCTTTGAACATTCCAGACAGCCTGTAAATAACAGCTGCTATGACTCAGCAAGGTATGCAAGGGCATGTGACTCTGGACTCCATCTTGGGATGTCAGTGTTTTTCCACAAGTGAGTTTGGTACAAAGGGTTCCTGCCGTATGCTAAAGCTCTATAAGGCCGGGAGTGACATCATCTGTTGTTCTTCACTCCCCACGCAAGAAGACTTCTGGAAACACCATAGGAACAAAGACTGCACTGGAGGGAAGTGCTGGACCCAGGTTAAAGGAATTTTTAGCTTGAGTATGAAAACCTGGGGATTCCAAGCTGCAAAGCAAGTGTAACTTGTACCTTAAGAATCTGCAGCCCACTTGTATCATCAGTCAAGATGAGAGATAGGATTTGAATTAACAATCTCTCTAGTATGTTAAGCTTAGTTTGCCTTTTTGTTTGTTTACTAGGTAATCTCCTTTGATCTGTTTGCTATCACTTATAATCACTTAAAATTTCTCTATTGTGGTTAATAAATGTATTTATGTTTTAATCTAAACCGGTGAGCTGGAGTGAAGTGCTTGGAAATCTTAGCTCAGAGAGGCTGTTGCATTTCTTCTCCACACTGAGGGAGGGGCTAACTCTATGAGCTTACGCAAGATGGTATAATTTTGGTTTTATACTCCAGAGGGTGGGTGCCTGCCTGGGGAACTGGTGTTTATCTTGGCTGTAGCTTCTCTATTATTGGTTCATGCAGTGGCTGATCAGAGAACCTGCATGTAATTACAGCCTGATGTGTCCTTACCTGTGTGAATGTTGGAGAAAGTGTAGGACCAGGAGTGGGTCTGCAGCTTGTCACAGCAGCACAGTATGAGAGGGAGCCCAGCAGTGGTGGGTCAGAGGGCTCAGTAGTACCCCAGTTCCGGGTGGCATCCTGGTGGGAACCCATCACAGAATGCACACGCGCTATCACTCAAAGAAGAAAAAATGGTTAGCAACCTGTTCAGTTTTTCTAAAAGATATGTTGCACATGCCCATTCCACGACATGCCCTCCGGCCGCTCTGTATTAGAATTCTTGCAAGAAAGAACTGAGAGGGGCTAGGGGCTGCTCTGCCCTTTGTACTTGCATACAGTGGCATGACGCAGCAAAGGGCATTAGAGCCGCCCAACGAGTACAGCTGAAGGGAAAAGTTTCCAACAGATGTGTGCTGGGAGCACAGACGCCAAGAGTGGAATGGACACATGCAATGCATTTCAAAGAAAAACAGTTACTGAACAGGTTAGTAATGGGTTCTTTTTTTTCTTGGTATCAGAATATATACATACAATATACACACCAACATACGTGTATAATCTATGTATCTATGTGGTCATTGGGGGGTTAGTGAGGACATATGGGTTGTGGTATCTTAAGTATACAGGTTACAGCTTTGTCTCTGTCTTGTCTGACCTAGACAATGTAGCAGAGCACCTTAGTAAATGTCTGGTTAAGGCTCATCTTGAATGAGGCTGTCACAGTTCAGGGCAGTTGCATGTGTATTTCCAAACCCCACCCCCCTCTCCACTTCAGGCTCCTTAGCCATCACCTCTCTTGAGTGGAGACCCAGGAATCTTTGTCTCTCCTGATTGGGATTTTTCAAGGCTGTACAGTTCCCTGCCTGTGCTGGGAGTTCCCCCAGCAAGTTAGACTGCCTAAGCAAGCCTGCTTTGCCGTCTCCTCAGAGGCCATAAGCAGCTTAGTTGCCCATAGGTATAAATTATGACACAGCTTTTTCCAAGCAAACACAACTGTTCTGAAAATGAAAGCATTACAGAGAAAAGGTATTAAAACAATCATAGAAGTGTAGGATGGCAAGGGACCTTGATAAGTCATCTAGTCCAGTCCACTGCACTCAGCCAGGACTAAGTATTATCTAGAGACAGGTGTTTGTCTAACCTAGGGGTAGGCAACCTATGGCACACGTGCCAGAGGCAGCACACAAGCTGATTTTCAGTGGCACTCACACTGCCCGGGTCCTGGCCACTGGTCCGGGGGGCTCTGCATTTTAATTTAATTTTAAATGAAACTTTTTAAACATTTTAAAAACTTTATTTACTTTACATACAATAGTTTAGTTATATATTATAGACTTATAGAAAGAGACCTTCTAAAAATGTTAAAATGTATTACTGGCACGTGAAACCTTAAATTGGAGTGAATAAATGAAGACTTGGCACACCACTTCTGAAAGGTTGCTGACCCCTGGTCTAACCTGTTCTTAAAAGTCTCCCATGACAGAGATTCCACAAGTAATTTATTCCAGTGTTTAAGTATCCTTACAGTTGGTAAGTTTTCCCTAACGTCTAAACTAAATCTCCCTTGCTGCTATTTAAGCTTATTACTTCTTGTCTTGTCCTCAGTGGATAAGGAGAATAATTTATCACCCTCCTTTTTATAACAGCCTTTTCTGTACTTGAATACTTTTATCTTGTTCCCACCCCATCAATCTTATCTTCTCCAGACTAAATAAACCATTTTTTCAATCTTCCCTCTTATGTCATTTTTCTAGTCATTTAAACATTTTTGATGCTCTCCTCTGGACTTTCTCCACTTTTGTCCACATCCTTCCTGTAATGTGGTGCCCAGAACTGGACACAGTACTCAAGTTAGGCCTAATCGGTGCTGATTAGAGTGGAGTAATTATTTCTTGTCTTGCTTACAACTCTCCTGCTAATACATCTCAGAAGAGAAACTGTTTGCTTCTTTTGCAATAGTCTTACATTATTAACTCATATTTGGATTGTGATACACTGACATCCCAGATCCTTTCCCGCAGGACTCCTTCCTAGGCAGTCATTTTCCATTTGTGCAATTGATTATTCCTTCCTTCATTTTGTCAAGATCATTTTGAATTCTAATCCTGTCCTCCAAACTGCTTGTAACCCTTCCCAGGTTGGTATTGTCCATAATCTTTATAAGTGTACTCTCTGTGCCATTATCCAAATTGTTTATGAAGATATTGAGTAGAACCAGGCCCAAATAAGAACCTATACACATTCTAACAAGCTTACCAGAGATCACACGCCCCCCAAATCCCACAAGGCTCTTACAGGTGATCAGTACTCAAGACCCTCCCAAGAAAATTGTTTTCCTGTGCTCAAAAGTTCATAACATCTGGTAGCTCAAAACAAGCATACCCATGAATCTAAGTGGCACTCATTTATACAGTGTGGGCCACTGATCTTGTCCTCACATAAGAGGTCATCAGCAGACACAGGTCCCTTCCCTAGGGTGAAGTTTCAAAAGGCTGTGTTCCTGCATAAACAAGGGGGTTCATTTACATACATCTCCCCCTAGAGAGTCCATGGGAAACCAACTTAATTTTAAAAATTAATTCTTGTCTGACACATTTCAAATAGTCCTTTAAAGCTTATAGCAGTTACCAGGCTTTATATCAGTCATGTCTCCCCTGCCCCTGAAATGTTGCACACAAATCCAAAACAATACATAAACATTAGCATTTTAATACAATGAATTCTAAAATACTTAAACTTTTAACAAGGTTTAACTTAATTCAGTAAGTTTTTTCCAGGATATTGCAGGAAATTGCTACGTCTATCACAGAGGCCAAGCAGGCAAAAAGCTCAGTCCAGAAAAGAAAGAGAGAGTGATGGTAGTTTAGAAGTATTGTCTGGATAGTCTAGCAGAGATAATATTGTCCCAGTGACGAAGAGGGCTCTTTCACCATTGGTCAGCGAAAGAGAGGGTGGTGGTAGTTTAGAGGTCTAGCAGAGATGATATGTCCCAGTGACGAAGAGGGCTCTTTCATCATTGGTCAGCCAAGTTTGCAGTTTAAAGAAGGTGTCCTAAAGAGTTAATTTCGCCATTGACTTCAGTGGAACTGGATAGAGTCTTCAGTGAAATCCCACACAAGAGCAAAAGCTTTGAATAGCCTTATGTTAGTGTTCCCATGAGGGCTGTTTCCATTGCACTTAGAAAGTTCCAAGAAATTGGACCATTTTAATATCAGAGAGGTAAAAATTGTGCAAAAATATTTTTATTTTGTTTTCATGTGAAGATTCCTGATAATTAGCATGACTAGGAGTTTGTGGGTTCAGGCCATTAAATTTTGTAAACTCTTTGGACAGGGGACATGTCTTAATCTGGGCCAGATTTTGCAACCCTTATTCATGTGAATGGTTCTTTCGTACACTAGTTGTTCCATTGAAGTCATGGGGCTTATTTTCCTTAATATTAACTACTCTGGTATCAGTAATGATTCCAGAGTCAATTTTTCTGTCTGTAAATGTATTGTAATGTATGTTTTTTTAATAAATGTTTCTTCCCAATTTTTCTGTAAGAAATTATTGTAGTGATGTGATTAGTTAATGGCTGGTAAAAGCAATTACACTATTGGTCCACTGTTGGTCTTACAAAATGAGCTCTTGGGAATCAGGACTGTCAACTGTCGTTTTGCAGAAGCTCTGAAGTGCTCACAAAACCACCAATAGTGGATGATGCATACTGTAAATAGAATCTTAACTGGGAATGAGGGTGTGGTATGTGCATGTGTGTTGGGGGGTATTTACAGCATTAATGCTGAGACAAATTATGGAAGCTCAGTTAGACCAAAAGTAAATGTATGCATTTGGCTGCATTGATTTTCAATCAAAGGGAGCTCGGACATTGTGAGTTTGTTTCCCTGTGTCTCAAGTTTGTCCATGATCTGTTGCATTTGCTCACTTGTGTGAAGTTTAACATTTCAGACATATTGTCAAATAATTAAAATTATACAGAAAAAATGCATCTCAGATTGTAGAAGAAGAGCTCTGCAAGTTTATCAAGATAAAATGATATGTACATAACATACTTGTAAACTATGGAACAACATTCATAGGAATTAATTTAGTGTACTGACCCATGAATTACAAAATAGTGATGACATAGGCATGAGGTTTCACATACCATTAATACTCTACATGAAGTCAGACATATGTTTTGCACAGTACCAGAAATTCAGCTCTGAATAATTATATAGTGCAAGCAAAATGCACAACAGCAAAGTTATCCATACACAATACACTAAATCCATGTTATATTTAAGGGGATGAACGTATTGTAGGTGTGCATTAAACAAGAAAATACATAATTAGCCCTATGACTAGCTAGAACAGCAGACATGAGACTGTTCAAAGTATGCTTGGTTCACAGAGTTATTGTCCTCTTCGGTGGATCTGGTATGATTTATTAAAGAGACACTTATGTTAGTAAATCTTAACATTTACATTTTGTCACGAAAGAAAAAAAGACGTCAGAAGTTATACAAAATCAAATAAGAATGGAAGTGGTTTCATTTGTTTTAGGAAATTTATTTTCTGTAATGCATATAACATTGCTTTTAACCATGTACATCATTGCATGTTTTGGATTTCTTTTTACATCTATACTTATATTATCATAGCTGCAAAGTGTCCATAAAGCAGGAAATTAAAATTCCTGTCAAAATCTGGAAGTGGACATTACCTCTAAAATCATCAACTGAATTCTGTCATGAGCAATACATTCTTTTGTCCTTTAATCAGAGGCTAATGCTCATTGAAAGTCTATCAAGTCTTTCTTCAGTCATTTCCTAGGACTATAGCTTATGATATTGTAGTATGGGTTCTGCAAAGTCAGCGAGAGCTTAAAGGAGCACAGAAAAGGACAACGGGGTCACGCGTCATTGTTTTAGACCCACTGCTTTTGTAAGAGGCCAGTCTTCATCTTCTCTGATGATGCAAGATGGAATAAATATTTCCAGCTGTGAAAATCATATGCTGTTGGAGCCAACATTAAAAGGGTTTAGCTGGATCCAACTTGCATAATGCACATGTGAGCGTGTTCAACTTGCTAGAGAGTTAAAGCTTAAGCAAAACCTCTTTATTATGGATGCTGTGTTGGAAATGCTGAGCAAACAAAGAGGAAAGGAAAATATGTCTTTGTAAGTGATTAGTCCTCAAGCTCATCTGGGAATCCTGGGATCATATATTGGGGCTAATTTTTGCCAGTGTTTTATAACTTTCTAAATTGGAGGGGAATGTGCAGCTGAAAGGTTTATTGATGGTCCCCAAAGATTTTAGGGACTAGATTACAACCCTCAGTTAGGGCATCATAGTATTTCAGTTGTGGAATATTGAAATATTTATGATAATTAACAAAGTAAAATTTAATTACTGTTTGCCGGGAACTGTTGTTATTGAGTTCAACCAGCATGTGAAATACAGTAAGACCTAAGCACTTCTACATATGTTCCTGAGATTTAATTGCTTTATCAGATGGCTAGATACTTAAAAATAGAGAATCCATTCTAAAGCTACTATACAGTATATTACAAACATCAGGGCCAGGTATATTTCAAAACCTATTAATCTTTGCACTGTTTAAAGTCCTGTATTATGTTTCAGATGTAATGAAGAGAGTCTGCATGGAAAATTCAGATATTTAGTGTGGTTTGACATATGGTTGTTTCGTTGTTAGGCAGAGAAATCATTGTGACATCAGATGAGGGACAATCATATTTGTCTAATCTCATTTTATCTATATTAGTACTAAAGTGCCTATGACATTAATATCTAGGACGTGGGGCATTTGTCTGAAATTAAGATCCAACCTTTCTGCTTACATATATACTTAGGTAATAAAGAATGAAGGAAAAGAAAAATTTAAAAATATATGATATTGAAACTGCTATAAGGTTAGCTGCACCTTTTGTCCACCTTCTGGTCTCTGCGATAGGCCTCTTGCCTTTATCTGTTTCAAGGTAGAATCTCACAATTCTTCCACTCTTAGACCAGAACTTAGGTACACTAATCTGTGGGTTCCTAATGCTTATCACCCCATCTTGGTTTGAGTACCTGCTTGAACCTCCCTTTGGGAATCTGACTACTAAGATTGAGAAATAGCCTTGCTACAAATATTTTTATTTAGCATTTGGAACAAAGCATTAGCGAGAAATTATTTTAAATTACAAACAACTTGCATATGTCTGTTTTACTAATGTACTGACATCCTGTACTTGCAATCCAGGATGTTTGCAGCAGCTGATGACCTGCAAGCTTCAGAGAATGAGCTAGGCTGAGAAAAGCCTGAGGCAAAGTCTTCTGCTCTCCTCACCTACAATGAGTATCTTGATGGTGGGCTCAGTGGGCAGAGGACAGCTTCCCTCACAGCTCAGGCTAGCAGGGTTTCTTTGCCTCCTTCCCCCAGCTGGAAAGGAGCCCTACAAGTTTGGAGAGACCAGCTCTACTGGGTAAAACCCAGGCTGGGTGGGATTGCATTGCCCTCCCTCTCCCCCCGTTCCCTGGCAGGAAAGGACCCAAAAATCTTTTAAAAAAGACTAACTCTAGGGCAAGTAGGCCCCTCTCCATGAAGTCAGAAGAGCAGTTGTCATAGAGCTCGAAGGGACCCTGAAAGGTCATTGAGTCCAGCCCCCTGCCTTCACTAGTAGGATCAAGTACTGATTTTGCCCCAGATTCCTGGGTGGCCCCCTCAAGGATTAAACTCACAGCCCTAGGTGTAGCAGGCCAATGCTCAAACCACTGAGCTATCCCTCCCCCCTAGAATGTCCAATGGCTACTAACTCCAGTCAGATGAGTTCTTGAAGTTGAGTTTTCTCAGCTGAAATTGACCATTGTGCTTTTAATTCAAACAGGTAGTCCTCACAACTGTCATAACATTCATTCCCCAAATAAATGCGAGAAATATTGTTCCTGCTACTAAAGTCTAGTCTTTAGGAGTACTGGCAGTTTCAGGGTAGAGGATGTCTCCTGTCCGAGATCTGCTTGGCAGTTATATGGCCATCAATATATAAAATCACCACATTCTACATATTGGTCACCGAAACTTCAGTCAGTACAACTTTTTGACCAAAGTCTTCTCCATGCTTAGTGCCCAAGGAAAGATGGAGAAGATACAAGATACCTTGTTTTGAATATTCATATTTAAAGGATGATCCTGCTTCCCATGTTTGGAAGCACACTGCTGCAAAAATCCTATTGTAGCAAATCTGTGGACCTTAGCATGATGAATAGGAACATTTATCTGCACTTATCTGAACATTTCCTTTCTTCAAGTAATAGAGTGCACAAATCTGGCCATTCAAGGAAACAAATGGATGATCAGAAAAGAGGTGGAAATTGACAATCAGGGATTTTGTTTTATTTAACGTGGGGAAATTTCCCATGCTCTGTGGTAGGGAAAATTGTGCTTTTTCCTCAAAATGTATTTAACAGAATCTATAATTTAAGAAAATTAAAACTGAATTAATCTGGCTGTGAAAGTTGTCTCATCTGGAGGGAACTTCAGGGGGCAGTGCATTTCCCTGCTGCCAGTGACTGACGGGTCTGGTTCTGCCTGTCAGCTGCCAGTGTGCTAAAGTGCACATTGAAATGGCTCTATGGACCTTATTAGTCAAAGAAAGAAGTGAAATACCTTGAGATCAAAAAAGATGATTTGCTAAGATATGTCTCATCTAATGCCTGCAAGTGAGAGACAAGTTGTCATCAGAATTCTGTCCAAAGAGCTTTCCACAAGTTGATAATTCTCATTTGTCCTTTTCACCAAAGCCACAGATGTAGCTTTTTGCCAACAAATAATCCTTCCTGCTTGTTTTTGATTTTGCTTGTTGTGCTATGTTAACAAATGAGTGGTTGTGGAATGGAAGCTAGGTCTAGTGGTCAGAGCACAAAAGTGGAATCCAGAGACTCCTGGGTTTGAATCCAGAAACTCCTGGGTTTGAATCCTAGTTCTCTTCATCTCTCTGTCTCAGTTTCTGTGCCTATGAAATGTGAATGTTAGTTACAATGCTCCTTCAGATTAGTCCAGTAAGGCTACATAGGGCAGTATTTAAAAAGAGACTTGCAAATGAAAGTGGTAGGAGGAGGGAAAACTTGGCTTCAGAAATGGCTTTGAGGACCCCAAGAGTGGGCGAGAGAGATGACTGTATATGCACAACAAATTCCTTTTCATAAGGACTTCATACAGATTTACAGCAGGTGGAATTACTGCAAACTGAATGCACAAGCCTTCACTCCCTCATTGCCTTTAAGGAGTCCAGAACTACAGGAAGCTGCAGTTTAATAGGACAACTTTCAGCTGTATATAGGCCATTGGGGAGGAATCTGGAGAGAAAGTAATGAAAAGCAGATACTCTTACCCAAAATTTAATGGCTAAGTGCGTTTAAGGTTTTAATGAAATGTGTAATGAAGGAGTGCTTGCCAAGAAAACAGATGGCAGATTCTCCTTTCTTACACTGCATGTTCATTGAAATCAATGAGCTTACTTCAGATTTACACCAGTGTCATTAAGGAGAATCTCATCCACTGGAAGAAAGCTGCCCCAAGAATCCTGGAAATGTATAGAAAATGAACTGAGGTAGGTGGGGGGGGAAAAAGTGACTGTGACTGAGTTTAGTTACAAACTTAAATTGAAGATGCATGCAAGCTTTACAGGTGGTGCTGGCAGCCTAAGGTTGCTCAAACTTTAACCATTCAGGCTGAACTTCTCCAATCTCAGTGTCTGCCTCAGGTTGAATTTTTGTAAAATTTCAACAAAAACAGTTCAGTCACTTCAAGAATGAGATTAGGGGAAAATATATTATGCCCACATTAAAAAAAACATTTTTACACCTGTTTTGTTGGGAAACTCTAGTGCATCCATGTTTTGGAGCAAAGACTTGAATTTGGGAGTGGTGTGCTCTGTTTTCAGGCATATTCCTTTCTGCCATACTTGTGAAAATCCCTCCAAATTTGGCCAAGTTACAAGCATCTAAAAGTTGCAGTCGGTATGTCCTCTGGAGAGGCATATTAGAGTTTGGTAGCTAAATTCTGCAAGATTCCTTCTGTAATGAGCATGATCCACCCACCTCACAGCTCCTCCCTGCCAACAAGACTCTGCTTGCATCCTGGGCTTTGTGGCTGAGCAGGATTTTCCTTACAGTTATTCCTCCTGGCTACTGAACTGATGTAAGGGAGACAGTTTCTCCTCTGTTCTCAGTGAAAGATGTGGCCTGACATGAATGCAAAGATTTGAGGATTGGCGGGGGACAGCGTAGAGATAAGCATAGAATGATAAGTGCAACGGGGGAAATAGGAGCAGATTTGGGACAGGAGTGGGGGTGGACATAGGATTTCAGGGGAACAGGAGACAGGCTGTGGCTGGAGAGCGGGGAAGGGAAGATTGGCTTATAACCACTAGAACACACTTCCCTTCAAAATCTCAAAGTGAACCCATTATTTCTGAGTTTCAACAGTGAACAAACGTCTTTGAAATACATTGGCAAAATGTCTCTTCCTCTGTAGTTGCTGGTCCACATAGAGATAACTATGTGCTGTTGCTACCAGTTATTCAGTTAGCTCAAGTGATAGATGTCTGTGCTGTGGACCAAAAGATACCAATCATCCCGATGACCTATGTGGGGAGGCCATTTTGGCTCCACATAAAGGATTGCAGACTCAACCACTCAAAAGTTTGGAGATGCCAGAATCAAGGTTGCTTCTACACATGCAGCCTTAATTCTGGCGTTTTCCAAAAGTTGAATGCCTGACTTTACAACCTTAATGTTCTGTTTTTTTAAATGTAATAATTATATATAGCTGTTAGAACTGCAACACTATTATTCACTTTTCAAGGACACCTATGCGAACCATTGTTTTATTGTGTGCTTGGCTTTGATGCTTCATACCAGGAGCTAAAATTCTCTGAAACTCTGTGTTAATAGAAAGAGGAGCTCCTAAAATAAGGTTTACCTGAGATTTTATTGTTTTTTAATCTAAATGAATAGCAAACTGATTTATTATAAAGCAGTCTGGAGTCTGGCCAGGCCTGCCACTCTGTCAATTTTCCAGTCTCAGGGTACATCTGCACTGCCTCTGGGATCATGCTTCCCAGCCTGGGTAGACAGACTCCACTTGAGCTAGCACACTAAAAATAGCAACATGGATGTCGTAGCACCAGCAATGGCCAAAGGGGGATCAGGTGGGCTTGGATTTGAGCTGCAAGCCACAGGCATCAGCACAGGCTGTCAATATGTACCTGTGGGCACAGACAGGCTTATATCACATGAGCAGCCACATCTTCACTGCTAATGTTAGCCATGCTCTCTAGATTAAAGCTAGCATGTATATGCCTACCCAAGCTGCAGTTACACTGCAGTGTAAATGTGTCTTTAGAGAGAGGGGCAATAGAACCCGTGCAGAAGATTGACAGCCATGGGACAGGAAGTTGTGGCCAGGAGGAGGTTATTACAGGTGTGAGAAAGCTGCAGCGCTGTATTGTGTTTGTCCAGATACACAGAGCAACCATACTGGCAAACAGAAACTAAGTTTAGTGATTGATAAGGTTGCGGCAGGACACACTCCATCAGCTCAAATCGGTAAAAGCATGGAAATTAGAAGGGAAACACTTAGGCAGTCCTTTTCATCTTTCTGTTGTGTACAGCACTACAGAGAACACACTTCAGAAGTCCACAAGGCTCCAACAGACCCCTAAAAGCAATATGTGCCACAACTTCATTACACTTGCACTGTGCCCCAAAACCTTAACAGTGACCTAATAAGCTTTTATATTGATTATAATCACCAGATTGTCACATCACACTGTCATGCATTCCATGGGGACAGGGCCGTCCTTAGGCATAGGCAGAATAGGCAACTGCGTAGGGCCTCACACTGCCTGGGGGCACCACTCTCCAGGCAGCCCAGACAGTGTGGAAGCAGGGCTGCTGGGTCCTAGAGAGAGCCGAATGCAGCACAGTCTGAGGAATGGGATTGGCTGCTGAGGTCTCTGGGAAGGGGAGGGGGTGGGGGTTGTGAAAGCAGCTCACCTGTGAGTGTGACTCTTTCCCCCTGGCTGAGGTCAGGTGAGGCTGTGGCTCTGGAACTAGTATCCTTTGTTGTCTCCCATAACATCCATTCTTCTCCCCCCTGCCCCACGGAGCACCCCCTCCTTTCTCCCTCCTCCCCAGGAGCATCCCTGTCTCTCTCCTCCCTCCCCTCTGTCAGGGCTAGGTTGGGTGAAGTGCTGGGAGGGAGGGGAGGCTGGCTGGCTGCTTGCTGAGGAATGAAAGTGAAAGTAACTCACTTCCTGGGCAGGCAGCCAGAATTGGAATGTCACGCAGGGCTTGGCTGGGGTTAGCCAGATGTGTGAAAAATCAGGATAGGGGATTGGGGTAGGGTGAGCAGATATCCCTATTTTATAGGGACAGTCCCAATTTTGGGGTCTTTTTCTTATATAGGCTCCTTTTACCCCACCCCCACCCCCACCCATCCCTGTCCTGATTTACACACTTTCTGTCTGGTCACTCTAGGTGGGGGTAATTGGTGCCATAAGACAAAGCCCCAAATATCGGGACTGGCCCTATAAAATCAGGACATCTGGATCTGGCCACCCTAGCTGGGGAGCGCCTCTCCCCCAGGCTGGCAGCTGCCAGCGATCCATCTCATCCGGGGGGACCTGCACAGGGCAGGATGAGCTGCTGTGGCTCCATGGGTGCCCTGTCCCTGAGATCGGATGCTGTGCTAACTTCACCATGGTCCATAAGGCTGGTGGTGGTGCCCATTGGCGTGTGATTGGACCTGAGGGTTTGCTGCTGCTGTTGCCACTCTGCACCCCAAGAGGTGGATTTTGGGGTCCTGCAGTTTTCCACCTATCTCCTCCTCTACTGCAGCTGTTGGACCAGCGGGCTGGGGGGTGAGCCAAGCATGAAAGCAGTACTGTGTTGCCATTTAGATTGTCATTTAACAACTTTGTTTGCCAAAAATTCTTGCTAACAATCCTGAATCCAATTTCAATATTTAAAAAAAAAATCAATATCTTAGCCAAAAACAGAAAATTAAGTTGTTGACAATTATTAGTGACAGGTTTGGTTTGAGGCAGGGAGTGGGCCAGTTTTCATCAGAGAAACAAAAAATGTTGACTGACTTTCCTATAGCCTGTTACTCCTGATAAGAGCCCTCCAACAACTGTAATATGCTCATCTCCTTACTAGTGTATAAAGCAGGGGTCGGCAACCTACAGCACATGTGTCAAAGGTGGCAGGTGAGCTGATTTTTGATGGTATGCAGCAGCAGGCTGAGCGGCTCAGCCCATCACTGCTCTGGGGTTCCGGCTGCTGCCCTATTGCCAGCTGGGATACCAGCCATCGGCCCCACTCAGCACCTGCTGCTGGCCTGGGGACCCCCAAGGAACCCCAGGCTGGCAGTGGGCTGAGCAGGCCAGCTGAACCGCTCAACCTGTTGTCAGCCTGGGGTTCCATTCACTCAGCCGTCAGCGAGCTGAGTGGGCTGGTGGCGGGCTGAGTGGGCTGGTGGCAGGCTGAGCAGGGCCGGTGGGGGGTTGAGTGGCTCAGTCTGCTGCCAGTCTGGGGTGCCAGCAGCACTCAGCCTACTGCTACTCCGGGGTTCCGGCTGCCGGCCCCTTGCCAGTCAGGAGCTCAGCTGCCAGCCCCACTCTGCCTGCTGCCAGCCTGGGTGAGCAGAATCCCAGGCTGGTAGCGGGGCTGAGGGGGGGTTGGCGGCCGGGATCCTGGCTGGCAGGAGTTGGTGGTCAGAACCCCAGATCAGCAGCGGGCTGAGCAGGGCCTGGGATCCTTGTCTAGGGTTCCAGCCACCAGCCCGCTGCCGGTTTGGGGTTTCATTTACTCAGCTGGCAGTGGCCTGAGCAGGACCTGTGGTCAAGACCTCAGATAATAACAATAGTTTATTTATATAATATAGACATAGAGAGAAACCTTCTACAAACATTAAAATGTATTACTGGCACAAGAAACCTTAAATTACAGTGAACTTGGCACACCACTTCTGAAAGGTTGCCGACCCCTGGTATAGAGTGATCATATGTTGTACTAAGATTCTCCTGCTTTTTTTTTCCCTTGTGAGTCAGTATAACTTTTGCCAGCCCAGAAGTTGGGCAGCCAATATTTTACATTTTCACAATGTTTTCTCCAACTTTCATAAAGTAAATACATAGTTAATATGAGTTAAAAAGGCCAGGGACACTTCTTTGTGAAGAATCTGTACAGCAGATCATGCCCATAGACGATCCAGAAAAGAAATTTGAGGTTGAATTTTTTAATGTTGTGATGGATAAAGCAGTATCTGCTGTTGATGAAAGGTTTAATACCTTGCAAGTACACCATGAACAGTTTGGATTTTTGTATGACATAACTAAATTCAACGAAATAGGAAAACAAGAGCAACTAATGACAAAATGCAAGAATCTAGAGAGCCTCCTGAAGCATGGTGATAGTTTTGATTTAAATGGACTTGAACTGTACGAAGAATTGAGTACACTGTCATCAATGTTGCCACATGCAAAATCGGTGATGGACATTGTACAGTTTATTCATACCCGCAAACCTGTTGACATATATCCTAACGTGTACATTGCCACTCGTATTCTACTGACAATTCCTGTAACAGTAGCATCAGGAGAACGGAGTTTCTCAAAACTAAAGCTCATTAAAAACTATCTCCGCTCTACAATGAATCAGGAACGCTTGACTGGTCTTGCTGTTCTTGCGATCGAACAAGACACGACTTTGTCTTTGTCATATGATGACATTATTACTGATTTTGCAGCCAAAAAAGCCAGAAAGATTGCTTTTAATTAAAAACAAATCTTTGTTTCAATACCTCTTCATATAAATTTCCAATAAAATTTTGATAAATTAAAAAAATATATATTATTTGCATTATTCTGACATATCAGAATTTTTTCTATAGTGCTGCTTCTTTAGTGCTAGTCCATTAGCATTACAGTGTGCTTAATTAAGTTTAACTGGTTTTAATAATGTGAATGTGGCAAGTTTTCCAATACTATAAGCTTATGTTTGTGTTGCTAAGAGCAGATCAGGCACAGGGGCACCAGTTTAATAATCTCGCCTAGGGCACCATAAATCCTAAGGCCGGCCCTGCATGGGAAAGTTATTCTGCCTTAACTCTGCTGAGGACACTGTTAAGGTGTGGCATTGGTTAAAGGAAGAGTAAAATGGAGCCCAGCCAGTGCCACCTACCTGTCCCGCACAAGAATTCCCGAGACTCTAAGCTGTTCAGGGGGAGACCTGCCCCCTTGCCCCCTTGAAGGCACTAGAATCCATGTGACATTTCCTATGCTCCCAGCCACATGGAAAATAAGTGCCTGATGGGAGCCAGCCAGAGACTGAAGCTGGCACAGCAGCTTCAGAAAACAATTCAAGCATACCAACACGCACTTCTGTTCCCTGCAGTTGTCACTTGGAACATGCTCTCTTGTGTGCAGACTGGCTGTTTGCTCTAATTCCTCCTGCCCCTCCTTCAGTGTCTCTAACCCTTCCTGCCCCTCCCTCCTTTTCTTTCCATCTAGCTAATCCCCTCCTAATGTAACCCCACTGAAAGGATTTTTTTAAAAAAGAAAATTATGGGACTAACATGATATTTGCAGCCATCAGTATTGTTCATTCTGCTTGTGTTTCTATCCCTTTCCCCCTACTCTCTGTTTTGTCTATTTAGACTGTAAACTCTTTGGGTCAGGAACAGTCTCTGATTCTCTGTTTGTACAGTACCTAACACAATAGTCCCCTCTTATTGGTTGTCTTCGGAGTACTACAATAATAAATGTATAATTAATTAATTTTGTTTTGAGGGGTGGAAAGACAGTTTTCAAGATGCAGATTATGGTAAACCTATGGAATGAATTACCGGGTTGGGGAAAAATGCAACCGAAGTGAAGGTTAAAAACAAGTGCAGTGGTTAGAAAAACATCATTTCAGAAAATTGTGAGCAGGTTTCTCTTCCTTCTGCTTTTATTTTCCCACCACCCTCCGTCTCCTGTTCCTTTTTTATTGCAAATATAGTAATAAAAGACAAGGCTGTTTATTGTTTAATTCACCTTTCAGATGAAACCTAAAACGGATAATGTGAGCATTATAAAATCCCTTAGCTGTTTTTGTAAAAGTAAAGGTGTTAACCTCAAAGTCCTGGCTGAATTTCAGTCTGGGCAATCACAGTCTCCCTACTGTACCTCTGTCCACCCTGTTGTAGTCTTCATATTATGAACTATTGTGCAGCTGTTAACATTTAAACAGTTGAGAGAGATGCACTGTTTAGGATCCTATGTGAGATCAGATTAATATTTCTTTCTAATCACTGGTGTTTGAACGATTGTACATTGTCGTTAAATATTTGTCACAAGATTTGACAACTGATGATGATTAGCTATAGAGTGTTATATTGGTGTTATGGTTTTAAGTTTTAAAATAGGCCAAAATTTGCCCTCAGATACACTTAAGTGATCCCATTAACTTTATTCTATTTTCATACTGATGGCAGAACTGACTGAATTTGTGTAGTTGTAAATTAGAACAGAAGGAAGAGCCCGTTAACTGTACTTTGAGACTTTTTTTCTTTTTTAAAGAACCAATTCAGTGTTGCATCCAAGAGTTGACTACATTTCATTGGTGTAGATAAAGTTTTTCAGAATTGTGTCATTTTAAATTACATAATCTTACCATGGTTTAGAAACAAGTGATTTATCCTTGTAAAAAAAGTGGCTACATGCAATATGTTTTTAAACCTGCATATGAGATGTAGTATAATATGTACTGATGTTCACCATACTCATAAAAGTTTTTTCAAATTTGTAAAATGACGTCTAATGTATATCAAATATGAAAACAAGCCAGAAGTGTAAATCAGGCTGTAGGTATCCATAATTAGTCCATCATTTATTTGTCTTTTATATTTTAGTCAGCAGCTCTGATCCTCTAATTATGGTCAATAAGATTGCAGCAGCTGCAGATTTCTATTTAAATCCAGGGTCAGAATAACTCAACTGGGGAATTATGTTCATAGCTGAGTATTAAGAGTTAGTGTGTTACAATTTGTTTTTCATTTGAGAAAAACGCTGTCATCACTCTATAGTGGGGTGTTCATTTTCTTTAAGGGATTAGGTATAACTTTAATAGTTTTAGTGTTTTAAAATGCAAGGCTTCTACTTGGTGTTCAGAAATTCCAGGGACAAAGACTTCTGTTTTACCCTAATTGGTTGAAAAATGTGTATCAGATTATTTTTAGTCTTCAAATTATATTAACGTCAATGAAGATGCACCTCCTTATACCAGGTCTGAATTTTGTGCACTGAATCCTGAAGAGTGAAAGAAATATTTCAGTTTAGGGTTTTTTCAAATCCTCTTCCTGCTTGTTTTAACATCCAAATATATAGTGAGAGTAATCTTAAATTATTCTACTTGATCTTTAGGTACATTTTATGATCAGATTTTTAAACTTGAATGCCATCTTTGTAGTGGCGAGAGCACAGGATTGGGACTCTCAAGACCAGTTTCTATTCCCCCCACCGGTGCTATTGGCCTGCTGGGTGACTTGATCAATTATTTCAGCTCACTCTGCCTGTTTCCCCATCTGTGAAACTGGGATAATGATTATTAACTCCCTTGTAAGATGTTCTGAGATCTTCTGCTAAAAACCCACTGAAAGTATTTAAAAAAGAAAAAATGTGGAGCTGACATGACATTTGCAGCCATTGTATAAGCTATACATGAAACAGGTATTATTAGATTGACTTTAGACACACGAGTTTGGAAATTTAAGCCTATATTTGTAAATAAAAGCTTGACAAGGATTGGAATACACAATCAGTTACGGTATGTAACCAATTACCCACAGATAATTGTTAACTTTAACTCTTTTAGTACCCAAAAGATCATTAGTTAGCTGTTTTCATTTAATACATTTAGGAATCAAAGGACTCCCTGGTAGGTTAGCTTTAAGTTTTATTTCCGTTAGCTTTCAATATCAGTGCTGTATAGAATAATACAGATGAGATTCAAGGAGAGTAATGAAGGGATAGAAAGTAGAGAAGTCTTCTTAGCTATGATATGAACTTTATCTTTCTCCAGTGGGTCCCCCATGCCCCGGCCCATCCCACCCCAAGCCAAGCATTCTTAGTTCAGCTATAGTCCTGGGAGTTCTAAAGACAGAGCAGCTGTCCTTTTTTTTTTTTTTTTTTTTACCAGAATGTCCTGTATATGCTAATAAGCCCATCATGGCCTATTTTTGGAAATGGGGAAGTTTGTTAAAAGCAACTCATAATTATTGCTCAGTAAAATAGTTTCTATGTTCCTTCAGTATTGTTGGGTGGCAGCAATAGCTTTTTTCCAGTGAGAGATCAGTTACTTGATGTCACAGGCAGGTGGAAAGATATCATAGGAACATAAGAATGGCCGTATCGGGTCAGACCAAAGGTCCATCTAGCCCAGTATCCTGTCTACCGACAGTGATCAATGCCAGGTACCCCAGAGGGAGTGAACCTAACAGGTAATGATCAAGTGATCTCTCTCCTGCCATCCATCTCCACCCTCTGACAAACAGAGGCTAGAGACACCATTCCTTACCCATCCTGGCTAATAGCCATTAATGGACTTAACCTCCATGAATTTATCCAGTTCTCTTTTAAACACTGTTATTGTTCTAGCCTTCACAACCTCCTCAGGCGAGGAGTTCCACAGTTGACTGTGCTGTGTGAAGAACTACTTCCTTTTATTTGTTTTAAACCTGCTGCCCATTAATTTCATTTGGTGGCCCCTAGTTCTTGCATTATAGGAATAAGTAAACAACTTTTCCTTATCAACTTTCTCGACATCACTCATCATTTTATATACCTCTATCATATCCTTCCTTAGTTTCCTCTTTTCCAAGATGAAAAGTCCTAGCCTCTTTAATCTCTCCTCATATGGGACCCTCTCCAAACCCCTAATCATTTTAGTTGCTCTTCTCTGAAACTTTTCTAGTGCCAGTATATCTTTTTTGAGATGAGGAGACCACATCTATATGCAGTATTCAAGATGTGGGCATACCATTGATTTATATAAGGGCAATAATATATTCTCCGTCTTATTCTCTATTCCCTTATTAATGATTCCTAACATTTTGACCACTTGTGCACACTGCGTGGACATCTTCAGAGAACTATCCATGATGACTCCAAGAGCTTTTTCCTGATTTGTTGTAGCTAAGTTAGCCCCATCTATTGTATGTATAGTTGGGGTTATTTTTCCCAATGTGCGTTACTTTACATTTGTCCACATTCAATTTCATTTGCCATTTTGTTGCTGTAGCAGGGTGGACCACTGCTCCGGCCTTGAAAGGGTTAAAACAGCCCTGGATAAGGGCTGGGGCTGGAGAAAGCAGCCTTTTAGGCTGGGCTGATTGGGGGAAGTGGTGGCAGCTGGAGCCATGCCCCAAACTGAGCAACAGGCCCTTATATAAGGCAGAGAAGCCAGGAGCACAAACAGTCTCCCTCTGCCTGTAGAGGGAGAAGGGCCTGGCTGCAGGGAGCTAGTACTGGGGGTTGCAAGGTGCAGCCCAGGGGTAGGCCAAGGCAGCAGGTCCAAACCCTCGTCAGTGATGAGTTGGCTGACACTTCAGTCTGCCCCAGGGCGTGGGGCTAGACAATGACTGGCAGTAGCCATACACTGAGGCAAGGTGGGAATAGAGGGCGGGGGTTCCCTAGGGAGCGGAGACCATGAGAACAAGGGGTCATTGCCAGGGGGCAGCACCCTATGTAAAAGGGCACTGGGTCCAGAGAGGGACAAGGGGCCAGTAGCTGGAAAGATGGATCACCGGCCTGCAGAGGGCGCTCTGGACACTGGACTGAGCTAATTCCCAGGAGTGACCAGCAGGAGGTGCCGCAGGGGTGAGTCCGACTGGGTTACAGTTGCCCAATCACTTAGTTTTGTGAGATCTTTTTTCACAAAGATTATTACAACAATGTGTTCTGTCAGATTTCCCTGGGTAGGCAGGGCCCAGTGGCTTACCTGAGCCCCATGGGCCAGCCCACCAGCTCATGTGATGCCTTCCTGCCCTCTTCCATCCCCCAAGGGAAGAGGGGACCACTGACGAAGCCTCTGCCCTTTCCCTCCCCCCCAGTCCACACAAGGACCCTTTTGCTTTTGAGGTTGCAGGAGTTGCATTCTGTTTGTTTTTGTCTACTTTAATCACTACATAGGGCAAGATGTGTTTTACTGATGCATTCAACAACAGTCATGGTATTTACAAGAAGGGGCACAAGAAGTAAATGGTACAGTTTGACTTTTATGTTTCTCCAGCCTGTTGTGACACACAATTTTTTTCCCCCAAAACTACCACCACATTTCATTTGCAAAAAGCCATTTTCCATATCAGGTTAAAAATATCATAACATTGCTCAGTTGAAAAGATCTTTCTCACTTCCTCTGCCTAAGAAATCAGCCAGCATTAACTGTGTCAGCCTCACAGTCCTATTTTGGGGGCTAATTTGACAGTATTGGATGTAAAGTTTAAACCAATCTTTTGGGATACCATTTTTTTCAAGCCTCTGCCTACTTCTAGTATGCTTGATCTGTAATACACAACATCGACAACTTCACCATAGGATTCCAAAGATGAGGACTTTGTAATTGATAACATTTTCACTTGTGTGCAGTCCCTCAGGAGAAAGGTTTCAGAGTGGTATTCGTGTTAGTCTGTATCAGCAAAAACAATCTCTCCTTATGGCACCTTAGAGACTAACAAATTTATTTGGGCATAAACTTTTGTGGGCTAAAACCCACTTGATTGGATGCATGAAATGAAAAATACCAGAGCAGGTATTAATACATGAAATGAGGGGGTTGCTTTACCAAGTGTGAGGTCAGTCTAACAAGATAAATCAGCTAACAGCAGGTTACCAAGGGAGGAAAAATAACTTTTGAAGTGGCAAGATAGTGGCCCATTACAGACAGTTGACAAGAAGGTGTGAATAACTGTAGGGAGAAATTAGTATTGGGGAAATTAAGTTTAGGTTTTGTAATGACCCAACCACTCCCAGTCTTTATTCAGGCCTAATCTGATGGTACCCAGTTTGCAAATTAATTCCAGTTCTGCAGCTTCATAT
This sequence comes from Gopherus flavomarginatus, assembly GCF_025201925.1. Classification (NCBI taxonomy): domain Eukaryota; kingdom Metazoa; phylum Chordata; order Testudines; family Testudinidae; genus Gopherus; species Gopherus flavomarginatus. Next base: position 167,593,936 of record NC_066617.1, on the reverse strand, counting down.
TGGAGTCTGTTTTTGAAGGTTTTTTTTTGTTGAAGAATTGCCACTTTTAAGGTCTGTTATTGAGTGACTAGAGAGATTGAAGTGTTCTCCTACTGGTTTTTGAATGTTATGATTCCTGATGTCAGATTTGTGTCCATTTATTCTTTTGCATAGAGACTGTTCGGTTTGGCCAATGTATGTGGCAGAGGGGCATTGCTGGCACATGATGGTGTATAGCACATTGGTAGATGTGCAGGTGAATGAGCCCCTGATGATGTGGCTGATGTGGTTAGGTCCTATGATGGCGTCCCTTGAATAGACATGTGGACAGAGTTGCACGCGGGTTTGTAGCAGACTTTGGTTCCTGGGTCGGTTTTTTGTTGTGTGGTGTGCAGTTGCTGGTGAGCATTTGCTTCAGGTTGGAGGGCTGTCTGTAGGTGAGGACTGGCCTGTCCCCCACGGTCTGTGAGAGTGAGGGATCGTCCTTAAGGATAGGTTGTAGATCCTTGATGATGTCTGGAGAGGTTTTAGTTAGGAGCTGTAGGTGACTGCTAGTGGCGTTCTGTTACTTTCTTTGTTGGGCCTGTCTTGTAGTAGGTGACTTGCCACAAGGACTCCTCAGGAGAAAGAACTTTGAGATTCCTAATCTGTGTAAAACTTCCAAAAACTTTCCAATTTCGAAAGAAAAAAATAGTAATTTTAAGAGATGTTGATTAATCCAGGGCCCAGAATGGAAGGATACATTTGTTTAATTGTATTTGTGTGAAAAGTAATCTGCAAGAAGCTTTTTTTTTTTTTGGTGGGTGTGCGTTCTTGCTTCTTTAGTTGTTGGTGTTATGCAGTAAAGTCAGTACAACATTAGCAGTGCTAGTATTACTTGTCAAACAGTGTTAGAATGTCCACCCTGATAGCTCCAGCTTGTTACATGTTATAATAAAAGTAAATAATAATAATAATTGGAGATATACCAATCTCCTAGAATTGAAAGGGATCTTGAAAGGTCATCGAGTCCAGCCCCCTGCCTTCACTAGAAGCATTATTCTATTGGTATTTTCAGAGCATAGGGGTTGAATTATGGTTATATTGTCTGAAATAGATTCTTGCCATAAAAACAAACATAAGAAAGTTAGTCTGAAATATTAAATTAGGAGAAGAGATTTTGTTCTCGGCTTTTACATCAGGTTCAAAATTCCTTTAAGTTGCTCTCAGCAGTGTCATTTCAGAAAAATTCTGGGGAAAGGGGGCAAGTTGTGTTAGCATATAGAACATTATATGTGATTATGTTTTATCCTGTGAAGTTTTTGGGCAGAGGGAGGGAGTGGAAAACACATAGACCTATGAAAAGTGGGAGAGAGATGGGTGGGAGGCAGCTGACCTCTTGACTCATAGCAAATGATGCCAATGGTTGTTATCCCATGAAATTACCTTATTAAAACCTAATTAGTTGGTTTTTTCGATCAAAGTTACTCTGACTTTGAAAGGAACCTTCTACTTTGACTTGACTGTTTTCTATCCCTCAGTTTGTTTTTATACAAAATAATCCAAGGTCAAAAAGTATGTGACAGCCTACAGCAGACTAAGTACTGTACCTGGAGGATTGGTGACTTCTCACGCTCCTCCTCACCCTGGTGAGAAACCAACTTTGCTGTCTTTTGTTCAGGTTTGGTGGTGAGAGGAGAGGTCTGATGTATTTCCCTGGGAAATAAACCCTATCCTTCTATATCTTTTTTAAAACTGAAATTCACAGACGTTCCTAGTATATGTGAGTGTTCAAATTAGCCTGAAAACCTAATGTTTTATTAAGGGGTCATGTCACTAATTGGTCACTTGAGCAATGTTTCTGTCGACTCTTGAAATACCAGACCTTATTTTTTCCCCATGTGTCATGTACCACTGATAATGTATGAATGAAATAAGTTTCACTTGAATTATGTAACGTGTTGACACAAGACAAAGCAAGCAGCAAAGAAAGACCAATGCAAAAACCTGCGTTTTCTGCTGATGGAAAGAGCTTCAAATATCATGGGCAAGTGAAAGTTTTGTAGACAAGAAATCTAATGTTAATCATACTGTTCATGCACTTGATTCATGAGGCACAGTGCCAGCTAGGCAATCTTCCAGGAATTAAAGATTAATCTTTAATTAAAGTTTGTCATGTGATGAAAGCTTCAGAAATACACCCAACCAGAACTGGTGACCCTAAGCTAACAAATGTTCTAGATACACCTCTACCCTCATTACACCTCTACCCCAATATAACATAAATTTGGATATAACGTGGTAAAGCGCCGCTCTGGGGGAGTGGGGCTGCACACTCTGGCAGATCAAAGCAAGTTTGATATAACTCTGTTTCATCTATAATGTGGTAAGATTTTTATGGCTCCCGAAGACAGCGTTATAGTGGGGTAGAGGTGTAGTTGTAGAAATCAGAATTTTGTCTGAATAGAGACTGCATGATGAGGTTGGATGGCAAGTGGTGTGTACGGAAAAGCTGACCCTTTCCTCTTCAACTCTAGTGAGCCTTTGGAGGTGGAAAACCATAACGTCTGCAAAGATTCCATTCAGAGAATAGTAAGGAAAATTTATTAGTGTTAAGGGGACTATAGACATTACCTTACCCAGTTGAGGATGACTAAAGTAAATATATAAATGACTGTGAAGGAAAGAAAATTGCCCATTTATAGAAGAGATCAAAAACTTTTGGAACCTTTCAAAACCAAAGTGAAAGTTCATTTTTGCTCCTGGCATGGCTAGCAACATGTTAGAACCAAATGATTGAGCAGGCTTAGGCTAGATCTTTTTGCAAGATACACCTGTGTAAACGTGTAATGAATAATTGGCATGCTGCATGATAGCTCACATTTGCTGAGGAATGTTATACTTACACATTGACTTTATTCTTCATTAATTTCATTTTCAAGACACTGGTGCCTCAGGGGACTATAATTGTGAATGAGAAAAGCACGTAGAGCTCCTCCAGTTCATCAGCTTTAGCATGTTGTTTATCATGTTTTTAAGAAACAGTATGTTTTCGTTGTGGTAGTGCAGGATATGTTCTTTCTGGCACCTAAATTCATTGCTCAAAGCATTTAATTTGCTGACTGTCCGCTGACAAAACAATTGTGTGTGTTTTATGCCTGGGTGTGTTGGCAACTGTTATATAAAGAGAGATGTATATCTGTATTAGTGTTGAGTGAGACAGTTATAGCTCCCTTTTAATGTGGCTTGTTTATCTTTCTGCATAGTAACAAATCTATTTTTAAATATTTGTCATTTTAAACTGTGGTTCTTTAATCCAACCAACATTCCTTCTTGTTTAGGAGACAGCTTGGGTTGGATACAGGAGACAGCACAGATAAATAAATAAAATAAAAATAATGCACTTTGTTAGGTGATATTATTGAAATCCTGGCTGATGGGACATATGGAATGAGATTTGGAAAATGTATGCACTGGTGCAAACTATTTGAGTATAGTAAGTGAGACCGTGCACAGAAATAGATTGTCCTGATGCAGTTTTTTTAATGGCATGCTTCCTTTATTCAGTGTTCTGGGAGAGAGTGCCACCTATAACCTATACAATTGTGTAAAATAAGCAAAAACTTCAATCCTAAAGCAAGAGGAATTCTGGTGACTTTGTTGTAATAAAGCACAGCTGTCTTAACCCTCAGTTTTGTTGTTCAAGGTTTTTTATTCTCTGGGTGGAAAAAAGAAAAGCAGGTGCGTCCGTAAGTGTCTGTCACAGTGCCAAGAGAGGGGGACAGCTGAGAATGCCAACTCAGGACAGACTGATGAGAAATGGGTAGATACACACCCAAACTGGTGGTTATTCTATAATTAGAGAGTTTACCACGGGCAGAGCAGGGGGTGGAGCACCTCTGGGGAAAAGAAAAACCCAGCGCCTATGCCCATCACCACATGGGTGGCCCATCAACCAGTGATGGCTAGTCTGAATGTAAATTTGGTGGGAGTTACCAAGGAACAGAACATGTTTGTGATACAGACACATAGCAAAGTGCATTTGAAGTTATAAAAAAAATGATATAAACAGGATTATTATACTTAGCAGAGTATAATTTTCTAAACAATACCTTACATGACATACTTTGTTTAAGATTTGTGGCAATTGTATAATAGCGGTAGCAGCAATGATATAAATGGTCATCTTCCTTTTCATATAGCATGACATCTACACAAATTTGCAACCACCATAATAGAACAAGAGGAAAAGCAAGTCAGTATAGAGCTGCTCTGGATTTTTTGAACTAACCATTTTTTTGTCCAAAAATGCTGATTTATTGAAACTGAAACTTTCCAGAGAAAGAAGTCAGTTTCAGCTAAACTTTTGTCAGGAAGTTTCTCAGGTTGAAGATGAAAATACAGGTCAAAATGAGAGTGAGAGAAAAAGAGAGAGATACTTCAGAATATCTGCTAGCTCAGTAGTTGGGGCACTTAACTAGGATGTGGGAGACCCAGGTTCAAGTTTGTGCTCTAAATCGGGCAGGCGGGGGCTGGAACCTAGGCTGCCCTCATCCTAGGTGAATGCTTTAACCACACTATTGACTGTTATGGGGTGGGTTGGTATCTTGTTCTCCTTCTTTCTCCTCCGCCTCCAAAATTAGAAAGGTCTTGTTTTCTGATGCAGAACAAAAACAAATTTAGAAACCTCTACATTTTTTGCAAAACAGAATTCTTGTTTTCCACACATCCCTAGTCAGTAATATTCTTGCAACTATAATGGTTTCTCTGGGTCTTCAGTGAAGCAAGGGATCAGAGAAAACTTAAAGGTTAGCTGCAAAGTTACATATATTTTTAAAAATAAGATTCATAAGTTTGAGTTTGCAGATAATTCCTGATGTCTATCTGGCACAGAATCCTGAAGTTTGCTTTTATCAGTGTCAAGGTAGTTACCAATGAACGAATTGTCAGCCACACCTGGCAGCATTCGCTTGAGGGAAGGAGGATTCTGTTGAGGCAGTTTTGGTTAACAGCGAATATATCAGGTTGGATCTGAGTAGACACAAGCAAGACAGTTAATTCAAATGCCATTAACCCCACCATCCAAATTCATTCTTTCCCATTTGTACAATCAAACTAAATCAACCCTTTTTTTGAAGGTTCGGAATTGTTACTTTTTTTCAGTATTTTTCATTTTATCACTGTTTCTTTGTTTCCAGGTTCTCGGGAAAGCTAAAAAGCTGAAATATTGTAAGAGACCGTTCTTGTGTTTCTAGGCAGATCAGAAGCAGAAAGCATTCAAAATTTCTTGGAGTCTATATATCATGAGGTTTCCTTCTCAAAATTTAGAGATTTGGATTAATATCTGAACTTTTGAACGCTTGCCTGAGATGAACCCCAGTTCCAAATTGTTTTACATTCATCCACTACTGGTTCTAGTATTAAGAAGTTTAAAATATCATAAGTGGTAGCAGCAACAAGTGTGTCTGTAGTGTCTGGATAGGTTCAAACAAGAGCAGGCAATGTCTGGGGAGAGTTAATAGTTTATATTCTCTTGCATTCACCTGTAATTTGACTTCTGTGGATTTATTTAATTGTTTCAGGCTACTGTGGTCACTCTTAAACATTTCCCAGGTGCCTTAGATAATTTCTTGGATACCTACATTTCTGCAGATGTAATTTTTTAATTATCAACTCCAGCAAGTAGAGTAAAATATAGGAAATATTAAGATAACCTTTACATATTTATCTAACACAAAACTGGCAACGTTTTAAGGATGATAAATATTCATTCAATTACCAGAGATAATAATTATTTTCCTGGGCTAGTGCTTGGAAAAATTCACTGGTCCCAAAAGTGTTTGTACTTAGTTTTCCATAATAACAGATCTCAAGATCTCATTTCTCAAGTTCATTCCATTGGGATCTTATTTTTTTTCTCCCCCTACTTCAGTTCTGATATATTAACCAGTGTGTCTTAAATGGCTACTTAGAATTAATTCTTAATTGCATTGAAACCTGAAATTTATAGATATTCCAAGAGGGTGCTATTCACCTTCATTCAGAAGGTCTGCCCACTGCTTAAGTCCACTTAGGGCTGCAAGCTAGGTCTTTAAATAGGACTCAAGTGGTGGATAGGCATTGGACAGTCCTTTTGCATTAGGAGAATTTCACACAGATGTATAAACTAAGCATTGGTTTGTCTCCTGTACTTCCTGAGAACTTTATAAGCATATTAAATTGAAGTAGAGATGGGGAGAAAAGCAAGATACTAAACTGAATATGATTTAAAGTCCACAAGCTGCTAGAACCAGAGACAAATGTGAATTCCAGCTTTCTACTGTAATGGGGTATGCATTTGTACACCTACAGTTCTCAATACTGTGTGTAGTGGAGGTCATTAAAAGTCAACATGTGCCAACCATTGCCACACACAGAGTTACCACAGGTATCTCCTAGTCTAAGTATGAAGGAAAACTCTGGTAATCACAGATACCAGTGAGTAGTAATTATTGGCAAATGCTGTCTTTTTTTAAATGGCAAGCTCTGTATTTGAACTAAAACTGTCAAAACCAGTGAGTCTAAACGTGTTTGGTTTGGTTTGTCCCTAGTCCATGACTAAATATAGCAAGAAGCACAAAATGTGGCTTTATGGTATACAATGGCATTTTGAAAGATGTCACCTCATATTTTCTGTAATTTATTTAAATCTTCACACAGTTAAGCATTTTGCTGTTAGACATACATAAGAAAAAGCTAGGCAAGTACGTTGAAAGATATCTGTATCAGTGTAATGAAATAGATGATATGTAACCAGAAGACGACATTTTAGTATTTTCAATATCTGTCCTGATCAGATGATTAGTGCGCTCTGCTCCCGGGTTCCATCCCACCCCAGAGATAGCTGCCCTTCAGTGGAGCTCAATTTGATTTCTATATAGCTCTTACCTCATGGGAGTGTTGAATTGCTTATTAGTTAATATATATAAAGCTTTTTTATATCTGATCATAAAAGACGCAAGGAATCAACAACAGGTCCAATAAAAGTACCTTCCCATTTAAGATAGAATACTGCTGTAGTGAATATGAAATCTGGACAGTAAGAAAATACTTTTTTTAATGACTTTGAATAACATTTTTTTCCCTCTTCTCTAATATGCTAGCTCCCATTCTTGGTTGATAAAACCACGCCATACAAGGTACATATAGAGTTAATTAAAGTTGCTAACTCACTCAAAAGGTGCTGCTATGCCTTTTCCTTCTCCATGGTTCCTTCTTTAGGAAGCAAACTCTTTAACGGGCCTCCAGTTTGCTTTTAACATAGAAGTTACACTATGCCCAACCAGGGCATCAGTGTCTTTCAAAGAAAGTGCTTCATTTGTGAAACTAGTCAAATGGCTCAGTGATATATTTGCTTCTTATCTCTTTACAGATATGAACTAGTGCTGGAATAATACAAAAGCTGCCAGAGTAGTTAATAATTATACCTTATATTTTTATATCACCTTTTTCTGGCTCTCCTGCACTAGGAGGTCAGATTAAAACAAAGAACCTAGTAAGATACTCATCAGGGACACTGAGATGGAAAATTGGGCCTGTCTTATTCTAACAGCTGAATATCAACTAGTAAAGAGGCTTAAGAATGGGAGAAGGCTGGGGTGGAGAAAGAACAAGGAGCGTGCTTCATGATCCTCTCTGCCTTCAAGGAACTACCTACTCTATGGATTAACAAGAGGGAAGAATCCCATGTCAGATAGTCCCCTGCCTTCCTAGAACTTGCCACAGGCCACTCCAAAGTTTGTGGCATCTGTGTCCAAGTGCACAGTATGTTTGATTGTAATAGTAGTTTTCAAAGTTTAAATATGTGTGTATCAGTTAGAAATATTTATAGATAAACATTTCAAGAGTTATATTTCTTGCTTGCTCTTGGCTCCTGCTGCCTATTCCTGACTGCTTATTTCTTTCAACTAGCCAAACAAATGGTGCTTCCAGGTGGCATTCTCAGACTCTTCTGGTCTGTATACTCTTTCCAAAGTATTATCACTAAGCTGTTCCTTTAACATACAGTTGTTTTTATTGGACTGTCCTTTCAAAGGTCCTAACTTGTGGATGGGGAATTCTCTCCCCAAAATGTTTTCAAATATCACATGTGGAGAAATTTTCTTTTATGATAGTTTTAGTTAAGAAATTCTTTTCCTTGTATGTCATGTTGTTTTAGCCACTGGTAGTCTTCCACTGCAGTGAATATTTGCATTTTTTTTTTGGCAAGTGAAGACAGAAGGATTATATTTCACAGGTAGCTATGAGTCTGAGAAACTTCCCTTTAGTGATGACCTCAGTGTAATAGACATAGTGTTTGTACCTGTAGACTGAGGGTCAGATTTTTACTAATACATGCCAAAAGCTAATGCAAGTGAGGAAAAGGCAAGAGTACTCCACCCAAACCCAAGGTTTCACTGGGATTGTAGACTAAATTTGCCAGTAGCTGGAGAGGTGTGGAACCCCAAAATGCTGCCTTTTACTCAGCAACTGGCATAGCCATTTTGTTCCTCAATATACTACACTGGTCCCACACATGCAGCCAGGTCAAGGGCTCCCTGCTAGGTCTTACTGGAGAGCAGCAGGGGACACTTGGAGAACCACTCCAACACTGCCAGCTGGGCAACATTTATCTTAGACGATTCTTCAGTGGCTGTCCATCACGCACTCTGTCCGTTCCTTCTAGAGGGTCCTGCTATGCCAGTATCTTTTAGCTGAGAACTTTTGTGATGCTCCCATCTCCAGCCATCCCAATAAGAAAACCATGGATTTATTAAGGGGAACTGGTTGGGCTTCTAGGTTTACCAGTTGGTATCCACTCCTGGCCCTCAACTCCTTAGAGTTTCTCCTTTATAAATTTTACTAAAACTCTTAAACTAAAATAAAATCAAGAAAATATATCACTAGGGCTAAAGGATTATTAATAATACTATAGTAAGAATAAAATACTCTGTCAAATCAGAATCAAATCAAGCAAATTAATCTCAATATTGCCTTGGACTTCAATTATCAAATGAATACCAAAATATAATTCATCCTTATATAAATTCTTAAGAAGAGTCTAAGAAATTCTCCATTTGGGTATAAATCCCAACCACAAAATTTCACCAAAATCAAGTAAATTTATCATTTATGTCTACTTAAGAAGCTTAATACTGAAATCAGGTTATCATCTAATGTCTGAACCATAACATCAGAGCCAATGATAAAGATTCCGGTATGAAGGTTAGCCCTTTATCCTCCAACAAACCCCAACAGAGATGTTATCTTGCAGACTTTAATAGAACACTCTTAATAAGAATAATTATCAGAATTCTTATTTACCAAAAAATACAGGTGACAATCTGAGTCTCAAGACACAGATCACACTTTATTAAATGTCTTTTATGAAACAATAGTTACAGTTGCTTAACCCTGGGGACCGTCTCTTTCTAGCGCCTTGCACATGGGGTCTGTTGGTGCTCAAACATACATGCAAGCGCACAGCCACAGTTTCACAACTTAAATAAATAGAAAAGGCCTGGACATCTCCATGCTACTAAAAATAAGACCAAAAAAAGATGTGTATGTGAAAAGTGTGATACTTAAAATGATAAGCTCTTGCAGCCTTCTTGACTTTTGCAGAGTAGGAGGTGGAAGTTCAAGAAAGATCCATACTAGGATGTTCTGCTGCAGTCTCAGGGTGCAGGGGCCACTGGAAGCTGGAGAGGCTTGATTGTTGATGCTGTGATCTCCTTTCCTCAAGATAATCAGTCTTGGAGATTCTGGTCTGGAAAGTCACTCTTCCACTGCCACACCCCAGAATACTGGACATTCCAGGCCTTCCAGGGATGGCATGGACCTGCCCTTGCCAGCATGACTTCTCACACATGGTGTGTGCAAGGTCACACTGCATAGGGAAAGCCATATTGAAGAGTGCATCCCTCCACAAGCATGACCTCAGATGCAGTGTGTGTGGCAATGCTTGTAGGAGTGGGCTGGCATGCTTTTCAAAATGGCATCCCTTGCCTGATACTAGACAAAACCATGACTGGTTTTGCCTCAGTACTGGAAGGGGGGCAAACCTTCTACTTACTGACCCGAAAGGCCTTCATGTTCTGTGTATGGCACCTTTAAATTTCTAAGAAATCTGCCTGATTTCAGAGACTGCAGTCACTTTGTTTTCAGAGAAGCTGCCACTTGTTCAGAGAAAATACACACTGTGCTCTCTGAAGGAGCCTTTGTTTGGGTCTGTGCAGGGATTTCCCTATACACACACCCTGAATTTCTCCAACACCCCTCCCAGTTTTGTGAACTGGTTGCATGCAGTGTTGCCAATTTAGTGATTGTTTTGAAATTTCAGTTGAAACTGAAACATTAATATGCTCTTCAAAAGCATATAAAGTATATGATAAAAGTATAATAGATTTTAAAAGTATGAACATAGACTAGCTTCCTTATACGGCTGTTGTTTTTATGACAATGTCAATGCATTCATTTCAGTTGTGTTGGCCAACCTATACAATTATGATTTGTAAGCAAAGTCTAAATGAGCTCTCCCTGACAGTGAGTGATGAGCTGGGGGTTAGGGGGAATGGCTTCAGGACCAGACTGTATTTACATTCACACCTAATCTACCTAGGTATCCAGCAAACAGAGCTGTGTTGCCCAAGTGATAGATTCTGGCTGGGGTTGGGTTACAAATCACTTGAATGTGAGCAGATGGTGGTGGTGGTAATGAAATGTTATTCTTATTGTATGAGTAAAGGGCAGTAGAACTGTACTTAGCCTGAAGAGAGAGGGGGGGCATGAAGAGAGAGGGGGGGGACAGGTGTTTTGCTTGATGGTGTGTCTGAGTCACAGGTGATATTTGACCTGCCCCTCTCTACTGTTTAAAGACTGAGCTGATTAGGCTCCGTAGATAGTCTTTTGTTTTGCTAAGTGACCACTACAGCTGAAATCACTGATAATCAGGTCTAAGTGCCTAAACCTGTTGTGGGACAGTGTTTCTGTGGAAGACACAGCCCAGGCTGCACTAACAGTGAGGTTCCCCCACTGAGAGCTCAGCTGAAATCACTGAGAGCTGCGTAGAACCTCAAGAGACCAACTTGCAGAGGTCACAGTGGCAGGTGGCAGCAGAAGGTGATGGCACAGGGCCATTGGCAACAGAGCGATGGAGTGAACAGTGGCACAATGAACAATGGCAGCACAGTGAACAACAGTGGCCAGAGTGAACAGTAAGAAGGTGGAGGAACAAGCATATTGCCTTCTTGCCCCCAACCTGGGAGGTGAACTCATGTGAAAGCACCTCTGAACTCTGAGTCTCCACTGACCAAGGACAACACCGGTGAGCGTTAATGAGGCTGTTAAGAATGCTGGAGACACAACACTGTTCATGCGAACAAACATGGCTGTGGCATCATACTTTCTATTTAAGCAAGAGATACCACACACTACAAACTGAAGGCCAATGTTAAGTGCATTGTCACTTGTTCATCTTGAAGTTGAACACTGGTTCCAAACAAGATCAGCAAATGCTCACTATCTTTCTGCAAGAAACTCAACTGACTGGCTAAAAGACTCAACCGTTGAAAAAGTGAAGAACTTTCTCACCACATTCAAAAATTTGCATACATGGCTGATGAATGCACCTATGCAAATGGGTGTCAAGTATTAAGTCATTGTGTACGTTATCTTGATATCAGTGGTAGGCCAGTAGATGAATTTCTAGATATTCAAGTTATAAAAGATACATCGGCTGCATCTGTGACAACCCACATCTTAGAGTTAAATGTTTGTCAATTGGACCCCAAACAGATGGTTACTTGTGCATTTGATGGAGCTGCAAACTTCTCTGGAAGACATGGTGGAGTACAAGCTTTGCTCAGAGAAAAGTGTAACCCTAATCTCTTCTGTACAGACTGCAGAGGTTATCTACTCCAACTAGCACTAGTACGAACTGCAGACTCTTCAAAAGACATTTAAAAAGCTATAAATTTAATGTCTTCATTATATTCTTTTTTCAGCAAGAGTCCAAAAAGATTGAATATCTTAGAAAATATAGAAGATACACTGGGACTGAAGTTCAAATTAGTCCAACGTGGGAAAACCCTCTGGCTTTCTCAAGAGCAATCCTTGGCTGTTGTCTTAAAATTACTCCAGCTGTTATTATTGGCTTTGGAAAGCATCTACTAAGATGGGACAGATCTAAGTAGTGAGGCTGGTGGATTACTTTTGCTACTACGTTCAGAGAAGACTATTGCCGTTCTATTTCTTGTAAGTCTACTGTTGAAACCACTTGGGTCATTAAACAATGCCATCCAGGCATCTGCTACAACAGGATCAATCAGAGAGCTATCCATTGAAAAAGTACTGGAAGAAGCAAAGACTTCAGTCCAGAAGTTGACTTCTAGATTCTACTCAACCTCTACATAGCTTTTACAGGTCCCTGTCCTATAAAACACTGACAGTTGTGTGGAGTGAGGCACTACCAACCTTCTTCATCATTGAATAGAATTTTGTGTTCTGAAGGAAGTCACCTTCTGCCTGATCATGTGAATGAACTAATGAGCATATCAATTGAAAGAGTGGAAGTACCAGACACACAGGAAGCTGCCAAAGATGAATGCATTGCATTCAGGAAGTTGATTAACAGAGTTGTGCAAAATTATAAAAAGAAACCAAGAAGGATGTAGATGTCGTGCTTCATAGAAGACGTGAGTAGCCAACTTTAATTTGTGTGGTGATTTTAGAACATGAGTTAAATCTAATAAAATGGTCATGAAACATTTTTCAGTTTTTACTATGGTGCCATATAGCCCACCTTCACCCTCATGGTCTCACCCCTCATCGGCTCTGACACACACACACACACCCTGTAAATTCGAAAAAAAAACACCCAACTTCAATTCCTGGGAAAACACTGGGTCTCTGCTTTTTCTAGAATCTAAAATGCGTCATTCAGGCTGAAAGCACATGGTTGTCCTTTTAGTGGAAGGAGAACTAGAGTGTTGCAAACTCTTTTTTAATATTATTGCAAGTCTGGCAATATTTGTGTTTTGGGGGTTTTTTTTCCTTGACTCTCCAGCCACTGGAGGGAAGTGATTTCATGAGAATCTCTGCTTTCATTTTTTAAAGTAAGTTTTTATCCCCCATAGTTATAGATAATCTTTGAAAATGTGCCTTGAGTACAGCCCAAGGGCTCAGAAACCAAAAGACAAATAAAAATCTAAAATGTATTTTCAAGCCAATCTCATAATTTTGGGAGAGGGGCCTAACCCATTTCTGAACATGGGGACTGGAACTAATGGAAATATAACAACGAAGTGTGAACTGAAATGGTAAGTACTGAGAACTGAAATACTACCTCCGCTACATCCCACCGTGATAGAAACATGCTGATAGTCTATAAAATTGCTCGTTCTGTCATGAAGGTCATAATATTATGACAATAACATGATGTTCTGTGCTGCTATAAATTAAATTGTTGTATGGCTATTCAAGATGGTTTTTCATTTTATGTTCTGTTCCCCTGAAAAGAATAAAATCAAGTTTAAAAAAAAAATCTCCTGGTATTTTGGCCAATATAAGCACGTTACTTCTGATGTCCAGGCCTAATACTGACTAGAAAATTACATTTTGTTTACATTAACAAAAAAACACAAACAAGCAAAAAACTCCAGCAGCAACAACTGATTGTAATTTCAACTGAGTGTAGTTATTATTTTCCCCAAACAGTTGTGTAGTGTTCCCGTGCATTGTTAAAGAAATACGGTGAACTTAAAAATCACACCTATGTACTTCTGTTGGAAATTTTTCGGGTCTGGTTGTTACAGGAGATGCCTAGAATTATTGAAAATAAAGGATTTATTTTTAGTTTACTTTATGCATTTCACAGCGGTTAGTATGTAATGAGTTTTAGGGCATGTCTATGCTGAAGCTGGGAGCATGCCTTTCAGCCTGGGTAGACAGACTTGCGCTAGGTTTGGTTGGGCTAGCATGCCAAAAATAGCAGTGTGGCCATTGCAGCATGAGTGGCAGCACAGGATAGCCACCCAAATACTGACCCTGGGGTCTGTTGGGCTTATACTCAGGCAGCTAGCCTATGTCACCACAGCCATACTGCTATTTTTCACATAGCTATCTCAAGCAGCAATAACGCATGTCTGTCCACCTAGGTGCTGTGTAGACAAAATCCCAGTGTTCATGTGAGTCTTTCAAACAGCAAGAAAGGAGAGAGAGCATTTAAAAGGAAAAATGTGAGTTTAAAACCCACAAAAGTTGGCAGGGGGCTCAAAGGCAAGTGCAGTCCCTGAAATGACATTTAGTTCGCTTTTTGAAATTAGTAGATTTCAGGGAGACTGCCCCTTTAAACAGCTGTTGCCTATCACTAGCGTGTTGAGCTGCCTTGTATTCTGATATTCTCTTAGTGAATGAGAAGAAAACTCCTCACCTCTTCTTTTTCTTTCTTCCCCAGTTAAAAGACAAAACCTGAAAGTCCAGATCAACGCAACTGATGATACTATTTGCATGAAATACCTTCGGCTAAGTCCAGACACCAAACTCCAAGGCTTCATCCTGGGATATGGAAGCAGCGGCTTCTCTAACCAGTATATCCCTCTGCCTTCAGAAGGAAAATCCTATGTAACGGAAGTTGGTAAGGCATTATGGTTTTGAGTGCTACTTTTGGTCAGTGGACAGGGGATTGGAATTAAAAGAATGAGAATCTGGTTTTTGGAATTTTTTTTCTTAGGGAGGATGGAATGAGTTGTGTGTTTGTTTTTGTTCAGGAACTTTTGCAAAGTTCTCAGATAGCAGAGGAATTGGGAGATCATTTAAGGAAAACGGGTATTTCTGGTTCTGGAAAATTTTGATGTTGGTTGACCATTTGGTTTACATATTTTTTTAACTGCTGAATTTTTTTTTCTGATATTGGCTGTATGCATTGCTTAGATTGGGTTATTTTGGATACAATTGTAGTCACCAGAGACAGGCAAGGTACCAGGGAGTCAGGTGCCAGTCAGGATTTAGGCCCCTGTTATAGGGTTCAGAGACTCACAATGGCAACTGATGTGGGCCACATGAATCCTAACTCAGGAGTATAAAAGCTATCTCCCCTAAAGCTACCATCTGAGGCGTTACCGCTGACGGGCATGCTCAGGTGTTAACCCCATTCTGAGTCTGGCCTTGGTTTGAAAAAGTTTATAATCATTCATGTTTTCCTTAGGCATTTCAGCCGCCACCTCTGCTAAGGGTCCACTGAGCTGTGGCCTCAGCTGGTCTTCAGGGATGCTGTACCCAAGGCAGGCCCTTTCAAAATGTTCTAAGAAGGCCTCAGTGTCATCACCTGCCTTGTAGGTGGGAAATTTCTTGGGATGTGGAACAATAACTGGCGAAGGGTTGGTAGGATTGGCTGTGTTCTTCTGCTTAGCCTGTTCTAATTCCAGGGCCTGCTATTGTGCCTCCCTTTGGAGCTCTATTTTTCTTTTGTGGTCCGCATCTTTGGCTTCTTGCTCTCTTTTGTGGGCTGCCTCTTCCCTGGCCATTTCTGCATTTATTAGTTCCATCTTCCT
Source organism: Gopherus flavomarginatus (assembly GCF_025201925.1). Classification (NCBI taxonomy): domain Eukaryota; kingdom Metazoa; phylum Chordata; order Testudines; family Testudinidae; genus Gopherus; species Gopherus flavomarginatus. The sequence continues at coordinate 167,578,409 of NC_066617.1, read as the reverse complement.
TTTATGTTCGTTGTCTCTTTCTATGGCTTCTAGCTTTGCTTGTTCCTGCTTCAGGGTTTCTTTGGAACTCATGGTTCCTGTTTTCTTGTGCTGGTTGCCCCCTGCTGCTCAGTACCTGAAATGCTGCAGCTCAGGGTTGCTCGGCAACAGACTTTTTAACACTTCATAACTAGTTTTTCCCCGATAGAGTTAAAAAAAAGAGACTCTTTGATTTGCAAATATGTTTTGCTGGTCTCTGCTGTTCACAGCTTAAGCCTGCTTTGTTTAACAAAAGACCCTCGTTAAACTTAATGTCTTTGCCTTCAGAGTACTCAGAAGGAAGAGGAAAAAAAAACCCTGCAGACTTGCTTTTAAAAACCCCCTTCTCTCTGCTTATAAGCCGCTACCAGAGAAAAAAGAAAAATAATAATCTTACTGGCTTTTGGATTCCATCTATCCCACCCGCTGCCACCAGGTCATGGTATAAATCCCCACTCTGAACCTTAGAGTCCAAAAGATGGGGTACCAGCATGAATTCCTTTAAGCTTAATTACCAGCTTAGATCCTGTAGTGCTGCCACCAACCAGGACTTGGAGTGCCTGGTACACTCTGGTTCCCCCAAAACCTTCCCTGGGGACCCTAAGACCCAGACCCCCTGGATCTTAACACAAGGAAAGTAAACTCTTTCCCCCACCGTTGCCTCTCCCAGGATTTCCCTCCCTGGGTTACCCTGGAAGATCACTGTGATTCAAACTCCTTGAATCTTAAAGCAAAGGGAAATGCACCTTCCCCCCTCCTCTTTTCCCCTCCCCAAGAGGTAATACAGATTCAAGCTCCATGAATCTAAAACAGAGGAAATTCCACCTTTCCCCCTCCCTTCTCTCGCCCTGTCTCCCACCAATTCCCTGGTGAGTACAGACTCAATTCCCTTGAGCCTTAACAAGGGGGGAAAAAATCCATCAGGTCTTAAAAAAGAAAAGGTTTTAATAAAAGAAAGGGGGGAAAAAAAGTAAAAGTTGTCTCTGTAATTTAGATGGTAAATGTTACAGGGTCTTTTAGCTTATGGACACTAGAGAGAAGCCTTCCCCCCAGCACAAATACAAATTAAAATCCTTCCAGCAAAATACACATTTGCAAATAAAGAAAACAATCAAAAAGACTAAACCGCCCTTCACTTGTACTTACTATGTAAACAGAAAATTAGAGAGCCTGTAGGTACGTCTGGTCACTCTCAGAACCCAGAGAGAACAACAGACAAACAAACAACACAAAACAAAGACTTCCCTCCACCGAGATTTGAAAATACCTTGTCTTCTGATTGGTCCTCTGGTCAGGTGGTCCAGATTCACTGCTTGTAACACTTTACAGGTAAAAGAGACATTAACTCTTTACTATTTGTTTATGACAGCTCCAAACCTCCAAAGGAGTAAACTGTTTATATGTGTAGATGATAGTTATTCTATTTATTTGGGAGCTGCCTAAAGACCTAAAAACATTGTCTGTCTTTTGTTCCAGGGCCTCAGTGCACTGCAATGATATTGTCATTGAAGTTAGGCAAATTTAAACAGGAAATAAAATGTCCATTTTTAACAGAGAGGGTAGTTAACCGTTGCAGCAGTTTAGGTGGGCATGTGGCAAATTCTTCATCGCTTGGAGTATTTAAAACAAGATTGAATGGTTTTCTGAAAGATTTATTCTAGTTCATCTGCAAATTATTGGACTATAGCAGGAATTACTTGATGAAGTTCTATGGCTTGTGTTTATGCAGATCCGATTAGATCAAGTATATCCAACCTGGCTCTGGCTGCTCTAATGTAGGCGTTGTGGTGAGGCTGTGGGAGGCCTAGGATAGCATGCTGACGAATGTTGCCTTGAGTCGGAAAACAATTAAAATATTTATTTGTGGCCATTTGACCTTTCTGAATGATGTTCAACCCTCTGGTTTGAAAAATTTGGACTCCACTGGACTAGGTGATCATAATAGTCCTTTTTGTTCTTGAAATCTCCCCCGTCACTGTAGTATCAGAATACTTGGTGGTGTATGTTTATGGGAAAAAGGTATAACTGTACTGAAATTCTTAAAATGCCCCTGCTAATGTGGTTCTGGGTGCTTACAGCGATTTCATAATAAAACAGAAGAAGAGGTGGGGGAAAAGAACAGAGGGAGTTACAGTGATAACGGTAACCCCTTGGGGAGGGGGATGTGCATGGCAGGGAGGGGAATGCTAGTGTTTGTTTTTTTTTAAGATGATTAGGGGGCCAACTGGATTTTGAAGAGTGTGAATTCCTTCCTCTCGGGGCCACTGCAGCAAAGACATGATTGTTGTATAGCTGGAAACCAAACTCCTGCGATCTCTTTCTAATTCCATCAGTGATTTAGAGTTTGAGTTCAGGAAAGTCACTTACACATCTCCACCGAAGTCACAGAGTTTAACAAGTCTGAATTAGACTCTTCGTATTATGTCTGCAAATGGGGTATAATGCCTTCTGTAATTAACTTTCAGGAGTGCTGAGGCTTAACTGATGTTTGTAAAGTAGTGAGGTCCTTGGGTGAAAATAGCAATGCAGCCTTCTGTAGTTCTCCTAATTTTTTTCCATTTAATAGGAATGATGCTACCCAGTGGTGTGTAAAATCATATGAAGCCATGGACTCTGTCAAAGGTGGACTTCAGCTGGGACACACTGCATTTAGTAGTTGTATTTTCTGTAGCTTTAATGTGTAAGGTTAGTGGCTTATAGCGAGATGAAGCTCTCAGAGCATCGCTTAACTGAGTGGTGCAGTAAATGAGGGTATCCAGCAGCATTCTAGAATTCCACAGAAGCTGTTGCTATTACACAAGCAAGATCCTGCTCCAGTGAAGATTAAAAAAAGATGATAAAACCATTGACATTTACAGCATGGAATGAAATGTGCTATATGGTCTCATATATTAGACACAACAAAGCACCAAGTCAATTACCGTCTGTGTGTTTTGTTATGCCAAAGTACTGGGGAGGACCTTTCGTTTAAAACCTCCCCCACACACATTTCATTGATAGATTCAAGCTCTCTACATTGTAATATAATCTAGTGTGACAACTTCTTAATGGCAATGCACCACTTAAAAGTTAAGGGAAATAAATATGATAAATATAATTGTGTCGTGTAACTGAAATGTAAAATACGATATGCTGTAGTTTTTAAACATTAGCATCTGTGACTTTAGGCAAACAGCTTTCTTACACAGAGCGAGAAAGAAACCAGCTGCAGAATTTGCTATCGGCTATTGGTGTACTCCTCAGTTCCACAGTGTTTATTGATTGCATTTAAAGATAACAGATTTACAGTAATTGTTAACTCAGGGGCATTTCAGGTTAAAAAGATTAAGAGTTATTTTACATGCCTTATGGAGATGTTTATTTGAATGAAAAAAGTATTCTGTACTGCATGAGAATGGAACATCAGGTTGCAAATTTCCACATAATTATATAGAATTATCTTAAGGGTAGATCCTAAGTTGTATTTATCTCATGCTCAGTGCAACTTGAGTAGGAGGAGGAAGGGAAAGGAGACAAAGATGGCAGCAAACAGCCCCTTGATTCTTAGGCTAGCTGCTGTCATAAGTTAGAGCAGCCACAGGGCTGCTATTATGCTGGCTGGAAGGGTCCTCTGGGGACTGTTCCGCCAGTTGGAAAGTGCATCCAGAACACTTCATGTGAGGAAGGTGGGGAGAACAGGTAGCCTTGAGCTGACAGTATCAATTTTATGCTGCCAAGAGATTTTCCTGTTATTGGGGAATCCCCAATCAACCCTTTCGGGGCAGCTTGAAGTCCCTTTGTCCCCCTTGGGTGGCTCATAGTGACTTAACCTTGGGATGGGATATTAATATTTAATATTTAAACTGATATTTGTTCATTTTTGGTTCTAAAAGCAAAGAGATGTGCCAATCTATAGCTCAAGACGCGCTGTCAATTAAAATCACCTGCAACACTGTACAAAACAAAAGCCATGATAATCAGCCCAAGTCTTTAACAATGTCACTTACATTCAAACTAACTGAACAGACCAATATCTTGTTCTGTCTGAGATCTTAGCTCATTGTCTCTATATTCCACCCCTTCCCACAGGGCTGGGAAAACAGATGAGACTTGCTGATTGCCATGAAGGTCAGCTGATTCAGGCTGCTTTGGAACAGAATTGAGAGAGTGAATCTCAAAGTCAAAGTGCAGTCATAGCTCATATAAACCAGCCTGGTTCAATTTAAGTCTCCTGCTAGATGCAGCCATTGCAGCATTGCATGGGGAGAGAAGTGGTCTCTCAAGTAGGCAGGTCACAGGCCATTTGTTGCTTTAAATCTGCAGTGTTCAAGACCATAAATTGCTCCCAGAAGCCAGTAGCAGGCAATGTGGATTGTACAGCATCATATTTTCATCCTGACAAGCTGCTCCACTTATCAATAATCTAGTCATGTTCTGCACCAGTTCAAGCTTCCTAATAATGCTAAGGGATAGCCCTATGTAGAAAACATTGCAACGGAATCATAGAAGTGTAGGACAAGAACGGACCTTGAGAAATCATCTAGTCCAGTCCCCTGCACTTAAGGCAGGACTACATAATAATTAGACCATTCCTGACAGGAGTTTGTCTAAACTGTTCTTAAAAACCTCCAATGACAGAGATTCCATAACCTCTATAAGCAATTTATTCCAGTGTTTAACTACCCTCACAGTTAGGAAGTTTTTCCCAGTGTCCAACCTAAACCACACTTGCTGCAATTTAAGCCCATTGCTTCTTGTCCTCTTTTTTTTTTCTTCCTCCTCCTTGTAATAACCTTCTACATACTTGAAAACTGGTATCATGTCCCCTCAGTCTTCTCTTCTCCAGACTAAACAAACCCATTTTTTTCCTTTCCTCATAGGTCATGTTTTCTAGACCTTTAATCATTTTTGTTGCTCTCCTCTGGACTTTCTCCAATTTGTCCACTTCTTTCCTGAAATGTGGCCCCCAGAACTGGACACAATACTTCAGCTGAGGCCTTATCATCACGGAGTAGAGCTGAAGAATAACTTCTTGTGTCTAGCTTACAACACTTCTGCTAATGCATCCCAGAATGATATTTGCTTTTTGACAACGATGTTGCACTGTTGACTCATATTTAGCTTGTGATCCACTAAAACACTCAGATTTCTTTCCACGGTTCTCCTTTCTGGGCAGTTATTTCCCATTTTGTATGTGTGCAAATTGATTGTTACTTCCTAAATGGAGTATGTTGTGTTTGTCCTTATTGAATTTCATCCTATTTATTTCAGACCATTACTCCAGTTTGTACAATCATTTTGAATTATAATCCTGTCGTCCAAAGCAGTTACAACCCCTCCCAGTTTGGTATTATCCGCAAACTCTCTATGCTGTTTTCTAAATCACTGATGAAGATATTGAACAGAATTGGACCCACAATCGACCCTGTGGGACCCCACTAGCCATGCCCTTCCAGCTTGATCATAAACCGCTGATAGCTATTCTCTGGGAATTGTTTTCCAATCAGTTATGCATCCACCTTATAGTAGCTCCATTTAGGTTGTATTTCCCTAGTTTGATCCTGAAGTGATAAAGGAGTGGATGACAGTAACACAACACTGGTTTGTATATGGAAGAAAAAGTGAGATTAGAGAGAGTTTGGAATAAAGATAAACTAGGTGATTGCCACAAACAGGACAGTACCACTTTGTATGTCTAGGTGATATTGACTCTGTCCTTGGCAATGCCAACATTGTCCATTTAAAGAACTTTTGTAAACTAAAAAATATGCATATGGAATGTAATCCTCCCTGGCCCTACTTAGTAAGATGAGGGTTAAAGAAAAGAAATGACTTCCCTAATTAAACAGAAGTGCTAATGAAGGAAAATATGTAAACTCAGTGTATAAATAAGTTATAACTTCCATGTGTTCATAATGAGATAACAAACCTGTGCTCCCTCAGTACATAGACATATACTTTCCACAGTTCCCACCCTCATAACACAGTTGACATTACAGTCAGTGGGGCCAGACAGGCCAAATTTTGGCTCACGGTATGTGAAATTACATATGTTTATTTGCAGCAGGAAAAAAAACCCCATGAATTTTAAGTTCCCTTAAGACCTTTCCTAGTATTTTCAGCCAAGATGCATGGTTTGGATTAATGTGTGAGACAGGCACCTATAATACCACCACTCAATATTCTGTTGTTCTCTACAGTGATTCTTTACAAGAAGAATTTTTCTTTCACTTTTCTTTCTTTTCCAGTTAAAATATAAAATAAGTGAACCAGCCATTGTGTAAAGTAATCCAGCAGACAGGACCATAGAGAGGACATATGCAAAAGCAAAGGGTTTTGTTGATTTCCTGAACTTGTAATGTGTGTATGCTGGCTGTACTCTCTGTAGCACCATGTCTCTCTGCATATCCAGAATCAGCTCAGGGAGAAGGGTGAATAATAGTGGTTTGGTTCAAAGGCTCACCTAAAACTATTTAAATTGTAAACTTCTTGGAATACGGGCAGTGTTTTCCTATGTGGTTTATATAGCGCTGAACACACTTTCTGAACTTAAATAATAGATAAGATATATTAGCGAGACAAAGTGGATGAGATTAGAAACAAAAGCACCCTGGAACGTGCTCAGATCCTATGGAAGGGGCATCAGTATAAGTTCCTAGATAGAATTATTCAATTTATAGATGTTTATACAAAAGTCTCCGCTTTATTTGAATTTCATCTGAAACTATTGAGCCTGCAAAATAGGTCTGGAAAGAAAACCTTTTCTTTCGAAATTTCTACTATTTCTTCCTAGTCAGGCTAGAAATATTACAAGACATTCTTTCTCGCTTTATTTTGGTTCTGCTAGATGGAACCAAGCAGATGCAGAGACATGTGCAGGGGCAGCTCCAGACACCAGCACGCCAAGCAGGCATGCTGCCGAATCCACGGGACTGGGGACCTCCCGCGGGCAAGCTGCCGAAGGCAGCCTGCCTGCCGTGCTTGGGGCAGCAAAATACTTAGAGCCACCCCTGAACATATGAAAATAGGAATGAATTTTTACAAAGAGAAAAATAATATATTTTAAACCATCAAAACCAGTTTAGATTGAGTTCAATTTAAACTTTGGGGAAAGCTTTGAATTGGCTCTTTATTTTTATCCAAACCAGACCACACACCCTAACAAAAGACCATTAGCTATTAATAATGGGTGCTATGAGGATTATACTGCACATAGTATATGAAGGGGCAAATTATGAATAAATATTCAGTGGCAAAAAATGCATGCAGTTAAGGTTGCTTGGTGCTATGTTGACCCCTTGCATATCATTGAGTCGAGCAAAACTGAATGGAAATGCACAGTTAAGTTGTTCATGCAACCTTCACTCTGACCTCTTTTATCACTTCCCCAACATGCCTCATTAATACATATACTTTTACTCTCCACTCAGATGCGTGGTTTCTACCTTCAGCACCACCACTATACAAATTGTTCCAGCACTACTGCTTAGATATTGCTGGAAGAGGGTAGAGAGGAAATGTATTTTGAATCTTCTATTCTGAAAACAACAATAGTTTTTGGAAACTAATATATTTTTTAGGATCAGTTCATAAAGTAAACTTTTATGACAGCCCTTTCAAAAAATATGTCTGGAATTCTGCAGCATTCTCCAGGGCCCACGATCAGTTGTCAACACTGTTTCATATTCTGTTTGTTAATATCCATGGCCTCATGAGCTTTTGTTTTGGTTTCGCATTGCCAATTCCCTGAACTAGCTGATTATATATTCTGTCATTTTATTGTAGATTTCATATTCTCCATTACAATGACCTCCACTGTGTTTCCTTAACTAAACATTAGTTTTATTAAAATAGATGTTGAACACCCCCCCCCACAGACACACACTTTGTTTTAAGACATTTGCTAGGGTTTTGCACTGCATATTAGTCTCTTAGTGACATTGGCATGTATAACAAAAGTCATGGCATAGCAGGTAAGGTAATGAAGAAAATAAGTGTTGGCTTGTGTTATTAGGATGTGTCAGTGATGTATCCAGTGGCAGGAATGTGATTAGTTTACAGTGACACTGAAGTGTTTGCTCACTTCCATGCTGCCTTGTAGTCTTTGCAAGGTTTAAGCCAGGGGTAGGCAACCTATGGCACACGTGCCGAAGGCTGCACGCGAGCTGATTTTCAGTGGCACTCACACTGCCTGGGTCCTGGCCACCGGTCCGGGGAGGCTCTGCATTTTAATTTAATTTTAAATGAAGCTTCTTAAACATTGTTTTCTTCAATCAGCTCTATTTTGTCAAAAACCTAATTTCAGACATTTCAAACAGCTCCATAGTGACTCAAAATTTTTTAAATTTCCAAATTTGAATGACAAATGTTGTTTTCAAATTTCAACAGTGAAAATGCAAAGAAATGCCCCTCTCCTCCCACTTTTCCTTTTTATCTAGCTCTAGTTGCAAGCATAGAACTCTGAGTTCAGTGGCAAAAAAAGATTGAGTACATTTCTCAAGAGGATAGAGGGATTTATCAAGTCATAAAGAATCTAGATTCACGAGTTCAAATTTCATGACTGTTCACATAAATTCAACAAAAAGTGTGTGTGTGGGGGGGGAGTTTCAGCTAAAGCTCTGAGAAGCATAAGAAGCAAAAAGTTTGGTTTCAAGAGTCAATCTACAATCTAATTGCCTTCCACGCTTTCCCAAAATTTCGTTACCATGCCAGTTGAGAGAATGAGGGAGGCCCATTGGTAATGTCTCAGACTTCTGTGTGGGAGGCATTATGGAGGGGGCTAATGGAATGGTGAATGTAGGTTTCCTGTTAAATAGAGGAAGGGTGCTTCTATCAGAGTTATGATAAATGGAGAGACATTACAAGCACCTGCTGACTGGACACTTGGCAGCACTGTATATACCAGCCCTGAGCTCACAGCTCTAATTTAATATGTTAAGTTCTTACATTTGTACAGAATGTTCTTAATTTGGACAAGCCACCTCATTATCCAAGTTTTATTCTGTTCATGCTGAAGGACTAGCCATAATCCTGCCAAGCCATTTGCTCTTCATGCCAGTATTCATGTACCAGCAGAGCTGGGCAAGTAACATTTCAAAATAGTCAATATTTGTTTCAATTTTTAAAATGAACTCATTTTGGCTGTGTTGTTAATGTCTCTCTTTTACTTATTTTATGTGAACATTCGAGAGAGAAAAATTTATTGGAAAAAATTCACAGAAGGCAAATTTCAGTCACATACATGATAGTTGTGGAAATTAAATTTTAAATTAACATTGGGAAGTGTTGGAGGACTTGTAAACTCATCTAATTGGGTAGCAGAGACAATATCATGTAACTTAACTGACCAAACCACTAATATTGGAAGCAACAAAGCTTGAATTTTGAATATTTGCAGTCAATACAAATATTGATCGTACTACAGATATTCCATGACTAAAAGTGGCTAAAATAATCATATTATTTATTATGAATTATTTCCTCAGATCTTTATAGTAGCATGTTATATATTCAGAGTTTCTGGTGAAAACTGAGTATTTGTGTTTAACATTTGATTCTCGCTTTAGTTCACTCAGTGTCTGTCTACGCTGCAACTAAACGCTCACTGCCAGCCCATGTGAGCTGACTCAGGTTCACATGTCTCGGGCTATGGGGCTATTTAATTGTGGTACAGATGTTTGGGCTCAGGCTGGAACCCTGGGAGGGTCCCACAACTTGGGCTTTAGCCCAGGATGAACGTTTACACCATAATTAAACAGCCCCTTAGCCAGAGCCCCACAAGCCCAAGTCCGCTGACATGGTCCAGCTGAGAGTATTTAGTTGCAGTGTAGATGTAGGCTAGACATTAGGTGGCCCATTTGTCTGTGAAATGGAACCCAGGAATAGAGTGTATTGCAGCCATAGGTGGCACAAGTAGTGATGCCTATAGTTAGTAATCTTAATTTCATTCTCAAATTCAAATGTATTATGATAGTCTTTAATTACATGATCACATACTCCTTTTTCCAGGGCCCATCACTCATTTTAGTGCATGTAATGGACTGTGGTCTGGGAATGAAGATATTGAATGTAGGATGCCTGCCTCATTTTTCTTGCAGAAATTGGAGGTTTGTGGGGAATAAAACAAGGAATTACAGGAAGAGAAAGGATGGTCTCATGGTTAAGGGTGAGCCTAGTGTCCCTTCCCCACTGCTGGAGGCAGCATGAGTTCTGGATTCCTTCTCCTGGTCAGGGAGTAGTGGAGGGAAGGGGAGCTCATGAGCTTCTTCCCTTGGCCTAGTGGGAAGGAATTGTTGATGGAGGAAGGAATAGTTATAAAGAAAAGAGTGAGGAAGGGCACAGATTGCTCTACTTTGTCTCCCCTCAAAGTATGTCACTGGAGGGGAAGGTATCCAACTTTCCCCCTTATGGTTCTACGCTGTTAGCGCTTCTGAGGATTGCCAGAGAGTAAAGATCCCTTTGAGGACAATCCCCTAGTTGTCAAGGAATTATGTTTTTGTTTTTTTGTTTTTGTTTTTGTTTTAAAAAGACCCCTTGGGAAATCCAATTCTTCATCAAAGCGCTCGTCATAGAACTGGGTTTTCAAAATACAGAATTTGGATGATCACTTACACTAAAGAAGATTGCCATATAGGAGTGCTCTGGTCCTTCAGTGGTTATGCTTGAACCCAGCTCTAAGGGATGTTACTGCGTGGCAAGCTGGTGCATTGTAGATTCATACCCTGGCTTGCCACACAGTAACTTCCTGTGTAGAGAAGCCCTTAGATGTAACTCATTTCTGTGAGTTTGAATCTGTCTGATTCTGGCAGGCAGTAGCTGGTAAAATAAATGTCTTATATAATTCTTCCAGTTATTTTTAACTGTCTCATTATTATTTAGTTTTTTGGCGATGTAATAAAGAGATTCCATTTTGCAAGGGAAATGTTTTCCTGAGATCAGAAATCTGTTGTAGCATCCAAGCTAAGTTCTAATCTTTATACATTTCTGGAAAAGGTCATATGTCTCATTCTGTAATTTCCCAGTTATTGGTAATGGTCTCACTTTATAGTATGGCTCACAAATTATAGCCCAGTTTTAGAACGGGAAATTTGTTTTTCTGATATCAGAGTTTCCCTATTTCATCAGAGCCAAGGCTTTAGTCCCACCTCTAGTTCTAGTGAACAGCCTAAACCTAAACCTGATCCATGGGCTCCCAGAAGAAAAATGAGATGAGAAAAACATTTGTTCTAGAATGTTTTCTGACAACTTTTTGAACTTCACTTTCATATGTGTGTGTTTGGCCCTGGTCGTCTTACAGATTTGCAGACCAACTTCAATCTGAATTTGGAAGGGGGTTGCACAACTCTACAGAGTTCTTTCATTTATGACATTTTGGATCCTTAAAAGGGATAACATTCATAGAATTGTGGGACTGGAAGGGATCTCAAGAGGTCATCTAGTCCAGTCCCCTGTACTCAAGGCAGGAACTAGTATTATCTTACCATCCCTGAGAGGTGTTTGTCTAACCTGCTCTTAAAAATCTCCAATGATGGAAATTCTACAACCTCCCTAGGCAATTTATTCCAGTGCTTAACCACCCTGACAGGAAATTTTTCCTAATGTCCAACCTAAGCCATCCTTCCTGCAGTTTAAGCCCGTTGTTTCTTGTCGTATCCTCAGAACACATATAGGAATACATAAACATGATTTTCAGGTTTGATTGCCATATATATGCTACTTGGTGCCTCTCAGTAGCTGTCTTTTGATGTGTTCTCTTGAGGATGAAGATGAAATAGCAAAAGTTACATTATAGGGATTTGCAATCTTGTGGCAGATTTCTATAGTGTGCTGATACCTACTCCTCCTGTCATGTGAATATTTTCCCTTAAACCGTCTCCTCACAGAAGCATCTGAGTTCCTTCACTGTTGCATACATGACACTGACATTTAGATATGTGCTCACAAACCCAGTTTGCCTGTACGCCTCAGGTAAGGGTTTCTGTATCCAAGTGAGATGTTATACAAAATCATGCTTGCAGTTAGGTGGACATCACTTTGAAAATTAGAGCCTGACAGTAAATAATTAATGACTTTTACCTATCTTATAGTTGTACTTTCTGATTCTTATGTGCTAACTGAAAGTTCTTGTTTCAGCTTGCCATGAGGGGATATTTACTGGAATTGTTGGTTCAAACTAAACTAGCACAAGTCTGTTGTCTTTTCTGGCATGCTCCAAAGTGTATGTAGCATTTTTCCAAGCTTCTGGGGGCAATGAGATAGGCTAAAGTGCCCTAAGGTATTGTGGTTTATCGCTGTTTCAAATTGTTAGCTGAAGGTTTAAATTCCGGTTTGGGGGAAGGGAAGCTCTTACTGTGCTTTAAGAATTCTTAAAAGTGCCTTGAGATTTGGATAGGTGATTTTATTATGTTATTATAGATACACATTTAAATAAATATTGGAAGGGAAACTCTTACATTTTAACAAATTATTCCCATTATATTTGAAATCCACATTAGGTTTTCTGACAACTCTTCTCTCTTGCATCTATTCATTCCCCATAAAACCCACCACTCTGTACTTTATTAACAAAACCTAAATATGGGGGCCTAATATCTGGAATGAAATCCTCAGAGATTAAAACTCCCACTGACTTCAACTGAGCCAGGATTTCACCCCTGAAAAGGATCCCTTTAAATACTAGATACTTAGGGCTAGACACTCCGCTTTGTGTTGCGGCAATGTTTAAAAAAAAAAAAAGTAGAAAGCAATCACATATTATCTGAAGAACCTATCTGGCTGCCATGGAACCAGATGGCTCTGTCATATTTTGGAGTAGGGCATGTGCTGGAGATGTAGCTGGCAGAGAGGATGTCATGGCTGGAGTGCTACTGAGTACTGGTGGTTCCTTGACTGCTGGAATGACCCTATGGATTATTTCTACTCTGCAATGTAAGCCCAGAGTTAGTAGAACTTGAGTTAGCAGACCTTGGCTTTATTAACATAGGGTTTGGGTGTCTACACTCATTTGTAACCCAAGGCACAGGTGCAGATGCCATAGGTTCTCTAGGGCTCAAACACCCATGGGAAAAAAATAGGGGGTGCTCAGCACCCATGAGCCATAGTTTTGTAACTGAGGTCTGCTCATAGGACCTGTCCTAGCCCAGATGGAGCTTGAGTGTGGAATGTGATAAATTCTGTGCTGCTAACAGCTTCTCCCATTGGGGCAGAGAGTTTGTTTATAAACAGAGTTAGGGTGATTAAGATAACAAAAGGCTTGTCATTAAATTAAATTAACAATTTTTAGATGATCCTGAAAGCATTGCCAGGCACTCCAGTTAAAAGATAGGAAACAAATGGTAGGAATAACTGGTCCATTTTCAGAATGGAGAGAAGTAAATAGTGATGTCCCCCAGAGGGCTGTACTGGGATCTGGGCTATTCAACATATTCGTAAATGATCTGGGAAAGAGGTAAATAGTGAGGTCGTAAAATTTGCAGATGATACAAAATACTCGAGATAGTTAAGTCCAAAGCTGACTGCAAAATGTTACAAAGGGATCTCATGAAACTAGGTGACTTGGCAACAAAATGTTAAATGCAAAGTAGTGCACGTGGCAAAATATAATCCCAGCTATACATACAAAATGATGGGGTCTAAATTAGCTGTTACCGGTCAAGAAAGAGATCTCGGAGTCATTTGCAGTGACTCCACTGCATAGGACTTCCAGAGTACTGCAAATTTATAAGAATCCTTCTCAGTATGCTGTATTATCCTGAACTGTGAAACATTCATTCTCCAGCTTCAGAAGATTTAAAGATTATCTCCAGTCATCAGTGGGGGACAGATGCAACTGAATACACCAGGAACTAGATGTAAATAAGATTGCTGACACTTATCCAGAAAGCTACAGTGAGACGTAATGTCTTTAAAACTGGAACATTAGTGAAGAAGTAGGTGACTGTAATGGTTTTAATATACTGTAATTCATGATAATGTAATTATGTAGTTTATAACAATTTAATCATTATTAAAATAGTAAAGATACCAATGATAGACACATCAATAACTAGAATATAAAAGAAGTGTATAAATATGCTGATAATAGCCTCCACCCCAAAACAGGCAGATCCCCTTCCACCAAACACACATACTTCTTTAAAAGCCCCAATAGGCAAAAACAAAGTCAGTGCCTATGACCCCAGGTTAGGAACTGTTGAACTCTGGGTCTCAACCTGGGGGTGTCTACACAGCATTATTGGGACTGAGTCCAACCACCCATACCCCAGACTCCATAATGCTCTCCCAAAATGTGTCTACCCTAGCCCTTTTGTTCGTGGTGCAGTGTGGGGAAAACTTGATTGTCCACCAGAGGACAAATAAAGTCGACCTGTGGGGTTGTTGGATAATTTTGATGGACACCCAGAGCACAAGCCCAATGGGGCTGTGTCTACACTGCAAAGCAATCGGGTTTGAACCCTGGGTCCTGACTTAACTCAGGCTCACACTTCCACCCCCATGAGCTTTTGGGACCCTGGGTCCAAGTCCTGGGTTAAGGTGAACTGTGTGTAGACAGAAAGGGAGTTATGTATGAGCGTCAGTTCAAGCCCTGGGCTTATATTGTAGTGTACATGGGCCCTGTTGTAGATGGTAGCAAGTTAGATCAGTCCTCTGAGGCTATATCAGGGACTGAAAACCAAATCTGAAAGCGGAAAGTAGGCTTATCGTGTAAACATTGTTATGCTGTCTGGAGTGGCTCATGACCAAGAGTGCCAACTTCAGGGCAGACTGTCAAGGAGCAGGGCAGAGACCCCAAACTGGTTGTGTGTTCTATAATTAGCTTTCACTATCCCAGTAACAAATGTGAACTCCTTAAGCAATATAACAGTATTACCATGGAGTCACAGGGAGTCCCCTTGTGCATTCCAGTCTATCTTGCTACCTAGGCAAAGAGGACTTAGTGATAGATTGTCATTTTACACTAAAGATCACAAAATATTCAGGTTGCTCCTGGTCCTAAGAGACTAGTCACTTACCCCAGGTCAGTCTGTACCTTAGATCTCACACCAAAGACAATGCTTGTAGCCAATCCTATAGTACATTATCTAGGGATTTATTAAGTAAGAAAAGAAATCAGAGCATTATTACAAGGTTAAAGAAGGCAAACATATAAACCCAAATGAGTTTAGTCTATGGTTCTAAAGATGACAGAATTGTAGTAATCTGTGGGCTCTGAATGCCTTTTAGGGCTAACCCAGGTTGACCCTGGGGATC
This sequence comes from Gopherus flavomarginatus, assembly GCF_025201925.1. Lineage (NCBI taxonomy): Eukaryota > Metazoa > Chordata > Testudines > Testudinidae > Gopherus > Gopherus flavomarginatus. The sequence goes on along the minus strand of NC_066617.1, from coordinate 167,563,163 downwards.
TCTGTTTCTATTTCATAGCTCTGGCTTTGTGAGAGTCCAAACAGCAAAAGAGATGGAAAAATTTTCTCATCAGCTATTTTTATTTCATTCTTCCAGAATTCAAGCTAAGCCCGGCTGTGAAGGGGCAATTAATGAAGTCCTTGTATTGTAATGTACCACAATGACCCTTTAGTTTTAATAGGCCTTCTTGGTGGTCAGGAAACAGTCCCACCTCGCTGGGTTCACAGATTCAGAGTAAGCATTTTTACAGTTTATAAAGCAAAACTTTGAATATTACCTTATAACATGTGATAAAGAAATTGTGAGATTAATGCATGCAGCAATTTACAAGCATTTCATAAAGACTAAATACATTGTTATAAGTTCAATACACATCTTAACCATACTAACACACAGGGGAAACAGACTAGTTTCCAGCAATGAATTTATCAGTGAGTAGCTGAGACCTAAAGTCTTGGCAAAAGCTGACACCTGGTTTGCCAGCATCACAAACAAACAATTAATTTGTCAGTTCTTTAAACACAAATATGCTCACTCATTAAACGTGGCTTTAATGTCCAATCTGTCATTCTTATGTACCATGATTTTTTTCCTTAAAATAAATAAATAAATAACCCCAAACGAAAACACCACTACAAGAAGAAAAAATTCAATGAAGTTTGAAGATGTTGGCTAATGTAATAGAAACTTAAAAGCATATCTATAAGAAGTTAATTATTATTAATTCTGTAAGCACTGGAAATTTAAGAGTTATAGCTTTTAAAAGTCAGAAAAATCAGGTAGCAGGGATCAACATTCAGAACAGATAATATTCTACACTAGAACTTTCACATAAATTCTGCACACTTGATTACCTTGCAGTTCAAACTCTAATAAGGGTCACGAAACATGCTATTTATGATATGAAGTAGCTGTGAATCTTTGGCATTGTTGGTACAGAGATGCTTAAAATATTCTAATTCTGAATTCATTTTAAGGATTCTTTGAGAGTGATTGAAAATAGTGAAAAACAACATTAGCAGCTTGACAGGCCATCGTGCAAAACCAGGTGAATGTGTATGAACTCACTTTTCACTGTTCGAAATATTTACATCATCATCTCTCACTATATATTCAGTTCCCGTAAACAATATCTTTTCTCTCATTGTTTTTTATTTGTTTTTGGTTTATTTCTTTTAATATTGGAATATTTAGGGGATTTTCCAAATATTTTCAGAGTCTATATGTTACAATTTTTAGTGATGTCTGGCAAGTGCACATAGTAAAGAGAATCTGAGTAGTAGAAGTTGGTGTGTGATTGACATTAACACTACTGAGTCTTAACGAGTTTGATGTTGGTTTGCTGGGAGACGGAGGGACTGAAGTGAAAGTTGGGGAAAAATTACAAAATTTGGAACTCTTCGATCACATCCCTAATGTTCTCTATAAAATTACTAGAAGTTCTTGTAGGACTGCTGTATGTTGTTTATAATTTTTTTTCATTTTGCAGAAGATGTATATGTTAATACTACAGTTGTTTTTTAAAGACTTTGTCTGGATTCCAGAATCTGTTACACTGATGTAAATTGACTCCAGGGGAATTACTCCATATTCACATCAATCCTTTATTAGTACTATATCATGATCTGTTTAATAGGTCTTGGGGTTGGCATACCAAATGGATGTGGCATGTGGCTGCTTCAGCATAAATATTATCTAGTTTATGAACATCACTGGAAAGTGAGAGTGGCAAAATTGGTTGCAATGTCAACTGGTGCATTGGTATTCTCTCTTCTAAAGATACTGTGGTTGGCAACTGCTCTGCTACATTTGGATTTTGTTTTCCCCTGAAGTATTATAGCTTTACAAGTGCTATTTGCATTGTCCACTAGTTCCATTATCCATTGTGCGCAGAGCAGAGGACAATATAGTTCAGTACTACAAGCCCGTGAAAGGTACCACTGAAAGGTAAAACCATTTTGACAGGGCTTTGGAGCTGTGCTCCAGCTCTGCTCCAGCTCCAGGCAAAAACCTGCAGCTCCACTGCTCTGGAGCTGCTCCGTGCTCCAGCCCCAGGCTTCGCTTCAAAGCCCTGCATTTTGGTTCCCATTTGGCAATAAGAGAATCATTAGTGCTTTAGCAAGGAGAGCAGCTGGCACTGAATATCAAGAATGAAATAAGTTTTAAACATTTAGGCCATACTTTAACTTACTTTTAAGAATAGTGGCATATATTAATAGGAAGCTTTTCATCCAAAATTATCCTCCAGTCAGTGCTTTAACTGCCTGTATAGGAATCACTCAAATACTACTGAAAGATAGTGGGTGAAACACAAGAGCCATTCCACACCAGTCCTATGTAGCAGGTGATTAGGAGTGTAGGAGAAATTTAGGGAGGCAGAATGCAATTACCCAAGTTGGAATTAATCCACCTCTACTTCTATGAAAAGTGCCACAGGATGCTCAACAATCGTGAGTGAACAGGTCCTTGGTTTTGTACATCTATACTGCAGTAAAAACCCATGGCACTAAGTCTCAGAGCCTGGGTTAGGTGGCTTGGGCATGTGGGACTTTAAAATTGCAGTGTAGATGTTTGATCTCAGGCTGGAGCCAAGGCTCTGAGATCTCGCCTCCCTCCAGCCCAAGCTGGAACATCTACACTGCAATTTTTAGTCCTGCAGGCTGAGCCCTGCAAGTCTGAGACAACTGACCCAGGCCAGCTATGGCTGTGCCATGGGTTTTCATTGCAATGTAAACATACCCTCACTGGCAAGACAGACACTGCCTAATTGTAAGTTACAGGACAATGGAACAAGTACAGTAGACACATGTACTGAATTTTCTAAAACAGAGCTCAGTCCTGCTCCTGTTGAATCAGCGACAAAAGTCCTTTGGTATCAGTGGTGCTGAATCTGGGCCATAGCTGACAGCGACTTACAGGGCCCGCTCCAGGCACCAGCGCAGCAAGCAGGTGCCTGGGTCAGAGGGAAGGACCTGCTGCCGAAGAATCGAAGAATGAAGTGGCACGGTGGAGCTGTCGCCGATCACAGCATTTTTTTTTTCCCCTAGCTGCTTGAGGCGGCAAAAACCCTGCATCCAGAGCTGGCCCTTGCGACTTACATAGTGATGGATGAGGACTGCAGGCACAATTTGAAAACCCATTTAGTCATACCAATCTGAGTTATCATCTGTGAAGTCTGAACTTCGTTAAAGTTAAGTGAGAGTTCATATGGCATCCTAAATAGAAAGATAATTAACATGGATGTGGGACAAAACACAAGCTGAAATTGAGTATTTAGTATTTTTTCCAAAGTTGTTCCATGAAACAAAACAGTAGGAAGGTAGAAAACTTAACTTGGCAGTGAACAAAACTTGGCACCTGTCAGAGACCTTGGTCTCCGCTTTTTTGCTGTTTCAAACCTCCGCTTCACCTGGACTGTGTTTGTTTGATGCTACCTTAACTCCTGTTTTAATGTTTTAATACATATTGTGACCTGCTAATTTTCTTCTGTTAATTTGAAAATAAAAGTATCTTGCACTTAGGTCATGTCTTAACTCATGTTTGTTTGGTTTTTTAATGGCTGGAAAGAACTGGATCATTTAACAAATATAAGTAAGATTTTAAGGAAAGATCAGACTATTAGATTTGGCCTTTGTCTTAAGCCTATGTGCAAAATTTTAATGTTTCAAGGGACCTAGGTTCCAGATATTTTTGATCTTTTTTTTCCCAAAGCCATAAAACACATTGAAGTTATGTAAAAAAGATTATATTGTCCCAGAATGAAGAATAGTTGAGCAATTCCCTCTGTCCTGTTGAATCAACAGAAACTTGTCATGAGTTCATGAGACAAGAAGCTGTTCAATAACACCTGGACAAACCTTTACTGAAAATAATATCTTTCTAAAGATTGGAGGTTTTGTTACATGAAAATTTGCTTGGTGAAATAGATCAATCAGCTCATAGAGTGGCTGTCTCCAAATCCAGTCTTCTTTTGGGCAGATGGCAAAACATACTAAATTCAGTAAAAAAAAAAATTAGTACCCATGAAATATAACTCAGGGCACACCCTAAACTGAATGAAATTTTGAACTCTTTAGACAATTTTACCAGAATTTAACATATTTCCCATGATTTGTTGAGTCTTTAATTTCACATAGGTCAATATACTTTAAATTTGAGATGTTTAAATGGAATCAAACAAAAGCCATTGATTTCTGAAGACAGGATTTCTGCATCTGAAACAGGACCAGTGATTGCAATTTAAGGTTGCATTTTCTCCATTCTCAAAAGAAAATGTTTTTTTCTGATCAGTTATCTGTTAAACAAGAACAGAGGGATATACAGCATTTCATGCTCAGCTGCCAAAACAAAGGCTTGTTTGGATCTAACAATTGTTGATTTCAAGCCAGCTCCACTTTAAAATGTCATATTTAGCTATTAGGTATTGGAGTATGAAATTCTGGTGGATGACTGGAAGATTACACTCTCTCTCATTCAATCCCCTTCCTAGAAATCTACCATTCTTGGATGTAGCTTCTGGTGTGGTTTAAAAAAAACCACCAAAAAAACCCAATCCAGCTGAAGCTGGAACCTAAACTTAATATAGAAGAAATATTGTACTGACAAGAGTTGTGTCTCAAGTCCAGTGAAGGATAAGGGGCCTGATTCTCAGCTGCCATAAAATGGCATAGCTCCATTGAAGCTGACTTGGGAATTACAGGTGTTCAGTTCCTTTCAAAATTTGGCTCAACTATGCTGAAGATCTCCAACATAATTGAACAGACTGTAAATGTGTTATGAATCATTTTCTTGCAAATGTATAGGTATCCTTTATATCTCCCTGTGAAAATTTGGGGTTAAGTAGTCTTTGAAAAAGAGAGCAGCCTTTAGGGTTCTTGCTATTTAACTTCTTGTTTTTGAGCCATTCTTCTACTGTATATAAGTAAAAATGGATTATTTAACTGCATGCCTCATAAAAGGAAGTATTACTACGTTAGTAGGGGTTTTTTGCAGTATGTTAATGTTCAGTATAGCCAATGGACAATTCTTCACTGGCCCCTGAAAGTGAATTTGTTGTCTCAGTCCAACAATTGGTTTCCACGTCACAAAAAATCATCACAACAATTCCCATCAATATGTACGTGTGATGGTTTGTGAAATCTATATAAAATTTATTAATTCTGATTGATTCTAGGACCTTTATGTATAACTAACCATAAGTGTGTATTGAATCAATCATTTGCTGACAGAAACCATGTCGTGTATCACATACCCTGTCTGGAAGTAGCTACAGGAAGAAGTAGTTGTTAACATGGGATGTCTTTGCCCTGATAATCAATGGATTTGCTAAAGAGATTGGCTAAACTGAAGGAAAGTGGTTATCCCAGGTTGCCTTCAGGGAGAGAGGGAGGAATAATGGAAATTCCTCAAGGGAAAAGGAGAACAAAGGAGGAGGATGTTAGAAGCTGCTGTGAAGACACATGCTCTCTGAGCTAGGGAAATCATTTGGCCACCCAACCTGAATAAGCCATATCTTACTTATATTTGTTAAATGATCCAGTTCTTTCCAGCCATTAAAAACCAAACAAACACGAGTTAGGACATGGCCTAAGTGCAGGATACTTTTATTTTCAAATTAATAGAAGAAAATTAGCCAGAGAACTTGTTTAGGGGCACAGAGAGAGAATATGAAGGCTGAACAGGAGGAGAGAAGGGTCCTGGTATCCTGAAGAACTGACCAACAACTCCAATAGCTTTTGGAGTAGTGAGGACACCTGAGGGAGGGTTTTTGTATGCAGGTTTTGTTGGTTTTGGTTGGATTTGTAAGTCTCTAGGCCTTCTTCTAGGAATACAGTGATCATATATTTAAGTTACTTTGCAAAGCTTCTGAGTTTATTGCTGTAACTGTTACATGTCCCTGAAGGGTTAATGTGTAACCAGGGGTGACTAAATTACTGGGGAGATTTGTGGGATTCAGCACTGATCTTGGAGCCTAGGACAGCTGGACATCCAGGAAGGGATACTAGTCTGGGCATCTGTACCCCAGGCCTGAGCTTGAGGGTATGTCTACACAGCAACTAAACACCTGTGACTGACCTGTACCAGCCATCTTGGGCTCACGGGGCTTGGGCTGTGGGGCTGTTTCATTGTTATGTAGACTTGCTGCAAGGTAGGAGGTTTCCAGAGTCTAAGCTCCAGCCCGAGCCTGAAAGTCTACATAGCAATGAAACAGCCCTGCAACCTGAGCCCTGTGAGCCCATGTCAGCTGGCACAGGCCAGATACATGTCTCCAGTTGCTGTGTAGTGTGACGGATTCAGACCAGAAAAATATAAGAGTGGTGGAAGGCAGGTATATCAGCCTTCAGAATGAGCAGGTCCTGTTCCCTGGATAGCCAAACAAAGGCTATTCCAGACCAATTAAGACACCTGACTCCAATTAACCAGTTAAGGCCGTTGGGCTAATGGAGACAGCTGGGACCAATCAAAGTCCCACTTATACTGTTTAAAAGCTCCTTCCAGTGCCCTCCAGGAGGCCGAGGTGAAAGGATCTGGAAGAGAGGAAGCATTGCTGAATCCTGAGGTAAGGATGAAGCTAGGAAGAATGGACCATGGGGGAAGTGGCCCAGGGAATCAAAGTGGCATCAGTGGTGAAGGGAAAGCCACCAACAGCTGCTACCATTAGGGTTCCTGGGCTGGAACCCAGAGTAGAGGGTGGGCCCAGGTTCCCCCGTCCCCCAGTACTCGGTCCAGGCAGGAGGCTGAACTGCACCTACTGAGCTCTACAGAGCAACAGAGACGGGGGGTATTCCCCCTTCCCATCTCCCATACTGGCCAGTGATGAAAGTAACTCAATAGGCTGTGACTCTTGCCACTACTCTGAGAAAGGGAAGTCACACTGGGGCTTTACTGAGTTTCTGAGGCCACCGAACCCACCAATACAGGCTCAGAACTTTGTCACACTAGATATACCCTGAGAGGCCAGGGCCAGAGACAGAGCCTGGATGCTGCTCAGGCTCAGTGGGATTAGCAGCATGCGGGTCCTAGTGTTCAGATCTAAACAAATCAGTCTGGTGAGTGTCCATCAAGGGGAGCATAACCAGGTAGGTGACAGTGCTTTTCAGCAACACAGAAGCCAGAGATTCAGTCAGCATGAAGACTCAATAACCTTCTCACTCAAATGGGAGAAACATTAAATTACAGCACAGGACTGGGAGTCAAGAACTCTAATTTCTAATCCTGGCTCTGTGGTAGACTCACTGTGTGAAACTGAGCAAGTCACTCTTCCTTTCTACACTTCTGCTTCTCCATCTGCAAAATGAGATAATAATTCCCTACTTTACAGGAGTATTTTAAGGCTAAGTTAATCAATTTATGTGTGGTGCTTGTTTGATGGCTTTCATCAAATGGCTGAAGAATAATAAGGTATCTGAACCTGATGGAATCCCTGTTAAAATCTTCAAAGAAGCGGGAGAAGAACTGGCTCATCAGCTTACATCTTAATCGTCAATATTTGGAATGAAGAAGAAATTCCAGCTGATTTTAGGGATGCCATGATCATCATCATCTTCAAAGAAGGAGACAAATCAGATTGTGGAAAGTACCAAGGAATTGCCCTGTTGTCCATTTCTGGAAAGATTCTTGCCAGAATCCTCCTTACCTGCTGCTTCCCTTGGCCAAGGAAATCCTCACAGATTCACAGTGTGGATTCAGACCATCTCGAGGTACCATCAACATGATCTTCACTGCCCACCAACTTCAGGAAAAGTTCCACAAGCAACATCAACATCTGTATATAGTCTTCATCAATCTCATTAAAGCATTCAACTCCATCAGTCGTGAGGCTCTGTGGAGAGTTCTTAAATTTGGATGCCCACCAAAATTTGTTGCTACCTTCCAATCCTCCACAGCAACATGTCTGTGATGGTCATCAGCAATGGATCCAAAAACGGACCCCCTCCTAGTCAAAATAAGAGTCAAGCAAGGCTGTGTCATCACTCCAAGCCTTTTCTCCAGCTTCCTTGCTGTTATCCTCCATCTCATTGCTGACAAGCTCCAGGCTTGACATCCAATAGAGAATGGATGGCAAGCTTTTCAACGTCTATCACTTTCTATCCAAGACAAAGCCTTTCACTAAATCAGTTGCTGAACTCTAATATGTGGATAACTGTGCCCAGTGCACTCTCTCAGAAGATCTTCAAAAAACAATCAGCACTTTTTTTCAGAGGCCTAAGTCAGCCTCATGTTTAACATCCAGAAAACTAAACTACTCCACCAACAGGCTCAGAATTACCAGGATCCTGCTCCTGTAATGCAGCTCAATAAAGAGACCCTGGAGAACCTGGAGGACTTCCTTTACCTTTCCAGCTATCTGTCACAGAAAGTTGATGCTGATTAGGAAATTCAACACTGCCTTAAATATACCACTGCAATTTTCAGATGCTTGAGAAAACGTGTCTTCAAAGATCGTGATATCAGGAATCAAACCAAGCTTCTTGTTCTCTTGTACAGTGCTGAAATCTGGGTCATGTACAGTAGACACCTCAAGGTTCTTGAATGATACCATCAACAGTGCTTCCGAAAGATCTTCCAGATCAAGTGGGATGACTGACGCACCAAGCCAGAATCTGCAGCATTGAAGCTATGATCATCAGCCGCCAATTTCATTGGGCTAGTCATGTTCTTCGAATGCCAGAAAATCTACTTCTGAAGCAGATAATTTTCTCACAACTGAGCCATGGTTGACAGTCCAGGGATGGGTAAAAAAAGCGCTTTAAAGACACACTCAAAGCCAACATGAATTTATGTCAATATTGCACATCTTCATAGAAAATCCAATCCCTTGATTGATCAAAATGGAAAAGGACTTTGTGGCAAGGATGCTAGTATTCTGAAATCCAACGGAGACAACAGGAAATGGAGAAATAGAAAGGGAGGAAAGAACGTGCCGCAGCCTAATTTAACAATCCAGATCTGCCCCTTCCACTGGGAACTGTCTGTGCCAACTATGACAAAATCTGTGGGTCCCAGATTGGTCTCATTAGCCACCTGCAGAGCCCCCAGCAATAACTGGCCATCGTTTTATTGGACGAGTCATCCTCGAACTCCAAGGGATTGCCAACAACGGTGCTTGTATGCTATGTTGATTGGCACTGTACACATACATACAAATAAATTAAAATAAACTATGATCTTGAACTCTTACACATGCAGTAAAACGTTTGGGTCTGCTCCATAACCTCTCCCAAGCATATTTCTATATTATAATTTTTGTTAGCATAGTTTAGACCTGAATTTTAATGTTGTCAGGACTGCAACATGAACTTTACTGTGTGATTTAAATTGTTCCAGTGTCATAATCATTGACCTTAATGAGGATTAACATAATAAAATACAATGTTGACTTAAATTTAGTTTAGTAATTTTGGCTCTAATGTCAGACAGTTGGTTCCTAGTCCTATCCATTATAACAAAAAAAATCCCTTTTGAAAAATAAAGTGCTTCCTTTTAAAATAGTGTTATCAGGGAAATGAGTTCATTGGAAAATGTGGCTATGCTCTATTCTTCACATGTAGTGTACTTGCCAACCTCCATGAAGGGTGAGTGAACAACGCCCAACATAACACATTTTTTCTGAGAACAGATTTCAAATATAGAACAGAAAGAGATTATAAAACCAACAACTGTATATAAATATTAGATTTTGGTGTGTAGGGTGAAGGTGAGTGGAAGAAGTTTATGCTTTTTTGAATAAACTCTTCATTATGGTAAACCGTGTCTATTATGTGTTGCTGCACATCCTATTCCAGACTCTTCTCTAATCTCACAAATTGAGTGTGTTTTCTGCTCAGTATTTGGATGGGAGACCCCCCAGGATTAACCCAGGTTGCTTCAGGAAATAGCAGGGGAAACTGGCAGATCTAAACAGCCTTGATAACACATTTCAGACAGCCAATAGACCTTTTATTAATAAAAATACTGGCATGTGGTGCATTCCAAGGAGCAACATTTGCTCTTTGTGAGCCAATGCAAAGTAAGGCAAGACTTAAAACCAAGTTTGTGGGTGTTAAAGATTCCATGGCACTTTGTACAGGGATAGAGGGCAATGTGATCTCTCTCGCTAGCTCGCTTGAATATTCAGTAGAAGATTGAGTTGGGAGAACAGGAAAACCAAGTCAGTATTTTCAAGGTTTGGGGTATTTAAAATTAGCCCCTTAAATTCTACTACTGTTCTTTGTCTTACTCAGCCACTAACTGTGTGATCTTAGGCAAAGTCATCTTGTATTGGACCAACCTCTGTCGGTGAGAGATGAGCTTTTGAGCTACACAGAACTCTTCTTCGGGTCTGGGAAAAGGAACTCTTAGTACATTCCCTGGCCTGAAGAAGAGCTCTGTGTAGCTCGAAAATTTGCCTCTCTCACCAACAGAAGTTGGTCCAATAAAAGATATTACCTCACCCACCTTGTCTCTCGGATAACCTGGGATCAATATGGCTACAACAACACTGCATGATCTTGGGCGAGTCATTTAGGCTTAAATTGTCACATGCTCACTAATTTTGAACACCCCTGTTTTGGCTGCCCAACTTGAGAAACCCATGGGTGTTAAGAACCTCACAGTTTCAGCTGATTTCAGTGGGAGTATAGGTGGAAAATCCAGGCACTTCATATCTTGAATTGAGAACCAAAAATGAAGTCTTTTGAAAATGTAAGGCCTTAATCTCTCTTCTCTGAGTTTACCCATCTGTAAAATTTCATATTAATAATACTTACCTCACAGGGCTGTTGTAGTGTTTAAGGAACTAATGGTTTAAAGAGTTTGAGATTGTTAAAGGCAGTACCATAACTTTTTCTCAATAATTTTCAAACATAACAAATGATTTGTTTCAAACTGTGTGATGAATGAAGTTTTGGATTAGTTCCTGTTTAATTTTCACTATATTTCTGATTCCTGATTGAAGTTTTGTGTACACTGAAAATTTGCATTAGTTAACTAAAATTGATTTAAAATCGATCTTGTAAAATCAGTTCAGATTCTAATGCAGATGGTGTTAAACCAGATTAACTTTACTGCATTCAGTTTCTTTTAATTCAGATGCAGTCTGAACCCATTTAAAAGCAAGCATTAAACTAGTTTAAGTACATCTATGTTACGGGTTTCCACATATTTAACTGTATTGATTTAATTAAATCAATTAAAAATCCATGAAACTTTTCCAATACAGAGAAGGCATCAGATGTGGTATTCTAAGATTCCGTCTGTGCCTCCGCACACACATAAAAAACAAACAAACAAACAAAAAACAGTTTTTTCCCTGGCCCTTTATGTACTTATGTAGAACACCAGTGAAAGTTCTTCTCTTTGGTTTCTCTTAATTGCAGTACTGCTTTGTAATGCATAATGATTGTATCTTATAGTAGCACAATGATTTTTATGTTGACACCCATATTTAAAATTGTAGGTAAAACAGTCCAGATCAATTTACTGTGTTGCCAAATTCTGCCCTCAAATATACCTACCCAACTCCCATGATTTCTGTTAGAGTTGTGCAGACATATCTGAGAGCCGAAAGGGGCATTAAATGTTAATTAATTAAAGGAGTAGAAAGATTGGTTTATCTGATCTCTGATGTCGCAGGAGTAAGGAAAATCGCTATTTTCCTTCCTTTTTCTGAAGATAAGTTTCCCAAAACTATTAACACTCCTCCCCTCTGAACATTGTTTTAGTCAAACAGCTTATTATTCTAAGCTGTGGGGTGAAGTTATCTGGCTTTCACTGCCAGAAACATCTCTTGAACTGCAGCCTCACAACGTGAGTTTGTGCTCTTTGAGGGTGTATCAAACATACTGAGAATTTGTTAGCCTGGGTATAAAAATAACAGCAAGACTTGATTTTGCTTCATTTCACTGTTTCCTATGAAGAACAATATTTCCAATGATTTTACAAGCTGGTTCTCAATCAATCCAGCCAGCCAGCAAGTGACTCTGACTCTTGAAAACAGCTGTAGTTCTGACTTGCAACTCTAGCTTTATGAAAACGTAATGCTACTCTAGCAGGGCTCAGTTTAAAAACAATTTTCATCAGTTTCAAACTCTTTGATTTTATTTAGGGGGCTAATGGCTATGGGATTTGTTTTTGTTATTTAAATGTAGCATCTTTAGCCATTATAACAAAGTGCACTGTATATTAAAAAAATTAAGTGGGGTTAGGATTGAGGCTACGTATCTTTTACTTAAGGATAAAATTTTTATGAGAACTTTGTAGTTTTCTAAATAAATTAAATAAAAATAGAAAACCAGGATACTAAGTGTTAAGATTAAATTTAAATAAATGTAAACATTTGAATGTGTGGAAAATGCACATTTGGCTGGCAAGAAAATTGCTAGCAATAGCTCAACTATTACATTAAAAATATTATTTGTATTTTAATAGTAGCCGGAGATCCTAATGAAGATCTATGCCTGTTTTGCTACGCATAAGACATAGTTCTGGCCCAAAGATGCTCATCATAAAAATACTACTTGCATTTATCTAGTGCCTTTATCCAAAATTATCAAAGCATTTAACCATTTAATTAAACCTCATAGTATCTCTTTGAGAGGGGTAAGTAACACATTTAATTTTACAGAGGGGGAACTGAGGCACATGCCAAATGACTTGCTCAAAGTCCAAATTCAGTCAGTGGTGGAGTGGAGAATAGAACCGAGCACATCTGACTCCCTCTGCTTTGCAGTGGCTGCTAGATCATGCAAGTATTAAATGATTAAATATCAGTCTATGCGCTTATACTCTGGTTTAGTTAAAGTAGTATAAACTAAACTAGAAAAAGGCACTCTTACTCTGGAATAAGTTTGTCCACATGGGGACTTACACTGGTATAACTATAGCAGTATAATTTTACCTGTTTAACTATGCAGGGGAGTTTCACCAAATAGACAATCGTTGAGCCACAATGGTTTCCATCCCCTCTCTACCACTTACATGCGCGTGACTAGGATTGCTAGGGTGGGGGATTTCCAAGGTAACCTGTGAAAGTCCTCTGCTCCAGGAACCTCCACTTCTGTAGCAACAATAGTCATCAGACCCTCAGCCTCTTAACGAATATCTTCACTCAGGGCATGTCTTCACTAGAATCTTAAGTCAACCTATCTTAGGTTGACAATACAATCAGTGTAAGGAACACAGCGTCTACACAGATCCTGTGTCGCCCTAACTACGTCAACATAAGCTGTACACCTCTTTTGGAGGTGGAGGGCAGGTCTACACTGCCGCTTAAGTTGATCTAACTTATGTCACTTAGGGATGTGAAAAAGCACCCTCTACTCCCTGAGCATCGCAATTTTCACATTGTCCACACCAACTCTATGTCAGTGGGAGATGCTATTCCGACATAGCTTGTCTCCAGCTGACATCACTTACGCTTCTTGCCGAGGTTGAATAATTATGCTGATGGGAGAGCGTTCTCCAGTTGGCATAGCGCATCTTCTCCAGACATGCCACAGGGGCACAGCTAGATTGACTCAACTATGCCGATGTAGACTTGCCTGGAGTTATGTCTTTGGTGTAGTAGGGCACTTACATCAGCAGGAGCAAGGCTGTAGTGTAGACACTGACATAGTTAGGTCGTCATAAGGTGTCTTATGTCTACCTAACTCTCTGTAATGTAGACCAAGCCTCAGTATCACAGACACTGACTTTTATTTTTCCTGGTGGGTGCTCCACCCCCGCTCTTCTTCCCTGAGACCCGTCCCTCGCTCTCCCTCTTCTTGCCCTCGAGCACCTCTCTCCAGCTGCCAAACAGCTGATCGGCGGCCCCGCCATACAGATGTGGCTAGTGAGTGCTGAGCACCCTGTTTTTTTCCCGTGAGTGCTTGATCCCCGTAGCACCCACAGAGTCAGTGCCTATGCTCAGAATCCTTTGGATTCCATCCTCTACTCCATTCCCTGCCCCATCCTGCTGCTTCCCTTTCTGTCATCACCACTTCTTACTTTGCCCACTTGTTCCATCTGTAAGCAAATAACATGTAGCCCTAGTAGAGTAGCTAAAAACTTTGTATCCCATCACCTTGTACCCGGTTTCCTCTCTCTTTTGGAATGTCTGTTTAAACTGTAACTGTTTTTCATGTAGGGATGTGTCTTTTGTTTTTTTCAAATCTCTCTGATAGTGCCTAGAATGTTTCTGGATTGCCAGTGAATAAATCATAGACTGAAAAAAAATTACAGAAATTGTTAAATCTTAGGCCATGGCTACACTGGTGCTTTACAGCGCTGCAACTTTCGTGCTCAGGGGTGTGAAAAAAACACCCCCCTGAGTGCTGCAAGATACAGCGCTGTAAAGCCTCAGTGTAAACAGTGCCGCAGCATTGGGAGCGCGGCTCCCAGCGCTGCAAGCTACACCCGTAGAGGATGTGGAGTACGTGCAGCGCTGGGAGGCGCTGCTACCACACTCGAAACTTCGAAGTGAAGTATAGCCATACCCTCAATTAAATATTCCACTATTCACCAGGAATAATTAATTGATCATTTTTAAAAACAAATTGTGAATTTAAACTAATTACCAAATTGTTATTTCCAGATGCTGAGCCAAGATACTTGATTACGGTGCGATCTGCACCCATTCCAAATCACAAGAAAACCTGCTCAGGTAAGGTAACATTACCACATTTTTTTATATACAGTCAAATCAAGACAGAATATTGTTTTTATTTAGTGTGGATCAAATTTTCTGATGTGGCTGAGCAAATCCAACATTTGTGTGATTCAAATAACAATGTAAGGATGTGCATCTACACAGTATTCACTCATGGATGTTCTGATTAAGAAACCTAGACGCAGTTTTTGGAGGGTCCTTCTTTATAATTTCTCATGTTGAAAACTGAGATTTAACATATTTCTTTTTTCTAGAATATGGGATCAAAAATGCATATGAAAAGTTGACGTAGCTAGTGGGAATGTTGATACACAATTATAAGCAATGGATCCTATCTTGAAACGTACTGATTTATAATCTTTGGAATTCTTGGGCTTGGGTTGGATAGGAGATTAATGTTTTATAATCTCCCCAAAATGCCAGTTAGGAATCTTTCTCCCGTAGAAATTTTAATGCATTCCACTGATGAAGTAATGGGTCTTTATTTATATATATAATATTATGAGAGACACCAACTTCACTAATACACGGTGCTTAAGGAAAAGGATGGTTTTTTAGCTAAAGCTGCAAGTCTGGTAATAAAGAAATCCGAGTTCTGTTTCTGGCCTCTGCTACAGACTTCCAGTATGACCTTTAGCAAGTCATTTCAGCATTCAGTAATTTAGTTCCTAATCTTAAAATGGAGCTTACTCTTTGCTTCACAGGGGTGTGGTGAAGAATAATTGATTAATGTTTTTAAAGTACTTGAGATCTTCAGATGGAATTTGTTAATGATCTGCATTTTCTTGGGCCTAATATATTTGCCAGAGCCCTTGCAGGCATGAAACAATATTTTTCTCCATGAGATGCACATAGAAAATACTTGATAACAGATTGCTATTTAACAACTATTCAGGTACATATTTACAAAAATAAACTGCCTAAAGCCACGGTTTAGGATTATTAATTTTAATAACTGCTTCAATCATGGGGAATTTTAATTGGATCATTCCTACTAGAGATGGATCTGAACCAAGCTTCCTGATCAAACACTGCCAAGTATGAATAACTTTGGATTCAGGCCCAAACTTTGCAGCTGACCTCTTTCTCTATAATGGGCTAGGCCACAACTCCAGATGCAAGCAGTCTTGATCTCTGGGGAAACTTAGTTCTGAAACTTGCACCCTCTCATTCTTAATATAATCACTACATAACTTAAATTAACATTGGCACACTCAGCAATGTCACAATCAAATATTTTTTTAACTAGGGTTGCAAGAACTAATTTAAATAAAATAACATCCTCGAATTTCAAGCATTACTGCTTGTCCTCTTGTTGTAAAGCTTTGTTTATTTGACAAATAGTAGTTAAAGCCGCTCCCTGCTCTTGAAAGAGAGACATATTGCCATGGCTACACTGGCGCTTTACAGCGCTGCAACTTTCGCGCTCAGGGTTGTGAAAAAAACACCCCTCTGAGCGCTGCAAGATACAGCGCTGTAAAGCCTCAGTGTAAACAGTGCCGCAGCACAGCTCCCGGCGCTGCAAGCTACACCCGTAGAGGATGTGGAGTACGTGCAGCGCTGGGAGAGCTCTCTCCCAGCGCTGGCACTGCGACCACACTCGAAACTTCAAAGAGTGCAAGTGTAGAGGGCAGAATGTACTGGGAGACAATGAGGAAAGGTGAAGTTAATGTAGACCTTTTCCCCCCTTTCCCTTCTCTCTTCAAGTGTTAAGTTGAAGAAGGCATTGGACTGATGTGAGTTAGTGCTTGTGTGGACCTCAGGGAAGAAATGAGTCTCTTTGATGGTCACATGGTCTCTTGCACTTCCGTGACACTGCATACCAGACTTCATCTCCAGTATTTGCAGGATTGGCTGAAGCTAGTCTGCATACCTGTAAAGCTGGAGTACAGCTTCACAGAGCTCAAAGAGAAATTATAATTACTTTAGAAGGTTCAAAGGTTGAGTTTCAAAGTTAGAAACCTCCTAGAATGATCTAAAATTGCTTTTCTATTGATAATGATGTCTGTTTCAACATTTAGCAAGGCTTCTTTTTAGTATGTAATATATATCTAAACCCACAGCAGTTACAGATGAAAAATAGATTTTTCTCTTCTTGTATTTCCATGTGCATGTGACCCTTGGTTCCCCAGAAAGCAAATTTAGAAAGTGATTTCGTAAACAGGATATGTGCCAAAAAGTTTGACAAATAAATGAACTATGAAAACAACCCCCTCAAAAAACCCTATAAGAATACAGGGAGACTGGGGAATCCAACCTACACATCAGCAAATGTTTGGAGTTTTGCCTTTCTTTTTAAAATGTTGTACATTACATCACAGCACAGTTCATCTAAATGGGGGTGGAAAAATCCCACTTTTTTCTGTGAATGCACTACTAATCGATGTAGTGTAAAAACAAACATACTACAGGGTTTTCTAACTACCTGGAGACTGCTTGGAAAAGCAAATCTCGCTTCCTTGTGGACTTACTGGGAAATCCTGTTAGAGCACAAAACCACTTCCTAACCCTTTGGAGGTATCATTGATAAAGAGGTGAGGAACTCCTGCTAATGGCTGAATAGCACTTCCAATTTAAGGATCAAGAGGCATGAACAGAGAACTGAACCAAGATTTTTGCTAGGCAATACAGAGCACAGCCCTCTAGATCATTGCACTAGCCTCAGGCATTAGCTTTTAAAACTTTATTTAAAAGTTCTTAATCTTTGTTTTATTGTATCCTTCTTCTCCATGGAAGTCACATAACAGTCCCCGCCACCTCCTGTCCAGGGCAGAAAGTGATTCACTGAAGGGAGCAGAAAAGGCAGCCGCTGTCCAGGGCAGCAGCAGAACCGTGGCTGGCTCAATTCCCTGAGGAGCCAGTGGGGGGACAGAGTGAAGCAGACTACAGTTTCTTGCCTTCCCTCCTCTCTGGCCAGAACCTCTCATTCCTGCAGGCTCCAGAGTTTTTAAAATACATGGGCACTGACTGACCAGGTGTCTGGGCTAGAGAAGGCAGCAGTGGGGATAGCACACAGCTAGCCCCCAGCAGTCAGGGAGGGGAGGAGGGGAAGAGCAGCATGCTGCTGCTGGGTTGGAGCTGGGCTGCACTCCCTCACTTCTCCCT
Organism: Gopherus flavomarginatus; assembly: GCF_025201925.1. Classification (NCBI taxonomy): domain Eukaryota; kingdom Metazoa; phylum Chordata; order Testudines; family Testudinidae; genus Gopherus; species Gopherus flavomarginatus. The sequence continues at coordinate 167,545,432 of NC_066617.1, read as the reverse complement.
GACCACCCGGGACTCCCTGCATGCTTTTTTTTGCAGCTGCTCTGGGAAGGCCTGGACACCTGGCATCCCGTCCCACAGTTTGGGAACTTCTGATCTAGAAGGATAATTGCACCACTGTGTTCAGAGTAAAACTAAATATCAAGTACTGTGTAAGAGAGGAGGAGTTAAATTGTCTGATTGGTGAGGGACAGACCTCACTAGACAGAGGCACCACTCAGAACTTGTCAACAATCTTAAGTGAAATAAGTTTAAGGTTTTGTTTTATTTCAGACCTGGTGAAAAGTACTGCAGTCAATATTAAATCATTACTATGCAAAGCTCATTATTTCTGATGATCCTCGCTAGGGATATATGGAGAAATATTCACTTTGAAATTGAATATTCTTTCTTATGTTTAAAGAGAATCATGTGCAGGGGGTGGGGATGTGATCCCTTCAAGTCAGGATTAAATTCACTAGCATTATACCTTCTATTTGAATTTAGAGGAGAGATTAAATCATAATTCTTTCATTCTCTTAACCAGCCACAAATATCTCCCCCCGAATAGAGAAAATCTAAGTGTAAGTAGAATTGTCTGTATGTTTCTTATACAGGTAAGACCAAGACTCAAAAGCCTCTCCGACTGGTGGTTGGCACTTTGACCCCGACCTCTGTTTACCTGTCCTGGGGCATCCTAGTCAATCCACAGCATGACTGGACTGCAATGAGTAGCTGTGCTAGTGACAGGTAATACACCAAAAAAGCAGGTTAAGTGAAAATAATGCAATGTTTTATTAACATTTAAAAGAAAAGGGTGTGAAGGTAAGTGGCTGACCAAATTCTGCCCAGGGCCAGCTCCAGGTTCTCCCCCTCCCCCACCCCCAAAAGCTGGTGTGCCGCCGACAGCCGAAGCAAGAAGGAAAAAAAAAAGAAGGCCGGAGTGTGAGTGCCGCCCCTTGAAAAGTGCTGCCGCAAGCACATTCTTGGAACACTGGTGCCTAGAGCCAGACCTGATTCTGCCGATAGCATGACATCATTGAAGCAAAGGTTCTCTTCTGTATATGTAAATCAGCAATTAACAAGAACTTTCTTGCCTAAAGGTCTCATTTAGGCAGGTGTTTACATGCCAAAGTGCTGATCTTGTGATTTCACTGCAGGTTGTTTATGTTGTAGAGCCACAGTACCTGAGTCTTATCTCAGTTACACTGGTATAAATCCGGAGTAACTGAAGTCAATGGAAATATGGTACTATAAAACCGGTTAAGTGAGTAAAATTAGTCTTCATTGAAGCGCTGACAGAAGAAAGAACAAATCAATCCTTTTGTAATTATACTCTTTTTGTTTCCTGTATTTAATCTTTTGAATGTTATTTATATTGCAGTATACATAGAAGCTAAGAATTATTAGAATTATACTTATTTAGCCCAACTTCATGCAACTCTGCCCGCAGCTTAAAAAAAAAGGATGGCTCCTCACTGGGGGTTTAATGTTGCCTTTTTAATCCCAGGAGAGGAGCAAATCCTTTCGCATTGTTAGTGACCTCTAATACTGACTGATTTGACAAAAGATTCTACACCTTTCTTCCATGTTTTAATTTTGTGACACCTTTTTGACCAGGGATTATACCCTTGCTATATGCCTGGGCAGCAACCATAGCCGTAGCACAGACTCTGCAACTGGAAGGAGAGAAAAAGGTTGTAGTTACAAGCAACTAGGAAAAGCATGACACATGGTTCCATGCACCCTTCAGTCCACCCTCTTACTTTCTCCCAGTGACTGACAGTATTTTTCTTGGATCCTCCTAGACCCAGACATTAAAATTCATGCTTCGTAGCAGTCCTCTGCTAGGTCTTAGAGTTAGTCAGTTATTTCTATCCGCTCACCATTTACTGGAGTCAAACCATATTTACATCTACAGGCAGTCCTGGGAGTTATGACATAATTGGTTCCTGAAAATTGTGTCGTAAGTTGAAATGTTGTAACTCGGAACCACAATCCACTCCATTGCAGGACTGAGTGTCATAAAGTTGAAACCAACTTTGTAAGTCAAATCAGGGTGTCAATTCAGTAACGTCATAAGTGCTATTTGTCATAAGTTGAACGTCATAAAATCAACGACTGCCTGTATTTTTTCCATCCTGTGGTGCAATAAACTCACTTGTAACACATCCATTTCTCAAGTCACCACAGATATGTCTTCACAGCAATGGAAACCCAAGCTCAGACTCTGGGTTGGACCTGAGATCCAAGGACCCTGTAGGGTTGGAGGGTCTGAGTCGAAGTCACGCCAGGACCCAAGGTTAGAACCCTATTGCTTTGCAGGTGCAGCTCCCCCCCCAAAAAAAATTTAGATCCTGGGAGTCCTCTAAAAGTATCTCTCAATCACATGGGCCAACTTCCTTTGTCTTCTCTATCCCAAGAATCTTCAATTGACTCCAGGGGAAACAGAAGCAACTCCCATTGGTGTAGTGCAGCAACTTGGTGAGTCAGCATTTAATCCTTCCATTATCTTCTGACCACCTAGGTGCAAACACACCATCAGAGAGCCTTCTGTGTTTGCAATGGATACTGGCACAAAGCAGCCTTTTGCAAAGTGTTCTGCTTCACGGTTACAGGAACACAACCAGATTTTGGAAAATTTCTGGTGTGAGGTCAGCAAAACAGTGGATTTTGGTAAGAGTAGCAGGAACAGCCATACATATCAGCAAATAGCAAAGAAGTTGGCAGCATTGCAAATATACTGGACTGGTGACCAGTGCAGGGAGCAGATTAAGCATCTCAAGACTGAATACAGGAAAACAAGGGACCAGAACTGCACCTCAGGCAACTTGCAGACATCATGTCCGTTTTATGAGGAATTTAACCAGGTGTTGGGCTCTGCTCGCAGCCTGGAGCCAGTGGTAGTGCATGATGACCCTGTCAGCCAGGATGGTGCCCTGCTGGCCCCAGAATACAGGTTGGCAACTGGTTGGAGCCAGCAACAGCACATCCTGCAGCCAAACTGAGCAGCTGTTTGCTGCTCCCCCACCCACCCAAAGGAACACCCTGCTGCTGTGTCTGCAGCAGACTCAGATGGGACAGAAGCTGCCGTAGATCCTGGTAAGTTTCTGGCTCCATTATGTTTGTTAATATATGAATGAGAGGAATTTGCATTCTATGAACCAATGCAAAAGTTATTAGAAGTCCCAGCTAGCAGCATGGAACTGCTAATGGTGGATTGTGTCCCAGTGGTGTGGCTCCCCACCCTCTCCCCACCTTCCACCACAGGGAGTTTAAAATGGCAACTGGGAAGTCCAAGCAGTAAAAACTCCTTGAAAGTGATTTTTTTCCTGAAAGTACCCATTAGGGTATTTCTGCGTCTTAAAAATAATAACCTTACATTGCAATACCTGGAAGTATGCCAATCTGTAACTACCCAGCGGTGTAATGAGCCGCCTGAAAACAGTGAACTGGGTGAGTGCAGGGAGAGGTGGAAATGTGGTCCATTTCAGGTCAAGGTACCCTATGCATCCATAGGTGACACAATCATTTGTGCCAGATTCAACTGGGGTTTGAAAATTTCCAGAAATGTGCCAGGGATGTATGGGGGATGCCTATGGAACTCTGTGTGTTGGCATGCAGTCATAACTGGCTAAGCCGTATGGAAGCTAATGCAGCATCCTGATGATTCCCTGATGAATTCTGACCCAATCCTGGGTGCTGATAGATGCAAACTTTTCTTGAAGCAGGAACTCCAGACAGCTACTCAAATTTCGGGGAAGGGCATATTTTCCATGGCCACTTTGGGATCTGCCCAGCCCATTCCATTCATACTGTTCAGTTACTGTACGTTTGATTACTTTGGTTGCAGATTTCTGACTGGCAGTTTGGATAACATCTCCCTTTGCCAGCTGGGCACTACAAGAACAGTTTTATGTGCTCCATTTCTTTTACTGTGATTTACCAGGCTGCATCCAGAGAGCTTCTGTGGTCTGAAGCATCCATCTAACAACTTAGTGATATTTAATTTGGAAAAGTAACATTTTATGTCCTTGAAATTCCATGAGGATTTTTTCTGTGCTCATACACTGAGGTATGTGAGACAGTAACCCTCAGTGTCTTGTCCTCGTCCAACCCCTCAGTTAGTACTGGCTGTAGTACCTCCACAGCCTGCCCAACATACTTTCATGGACCATTCTAAGTGTTACCCTGAAAAATTGATTTTGGGATTCTGCTATAATACCCTGCCTATTCTCCTCCCTAGTCTATTCTTGTGGAGATATAAGTTTCCAGGGTTGTTAAGGAAACCTTAAAGAACACAGATATAATCTTCCAATAAATTAATAAAGTAACTGACACAGGCATTATTCTTTTCCAAAACAAAATATTTTTATTAATGTCACTAATAATCCCTAATACAGTGTATTTTAAAACCCTAAACAAAATGCAAAATTCCAGACACAAATCCTTTATTGATAGCTAAAGAGCATTCAAACTACAATGGCATATAGTTCAAATGATTCCAAGCAAAGCGATTAGTTACAAGTGGCCAGTTTGTAACAAATTACTGACAGCAGATCTTTAATTTGCATTTAAGTTTTACATAAGATACAATTAAAACAGACACACACTTCAAGCATACACATATTTAATATGTGAAGCTCGAACTATACTACACTAAAACTATATTAAAAATTGGCAAGCTTACTTCATAAATTTCATTGGTATCAGTTTAAAATCACTGTTGCTGCTTTATAAATTCTTTGCTATTTTTCTTTAATCGCTGTTACTGTTCAGCTTCTGGTCAGCCAGCTTTGTTCTGCTCTGGTTTTTTTCTCTCTCTGCAGCAACTTTTCTGACTTCTTTCCAGCAGCTTTCCTTTGGCTTTCCTCACTCATTTCCCATTCATCTGCTCCTGATTGAATCCCAACCACCACCTCTCTTTCTGACTCAGACTTCAACTCTGAAACTTCCTGCTGTCAGTTGGCCTTTTATGCTGCATTGTGGCTCTTTCCTAATATACCATATATATTTGTTCATAAGCCGAATATTTTTGGTAAAAAAGTGATGCATCAAAGAGCAGGGGTTGGCTTAGAAATAGGTCTACACCAAAATGTAGAGATTTTAAACTCTATGGAATCATTGAATTTAATATCTAATACATTGTCGTTTTGTTTACCTGGAACATCTGCAAGCATGGAGCCCCTCAGCTCCTGTGGCTGTGGTTCACCATTCCCAGCCACCAGGATCTGCGGAAGCGTTCCTGCAGCTCCCATTGGCTGGGAACGGTGAACTACGGCCACAGGGAGCTGAGGGGCTCCATGCTTGCAGACGCTCCAGGTAACAAAATGTCCTGACCCACGAGTGGCTTATCTTGACGGGCCAGGAGCTAAAGTTTGCCAACCCCTGAAATATAGGGTTGGCTTATGAAAGGATCACACAATTTTTGCTATTTTTACCATCTTGAGGGGTCAGCTTATAAACGAATGGGCTAATGAATGTGTATATACGGTACCTAATTCTATTCTTAGAAGCAACTACCTCACAAATGCCCAGTATCAACCATTACTTCAGAGATCTGATTAACAGCTCTGACCTTCAAAGCCAGTTCTGTCTGGTATGAGTGGGCTGTCCAGATAGCTGCTCAGTTAATTGACCTCTCTGTCACCCCTTATTGCACATGCTCACTAGCCACCAGTCTTGCACATGCTCACTGTTGTCCTTAACCTCACAGCTGTGATTCTGATAATTCCCCCCCACACACACACACACATACATACATATGTACATATACATGGCTCTTTGCCTGGGCACCATTTTAGAAATCCTGGGTTTTCAACTGAGCATGCTCAGGGTCCATGTCAGGGTGGAATGACTTTTGCTTATTCAGAGTAAAGATCAGAAAAACAAAGTGGAGAGTGGAGAATTTCTATAGTAACACAAGAGGAAGTGTTTTTCTGATGAACTTATGGTTGAAGTTCTGGACAAAATCAACAAGAAAATCCACCACCACTAATGGACGTGTGACTAGAGGCAAGAGGAAAGGCAGAAGCTGGCTGCGCAGCTTGAGGACAGGGTTTCAGCATGAGAGCAGGCACTTGCTTTGCATTTCCTGGAACAGGAATGGCAGCTAAGGGAGGAGGACACAGTTCAACAGAGAGAATTGTTTGAGAGCTGATATCGCTAATTGTCACAAGAGTACCAAGCTCTGCTGTATTGCGCACACCACGGCCTGTGTCTCCTGTGTGGTACCCTGGGATTCAATCCAGAAACTGCTTAGAAAACTCCATGGCTCTGTGGTCCATGTAATCGGGTCGCATGAGTGGCTTGCCAGGGCAACTTAACTCCATGTAATCCTCTGTATTTCTTCCCTCCCCTGTGGATGTCTCCACTACCCTTCCCCTTTGCCAACTGTGCAGCGAACTGGGAAAGGAGAACAGGGAACATACCATGGTAGTGAGTTTCTGTCTTGCACATGGCTGACTTTTTTGCACTTGTTCATGCTTTTTTCCCCTGAAAGGTTCTGTTGTTGTTTTTGACGTGGTAATGGCGCCTGGCATGGGTGGCAGTGGGGGAATGTTGTACTTTTCTAATATACAGTGGTGCAAGTAGGGCAGTACGGTACACTGTACCAGTAAGATATTTATAGCCAGTACTCCATACTGGAAAGACAAAGGAGGAGCAGAATGTGAGGCCACCAGCACAAGCCCTTCCACGCAGCTCTGTGCCTGTCTCTCCTGTCTGGGGTCTGTACAGAAGCCCTGCCGGAGGACGGGGCTGGGGAGCAGGGTTGGGGGTGGTACAGCCATGCCGGAGGAACTGCTGTCATGGGGTCTTTAGCCACTGTGGTTCTGGAGAGCCCTGCATTCAGAAGTCTCTAGTGCAGTGGGAAGAAGACAGAGCCCCCACCCTAGCTAATGTGGGATGGATCATGGGGAGGGCACCGGGAAAGCATGGATGCCCTGGGCTGGGGGTGGGGTGGGAGGAGTCATGTGGGAGGTCACATCCTCCCCCCCTTCAGCTGGTGCCCCCCTTTGCATCTCTCCTAAAAGTGCTGTGTGCCAGTAAGAAATGAATTCTACTTGCACCACTGCTAATATATGTTTGTTAAACTTTTTTTTATGTTATCAAGAAAGTTTTTATTGTGATCACTGCATCTCATCGTACAGTGTGTATTTAAAAAAATAAAGGTAAACATGATCAGGAACAATTAAGAATTAGTAAGCAAACACTATTCCTCTGTACAGTTAAGTACATCTATCCATAATTCAATCGCTTTCTTATCTGAATACATACTGTGAATCATCCCCCACTCCCTATTTCATAAGTGGTCATGTCATCCGTAAGCACATTGCAATCGGACCTCTACCCATCACTGTGCACTAGACCCTCACCCAATTAGTGAGCCTCATCCCCACCCCGTACAAGTACATTCATAAAGGTACTATTTCCCCCTTCTTTTGGGCTATGCTAGTCCATAATGGGTGAGCACAAAGCATCCCTGATTTCTATTGCCAAGGTGCATCTGTTTCCAGCTGGGTAGGTGCATTTTCTGGCTGAGGGTACTGATTCAATGGCCGCTTGTGGTCATAGGTCCATTAGAGAGAAATGGCTCACCTCTGACTTCACAAAGATTGTGAAGAGCGCAGCAAGCCACAGTAATGAAGACAGCACTGATATGACACTGGCATCCAAATGGGTCTGTAGACATCTCCAACGGGCCTTCAATCTGCCAAAAGCACATTTAACAACCATTGTACACCTGCTGAGAGTGTAATTAAACAGTGTTTTGCCCGGGCCTCTGAAAGCAGGGTTTGGTTTCATAAGTGAAGGCAAAAAGAGATATGCCGTGTCACTCAGGATAACGGTGGTGACAGTAACACCATTTATGACAATGTCATTTGGTGGGAGTAGTGTCCCAGCCTGCCCATGAACACAGATTCCTGACTGGTGAAAAAAACAGGCATCATGAATGTTTCCAGTGCAGCCCATGTTGACATTCATAAATCAGCCCGTGTGGTCCACAAGGACTACATAACAATGGAGTAATATCCTTTGTGATTTAAGTTGATGTGTGCTCCTTGAGGAGGGCAAACTGTGGGCACATGAGTCGCGTCAATGGCTCCATTGCAGTTTGGAAACCCCATACACTCAAAGCCAGCAGTTACTTCAGGAATATCTTTTATGCCTATGACCCTGGGGTAAACCATACACCTGATTGCCTCAGAAACCTCTGCCACTACTTTACCTCAGTCGACTTGTCAACATCAAACTGGTTGGCAACAGACATGTGGCAGTCTGGAATAGCCAGCTTCCAGAGGATTATAGCAACCCATTTCTGGACTGACAAGAGTGCTGCATGTCTCTTTACACAGGAGGGTCCAGGCAAGCTGTTCACAAAACTCCAGAAATGTAGCTTTTTTCATGCAGATGCTCTGGACCCACTGCTGCTTATCCCAGGTCTGCATGATGATGTGGTCTGTCCAGTCGGTGCTTGTGGCCCTGCTCCTGAAGTGCTGACCTAAGTAGGGGGCATCAGTGAGTGTTCTGAGTATTGTGAGCAGTATCAGCCAGTTAGTTTGCCATACATGGGTACTCCTCCGCCTCTGCTGCTGCCTCCTCCTCCTCCATTATAAACTCTGTCTGGTGCCTTTGGTGGTTCAGAAAATGCCACCCCAGACTCCACCAGTGTTTCACGGATGCTCTGCCCATTTCCTGACAAAGGAGTGAAAGCGCAAGCAAGAGCAGTTTTCCAAAAGTCGCCTCCTCCATGTTACTGGCTCCAGCAGCTGGGAGGGCACAGATCAAAATACTGCGCAGCAGGATGTGTTAGCGGGGCACTCAAACTTCCTCTAACATGCAGGGTGGATGGCCAAGTTTTTCCACAATGCACCAATGTCAAAGGGCTAAACCAGCAACATTTCGAGAGGGAACCATGGAGTCTGGGATATGGTTAGTTTGACTCAGGGCTATGCTGTAGCGTGGACAAAAGAGCCCCAGGTTTGAGCCCAGCTTAGAAAATTCTTAATGTAAGGTTAACAATCAGTGTAGACACTTAAGCCCTCGGTTCATTAACCCAGGGTCAGCTGACTCAAGTTCTACTAACCCTGGGATTATATTGAAGTGTAGACATACCCCAAATGTCTCCCAAAGACCAGGTGCTTGTAAGAGTTATTTAACTGAAGCTGAAGCCTGTGTTATAATCACAGGTTCCATTTACCTTGTCTCCCATTTTTAACCAATTATTGCACCTAAAAGGACACTGACTGATATATGTTTAGTTTCTCCCCCTCCCCCAAATCTATAATAAATGGCAGCAAATACACAATCTTGAGCCACCTTATAAAAACAAATGCATTGCACATTTACAAACAGCCCTGTAAAATGGAATTGTATACATATAATGAAAAGAAACAGAACAGTGAATTAAAAAAAGACTAAAACCAGCATACTGCCTGACATTATCCTCTTTTTTTGGCTTTAATGGATCTAGTGGCGCATTATTTCTACTAGTGATTAATACTGCTCTCCACATGACCTTAATACACAGTCCTCTCTGATGGATTGCAACCTTGTCATGGTGGAGAGGCTTGCGTGGGACCCTCAGAGCTACATTGTCTGGAGATTTCATATTCCTGGTAGGGTCCCCCTTGGTGAACGGGTCTGAGGCGAGGTTCTTGACTAACCGCAGTCCAAACTTCACAAGACCCCAATGGTGGATCAGGTGCATATAGAGGACCTTTTAGTACTTGCAGCTCTGAAGGTGGATGAGGGCTGCAGCAAGAAGGAGGCCAGGGTTTTCCTCCGGTCAAGTCTTGTGTGGTCACTGCCTGAGCACCAGTTTTCCCACATTAAAAGACTTCATGTGCCGGCATCTGCAAAAGGGCTCACACCCTCACAAAGCCCTGTGGCAATGGATGTGTGGCAGTGAAGACAAGAGCAGGTGGCAGCCATGTGACAGTCATCTTCTGCTTGAATGAGACAGAAGTGCATTTCGGCAGCAGCGGCTGTATATTAGCAGGACTTTTTAGGATCCCCTCTGCTTACTCCAAATGGGGAGGAGCTAGACAAGGTGCCCCAAACATAGGCTGTCTCTCACTCGTCCGACTGCATGGCCACATCCACTGGGATCAGTCAACTCCGTGGCTGAAACAAGAGATATGAGACAATGACTTTCGCCACCTCGAATGTCTGCACCCTTATGGACTCTCAGCACAGTGAATGACCAGAAAGAAGAGCTGCCATAATTGCCAGAGAATTGGCAAGACTCAGCATTGACATTGCAGCTCTTAATGAGACCTGCCAAGCCGATGAGGGCCAATGAAAAGAGGATGGAGGTGGCTACACCTTCTTTTGGAAAGGAAAGCCACCCAACGAGAGAGACATTCACGGGATTGGCTTTGCCATCAAAAATAAGATTGCCAGTCAGGTTTTGTGACTTCCTGTGGGGATCAACAAGCATCTTATGACTCTTCAGCTCAAGCTCAGCAACAACCAATATGCCACAGTCATCAGTGCGTATGCCTCAACTCTTGATGATGAGGAAGACAACAGGGAGCAGTTTTATAGTGCTTTTGAATCAGTCCTCTCACACCTAAGGCAGACAAACTCATCCTCCTGGGAGATTTCAATGCCAGAGTCAGACAGGATTTCCAACTCTGAAGTGGCACAATGGGCAAAGAAGGGGTGGGAAATGTAAACCCCACTGGTATTCTTCTTCTCAACAAATTTGTGGAGCATGACCTGCTCATTGCAAATACCAACTTTAGGCAGAGTAACAAATTTAAGGCCACCTGGAAACATTCTCGGTCCAAACACTGGCACCTCCTTGACTATGTTATAGTCAGAGCCCAAGATTACATCAGTGTCCATATATCATGAGCCATGAGAGGCACAGATCACTGTTGAACAAACCGTCAGTTAGTAAGATCAATCATGTACCTGCTGCTCACTCCACCACACTGCAAATACCCAAAATCTGAGCAAAAGTGGTACAACTTCAAAGACTTAAGGACCAAGCCAGCTGCGAGACATTCCAGCAACACGTGTCTGAGAAACTCTCTAACTTGCCTGATAACATCATTGACATTTGAGAGCACTGGGATCAACTTAAAAATGCCATTCACAGTGCATGTGATGAAACTAAAGGGTATTCCACTCATCAGCACCAAGACTGGTTTGACGAAAACAATGAGGAAATCCTAGCATTAATTCAACAGAAAAGAACTGCATTCTGTAACTGGCAAAATGATTCTTCTAACAATCAAAACACAAGACTTATCACCTGCTCAGTGTCGAACTCCAAAGGAGTCTGCATGATCTCAAAAATAAGTGGAGGCAAGAGAAGGCCTCTGAGGTTCCAGGTTTCGTAGACCAGGATGACATGAGAAGCTTCTTTCAAGTGACCAAAGCTGTATATTGGCCAAGCTTCAAAGGCCAAACACTCTTACATTCCCAGGAAGGCTCCACCCTCCTCAAGGACAGTGCAGCCATTAAACAACACTGAAAGGAGCACTTTGAGAACCTAGTAAACTGCAAGTCCACGGTCTCTGAAGACACCATCAAGTCTATTCCACAACACTCAGCAATTGAACACCCCATCTTCTGAGGAAGTCCATCATGCCATCACCCAGACAAAAAAAATCACAAGGCACCAGGCCTAGACAACATCTCAGCTGAGGTTTTTAAAAGCTGGTGGAACAGTTCTCCAACACAAACTTTGCCAATTCCTCGACAAAATCTGGACCTACGAAGAAATTTCACCTGACTTTAAGAACGCCAACATTGTTACAATATTCAAGAAAGGAAACAAACCTTTGTGTGGGAACTACAAAAGTATTTCCCTCCTCTCCATTGCAGGGAAGATCCTTGCCCAGATCTTACTATACTGATTTCTCTCCCTTGCCGAGGAACTCCACTTTTCTCCATTTACCTTGCCATGATCCAGTTTCTCATCCATGACTGCCTTCCTGATGGGATCGAGGTTGAGTATCGTATGAACGATACTCCTCAATCTTTAACAAATTTATTTGTTCATAAGCTTTATGAAACCTTATGCCCAAATAAATTTGTTAGTCTCTAAGGTGCCACAAAGACTCCTCGTTGGTTTTGCTGATACAGACTAACACGGCTCCCACTCTGAAACCTGTCCTCCATCTCTGATATCTCCAAAAAAAATTTAAGATCACGAGAATTGGCATCACAGATCCTCAGTATGCAGATGACTGCATCATCTTTGCACACACACACAGGGGCAGACGTGCAAAGTATCCTAAATCTTTTTGCAGATACCTATCACAGCCTGGGGATCTCGCTCAACATTGGGAAAACCAAGGTACTCTACTAACCCTCACCTGCACAAACTACTCTTCGTAGTCCACAAATCAAGTACTCTTCTCTCAGTTAAATCAGGGAAGAAGGGGTCACAAAGGGCAGCAGAAGTGCTTCAAAGACATATTGGGAGGCATCAACCCAACAAACTAAAGGACTTGTCGCAGAACAGGACACAGTGGCACTACACCAAGCCACAGCTCACTTTGAGGAGAACAGAGGTGCTCATGAGACAGAGAAGTGACAAAGGAAGAAAGAAAGGGCACAACAGTCCATCCAACAACTATGTCTCCTCCAAATTACACCTGTCACTTCTGTGGGAAAATCTGCAGGGCATGAATTGGGCTCCTCAGCCACTTAAAAACCCACAAATGAACCCCTTTGACAGACAACATCCTTGCACTGAGGGATAGCTGAAGAAGAAGATTTAATACACAGTATATGCTTCTATAGTTCCAAGCAGAGCTCAAATTCAACTGTATATAATATAGTGCTCTCCAGTAAGTAAACTAAAATTGCTGTGCTGTGTGATAACTTAAGAAGATTTAAGATGTCACAGCTATACAAAGTTAAAACTAAGTGTTAAGATGTCACATTCATATAGAACAATTGCGACAGATATAGAGGTGATTACAGACATTGCTCAAGTGCAGGGCTAGTAAAGCCAATAACCTCTATAAGAAAAAAGCATTTAGAAGTAGAGCTTTTGGGAAACTGTTCATTGAAATGATTTTCCAACTAAAAATTACCTTTTTTCTAAACTGAAATTTTCGACAAGAAAATCTAAATTTTACTGAAAAAAATTCAATATTCTGTCAAGAAAAATCCAAATAATGGCTCCCTGGACGTGTCCACCTGGAAGGGGCTTCTCAATTTCACTTTCTCCGAGTGAAATTAACAGAAGGTTTCCCGGAGGGCTGCCTCCCTTCCTTCCCACATGCATATTTTCATAAAATCCTGTAGAGTGCAAAATCACAAAACGAATATTTGTTTGTAAACTGTATCCATATTGACAGGAGCTTTATCTGTGACAGTTCTTAGTATTGCTTTCATATTACTGTATATTCCTCCAAACCTTTTCACAATTTACCAGATTAAGGGCTTGCTGCATCAGGGTGCCGAATGCCTCCTGTCCTCAATGCCCAGAGAAGCAGGGTCAAGCTGTAAGGCTGTGATCTACCTGAAGTGATTGAAAAATTTTGGTCACCGCCTTAAAACTGTGGGGATGTATGTAGACAATAGTATTAATTTAATGTCTTAAATGCAGTTTTATGGTTACAAAGTCAGGAAGTGCTAATGTTAAGGTTCCACCAGTAGTGTTAACTCAGCCACATGTCACATCCCCTGTTTTTATGGTACACAAGAGGGCACTCTGTGAAGTAGAAGGGGAGGTCAAACCTGTCTTCCTCTCCCTTCCTTTTGTGTTTCCCATGCAAGTGCTAAGCACAACTAGTCTTTGTACACAGGGCAGTGCAAGGCCCAGCTCCTGTCTAGTGCTCCTGGGGACACAAGCCATCATCAAGATTTCAGGCTGTGGATGGGCTGTGGTGGAGCTGGCTGTTCAAGGAGGGAGGAGCATGTTGTGTGAGCAATATATTTACTCTCCCTGGAGGTACGTGAAAGAGTCTCTACTGTGGTGCAATGCTTCCTGAACATCCCTTAGCATGTCACATAAGCTCCACACCATGCCCAACACAGATCTGTCCCCAACAGACACGGATGGATCTTTGATCAGAAAAATAGAATAGAAAGTATTATATGCACCAAGACTGAGTGGAACACTCTGAGAAATTTCCATTTCCTAAGTTTTTGTTTGTGCTATTAAGTATCTTAATGTTGCATCTGCAAGAGATTTTTTCCTTTCATTTAATTTCCTCCTGTAGATATTTAAAGAACGGTTGTGGTGGGGAATGAAAAAAGATCCAGGACACTTTGTGGCCTCATGAAGCATAATGGTTCTGCCAGCATTATCAGCAGGGCTTTTAAAACTTCTAAAATCCAAATAGCTGAACACATCCGGCTGTGACTAACAGTTTTTTTTAAGTGCATAGCTAACAACTTAATTTTCTAATTTTCTACTGAAGATACTCAGTCCACTGTTGTATTTTCATACTCATCAGAGTTCCTCAATAGAGACTATTAACACACTGAGTTTGAAGTTTCAATGTTCAGCTACTTTTATGTTGCTTTGGGGGAAAATATGCAGGAGGAAAAGTGTTTGTTGCAGTACGCATACTATAAACAATTGAAGTCATTTTGCTAAAAATTTTAGCCAAAAAGGTGAATGTTTTAGAATATTATGGCCATGTGAAAATAGGAAGTTACACTGTTTTGATAGCTTTTGTCTCTTATATATAGACCATGTGGCTCTAACTCTGTCAGAGAAAACTGACTACTGTAACTGATTGACTATACAGCGGAAACAGTGAACAGACTATATGCATACCCTTGTCAGATAAAAGTAGAGTAAAATAATTTCTCTAATCTCTTTGTTATATAAATTGTAGGTATTGCATGTAATAACAGCTAGTTTAAGAGAAATCAAGCAGAAATGTGATATAATTCAGTGGTGTGTTTTCAAAATGTGACTAAGTTTCTTTGAACAGAAATTTAATGGCACTGAAATGACCTCCATTTGTTTAATATTACACTAATTTATGGCCCAGGCCTGAAGAAGAGGTCAGAGTAAATTCAGAAGCTTGTATCTCTCACCAACAGAAGTTGGTGCAATAAATTACCTGACCCATCTTGTCTCTCTAATTGGTCTCATGGCAGTGAACTCATTGACTATTGGTGCTTTGGAAAGGCAATGTCTTTCTGGCTGAATCAAAATGGTTTGTATGCATGTCTCTGTAGGGCCTACTCCAGCTTCCCAAAACAGTTGCAAAGCTTGTATTGGCAGAAGCAAAAGTGGGTCTGTAGATAAAAGGAATTATATGGGGAAAGTTCTGTGGCTACTCACAGTCATTTTATGTATTAGGTATATAAAGACTGGGACTAAGCTAAGTATTATATAATAGAGGTCTCAGTCTCCAGTGCTTTGTATCTTGTGGAGTCATTCACATTCTGTGTTCATCGAGTACTAAAGAAATATAAAATGACTTTTAATCACAGTGGAAATGTTTTGCACTCTCTTTTCACAGCTGTAAATGACTCCACAGTTTGCAAGGCAGAGGACAATCAGGCTCAAGAAATTTTCTTTGAATGAAGAGGTGGTTTTTGCCCCTTATTTTTTTCTTTCTTTCTTTTTCTCTTTCAATGGGTGTTGTGTGCATTTTTCCCAGGGCAGAATATCACCCTGCTGATGGGAATTTCAAGAATGATCACTTCCTGGATTTTTAATCATCTGTCTATAGGAAGCCCGCTTTGAGTAACCTCAGTTATTAAATCAAGATTGGATGTTTTGTCCAAAGATATGTTCTAGTTCAAAAGGAATTATTTTGGGGAAGTTCTATGGCTTGTGTTATACTTGAGGTCGGATTAGATGATTACAGTGATCCTTTTTGGCCTTGGAGACTATGTACCTGGCTAACATCAGGGCCGGCTCCAGGCACCAGCTTAGCAAGTAGGTGCTTGGGGCGGCCACTCTGGAGAGGGGTGGCACGTCCAGCTATTCAGCAGCAATTCGGCAGAGGGTCTCTCACTCCTGGTTGGAGCGAAGGACCTCCTGCTGAATTGCTGCAGATCGTGATCACAGCTTTTTTTTTTTTTTTTTTTTTTTGGCTGCTTGAGTTGGCAAAACCCCTGGAGACGGCCCTACTAACATGCTGCAGCTTGCTCTTAGGCTGTGTGTTTCTTTATCCTGCTCATTTTCCTGGTGAGCTCTGTGCATCATCAAGCTGTCAACTGACCATGACAATACTTCTCTTCTGTTTACAGCTTCTGTATTTTGGACTGTTGCGGTGGCTGGGCTTTTTAGGTGTCTGGTTTAGTTGTTCTCTGATGGAATGGAATATCTGTGTAGGTGGAGGATGAAATGCCTCTACCTTGCCCCCTGCTCTCCCAGGGATCTGTTGAAGTACCCTATTTAGGTGCAACCCATGACCTGGGAAAATACTGTCTATAAGAGATTCATTATTATAGGGCATCAGAAGTGCCATAATGCACTCAGGTGGAATACAAAATGAGTGAACCCTGAGATGTTTTAAGCACTATTGACTTTCTGGACACAAAATACGGTATTTAATGATAAAATGCACCTTCCAAAAATGAAAAACTTATCCCAGAGTTGTGAATCTAGCAACTATGGGCAGGCAATATAGACAGATTTTTAAACAGTAACAAACCTGCTCTGAAATAAACTCTTACTCAGTATGTCTCTTTTTGAAAGCCCTGATTAAAGAGATGGGGGATGTTGTCTTGCTGATTACAAATAAAACCAGTCTTGGCAACAGTGGTTGAAGTCTTATCTTCATATTTTACAGATTCAGTAATGTTTTGCTTGAATTATCCATTGTTGATTGTTTTGTACTGGGGACAGCAGTATGTGTTCTCTTACATCAGGGGTAGGCAACCTATGGCACGCATGCCGAAAGCGGCACGCGAGCTGATTTTCAGTGGCACTCACACTGTCCGGGTCCTGGCCACCGGTCTGGGAGGCTCTGCATTTTAATTTAATTTTACATGAAACTTCTTAAACATTTTAAAAATCTTATTTACTTTACATACAACGTTAGTTTAGTTATATATTATAGACTTACAGAGAGAGACCGTCTAAAAATGTTAAAATGTATTACTGGCGCATGAAACCTTAAATTAGAGTGAATAAATGAAGACTCGGCACAGCACTTCTGAACGGTTGCCGACCCCTGTCTTACATACACCCACCATCAAGGGCTGATGGGCGGCTTTACCCTGAGAAATACTGAGGTGTGCCGGTAGTTAAGTTTGCTACATATACTTAGCTGTTAAATACTGATAACTTTCTACTTTTTAAAAAAATGATTTACTGATTGCCTTCCCTCCACCCCAATTAATCTAAGAATCTTTTATTTTGAAGGGAGGAGGGGAAATGTGGGGGGGGGGGCGGGGGAAATGGCATGCTGCAAAAGAGTCAATAATGTATTTCTCTATGTATGTACCCTATGTATTACCTACTCTTTGGCCTATTGATCCTGCTTAAGGCGTAGGAATAACTTGTGGGGTGTTGGGGCTGTGTATAGGGAGCAATGCTTCATCTGTGTGGCTGCACAGATGTATGTACACTCCACACAAACTTTCCTGTGGACACCTCCTCATCCTATCAATCCCTCTGGACCCAGTGCTTAATTTGTGCCAGGGCTTACCAGGACTAAGCCCTAGCACCTTTAGTCTTGGCAGTTGATAGCTCTAGCACCTCTGGGCTTGCTGTTTCAGTTATGAATTTTAAAAAATTGTTTGAGCCCTGGCACCTAATTGCTTGAGCCCCAGCACGTCTTTCGTTACAAATTAAGCATGTGGATCTGCAGTGTGGTCTTCCCATATATTTCTAAAAAGACAAAATCTGGGTTGTTAACTTCTGTTGGAAATTCCAGTGCAGAACCTGTAGGTTTTCTCTATGCATGTGTGTATATCAGTGGCACAAGGAAATTCATACAAGTCTAATTTTATTGCACACATGCCTTTTAATTGTGGGTGCTGGTTGCCTGATTTTAGCTGACAATTAAATCTTTGATACTAGGGCTGCCATCTCTATCCTGTTGGGGTTACGGGATAATTTAAGCAGCAAGGGTTCCTGGGTGAAGGACACAGGACCTACAGAGATGGAGAAAAGTGGGAAATTCTTTCTTCCATTCTAAGAAAGTTTCTGCTGCAGCAAGGGAGCAAGGATTGTGCCTGGTAGTTCCTTTCAAGCCATGCTATTAATCTGTCTGCTACTCTCTCTCCAATTCCGATGGCTGATTTCATGAACAGCATATGTGAAAAGGAAGCCCCCAGACCACAAGAACAGCAGACGGCAGTGATGGCCTTCTTTATCAACCAATTTCTTCAGTCAAACACTAGGAACTGTTGAGGGACAGTTATTCCAACCCTCTCTGGCAGTGATTCCCCTCCCTTTACTTTTAAACACCATTGGGCCAAAATGTGTGTGGGGCAATTCAAATCATTGTAACAGTTAGGAGTCTCCTCCCCTCTTATGAGTTAACGTGCTATGTGTTCTGTCTGTACCGTTAAAGGAAGAAAGAATGGTCCAATGGTCGGAGTGCTACCATAAGACTGGGTTCAATTCCCTGTTCTTCTACTGCCTTCCTGTGTGATCTTGGGCAAGTCACTTAGTCTCTTTGTGGCCTATCTGTAAAATGAGGATAGTAGCACTTCCCTACTTCACAGAGGGGTTGCTAGGATAGGGTGACCAGATGTCCCGATTTTTTAGGGATAGTCCCAATATTTGGGACTTTTTCTTATATAGGCTCCTATTATCCCCCTACCGACATTCCGATTTTTCACACTTGCTATCTGGTGACCCTATGTTAAAGATTATGAGGTGTTCAGATACTGTGGTGATGGGGATCATATGAGTACCATAGATAGCTACTAGAGTTTTAAATGTTCTTAGGATGAAAAAAGCATTGGCTCTATAAACTATGGTGGGAGTAAAAGACAGCAAATGAGTTGCAGGGAATAGAAAATAAATATCACTAGGTCTTTCTAAAATTTGAAAATACATAAACAATTTTACTTTATCCTTACTGTTTTTCATTCAGGGATTTCAGAGTGCTGTACAAACATAAATTAAATGTCTCAACAGCCCAATATGAAGTGTTATAGCTAAGGCTACGATTTTAATATGATGGTCACAGAAAGCATGGATTTAAATTATTTCTGTGAAATCTTGGAAGTGGTTTGGAGACCGAGCCCATCCAGCACTCACTCCACAGCTGCATGTCTCGTGCCATGAGGCTGGGCCCAGCTCCACACTGCAGGCATTATGACCTAGCACCAATCCGGTTAGGTACGTCCATCCCTCTTCAGGGTGGACATGAATAATACTGTATCCAGATGAGAGTGTAAGAGAAATTTAGGAGAATTTAAGAATTTGAATTTGATGAGGATCTGCAATTTCCCCTCTTGTCTAACAAAAAGTGTCAAGATATCTAATAACCACAAGCAGTCATGATCTTGTTTGTATAACAAATAGGAATACATTTTAGTTGCTAAACTTGTCAGTGAACTGTATCTAACTCTCACCCCTATCATGAATCCTGCCCACAATTTGCCATCCTGTGGACCAGTGCTTCTCAAGTCGGGTCGCCGCTTGTTCAGGGAAAGGCCCTGGCAGTCCAGGCCGGTTTGTTTACCTGCCACATCCGCAGGTTCGGCCAATCGCGGCTCCCACTGGCCATGGTTCGCCGCTCCAGGCCAACGGAGGTTGCGGGAAGTTGTGCGGGCTGAGGGATGTGCTGGCTGCCCTTCCCCTAGCCCCCATTGGCCTGGAGCGGCAAACCGCGGCAGGTGGGAGCTGCGATCGGATGAACCTGCGGACGCAGCAGGTAAACAAACCGGCCCGGACTACTAGGGGCTTTCCCTGAACAAGCGACGGACCGGCTTTGAGAAGCACTGCTGTAGACAGGAAACTAGCTGGCAGTTTGCAAAGGTTTGTAATATGACATGCCATCAGGAGACCTAAATTCCCAAGCCCATTCAAATCTGTTGAAAAAATATTAAGTGTGCAGGTTAAACACACAGAAAAAGTCAACCCAGCTCCTTAAAGTTGTGAAGGAAACTTCACAAAACTATGAACTGCAACTTGCCTTTGAGTGTATTTTAGTAATGAAATAGAACATTCACTGGGTTCAGCAGCCACCTTTTACAACAATCCTAGCTACAACCACTCTGCTGTAAAACTGGCATGGGTGGGTTCATGCCTTGGCTGTGTTATGTTAGCCCTGTGAAATAAAGTTAACCAGGATATAATTACTTTAGACCTTTGCAGTAGATTAAAGAGCAATTTGTATTGTTTTCCTAAGGCTCCTTTCTTCCTATGGTCTCCCTCCCACCTTTCTTCATACACAATTTATGGATCAAACCTCCTTAATTAAATAAAAAATCAGATCTGTCTTTTTTTTTGTTAACTTTTAGTGATTTCTGAGTGATTCTTTGTCATGTAGGAAAAATATTTTTAATATGTCCTTAAGTTCCTTCTGAAGTCATTTTTCAAGTGAAGAAAAATACCACTGAACATAATGTATGCCTTTTCTGTTGATGAAAATGTTAGACAGATGAGGAAATTATTTATTTATGGTATGTCTAACAAGTTTCAGCAGTACTTCAGTTAAAATGCTGCCAAATATCTTTGCATTCCCCTACAAACCTTGGCAGTAGTATACTGTGTATATTAAACATGAGAAGCTATGGCAGGCCATGTGAGTTTTGTTCCACATTTTTGATAGTTTATATTACAGTGACTCCTACTCATTAACATCACCATTTTTCAGGATGGTGGATTGGGTGGGTGGGGATCTGGCAAATACTACTGGAATATGTTTTTAATTTCAAAGTTCCTCCTACCTTCCTCCCTGCATACTAAATTTTAGACTGCAGAAGGTAATGCCTCAGTTTCCCCATTTGTAAAGTATGTGCAATAATATTGAACTTTACATTAAAGCTCTCTGACATCCTTGGATGAAAGATATGTAAGCCTAAAATATTATTTATTTACTATACTTTATCTTTCTTAAAAATACGTAGGGCCAGATTCTCTGCTGCACTCAGGATCTTCTTGTTGGGAGACAGGGATTGCAAGGAGTTGCTTGTGCCTCCTTGATTGCAGGGGCCAGTATAACACTGGCCCTCATTCTGGCATACTTTAGAGAGCACTACAGGGACTGTGTAAAGTAAGCCTACTGGCTATGGCAACAAATGGGGTTGTCCAAAAGGGGAGAATAGTTACACACGTTCACATTCTAGCTACACTCACTCCTACTCCCAATGCACCCCCTCTGCTGGGGGTTGCAGGGTAAGGAAGGTGTTTACATAGAAAGTGACTAAGCTAGCTCTACCCCCAGCTTGGGAGATACAGTGGCTTTCCCAGCATCTTTGTGCTGCTTTGGTGACTCAAAGGGGCTAGAAAAACAAGAGAACTGGCCTTTTGTACAGAAAATCTTTCCAGATTTTCAAGAAATTTCATACTACTTTCTCTAGAAACCCACAAGGAAAACCTTCTCTGAGCCCAGATTATATAGATATATGAAAGAGTGGAAAACATTATTTTAAGAAAATATTCATTTGATTTGGTTTCCTCTTTGTGAAGAATAGTTCTTTCATTTCTGTTGAACAGATTTTATACAGTTCGCTACAGGGAAAAGGATAAAAACAAGAACTGGGGTTTTCAGCTTTGTCCAACTACGGAGACAGTGGTGGAGAA
The DNA here is from genome assembly GCF_025201925.1 of Gopherus flavomarginatus. Lineage (NCBI taxonomy): Eukaryota > Metazoa > Chordata > Testudines > Testudinidae > Gopherus > Gopherus flavomarginatus. The sequence goes on along the minus strand of NC_066617.1, from coordinate 167,523,801 downwards.
TCTGAAGCCCAACACACCTTATGAATTTGGAGTGAAAGACAACACAGAAGATGGGATCTGGAGCAAGATTTTCAATCATAAAACCATCCTATTTAGTAAGTACTTAGCAGTATTTCCTTGAACTTACAAATATCTAATTTGTCAGCAAACTTTCTTTTATTCTTTTAAAGTAATCTATTATAGACCAGTTCATTGACATGTTGGGTAGTCGGTCATGTGAATATATTTCAGCTCTGTCTCTAGCATATTTTATAGGAATATGTAAAACTTGAAATACTGCTTAAAAAGCCGTTATCTACCTAATTGAAACATTTTCCATTCAAGATACAAACAACGTAAGAACATGTTGCAAGTCACCCTAATTGGACCAGTGATGGCTCTGGAGCAATTTTAAATATTGTCCGTGTGTGGCTGCACTGTTGGCTGGAGTCAGCTTTGCTCCATATGCCATTAATGGGAATTTCACTATTTATTTCAGCTGGAGCGGGAGCAGGCTCCTAGTCTGAGTATTTTTGTACTACTTTATACTTATTGATTTCAGATTGGTAGTAAGCTGGGCAGGGACTGTGGTTTTTGTTCTGTGTTTGTACAGTACCTAGTACAATGGGGTCCTGATCTTTGACTGGGGCTGTTAGGCACTATTGCAGTACAAATAGTAGTAGTAATAATAAAGTTGAATTCTGACTCACAAGTAGTTTTCCCTTCACTGAAGCATCCTTTCAGTGCTCTGGTGAAAACTTACTCTGATTTGGCCAAATCAAGAGACTTTGCAAAGTGTACTTATGTGTGTGCAGTCATGTGCTTTCTCTGTATCTCTCAAACATATCTTTAGTCAGATTTTCATAGAAACAGCAATTTTTCTGATGAAAAAACACCAAGTCAAGAAATTCCCTAACAGCTCTACCACTGAAGCAGCTCTGTATCACTCTGACCTGAGAGTATTCCCCCAGGGTTAAATCTCCCCCTTTTGAGTCTCTTGTGACTTTGAACCAGTGTGAAAGGACTGTGGAGCATTCTGTGGAATCTGGCCTACTGCTTTCTCTGTAGGATCCCTGCCAAATTCAGTGCATAGGATGGATAGCACTCAGTAAATGAGGGAAGTAGTTCAATATTTCTTTTGATCTCCTTTATTTGATGGGTTTCAATATGACTTACTGCACACCATTCAAACCCTGAACACAAAGCATTGTTGTGGTTTTTTTTAATTTCTTCATGGCTTTTCAATGGTTGTCGTCATTGTAATGTTTAATCCTCACAAACATTGACTAATTTATTTTTGCAATACTCCCTGTAAAGTAGGGAGTTGGTGTTACGCCTGTTTTATAGTGAACAACTGTCAAATAGTAATGACTCTCTGTTGATGTGAGCAGGATTTGAGCCACCAACCTAGGACTCTTATCTCAAATCTTATTTCACTGGACTATGCAAGTTCCCAACAAAAAAGCACATCTGAGGGAAGTTCTCAAATAGATTTTCTCTTTATTTGAATAAATCCCAGTTGATGAATAATTGCACCGCTGATTATACGAACATCTGTTGCACAATAGCTTTCATTTTATACTGGAAAAGAAAGCAAGTCAAATTTTGAAGGAAAAGACAATTTTTTTGCAAACATTTGTTTAAATAAACCTGCTTTGCAGGCATTCACAGCCCCTTTTAATTCACTTTGCACAAACATTTATATAAGTGAATTTCTGATCGAAGTACTGTTTGTGTAAAGAGAGAGTGTCATGAACACTCGTGAAAATATGTCCTCAGTATTTCTATTTCAACTGGAAACAGGAAGAATAGAAAGCTTATTTATGTAAGATTTTTTCTGTCCAATTTTTGGGTGAGATTCAGAAAAACATTGGGCTTCAATTTCAAAGTGTGGCCAAGTTAAAGCTTGGCATGGCTCAGGACAAGGAGGGCAGACCTGGATGGGGACTGTACTGTACTGACTCAGCATAATTTAAAGCAGCCCCAGAAACTCTTCTAACTTAAGGCAGCCTATAGTAGTCCCATCTCTACAGCATGGGTTGTGAAGAGGAGCACTGGAGGGCCTTTCTTCCGTCTCTGGATTACCCTGGGGAACCCCATATGTCAAGGGTATTCCCAGATGCTTGCTTCTGCTGATTTTCTAAGGTTCCCCAAACACTTTGGGATCTTTATTAATGAAAGAAAGGAGCTAAAGGACAAATACTGAGCAGGGGCGGCTCTAGGGATTTTGCCGCCCCAGGCACAGCAGGCAGGCTGCTTTCGGCAGCTTGGCTGTGGAGGGTCCACTGGTCCCGCGACTTTGGACCGCTGGTCCCACGGCTTTGGACCTCCAGCAGGCATGCCTGCAGACATCCACCGAAGCCGCGGGACCAGCGGACCCTCTGCAGGCAAGCTGCCGAAGGCAGCCCACCTTCTGCCCTCGTGGCCACCAGCAGAGCGCCCCCCGCGGCTTGCTGCCCCAGGCACGTGCTTGGCGTGCTGGGGCCTGGAGCCACCCCTGATACTGAGAGATGCGTGAGCACCTTGAAGCCAGTAGAAGGTCAGCATGATCAGTATCTGTCCCCAATATCGCTAAAGACTCCACATTATAATGTCTGGAGTGTAATTTGCTGTACTGTACATAGCACATATATGAATGATGTTTGGGCAGCTTCCTTTTATAGCCACTAACCATTTCCTATATGCAGGGAGAGACGGATGTTTGTACTTGGTTTCAGAGACTGATTTGGGGCTGATGTTTGGGATTTTTTTTTAATCAAAAGTTGTACTTGATTTGAGTTTTAGGGAAAGAAATCCTAACGTGTACTCCATGGACTCCATTGTAGCAGCAAATAGTTGGGGAGTTGTTATTGCTGTTGCTCTCTGCAGTCTAGAACCCCATAATAGCAAGAAACCAGAGTCATTTAGGAGCCTTTTCAGTGATGTGCTGAGTTAACTACTGTCAAACCAAAACTTTGGGGACTAGATAACCCTTTGGGGGCAGAGAAAATCCAATTTTCAATTCATAGTTGATGGTGGAAAAGGAATTGCAAGTGACCAATATTTTTTTAAGTAAAGTTTATTAAAAACGATGACCATAGTTATTTTTGTCAATACATTTGAAATCATGACTCAAATTACCATCAAGCAGTTAATGGTCCAAATGTAAGTTGAGTAAACATTTAATACATATGAGATGATGTTTTTGGAAGAAGAGAGTTCTAATAAAAATACATTGCTTTGGAGATTATTAATAGCATAGTATATTAGAAAAGACCTAGTAAAATGCAGTCCAAGGAAGAAAATGGAGACAAAAGCAGAAAGTAAACTACATTAAAAAATAGCACTCGTTCTGTTCACATACGGTGAGGTTTCCTGTACACTTAAACGAAACAAACAAAGATCGAAATGTTTCATTTGACTATCAAAAATGGTAGGAGTTATTGTGAATCTAGTTTCCTACAGAAAATCTCTGAAATTTGAAATCCCATGTTGCTTGGGGGCGGAGGGACAAAAAACAAATGCCATGCATATAGTGTCCAACAGAAGTACAATCTCACCAGAAATATTTGGACCATGAGACTGGTCATGGAGTTATTAATGAAAATGGGGCATGTGTCACCTAGGAACACAATCTCAATAAAGATAAAAATTGCATATAATTTTTTTTTAAATTCCTGGAGATGACACATTTTATGAGGCACTGACCAAACATTTTGGTTCTTCATCAGGTCATTTGTGACTAGATATCTCCATGACCCCCTGTACTAGAATGTACATTATTTTTATATGTATTCCAGTAACCCCTTGAGACTCCAGTTGAGATTGGGTCACCATTGTTCTAGATGCTATACGAACACAGAATGTCCCTGTCACAAATGCCTTGCATTCTAAATAGAAAAACCCAAGTAAAAGTGATAGGGGAAACAGAGGCATAGAAATAGGAAGTGGTGGAGCTGAGACTAGAAACCAGGTCTTCTGACTCCTGGTCAAGTGCCCTATAAGCTAGACCATGCTGCCTGCAAATTTGAAGAGCTTGATATCAGTGGGAGTTGAGTGCTCAGCACTATTTAGGAGGCCCACAGAATCTTGGAGGATCAGCCCCTGGTGTGCTGGTGGGTGGGGGGAACCTCTAGTCGGTGGATTGGTCAGTTTGTGCAGAAATTTCAAGTGCTAATTTCAAATTAGTTTAGTAATTAGCATAAGTGTACTTTGAATAGTGTCCCTATGGGTGCTCCACTTCAGGTGCCCAGGTGCCTTTGATCAGAGATTTTCAGTAGCAGTGCCTGTTTGTCCCACACATGCACTCTACACATTTTTGTGCCCCATAAGATGCATAGAGCGGTGTGGTCAAAATGCTCTCAGTTCCTTCTTAACTGCTTTCAGCCTGAGAAAGAGTGTCAAGTGTGCTTGCTTCACTTAGACATAGCTGAATGTAGGTTTTTTCCTTAGTTTTTCTTAGCTTAGTTTAGTTGTAGTATTTAATTTCCGGGATAGTTGTTAGTTCCCCCCCCCCCAATTTTTTTTCTTTTCCTGCTTAAAGGGTTATTCTGGACCTTGACTCTTTTGGGGTATGCCAGTATCCCCAGGCTTTAAGCATTTTTTTAAGCTATCCCAGTTAGTGATGAACACTCTCAGTGCCTCCATTGCTTGGGAGACACCCGTACACCAGCCAACAGTAGGATCTGCTCTTCCTTACAGAGCAGATCTCATAAAAACAGGGAAATAAAATGTAAATTGTTAATGATGGAGCAAGCCCTAAGGCCAGCCTTGGACCCAGACTCTGAGAGCTCACCTGTACACCTGCTTGTGAGCACACATAGTGCCCTGTCTGCCTCAGGATCCTGGTCACCAAGAGCCTCAAGGGATACAGCTGCAGGTACCCAGGGTCTCAGTCATTGAGAAACCTTGAGGGATACAGTTGTACCGAGAGCCCCGTACAGGAAGACTGTGCGTACCACAAGAGGAGCAAGATAGTTAGATCTCCTACTAAAATGTCTTGGTCACTGATTGAAACGAAGTCCCAGTGGGAAGACAGTTGAGGCTCTGAGTGATTACCGGTGAGATTGTCTGATACCGTGAGATTGTCCAAGACTCTCTCTAAAAAAATCATTCTTCCACTAAGATGGATTTGGTATTCAAGACTTCATCAACATCAGGTGGTCGTATCCATTCTAGAAGACATTCCATGTCAAAGAATTCTGCACCATCAGACTCTTGAGTGGCTTCATTAGCTATAGCCGTAACCCACACCACTACATTGGTACTGACTAAGTCAGAGTATGGACATTTGAAGAGTTCAGTGGCTGCAACACTACTGCATTCTAGACAGATCCCTACTTCGTTACCCACATCAGTCTATATAGGATTTTTCTCTGCTCCCACTCACGTACCATGAGTACTGCAGGAGTTCAGATATTCAAGGGATCTTTTTGTGTCAGATGAGCTGGAGTCTCCATTATTTATCAATACCATACAATTATCCATACTGAAATCTTCTGGGTCACTGACTCCACATTTTTCATCTAGATTTCCTGCTTCACTGACATAGACCATCCAGGGCGAACAGTTATAACTTCCTTTGGAATATGTTGACAGGGCCGGCCAGAGGATTCAGGAGGCCTGGGGTCTCCCCGCTTCGGCAGTAATTTGGCAGCGGGGGGTCCTTCTGCTCCAGGACCTGCCACCAAAGTGCCACAAAGACCCGCGGTGGGGCCCCCCCACCGCCGAATTGCCCCCGAAGACCCAGCACTTTGGCTGCAGGTCCCGCTTCGGCAGCAATTCAGTGGTGGGGGGTCCTTCCGCTCCAGGACGGAAGGACCCCCTGCTGCCGAAGACCCGGAGCAGAAGTAGCTCCGGGGGCCTGGGCCCCATGAGAGTTTTCCGGGGCCCCTGGAGTGAGTGAAGGACCCTGCTCCAGGAGCCCCGAAAAACTCTCTGGGGCCCAGGGCCTGGGGCAAATTGTCTCACTAGCCCCCACCCCCCACCCGGGCAGCCCTGTATGTTGGGGTTGATTCTTCTGGCTCATAAAGTTCAGTTTAGGGATCTCCCATTACTCTGAGACATTACTCTCATACTGAGATAAAGATTGTTGGGAACAGATGATCTGAACCCCCATTTAGTTGGTATGACCAATGGTGAATGTCTCGTTCCGTGTCCTGTGGGCCCCCACAGTGGCCTTATTTGGGATCCCTGGGCCTTATATCACCAACAATCCTTAAGGGTATTGAATCGCTCTTGGAGGGAGCACAGACACACCGATTCGCCTGATCCTTCACTACCACCTCAGCAACATGAACCATTAGAGGAGACCTTTGAGGAACAGGAGGCAAGAGCTGACAATGAGGTAACACCTTTCATAAACATCTCTTCATCATCACCAGGTGAGTTTGTACAGCCTCCACCACCTTCAGTGGCAGATGATTTTAGACAATTTCAGGAGCTGATGAAGCATGTTGCTGATGCACTTCAGATTTGTCTAGAGGAGGTCTGGGATTTTCATCATAAGCTCCTGGACATTTTATATACAGTAACTCTTCACTTAATGTTGTAGTTATGTTCCTGAAAAATGGAACTGTAAGTGGAAAGATGTTAAATGAATCCAATTTTCCCATAATGTAAATGCAGGGGGTTAGGTTCCAAGGAAATATATTATGCTCCAACCAAGGAGTTTTCATTTTCACACCTATCACAGAAGTCCTTGGTGATAGAAGCAGTTAATGAGCATTGTAGAGAATACCGTAGGAAGTCTTTCGCTTAAAACAAGGACAAGAAGCAGCTGATCTCTTTGGTCACAAGAGTTACTCTTCAGCAATATTGCAATTCAGAATCACTAACCACCAAGTGCTGATGTCATAGTATATTTGTATGAATTACAATAAACTCAACAGGTTTACTGAGTAATTACCAGAGGAGCATCGAGAGCAATTTAAGGCCATCATAAATGAAAGTCAGCTTTTAGCAAAAACAACATTGCAAGCCTGGAATACAGCCGATACTGCAACCTTGTCCATTTCCACTGTGATCATGATGCAACAAGCATCTTGGCTCCAACTGTCTGGCTTCCCTTGGGAAGTTCAGAGTACTGCCAGGGACCTTCCTTCTGATACTCTCCAGCTGTTCTCTGAGTCTACTGACTAGTTGTGTCATACCTTGAAAGATTTGAGGGCCACACTTAAATCCCTTGGGATTTATATACCTACAAATAAAAGAAAATTTAATAGGTCTCAGACACCTCAGAGATCTTCATTTCTCCAATTTCCTTGGATCCTCTGAACCAATCTCCCAGGAGTCGTAGCCACTAGAAGAAGAAGCTATCAACTGCAATAGTTACCTTATCCCAGCCATCTGTTTCTTCCAAATGCTAGTTTTGATGGTTTGATCACCTGCTCTACAGGAATCTACAGCTGCACTATCCCGATCTCCTCCCTCCACTTTCGATACTGTCTTTCCCATTTCCAACGTGCATGGAAGAAAATAACATCTGACAAATGGGGTTTTGAAGGTCATAACATCCATATCATCCCTTCCCTACTTCCTATCCTCTTTTTCGAGGACCCATCTTGTGATCAGTTGCTGAGACAGGAAGTCACCTAAGCTGAGGAGCCATATAACCAGTTCTAGTCCAGCACAGGGGAAAGGATTTCTATTCCAAATACTTTGTGATCCTCAATAAAAATTGGAGATGGAAACCAATATTAGATCTCAGGTGTCTAAACAACTACATGAAACCGCAGAAATTCAGGATGGTGACAGTTGCATGTATAATTCCTTCCTTAGATACTGAAAATTTGTTTGCAATTCTCAACGTTTAGGGCGTGTATTTTCATGTCTTAGTTCACCTTTCTGACAACAGGTTTCTTCATTTTACATTCAGCCATGATCACAGTACCTGTGCTCCCATTCAACTTCTCCTCTGCCCAAAGGGTATTCTTAAAGGTTATAGTGGTTGTAGCTGCCCACTTACATTGACTGGGGATTATTGTCTTCCCTTACCTCAATGTTTGGTTACTCAGGACAAACCTTACCAAGATGTTTTATTGTCAACAACAAGGTCTCTGTTTGACAGTTTAGACCTTTGACTACATCTTGAAAAGTCCACTTTGACCTCAGAACAATGGATAGATTTCATAGGCGCTTTTCTTAATGCCACGATAGCCAGAGCTTGCTTACTTATGGACAGATTTGTGAACCTAAAAAACCAGGTTTCAGTAGTTCAGATAAGTCCTCAAATCTTGGTGAGAAATTGTCTCCAACTATTAGGATGTACATCATCTTGTACCTTTGTAAACCAATGTGCCAGGTTACATCTTGAGTGCTTCTAGGGATGGCTCAGGACAATTTAAATACTGAACACGCAGTCTAGACAATCAGTTGTCTGTTCTCTGTCAGGTTCTGGATTATTGGTGGAAGGACCCCTCCAAAGTCTGTGAGGGAGTTCCTTTCATTCAACCTCCTCCTACGTTTGTTATAACATCAGATGCATCCCTCTTCATACGGGGAGCACATCTAGGGTCACGCACCATCTAATGCAAATGTCTTCCCAAGACCATCTTCTTCACATCAACCTTCTAGCACTGACAGCAGTCAAAAATGCTTGCTCTCATTTCCTTCCACTGATCAGAGCCAAATCTGTCACGGTCATGACCTTGACAATACCCAATCTACATTAATTGTCAAGGCAGAGCGCACTCTCCCTTGCTTGTGCTGAAGCATTAAAACTCTGGAGTTGGAGGAGAGTCAACCAAATAATCATCTAATCTTACCTCCTGAGTAAACAGAACACCACAGAATATAACGTCAGTGGGTACTTCTTCCAGAATTACAAATGGGAATTGGCTTCACAAGTTTTAAACAGCATATTTCTAACCTGGGGGGTGTTCCAGAATTGGATCTCTTTGCCATGCTATCAACAAAAAGGTGAAAAATATTGTTTAAGAGGGGAATTCTAGCCTCAATTACTATTAGAGGCCTTCCTTATTTCATGGGTCAAGGGCCTTTTTTATGCATACCCACCAACATCGTTGTTCTTGAAGGTACTGAACAAGATCAAGCAGGACAAGGACAAGGTCATTTTATTTGCACTGGCTTGGTTGAAACGGATTTGGTATCCTAACCAGATTCAGCTCACTTCCCATCCACCACTGATACTGCAGATCAGTTGCTACCTATTGCCCCCGATGCTGGTCAGATGTTTCATCTCGAACTCATTCTCAGGAATAGAGATTTTCTGTTCAACAACTATTGTTCTATAGCAGGAAAGCATCTACACAAAGTACATATCTTCAGAAAGGGAAGAGATTTCACCATTAGTGTACCTGTCAACAAGTTTCTCCTGTTCTCTCTCCTCTTTCCACTGTCCTGGACTGCCTGATGGAATTTAAAAGATCAAATCTTGTAATGAATTCTTTCAAGATTCCTTTGGCTGCTATAGCAGCCTTACACTCATCTATGGAAGATTTTTCAATTTTTGCTCACCTCAAAATGTCAAGGTTCCTCAAAGAACAGATGAATCTTTTTCCACAGATTAGGAAACCTGCCCCTATATGGTTCTTGATCTCCATCCTTAATTGCCTTCAGCTACATGTTTATTGCTTCACCTATTCAGGAAAATAGCTTTCTTGATAGTCATCACTTTTTCCCAAGGAGTAGGAGAACTGGGGGTTTTAATGGTAGATCACCTCCTTTATGATGTTTTTCAAGGAAAAAGTCTTGTTATGACCACATCCTAAATTTCAACCTCAAGTGTCTTCTGAATTTCATATTAATCAATCCATTTTTTTCCCCCTGAAACCACATCAGACTAGGCAGAAAGCGGTCTTCGATGCCTTCAGTGTCAGAAGGGCATTAATCTTCTATTTGGACACAACCAAATGATTCAGCAAGTGTCCCCAACTATTTGTTTCAATTGCAGACAGATCCAAAGGATCCACAATCTCTCCTGATAGATTCTTGGGGTGGATCTCTGAGTGCATTATCTAGTGTTATGAGTCTGTCAACATTCAGCCTCCCTGTACACTGTTAGTCCATTGTGCAAGATGTCAGCCTTCTTCTATGACATCACTCAAGGAGGTCTCAGTCTCTGAAATTTGCAGAGCTCTTCTTCCCCTCTGCTTCTGAGCGTAGGTGCTAACTCTATGGGTGCTCAGAGGCTCAAAAAAACATAGAGAAAAAATAGGGAGTGCTAGGCATCCAGAGGGCTGGCCGGGGCTGCTGCTCTGGCACCCCTGAGGCTGGCCACCAATCAGCTATTCAGCAGCTGGCCCTGCACCCTCATCAGCTGTTGAGTGGGGCTGCCCCACCACTCGCTCCTCTCTGCCACCTCCCCCTCACTGCCCTTAAGGCAGGAGGGAGCAGAAAGGGATGAGCAGCAGGTGGGAGGCGCTCAGGCAAGGTGTGTCAGGGGAGGGGGCGGGTCTGGGTGGGCTCTGGGGGGTGGAATTACAGCAAAACCAAAAGTCAGCGCCTAATGCTTCTGAGTTTCCTTTGCAGGACTTTGTGGTAGAGAAAGCCCTGAGGGAAGCTTGCTCATACAGCTCTATATATCCACAGTATGGGGCATGAAGATGCATAGAGTGCACATACAGGCTGACTGGCCACTGCTACTGTGTTAGCCTGTTCAACTCAGCATCTCTCTGAGGATATATTGCTTTGCATGTTTGAAGTTGTTTTCTATGGTTCATCTCTTTGGTGTCCAACACTGATCACACACATTATCCCATGTAACTTTATTCTCAATGTAGGCTCATTAGCATCAAAGGGACTATACGTGTAAGTGAAGGTTTGGGCTGCAGTTACTGTTTGGAGTTTAAGGGCCAAATTTTTAAAGGAATATACGTGCCTACTGAGATTATTAAAAGCATCTATTTGCCTATCATTCACTGATTTCAGTGGGATTTAACGTCTAGATGCTTTTAAAAATCCCAGTAGGTGCCTAAATACCATTAAAAATATGGCCCTGAGATCCTAAGGAAAAGGGATTGTTTCTCCTCTGTATTTACAGTAGCAGAACAATGTCAGCCAGTGACCAATAAATAATATTTTAAATACTTAATGATAGCAAATTCCAGCAGCTCACCCTGCCCTTTTCCCTCCTTCACTCTTCCTGTACATACACACAGTCAGGTATAATTAAAAGAACACCTTGTTTTCCTCATTAACAATATGGGAAGAAGAGGTGTTCAAGATAAATTTTAAAACCCAGTTGCGGAAAGAGTGAAATAAGCTATAGCAGGTTGACAGAAGGCACAATTCTCGCTACCTTCATAGCCATTGAAAAATAATCTGGAAAAAACTTAATCATTATTTTGCTTTATCTTGAAGAATGTGAATAATAGTTTTGTGTGTTTATTTCTTTCCTATTAAATCAGATAAAAACAAAGAAAATGGACAGTTCCAGAATACCTACAAGGTCATACCTAATATCCAAACACAGGTATGCAAAAAGAATATCATATTCTCAATGTAGTCTTGTGTTTTGTAATGTCAGATTTTTGTTCTCCCTTAGGTGCTGTAAATGGGATGAGCAGAATGTGGCAGCAGGATTGTAATATTGGAAAATCATTAAAGCCTTTTTATCAAAACTTGATATCTAAAATCCAAACACTGTATTTAAATATGCATAATTTTTATGTGTGCATTGACTGTTGAGGCATACAGCCCCCTGATTTAAAAGGGACAGAACTGAAAGTTTCAGTATGTGAGTTCTAGACTTGGGAATTTGCTTCCCCCTTGGTCCAACAGTGCTTGAGTTTGCTGACCTGCAAGGCCCACCTACATTTTCTTGTGCTTTTCATGTGGTGGGGGGGAGGGGTGTAATTGAGGCATATGGGGAAGGATTTGTTTTGTGATGGGTTTTGCAGGGTCTTCTTTTGGGTATCCTTTGATATGATATTGAGCCTATCTGTTCATCTGTGTCTTTTATAAATATTGTAAGGGGCTTAGAGTTTTATAGCCTGATCTTCTAAGCATATATTCAAGTAAGTTGTCTCATATAATTCAATATGACTTCTCACATGGGAAGTTGCTTGTGTATAATGGTTACAGGATCAGAGTGGCTGGGAAGGACTCATAGCTTTCTCATTTAGATAATTAGGAAATCCTAATATCTTTACAGATGGCTAGATAGGGGAGTTAAAATTGTCCTTCTAGTGTGTTTGCAGAATTTTCACGTGAATCAAAATCAGTATTTAGTATTTTTCCATATATCTTTTATTTGGCCTTTGTAAAAGCAGCCAGCAAATGTGGATGTCACATGTTCATAGATATGCATATAAACAGATTTTTTTTAAAAAATGATGTGTCTGAGACACAAATGTAAAGGAGGCACAAAACAGAGCGAAACTTGTAGTTAAATCTGCCTTAGTACCTTTAAAACAGTGTCAAGTAAGCATTGCATCTCAAGACTGTTGAACAATACCCTGTCTTCTGTGATGTTCTGTGGTATCCCCTATTTTACAAATACAGTAACTCTTCACTTAACATTGTAGTTATGTTCCTGAAAAATGCGACTTTAATCAAAACGATGTTAAGCGAATCCAATTTCCCCATAAGAATTAATGTAAATGAAGGGGTTAGGTTCCAGGGAAATTTTTTTCACCAGACAAAAGACTATATTACACACACGCACATACTCGCACACACATGCGCACACACACACACACACACACAATACGTTTTAAACAAACAATTTAATACTGGTACACAGTGATGATGACTGTGAAGCTTGGTCGAGATGGAGGAGTCACAGGGTGGGATATTTCCCTTATTTCTAAATGATAAACAGCAATTGACTGAGCCCTCAAGGATTAATTCTCTCACTCTACAACGGCAGCAGGAATGGAGGGAGATATGCGCATTTCCCCTTTAAGTACACTGCCTTGTTAATTAGATCAGCTTGCTGAGACCGCACCTGCTGCAAGCTCCCTCAGCTCCCTCTGTCCTGAGTCCTGGTGTGTGTCCCCTGCTCTATGGAAGATGGAGTAAGCAGGGTGCAGGAGTGCAGGGGGACACCCTGACATTAGTCCCTCTCTTCTTTGCCTCCCCCCCACACAGCAAGCAAGATTTTCGGGGAGCAGCTCCAAGGCAGAAGGCAGGAGCAGCACATGGCAGTGGGGGGAGGGACAGCTGAACTGCAGGCAGCTGCTGCACAGGGAACTTAAGGAAGTGGGGAGCTTATGGGGGAGCTAATGGGGCCTGCCGGTCCACCCTGATTCCAAGCCCTCACCAGCTAGCTGCAATGGGCTGCTCTTCCTGCAAGCATTAGACAAAGCAGGCGGCTGCCAAATGACGTTAGAAGGGAGCAATACACAACTTTAAATGAGAATGTTCCCTAATTGATCAGCAATGTAACAACAAAACAACATTAGCTGGGATGACTTTAAGTGAGGAGTTACTGTACTGGTCACTCTGCTGTGAGACATACAACTGATTTGTGATGAAAATATTCAGTACTGATGTGCACACACCATCATTCCCAGTCCAGTGGTACAAAACAAAACAAGGATGTTGATCAGCTATCAGTTACATCACTCACACATATATATTGTTTCTCTGCTGTGGAAATTGAAGTAACAGTCATACAACTCATTAGGTGGGGTATGTTTTAATGATGTAACCACACCATTTCTACAAAGCCAGATTGCTAGTGAGTTAGGCCAAAAGTTGTTTTTATTTTGTTCAGAGGCAATAGTCTCATTTTGGAGTGGTTCTGATTTTTCTCTGTAATGAGTGCCTTTCAAAGGCTTTATTGCTGCACTTCATGTATAGCAACCCTGTCATTGTGTATAGTTATTCTTCTGTCTTTCCAACATTTCAACAAAATAGCTTTTGTTTCTTTTGGCAGGTTGACCCAGCAAGTTTGGCTAAGTTTTGGGGCTGGATGAGAAGCAGTTACAGGGAAGAAAATAAATAAATAATTGTAGGGACAGTCATTCCTTTTCCCTTCATAAACAAGGGGCAGGGAATGTGGTGGGGGCTAGAGAAGAGAGGAAGAAGAGGTAGAAAAAAAACTTCCTCTTCTAGCTGATTAAAATTGAGGAGTTATATAATGTCAAGCTGCAATGTGGAGTTCCCTCTAGATTCTCTGCCCAACAGGGAAGGGCTTTTAGCATCAATCACTTATTTATCTCCAAAGGAAAACATGACTGTTTTCTTAAGGCCTGTCCAGTCAGATTGAATCCAGTGCTGCCATAAGGAAAGCAATGATGTTCTAATGTCTCCCATTTTAAAATATATTTTAACTTTATCTGGCTTTGGGATATAGGAACATCAGAAAGAAGTAAAGAGCAGCTGCTAAAAGCTGTACTGCTTATAAACTCTTTTATACCTTGGACAAAAATAGATGAGAGGTGCATTGGGCATATGACTACAAATCAAGAGACCTCTCTTCTGACAGTGGCTGCATCACTAACTTTTTGTATTACCTTGAGCTAGTCATTTCTATTTCTTATCTATCTACGTTCTTTTAAATGCTTCCATCACTGTAGTATCTGAGTGCCTAAGAGCTCTGTTTTATTTTCTCAGTCTGGAAAATGAGAATAATAATATTTGTCTTACTCACAGGTGTGAGCATCGTTTAGTTCATGTTTATAAAGTGGTTTGATAATGTAAAGCTCTATATAAATAGTAGGTATCACTTTGGCACTTAAATACTGTGGTGAAAAAATGCATTTAAAATGCCTGAAGTAAAAAGTACATCAATATTTGTCAAGTCAAAATAAAGGTTTGCTATCTTAGATTCAGAGAGAAAGAGAGAGAGAATCTGTTATGGCAGGCATTGTCAGATGGAGCTGTTACATATGGTTCTCCAAGTTCTCTTTCTTAGCATGTGAGCAAATGTTCAGTCTTGGGACAACATGTTGTGGTGTTAGTTTTTGTTGTGCATGGTCCTGTATAGAGGCAGAGGTCCTTAAAGAGAGAATGTTCAAGCAGCAGGAGAGTTGGCTCCTTGTCTTGGTCTCTGAGTAGAGTCAGGTCATGAGCAGAATTGCTCTTTGAGAACTGGGTATTGAAGTTACTCTGAAAGGCTATCTGAGACACCAGACCTGAAATCTGTGCAAATAAACAAGTTACACTTAGAGTACACCCAGACTTTATGTCACTGATTTCCCCTCTGTTGGGAAGCTGACTTGTGGGGACCTGGACATCTCTTACCACTCAGCGCAGAGAGGATGCTCAAGTCAGGATGAAACAGTGGTAGTGGAAGAAAGGAGAACAATAGATTTGATTTAAAAGAATGCTGGAATTATGTCAGTGCCCACCTGGATTTTAGCCCTGATCCTTCAGGAAGCAATGCTATTAATGGGGGATCTGATTAAATGAAAATGACAGTGGGTTGGGATCCAGATGTCAGAAGAAGCAGGGCCCAAAATTATGCAACTAGCAGCTTTAGAGATACTTTAGCTAGTGAGCATCTGAAAGACCAGATGTCGATAGCAATGGTGCTGGTGGTAAACCTTGCTCACTAATAATGGGAAAATACTGAGCATTAAGCAAAGAAAATCTTTTGAGTTTCTCAGTAATGACCATGATGTAGACTTCCCGTTGAGTCCCCCCAGGTTGGTATTGAATCAAAGTTGTTACTGGGTGACGGCTGTTTGGTGGCCAGTCTAAAATGAGAATGGTGATCCCAGGCCACTTTTTAGTAGATAAGTGCTCTCACCACAAAAAATGCCACCTTATCTGGCACAGATTTGGATCCTTATTTCACTTTTTTAAACTTATTTCTAATTCTTTAAAGTATGCTTTTATCTTTGGGTTCAAAATTAAAACAATAAAAGACCAGTTATCAATTTTTTTCAGCTAAAGGCACAGACTTTTACATGCTCGACATGATATGCATATGATACAGTGCCTAACACAATGAAGCCCCAATTTTGGCTTGACTAGAGACTGGCATATCAATGAACAACAACAGTTAAAAATCAAACAGTGATAGCAAATTGTTTATTTTCTTGTGTAAGGTTCTGGACTCATGATTACAGTCATTTTAGTATATAAATCTGAATGATTTTTGTCAATAAAAAATCACAGGAATATGCAAATCTGTTTCATAGTAACAACAGCTGGACTCACTAAGCTCACCTTTGTTCACAGCATTGTGGAGAAGAAGTTTAAAAAGGTTTTACTTGCTAGCTGCTATGCATTGGTATTTTAAATTCTGTACTTTACAGCCTTGAAACATGATGACTAACACCGCTGCTCTAGCCTCTATCACATTTTCAATCTATTGATTGTCTTCTGGATACTGAGATGATCCGTGAGGATGTTATACAGAGAGAGGATGTTTAGGAAACATAGTATAAATGATATTGGATGGTCACCTGAGTGGAACCATGGCAGTCTCCTGATCAATCAAAAATAGTACTTTTTTCTGCTTGTCACAGCAAATATTTGAGATTCCAAGAACGGCAGTAGATTCAAAGTAACCCTGAGATTGTCAATCATACTGGTAAGTCATACATACAGTTCCAATGAAGGTACACTAACAGTCCCAGAGAGTTCCTGTAGAATCATAGGGTTAGAAGGGACCACAAGGGTCATCTAGTCTGGTAGTCATCTACCAGAATACATAATTTGTTGTGTCTAAACTATCCAAGACAATTCTTCAAGTGCTTTCTCATGCTCATGTTGATTCTATTTTAGGTGTGCATGCGCTCACATGCACAGTTGTTGGAGATTTCTGTCTTAGTGGTATCCATAGGGCCGGCTGTAGCACCCTCTCTAGAGCGGTGCTACCATGAGGCAGTATATCAGGCACTGCTGGCCCTGTGCCCTCTCAATTCCTTCTTACCGCCCATCATGGTTGGTTGGAGTTCCTTGTCTTGCATCACAAGAGCAGTAGCAGTTTTCCTCATAGACTTCATTCTGTTGGTGGTTGTATATAGTTCATAGTAGTTAGTTATACTGTTAAGTTAGTTAGTAGAGTCCCAGTTGTGACTTTGCCCCAAGCAGGTCTAGCCCCACTCTCCAGACTTCAAGTTGTGTTCGACATGCAGCAGGCCAGTGCCAATCAGTGATTACCACAACAGTCTCAAGTGTCTGGGAGAAAGCCACAGAAAGGTCAAGTGTCGTATTTGCAAGAACTTTCAACCTTGGATGCAGAAGGAGCGGGATATCCACTTGAGGGCCCTACTAATGAAGGCTGTCCTTGGCCCTGCATTGAAGCCCTCCACCTCAGATCCCATGCTGAGTACATCTGCCTTGGTGTGCAGTGCACCGCCGGCACCGGACTCAGCCCAGCACTGCTCTAGGTGACCAGATGTCCCAATTTTATAGGGACAATCCCAGTTGTTGGGTCTTTTTCTTATATAGGCTCCTATTACCTCCCACCCCCGTCCCAATTTTTCACACTTGCTGTCTGGTCACCCTACCGCTCCCCCTCACTGGTGCCGAAGGGGCGGAGTCCCTCAGCACTGAAGGACAGAGGGGCCATGGGAAAAGGACTTGTCAGGTCATGCACGCACTTTGTGGCTTCATGGGGGTACTGCTGTGGTCGGACCTCCCAGCCTAGCCAGGGGCCCACCTCCCACTCCGGCCAGCAGCTGGGGATCCCAGCCTATCATGGGGCCTTCAGTGCCCGAAGTGGTCCTGGTGGCTAAAAATCAGAGCCCACTGGGGAGCAGCAGCATAGACTGGCGGAATATGCCCTGGTTACCAGACCGTAGGTGTAGGTCTCCTTTGCCGTGACCTCGGATCCCAGCACCGCACCCTAGCTCTCCAGCCAGGAGGCCTAGGTCCCTGATGAGATCTCCGCCTACTAGGCATGAGACTCTTAACTCAAGGTGCCATTCTCCATCCCATTGGTTCTGGTGAACTTTTGGCCACAGGTCGCCCGGGCGCCGGTCACTGTCCTGGAGGGGTCATTCAGGATCTTGGCACCAGTTTTGTTCTCCCTGGTACTGTTCCTTGGGCAGGCAGCGCTATTCACCATCACCCCACCAATTGCCCACCAGGGTCAGCAGACTGAGTCTGGCCTTAGTGGCCCTGCCATGGTCATTGGAGGGGCAGTGGTCGGGGTTGGACCGTAACTTTAGCCCATTGCCAAAAACGGGCGACTCTCCATCAACATGGGAGACCAGGGAAGCACCAGCCATGGTGCCGATGCATCAGGGACAGTGGCCTCCCAGTGGCAGTACTGGAACCCATGGGGGGTGCCAATGGTGTTGGTCCAATATTCTCCGGGCCTCATCGGACAAGGTGGCCATAGCACCTCTGGCACCACAGTCAGAGCTCAGTGCTGAGGCGATTCACCATATCCCGGCATTCAGGGAGCCCTCCCACAACAAGGAAGAGTACAACGCCCTCCCACAGGTGGTGTGGTTCTCATTGTCATCCTCAGACGAGGCGGTACCGAGGCCATCCCTCACCAGCAGCCCCTCTGGACGATTTTAAGGAGCACCAAGGTCTTCTTAAATGGGTGGTGACAATCTTGGTCTGCAGATTGAGGAGGTTGCTGAGGAGGCAGACGGCCTCTTCAGTGTCATCTCGGCCACTGCACTGGCTAAAATTGCATTGCCTGTCCACCCAGGCGTGCTCAAAATAGCCAAATTAAGGTGGCAAACCTCCTTCTCTATTCCACCTATGTCAAAGAAAGTGAAAAAGAAATACTATGTCCCTACAAAGGGCTTTGACTGTCTGTATACTCATTCCCCCCATGGCTTCATTGGTCATGTCCTTGGTGAACAAAAGGGACAGATAAGGCCACCCCAGTGGAATGCCAAAAAATAAAGGCCAAAAGACTAGACTTGTTTGGCAGAAAAGTTCATTCCACAACCAGGACCAGCTTTAGGCCGATTCAGCCGATTCCCCGGAATCAGGCCCCGTGCCTAAGAGGGCCCCGTGCCTTAAGCCCTTTTAAATTTTTTTTACTTACCCCGGCTGCGGTCTGCTCCAGGGTCTTCCATGACCCTGTTCCCCTGACCAAAGAGCTGGCGGGAGCGCGGCTGCCCCACAGCCCGGCTCTCCCAGCTGGAGCCCCGGCCGGAGCGCGGCAAGCCCCACAGCCCCACTCTCCTGGCTGGAGCCTCAGCCGGAGTGGGGCAAGCTGCCCCGCGGTCCCTGCTGGAGCCCCAGCCAGAGTGCGGCAAGCCGCCCCACCGCCCCGGCTGGAGCCCCGGCCGGAGCGGGACAAGCTGCCCCGCAACCCTGCTCTCCCGGCTGGAGCCCCGGCCGGAGTGCAAGCCCTACCCTGCAGCCCTGCTCTCCCGGCTGGAGCTCTGGGCCCTTTAAATAGCCCCCAAAGCCCTGAGATAGCGGGGGGCTCCGGGAGCTATTTAAAGGGCCGGGGCTCCAGCTGCCTCTGCCACCCAGTCCTTTAAATAGCCACTGGAGCCCCCTTGCCCCCATGTATTCTCCAGGGCTCCCATGGCTATTTAAAAGGTTCGGGGGGGTAGAAGCAGGGGAGCCCCAGGCCCTTTAAATAACCCCCAGAGCCCTGGGATAGCAGGAGCCTTGGGGGCTATTTAAAGGGCGGGGTCTCCAGCTGCCTCTGCTGCACCCCTGCTCTGCCCGCACCAGCCCTGTCCCCCCTGCCTGCAGCCAGCTCTTCATCCCGTGCCCACAGCCAGCCCCTGCCAAACCCCCTGCCCTGTCTCCAGCCAACCCCTGCCACACTCCTCTGTGGCCCTGCTCAAAGCCAGCCAGCCCCACACACAGCCCTGCCCGCACCAGCCCTGCACACCCTGCCCGCCCTGCCCACACCCATCCCCGCACCCCCTGCCCTGTCTCCAGCCAATCCCTGCTGCACCCCCCTGCCTGAAGCCAGCCAACTGCACTCCTCTATCTCCAGCCCTCTCAACCCCTGCTGCATCCCCCTGCTGCCCTGCCTGAAGCCAGCCCACCCCACACCCCCTGTCTCCAGCCAGCCCTGCACCCCTTGCCCTGCCTGCAGCTAGACCCTACCTCCAGTCAGCCCCTGCCCTGCCTTCAACCAGCCTCATGTCCGCTGCTGCCCTGCAGGCAGTTCCCAGGGCAGTAGCCCTGCACACTTGCTTCAAAGAGGGGGCAGGGAGCAGCTGGGACCCACACATGTGCACACCCACAGGGAGTGGCAGGGACCCACACATGTGAAATGGCAGTCATTAATAAGCAATCAACAGCATATATGATGCAATGTACATAATATATAATTGTATTATTTATATAGTTATGGAAAGTAAATAATACATGGAAGAAATAAAAGGCTTTTTTTTTACACTTTTTTTTTTTTTTAGTCATCCCTGCCGGGGCCCCGCCGAAAATGTTCAAATTGGGCCCCGCACTTCCTAAAGCCAGCCCTGTCCACGACCAGCTTACAGTTTAGGTGTCTAACCACCAGGCTCTGCTGGCATGTTACAACTTTAACCTGTGGGACTACCTTAATAAGTTCACAGAGGCGTTCCTACAGGACCATTCCCAAGAGTTTGCCATGTTGGTGATGCCTGGGATGTGATGGACTTGGCTGCCAGGGTGGTTGCATCGGTGGTGGCCATGAGATGCAGCTCCTGGTAGCAGGCTTCTGGGCTGTCCCAGGAGATGCAGACCATAATCTAGGACCTCCCATTTAGGGGTTCAGGGCTCATTTCTGAGCTGACTGACTCTAAGCACCATTGGCTCAAGGACTCCTGAGCCAACCGCCACTTCCTCCATTGCAGTCTAGGTGCTGGGGGGCTCCCAGATCTGGCTCCTGAGACACAGACAAGGATAAGGGGCCTAAGAGACACTACTTGTTCTCTTTCCACCTGGCTGCCCAACCTGACCCTCCCAGAAGTCAGGGAGGCCAGAAGCAGTCATTTTGAGGGTGTGCACAAGGACGGCGCCCCAGCCAAAGTACTGGATCCAATCCTCCCTTTCCTCAACCCTTTCTGGTTGGCCTGGTCCCGTGTCACCTCAGACCGCTGAGTGCTCAGTACAGTGGGCTACACTCTGCAATTTATAGCCGAACATCCATCCCTTCCCCATTCCTCTTTAGGGACCCTTCTCATGAGTAACTCCTCATTCAGGAGGTCGAAAACCTCCTGCACCTGAGGGCAGTGGAAAAGGTTGCTTGGAACATGGAAGGATGAGGATTTTACTCCCGCTATTACCTAATCCTGAAGGCAAAAGGGGGCCTCAGACCCATCCTATACCTGCCTCAACAAGGATCTCAAGAAGTTGAAGTTTTGCATGGTCTTCCTAGCTTCCATCATTCCCTCCCTGGATCCGGGAGACTGGTACGCTGCCCTCAACTTAAAGGATACACACTTCCATTTTCCCAGGGCACTGGCACTTCTTCTGCTTCATGTTGGGCCGGTGCCATTTCCAGTTAATGGCGATGCCCTTTGGTCTCTCATCAGCCCTGAGTGTGTTCATAGACTCGTAAACTTTAAGGTCAGAAGAGACCATTAATATAATCTAGTCTGACCTCCTGCACAATGCAGGCCACAGAATCTCACCCACTCACTCCTGTAACAAACCCCTAATGTATGTCTGAGTTACTGAAGTCCTCAAATCATGGTTTAAAGACCTCAAGGTGCAGAGAATCCTCCAGCAAGTGACCTGTCCCCCATGCTGCATAGGAAGGTGAAAAAGCTCCAGGGCCTCTGCCAATCTGCCCTGGAAGAAAATTCCTTCCTGGCCCCAAATATGACGATCAGTTAAACCCTGAGTATGTGGGTAAGACTCACCAGCCAGCACCCAGGAAAGAATTCTCCGTAATAACTCAGATCCCACCCCATCTAACATCCCATCACAGATGATTGGGCATACTTACCTGCTATTAATCAAAAATCAATTAATTGCCAAAATTAGGCTATCCCATCATACCATCCCCTCCATAAACTTATCAAGCTTAGTCTTGAAGCCAGATATGTCTTTTGTCCCCACTACTCCCCTTGGAAGGCCGTTCCAGAACTTCACTCCTCTGATGGTTAGAAACCATCTAATTTCAAGTCTAAACTTCCTAATGTTCAGTTTATAGCCATTTATTCTTGTGTCCACATTGGTACTAAGCTTAAATAATTCCTCTCCCTCCCTGATATTTATCCCTCTGATATATTTATAAAGAGCAATCATATGTCTCCTCAGCCTTCTTTTGGTTAGGCTAAACAAACCAAGCTCTTTGAGTCTCCTTTCATAAGACAGCGTATAGCACCCTTGGCCGCTTACCTGTGACATTGGGGAGTCCAAATATACACATACCTCGACAACTGGTTGATAAGGGGCCAGTCCCTGAATCAGGTGCAGAGGCATCTCAATCTGGTATGTTCCACCTGTCGAGACCTGGGGTTGCTAATAAACGAGAAAAAGTCAACCTTAATCTCAGTACGACGCATAGAATTAGTTGGAGCAATCCTCGACTCCACTCAGGCCAGGGCCTTCTTCCCCGAGACTTGGTTCCAGGCCAGGGTAGACCTCTTCGTGGGCCTGCAGGCCCACCTGCTCACTGCCGCCCACATGTGCCTGTGACTGTTGGGTCACATGGCAGCATGTACTTAGGTGGTCCAGCATGCACGACTCTGCCTCAGACCCCTTCAGGTGTGGCTGGCATTGGTCTGTGTCCCAAACCAGCACAGTATGGACCAGGTGATCAAGATCCCAAGTTGTTGTTGAAAGAGTACACTCGTGGCTCTGACCTCATCAGTGATCCTTGTCTCTGGCGCCTCGGACCTGGGATGGGGAGCCCACCCGAGCACTCTCCACAGTCAAAGTCGTTGGTCCAGTCATGATCGCTCTCTGCATATCAATGTCAGGGAACTCAGGGCAGTTTGACTAGCCTGCCAAGCCTTTCTACCTCAGATTCAAGACAGGGTGGTTCAGGTCCTGACAGACACCACAGCTACAGTCTTCTATGTCAATAAACAGGGTGGAGCCAGGTCATCTGCCAGGAAGCCCTCTGGCTCTGGGACTTCTGTCTGCAGCACAACATCTATCTCGTAGCCACTCACCTTCTAGGGACCAAGAACGCTTTGGCAGATCACCTCAGCAGAATGTTCTCATCTCTCCACATGTGGTCCCTTCATCCAGAGGTGGTCAGTTCCATCTTCCACAAGTGGGGAACTCCCTGGGTGGACCTGTTCGCGTCCCAGCCGAACAGGAAATGCCACATCTTCTGCTCAATCAGGGGCATGGACAGGGGATTCCTGTCAGACGCCTTTCTGCTCCCGTGGTCAAGGGGCTTTGATGTGTACCTTCCCTCCGGTGCCGTTGCTACCCAGGGTGCTCACAAAGATCGAACAGGAGAGGGCAAGAGTCATCCTCATAGCACTGGCGTGGCCACTCCAACACTAGTTCAGCACTCTGCTGGACCTCACAGTGGCAACCTTGTTTCAGCTACTGCTCAGGTTGGACCTGTTGTCCCAGTACCATGGACGTTTTTTGCATCCCAACCTGACAGCGTTACATTTGATGGCCTGGCTGCTGCTTGGCTAAACATGCAGGAGCAGCAGTGCTCATCTGAGGTTCAGCACATCTATTGGGAAGTAGGAATCCCTCCGCCAGAATGACCTACCTGGTCAAGTGGAAACAGTTCACCTGCTGGATTGCAGGAAAAGTTGTTCGTCCCGAGTGGACTTTGCTGCGGCTTATTATGGACTACCTCCTGCATATTAAGATCCAGAGCTTATCCCTCTCATAGATTGAGGTCCATCTAGCAGCCATCTCAGCCTCCCCAGCTCCATTTGAGGGCAGGTCAGTTTTTGCTCAGAATATCATGGCCAGATTCCTTAAGGGCCTAGAGTGCCTCTACCTGCAAGTCAGGGACCCCATCCTACCGTGGAACTTGAATCTGGTGCTGCTGCAGCTTACAGGCCCTCCCTTCAAGCTTCTGGCTTTCTGATCTCTCCTTCTCATTTCCTGAAAGGTCACATTCCTGGTCGCAGTGACATTGGTCCACCAAGTATCCGAGATTCAGGCGATCACCTCGGAGCCACCGTACATGGTCTTCTACAAGGTCCAACTGAGACCGCACCCGGCTTTTCTTCCCAAGTTAGTCTCTCAGTTTCATTAAAGCCAGGATATTTACATACCAGTCTTCTTTCCAAAGCTGCATAAGTTTGAGGAGGAGCATAGGTTACGCACTCTGGACATGAAGAGGGCGCTGATCTTCTACATTGACAGGACCAAGCCATTCCGTAAGTCAACACAATTATTCATCGCTGTGACAGACAGGATGAAAGGTTGCCTGATATCCACTCAAAGAATTTCTTCTTAGATCACTGCCTGCATTCGCTTCTGCTATGGCTAAGTGAAGGTGCCACGCCTAGCGATTGTCACCGCCCACTCTACTAGGGCGCAGGCCTTTTTAGCAGCCTTTCTAGCCCATGTGCCTATCCAGGACATGTTTAAAGCAGCCACCTGGTTTTCTGTCCATACCTTTATGTCCCACGATGCACTGACCCAGCAGGCCTGGGATGATGCTGACTTCAGTAGGACAGTACTACAAGCCACTAAGCTGTGAACTTCGAGCCCACCTCTGTGGATACTGCTTGTGAGTCACCTAAAATGGAATTGACGTGATCAAGCATTCGAAGAAGAAAAAACGGTTACCTATCTTTTCGTAACTGTTGTTCTTCGCGATGTATTGCTCATGTCCATTCCATTAGCCGCCCTTCTGCCCCTTTGTCGGAGTTGCTGGCAAGCAGTAACCGAGAGGGCGCAGGGCCAGTGGTGCCTGATATAGCAATACATGAGCGCAGCTCTCCAGGGGGCACCACAGCCAGCCCTACAGATACCTCTAAGGCAGAAATCTCCAACAACTGTGCACGTGGGCACACACACACCTAGAATGGAATGGACATGAGCAACACATCTCAAAGAACAACACTTACAAAAAGGTAGGTAACCATTCTTTATTCAGCCTCCAGTGAAGGAGCTTCCACAATCTCCCTAGGCAGTCTGTTCCATTGTCCTACTGACCTTACAGTTAGGAAGTTTTTCCTGAGATTTAATCTAAATCTGCTGTGCTGTAGTTTGAACCCATTGCCTCTTGTCCTGCCCTCCGTGGCAAAAGGCAACAACTTTTCTCCATCTCTTTTATAGCAGCCTTTGAAGTATTTGAAGATTGGTATCATATTCCCCTCCCCCTCCAACCCTCTTAATCTCTTCTTTTCCAGACTAAACATACCCAGTTCCTTCTTTGCTCATACGGCTTTCATTCCATCTCTTTGATCCTCTCTGTCGCCTGCCTCTGGATCCTTTCCAGTTTCTCTATATCCTTTCTATACATTGGTGACCAAGACTGGACAGCTAAGGCCTAACCAGCACTGAGTAGAGTGATACTATCACCTTCTGTAACTCGCATGCTATGCCTCTGTTAATGCATCCTAAAACTGCATTTGCTTTTTTTGGCAATAGCATCACATTGCTGATTCATGTTGAGGATGTGATCCACCACAACTCCTGGATTCTTCTTAGCAGGGTTGCTGCTAAGCCAATTTCCCTCCATTCTGTGTTTGTGAATTTGGCTTTTCCTCCCTAAATATAGCATCTTACATCTGTCATTGTTGAATTTCATTTTGTTGTCTATAGGCCAGTTGTCCAATTTATCAAGATCCCTCTAAATTTTAGCTCTATCCTCCAAAGTATTGGCAACTCCCTTCCCCAGCTTTGTGTTATCTGCAAACTTATCAGTATGCTCTCTATACCTGCATCCAAGTCATTAATAAAGATGTTAAAAAATACCAGACCCAGATGAGATCCCTGTGGAACCCCACTTGAGACCTCCCTCCAGTCTAATATCATTCCATTAATAGTTACTTTGTGGTTGTTTAACTAACTATCTATCCACTTCTTGCATTTCTCCAGCTTACTTATTAGAATGTCATGTGGGGCTGTGTCAAAAGCCTTGCTGAAGTCCAGGTGTATTATCTCCACCACATTTCCCAAATTCCCCAAATCAGACAAAGAAGGAAATCAAGCTAGTTTGGCATGATTTGTTCTTAGTAAATTCATGCTGGCTGCTAGTGATTACCCTTCATCCTCCAGGTATTTGAAAATTGAATGTTGTATACATTGCTTTAGTAGCTTCCCAGGTATCGAAGTCAAGCTGACTGGTCGATAGTTCCCTGGCTCCTCCTTTTTCCCCTTTTTTAAAGATGGGCAGTATGTTAGCCCTTCTCCAGTCTTTGAGGACCTCTCCTGTTATCCATGAGTTTGTAAATATTATTGCCAGTGGCTCTGAGATTTCTTCAGATAATTCCATCAGTAATCTCAGGTGACTAGCATCCAACCCTGCCAATTTGAATTCATTCAGTTCATTCAAATTGGTCAGAAGATCTTTGACATGTTCTTTACTTATTCCAATCTGCATCCCTGTCCCTTTATTATCTATGATAACTTTGCTTGTTGTCCAGTCAGATGTTATCTTTTATGAGAAGACTGAAGCAAAGTAGGCATTGAGCAGCTCTGTCTTCCTATCATCTTCCATACCAGCTCACCTTCTCCCTTGAGCAGTGGACCCATATCATCCTTGATCTTTCTTTTCTGTATGACCATATTTGAAAAACCCCTTCTTGTTGTCTCTAACATTTTTTGCCAGATGTAACTCATTCTTTGCCTTGGGTTTCCTAATTTTGTTGCTATGTGCTTGTGCTATTCTTATATATACTTATTTGGTGACATACCCCTCCTTCCATTTCCTGTATGTATCCCTTTGGGGTTTTAGACAGCTAAAAAGCTCCTGGCGCAGCCACATTGGACTCCTGTGGCTCTTCTTATCTTTCTTTTCTGTCAGAATACCTTGATGTTGAGCTTCTAGTATTACATCGTTTAAGAACTGCCACCCCCCTTTGACTCCTTTTCTTCCTAATAGGTCTTTCAATGGGACCTTGCCTTGTATTTCACTGAGTCCATTGAAATCTGCCTTTCTGAAGCCTAGTATCCTTGTTTTGCTGTTCTCATGTCCTTATTTCCATAGGATCTTGAATTCTGTCGGATCATGATCACTTCCTCCCAAGTCCCAATCACCTTCACATTCACAATTAATTCATCCCTATTGGTCAAAACTAGGTCTAAAATGGTTGATCTTCTCATTGTTCCCTTAACTTTCTGAATCAGAAAATGTATCTCCTACTCACACTAAGAATTTGCAGGACATATTATGTTTTGCTGCAATTGTCTTCCAACAGATATCAGGGAAGTTAAAATCCCTCATTAATACTAGCTCATGTGTGTTAGCTAATCTTGTTACCTCCTTGTAGAATGACTTATCTGTTTCCTCTTCCTGAATTGGTGGTCAATAGTAGATCCCCACCATAACATCACTGCTGTTCTTTTCCCTGTTATCCACACCCAGAGACTCTCAGTAGGTCTGTCGCTCACTTCCCCTTTGGACCTCGGAGCAAGTGACTATATTGTTGACATACAGCACAACACTTACTCCTTTTTTGCCATACCTATACTTTCAGAACAAGCTATATCCCTCAATGCTGGTGCTCCAATCATGAGAGTTGTGCCACCAAGTCTCTATAATGCCAGTTAAGTCATAACTTTCTCCACAAGACTTCCAGATGCTCCCCGCTGCCTATATGCACCATTTCCATCTTCTTTACTTCCAACCTAAGCTAGTTTACTTCCATCTACTTTCTAAGATGAGGCACTTTGAAAACACAGAGAATGCAGCACCTAGATTTAACAACACAAAGCTGGAGATCTGAGTGTACTGGTGACAAAGCAGACCAAAATATCATGCTTTCTCCCACAGCAAAGATACAAACACACTGAGTGGTAATAGTGGTGAGAGAGAAGCCTACAGAACCTCTTGCTTTAAAGCCTCCTAGTACATTTTTCCAGTGTTTAAATCTGTCCATTTAAAGACTTCATAATGTACACTTTAAACTTGTGGTTTGAATTGCCAATATAATGGCACATCACTCATACTCCCTTCTCGTAGGACTCTAACTTCACGCAACAACACTTTTCTTCACTTCACTTGACTTGGAAAGTCTCCTATACATTATAGTTTGAATCCCTTTTTCATGTTCTCTGCATGCATGTGGTCAATCTATAATGAGATTGAATTAAGGGTCCTCTGAATAGCTCCAAATCTGTGGTCTCTGGTCTTTTCATCTTCTCAACATCATGCCTAAAGACATGTATTGTACTATGCAATCTGTTTAATTAGATTTGTTTTCTGTACAGTGCAGTATAGTTTATTTTTAAATAACATTTTGATGGCCTGAACTTGACAGCAATGGTTGATCAAAAATCTGGAGAAGAAAAATGTGATCTATAATGAGATCTCAAATGGTCTCATAAAAATTTGACCCAAATGGAACAATTTTTAAAAAGCATAGTATTTTATTATTTTTTTACCTAAAAGTGCTTTTGTATGAAATAGTTTAAATGAGTGATGATATGAAGTACAGAATAAACCAGTAGCATTAACGGATCCCCACTCATCTGGAAGCAGGACTTTATATGCTATATATTTAGCCAAAAGAGGTATTTGTATATTGAGTTCTATTCCTCCTTTAAACTCAGACTTCACTGAAAGAGGATTATATTTTATAGCTACAGTTAGTATATGTACATATCTGGCAGTACTTCTGCCTGGTCCCTTTCCAGTCATTGTACTATTGAAATGTTGGCTTCTGTACCTGCATGAGCCAAAGGACAGTCAGGGCTTACTTATGTCATAGAGATCTGCAATTTTCTCCATTCTGAGAAATGCAGGGCCAATTCATGTGATAAAGATGCTTGTTTCCATGGTGCTCAAAAAGTCTGTAAAGAATTAGTGTGTGGATGGAAACCTTTCTGGATCAAAGACCAGTGTAAGGCAAAAAATATTTGCAATACAAATATAAAAAGCATATAAATTCCTTTCAATTTGGAGCCTCCTTGTGACTGGCCTGTTATCACCCTGAGAAATCAGTTGTCGAAATTAAGATGGTGCCATTGATAAAGCTCACAGATGCTAACCCCCATCAGATGCCTTTTACATCCATTCTTTACATTAGATGTAAAGTGAACATGTGATCTGGATTTAAAAACAATAAAATAGTCCTGGTTTATGAGAGTGGTTTGTGAACTTTTCAATAACTTTGATCTAAGTTGAAAGTTAGTAACAAAATACAGTACTGGGTTATTATTGTTGTTTTGGAGGTTTCATTGTTATGACTTTGCACAGTTTTATTGTCAAGGTTTCTCTGGTTCTTAAGCTGGAGAGATTTGTCTCAAAGAGAACGAAAATTAGAGGATTACTTAGCAGTAAGACTTTCTGTATTAATGCAGCAAAAGAACTGGCTGTAGCCAAATGAAAGGGATCAAAATGCTTTATAACAGTTCTTGCCAACAAAAATGAAGTGTAACCTTCAGTGATTGGGGCCGGAGCCATGTCCGTTGTTAACTTGGGACAAATGAGGCACTAGATTGAAGCCTTATATTTTCATTACAAAGAAAAATTCAATTACTATTATGGCACAGATCCTAATGCTTATATATTTTTTCTCTTTATAGCTCATACTAAAAGATGGTCCAAAACTTGTCCCTGTTACAATAATCAAACAAGGTAACGTGTGTGTTTTTTCATGTTTTTTCTCCCTTGACTACAGATCTCTCACAAAAAAAGTATAAAATAAATGAGAAACAGAATACATTTACTATGATTAATACATGCAGAGTCTAGTACCAAAATCAGTGGAACTTCACAATCAAAATTGTGAATTTTTATTACAAAAGTAGTTTAACTATGTTTGCTCTTCATTTTTAAACTGAGCTATTTTGTTGCATCATACACAACTTTACTTCATTGAATTATTTGCTGAGTAGCTACCAATTCTAGTTTCTGCTAGTGTCTGTCTTTAAGGTTACCATGTGAAACATACTGATAAAAGTATCCAGGTTTGTCATTCTCTCTGCCTGGCATCCCCTAGCTGCCAAGTATGAAAAGAAGCAATCTGTGACTTGAGTTAAATTTGTACTATACAGTGAAATATTTACAGTACAGAATCATGCACAGATCAGTTCTTCATAAGCTTCAAATTGTATTCCATTCCTCAGTACCTAGTCTTTGGTTTTCTCCATTTGCTGCCCTCCTTCAGTCTTTCTTTCCTTTCTTTATATAGGCATCTTCTGTGTGTTTTGAAAATTAGATATTGCTAAGGCTTTACTTTTCTGAATGTTACTTTAAATCTTACAATGCAGAATTTGTTGAGCTGGACATAATCTATGTGCTCTATTCAAACTGCAAATCCCCTTCCCTCCAGGCATCCATGCCAATGTGACTTCTCTTTGCTACTGTGTGTATAATGTACTTAGGTAGATAACATGCCATTCATGAATTCAACTTCAAATGTGGTCTACAGCCTCTCTTACACAGAATCTAGAGTTCTAGCCCTTGGAGGCAGCAGGTTCCAGCAATCAATGCCCCATTTTCATCTAAATAGCCTTTAGTTAGTTAAATATGAGCATTGTATGCTAGAGCCTGTAGTCGCTGCACATTGTAGGCAGGTGCAGCCTCGAGGCCCCTAATGTGTTGTCAGTGTGGATCACAGAAAAATGTGCATGGCTTTTGTATTCTGTTTTCTTACATAGTGCTGTAGTAAAATCCACAATCAGTGTGTCATACACACTCAGCCATATTCTCTGCCCTGTACACTGCTGGAGGCTTTGAAGGGCAATGTTACAGATATAGAGCCACAGAAGAAATAACCAAAGTTGAGTCAATGTCGATATTATGTTTCTACTCTTATGAAGAGGCTTGAGTTTATCCAGCCCTAGCTTAGTATTCACATACAAGTGCAAGCACAATTATGACAGTTTTCAGAATATTTCTTCAATAAGTAGTTCACTAAACACAAAAGTTATTAGCCCAGATGTTAGCTTTTTCTGAACTGTCTGTGTGGGAGGAAACGGGCAGAGTTCTTCTTTAGAGTTTTAGATGAGTAAAGGTATTCCCTAAAATTTAAGAATGAGTTGGGGACAACTCAACAAATATTTTTAACATCCAACTCCAGAGCAGAAGATGTTTAGAAACTTTTTTTAAAAATGCATATGCTTTCAGTGTGCTTTAGACCAAAATAAAGGTGGAGGGAAGGCTTTTAGGAAAGAAATGAAAGTAGCAAATGAAAGCATATCTGGGTATGGGCAGTGCTATCTTCCATCAGGATTTCAGTGAAGAGTCTCAGCAGAAACTGATAAACAACAGCAAGCTACAGTTCAAGTGGAAGAGAGGAAATACTGGCCTCTGGAAATGTATTTACCAAGAAAATGCTAAGGTTGCACAACTGCATTTGTAGAAAAAATGGGGGAGATATTTTCCCCCTTCCTTAGTTGTACTTTTACAAAACATAATTATTGCATAGTTGATTTTATTTCTGCAACTTTGAAATAGTATTTAAAATTGGAAACCCATTTTTGTTATCCAGTAGTCCTAGATTATATAAGGCTTTCTGTGATTAAAAATCTCATATATCTTGATGTCCTGGGAAATTCATGGGTCCGGAGATGACTTGTGAGAAATCCTAACATGAAGCGTTTAAATAGAAAGTTTTGTGCTATTTTTTCAGTGGTGTCACCTGCAGGGATTTTTAGATGTTCCAACGTGAAGAGTCTTCATCACTATGTCAGTGTGTTTCCGCTCCCCTGGGAAGCCTTTGGTATCTGGGCTTTTATAGATTAGTAAAACCCCTATATGGCGTGCCTATGACAAATGTGAAATAATATTTCTTGTTAAATTTAGTTTTCTGTAAGTACAAATATTTAACTTTACCTGTATGGTTTTTAAGTTGAGAAGGATTTAGAAAAATAAATATGTTCCAAATGACTTCTTCCAAATCTTTTATAATTCCAATATGTGTTCCTGGAAAAGAAGTTGTTTTCAGAGATGGCTTCTTGTGCTTGTTTTCCAGATGTTTAAATAATGTCACTTCTTTTTTATTTCAGAGAAATAAAAATTCCACGTGTCCATAAAATAGAGTTGACTGTGGAGTGGTGTGATTTATTTAATTAATTAGTACCATGTGTGAATAGACTTAAACCAACATGCTCGCCATACATTGGGATTTGAAGCATGCAAAAAATATTTTTAAGGAACCAGCTCTTGGAAATTTGAAAATGCTAATTTCCATAGAAACAGAAATACAGGAGCTTATTTAATATGTTCTGAAAATGGTTGTCTTTTTCATTTTAGCCAGGAGCTCCCCAAGTCAGAGAAATGTTAAACACGCCAATATATAAAGAGGCAACACATGGACTAAGTACAAATCTCAGGTTTATTTTGACAAATGAGCCATAGGACATTTGGCCCTTTTCATTTTCATAAGAACATAAGAATGGCCATACTGGGTCAAACCAAAGGTCCATCCAGCCCAGTATCCTGTCTACTGACAGTGACCAATGCCAGGTATCCCAGAGGGAGTGAATCTAACAGGTAACGATCAAGTGATCTCTCTCCTGCCATCCATCTCCACCCTCTGACAAACAGAGGCTAGGGACACCATTCCTTACCCATCCTGGCTAATAGCCATTAATGGACTTAACCTCCATGAATTTGTCTAGTTCTCTTTTAAACCCTGTTATAGTCCTAGCCTTCACAACCTCCTGAGGTAAGGAGTTCCACAGGTTGACTGTGCACTGTGTGAAGAACTTCCTTTGATTTGTTTTAAACCTGATGCCCATTAATTTCATTTGGTGTCCCCTAGTAAATAGTAAATAACTTTTCCTTATTCACTTTCTGTACACCATTCATGAATTTATATATCACTAGCATATCCCCCCTTAGTCTTCTCTTTTCCAAGCTGAAAAGTCTTAACCTCTTTAATCTCTCCTCATATGGGACCCATTGCAAAACCCTAATCATTTTAGTTGCCCTTCTCTGAACCTTTTCTAATGCCAGTATATCTTTTTTGAGATGAGGAGACCACATCTGTATGGATTGATATAAGGACAATAAGATATTCTCAGTCTTATTCTGTATCCCTTTTTGAATGATTCCTGACATCCTGTTTGCTTTTTTGACTGCCACTGCACACTGCATGGATGTCTTCAGAGAACTATCCACGATGACTCCAAGATCTTTTTCCTGATTAGTTGTAGCTAAATTAACCCCCATCATATTGTATGTATAGTTGGGGTTATTTTTCCCATTGTGCATTACTTTACATTTATCCACAGTAAATTTCATTTGCCATTTTGTTGCCCAATCACTTAGTTTTGTGAGATCTTTTTGAAGTTCTTCACAATCTGCTTTGGTCTTAACTGTCTTGAGCAGTTTAGTATTGCCTGCAAACTGTCACCTCACTGTTTACCCCTTTCTCCAGATCATTTATAAATAAGTTGAATAGGATTGATCCTAGGACTGACCCTTGGGGAACACCACTAGTTACCTCTCTCCATTCTGAAAATTTACCATTTATTCCTACTCTTTGTTCCCTGTCTTTTAACCAGTTCTCAATCCACGAAAGGATCTTCCCTCTTATCCCATGACAACTTAATTTACATTAGAGCCTTTGGTGAGGGACCTTGTCAAAGGCTTTCTGGAAATCTAAGTACACTATATCCACTGGATCCCCCTTGTCCACATGTTTGTTGACCCCTTCAAAGAACTCTAATAGATTAGTAAGACATGATTTCCCTTTACAGAAACCATGTTGACAATTTATGTTCTTCTATGTGTCTGACAATTTTATTCTTTACTATTGTTTCAACTAATTTGCCCGGTATTGACATTAAACTTACCAGTCTGTAATTGCCAGGATCACTTCTAGAGCCCTTTTTAAATATTGGCATTATATTAGCTCTCTTCCAGTCACTTGGTATAGACGCCAATTTAAAGGTCAGGTTACAAACCATAGTTAATAGTTCCACAATTTCACATTTGAGTTCTTTCAGAACTCTTGGGTGAATGCCATCTGGTCCTGGTTACTTTTTACTGTTGAGTTTATCAATTAATTCCAAAGCCTCCTCTAGTGACACTTCAATCTGTGAGAATTCCTTAGATTTGTCACCTACAAAAGCCAGCTCAGGTTTGGGAATCTCCCTAACATCCTCAGCCATGAAGACTGAAGCAGAGAATCCATTTAGTTTCTCCGCAATTATTTTATCCTCTTTAAGTGCTCTTTTTGTATCTCGAGGCCATAGACGGAAGTCAGTATCAGAACCAAGTTTAGAGCACAGTAGTTTTTGGCTGCCATTCCTGCATTCAGATCACTAGAATACATATGCATGCCATGTGATCAGGATTTAGCCCTTTATTTTACTTATTATATGATGTCCTTGCTCTGGGTTCAAACTTGTCAGTTAGATACTTGCTTGAGTTTGGGATGATGTGGAATTGTACTGCCGTAGTGGGAGCTCAGTAACGCATCCTTATGTGGTTTGTAAGCAAGATGCTCCAGGAAGCATTGTTACATAGCCTATGTCTAAACATACGGTGGTATTTAGAGTACAGGCACTATGCATGTAGCCACACACCACAGTAAACAGCAGGCTGCATTCACACTTGTCGCTAGTGTGTGTAGCTACATGCTTCAGTGAAAGGCTTCAGCAGCAGGGAGGGAACATGTAATGGCTCTGGCAGCTATCCACCACCACCAGAGCCTTTTTCCCCTTCCTCCTCATTGCCAGAGTTTTTCCTCTTTGCTGGAGCCTTTTGCTGCAGCAGGAAAGGCCTCCGGCGCTGGGAAAGGCTCCAGCAGAGGGGAAAGGTTCTGGCATCAGGACACTGTTGTGGGAGGTACTGCTTGGGCTGCAGAGATCCAATGTAGGGCACATACCCTGGTGATTCAGGCATGTAGGGCACTTGTCTAAGCCATGCCTCACGATCCACTGTGCTGTTTATACCCATACTAGCTGTGCATGCTGTGTCTGTACTCCACATGCCACCATAAGTATAGACATACTCTTAGATTGTAAGATCTTTGGGGCTGTCTGTTCTGTGTTTGTACAGTCCCTAGTACACTGGCGTCCTGGTCCATACCGTAGGCTCTTTGGCACAGTTGTAACACAAATAATAAATAATAATGATGGTGCATGGTGCACCTTTTTAATGTTCTCCCAAGCATGCAGATGACCACACCTGCTGACACACTCATAAGGGGGGATGTGCAGCATGCATTTTCCTCAGCTGCTGGCCAGTGCAGACAGAGGTTTATGTCCTGAAGCACAAGATCAGTCTTTACTTACACATTTTATTTAGGCTATTTTAACTGCAGATCTTTCATGTGTTTTTCTTAGAAGATGCTTGTATGCTGTTATGCCACTTTTAAAGTAAATAATTTATATTGAAAGTTCCATATTAATTAATATTTATGATGCACCCAACATGAAACATAAGAAGGGGGATTAAAAAAGTATTAGATGTTTGTATAGTAAAAACATAATATTCAGTTACAACAGCCAGGATAAAATAGTGATATCAGACCTGGTTCTTCAGGGTATAAACTAATCAATGAATCCAAGGCAAAGAACAAAGTTTCCCACATAAACCTGGTATGGTATGAATATCTATTGCATGATTTTACACCTTCCTCTGAAGCATCTGATACTGGCTGCTGTCAGACAGAATATAGGACTACAAAGAACATTATTCCAGTGTGGCGTTTTTTATTGTGTTCCTATAAATATTTGTTTTCATTCTGAGTTAAAAATATCTATTACCATTGCTAATCAAATACAACAAAAACCAAAACCCTAAATATTAATTTGAATGTTTTATTTAAATTCACTTTGACTGTGTTCAAACCCCTTTTCCATTAATATTCTAGTGCATGGGGATTCTGCAAGAAATATTTGCGGTAACAATAATTTTTAAGCAAAATTTGAATTTGTAATTGAGTATTTGAACCAAAAACCTGATTCTTAGAATTATCCTTATCTGGCCATGTGAAAGAAACACATTGTCAGACCTGCATTGTCTAATTAAAGAAACTAAAACTTTGAAAATTGAATACTTGCAAGAAACTGCTAGCAAATGAGATACAGATTTAGAACTATTCACAGAAAAAACTAGTAAAAGCAGTGAGATGTCTCAAATTATTAATTATGAATTATTCACCCAGCTCTACCTGTTAAAAATACTACCACTCCTAACACTTATTAGACATGTTCCAGTGTATCTTCAGGGTCACATGAATGGCAGGGGTGATGGGAGGGGAGCAGGAGCACACAAATAGTAGTGGTCTCCTGCCAGACATATTGTTTAATATTGTAGTGTCTCATTAAATAGCAGACACTTTCTAGGGATTTTTTAAGCTTCCCCTAAATCGCATTAGCCTCAAGTTCTGCAGTTCCTGATACTGGTCCTGTGATATCTTGAGTACACAGCAGCAGTTCTCAACCTGGGGTCTGGAGCCCTCTGGCGGGGAGGGGCACAAGCAGTTTTCAGGAGGTCTGTCAAGGAAGGTCAGTGTTAGACTCACTGAGGCCCAAGGCAGAAAGCCAAAGCCCCATCGTGTGAGGCTGAAGCTGAAGCCTGAGCAACTTAGCTTCACAGCGCCCCCTGTGTCATGGAGCCCCAAGCAATTGCCCTGCTTGCTACCCCCTAATGCTGGCCATGAATTTTTTATAGTATGTTGGGGAGGATGAGGCTCAGAAAGAAAAAGGTTGAGAACCCTGTTATAGAGCATAATTTTTACAAAGAAAATCAATCTAACGTTGATGGCATGAAGAATGACATTGAGTGTATGGGAAAGGTTTGCAGTTAGGGGTGGTTTAGAAAAGAGACATCCTGCAAACCCTTAGATATGTTTGAGGTAATGTAAGAAGATATTAAGCTGATATCTCTGAGCTACTAAACTGAATAAACAGGCTTTCAGAATGTTCAGAGTCCTCTTGTGTGTGTGTTTTGTTTCCTGACTTAAAATTTGTAAGTTTCTCTGATAATGCACTGTTGCTGTTTCCACAGTAATTCAAAATGTCACACGTCGGATGCTGCCTAAAACCACAGACAGGCCTTCCATGGCAGGAGCAATACTAGGTGACTACGACATTCCTTACTTCTCTGGCCAATAGATAAAGAGCAGTGTAAATCCTTTATATTTCCTGTCCTTTCTAGTTCTTTCTTTCTTGAGAATGGTTCAGATTTTTTTTATTATATTTTATGATAATGGTGGTGAGGGGAGGATGCACCTGAAGTATAAAAGTGACTATTCCATGGTCAGAATATTTTAAAGGACTTATTGCCACTATTTTATCAAAAACAGTTCTTTCATATTGCAGGGGAAGGGAGAGGAGTGATTTTGCAGAGATAATCTTGAGGTGTTAAGTGAACATATGCTGGGCCCCCTCCAGGTGTGCACTAGGTCACGGGTTTCCAACTACTGGAACATATACCTGTACTGATACTTCAGCAGGGCCGGCTTTAGGCCAATTCCCCCAATTCCCCAGAATCGAGCCCCGCACCTAAGAGGGTCCCGCACCCTAAAGAAGAGTGCCTAACTTAGGCGCCTTTTTAATTTTTACTCAACCAGAGGCACTCCAGGTCTTCGGCGGCACTTTGGTGGTGGGTCCTTCACTCGCTCCTGGTCTTTGGCGGCAGGTCCTTCAGTGCCATGGATGACCCGGAGCGAAAACCCGGAGTGCCGCTGGTGAGCCATCCCTGCCAGGGCCCTGTCTAAACTATTCAAATTGGGCCCCAGACTTCCTAAAGCCGGCCCTGCACTTCAGGCTTTGTGAATGGTATACTAAGTTTCCCCACTCCACTGTCTTACTGAGACCTGTACTCAGCCCCAGTGCATTACAGTTTCCTTCATTCCTGTCAGTTGTCTGGCCTGATGTAGAGCTTGGGTAACTGTGTATCAGGTTAGAGCACATGAGTAGCAGGCCCTAGGTGGTGCCAACTTAGTATAGTAAATGGGTACTCTTGTCTGTAAAGATTGGGAACCACTCTGCTTAAAATATCTAGAAACAAATTTATCCCCAGTGTAATGCCACTAAACTCAAGAATGGTGTGTGGAAGAACCTTACACAGCATGAAATTTGTTTGACCTAACTTTTGTTCTGTGAGCCTTAGTATTCTAACCACACACAAACAAATCCTCATTAATCACAAGACTGCAATGCAATCAAGATTTGTCCAGTTAGAATACATGTATTGCAATGCTGAATATACCATGTCTATATACTCTAATATGTAATTGGTGCCCGTGGCCAATGATACTAGAATAGTGGCAATGTGTGTGGGGTGGGGGTGGGAGAGGAGTGAAGGAGCAGCAGCAAATGGGATTAACGATTAGACAGAACAGAGCTAAATACTTCCCTCTGACAGTCATGCTCAGTTCTCAGTGGCTCAGAGGGTATTGCAGGGCAGATTACAGCTCACCATGTTTTGAATGAATGGCTCACTTACCTTTATGTGTAGTGCACCTTATCATTCCAGGCCTCAATGAAACACCACAACAGAAACTCCCTAAACCTGAGACACTGGGCATATCTGAAACACCAAAGAAAATATTGGGTAAGTAGACATCTCCTATATTAAGTTAATATGGTTGGTGAGCATCATCAGAAGAATGTATTTTGGTGTGAGAATGTACATTCAAACAAAGCCTCTTTTTTTTTGCTTTTGTTTTGAGCATTTGTTTAGTCATGTGGGTAAGTAGGTGTCCAATCTTGCAAGGTTTTGAACACCAGATACTAAGAAAAAATATTTAAAAAACAGTGCCGGTTTCAGAGAGCTAGTCACATGCTGTTATTGGGTGTGTGGTGAAAGCAAGTTCAGCAGTTCCCTAAGGTATTTGATTTCACGTGTTTGTTCGTTTTGGATTGTTTTGGCAAACTACAGTGGGGGTAGAAATAAATGTAAACAGAGGCAGACCAGATGTACCTCTGGTATTTACAGTCTAATTTCTGCCTTTTTAGTTATAAATGAAACCCAAACATGGCCTGCTGAATCCAAAACACCGGAAGTGCAAGAAATCTCCCCACGGATCTTCCCAGGTAATTATAGATCTGTTTTAGGTTTTTATAAATGATTTGTTACACCTTGTCCTAAAATAGATTAACATAAAAATTAAAATCAGCCTTTATTTCTCTTGAGGACTGCAGTTGAAATCAGCTATGATCATGGCAATATCTAAATCAGTTTGGTGGTAGATGAGAACTAGAATACAGTAAATCCGAAAACAGTCTATAATGTGAAAGTGATCTCCTGAGCAAGCTCCAGGCTGCATCATTTAGTTGATGCTTTGAGAATTGTTCCTACTGATTAAGCAAAGTGATACAGTCTAGTGAAATTTGCCCCACGATTTAGATTTTGTGAAAACAAACTTTTAACAAAAGTAAAACCAAGTTTCCTGGATTCTTTTTCATAGTACAGGAGGTTCCCCACACAACATATTTTATATTAAATTTGTCTCTTTAAATTGTTTATTACTTGCTATAGAAAATTAAAACTGCTTAAATTCTAAGTCCAAATTTTTCAAACTCAGCTGCCAAAAGTTAGGCATGTTTAGGCACCTTAAAATGTGGCCTGATTTTTGGAGGTGGTGAACACACAGCTCCCACAGACTTCATTGGCAGTTGCAGGTGTCCAGCACTTCTGGAAATCAGTCCATTTTTATTCAGGTGCTTCATTTTAAGGCACACAAGTTTGAAAATTTTGGTCCAAATGTCTGTTGGTCTACATTCATATATTAGAAGTGCAATACCTATTTTATTTCTTTCTGTGTTGTGTAAAAAAAAAACACCTAACAATAAAAGTTATTAAAAAATTCCCAGAAAAGATTTTTCAACAAATAAATTATCATTATATTTGTAGCCCAATCACTACAGCACAGATAACTTAAAAGTGAAAGAAACTCTTCATCGGCAAAGCAGAAAAATATAAACAAGCAACATTAATAGTGGAAACTCATCTGGATTTGAAAAAATCTTGAAGCTTTTGTTTTCAAAGGTGCTTTTTAGTAAATTGGTAAAGATATTTAAAACATAATAGTACCATTGCTGTAAACCATCACTGAGGACATCTTTACACATCCATTTCATCTGCCAAATTCCAGAATTCACCAGCCTCCTTTGCACAGAGTGTAACTCCTAACAAGCTCAAATGTGAGAGATCTTTATCTGGATTGATGGGGTTTAACAGGGTATTGTATCTATTATGGACCCCACTTGTAGGAGTTTGAGGGGGATGCCTAAGAGGTGGGGAAGTGCATCATCTGGATGGGCCAGTAGGGCTGAGATAACCATTGGTTTACCAGGGGGAGAATATATATAAACCCTGTCCCTCTAGCCTGAACCCCCTCTGAAGTCTGGTTAGCAACTCAGTCTCTCCCACCCCTGGGTTTAGTGTAGGACTGAATGTTTTGGTGTTCTGTGGGCATTATGCTAGTCACGTTTTTGAAAACTGAAAAGGATTTTTCCCCTTACTGCCAGTTTGAGTGGGTTGGGTTTTTTTTTTTTGCCTTCCCCACAGTAGGGGCCTGGTGGATTCGTGAGGAGATACAGTTCAGTTTGCAGTTTAACAGGTGGCAGGTATCCAGTGCATATACGTGTTCCAGAGGGAGTCTAGTTCACCGATAAATCAGAAGTGGATTTAAGGGAAGGCATGCCCTAAAGAAGCTGGGAGCGGTACTGGGGCTCCTAATGTCTAGTACAGTGAGGAGATAACTCAGTTTCCCCAGCTTTCCCAGCTCCCTAACTCTCATATGAAGAGAGGATTCTGGGGTCCCAGTAAAAGGCTGGGGACCAGCTATGAAGTGGAGAAAGGTTGTTGGCTATCCTCCACCAGTTAGAAATAAAGTTGCAGCCTAATTAAATCATGTCTTCCTTCTTACATGTCTAGGACAGTATATATGAACTCATAAGCAGTTTTGGGATTTGTGCTGCTCAAGGGTGACATCAGTTGAGATCATTGCAGAGCTGATATTTCTGTAGAGGGTACTGTGCACTACATTAATGCTCTCACCTAGCATCAGCAGTAACCCATTGCTAGAGTGAGTGTAATTGAGGTGGGTGGTAAGGTCAAAGATTAGATTGGAATGATTGCAGCTGTTACTCTGTCAGAACTGCAGGTGGTAGCACTATAGTATTCTACAGATGGATTTATTGATTAAGCTCGCTTCTGAAAGTGTGCCCCTTGTCCCCAGACTGCTGCTGGGCTTAAAGCCTGCAGTGGCTGCTGCTTTAGCTCCCCGTAATAGAATATACAGTAACTCCTCGCTTAACGTTGTAGTTATGTTCTGAAAAATGCTACTTTAAGCGAAATGATGTTAAGTGAATCCAATTTCCTCGTAAGAATTAATGTAAATGGGGAGGTTAGGTTCCAGGGAAAGTTTTTTCGACAGACGAAAGACTATATTTTATATACACACACACACACACACAAACATATACACACAGTATAAGTTTTAAGCAAACAGTTTAATACTGTACACAGCAATGATGGCTGTGAAGCTTGGTTGAGGTGGTGGAGTCAGAGGGTAGAAGAGGGTGCGATATTTCCCAGGAAATGCCTTACTGCTAAATGATGAACTAGCACTCACTGAGCCCTCAAGAGTTAACACATTGTTGTTAATGTAGCCTCACACTCTCCAAGGCAGCAGGAATGGAGGGAGGGGAGACAGCATGGCAGAGAGAGAGACAGAGACACATGCTATTTATGTGAGTGAGAGAGAGAGAGAGGTGTTTCTCCTTTAAGTATGCTGACCCCACTCTAAGTACATTGCCTTTTTAAGTAGATCAGCAAGTTGAGACAGCAACTGCTGCCAGCAATCTCCCTCTGTCCTGAGCCCTGTCCTGTCCCCCCCTGCTCTTGGAGATGGGGTGCAGAAATGGGGGGAAGACGGTCACCCTGACATTAGCACCCCTCTTCTCCTCCCCCCCTTGCACAGCAAGCAGGAGGCTCCTGGGAGCAGCTCCAAGGCAGACGGCAGAAGCAGCATATGGCAGTGGGGGGAGGGACAGCTGAACTGCTGGGCGGCTGCTGCACAGGGAACTTAAGGGAGCTGATGAGGGTCTGCCGGTCCACCCTGGTTCCTAGCCCCCACCAGCTAGTACCAACGAGCTGCTCTTCCTGCAAGCAGTGGACAAAGCAGGCGGCTCTCAAACAACGTTATAAAGGAGCATTGCACAACTTTAAACGAGCATGTTCTCTTATTGATCAGCAACAAAACAACATTAACTGGAATGACTTTAAATGAGGCGTTTACTGTACGCTATGCCGTCTGGTACACTGCACTAGTTGCCACCTTTCTATCTTTCATCTGGAACACAGAACTGTACCTGAATTTCTATTTTCTGTTTTGGGACAAAGTCCAGAGGGAGAACTGCCCGTGAGCTGATGATGCCCTTGGTAAAAGCATTTGGCCACCTTGGTCTGGAACTGTGTCTCTATCGCACTGTCTCTCTTTGCAGTGCTCCATTTGTTTACTTGGCTGTGAAGGGTGGTGAAGAAAGATTATGACTGCAATACCCATTGATTCACATAACATATACACAAAATGAAATTAAAAAATAAGAGCTTGACCTTGAAAAACGCTTACGTGAGTGACATAATCCTACACTAGTGGTCCTACAAAAGTGAATTGGGCCATTTATTTATGTGGGTAAGGGTTAAAGCACTGGATCCTAAATTTTTAACCAATTTGATCAGTGCAGTTGTCTAACTTAGCAAGATGTTCTGCCTACAATTATGGGTGATGAAATATCATTATTACCAAAAATCGCATCCATAATCACCTGATAAATTTCTTTTTAAAATAATTCAAAATACATAAGATTAAAATTGTGTTATGTATCTGAAAGTAGCAAAATTAACAAATTCAATCCCATTTGTCAGCATGTATGGCAGATGTTCCGTGCATCACAACCACAAAAAAAAAACAACCCAACAAACAAAAAACCTTTAGCATTTGTATGTACGCTCCCACAGGATCAAGGCTAGGGCAGGATTGTTTCTAGTGTTAAATAATGGGGAATATATTTTCATTTTATTGTGTATGGATTTATGCGTTAAGATCCCACAGCATTACAATAAAACTATACCTCTTTCACATTATCTGGTGTGTTTTTATAACCGAAGAAGGGCCTGATTCTTCTCCCATTAAAGTCAGTTACAAAACTCCCATTGACTTCATTGGTGCGGACCTGGGCTACAAAAGAGGCATGACAGAAGCATTGAAATGAATGAGAAGCTTAGAAAAGTAATTGTTTGAAGAAGATTTTGCTTTGTTTTAATTTAGTTAATGTAGAGTCTTGTCACTGTTCTGCTTTGTTCATAATATATGTCCTTATTGATGAAGCAGAATATATGGCCAAATCCCACTTGTCTGGCTCATTTGACTTCAAATGTATGGAAGTACTTGCATGAGTAAGAGTCACAGAATTTGGCCCTTAAATCTCACTGTACTTGTTGTATACCAGAGTACATCAAAGAGGTACCATTTTACAACTGATCAGACTAGCTCAATTTTCATTATTTTTATAAAGACCTCTATCTTTATTCTCATGAAGACAGAGTTTCTATTCTTCATTTAAAATTTCTGACCCAGTAAATGACTTGAGAATAGAGCAGACTCATTTATTGAAGTTAAAAATTCTATGTATCTTATGGGACTTTTAACAAATAATTTCTATAACAGTATGTTGAATATTATGGACAATAAATT
The DNA here is from genome assembly GCF_025201925.1 of Gopherus flavomarginatus. Taxonomy (NCBI): domain Eukaryota; kingdom Metazoa; phylum Chordata; order Testudines; family Testudinidae; genus Gopherus; species Gopherus flavomarginatus. The sequence goes on along the minus strand of NC_066617.1, from coordinate 167,480,341 downwards.
CCTGGGACTAGCTACAGCTCAAGTCAGTTCAGTATGGAGATTCAAAATTGATTGGTTCACCAGACTTTTGTACTCCTGGAGAGTATGTAGGGAACAAAAGAAATTTAGGATGTAGTAATGCAGAAAAAATGTGTAAGGATTGCCAACTGTCTTCTGGATGAAACTATTATCTTTTAGTCTCTAAAAGTGTTTGCAGATTTCTTATTCTACAACCTCCAGGTAAGACTATTGCCAAATTCCAGTCTGAACTGTGACCGAGAAGTCTGCTTTTCAATTATTCTTTTTATTCATCCTAAAGTGCTGGAAGGAAAAGTAGGACACTTCTGCACATAGGCATTAACCATAGCCGTTCAGGGTACGGATACTGAACACTTGCTTTTAACTAGAGTTGGATGCATAAAAAATATTCAGTGACTATTCTTTTTAAAATAATTAGTTTTTACTGTTTTGTCCCTTTTTGTACTCACTTTTCACAGATATTTTAGTAAATGAGTTCAATAGCCAGAGTTTTTGCAGAAATAACTTATAAATGCATATTGCAAATATTTAAAGAAAATGTACTTTCTCAAATCTATATGTATTTATTGGATCTGGAGACTTGGTCCTGAGATTTATATGTATCGAATCAGGGAACAGGAAAAAAAAAGTGGCCTTGTGTTTCCCATCAAGACATCTCAGGTGTAGAGAACTGAAAACTGGCTGCACTTTTGTGAACACGCTAGATTCAGAATTATTCATAGACTTTATTTGATAAATAATTTTGAATAATAAATACATTCAGGAACAATTGATCTGTATGAAAAATGACCCAGGAACAGAAAATAAGTGAAAGATTCTCAAATTATTTGTCACAAAATACTTGCCCATTTCTATTTTTAACCAAGTGACAGCAGTTTTTTTTAAACTTTATTTACTATTGTTGTCATTCTTAATACTGGAATACTTTAGCAGTCATTTAACTTTGAAATAATCAGTTCAACAGGTAATTTTTAAAAAGTTAAACTTTCTGTGGCATATATTTTGTGCTGACAATTTTGAGCATCATAGGATAAAATCCTTATTGACATCTTTTTAATGTGCTTATCAGATGCACTCTCACTATTTAACAGGCTGATTGATAGATCATTTTCACCTGTGTCCTTTAAAAATCATGAGATCTTCAACAATTTCCTATCACATGAAGATCCCTTATAACAGTGTCATATACCTCCAGTTTTTATAATTCAGTGGGAGGGGTAGGGGTTCCAAAAGTATCACAACTTTGTAGATACTCAGTTTTTGAGTCAGAGAACGAAAAGTCATGCATCTTGTGTGCAGCTACTGAGGTTTCAGATGATATGCATCTTTGCTAATTATTATATCATGGTAAATATATTCCACTATTCCTTATTCAACCTTTCCTAGTGACTCAAAGAATAGCTCGCTCGCTCTCTCAGACAACCTCAGCTGCATCCACTTAAATTCCTTTGTCTTTTAAATCAAATCCTATGCATGGATTTCACGGATGTTGTCTTGCATAAGCAGATAGGCATGCAGCTCATAAATATGCCAATGCTTCATTTCCTCTGTTCATTTTTTTTCCTGTTTACATCCAGCAGTTGTGTATACTTATGTACTGTACAGTAGTGCCACTCAAAAAACAAACAAACCGTCATTTGCTAACAAATACCACAGAAATTATCAGTTATTTCCTAATTTAAGAATAGAAGGATAATGTGGAATTTTGAATACAATTATATGTTAACTGTTGGCAAATGCTGACTGTATGTTTATTTGCTCCAACTAAAGATGTTGTAAAACTTTTCTATTATCATTACATTCTCTATATTTATTTACTAAAATATTTTATGTATTTTTGTGTTTTCATAGTTCACCTTGAGGGCTGCTTCCATATTTTTTTCTTTGTGTGGTGATCATTCTTTTTAGATATCTTTCGAGTTCAGAACACTCCATGGCTACACTGGCGCTTTACAGCGCTGCAACTTTCGCGCTCAGGGGTGTGAAAAAACACCCCCCTGAGCACTTCAAGATACAGCGCTATAAAGCCTCAATGTAATCAGTGCCGCAGCGCTGGGAGCGCGGCTCCCAGCGCTGCAAGCTACACCCGTAAGGTATGTGGTTTACGTGCAGCCTGGGAGAGCTCTCTCCCAGTGCTGGCGCTCCGACCACACTCACACTTCGCAGCGCTGCCGCTGCAGCGCTTTGAAATGTCAAGTGTAGCCATACTAGCATCACAAAGGGTCAAGTAGTCCCACCATCTGTTTGTGTCATTGTTTCTGTTCAACAATGTATACTTCTCTATGTTGCCTTTGAAGTGATATGCCAGTGTTCCTTGTATGGCATTTCTGTCTAGCATAGTTAATATTTACTTGAATTATTGTGCATTCAAGCAAGAATTTCAGTTCTGAGACCCTCATGTTCAACTTTTTAAAAAATACCTAAATATTTGTCTAACTTCTTTTGTGTATTCTCTTGTGAAGCTGAAAGTGACCGTGATAAATGCTTACTTTCATCAATGATTAAAAGCTGTTGTGTTATAGGACAAAATTATAGTGCTCTCTGAAGCACAGTACACCATAGGAAACTAACTTGCTGTGTGGGGTAGGTCAAAGCTAAAATGTTAAGAAATCTTTTATATAGTTCCTTGACCATGAAAATTGTGAGTGTCCAAAAAAAGAAAAAAAAAAGTCATAAGAACACAGTTCAAGAAATCCATCATTTCACCTTCAGTGCTATACTCTCATATTGATGCTTCATATAGAGACTATGTACGTTTATGTATGTGTACTAAATATAAAATACTGCCTTTTCCCAACATTGTACAGTGTGCTGTATAGTAACTACTGTCATCCATCTTAGAGGTGGTTATATTTTTTTTTTTTTGCTTTTATGGACTTTTCATTGTGTATTGCCAACAGTGTTTTACAAGCTATGGAACACGTACAATGAAGATAATATCCTTGCACCAAACATCTTGTAATCTAAATAGACAATGAACAAATGAAGGGTGAGGGATGGGATATAACAATAAACAAGATAACTGAGTTGTGTAGCTGATACCCATTTTGTTAGCTCCTTGATTTTTGTTTATATTTTTGGTTCAGATTTTAGTCATCAAAACTAAAAATGCTATTGTACCAGAAGGGTTAGGGTTTTTCAATGTGTTTGGCAGCCAGGCATCCCACCATTTTCTCATTTGCATCTCTCTTCCCTTTTGGTCTGAGGGTATGTCTACACTACGAAATTAGGTTGATTTTGTAGAAGATGATTTTTTAGAATTCGATTTTATACATTCTATTGTGTATGTCCACACTAAGCTCATTAAGTCAGTGGAGTGCATCCTCACTACCTTGGCTAGCATCGACTTACAGAGCGGTACACTGTGGGTAGCTATCCCACAGTTCCCACAGTCTTCGCTGCCCATTGAAATTCTGATTGGGCAAAAACTTTGTCGCAGGTAGTTTTGGGTACATGTAGTCAGGCCCCCCTCCCTCCCTTCTTCCGTAAAAGCAACATAGACAATCGTTTTGCGCCTTTTTTCCGGGGACCTGTCAGCCAGACCCGCTCAGCCCATTGCCTGCCTGGATGATCGGAATCCCAAGCAGGCTGTGGGCTGAGTGTGGCTGACAAACGGAGCCCCAGGCCGGCAGCTGAGCAGCTCAGCCTGCAGCTGGTCTGGGGCTCTGTCTGCCGGCTCCTGCCAGCCGGGGTCCCGCTCAGCTGGCAGACCTCGGTGAGGTTGATCAGGGGTGCCTGGACAAACATGGCTGTCCTCCTCTTAGAGCACCAAATGGGAGTGACTCCAGGTCATTCTCTTCTTTAAGTTTTGTCTCATGGAGATTCAGTTCTGCCTGGAATATCTTGTGAGCTGGAGGTTTCTGCCTCAGGCCGCTCTCCCAGCCGGCATTTCTGCACGGTCACACTTACCCCAACTTGCCCCTTGCTCCCATGGCTCATGAAGCCTGGACAGTAGTAAGGAGCAGTTCAACTTGTGAAATGACAAATCCAGAACGAAGGATTGCACTGTATGGGCCGTGTTAAGATTATTTCAGAGTCCTAGATAGCATTTAGTCCCTATAAAAGGCTTCATGAAAATTTTCCCCCGCCCCTAACAAAAATATTAATTTATCAGAGCAGCTGAAAGGGTAAGGAACCTGGTACTATAACTTAGAGAGAGCTTCCATATTATTTAACTCATAATTGATATAATTCAAAGTAAAATTTCACAGTGCAGTCTGTTTTAAGACTAAAAATGCAGGAGGGGAGTCAGAAAAAGGAACAGTGACCTGTTTCCTCCCGGTTTCAAACTGGGGAATTTTCGCATGTTAGGGGAACGTGATCACTACTACACTAAGGGGCTTTTGTGTGTTAAGTGAACTTGATAACCACTACACTACAGGGCTTCTCTTTTTTTGCTACAGACTTTGCCGAATGCACAAGAATGTTTTCTCTAGCTACAGAAGCTACCTAATGCAATGTCTATATCTATGGCCTTACTGCTCACAAAGCAGTCATGCCCCTGCCCAAGGCTGACACAGCGCCGAGTGCATGTGACACAGCGACCTGCCTCGGGAAGGATCGCTAGTGAGGCGTGATACTTTTGCCGTTAAGCAAACACAGCAATTCTTTCCTGGCCTCTGCCACTGAATGCCTCCATGCATTACGCTGTGCAGGAGGACTGCATAAGCTCGGAAAATATGTCATCGCGAGTGCATTTTTTTCACCTTCTAATCTGCGATAACCTCAGGGACGGAGATGATAGGGGGCCCTAAAAACATTCTGGGGGGACTGCATGGTCACTTGTGCTGCTGAGTTCATCACACTGGTCAAACAGGAAATGAAATTCAGAAGTTCCCAGGGCTTTTCCTGTGTATCTGGCTAGTGTATCGGAGTTCAAAGTGCTGTCCAGAGCAATGACAATGGAGCACTCTGGGATAGCTCCTGGAGGCCTATACCATCAAATTGCATCCACACTACCCCAAATTCAACCCGGCAATGTCCATTTCAGCACTAATCCCTTTGTTGGGGAGGAGTACAGAAATTGATTTTAAGAGCGCTTTAAGTCGACAAAAATGGTTTTGTTGTGTGGACGGGTGCAGGGTTAAATCGATATAACGCTGCTAAATTTGACCTAAACTCGTAGTGTAGACCAGGGCTCAGATGCCATAGAGAGACTGTTCTATGATCTGATGTCTTCCATGCCTCATTTCTCAATATTTTCCACTTTGGAATTTTTTTCTCTTAACACTACAACCCATATTTCTTAATGCTGTCTTATGTTTCCTCACCCTTTCACATTTTTTGAACAACTAGCACCTTCTTCTCCTTCATAAGTCCAAATTAAACTCCACTTGAAGTCAGTGAGAATCTTTTCATGGACTTCCATGGGAGGTGGATCAAGCCAAGAGTTAGCAGAATCTTTGCATTTGTTCTAGGACTTGGGAGAATTAACTTGTGACATCATTCAAAGACATGTATCAATTCTGTAAGTTTACAGAGTGTTTTAGGTGTGGTGTTGTGTTGGGACAATTTATCCAAGTGGATATGCTGTTTGATATGAATAAATCTCTTTAAGGTTCCTTTCCTAATAAATGTTCTTGGTCTAATTACCCAAAAGAACACCTTCAGCATAGTGAGAATAATAATAATAATACGTTGCTCTTAGATGGCATTTTTCATACAAAGTGAGTGTTTGTGAAGTTTGTAAAACTTGCAACATCTTGCAAGTGGGTAAATGTTTTTATCACTATTTTACAGATAGTATAACTGAGGCACAGAACAGTTTAGCAACTTGCTCATGTTTCACAGAGAGTTATCACAAAAGCTTCTGAACATAAATCTCCCCTGCTCTGACCACTAAACACACTCCCTTATTGCTGAATGCCTTCTGCCGCAAAGAGGAATTCTAGCAAAGGGGTTACACAAAAAAACCACAAATAAACTCTGCATCAAGGAATTTATTATGTATATTTGTTCAAAAGAAACTATATTTGCCATTATTTCAAAGATAAATAGGTAGGTTATTTCAGTCTGCAGTAGTCCTCTGCACTTGCCTTGTAACTATAATAGAAAATGCATTAAAATCTTGGTGCAAAACTTGCTAAAGTGTGTAAAGAATTTCTTTAGCGCCACCACTGTAATTCCACATCAGGTTTTACTATCCAGGAATTTAGTGACTAATAAATCCTTTGAATCTTAAACCCATTCTTGCTGCCTTGCATACCATGACATTAAGCAGCCTTATCTCACTCAGTTGTGTTAATCTTTTGCTTTGTAGCTACCATTGAATCAGTTCAGGAAAGCATTAAACCTACCATGTCTGCTTCCCCAGAAAAATCAGAGGCATCTCCAGGTAAAACCATCTTTTTCTCCGTGTTAATTTTAACACTTAAGCTTGCTGCTCCCTGAACTCCTTTTATTACAAAAATGGCCTGAATCTCTGCTGCATGCAATAAAAAACCATCACATAGCCTGTTTTATTTTATTCTAATTGTGGACAAACCTGAAATGCCTTAGCTTATTATATACATTGTTCAGCTGACTTGACTGCCAGATTCAAATATTATATGAAAAGGCAAAACAGCTGATCCCTTTAAAAAAACAACAACACCTTGATGAATTCTGAGTGTGTTGTGTCCTTTTTTTATGATTACTTTTGAACCATATGACATGCTAACCTTTGAAGTACTACAGAAAAGTACAGTGGTTTGTTTTTAAAAATTGTCTTTCTATCTCTTATCAATGACTTTTTGTCACAAGCTTTCAGAAAGCTAACTTGCTTGATTTGTTTCTCTGTAGGGACCCAGCCCATCTTCCACTTGTCAGTTGCAACACTTCTGCTGACTTCAGTGGAAGCTGAGTTGGATCTTAAAGAAGCAGCATATGTTGCAATATCTGGTTTTGTGGCATTGGTTTCCATTCCACAGCAGAAAACATCCAAACATTGAGTTTTTATAATGGCCATATAACTATTTGGGCCTCGGGGTGAAATGTAAGAACGTCTGTGCTGGGTCAGACAAAAGATACATCTAGCTCAGTATCCTGTCTTCCAACAGTGGCCAATGCCAGGTGCCCCAGAGGAAATGAAAAGAAAAGGTAATCATCAAGTGATCCATCCCCCAGTTTCTGGCAAACAGATGCTAAGAACACCATTCCTGTCCATCCTGGCTAATAGCCATTGATGGACCTATCCTCCATGAACATATCTAGTTGTTTTTTGAACCCTGTCATAGACTTGGCCTTCACAACATCCTCTCTCAAGGAATTCCACAGTTTGTGTGTTTTGTGAAGAAATACCTCCTTTCGTTTGTTTTAAACCTGCTGCCTATTAATTTCATTGGGTGACCCCTAGTTCTTGTGTTATGAGAAGAAGTAAATAACACTTCCTTATTTACTTTCTCCATGTCAGTCCTGATTTTATAGGCCTCTCTCATATCCCCCTTAGTCATCTCTTTTTCGAGCTGAAAAATCTAGTCATATTAATCTCTCCTCATACAAAAGTCTTTCCAGATCCCTAATCATTTTTCTTGCCCATTTCTGAACCTTTTCCAATCCCAATATATCTTTTTTGAGATGGGGCGACCACATCTGCACACAGTATTCAAGATGTGGGCGTACCATTGATTTATATAGAGGCAATATGATATTATCTGTCTTATTATCTGTCTCCTTCTTGAGTGGTATCAGCCTTTTTAGACCCCATCATATAGCATGCAACCTTCATGAAATGAGATGTTACAACTGTTAAACCAGTCTGGTCAGTTCTGGCTTACAGCATGCTTAGCGTGTTGTGGACAAAGTGTAAAGTGAATGTGTACTGAAAGAAAAAAATAACACACTCTTATTTCTCATAGCTCACAGTAAAAATGAACAGGAATCCGCAGAACCTAGCATAGCACCTACGACCGAATTACCATTGAACACACTGGGTAAGTACTATGTTTATGCTACTTTCGTTGTAGAGTGAGGGCTACCAAAGATTGCCTTAATGAAATCTCTCTCTCTTTCACGGATGTGGTATTAAAAAACAGGGCTGCCTGGGGGGCAGGAAGGGAGCAAGTGAGGCAATTTGCCCTAGGCCCCTAGGGGCCCCTATGAGAATATAGTATTCTATAATATTGCAACTTTTTTTAATGGAAAGAGTCCCTGAAATTGCTTTGCCCCGGGCCTCCTGAATCCTCTGGGCAGCCCTGTTAAAAAAAGCTTTTGCAATAGGCTGCATAATATTATGCAGCCTAATAAATATAACTTGAAAATCTAGCAATTTACTTTAATACTTTGTAGTGCCTTTTTAAAAAACAAACAAACTGTAACTTAAATGTTCAAATTGCCTTGAATAATTCATGATTCAATAAAAAGATAAAGTAATATCTCCAAATTATGAAATGCAAATTGCTGCTGTTATGGCAATCTTTTACTCATTGTTCTTCTTAGTCTCTTATAATGTTGCTGCATACATTTATTTATTTCAAGTGAAAATAAAACAATATAAAGACACTTCCTGAAAATCTACACATGTAGTGTAGTATAATGCTGTCCCTGAAGAGAATTAATGCTCTTTTCAGCACCAACATGGTTGCCATTTTACTGAGGGCAGATCTGGACCTTAGCGTCCAAAATATGGGGGTTAGCATGAAAACCCTCCAAGCTTAGTTACCAGCTTGGACCTGGTACCTGCTGCCACCACCCAAAAAATTAGAGTGTTTTGGGGCACTCTGGTCCCCCTGAAAAACCTTCCCTGGGGACCCCAAGACCCAAATCCCTTGAGTCTCACAACAAAGGGAAATAATCCTTTTTCCCTTCCCCCCTCCAGGTGCTCCTGGAGAGATACACAGACACAAGCTCTGTGAAACTACACAGAGAGACTCCCCCTCTCTGTTCCCAATCCTGAAAACAAAAAGTACTTTCCTATTCCCCCAGAGGGAATGCAAAATCAGGCTAGCAATCCAACACACAGATTTCCCCTTGATTTCTTCCTCCCACCAATTCCCTGGTGAGTACAGACTCAATTTCCCTGAAGTAAAGAAAAACTCCAACAGGTTTTAAAAGAAAGCTTTATATAAAAAGAAAGAAAAATACATACAAATATTCTCTCTGTATTAAGATGATACAACACAGGGTCAATTGCTTAAAAGAATATTGAATAAACAGCCTTATTCAAAAAGAATACAAATCAAAGCACTCCAGCACTTATATTCATGCAAATACCAAAGAAAAGAAACCATAGAACTTACTATCTGATCTCTTTGTCCTTACACTTAGAAACAGAAGATTAGAAAGTAGAACTACTTCTCCAAAGCTCAGAGAAAGCAGGCAGGCAGAAAAACAAAGACTCAGACACACAATTCCCTCCACCCAAAGTTGAAAAAATCCGGTTTCCTGATTGGTCCTCTGGTCAGGTGCTTCCGGTGAAAGAGACATTAACCCTTAGCTATCTGTTTATGACACGCCCCCCAAATTGCAGACAGTGGGGAAGCTCACTGGCGGCGATTTCCTTCTAGAACTTGAAAATAAACAGATTAATACAACACATACACCTTTACATATACTCCTAAGTATATAACTAACAGACTTCTACATTTTAAGAACACTTTTTAACTACTGAATTCTGGGAAACTCTCACGGGAGAGTGCATCAGCTACATTGTTAGAAGCTCCTGTGATGTGTTGAATTTCAAAATCAAAATCTTGGAGAGCTAAACTCCAACGAAGAAGTTTCTTGTTGTTCCCCTTGGCAGTATGAAGCCACTTTAGTGCAGCATGGTCAGTTTGTAGTTGGAACCGCCGTCCCCAAACATATGGGCGTAGCTTTTCCAGGGCGTACACAATGGCATAGCATTCCTTTTCACTGACTGACCAGTGACTTTCCCTCTCAGACAGTTTCTTGCTGAGAAACACGACAGGATGGAAGTTGTGATCTGTTGCTTCCTGCATGAGCACTGCTCCTATACCACGCTCAGATGCATCTGTGGTTACTAGGAATGGCTTGTCAAAGTCCGGGGCCCTGAGCACAGGGTCAGACATGAGCGTTGCCTTAAGTTGGGTAAAGGCCTTTTGACACTCATCAGTCCACTTAACTGCATTTGGCTGGGTCTTTTTGGTCAGGTCGGTCAGTGGGGCAGCGATTTGGCTGTAGTGTGGTACAAATCGCCTGTAGTATCCGGCCAAGCCTAAGAAGGATTGGACCTGCTTCTTGGACCGTGGGACAGGCCACTTTTGGATAGCATCCACCTTGGCCTGTAGGGGGTTTATGGTTCCTCGACCCACCTGGTGACCCAGGTAAGTCACTCTGTTTTGGCCTATTTGACACTTTTTGGCCTTAACAGTTAGTCCTGCCTGCCTGATGCGCTCAAAGACCTTTTCCAGGTGTAGTAGGTGTTCGGGCCAGGAGTCTGAAAAAATGGCCACATCATCGAGGTAGGCAACTGCAAATTCTCCCAGTCCAGCTAGTAGACCATCTACCAGCCTCTGGAAGGTGGCGGGTGCATTTCGAAGGCCGAAAGGAAGGACATTGAATTCATACACCCCCGCATGGGTGACGAATGCTGACCTCTCCTTGGCGGGTTCATCTAGCGGTACTTGCCAGTACCCCTTGGTTAAGTCTATTGTAGAGATGAACTGGGCACGTCCCAACTTTTCCAATAGCTCATCGGTGCGTGGCATTGGATAGTTGTCCGGACGAGTTACCGCATTTAGCTTACGGTAGTCCACGCAAAAGCGTATTTCCCCATCTGGTTTGGGTACCAGAACCACTGGAGATGCCCATGCACTGGTAGATGAGCGGATTATACCCATCTGTAGCATGTTCTGGATCTCCCGTTCTATAGCAGCTTGAGCATGAGGAGACACTCGGTAGGGTGGGGTTCTGATTGGGTGAGCATTACCTGTATCAATGGAGTGGTATGCCCGTTCAGTCCGTCCTGGGGTGGCTGAGAACAATGGGGCGAAGCTAGTGCACAGCTCCTTGATTTCTTGCCGCTGCAGACGTTCCAGGGTGGTTGAGAGGTTCACCTCTTCCACGCCACCGTCTTTTTTCCCGTCGTAGTAGACACCGTCAGGCCACTCAGCATCATCTCCCTGGACTGTAAACTGACAAACCTGTAAGTCTCTGGAATAGAAAGGCTTGAGAGAATTAACATGGTACACGTTAGGCTTTAGTGAGGAATTGGGAAATGCTATGAGGTAGTTTACAGCTCCCAGGCGCTCTTGGACCGTGAATGGCCCTTCCCATGATGCTTCCATCTTATGGGCCTGTTGCGCCTTCAAGACCATAACCTGGTCTCCTACCTTGAAGGACCGATCTCTGGCATGTCTGTCATACCAGGCCTTTTGCTCTTCTTGAGCATCCTTTAGGTTCTCTTTAGCAAGGGCTAAAGAGTGTCGGAGGGTGCTTTCTAGGTTGCTTACAAAGTCCAGAATGTTAGTTCCTGGAGAAGGCGTAAACCCCTCCCATTGCTGCTTCACCAACTGTAATGGCCCCTTAACCTCGTGACCATACACAAGTTCAAATGGTGAAAACCCTAAACTGGGATGTGGTACAGCCCTGTAGGCAAACAGCAACTGCTGCAACACTAGGTCCCAATTATTGGAGAATTCGTTGATGAATTTACGTATCATGGCCCCCAAAGTTCCATTGAACCTTTCCACCAGGCCATTGGTTTGATGGTGGTACGGGGTGGCAACCAAGTGATTCACCCCATGAGTTTCCCACAGTTTTTCCATGGTCCCTGCCAGGAAATTAGACCCTGAATCTGTAAGGATGTCAGAGGGCCAACCTACCCTGGCAAAGATGTCTGTTAGGGCCAGGCACACAGTGTTAGCCCTGGTGTTGCCTAGAGCTACTGCTTCTGGCCCTCGGGTAGCAAAGTCCACTAAAGTTAGTACGTACTGCTTTCCTCTGGGCGTCTTTTTTGGGAGAGGGCCCAGAATATCCACAGCTACTCGCTGAAATGGGACCTCAATTATGGGGAGTGGCTGGAGAGGGGCCTTGACCTGGTCTTGAGGCTTTCCCACTCTTTGGCATACCTCACAAGACCGGACATACTTGGCAACGTCCTTGCCCATCCCCTCCCAGTGGAAGGACTTCCCCAACCGGTCCTTGGTTCTGTTCACCCCAGCATGGCCACTGGGATGATCATGGGCTAAGCTTAAGAGCTTCCCCCGGTACTTAGTTGGAACCACCAACTGTTTTTGCGGCTGCCATTCTTCCCAGTGTCCACCAGAAAGAATTTCCTTGTATAAAAGTCCTTGGTCTATAAAAAACCGGGATCGATTAGAAGAGCTGAGAGGCGGTGGGGTGCTCCGTGACGCCGCCCAAGCTTTCTGAAGGCTGTCATCCGCTTCCTGCTCAGCCTGGAACTGTTCCCTTGAGGCTGGGGTCACCAGTTCTTCCTCAGACTGTGGACTTGGGCTTGGTCCCTCTGGAAGCGATGTAGGTGATGGGGTTGTTTCCGTTGCTGGTGAACCGCTCTCCGCTGGTGCACCTGAGGGTATTTCAGGCTCTGGCTGAGCCTTTTGGGTATGGCTGTCTTTTGCTTCTGCCAGTTCTGGCTCGCTGGCGCCCTCTGGCGTTGAGTTTGAAGATGTGGTTGCACTTGCTGGTGCTGGTTGCTGTTCCAGTTCCGGGCCTGGGACTGGAGATGCTGTGGCTGTTTCAGTGGTAGGCATGGAATCCGGGTCCACTACCTCTGTCTGGGTCTCTGGTAACACAGACGGGGCCTCTGTGGACGGCTCAGGAACAGGAATGGGTCTGGAAGCTTGCCTGGTTTGGCTACGTGTAACCATTCCCACTCTCTTGGCCTGCTTCACCTGGTTGGCCAAGTCTTCCCCCAGTAGCATGGGGATAGGATAATTGTCATAGACTGCAAAAGTCCACATTCCTGACCAGCCTTTGTACTGGACAGGCAGTTGAGCTGTAGGCAAGTCTACAGCTTGTGACATGAAGGGGTAAATTGTAACTTTGGCCTTTGGGTTGATGAATTTGGGGTCAACGAAGGATTGGTGGATAGCTGACACTTGTGCCCCCGTGTCTCTCCACGCAGTAACCTTCTTTCCGCCCACTCTCAAATTTTCCCTTCGCTCCAAGGGTATTTGAGAGGCATCCGGGCCTGGGGATCTTTGGTGTGATGGTGGTGTAATGAATTGCACTCGCATGGTGTTCTTGGGACAGTTGGCCTTGATATGTCCCAGTTCATTACACTTAAAGCATCTTCCATCTGATGGGTCACTGGGCCGAGGTGAGTTACTGGAGACTGGTGAGGTTGAAGGGTAGGGTATCTGTGGCTTTACTTGGGTGGTATGTGGGGTCTTTGGCTGTCCTCGGTTGTAGGGTTTATGGTCTGTGTGCCCCCTGGGGTAATCGTTCCCCTTGACAGTAGCTTTCTTGCTTTCTGCCAGTTCCATCCATTTGGCTCCAATCTCCCCCGCCTCAGCGATATCTTTGGGATTTCCATCTTGTATGTACCGTGTGATGTCTTCAGGAACACCATCCAAGAACTGCTCCATTTGTATGAGGAGGTTCAGTTCTTCCAAGGTTTGAATGTTGTTTCCTGTTATCCAGGCCTCATAGTTTTTTGCAATGTAGTAGGCGTGTTTGGGAAATGACTCCTCTGGTTTCCACTTTTGGGTTCTGAAACGCCGACGGGCATGATCTGGGGTTATCCCCATTCGGTATCTGGCCTTGGTTTGAAAAAGTTTATAGTCATTCATTTGCAGCTTAGGCATTTCAGCTGCCACCTCTGCTAAAGGTCCACTGAGCTGTGACCTCAATTCTACCATGTACTGGTCTTCAGGAATGCTGTACCCAAGACAGGCTCTTTCAAAATTTTCCAAGAAGGCCTCGGTGTCATCCCCTGCCTTGTAGGTGGGAAATTTCCTGTGCTGTGGAGCAATAATTGGCGCCGGGTTGTTAGGGTTGGCTGGAGTCTGTTGCTTAGCCTTTTCTAATTCCATGGCCTGTTGGTGGGCTTCCCTCTGGAGTTCTATCTGTCTTCTGTGGGCCGCCTCTTCTTCTGCTTGCTTCCTTCTGTGGGCCACCTCTTCTTCTTCTTGCTTCCTTCTGTGGGCCAACTCTTCTTCTTCTATTTTTCTTTTGTGTGCTGCCTCTTTGATTTGTTCTTCTCTTTCTTTCATCTCCATTTGTCGCCTGTGTTCAGCTTCTTTGAATTGCTCTTCGGCCTTAATTTTTGCCTTAGAAGTCATGATTCCTGTTTTCTTGGGTTGGGGGGCCCTCCGGTGTTTATCTTCTGCACTGCAGGTTCTCTGTTGCCTCCTGAAGTCTGCCTAGCAACAGTGCTTTTTTCCCTTTCTCTCTCTAGCTAATGTTCAATGAAAGTAAACCAGAAAAACCACTTTATTTGCATGCATATAAGTGCTGGTACTTGCCTCCTAATGGGAGGGCTATTGTGTGACAAAAGACCCTCAACAGTCTCTTAATGGCTTCTCGCTTAACATGCAAGCCACAAACTGCCAGAGAGAGCAGAAAAAAAAATTCTCTCTGGTTCCCTTTTAAAACCAACTGTTTCTCTCTGCTAAAAAGCCCTTAGCAGAGAAAAGAAAAATATAATATACCTACTGGCTTCTGGATTCTGTCTAGATCCCACCCACTGCCACCATGTTATAACCTTATTCCCAGATCTGGACCTTAGCGTCCAAAATATGGGGGTTAGCATGAAAACCCTCCAAGCTTAGTTACCAGCTTGGACCTGGTACCTGCTGCCACCACCCAAAAAATTAGAGTGTTTTGGGGCACTCTGGTCCCTCTGAAAAACCTTCCCTGGGGACCCCAAGACCCAAATCCCTTGAGTCTCACAACAAAGGGAAATAATCCTTTTTCCCTTCCCCCCTCCAGGTGCTCCTGGAGAGATACACAGACACAAGCTCTGTGAAACTACACAGAGAGACTCCCCCTCTCTGTTCCCAATCCTGAAAACAAAAAGTACTTTCCTATTCCCCCAGAGGGAATGCAAAATCAGGCTAGCAATCCAACACACAGATTTCCCCTTGATTTCTTCCTCCCACCAATTCCCTGGTGAGTACAGATTCAATTTCCCTGAAGTAAAGAAAAACTCCAACAGGTTTTAAAAGAAAGCTTTATATAAAAAGAAAGAAAAATACATACAAATATTCTCTCTGTATTAAGATGATACAACACAGGGTCAATTGCTTAAAAGAATATTGAATAAACAGCCTTATTCAAAAAGAATACAAATCAAAGCACTCCAGCACTTATATTCATGCAAATACCAAAGAAAAGAAACCATAGAACTTACTATCTGATCTCTTTGTCCTTACACTTAGAAACAGAAGATTAGAAAGTAGAACTACTTCTCCAAAGCTCAGAGAAAGCAGGCAGGCAGAAAAACAAAGACTCAGACACACAATTCCCTCCACCCAAAGTTGAAAAAATCCGGTTTCCTGATTGGTCCTCTGGTCAGGTGCTTCCGGTGAAAGAGACATTAACCCTTAGCTATCTGTTTATGACAAGGGCACAGCCCTGCTCCGATTGAAATCTGTAGGAGTAAGATTAAATTTTCTGAAGATGCCGGTCACCTTGTGCTGGTGGTGTTCGGCATCTACAAGCCCTTCAAAAGAGAAAAAGAAGAAATTCAATATTTCACTAATCAGAAGCCTGAACTGCCAGAAATAAACACTTCTTTATATTTTAGAATGTATGATACAAATTGTTGTTTTAACTTTTGTAAGTGCTGTAAATAAAGATCATCTCTCCAGCTGTCTCATTGCTGACAGTGATACTGAGACAAATTCTAGTTCTTTACCACAGGCCACAAAACAGAAGCACATTACAATGCAAAATGGAGCGTTATTGTGAGTCTGTGTTCTAGCTGGAAACAGCTCTGTACAGTGGCTACTCTAGATTTGAAAAAAAGTAGGTGAACCACTGCAACATGCCTTAGTTCTGTTTGTGGCAGCTAATAAGGGCATTTTGAAACTAACCCTCAGTGCTCAACTGTGGGTACCAGCTGTTCAGTGAAGTCCTCCAGTTGCTGCTGCTTCGGAGGCCCTTATGGCATCTGAGCAGCTGCTCTATATGACACCTTTGTTTTCTTTTAAATGGATGGTGGCACAGAACACTAGGAACTCTTTAATTTATCAAAAAGAAGTTGGAGAGATGACTTGATTACTGTATATAAGTACTTTTATGGCGAGAAAATACTGGAAATTAAAGCGCTCTTTAATCTAGCAAAGAAAGTATTAACAAAAACCAATGGCTAGAAGCCAAAGTCAGACAAATTCAAATAGAAATAAGGCACACATTGATTATTTCATAGAATCATAGAAATGTAGGGCTGAAAAAGACCTTGAGAGGTTATCAAGTATAGCTCTCTGCACTGAGGCAGGGCCAAGTAAACCTAGAACCCCTTTGACAACTGTTTGTCCAGCCTGTTCTTAAAACAGGGATTTCACAACCTCCTTTGGAAACCTGTTCCAAAGTTTAACTACCTTTTGTAGTTAGAAAGGTTTTCCTACTATTTAACCTAAATCTTCCATGAAGCAGATTAAGCCGATTACTTCTTGTCCTACCTCCAGTAAACATGGAGAACAATTGATTAGTCATCTTTATAACAGCTCATTATATATTTTGATGACTGAACATGCCCAGTTTTTTTAACCTTTCTTCATAGCTTAGATTTTCTTAACCTTTTATCATTTTTGTACGCTCTCCAGTTTGTCCACATCTTTCCTAAAGTGTGGCACCCAGAACTGGACACAATACTCCAGCTGAGGCCTCACCAGTGTTGAGTAGAGCAGTGCTATTACCTCCCATGTCTTAAGTACAATGCTTCTGTTAATACACTCCTGAATGATACTGTCCTTTTCTGCAACTGCATTACATTGTTAATTCATACTCAGTTTGTCATCCACTGTAACCTACCACTAGCCAGTTATTCCCCATCTTGATTTTTCCTCCTTAAATGAAATATTTTATACTTATCTTTATTGAATTTCATCTTGTTGATTTCAGACCAATTCTCCAATTTGTCAAATCATTTTAATTCTAATTCTGTGTTTATGACCCCACCCAGCTTATTGTCATCTGCACTTTTCATAAGCATACTGTCTACTCCATTATCCAAGTCATTAATGAAAATATTGACTAGTGCCACACCCATCACAGGCCCCTGGGTGACCCCACTAGGTACGCCTTCCTACTGTGACAGAAAACTATTGATAACTACTTGTTGAATATGGTCTTTCAACAGTTGTGCACCCCCCTTATAAAAATTGCACCTAGAGTGCATTTCCCTACTTAGTTTATGAGAACGTGATGTGGGACTGTGCCAAAAGCCTCATTAGATCAAGATCTATCACATTGACTTCTTCCCCCACTATCCATTAGTCCAGTAACCCTGTCACAGAAGGAAATTAGATTGGTTTGGCATGATTTGTTCTTGACAAATCCATGGTGGCTATTCTTTATTATCATCTAGGGGCTAACAAATTGATTGTTTAATAATTCGTTCCAGTATCTTTTCAAGTATCGAAGATTGGCTGACCGGTCTATAATTCCCCATGTCCACTTTGTTCCCCTTTTTAAAGATAGGTACTATGTTTGCTTAACTCCAGTACCCTAGGACCTCACTCATCCTCCGTGAGTTCTCAAAGATAACTTCCAATGATTCCAAGATTGCTTCAGCTAACTCCTTAAGTACTGTAGGATGAATTTCCTTAGGCCCTGCAGACTTGAATACTTCCAACTTATGTAAATAGTCTTTAACCTGTTCTTTTCCTATTTTTGGCTTATATTTTGGCTCCCTTATTGTTAATATTAATTGTGTTGAGCATCTGGTCACCCTCTTACCCTTTTAAGTGAAAATAAGCATTAAACACATCTGCTTTCTTGACATCATCAATTATTAACTCTCCTTCCCCACTAAGCAGAGGATCTACATTTTCCTTGTTTTTTCTTTTGCTCCTAATGTATTTAAAGAACTTCTTCTTATTGCCTTTTATGTCCCTTTTATGTTAACTGTAACTCATTATGTGCCTTAGCCTTTCTGATTTTGTGCCAAGGTATTTCCAGTAGAGATAAGGAAGAGTTGTTACCATTGCACAAGATGCTGGTGAGACTTCATCTGGAATACTGTGTGCAGTTCTGGTCTCCCATGTTTAAGAAAGAAGAATTCAAACTGGAACAAGTGCAGATAAAGGCTACTAGGATGATCAGAGGAATGGAGAACCTGCATTACAAGAGAAGACTTAAGGGGCTTTGCTTGTTTAGCTTTACAAAATGAAGGCTGAGGGGAGATGTGATTGTTCTCTATAACAGAGGGGTAAATACCAAGGAGGGGGAAGAGTTATTTAAGTTAAGCGCCAATATTGGCCCAAGAACAAATGGGTGGAAATTGGCCAATAAGAAGTTTAGTCTTGAAATTAAATGAAGGTTTCTAATAATCAGAGTGAAGTTCAGGAACAGCCTTCCAAGGGGAGAAATGTAGCAAAAAAAACTAACTTGTTTCAAGACTGAACTTGATAAATTTATGGAGGGGCTTATATGATGAGGTTGCCTACAATACAATGGCATATATCCTATCCGTGATTGCTATTAGTAAATATCTCCAGTGGCCAGTGATGGGACACTAGATTTGGAGGTCACTGAGTTTCTACAGAGAATTCTTTTCTGGATGTTTAGCTGCTGGGTCTCACCCACATGCTCAAGGTCTAGCTGGTCACCATATTTGAGGTTGGGACGAATTTTCCCCAGGTCAGTTTGGCGGAGACCCTGGGGGAAGAGGTTTGCCTCCCTTTGCAGCAGGGGGCCTGGCTCACTTGCTGGTTTGAACTATAATCAGTGCTGAATTTTCTGTAACTTTACATCAAATCTTTAAATCAAGATTTGAGGACTTCAGTAACTCAGCCAGAAGTTAGGATTGTGGACCTATTACAGGAGTGGATGGGTCAGGTTCTGTGGCCTGCAATGTGCAGGTCAGACTTAGATGATCATGATGGTCCCTTCTAGCCTGAAAGAATCTGTGATCTAATGGTCTCTTCTGACTTTAAAATCTATGAACTGGAGCTTTAAGAAAAACACCAAATATGATTTGGCAACACTGTTGACTTTCAGCTCGATTCTATCTTGAAATGTCCCTTTGCAGCTCTTGTTGCACAGAGTGTTATGTGGAGTGAATCAGAATGAAACAGAAAACTTCTGCCTTTGCTGTGCATGAGTTTTCTGGATGGCATTTATTGCTGGACAAAACAACTGCCAGAATTTGGTCCTTAATAAGTTGACACTGTAGTCCTTGCCCACCCAAAAGAGTTATTTGGGTCAACAGGAGTACTGGATGCACGTGGTCGTGCACTAGCCCAGTAAAATATGGGTAGACATTGAGGTTAATTATGGTGAACAAATATTCAATATGCTACAAGTGCTTTACTTTAATTCAGTAGACATAATAGTAATGAATAGCAGCTGACAAGTATATTATAATATTATTACTGGTCAGAGGGAGGAGTTGAGGATAGCCTAGATGAATCTTTCCATCATAAGGTTTCAGTTTTAGACTAATAAAACAGTCCAGTATGGTTGGGGAAAGTGTTTATATATATAGATATTTATAAAAACCATACCACATATATATATATATATATATCACTGTGGTATTATAAATTTTGTTTATAGCAGCTTAAGTATTGAATTTGGCAAACTTTTGCTAAGACCCATCATGAGCTCCAGATCTCAATTTTACTATTTGGGGGGGCTTATTTTCCTATTGTCTGTGTAAAACTGCCACAAAAGAAATCCAAAATCGTATCCATGTTGGATTTCACTTCTCAAATCAAAGTTACGAGCTTTAATGATGGTGGAGCTGTGCTACTGCAGAAGTTTTTCTAACTCTATAGCATAGATTGTTGGCTGCGTCACAAAAAAAAAAAACTTACAAGGCTTGCTTGTAAGCTTACAATCTTACAAGAAGTAAGCAGTCGTGGGATAAGTGGGAAGGTCCTCTTATGGATCAGTATATGGTTAAAAAATAGAAAACAAGGCATAGGAGTAAATGGTCAGTTTTCAGAATGGAGAAAGGTAAATTGTGATGTTCCCCTAGAGGTCTGTACTGGGACCAGTACTGTTCAACATTGTCATAAATGATCTGGAAAAGGAGTAAACAGTGAGGTGGCAAAATTTTCAGACGATACAAAATTATTCAAGATAGTTAAATTCAAAGCACACTGCGAAGAGTTACAAAAGGACCTCACAAAACTGGGCGATTGGACAACAAAAAGGCAAATGAAATTCAATGTTCATATATGCAAAGTAATACACACTGGCAAACATAATCTCAACTATACATACAAAATGATGGGGTCTAAATTAGTTGTTACCACTCAAGAAAGAGATTTTGGAGTCTTTGTGGGTACTTCTCTGAAAACATCTGCTCAATGTGCAGTGGCAGTCAAAAAAGCTAACAGAATGTCAGGAACCATTAGGAAAGGGATAGGTAACAAGACAGAAAATATCATAATGCTGCTGTATAAATCCATGATACACTACATCTTGAATACTGTGTGCAGATCTGGACACCCTATTCCCAAAAAGATATATTGGAATTGGAAAAGGTACAGAGAAGGGCAACTAAAACTAGTAGGGATATGGAGCAGCTTCCGTATGAGGAGAGATTAAAAAGACTGGGACTTTTCAGCTTGAAAAAGAGATGACGGGGGGTGGGCGGGGAGATACGATAGAGGTCTATAAAATCTTGACTGGTATGAAGGAAATAAATAAGGAAACTTTATTTACTCCTTCACATAACACAAGAAGTAGGGGTCACCCAATGAAATTAATAGGCAGCAGGTTTAAAACAAACAAAACAAGTACTTCTTCACTCAACACATGGTCAACCTGTGGAACTCCAGGCCAGAGGATGTTGTGAAGGCCAAGACCATAACAGGGTTCAAAAAAGAACTAAATAAGTTCATGGAGGATAGGTCCATCAATGGCTATTAGCCAGGATGGGCAGCGATGCAACACCCTGCTCTGAGTTTCCCTAGCCTGTGCTTGCCAGGATCTGGGAGTGGACGAAAGGGGATGGATCACTTGATAATTGCCTGTTTTGTTCATTCCCTCTGAAGCACCTGGTATAGGAAGACAGGAAGACAGGAGATTAGGCTAGATGGATCATTGGTCTGACCCAATAGGGCTGCTGTTATGTTCTTGATTCAAAATTAAGGCTAGATTCTTTTTTCCAGCTCACAGTGAAACTGAGAGTGGACTTGAAGAAACAAAATCAATTCCTAAACCTGACCCGGCACAAACTCAAAACATACTGGGTAACTAATTTAACAACTACTTAGCTTCTATGTATAGTATTTGCTTCTTTTTTCCACTCCAGAATTCTCCTACCTTTTACTACACTTTAGAAACGAGCTGTTCCAAAGAAAATCTTAATTAAATTTTACTGGGTTACTTTACATTTACAGCTACTAATTTATATATCTCAGATAAAATGTAGTACAGAAGGCTGTCTAGGCCTAGCTGTGCTATGGCTGGTGGTGTGAGATGATAGTGTCTGGTAAAGTTTTCTTGATAGGTATAACAGGTATTCTCGTATTCAAAATAATATTCTGTCCTGCCCTTTACTAAATTCTGGGTTGTCTGCATGTCTCTTGATGTCTGTAACCAGGTGTAGCATTAGTAATATTGCCGTAGAGATACAAGAGAAACATCCAGCTCCTTGGTTTTCTCTCAAGATCCTTCTTCAAGGAAATCCTCCTTGGTAATACATTACTTACAACATGGAAACAAATTTTCAGTGTAAACCACAGGTACTGTAACATTATTATGCACAGTGGGTGCCAATAAAATAATAAATTCACCTCACTGGATTCCTTCAGTAACAGGAGTATCTCCCTATATTTAGAATAAGAGATGCTATGCTACTGACATCTCTCCAGAATGGCATGTGCTCCATTTTTAATGGCCATCTCTTTTAGCGTTGGGGGAAAAAAATCACAAAAACACTTGTAGATTATCAGCTTTTCAAGGTAGAAGCAATGCAAATCTACATAGGTGAAGTTAGAAATGATCTTTAGTCTCCTGTTGTGACAGGTTACACAGGTTGTTATATGACAAAACTGATTATTTAAATACTCAAAACATCAAAAACTCAAGGAAGATTGTCTGATGGCATCAAATTGTCATTTAAAATACAAATGTCATTTGTATGACTGTCATGACTCACTATGGCTTAACGTGGCATGAAGTCTTTATTTTCTTCCTGGAGAAAAAAGGTGTCCTACACAAAATCCTGGTCACAAACTTTGTATTGCAAAGTGTGTTTTCTCCATTAACAATTGCTCTCATTTTTGTTTTGTTGTTAGCAGCAGCATTCACAGTCTTCTTGCAGTCACAATTCTGCATTAAGAAATGTCAAAATGTTAAATTCACTATCTGTATTGCACACACAAATTTATGTGGAATTGTGAACAAAAGTCCAGAGATAGTTTTTAAAAATTTGGCCTCATTTTCCAGAGAGGGGTGCAGACATGAATAGTCATGGAATGATATATGCAACTGTGTACGTAGGAGATATACAGGTGAGTAATAAAAGAAAAGGTTGTATTGAATTCACCAGCACTGGAATGTAGGGACAAGGGTCTTTTTGTTTCTGTCTCTGTTACACTATACAAAGAAAACTGCAAGTATTAACAAACACTTTTTTTTTTCAGATTTCTACTGACTCACATCAATTTTGTACTTTCTCTTTTCTCCCCACCCTCCTTGCAGTTCCAAACAGGCTTCCAGAATTTCCTAACACTAAAACACCTCCCGCATTTCAGAAGCCCAGGGGAACATTATGTAATGATGATTTTTTTGTTTTGTTTTGTTTGCAGCTTATTTTAATCCCATTTTTTCCTTTGCAATTTCTTTGGCAACGTTAACTTTGTTTGGCTGCACTGCTTTAGAGGATGCTTTTATGAGAACTAAATCATGGTTGTCTTTGCTTAACTACAAAGCAGACAAACCCTCATTGTTGGATATTTATTTCTGTCTGTCTTAGAAAGGGGATTCTTCATATGATGGTTCAGGACAGAGCTGAGGATATTCATGTTTCAGTCTCCTTTCTGTCTTTCCACAATGTTTCTTTCCATTATTTATGAAACTGTATCTCAGTGGTCAGCCTATTCTTATATTGCTGGCTTCAGGCATGCACTTTCTGTGTGCTGGAATAATTCTGTGCCATGTTTTCTCAATGACCCATAACAAATAAAGACCTGATTATTTCTTTTATCATAGCTTCTAATGAAATGCAGCTGATTCCTTCTGGATCCAAAATATCTGATACGCCAAAAATACTACAGACAAAACCTGGTAATTGCCTTATTTCTAAAGTTGAGAGCTTCGAAACAAATATTATTTGAGTCAGATTTGTTGGTTTTATGCCCAGGTGGGTTTTGTGGTTTTAATACCTCAGATAAAATTATGTGGTTGTATGATTTATAATGCTACAGCTATAAAATTTTTCTACTGCAAAATTATGACTCCACATAAGTCTTGTTTTGATTTTAGTGACTTGATGCTCAAAATGATTTACTTACAAATGTTTTTAAAATAATTGTGAAGATATAGAGAATATCCTCCGCTTGTGTAAATTGTCACGGCTCCATTTAAGTTAGTAGAGCTATAAAAACTTATATTTGTGAAAGATCTGTTCCATGGGCTTAGTATTTTCCTTGTAAATGCCCCTTCAGTTTCAGAAATGGCTTGTATCTAAGAGCTGAACTGTCATTCCATCCAACAGCAAAGTTGTGCACTGTGTAGTGACTTTGTTAAATAGTTGATTTGTCTAGTGACGTTATTAGCTGCTGCTTCTTAGAGATGTACCTATGGCCTAAATTTTCATATGTGAATAGTTATTTGTGTTGCTTCAACTGTTGGGACACTTTAAAAGGGCCTGATTTTCATAAAGTGTTGAGAGCTCACCCTCTGATAATTAGTCCCCCTTTAATATGTCTCCTGCTGAATATCCGGACTCGGCAGTTGATTTTTTGACCGTTAGGCCATAGCACTTCCATTGTGCTTGAGAACTTGCAGGGGCGGCTCTAGGTATTTTGCCGCCCCAAGCACGGCAGGCAGGCTGCCTTCAATGGCTTGCCTGCGGGAGGTACCCAGTCCCGTGGATTCGGTGGCACTCCTGCGGGAGGTCTGCCGAAGCTGCAGGACCAGCGGACCCTCCGCAGGCATGACACTGAAGGCAACCTGCCTGCCGCCCTTGCAGCGACTGGCAGAGTACCCCCCCGTGGCTTGCCGCCCCAAGCACAAGTGCGGCGTGCTGGTGCCTGGAGCTGCCCCTGAGAACTTGACAATCCTTCCACAATTGCTGCAAGGCATAATTTTGTCCATAGATGCATTTGTGTGGTTCCCATTGAGTCCAATGGAAACTATCCTTGCCCATGCTAAGGTGTTAGAGTAGTGAGCTAGTGAACCTTACTAATATTTTAGTGAAAAAGTCTAATGATTATTAACAAGAATTACAGCATATTTATTTATTGATTGATTTTTTGACTTACATTGTTTTAATCTTTTATTTTGAATTTTGTGCCAGAGCATATTTTTTCTTCACTGATTTCACAACAAAATTCTAACTCACAAATTTATAGATAAGATGAACTCAGAAGACCCCATTGTAATGCTGTGAACTTGAATGTTATTGCTTAAGTATGATTAGGCTTAGTTAACACTTGGGTGAGGTAAGTGGTATTCTTTCCCCTGAGACAGTACTGATTCAATTAATTCTTGCACTAAATCCTACTGCAGCCTGTCATGTGATAGTGGCAGTTTATTTAGAGCGTGTACTTTTCAGTTCATGCAAAAGAAGTCCCTAATATTGACATTTTTACTCAAGTAAACTCCCATACACTTCAGTGTGAGTTTGAACTGAGTAGAAATTTCATAAGGATTTTAGAATTTGTTTCTGATTTATTATAATTTCTCACAGCATTTCTGGATTTGCCTTGAGGCCAGCAGCTCTCTTCCCTCTGGAATGAACATAGCCATCTATTTCTATTGTAGTGAAAGAGATCCGGTAGGATAGAGTTAGGGCTCATCTTGATGAGCAGTTAGTGCACAGCAAGCTGGGATGTAAATCTACTTCACACTGGCATGCTGTGCACCATATGTGTGGACCTGCTGTCATGCCCTAAAAGTTCTTTAGTGCACTTTAGATCTATTCTCATTTCAAAGTGGGTTAGATCAAAGTGCATAGGAAAGTTTTAGTGAGCAACTTCAGGGTCCATATGAACAGTTAGTGCACGGCAGGCTAGCACGAGGAAGATTTACACCCCATCATCCCATGAACTAGTTGTACGCCTAGAAAAGCCATTAAAGTCCGTATTAAAGAGAGAGGATATTCAGTAATATTTAAGAACTTGGTTTGTTGAAATGTAGCTACCGACCTCGAAATTATTGGGGATAATACTACTAATAATCTAATCCCACACCTGCTTTCCATAAGTAAAGGTAAAAAATGGAATAGTGATAGACTGGCAAAGCTAGCATTTCATTCACATAATTTGTTTCGTGTTAGCTCTAAATTGTACTTTTGTGGTCTTCCAATGAGACCACATAGCATGAAGTGAATATTCTGCTTTGGGCCCCGGTTTCGGGAGGGAGATCCACACAGTCAGAATCTCATTGGGCACATCTATGCAGCAAAAAAAGACCTGTGGCTAAGGCTGGCCCAGGTGAGCTGACTTGGGCTCAAGCTGCAGGGTGATAAAATTGCAGTTTAGCCATTCAAGATGGAACTGGAGCCCTGGGCTCTGAGACCCTGGGAGGGGGGAAGGTCTCAGAGGCTGGGCTTCAGCTCAAGCCCAAATGTCTACACTGAAATTCTTATCCCCACAGCCCGAACCTGGGAGCCCAAGTCAGCCGATCCAGGCTCTGAGACTTGGTACAATGGGATTTTTCATCACAGTGTAGACATAGGTGCTAGAATTGGGCTTGAATTGGTTTCCATCATATGCAGGGCTTACAGCTTCGTTCAATGGTTCTCAGCACCCCCACTATATAAATTGTTCCAGCACCCCTGAGTGTAGATATACCAGATGAAGTCAGTGCCATTCCATGTGGTTGCTGAGGGCTTTTCACCTGAATAACTTTGCAGAATTGGGGCTTGGATGCTTTTGTTATAGCTCTTGACACTGTGTTCCAGTCTATAGAATTTGAATACCAAGGTCCTTTAGCCTGAATTTTCCAAACCTTGAGCATGATTCTTGTGAATCTCTTCTTAAAGTGTAATATTTTTGGCTTCATTCTGCCTGAAATAAATGGGGAAAGTCCCATACTCTCAGAGGCCAGTACACTTACGAGACCTATGATACCATGTTGCTTTTCTGCACAGTGTCTGACTTATTGTTTCGAGCGAATAACTTCTGAAATGCTTTTTTAAATGTTGCTTTTTTTAAAAAAAAGTTACATTTTAGTAAGTGGGTTTTATATTAATTGCATCAAGAATGTGTCAGATCTCTCCTAAGATCAGCAAATAGAGTAAAATTAGTTTCTGTAAATATATCTTTAGTTGTGTTTTACCTAAATTTTTTCCTACTTTTCCCCAGAATGTTTTTTCTTATTTATTTTTGTATTGGATTACACCACAGAGAGGCATCTTTTAAATTTAGAAACTTTGTGGATGGCCAATTTACTCTGAATTTTAACTTTTTTAAAAAGACAGTTTTTTTTATACACCTGCAGTTTAGTGCGATACTTTTGGGAAATATCACATGGTTCTTACCATGTATAAATACAATTAATAAAAGTCCTGCTGCCAACAGCTGTGAATCATGTGGTATTTGTTTGTATAATGTCCAAGATCACTATTCCCCTCTCTGCTGATCAGGGTATTAACATGGGATCATATCCGCTGATAAAATGAGTCATTTAGAATCTGATTGAAAATAGATGTGGAAGCAGACAGCTACTGTATGAAACAGAAAACAGTTTCATTTATTAGTTCCAGTTTTAACATATATTTATGTCATCCTCAGTAAAAATGACCCCGAATCAAATATTTGGATTTTTTTCATAAACCCCAGTGTGTCAATGGAATTCAGATCTTCTCAAAAACTCAAATGATTTAAAACAAACAAACAAACAAAAAACCCTCAAACCAAATATGGACTTGTTTTTTCTGTTTTAAAGCTATGAGTTGGTACCACTTGTGCAAAGAATGCCTACCCTAATATCTCAGGATTGTTTTCATGTTTGCTCTTAGCTACCAAGAAACCAGCCCTGAAATCTACGTCTTTTCCTTCCATGGAAACTCCAGGGACAGTGATGGGTAAATCGTATATGATTCAGTTATTTTTTCCATCATCTTGGCATATCTTCTGTCTGCTAAGGACAGTTTTAAGATTTGCTCAAACACTTTGGCTTCAAAATCCCACAGGCAAAACTTTTTGTTTGATCCTTCTGTATCAACCATTTCCTCATAATCATCACCTGAAAAGCATTTTCTGAACTGATGTAATGGCTGGCTGCTAAAAGGACATATTGTCACCAACCTCATTGTTCATGTTACACAATCATCTCACAGCTGACTTTCAGCCCATCCACCATCTTGCTTTCCCCTGTGTCAGCATCATCTTGCAATGTGAAACCTGGCTGTAGCTCAGTGCCATGCTGTCCCATCAGCTCTGAAGTCCCTCAACATTTTAAATTCAGATTCTCTTTTCAGCTTTTGATGAAACACAGTTTGTTTCTTCAAGATCCAAACCATCTGGCATTCCAGAAAAGCTACCAACCAAATCTGGTAATTATATTTCTTTCTTTTGACAGGTAAATTGAGAAGAGACACCCCTGTGTTTTTAGTCAAGTGGTTAGTTTAATTTACCCTATATGACTTACCTTGGGAACAATAATACTGTTGACATGTATGTGCTGTATGAAGTAGCATATTTATTTACAACATTTTGCATGACACTTGGATCATTATGATGAAATTTCTCATATACCTTTATTAGATTTGCAAGACCATCCAGTACTATTTTAAGTACAGTAGCTGTTGACCTATTATATGCACATGGATAAAACAAAGTATTACAGTATATAATCCTAGTGCCTTAAAATTGTACCTGGCTTACAGTAGATACCTAAAGTTAACATCTAAATCCATGTTTCACCGCGTACATTTAAGTGTCCTGATTTGAAGAAATGCTAAGCATCGACAAATACCACTGAAATCCGTGGTAGCTACATTCGTTCAACACCTATGAAAATTAGGCCATTTCTTTTTTAGGAGTCTCAGTATAGATTTGATGTTAATTTTAAGCACCCAGGTTTCAAACCTTTGCTCAGAGTGACCAGTTACCTGACTCCAGTAGCAAGCTGCTATTTCTCACAGATAACTCATGCCTTGTTTCGCTGTGACAGTGATTTGATAATAAAAGTAGTACATAAATCAATAAAATGTAGAATACAGAGTAAGGGCCTGATTCTCTACTAAATTACCTTGTGTAGCCCTCTTCCCCAGTGCAAAATGAGTGCAATGGGGGTTAAAAAGCTAACAAATTTGCATATTGGTATGTTACATGAACTTTGTACAGGGATAAAAGACGGCACAGAGTGCAAAGTAGTGGAGAATCAGATCTAAAGCTTTTATTTGAAAATAAATCTATCACAATTGATGCCACATAACCTGTAAGGTTGGCTATAAAGTCACTAATTATGACTTCCTTAGTTCCAAGGCCATTTGCATTTGAAAAAAAGTGTAGTCTGCAATTCTGTCCCATTCATTACTACACAGCAATACAAAATGGCAACTATATAAAGAAATTATTTGTGAGGTATACAATAGAATCTCACAGTCTCAAATGATTTATTTTTTTTCTTTCAGTAACTATTCAAACAACTCCGAAACCTGTTACACCTGAAGCTAGTAAAGCAGAAGTTGGTAAATGAGGATGATGTTTTCTCAGTGTATAGTATCGTATTGTTTTAGATTTCTATACCACAGAATTCAGTTCTGCTCCCGTTCATACTGTCAAAGCTTATTCTTTACACTTTTTTTATTTCCCTTTTTCAGACACATTATGAAATGTCTTGATCAGTCATCTGTTCCAGAACACACTGAACACATGTAGCCTGCAGCTGTACCCATGCTTATGGTTCTGACTGTGCACGTCTGTTGTCTTTGTGTGAACAGAATATTCTATTTCCTTTTAAAGCTGAGAATTCCATCCAAGTTTTGAGGCAATTTCAAGTTGCTGCCATTAGACTTCACTGTGGAATGTACTGACTTTTAATTTAAAAGAAGACTTAGCAGCTGACCAACTGCTCTGTCACTAAGTTTATGGCATATGTTTTCTGTGCTCAACAAAGCATTCTGTTATGATCGCTGAAACTCTAATCTAGTTTTTCTCTCAGCCCTGTGAGAAATGCAGTTTTTTCCTTTAAGACCCAAAACTTCAGCAAAGGCACTAACCATATCTAGTAATTACAGCCCATTGTTCTCTAAGGGCTCATAATCTTTTATTAAGTAATCTTGTGCCACCCACCACTTCTCTTGACCTTAATGCACCAAATGAATGACAGTGTCTTTAAATATTCATATCTAGGGGTTGTTGTTTTTTATAGAATTCCACTCTTAGAGTGTCTCTAGGAATGTGTAAAAGCAGCAAAGAATCCTGTGGCACCTTATAGACTAACAGAGGTTTTGGAGCATGAGCTTTCGTGGGTGAATACCCACTTCCTCAGATGCATGTAATGGAAATATCCAGGGGCAGGTATATATATGTGTGCTAGCAAGCAAGCTAGAGATAACGAGGTCAGTTCAATCAGGGAGGATGAGGCCCTGTTCTAGCAGTTGAGGTGTGAAAACCAAGAGAGGAGAAACTGGTTCTGTAATTGGCAAGCCATTCACAGTCTTTGTTCAATCCTGAGCTGATGGTGTCAAATTTGCAGATGAACTGAAGCTCAGCAGTTTCTCTTTGAAGTCTGGTCCTGAAGTTTTTTTGCTGCAGGATGGCCACCTTAAGGTCTGCTATAGTGTGGCCAGGGAGGTTGAAGTGCTCTCCTACAGGTTTTTGTATATTGCCATTCCTAATGTCTGATTTGTGTCCATTTATCCTTTTCCGTAGAGACTGTCCAGTTTGGCCGATGTACATAGCAGAGGGGCATTGCTGGCATATGATGGCGTATATTACATTGGTGGATGTGCAGGTGAATGAACCAGTGATGGTGTGGCTGATCTGGTTAGGTCCTGTGATGGTGTCGCTGGTGTAGATATGTGGGCAGAGTTGGCATCGAGGTTTGTTGCATGGATTGGTTCCTGAGCAAGAGTTATTATGGTGTGGTGTGCAGTTGCTGGTGAGAATATGTTTCAGGTTGGCAGGTTGTCTGTGGGCAAGGATTGGCCTGCCACCCAAGGCCTGTGAAAGTGTGGGATCATTGTCCAGGATGGGTTGTAGATCCTTGATGATGCGTTGGAGGGGTTTTAGCTGGGGGCTGTATGTGATGGCCAGTGGAGTCCTGTTGGTTTCTCTCTTGGGTTTGTCTTGCAGTAGGAGGCTTCTGGGTACACGTCTGGCTCTGTTGATCTGTTTCCTTATTTCCTCGTGCGGGTATTGTAGTTTTGAGAATGCTTGGTGGAGCTTTTGTAGGTGTTGGTCTCTGTCTGAGGGGTTAGAGCAGATGCGGTTGTACCTCAGTGCTTGGCTGTAGACAATGGATCGTGTGATGTGCCCGGGATGGAAGCTGGAGGCATGAAGGTAGGCATAGCGGTCGGTGGGTTTTCGATATAGGGTGGTGGTAATGTGACCATCACTTATTTGCACCGTGGTGTCAAGAAAGTGGACCTCCCGTGTAGATTGGTCCAGGCTGAGGTTGATGGTGGGGTGGAAGCTGTTGAAATCATGGTGGAATTTTTCCAGAGTCTCTTTCCCATGGGTCCAGATGATGAAGATGTCATCAATGTAGCGTAGATAGAGAAGGGGTGTGAGTGGACGAGAGCTGAGGAAGCGTTGTTCCAGGTCGGCCATGAAGATATTGGCATATTGTGGGGCCATGCGGGTGCCCATAGCAGTGCCACTGATCTGGAGATATATATTGTCATCAAATTTGAAATAGTTGTGTGTAAGTATAAAGGCACAGAGCTCAGCAGCCAGTTGTGCTGTGGCATCATCAGGGATAGTGTTCCTGACAGCTTGTATTCCATCTGTGTGTGGGATGTTTGTGTAGAGAGCCTCTACATCCATGGTGGCTAGGATGGTGTTTTCTGGGAGGTCACCAATACATTGTAGTTTCCTCAGGAAATCAGTGGTGTCGCGGAGATAGCTGGGAGTGCTGGTGGCATAGGGTCTGAGTAGAGAGTCCATATATCCAGATAGTCCTTCAGTGAGAGTGCCAATGCCCGAGATGATGGGGCGTCCAGGATTTCCGGGTTTGTGGATCTTGGGTAGTAGATAGAATAACCCTGGTCGGGGCTCTAGGGGTATGTTGATTTCTTCTGGTGTTAGTGTAGGGAGTGTCCTGAGTAGATGCTGTAGTTTCTTAGTGTATTCCTCAGTGGGATCTGAGGGAAGTGGCCTGTAGAATTTGGTATTGGAGAGTTGTCTGGCTGCCTCCTTTTGATAGTCCGACCTGTTCATGATGACAACGGCACCTCCTTTATCAGCCTCTTTGATGATAATGTCAGGGTGGTTTCTGAGGCTG
The DNA here is from genome assembly GCF_025201925.1 of Gopherus flavomarginatus. Classification (NCBI taxonomy): domain Eukaryota; kingdom Metazoa; phylum Chordata; order Testudines; family Testudinidae; genus Gopherus; species Gopherus flavomarginatus. The sequence goes on along the minus strand of NC_066617.1, from coordinate 167,448,676 downwards.
TGGATGGCATTGCGTTCTGCACGACTTAGGTTGTGAGGCAAGCGATGTTGTTGTTCCACGATTTCTGCCTGTGCACGCCGGCGGAAGCATTCAATGTATAGGTCCAGGCTGTCATTTCGACCCTCAGGAGGAGTCCATGTGGAGTTCTTTTTCTTGTGCTGTTGGTGGGAGGGCACCCGTGTATCAGTGCACTGTTCAGTGTTGTCCTGGAAGTATTCTTTGAGTCGGAGACGGCGAAAGTAGGCTTCCAGATCGCCACAGAACTGTATCATGTTGGTGGGGGTGGCAGGGCAGAAAGAGAGTCCCCGAGATAGGACAGACTTTTCTTCTGGGCTGAGTGTGTAGTTGGATAGATTGACGATATTGCTGGGTGGGTTAGGAGTACCACTGTTGTGGCCCCATGTGGCAGGTAGGAGTTTAGACAGCTTACAGTCCTTTTTCCTTTGAAGAGAGGTGAAGTGAGTAATGTAGATCTCCTGTCTTATTCTAGTGAAGTCCGTTTGTATAGAAGTTTGGTTATTAATGAGAGTCTCCAGGTTGGAGAGCTCTTTTCTGATGTTTTCCTGTTTGCTGTATAGGATGCTGATCAGGTGGTTCCTCAGTTTTTTTGATAGAGTATGACATAATCTCTCACTGTGGTCTGTGTAGTATGTAGATAGCAGTGGATTTTTTACCTTTAGTCCATTTGGTATGATGTCCATCCGTTTGCATTTGGAAAGGAAGATGATATCTGTCTGTATTTGTGCAAGTTTCTTCATGAGGTTGATGGATTTCCATTCCATACGGCTAAATGCAGTGCCTTGCATGGTGTCAAGTATCAGAGGGTAGCCGTGTTAGTCTGGATCTGTAAAAGCAGCAAAGAATCCTGTGGCACCTTATAGACTAACAGAGGTTTTGGAGCATGAGCTTTCGTGGGTGAATACCCACTTCCTCAGATGCATGTAATGGAAATATCCAGGGGCAGGTATATATATGTGTGCTAGCAAGCAAGCTAGAGATAACGAGGTCAGTTCAATCAGGGAGGATGAGGCCCTGTTCTAGCAGTTGAGGTGTGAAAACCAAGAGAGGAGAAACTGGTTCTGTAATTGGCAAGCCATTCACAGTCTTTGTTCAATCCTGAGCTGATGGTGTCAAATTTGCAGATGAACTGAAGCTCAGCAGTTTCTCTTTGAAGTCTGGTCCTGAAGTTTTTTTGCTGCAGGATGGCCACCTTAAGGTCTGCTATAGTGTGGCCAGGGAGGTTGAAGTGCTCTCCTACAGGTTTTTGTATATTGCCATTCCTAATGTCTGATTTGTGTCCATTTATCCTTTTCCGTAGAGACTGTCCAGTTTGGCCGATGTACATAGCAGAGGGGCATTGCTGGCATATGATGGCGTATATTACATTGGTGGATGTGCAGGTGAATGAACCAGTGATGGTGTGGCTGATCTGGTTAGGTCCTGTGATGGTGTCGCTGGTGTAGATATGTGGGCAGAGTTGGCATCGAGGTTTGTTGCATGGATTGGTTCCTGAGCAAGAGTTATTATGGTGTGGTGTGCAGTTGCTGGTGAGAATATGTTTCAGGTTGGCAGGTTGTCTGTGGGCAAGGATTGGCCTGCCACCCAAGGCCTGTGAAAGTGTGGCAGGCCAATCCTTGCCCACAGACAATGGGCTAGGAATGTGGGTGGTTGAGCAGGGCATAAAGGGCCTCAGAGCTTGTTACTGCAAGATGCAGAGCTCTACCTACCCTGACTGTTGCAGTGAGAGTTATGGGCACTCATCACTTCTCTGTATTTAAGGTTTATACCATGCTTATTACCATAGTATTTGATCAGCTTGAAAGATTGAGCCCTGTTCAAAATTTGGAGCAGGCAATGCATGACTTTTAAACCAAGGAATTAACATTTTTTTAAATTAACTTATTATTCATTTGGCAATTGGAGTCAACGCCCCTCGTTGAGAACAATCATTTATAAGTGTAAAATATACATGTCTCTAACCTTAAAGGCTTAGAGGCTCAGTAATGAACCTTTTTGTATGTTGACAAAATGGCACAAACTTCTAACTTCCACTGTTAAATGGTTCAGCATGGCAGAGACTCATACACATGCTCTTTTTACACTGGGTCATACTTTTTGCACCATATAAGAGAGTGGGGTAGAGGAGAAGAGGGAACTGTGATCCTGTTTGGCATTTTTCATTTGAAATAAAACACCTGCATATTTTGAGGAGTTGAACAAATGACAAAATACTAATTTGATATCAATGCTTAATTGAGAACTTGGTATCAGACTATTTGATACTAGAAGGTAGTAGTTAGCGTTTGCAATTGTTTGCATTTACAAGACTGCTTTGACACATCTAGCCTAGTGAGTTCTGATTCCCTTTTTATAAGCTCCTGGTGTTGACTTCCTTTTTCAAACCAGATCCAGAAGGTGATGAGTGCTGCACTAAAGCACCAGCATTGCCACGTTTCCCCTGAAGAAGGGATGTTTAGCGACTATTTTTTAATAACCTCATGTAATTTGGTGGTAGTGGCAAAAAAATGGATCACTGAACTAGTAAATAAATGATCAGGCTTTACTATCAAATATTGACTCTTTAAGCCTACCTATCCATTCCTGAGCACTTCCATTCTATGGGCCTCCTTGACTACTATGTTACTCCAGTTTTATGCCATCATAACTGCATGGAGTTACGTCAGTGTAAAACTGTAGTAAAGCAACGGTTATTCAGGCCCTAAATATATTACGGCACTTTGAAAATGCACTTTTACACAGAAATTTAACTATGGTGTAGTTAACAGCCACCCTTTAGCATACTTGCTTCTTATTAACATTAATAAACAACACCGTTATTTTTCAGTTGACCTTGTGGGAGTGGAATGAAAACTTATTTATAACTTTCAAGAGAGTTTCCTTCCCTAATCATGTTTTTGTCTTTGTGATATAGAGAGGCTTTTGTGGATAAGTAACATTTGTTGACTATTAAATTAAATAGTTTAAAGATGTCGAGTTTTACACATATAACCTGCATGTGGTTTGCATTAAGTGTTTGTTTTAACTAGTCCAGCCCACCCAGTTACAAAAATTCTCTGCATAGATGAAAAGTAGGAATGAGTGTCCGTCTTGCAGGATTTGAAAATGAGTGTAAAAAGTAGTTTATACTATTGTTGTAGCTGTGTTGGTCCTGGGACATTAGAGAGACAAGGTGGGTGAGGTAATATCTTTTATTGCACCAACTTCAGTTGATGAAAGAGACAAGCATATGAGCTACACAGAGCTCTTTCTTCAGGTAAAAAGTATAGGTAGTTAAAAGATTTGTGTCGAAATTGTGCTAAACTACTAATTATTTGCCTGCTGAGGATTCAACTGTGAAAAATGATAGTTGTCCATGTACAGAAACTACATTTTACCTAATATAAAAAAGAAAAACGTGTTGCTGTTTCACAAAACCAGAAAAACACATTGCTGGTGAAACCATTAAAAACAGTAGTGATACATTGTGGGTTTTTTGTTCTTTAGTTTTGAGGAGGATTTTTGTGCCGTTTCATGTCATTAGAAGTGATGAGGTCTGATCTATTGGCATCTCCCTGTTCCTCCTCAGACTTGTGGATGTTTTTTTGTATTATAGTAATATATAGAGGACCCTGCTGACATTGGGTCCACATTATGGTACCTGGTGTGTGTGTGTGTGTGTGTGTGTGTGTGTGTGTGTGTGTGTGTGTGTGTGTGTGTGTGTGTGTGTGTGTGTGTGTGTGTGTAAATAATAAAACACAGTTTGTTCCCCAAAGAGTTTACAGTCTAAACAGCTAAGGCAGACCAGAAGTGGGAGAATGGAAATATTATTCCCATTTTATAGATGGGAAACTGAGGCACTGAGAGATTAAGTGGTTTTTTTCCTGTGGTCACCCAGTCTATGGTATAGGAAGGAGTTGAACCCAGATGTTCTTTGCCCCTTCTGTGTTTTCTTTGTACCTTAACCACAAGACCAGTCTCTTTTTCAAAGCTGCAGACGTTGTGGGGATTGCCACCTGGTTGCTAACATTATTAATACCTTGCTCTAACTAATTGAGCTAAGCAACCAATGATAAACTTTATAAAACTTGTTACCATGGCCACTTGTAAACCTTAAATTTCAGGCCAAGTCTGAGACCACAATGACTTTTATCCGCTTTTTTGCAGCATCAGAGGGTACATCTGTGCTGTCTGGCACTTGGCAAAGGAGAGGGTCTCAGCCCAGGCTCCAGCCTGAGCAGGAAAGTCTACACTGTTATTTTTATTGACTCGGTCTCAGAGGCAGTGCTGCGGTTTTACTTTGCAGTGTAGACTTACCCAGATAGTCCATAGCTTTCTCCCTGCCTATATTCTAGCATACAGACAAGTTTACTTTCATCTTTCTTTTCCTTTGGTAACCTCTGGGTTCTCTGAGTATGCTAGTCATTAGCTTCTCATGGCAATAGTACTGTCACTATATTTAAAGGTTACATGATTACAGCACACTAGAAACTTGCCTCGATAGAGAAAACAGCCAGCCAGTTGGGTTCTGAGGGAAAGATTTTTCTGGAGGTAGTGTGTCTTGTCATCATTTTCAGCTTTCAGTTATAGGTCCCATTCCATTCACTTGGTGATATCTGTGTTTCCACTAGAGTTGCATCCTTGATTCTGTGTCTGTTCATTAAAGGCTAGCTGCAAAAGAAGTTTTGGTTTTGCTGTTGTTTGTAAAATATATAAAGAAGGTCTGAAAGGTTTCCCCCTGCCCCCCAAAAAGAGGTTTTTTTCCCCTGCTTATTTTAGCATTAGAAATGAAAGCCTTTTAAACACCCCTTCTCACTGCCCCTCCCCCCCTGGAAAACTGTTGTATGGATGGCAGGAGAATTATTCTAGTTATTCTAGTTATGATACCACTAGCACCCTGGAAATGAACCCTGAACAGTTTAGGGCAAATACTATTTTCTCAATTTAAAACGTTTTGGTTTGTTTTTGTTAAAACCTATTTAAATTAAACTCTTGGCAAACACTGAGTTAGGATCAGATGGCATTGTGAACTTTTGTTAAAGATTTAATGCCTCTTGCCATTCAGGAAAGTAATGAGAAAGCTCACATGCAGTTTTGGTCCCCTCAAGAGTCCTCAGGTAAAAACAGGGAAGGCAAGACTTGATATTCCTATTTGCCAGGTAAAATACAACTAGAACATTTGTTTGCTCATTATGTTAGGGGAGGGAGCGTTTCAGGCTTCTTACAAAAGGGAACAGACCAGGTTGATTATTTTTCTTTGTAGATCACATTTAAAACTGTGTCAAAGAACATATTAACTTTGTGTTATCCACTTATGCTGAACAATATCCCTTTCTCCTACAAACATATATGGAGACTGGAGAATATTATATCATTTGGAGGTATTAATTTCCTTCATCTCTTGCGTACATGCCCATTAACGGCTCCGGTCTAAGTCTAACAGCTTTTAATAACATATTTCATAGTACTGCATTACTGTGCCAACAAAGCTACAAGCATTAGCTAGTTAACTACCTGACAAAGGTGCAGTGAGGATTATCATTTCCATTTTAGAGATCAGAAAATAAAGGCAGAGTGGCTTGTTATTTCCCAAGCCCACAGAGAATTGTATGATCAAATACATTACTGAAGGATTGTACCTATTGTAAATCATCCTCCCATGTGCCAGTGCATGATTGTTCTCTTCAGCAATTGTCTAGGGGTACATTTTTTAGAGTGAGTCTGTTTCAGAATCAGGACTTCCAGTCCTGTGCGTGGCTCACTAGACAGCAAGTCATTCTCAGCCTGTCATTCAGCTTGTCTACAAAGTTTAATCTCCTTTCATCTGCCTTGTCATCTTTCATCTATATTTTTGTCTTTCTGGTTGTCAATAATATTTTCTTACATCTTCGGTGGTATTTTTACTATGATTTCAGCAATCACTCTCATTTGCATCATGTGTGTTCATGCATGTCTGGAGAAAATAAATATGGTTCTTTATTAGATCATTCTTATATAGCAATGTAGGTTTCAGCTGCTGCTGATCTTCAGTTCCTAATACTTCTGTATAGGCTGGAAACAGTCTTCAATTTTAAATGAAGATGCTGTTGTTCCATGATGGTTCTCAGTGTTTTTAATTAATAAACCGCTGTGTTTTGTTTTGTTTTCCAGCTTCATATGACTTTCTACATGTTTCTTCCACTCCCCAAACATCTGAAATTTCAGAAATATTAGTGCTAGAATCTGGTAAATTATAGTTGCATTATTTCTGAAGCTTGATATTTTGTACCAAAAAGCTTATTTATTACTGTCTCCATTTTGAAGGTTTCAACATTTACTCAGCTCTGCTTGATTTCAGTGTGATTTCACATTCCATGTTGTTTCCCTAAGTCCAGCAAATGCATCCTGGCTATTTCTGTGCTAGAGACAATGCATCTTTCAGGCGGAAAACCTGGCAAGGCATTGTGCCTGTGTAGGGAGATATTTACCCAAGGGAGGGGTCAGGAAAGGATCTACAGGGCTAGAAGGAAAGGAAAGCAGGGTGGAGTTAGGATCAGTAGGGATTGTGATCTTTTCTTGGGTAAAAGGTATCAGGTATACAAAATTATTGGTGAAAAGATGTGGATTAGTCAGGGCTGGCTCCAGGCCCCAGCACGCCAAGTGCGTGCTTGGGGCGACAAGCCGTGGGGGGCGCTCTGCCGGTAGCTGGGAGGGCGGCAGGCAGGCAGCCTTCGGCGGGATGCCTGCGGAGAGTCCTTTGGTCCCACGGCTTCGGTGACCCGCGTGACCAGCTGACCCTCCGCAGGCACGCCTGCGAGAGGTCCACCGGAGCCGCGGGACCAGCGACTGGCAGAGCACCCCCCGTGGCATGCTGCCGTGCTTGGGGCAGCAAAATGTCTAGAGCCGCCCCTGGGATTAGTATGTTGCCATCTGTTTGGATGTGAGACTTACATATGGAGGGGGAAAGCCTTAGGCCACTGCAGTACTGCAAAGGTAGAATAAACAGTCAAAAGGTTCAGAGAAAGATTGACTGTCTAAGGGTTTATCCAGACCTTTCAGAGGGGTTAACTTTTTATCAGAGCTGATAGTGAAATGGCAATCTAAGTGCACTGCTCCACTGAAAGGAGGATAGGTAGAAATACTGTGTGGAGATACCAAAAAGCAAGGGATGATCTCAACACAATGTACAGTAGAAAAGACATCTTTTGCCATAAAGATATTTGTACCTTGACTGAGGTTCACACCCTACAAACAAGATTAAGTGATAACAATACAGTTTGTAAATACTGACTGAGACAATGTCCTTTGAAAAGAGGATTCAATACCAGACCATTGCCAGGAGGAACAGAGTTGAAAGGCTCTTTCAACTCCCTTCATTTGCTTTCTGAAACAAGGGGATTCCTGTTGAAATATTATATGTATATCTTTTCCCTACACCATTTGAGGGATTTGTAGGTTGTCTTGCACACCTTCTACTATAACTGTTTCCCTAACTATCTATCTGAAAATATGGTGAAGGTCTGTAAATGTAGTAAAGGCCTTTTACCAGCACTAAATTAACTTTTAAAAAGTTGTTGAGGTACATTATTGTTTATCCTGGGATGACTTTGTCTTTATTCGGCAATTAGTTTTCTTAGACAGAACTTGCATATGCAAAGCAAGACACTCCACTCCACACATTTCTCCATTTGGAAAACAAACAACACATGATAGATGTTTGATCACATTGCTTAATGCACTGCAGGAAAGAACTCTGATACTACAGCAATGAGCACGGTATAAAAGCCTGAATAGAATAGAATAAAAGTTTGAGGGAGAAACATTGGTCATAACTATTAAGCTGTGCTTTATTATGAACTTCCTTGCTGTATTGCCACTGGGCTCTCCAGCATCCCTTGGCATCTTATATGTGTCAGTTTTTGTTAATTATAATATAAAACATGCTGCTTGTGGTGATTGATTTTAAACTGAATTAATTAATACCAGGGACACAAGTCCAGCATGAAAGAAAAAAACACCTGCACATAGAAAACTACCAGTGCTAAGTAATTTCATGAAGAGCTGCATTGGGGCACCTATAACTTGAAAATTCAGTGTTTAGTATAGAAATTCTAAACCTTATTCTAGCTCTTTATGCAAAGGTGTGGCATAAGGAACCAGTCTGTTGCTTTAGATATAGTTGAAGGCAAATGTGTACACACAGCTGCACACTACTTTGCTGAACCTATTTATAAAGAATTACAGCATATACTAAGTTAATGACATTTTTCGAAACTTTATTAAATGAGTTTCTTACCTGGGTGCCAAAAAGCCCTTGAATCTGCTTATGTAACATCTACAGTATTGTTAGGCCCTTGCAAAGGAATGTAATCTAATCTCTCTCTTATTTTCCACACACACACACCCCCCACTACACTGTATGAGGCCACATCTCAGATTTTGTTTCCTTTTTTTTTCCTGCAGTTACAAATAGCGCTGACCTGGAAACATCTGTGCCTCTGATTTCCAGAATACCTCATTTGCTAGGAACAACAATGGGTAATAATGACACATCCAGTTTCTTTCTTTAATTAAACTCTTTGGTTTTGTCATCACAGCTAATTCTGGGAGTCTTTCCTTGTTTTAGTCATCTGCTATACCAATAATTCATTCTGATTATCATCAATAAATCTCACAGCTATACTCATAGTTTCTGAGGGGGTTGCTTTTTTTTTTTTTTTTTGAAGGAATCAACATCCAGTCTGTGTTTCACTACTAAGGCTGTCACCTGATGGGGCAATTTTGTTTGTCAGTGTCAAGAGCAGTTACTGGCGTGTTCTTGTTTGTTTGTTTGTTTATTAACTCTCATGTAACTGATGCAGCCTGGTGAATCATGCATCCAGCTGAGTAAATAATCATTTCTTTTTCTGCTGGTAGAGTATCCATGAGCAAGTCACACTTAATTAAAAATTATTCAAAATTCAATGGCTATTATTTTTTAACTTTATGGATTGGTCACAGACATTTTACTGTGAATATGCACTATTCAAAGTGTCTTAGTTATATAATTTATTACATAATTAACATGATATTGCTTCCTTTCCATGAACATTTGTGTTGATAAAACTCCATCACAGAATGTCCAGAGAAAGCAAAGCACTAACAAGGTGCAAATTCAAGCAAGTATTTGCAGAAATATTTTTTGCAATATTTGCCCAGCTCTAAAGACACATTATTGCCATTGTTCCTTGAATACTTGATGCTTATAGAATCCTAGAAGATTGCGTCAGAAGCTTTTTTTGTCTTTGTACTTTCCAGGGTGCTTAAAGACCTATGAAATGAACCACCTGAGTAAACATTAGCCTTCACTGCATTGTGTGTGTTTCCATTTGAACTGTAATTTTAATTGCTGGCCTTTAGATCTCATTCCTTATTAGCACTGCTCCATTGCTAGTGTAAGATATGCTCACTCATTAGATTGGCTGGACCACTGAGTTTAAACTGAGTACCTCAGAAGATAAAAATCTAAATTTAAAAAAAAATAAACATTATTACTCATTTCTTTTTTTAGCTTTCGATGATACTCATCCTGTTTTTTCAAACCCCACAACATCCGATGAGCCTGATAGAACAGATCTCAAACCAGGTACAATAATTATTACACAGTCTTTACTATTCAGTGGCTCACGGTCAGATATAAACCCCATTGAGATAAATGGAAGTCTTATAATTGATTTCAGTGAACTTTGGATCAGGCCCTTAGAGCTGAATTTTTAGCGAGCATCCAAATTGTATTGCTATTGAGAAACTGGCATTAACTTGTGTTGTCTCACAGCTATGTTGTGTGTGGCAACTCATCTCATTTCCTGTCAGTAATTTGAAAGATACGCTGCATGGATAACACTATGAAACAAATATTTAAAAGTACTATAGTGTTTTGCAATAATTATTCAGAACACTCTATTAACATTAGATTGTAGATGGTAAAGTTGTAGACAAGTACTGTAGAGCTATTATAATTTTTGTATGAAGGAAAAGCATATCCTAGGCTCATTAAGTTATTTAACTAATTGAACACCTGATTCTCCAGAATTGTGACAATAGTTGGATCAGTTGTCAGCTTTCTGGACCAAATATCATCTGTTGTCAGTATTTGAGTAATTGGCAGCACAACATGTCCTTTTTATTCTATTCCTTTGTGTTACTCCATGTCATCTTCATAAGTGCGGCAACATAACTCAAAATAACGAGGTAAGCCATGTGAGGATCTAAAATCTGATGCCTGGCAATTATTCAGATAGTGAGAATTTAGTGTAAATTTATTTTTGTGAAGGCAAGAAGGAATTAAATAAACATTCAAAATCTCTGCACATTTACAGATACCATGATTTGTGGTTACCATAACAGTGCGATTCAAAAAGCTGAGCTCATCTCTAACACATACTAAACTGGTAAACTGAAAATAATGTCCAAGAATCAGTGGAATACTTCAGTTTTTCTTGTAGAACAAAATTGTTTTACACACGAAGCAACTTTTTTCTTCCATAAGTTCTTTGCTCTCTTGTAACTGTCAACATTTCTTCCAGCAGCAACAAGTGAACCCACTCTGGAATCCTTCTCACCTAAAACTTCTAGTCCTCTTGAATGGCCAAGAGAAACGTTGGGTAATGTGTTTGTTTTCACAGTGAATGGTCACACTGTGTCTGTTTAATCAGAGAACATCCCATCCCACATGAATGCATTTCTTCCATAAAATCATTTCATGCATTGAATCATTAACCTTTATTCTACTTCTAGATTCTTGTTTTTCTTGTGTCACCAAAGACACTAACACCTTTTGATTCACTTCTTTGTAGGAATGTGGTTGATGCTACTGATGCTATTCTTAAAGCAGTAAAACTATCAGCTATGAAACTTGCATGGAGAGCTAAATCATCCTTTTATTGTCTATCTCCCTCATGTCTATGATTTTAATTGTTAAACTTGTAGCCATCATTGGAACATTGACTTTATTTCTGATGAATGCACAACAATTTAACACTTCATCCCTGACCCCCTTTTGTCTGCTGATGTCCTCAGCTGGCTTTTCACGTTCCATACTGAATTATTTCTTCTTCATTACAAACTTGTGGCATGTTCAGTTTCTTAAACGATTCCTGAAGCAGTTAGTTATAAACCAAGCTCTTTCTTTCAGCTCCAAATGAAGCAACACTTATTCCTTCTAAACTGAAACCATCTCCTCTTCCAGAAGTGCAGCATGTGAAACCTGGTAATTAAGTAGTCCATTTATACAATTCAATATATCAGGAAGATACTTTTAAAAATATCCTGTGGTGTTGCTACAAAGGAAGCAAACAGAATACAGGCATCTGATCCATACCGAGCAAGACTCAAAATCATCAGACTATTGAACATGAGTTTGGTGATAAAATGCAAAGAATTTTCACAATTTCATAGCTTACTTAAAAAAAATCTGGGAATACTTTTTGCTTGTGTTTTTAACTATATTTTTAACTTCTGCCTTGCTGCGTACAATTATGAGGGATATACAACACATCACTAGTCCCAGCACAATGTTGATGCCTCATACATTCTACTCATTTGCTTCCAGGATGTCATGATGAGGGAGCTTCCTTTCAGTATAGCTGTGATTGACAGAAGAGGAGCCCCTTCCAAGGTCCATAGTTCTGTGCTGGATCTTGCCGTATGATCGTGATGACATTACCAGTGTCTTGTGGTGCTATTTTTTCCGTTTCTGTTCCTTTGATCAGAAACAGTTGGATCCCTGTTAGAGTTTTATTCAAGATCAAAAGAGGGGAGTTCCCCCTTCACAATCCAAGTACTGGTGATCATACGTTACCAGATGTTCAACAATCCAAACTATGTTCTATTATTTTGTATACTTAATGTTATATTAAAAAAGGAATGTAGGAAATACTAGATGAGCTCTTTTAAACCTCCCACATCTTTAACTTATTATTGATGTTCTTTATTGTACTATTCAATTATGCTTGGATTCTTTTTATTTTATAGCACAGAAGCCACCACTTTTGGAGCATAGTACACCTAAAGCTTCAAAGACTATTGAAAGGCCAAAGGCGACACTAGGTAACAAATGTTTCAGTAGCTGTGTGTCAATCTGTACTTCTGTTCAAGCCATCATTAGAATTCCATCACTGAAGACCATTTCATACCATCACTGCTAATCATGCCAACTTCATTCTGTTTCTGGATCTATTTCTTTTATACAGGAGAATTGTTAGGAGAGAAATAGTGTAAGAACAGACCCAAACTCACATTCATGAGCTTAGTTTCTTTTCTAAATTGAGTTTGTCCACGGAATAGTGGTTTTTATCAATGTTATTGAAGGATAAAATATCTGTCCTTGAATAAACTCAATAGGAGGCATATGTGCATCTCTGTAAACAGAATTTGCCTTCATTGTTTGAGAATTGTTGAGATCACACACAAAAAGACAACCATCCACTCACCTCCAGCATATGTCAAAAGTAACTATTGAAAGGCTAAGTGCAAAGATGGTTAAGAAGACTTTCTCAAAGGAAAGTTTTGGATTTTTTCTTTACATTAAAAAAACCTAATATTCTCTAGGGAGATCTATTGGTGGCACTAGAAATATTCATTAGTCTTCATCCTGCTTCTAGGTATCTGTCATATAGTCCTTTAGGCTTAAAAACCTCTTCTCAGTGAATTCACATATACTTATTCTTAGGAGTGCATTGCCACTCTGTTTTATGGCAATGAAGCTCTTCTTCCTGAATCTATCTTGGAAGCAGCCTCATTATCTTGTTTTATAAAATAGGCAAAATTAATGGTCATGTCTTCTGAGGTACTGATTGGTCACCTTCAACTTTCACAGACTTTGTCTCGCAGCATAAGGCCTTAGGCTAGCGTTCAGACTGGCTAACTACAGTTACAACCCCTGCAATTATGGGAAGACAGCTTTAGGGTTTGCAGAACTGCTTTGTCTTACCAATATTTCCCCCATTCCTACAATCAGTGCTGCTTTTTTATAAATAGAATCCAGGGGCTGCTGTTGTGAGATAATCCCACTTTTGCATGTTGTTCGTTTCGTGGCTTTCTACCTGTGCCAGAATCTTTTTCTTCTTGAATAGCTGAGAGTTCTAAGAATTCATGTTACCTTTTCAAACTTCATCTAGTTAAATTGCTCAGTTGCATAAAATTGATTGGTAACTCAGAAATATGTACAATATGATATATATTATATATTTTAGACTTGTCTTGCAAAATTCAACTTCCTAGTTTGCCCAGAATAATTTTTTGATGAGCAAGTAAAACACAATTAGATATTTTAATTATTTATCAATCATTATAGTAAAGGGAAAATTAATCATTTTTGTACCTGGACAAGTAAGTTTTCATGACAGTTTTCCGAGGCCTTTTTTAAAACTGATTTTATTTCCAGAAGCCATTTTGAAGTATCACTGCTTCACCACCCGGCTTGAGGAATGTGATTCCATTTCTAAGGAAAAGAATTAAAAGAAAAATCTTACAATCTAATCTGTTTCTTTCAGCTCCCTGGGAAACAAAGTTTGTTCCTTCTACACCTAAACCATCTGCCAGACCCAAAATGCAACGAACTAAACCTGGTAATTACATTCCATGCCAAGCATTATAATAATTTATAATTTTTGGTAATTTAGTGTATTTTGTTTTAAAAGCATCCTTTGTAAAATTCAGCAGATTCAGTTCTCAGGAGGATTATGCAAAGTGTGGGTTTGCATCCCTTGAGTTACACTTGGAATGTTAACTTGGAAAAAAAAAAACTTGAAACAAAACTTAGCTCAAATAACCGAGTTGCACAGGGCTTGGGTTGGAATCAAGTTTTTACATGGTTTCCACTTGAAATCATGAACTGGCCAATGCTTGCTCAACAGGACCCCAGTTGGCCCATAAATTTAAAAGTCCCTTAATCAAGTCTCTTGCTTTGCTTTTGAGGATAGGTTACCAATCTGTACCATTTCATCTGTTGCTATAGGATGAGTGCAGATGCAATGATAGTTAGCATATGTTGAGGCTTATCTAAAATTGTAGAACTGTGAGGGGTGAAACTCAGGCCTGGAGATAAGCACGTGGATATAAAATGAAATCAGTTGAACTGCACCATGTTTTTACACCAGGGTTGAATTTAACCTGTGATGTAGGTCAAAGGAAAGAAAATATCACACACATCCCCAGACTTGTCTGGAGTTGCATGAACAAAGATAAAGCCATGAAAACATTTTAAAAATTCACAGTTTATAATGAAGTCATAAAGGTAAAAAGAGACATAATTTTATAGCGTAATAAGACATTATTTAAACAGTACTGTAAGAGTCCAAGCAACATTATTATAATTCTTTCCAGTATTGCTAGTTAAAAAATTACCCACTTCAAGACAAGTTGTTCTCATTGAAGCTTGTTAACTTAGTGGTATTTAAGTCTTGGAATTGCATCAGTTATTGTGAGCTTTTAAAACATTTTTGCTATAACTACAACTCCTTAGAAAGGTTTTTGCACTGTTCAGAATTAACTCTTGTATTATTAAGACAGTTTTGTCTATCTCTTCTAGAGATGCTGCTACTTTCCATGTATGTATCTCTAAATTCTCTCTTTTTCATCAGCAGAAAAAGCAATTCTTTTGGAAAGCAATACACCTAAATTTTCTAACCCCCTTGAACTGCCAAGAACAACACTAGGTAATAATGTTTCCACAGTGCATGGTCACTTTGTTTTTCCATTTAACTACAGAGAAATTGGTATGGTTGCATGTTTGTTCAAGTGTATCTAGTTTATCATCTCTCTATTACTACTCTCACTGATCAGTCCAGATGGGATCCTGAGAATAACTATCTATTCATCACTGAACTTGGAATGATTTGTCCCATCGTCCCTTCTCTATATAGATTATTGTGAATTCTGCATTTGTTCCATAGGGATGCCCTTATTCAGATGTGACTACTTGAGGGATAAGGTACTATTCAATGTAAAAGAATCACAATCTGGCCTTTAGCCAGGAGGCGTGATGCCCATGGATCAAGCTCCCATTAGTATCCTAGTGTCACTAGAAATGGACCAAAAATTAGGACTTGTGCAATAGCAATGGTTGTCTTCTTTCCTTGAAGTCCAAATGCTTCTACTCAAGATGCCTCAAATTAATGTAGACTCTGTGCACTGTGGCACTGACTTCCAAAAGAGCCAGGTCAGGTTACTGCATAAGTGCCTGAAGACCATGTGAAGCTATCATTGCTAATCCTGAAGCTCTATCCTACTTCTGGTAAGGTGTTTGTCTGTTGCCCTGGAGCCGATTTGAAAATGTAATAAAAAAACAAATCTCAATGGAAACCAAAAATTTCTACAACAATAACTTTCTATTTTCCAACCATCTCTACACGCCACTGAAGATGTGCATCTTCATTCTTCTTTGTGAAAACAATCTTTTATGGTATTTGGGGCAATAGAGATGTGTAGCCTACATGAAAAGTGTGCTTTCTGCTAATCCCACCATAGTCAGCCGTTGTGCTCACCTATGTTAATCACTTTCCTTCTTGCTAATGCTAGAACATTCTCCAGTTTCATAAAAGAGCAGGAAGTTGAAGTGAGCTGCTTTTAGGAGACACATTCTCCCTTGCACCCAACTACATAACAAGTTTGTTTTGCCTTTTGAATAGTCATTTTATACAGTGCCTTTCAATTTGTGAGCATCCACATTGTGCCACTGTTGCCCCACGTTGACTTAGGCATGCACAAACTCTCTTTTGTGTCTTATTGATATAAACCCTGTGTTCTCCCAAGACCTTTCTGCATTACCACTTGTGAGATTTGGCAGACCTGGCATTGAGCTGTGAAATTGCCTTGAAGAGCTGTGTTGACTGGGAGGCTGTACTAGAGATCACAGTCAAGGGTTACATCATCACTCTACTCTGTAGAAGAATATGCAGTCCCCCGACCACCTCAGTTCCTTTCCCCTGAAAAGCAGAGATAAAATGAAACTCACCTTCGTGCTTTCAGGCTAGATCTTTCCTTAGTCTATCTTATTATTTTCTTGTAATTATTGTAGAGTAGTATAAGATACCTTAACCTAAACAGCTTGCCCTTATCCTGGGAGTCTCACCAGCACCACACAGGGCCCTGAAAGGGCTTCAAGTATTGCACCTCTTGCCCACTGGTCATACCAGGGATCCTACAGCCTGATACTAAATTGGGCCCATCGGGAGTACTGATACCAACCTCTGCTCAGATCCTCTTACACGGGACCCAAGGTACACTTTATCTCTCCAATCTCAGCACTACCTTTGGTCACAAGGACAAAGTCACCAGGAAGTCCCATTACAGCTTCATGCCAAAGATGGTCTCAGATTACCACCTATCTCAATGTATTTTCTCCCCTGTGTTCTTCCCCTGGCCCCATAGGGGTCACATCTCCATATTCAAAATATAAAAAGGACATTCTGGTTTTACATGGAAAAGACTGAGCTGTTTAGAAGTTCTACTAGGTTGTTTTTAGCCTAGGGAAGAGATGTCAGGGAGAATTTGTTACCAAACAGAGTGTTTCACCCTGGGATTAGGAGCTGTATAGAGCATTATTGCAACCAAGTACTCCTTGTTTAAAGATTTATGATTGCCACCATGACATCCATGATGTGCCTTAGATAGGTTCTCTTGGTGGAGATTTACAAAGTAGCAACTTGGAGTTCAGAGCACACTTCTACCAGACAGTACTCATTGGATTTAGCATTGCTCTTTGATGTCTAGTTTGGGAAAGCAGATTACAGACAACGTTTATCTAAGAACTTGCCTATCATCATCATGTTTGCTAATCTGCCACAAGTGAGAATATGCAGAGGCCCTCAAAAGAGAAAAGAGAGGTTACTTTGCAGTAATTTTTATTCTTTGAGAATTACCTTTGTGTGTTCACACTACCCAACCACCTTCTCTTCTACCTCAGAGCTCAGTATAACATTAGGTCTCCGGTTTGGGAAAAGGAATTGAGGCATCTGGCTGGGTGGATGCACTTCCTTATATAGAGTAGGTGATGCCATCACCCTCACTTGAGCTATCACATGAACATACACCACAGTGGACATGGTTTTCCAAGGCTGTTCTCCGGCTCAGTGCCAGGGGTTCCACATCCCATGATTGTGAATGTACAGATGTGACTCTTGAAGAGCAACAGTTACTGGTAAGTACTCTCTCCTTTCCTCAGAACTTTCAGATTACAATCTCCCCTCTTTCTTCCTTTCAGCACCCAGTAAAACAAAAAGAATTCCTTCCAAACCTAAAGTGTCTCTTCGTCCAGAAGAACCCAAGACAAAACCGGGTAATTACAGTATGCTCTGCTATTATCATTTTGTTCCATATTGTTTGAACCATGCTGACTCATGATTTTTTTGGGACACGTGTCCATGGAAGCTATAGAAATCTGTTAGCATCATAAGCAGTCTTGCAAACTAAATCCTTTATTCTCCCAGCCTTTATTTTGCTCTATTTTGCTTTGTTAGCATAACTACAGTGTTATTACATAGATCAGACTCTGACTAAATATAGTAGCTAATTAATAAATAAGGAGAAAAAACTCTGAACACTGTCCCATTAAGCTAGAGGTTGGTAAACAGTGTTTAAAATAAAGATTTATGAATAGTTTCAGGTAGAAAAGCATCAAGTATGGCAAACTTTAACGAATATTATTGATAAGTTTGTAGATAACTGCCTCATCTTGATGAGTATGCTTACGCATCTTCAAAGCTTCATCAATTTCAAAAGGAAAGATCACTTGTCCAAAAAATTCATAGTTGGAGTGCATTATTCATTATTCCTTCCTGTTTTAAATGGTTTTTCATCTATTCAGGAAGGAGAAGCTATGCCATGAGACACAGGTGATAAACCAAATGCTACATAGAATCAAAAGAGAGAGTCAGCAAACGACTCAAAGTGTGATAGTTTGGATAAATAAAAGTATTCAATGAATACCTAGAAATGGTGAATAAATTTGAAGAAAATGAAGATGGGTTAAAGAACAACTCGTGAATCAAAAAAGGGGCTACATTTTTAAAGAACGTTATTCATAATAAATAAATCCGCCAGCTGTATCTTGAAGTCCCTTTCCATTTCAACAGTTTTGAAACTCTGTCCCTTGGGTAGGCATGCTCAGTGGTTCTCCACTGTTGTAGGGTGTTTGGATGAGTGACACGTGCCTTAGAAGTAGAACACATAGATCAATGGATAGGTCTGCTCTGTAGTTTTCATTCCGTTCCTTTCACTTATTTAAAAAGAAAACGATCATTTTTTATTTATCCATTTATTTGTTTTCTAGCACCATAGATGGCTGGGTACTGTTAAGCCTCTGTCCCAAAGAGCTCTCAATTTAATCTAAGAAAAGTAGATCAACCATAAGGGGGTGGAAAACATATGTATGAATCAGTGCTTGAGCAAGATGCATAGTAACAAAAATATTTTAGCCCCTTGATTTATAACTGGACAGTATTAAACTATGATGTGTCTGAAATTGTATGTAAAGATTCATGGCAAATTTGGCATTGGTGAGAATTGGACAAATTCTAGCTGTGATAAAACTGAAGCGTATGCGCACACATTCCCAGGTTAACTGGGATGATAACGACTAATGCAAGATCTGAAATGAGATGTTTTCAGGTGGCCTGAAACACACTTAGATTTCTTCCAATTATATTTCCTAGCTAACAGTTTTAATCAGTTTAGTATTGGATTTGTAACTAAGGAGGGTAAATGATGATCTACTTTAACAGCAAAGTGGGAAGTGGAAGTAGGAAACCATACCCAGTTATTGATACTAATTAAATCTACAGTGAGGGTAAAACCCTGGAGCCATTAAAGTCAGTGGTACCAGGATTTCATCTTGACAGTTCATTCATTGTGGACATGATCCTGCACTATTGAAGGCAACAGGAGCCAGCCAGTGGGCCCAGGATCAGTATGCCACTTTTCTCTTTTGCTAGGTTTAACCTGATTGTTGTTTTGCAGCATATTAAGTAATACTTTCTATTTTGAGATATTTACATGAGTTATCTTTATCTTGCCATCATTATTATTTTGGTAGAAAATTCTCCTTTCTCTTATAGAAATGAATCATAAGGTTTGAATCAGAATTTTGCATTTTGTCTTCTACAGTATAACTTGTCACTTTCATATTTGAATTCCCTAAATAGTTAGTTTTTTCAGGAACAGGACAGGGTTTAAAGTTTCAGTAAGACTGAGAAGATGGTCTGAGAAAGACTCTAGAAAAAGTAACAAGACACATTCCCCTTAAATAGATGTTAAATGTGATAATGTTCTGTGGGGGTGAAAGGGGAGAGTGGGCCAGGATTTGGGGAGCTCTCTCCATGCTGCAGAGTCCAGCTCCACGTTGGCTCACTGTGCCCCATGTGTGCACACACACTCCCAGTGTGTGTGCACACATGTTCGTGAGTGTGTGGGGTGGAACAGTGGTAAGATGGATGAGAAGCAGGCATTTGGCCAGTGACCTTTGTGCTGTGCAGTGTGAGAGGCTCAGGCCGGACGGCTATAGGAGAGTGGGAGAAGGCAGGTATATTAGCCCCAGGATAAGCAGGTCCCTTTTCCCCTGGTAATTGAACAGGGGTTACTCCAGGTTAATTAGGACACCTGGAGCCAATCAAGAGCCTGCCAGAACCTGTTGAAAGCCTCCCCTCCAGTCAGATAGCTGCACGCAATAGGAGCTGTGGGGAGCAGGCGTGCTACTGAGAGACCTCACAGATACAGAGGTGGAAAGTAAGGAAAACCCTGCCCAACTGGGCATACAGCCCTTCCAGGTCCCAGAGGTTTGAGGGGAAGAGACAGAGCTAGAAGGGAGTACCTGAACTGAGTATCTGGCCTGCCACCACTATGCCCAAAGGAGCTACCAGAGACTAAGAGGCTCCCTTCCCACTCCCCTGTCAGGGAGGCTGGGAGGAACCCCTGCTCAGACAAGGTGGGGAAAATTCCCCAGGGAGAGAGGAATCGCACACCCCACCACTAAGAGGAAGTGCAGACCCCACCAAGGCGGAGAAGGAGCTCTGCCACAGCAGGTGTAGAGAAAAGAACAGTGGCTGCTGCAGGATGATGTAACTTAGACTCCTGGGCTGAAGGATTACTCTCCACCCAGGTCCCCGTGCCAAGTCTGGCTATTCAGACTTGGTGAGGTGGAAGGAGGATTTAGTCCTACAGAGTTTTAATCTAGTTTGCCACCGACATATTCCTTTTGGCTGGCTTCAAATATTCAGAACTTAAACTAATTGAAGGGAAGCAAACAAATGTGTTAGTTGTAAAATATATACTAAAAAGGGCCCGAAAGAGAAGAGTTTGGTTTTGCTTGTCCCATCAGTGTCCTACAGAGCTTGCCATCTTGCTCCATTTGAAGAAATTTTTGACAGTAAATGATAGAACCCTGTTACATTAAAGTATTGATTTCCAAATATTTTCGGCTATTATGAAAAGATCAGCTGTGTTTTAGCCCACAATGCACTTAAGCTGTTCCAGAATGAAAATCTGCTGAGGCACAAGATCAAGTGGGTGGGTGGGTGGGAAACGTATTGTTCACATTTGGACAGTACGTGGGCGTCAGCAATGGACAAAAAGCTCCCCAAAAGCATCACTGTTAAAATAGGGTTTGAGTCATCCTGTAGAATATTTGTCCCTAATCTTGATGTCCAAGTATGCATATCAGACACTGGGCAGCTGTTTAAAAGGTGTACATCTGCCTTCATCTCTCTCAAGATAATGTCCTTTACTCCAGCAGCAACCAGGGAACCTGTTCCAGTGCCAGTCACTATTAAGATTTCTTCTATTACTGCTACTACTAAGACTCTTGAACATCCGAAATCTACAATGGGTAATGATGATAATCTTCTTCCTTAATGAATTGTCAGCTCTTTGCTTTTCCTTTTCATTGAGGAGGAATTTTTCATCTTCTAAAAGGGCATTTCATGCTTCCATATTCATAAGTAATCACTGAATTTCACTTTGCTTTTTAGATATGAGTTGGTTTGGTGCTGTCATCTCCTCCTCTGTTGTTCATCTTTCCTTTTGCTTTTCTTTGTAGGAATTTGGTTTCATTGTACTGAAGCTGTGACTTAGGAAATGATCATGAAGAAATCTCATCCTGTGTTCATATGTGCCCAGGATGTGTCCAAGAGATTTTTCTTGTACTTGTTAAGCATGAAATCTTATTCTCATTTAAATCAGTGGCAGAAATCCCATTGAGTGCAATGGCAGTAATACTGAATCCTAAATGATTAATAAAAATAGTCCTCAGTATCTCAGATTAGGCAACAGTGACATCTCATCATGAGTAATGAACAAATTAAGTGCAAGAATCATAAAAACAAGCTGAGCAATTCTGATACTTTTACCCAAGGAATCAATTTTTCTTTAGTTGACTGGAGACCTCATTCATGACAGTTATACATTAAAGATGAAATTCACTGTTGTGCAAAAGACCCACGCAAGGCCTTAAGTACCTCTCAAGTTCCACTAAAATCTTTGTACTAGGGTTTAAATGCTACTTGAATTATATATAGACTTGGTGCAGGAACTCTGAACAGCAGTATATTTTCCCAGTGGAAACACAATCAGATCCTAGGGCATTATAGATCATTGGTTTCGTTTGTGTGCGGGCCTGGAATAAAACTTACAACAAGATACAAATGTATCTGAACCAATTCAGATCCAGATTTCAAAGACGAGAAAGTTTGCAGGTCTACAGAATCTACTGCCTAGGGTAGATTCTGCAGCTAACACCAAAGCTGAGAAATCACAGGATACACAGGGCACACATCTTAGTTAGTGTTTGTATTTTAGTCCGGGCTTGTATTTTAAATTGTTTTCTTGAGGTCTAGTTTTGACATTCCAATCCAGTTCTGGGTTTGGATTCAAAACCTCCCAAGATTCTGGGGACATTCAGACCTTTATATTTAGAGAGAGTTCAGCTATGATATTTGGCCTGGGATCTGGATTTGGATTCAGATTTTCAGTTCAGGCCTATTTCTATTCTATTTTAATTTCAGTTTAACAAATTAAACGTCTTGCAGGAATTTAACAGAGGTGATGTTGGGGTTTTATTTCCCAAGTAATAATGCTGTCATCATGTCCAGGCTCTATATATCAAAATGTCCCAACTGGCACTTGTGACAATTGCAGCACTATAAGAGTGACGTAGTTAGTTTGGGGATAGATAATACTTAGTGCTTTGCATTTTTAAGCCATTTTACAAACACTAACTAAGATGTGTGCCCTGTGTATCCTGTGATTTCTCAGGTTTGGTGTTAGCTGCAGAATCTACCCTAGGCAGTAGATTCTGTAGAATCTAACCTTTCGTTACATTAATGAAATTTGTTTCTAGCCTTCATGGTTTTGAAGAAAATCTTGGAAAAATTATGAGAACGTAAAACCAATGCTGTGTTGTCTTTCTGAGGCCCTGCTTATACTGAAAATAGTTAAGGTGTAGGTACGATGGTGCAACCTGCCAGTGTAGATGTGTTACACTGGTGTAGGATGCATTTTACATTGACACAGCATAGCTACTTCAGGGTCTGTACTGATAGAGATATTCCCAATATAGACAGGGCGTTAGTCTGCAGACACCTTAAAGCAACAACTCTGAGAGGTGCAGACTGCCCAGTTTGCCGTGCTAGGAAATGACTGGAACTTGAATATGATCACTTAAATGGCTACTGTAACTATTTCACTGATGTTCATTTAGTAGAAACATAGACTCATAGACTCATAGACTCATAGGTCAGAAGGGACCAATCTGATCATCTAGTCTGACCTCCTGCACAAGGCAGGCCACAGAACCCCACCCATCCAATTTTATACAACCCCTATCCCAGGACCGAGTTATTGAAATCCTCAAAAATGGTTTGAAGACCTCAAGCTGCAGAGACACCACCAGCAAGCGACCCGTGCCCCACGCTGCAGGGGAAGGCGAAAAACCTCCAGGGCACCTGCCAATCCGCCCTGGAGGAAAATTCCTTCCCGACCCCAAATATGGCGATCAGCTAAACCCTGAGCATGTGGGCAAGAGTCACCAGCCAGCACCCAAGAAGGAGTTCTCCGCAGCAACTCAGTACCCATCGCATGCAACATCTCCTCGCAGACCATTGAGCAAACCTGTCTGGTGGTAATTCAAGATCAATTGCCCAAATTGACGATCCTATCATAACATCCCCTCCATATACTTATCAAGCTTTGTCTTAAAGCCAGGAAAGTCTTTTGCCCCTACTACTTCCCTCGGAAGGCTATTCCAGAACTTCACTCCCCTAATGGTCAGAAACCTTCGTCTAATTTCAAGTCTAAACTTCCTAATATCCAGTTTATACCCATTCGTCCTCGTGGCTACATTAGTACTAAACTTAAATAATTCCTCTCCCTCCCTAACGTTAACCCCCTTGATGTATTTATATAGGGCGAGCATATCCCCCCTCAGCCTTCTTTTGGCCAGGCTAAACAAGCCAAGCTCTTTGAGTCTCCTTTCATAAGGCAGTTTTTCCATTCCTCGGATCATCCTCGTAGCCCGTCTCTGAACCTGTTCCAGTTTGAATTCATCCTTCTTGAACATGGGACACCAGAACTGCACACAGTATTCCAGATGGGGTCTCACCAACGCCGTATACAACGGTACTAACACCTCCTTATCCTTGCAGGAAATACCCCGCCTGATGCATCCCAAAATCGCGTTTGCTTTTTTAACAGCCGTATCACATTGGCGACTCATAGTCATCCTGCTATCAACCAGTACCCCAAGGTCCTTCTCTTCCTCCGTCGCTTCCAACTGATGCTCCCCCAACGTATATCCAAAATTCTTATTATTAATTCCTAAATGCATGACCTTGCACTTTTCACTATTGTATTTCATCCTATTTCTATTACTCCAGTTTACAAGGTGGTTCAGATCTTCTTGAATAGCATCCCTGTCCTTCTCCGTGTTAGCAATACCCCCCAGCTTCGTGTCATCCGCGAACTTTATTAGCACATTCCCGCTCTTTGTGCCAAGGTCAGTAATAAAAAGGTTAAATAAGATCGGTCCCAAGACCGATCCTTGAGGGACTCCACTGGTGACCTCCTTCCAGTCCGACAGTTCACCTTTCAATACGACCCTCTGGAGTCTCCCCTTTAACCAGTTCCTTATCCACCTTACAACTTTCATATTCACTCCCAGCTTTTCCAATTTAAATAACAGCTCCCCGTGCGGAACCGTGTCGAACGCCTTACTGAAATCTAGGTAAATTATATCTACCGCATTTCCTTTATCTAAGTAATCCGTCACCTTCTCAAAGAAGGAGATCAGATTGGTTTGGCACGATCTACCTTTAGTAAATCCGTGTTGCAGTTCGTCCCAATTACCATTGACCTCTATGTCCTTAACTACTTTCTCCCTTAAAATTTTTTCCAAGACCTTACATACTACAGACGTCAAGCTAACAGGCCTATAATTACCCGGATCACTCTTTTTCCCTTTCTTAAAAATAGGAACTACATTAGCAATCCTCCAGTCATACGGCACAACACCCGAGATTATCGATTGCTTAAAAATTCTCGCTAACGGGCTCGCAATTTCACGCGCCAGTTCCTTTAATATCCTCGGGTGGAGATTGTCCGGGCCCTCCGACTTCGACCCATCAAGCTGTTCAAGTACGGCCTCTACCTCAGTTGCAGTAATATCCACTTCCACATCCACATTCCCGTTTATCATCCCTCCATCATCGCAAGGTTCCTCACTAGTCTTATTAAAAACCGAGGCAAAGTACTTGTTTAGATGTTGGGCCATGCCTAGGTTATCCTTAACCTCCATTCCATCCTCAGTGTATAGCGGCCCCACTTCTTCTTTCTTTGTTTTCTTCTTATTTATGTGGCTGTAGAACCTTTTACTATTGGTTTTGATTCCCTTTGCAAGTTCCAGTTCAATGCGGCTTTTAGCCTTCCTCACTTTATCCCTACATGTTCTGACCTCAGCAAGGTAGCTTTCTTTACTGATCCTGCCTTCCTTCCACTCCCTGTAAGCTTTCTGCTTTTGTCTAATCCCCTCTCTGAGTTGCTTGCTCATCCAGTTTGGCCTGCAACTCCTGCCCATGGTTCTTTTCCCCTTTCTCGGGATGCAGGCTTCCGACAGTCTCCGCAGCTGCGACTTAAAGTAATTCCAGGCCTCCTCCACATTTAAATCCACTAATTCCTCCGTCCAATCCACTTCCCTAACTAATTTCCTTAACTCCTTAAAGTTAGCCCTCGAGAAGTCAAAAACCCTAATCGCAGATCTACATTTGTTTATCCTTCCATCTAGTTTGAACTGAATCAGCTCATGATCACTCGAACCAAGGCTATCCCCTACCACCATTTCTTCTACGAGGTCCTCACTGCTCACCAACACCAAGTCTAGAATGGCATCCCCTCTAGTAGGTGCTTCAACTACTTGATGAAGAAATCCATCCGCAATCACATCCAGAAAAATCTGACCCCTATTATTCGTGCAAGTACTCGTCCTCCAGTCTATATCCGGGAAGTTGAAGTCCCCCATAATCACACATTTCCCCTTTGTGTTTACTTCATTAAAGACATTAAAGAGGTCTCTATCCATATCCCAATCCGATCCCGGCGGTCTGTAGCACACCCCAAGCACTATCTCAGGGGAAGCTCTAGTTGCTTTTTTACCCAGCGTGATTTTTGCCCAGACGGACTCCGTCTTATCCATTCCATCGCATCTTATTTCGCTACATTTAATTTCATCATTGATGTACAAGGCTACTCCCCCACCTTTGCCTTTCTTCCTGTCTTTTCTGAACAGCACATAGCCTTCAATACCCGTGCTCCAGTCATGAGTACTATTCCACCAGGTTTCGGTAATCCCTATAATATCCGGCTTCACTTCCTGCACGAGTAACTCCAGTTCCTCCATCTTGTTACCTAGGCTCCTCGCGTTAGTGTACAAACCTTTTAATTTTCGGCGTTTGGCGTCAGTGACATTCTTTCCCCCGTCGTGCACAAACTGTCTGCCACCAGCATCACCCGTTACTCTGGTTTCTACTCCACTATTCCTCCTTGGATCAAATCTTGGGGCCGCAAGGGTATCCCCGCTCACTTTGTTTACTTCCCTCTCCAGGTTATGTTCTGGCGTGGAGATCTCCCGAACATTTCCCAACCATCTCCCCCAACTTTCTAGTTTAAAGCCCTCTTGATGAGGTCGGCGAGCCTCCATCCTAGAATCCTATTTCCCTCCTTGCTGAGATGAAGTCCATCGTGAGCAAACAGTGTCTATCCGTAAACGCGTCCCAGTGACCGTACATCCCAAAGCCCTCCTTATAACACCACTCCCTGAGCCATCTGTTGATCGCCATAATCTTGTCCCTCCTTCGTCGCCCCGCTCTAGGAACTGGCAGAATCCCACTGAAGATCACCTGAGCCTCGATGTCTTTAAGCCTCTTCCCCAGTCTGAAATAGTCCTCCTTGATACAGTCCAGTGAGTAACTAGCCGTATCGTTCGTTCCCACATGAAGGATAATCAACGGATTTTTTCCCGCTCCCGCTAAGATCGTATTCAGGCTCAAGTCCACATCCTGTATCTTAGCCCCCGGCAGACAGCACACTCTTCTGTTCTCCCGATCCGGTCTAGTTACAGGCCTGTCTACTCTTCTCAGTAGAGAGTCTCCAATCACGTAGACTTGCCTTTTCCTGGTGACAATGCGATTCTCCGGTCTATCCCCCACAGCAGCTGGCCGTGATTCCTCCTGATTTGTATTCGACCTCACCATCCTCCTAGGGCTTGTACTTGATGTCGCCTCCACTGACTGCTCCCCTCCATCTGCAGGACTAGCTGCTTGCCTCTTCTTCCTTGCCGTTACTCCTTCAGCAGCCCGCTGTGTTCCATCTTCATTTCCCAACTCAGCAAACCTATTCCTGAGTTCTATTTGTCCATCGCTGGCCCGTCTTATCCTCTGTCTGGTTCTCCTAGTGACATGTTTCCACCGTCCACTTTCCTCACCCAACAGTCCCTCCTCAGAGTCCTTAGGTCCTGCTTCTGTCTGCTCGCCTGAGCTTGTCCCCTGTGCCACATCATGTCTGTGTTCCATGATCTGCTCAAATCCCCTTCTAAACTCAGCCAGAGTTTCCACTTGCATCTCCAGTCCCCTTACCTTTTCCTCCAGCAGCTCTATCAGACGACACTTCATGCAGATGAAACTCCTTTCAGGTGCTCCCTCTAGGACCATGTACATGCCGCAGCTGCCGCACCCAGTCATCCTCAGTGTGTCTGCACCTGCTACCTCTGCCTCCATCGTAGCACTGCAACTCTGTGCCTGGCAATCCACAGCTCACACCGCACCGCAGGCCACCGACCAGCGCAGGGCTGCCTCTTCCCTGGTCTGCCTTCCCGGTTCCTCTGCCTTGGCCTCCCCTGCAACCTCCCCCTGGAAACTCCCACTGAAACTCCCCTGTTAGCCGCTCTGTTCGCCGCCTCCTGTGCCGCTGCAGCTGACTGTGCCGCTGCCTGAGTGCCTGGCTCCTTATATAGGACCCCTAATCAGGTAAGCCCCGCCCCCAACTCAGGGCTCAGCCTCGCTCTCAGCACACAGCCCCTAGCAGCCTGCACACACACTCACTCACACACAAACACCACAAACTACAAAAACCACAAAAACCTGCTCCTCCAACAGCACTCCCACTGAAACTCCCCTGTTAGCCGCTCTGTTCGCCGCCTCCTGTGCCGCTGCAGCTGACTGTGCCGCTGCCTGAGTGCCTGGCTCCTTATATAGGACCCCTAATCAGGTAAGCCCCGCCCCCAACTCAGGGCTCAGCCTCGCTCTCAGCACACAGCCCCTAGCAGCCTGCACACACACTCACTCACACACAAACACCACAAACTACAAAAACCACAAAAAACCTGCTCCTCCAACAGCACTCCCACTGAAACTCCCCTGTTAGCCGCTCTGTTCGCCGCCTCCTGTGCCGCTGCAGCTGACTGTGCCGCTGCCTGAGTGCCTGGCTCCTTATATAGGACCCCTAATCAGGTAAGCCCCGCCCCCAACTCAGGGCTCAGCCTCGCTCTCAGCACACAGCCCCTAGCAGCCTGCACACACACTCACTCACACACAAACACCACAAACTACAAAAACCCCAAAAACCTGCTCCTCCAACAGCACTCCCACTGAAACTCCCCTGTTAGCCGCTCTGTTCGCCGCCTCCTGTGCCGCTGCAGCTGACTGTGCCGCTGCCTGAGTGCCTGGCTCCTTATATAGGACCCCTAATCAGGTAAGCCCCGCCCCCAACTCAGGGCTCAGCCTCGCTCTCAGCACACAGCCCCTAGCAGCCTGCACACACACTCACTCACACACAAACACCACAAACTACAAAAACCACAAAAACCTGCTCCTCCAACAGCACTCCCACTGAAACTCCCCTGTTAGCCGCTCTGTTCGCCGCCTCCTGTGCCGCTGCAGCTGACTGTGCCGCTGCCTGAGTGCCTGGCTCCTTATATAGGACCCCTAATCAGGTAAGCCCCGCCCCCAACTCAGGCTCAGCCTCGCTCTCAGCACACAGCCCCTAGCAGCCTGCACACACACTCACTCACACACAAACACCACAAACTACAAAAACCACAAAAACCTGCTCCTCCAACAGCACTCCCACTGAAACTCCCCTGTTAGCCGCTCTGTTCGCCGCCTCCTGTGCCGCTGCAGCTGACTGTGCCGCTGCCTGAGTGCATGGCTCCTTATATAGGACCCCTAATCAGGTAAGCCCCGCCCCCAACTCAGGGCTCAGCCTCGCTCTCAGCACACAGCCCCTAGCAGCCTGCACACACACTCACTCACACACAAACACCACAAACTACAAAACCACAAAAACCTGCTCCTCCAACAGCACTCCCACTGAAACTCCCCTGTTAGCCGCTCTGTTCGCCGCCTCCTGTGCCGCTGCAGCTGACTGTGCCGCTGCCTGAGTGCCTGGCTCCTTATATAGGACCCCTAATCAGGTAAGCCCCGCCCCCAACTCAGGGCTCAGCCTCGCTCTCAGCACACAGCCCCTAGCAGCCTGCACACACACTCACTCACACACAAACACCACAAACTACAAAAACCACAAAAACCTGCTCCTCCAACAGCACTCCCACTGAAACTCCCCTGTTAGCCGCTCTGTTCGCCGCCTCCTGTGCCGCTGCAGCTGACTGTGCCGCTGCCTGAGTGCCTGGCTCCTTATATAGGACCCCTAATCAGGTAAGCCCCGCCCCCAACTCAGGGCTCAGCCTCGCTCTCAGCACACAGCCCCTAGCAGCCTGCACACACACTCACTCACACACAAACACCACAAACTACAAAAACCACAAAAACCTGCTCCTCCAACAGCACTCCCACTGAAACTCCCCTGTTAGCCGCTCTGTTCGCCGCCTCCTGTGCCGCTGCAGCTGACTGTGCCGCTGCCTGAGTGCCTGGCTCCTTATATAGGACCCCTAATCAGGTAAGCCCCGCCCCCAACTCAGGGCTCAGCCTCGCTCTCAGCACACAGCCCCTAGCAGCCTGCACACACACTCACTCACACACAAACACCACAAACTACAAAAACCACAAAAACCTGCTCCTCCAACAGCACTCCCACTGAAACTCCCCTGTTAGCCGCTCTGTTCGCCGCCTCCTGTGCCGCTGCAGCTGACTGTGCCGCTGCCTGAGTGCCTGGCTCCTTATATAGGACCCCTAATCAGGTAAGCCCCGCCCCCAACTCAGGGCTCAGCCTCGCTCTCAGCACACAGCCCCTAGCAGCCTGCACACACACTCACTCACACACAAACACCACAAAATACAAAAACCACAAAAACCTGCTCCTCCAACAGCACTCCCACTGAAACTCCCCTGTTAGCCGCTCTGTTCGCCGCCTCCTGTGCCGCTGCAGCTGACTGTGCCGCTGCCCGAGTGCCTGGCTCCTTATATAGGACCCCTAATCAGGTAAGCCCCGCCCCCAACTCAGGGCTCAGCCTCGCTCTCAGCACACAGCCCCTAGCAGCCTGCACACACACTCACTCACACACAAACACCACAAACTACAAAAACCACAAAAACCTGCTCCTCCAACAGCACTCCCACTGAAACTCCCCTGTTAGCCGCTCTGTTCGCCGCCTCCTGTGCCGCTGCAGCTGACTGTGCCGCTGCCTGAGTGCCTGGCTCCTTATATAGGACCCCTAATCAGGTAAGCCCCGCCCCCAACTCAGGGCTCAGCCTCGCTCTCAGCACACAGCCCCTAGCAGCCTGCACACACACTCACTCACACACAAACACCACAAACTACAAAAACCACAAAAACCTGCTCCTCCAACAGCACTCCCACTGAAACTCCCCTGTTAGCCGCTCTGTTCGCCGCCTCCTGTGCCGCTGCAGCTGACTGTGCCGCTGCCTGAGTGCCTGGCTCCTTATATAGGACCCCTAATCAGGTAAGCCCCGCCCCCAACTCAGGGCTCAGCCTCGCTCTCAGCACACAGCCCCTAGCAGCCTGCACACACACTCACTCACACACAAACACCACAAACTACAAAAACCACAAAAACCTGCTCCTCCAACAGCACTCCCACTGAAACTCCCCTGTTAGCCGCTCTGTTCGCCGCCTCCTGTGCCGCTGCAGCTGACTGTGCCGCTGCCTGAGTGCCTGGCTCCTTATATAGGACCCCTAATCAGGTAAGCCCCGCCCCCAACTCAGGGCTCAGCCTCGCTCTCAGCACACAGCCCCTAGCAGCCTGCACACACACTCACTCACACACAAAAACCACAAACTACAAAAACCACAAAAACCTGCTCCTCCAACAGCACTCCCACTGAAACTCCCCTGTTAGCCGCTCTGTTCGCCGCCTCCTGTGCCGCTGCAGCTGACTGTGCCGCTGCCTGAGTGCCTGGCTCCTTATATAGGACCCCTAATCAGGTAAGCCCCGCCCCCAACTCAGGGCTCAGCCTCGCTCTCAGCACACAGCCCCTAGCAGCCTGCACACACACTCACTCACACACAAACACCACAAACTACAAAAACCACAAAAACCTGCTCCTCCAACAGCACTCCCACTGAAACTCCCCTGTTAGCCGCTCTGTTCGCCGCCTCCTGTGCCGCTGCAGCTGACTGTGCCGCTGCCTGAGTGCCTGGCTCCTTATATAGGACCCCTAATCAGGTAAGCCCCGCCCCCAACTCAGGGCTCAGCCTCGCTCTCAGCACACAGCCCCTAGCAGCCTGCACACACACTCACTCACACACAAACACCACAAACTACAAAAACCACAAAAACCTGCTCCTCCAACAGCACTCCCACTGAAACTCCCCTGTTAGCCGCTCTGTTCGCCGCCTCCTGTGCCGCTGCAGCTGACTGTGCCGCTGCCTGAGTGCCTGGCTCCTTATATAGGACCCCTAATCAGGTAAGCCCCGCCCCCAACTCAGGGCTCAGCCTCGCTCTCAGCACACAGCCCCTAGCAGCCTGCACACACACTCACTCACACACAAACACCACAAACTACAAAAACCACAAAAACCTGCTCCTCCAACAGCACTCCCACTGAAACTCCCCTGTTAGCCGCTCTGTTCGCCGCCTCCTGTGCCGCTGCAGCTGACTGTGCCGCTGCCTGAGTGCCTGGCTCCTTATATAGGACCCCTAATCAGGTAAGCCCCGCCCCCAACTCAGGGCTCAGCCTCGCTCTCAGCACACAGCCCCTAGCAGCCTGCACACACACTCACTCACACACAAACACCACAAACTACAAAAACCACAAAAACCTGCTCCTCCAACAGCACTCCCACTGAAACTCCCCTGTTAGCCGCTCTGTTCGCCGCCTCCTGTGCCGCTGCAGCTGACTGTGCCGCTGCCTGAGTGCCTGGCTCCTTATATAGGACCCCTAATCAGGTAAGCCCCGCCCCCAACTCAGGGCTCAGCCTCGCTCTCAGCACACAGCCCCTAGCAGCCTGCACACACACTCACTCACACACAAACACCACAAACTACAAAAACCACAAAAACCTGCTCCTCCAACAGCACTCCCACTGAAACTCCCCTGTTAGCCGCTCTGTTCGCCGCCTCCTGTGCCGCTGCAGCTGACTGTGCCGCTGCCTGAGTGCCTGGCTCCTTATATAGGACCCCTAATCAGGTAAGCCCCGCCCCCAACTCAGGGCTCAGCCTCGCTCTCAGCACACAGCCCCTAGCAGCCTGCACACACACTCACTCACACACAAACACCACAAACTACAAAAACCACAAAAACCTGCTCCTCCAACAGCACTCCCACTGAAACTCCCCTGTTAGCCGCTCTGTTCGCCGCCTCCTGTGCCGCTGCAGCTGACTGTGCCGCTGCCTGAGTGCCTGGCTCCGTATATAGGACCCCTAATCAGGTAAGCCCCGCCCCCAACTCAGGGCTCAGCCTCGCTCTCAGCACACAGCCCCTAGCAGCCTGCACACACACTCACTCACACACAAACACCACAAACTACAAAAACCACAAAAACCTGCTCCTCCAACAGCACTCCCACTGAAACTCCCCTGTTAGCCGCTCTGTTCGCCGCCTCCTGTGCCGCTGCAGCTGACTGTGCCGCTGCCTGAGTGCCTGGCTCCTTATATAGGACCCCTAATCAGGTAAGCCCCGCCCCCAACTCAGGGCTCAGCCTCGCTCTCAGCACACAGCCCCTAGCAGCCTGCACACACACTCACTCACACACAAACACCACAAACTACAAAAACCACAAAAACCTGCTCCTCCAACAGCACTCCCACTGAAACTCCCCTGTTAGCCGCTCTGTTCGCCGCCTCCTGTGCCGCTGCAGCTGACTGTGCCGCTGCCTGAGTGCCTGGCTCCTTATATAGGACCCCTAATCAGGTAAGCCCCGCCCCCAACTCAGGGCTCAGCCTCGCTCTCAGCACACAGCCCCTAGCAGCCTGCACACACACTCACTCACACACAAACACCACAAACTACAAAAACCACAAAAACCTGCTCCTCCAACAGCACTCCCACTGAAACTCCCCTGTTAGCCGCTCTGTTCGCCGCCTCCTGTGCCGCTGCAGCTGACTGTGCCGCTGCCTGAGTGCCTGGCTCCTTATATAGGACCCCTAATCAGGTAAGCCCCGCCCCCAACTCAGGGCTCAGCCTCGCTCTCAGCACACAGCCCCTAGCAGCCTGCACACACACTCACTCACACACAAACACCACAAACTACAAAAACCACAAAAACCTGCTCCTCCAACAGCACTCCCACTGAAACTCCCCTGTTAGCCGCTCTGTTCGCCGCCTCCTGTGCCGCTGCAGCTGACTGTGCCGCTGCCTGAGTGCCTGGCTCCTTATATAGGACCCCTAATCAGGTAAGCCCCGCCCCCAACTCAGGGCTCAGCCTCGCTCTCAGCACACAGCCCCTAGCAGCCTGCACACACACTCACTCACACACAAACACCACAAACTACAAAAACCACAAAAACCTGCTCCTCCAACAGCACTCCCACTGAAACTCCCCTGTTAGCCGCTCTGTTCGCCGCCTCCTGTGCCGCTGCAGCTGACAGTGCCGCTGCCTGAGTGCCTGGCTCCTTATATAGGACCCCTAATCAGGTAAGCCCCGCCCCCAACACAGGGCTCAGCCTCGCTCTCAGCACACAGCCCCTAGCAGCCTGCACACACACTCACTCACACACAAACACCACAAACTACAAAAACCACAAAAACCTGCTCCTCCAACAGCACTCCCACTGAAACTCCCCTGTTAGCCGCTCTGTTCGCCGCCTCCTGTGCCGCTGCAGCTGACTGTGCCGCTGCCTGAGTGCCTGGCTCCTTATATAGGACCCCTAATCAGGTAAGCCCCGCCCCCAACTCAGGGCTCAGCCTCGCTCTCAGCACACAGCCCCTAGCAGCCTGCACACACACTCACTCACACACAAACACCACAAACTACAAAAACCACAAAAACCTGCTCCTCCAACAGCACTCCCACTGAAACTCCCCTGTTAGCCGCTCTGTTCGCCGCCTCCTGTGCCGCTGCAGCTGACTGTGCCGCTGCCTGAGTGCCTGGCTCCTTATATAGGACCCCTAATCAGGTAAGCCCCGCCCCCAACTCAGGGCTCAGCCTCGCTCTCAGCACACAGCCCCTAGCAGCCTGCACACACACTCACTCACACACAAACACCACAAACTACAAAAACCACAAAAACCTGCTCCTCCAACAGCACTCCCACTGAAACTCCCCTGTTAGCCGCTCTGTTCGCCGCCTCCTGTGCCGCTGCAGCTGACTGTGCCGCTGCCTGAGTGCCTGGCTCCTTATATAGGACCCCTAATCAGGTAAGCCCCGCCCCCAACTCAGGGCTCAGCCTCGCTCTCAGCACACAGCCCCTAGCAGCCTGCACACACACTCACTCACACACAAACACCACAAACTACAAAAACCACAAAAACCTGCTCCTCCAACAGCACTCCCACTGAAACTCCCCTGTTAGCCGCTCTGTTCGCCGCCTCCTGTGCCGCTGCAGCTGACTGTGCCGCTGCCTGAGTGCCTGGCTCCTTATATAGGACCCCTAATCAGGTAAGCCCCGCCCCCAACTCAGGGCTCAGCCTCGCTCTCAGCACACAGCCCCTAGCAGCCTGCACACACACTCACTCACACACAAACACCACAAACTACAAAAACCACAAAAACCTGCTCCTCCAACAGCACTCCCACTGAAACTCCCCCTGTTAGCCGCTCTGTTCGCCGCCTCCTGTGCCGCTGCAGCTGACTGTGCCGCTGCCTGAGTGCCTGGCTCCTTATATAGGACCCCTAATCAGGTAAGCCCCGCCCCCAACTCAGGGCTCAGCCTCGCTCTCAGCACACAGCCCCTAGCAGCCTGCACACACACTCACTCACACACAAACACCACAAACTACAAAAACCACAAAAACCTGCTCCTCCAACAGCACTCCCACTGAAACTCCCCTGTTAGCCGCTCTGTTCGCCGCCTCCTGTGCCGCTGCAGCTGACTGTGCCGCTGCCTGAGTGCCTGGCTCCTTATATAGGACCCCTAATCAGGTAAGCCCCGCCCCCAACTCAGGGCTCAGCCTCGCTCTCAGCACACAGCCCCTAGCAGCCTGCACACACACTCACTCACACACAAACACCACAAACTACAAAAACCACAAAAACCTGCTCCTCCAACAGCACTCCCACTGAAACTCCCCTGTTAGCCGCTCTGTTCGCCGCCTCCTGTGCCGCTGCAGCTGACTGTGCCGCTGCCTGAGTGCCTGGCTCCTTATATAGGACCCCTAATAAGGTAAGCCCCGCCCCCAACTCAGGGCTCAGCCTCGCTCTCAGCACACAGCCCCTAGCAGCCTGCACACACACTCACTCACACACAAACACCACAAACTACAAAAACCACAAAAACCTGCTCCTCCAACAGCACTCCCACTGAAACTCCCCTGTTAGCCGCTCTGTTCGCCGCCTCCTGTGCCGCTGCAGCTGACTGTGCCGCTGCCTGAGTGCCTGGCTCCTTATATAGGACCCCTAATCAGGTAAGCCCCGCCCCCAACTCAGGGCTCAGCCTCGCTCTCAGCACACAGCCCCTAGCAGCCTGCACACACACTCACTCACACACAAACACCACAAACTACAAAAACCACAAAAACCTGCTCCTCCAACAGCACT
This sequence comes from Gopherus flavomarginatus, assembly GCF_025201925.1. NCBI lineage: Eukaryota > Metazoa > Chordata > Testudines > Testudinidae > Gopherus > Gopherus flavomarginatus. Next base: position 167,413,072 of record NC_066617.1, on the reverse strand, counting down.
CCCACTGAAACTCCCCTGTTAGCCGCTCTGTTCGCCGCCTCCTGTGCCGCTGCAGCTGACTGTGCCGCTGCCTGAGTGCCTGGCTCCTTATATAGGACCCCTAATCAGGTAAGCCCCGCCCCCAACTCAGGGCTCAGCCTCGCTCTCAGCACACAGCCCCTAGCAGCCTGCACACACACTCACTCACACACAAACACCACAAACTACAAAAACCACAAAAACCTGCTCCTCCAACAGCACTCCCACTGAAACTCCCCTGTTAGCCGCTCTGTTCGCCGCCTCCTGTGCCGCTGCAGCTGACTGTGCCGCTGCCTGAGTGCCTGGCTCCTTATATAGGACCCCTAATCAGGTAAGCCCCCCCCCCAACTCAGGGCTCAGCCTCGCTCTCAGCACACAGCCCCTAGCAGCCTGCACACACACTCACTCACACACAAACACCACAAACTACAAAAACCACAAAAACCTGCTCCTCCAACAGCACTCCCACTGAAACTCCCCTGTTAGCCGCTCTGTTCGCCGCCTCCTGTGCCGCTGCAGCTGACTGTGCCGCTGCCTGAGTGCCTGGCTCCTTATATAGGACCCCTAATCAGGTAAGCCCCGCCCCCAACTCAGGGCTCAGCCTCGCTCTCAGCACACAGCCCCTAGCAGCCTGCACACACACTCACTCACACACAAACACCACAAACTACAAAACCACAAAAACCTGCTCCTCCAACAGCACTCCCACTGAAACTCCCCTGTTAGCCGCTCTGTTCGCCGCCTCCTGTGCCGCTGCAGCTGACTGTGCCGCTGCCTGAGTGCCTGGCTCCTTATATAGGACCCCTAATCAGGTAAGCCCCGCCCCCAACTCAGGGCTCAGCCTCGCTCTCAGCACACAGCCCCTAGCAGCCTGCACACACACTCACTCACACACAAACACCACAAACTACAAAAACCACAAAAACCTGCTCCTCCAACAGCACTCCCACTGAAACTCCCCTGTTAGCCGCTCTGTTCGCCGCCTCCTGTGCCGCTGCAGCTGACTGTGCCGCTGCCTGAGTGCCTGGCTCCTTATATAGGACCCCTAATCAGGTAAGCCCCGCCCCCAACTCAGGGCTCAGCCTCGCTCTCAGCACACAGCCCCTAGCAGCCTGCACACACACTCACTCACACACAAACACCACAAACTACAAAAACCACAAAAACCTGCTCCTCCAACAGCACTCCCACTGAAACTCCCCTGTTAGCCGCTCTGTTCGCCGCCTCCTGTGCCGCTGCAGCTGACTGTGCCGCTGCCTGAGTGCCTGGCTCCTTATATAGGACCCCTAATCAGGTAAGCCCCGCCCCCAACTCAGGGCTCAGCCTCGCTCTCAGCACACAGCCCCTAGCAGCCTGCACACACACTCACTCACACACAAACACCACAAACTACAAAAACCACAAAAACCTGCTCCTCCAACAGCACTCCCACTGAAACTCCCCTGTTAGCCGCTCTGTTCGCCGCCTCCTGTGCCGCTGCAGCTGACTGTGCCGCTGCCTGAGTGCCTGGCTCCTTATATAGGACCCCTAATCAGGTAAGCCCCGCCCCCAACTCAGGGCTCAGCCTCGCTCTCAGCACACAGCCCCTAGCAGCCTGCACACACACTCACTCACACACAAACACCACAAACTACAAAAACCACAAAAACCTGCTCCTCCAACAGCACTCCCACTGAAACTCCCCTGTTAGCCGCTCTGTTCGCCGCCTCCTGTGCCGCTGCAGCTGACTGTGCCGCTGCCTGAGTGCCTGGCTCCTTATATAGGACCCCTAATCAGGTAAGCCCCGCCCCCAACTCAGGGCTCAGCCTCGCTCTCAGCACACAGCCCCTAGCAGCCTGCACACACACTCACTCACACACAAACACCACAAACTACAAAAACCACAAAAACCTGCTCCTCCAACAGCACTCCCACTGAAACTCCCCTGTTAGCCGCTCTGTTCGCCGCCTCCTGTGCCGCTGCAGCTGACTGTGCCGCTGCCTGAGTGCCTGGCTCCTTATATAGGACCCCTAATCAGGTAAGCCCCGCCCCCAACTCAGGGCTCAGCCTCGCTCTCAGCACACAGCCCCTAGCAGCCTGCACACACACTCACTCACACACAAACACCACAAACTACAAAAACCACAAAAACCTGCTCCTCCAACAGCACTCCCACTGAAACTCCCCTGTTAGCCGCTCTGTTCGCCGCCTCCTGTGCCGCTGCAGCTGACTGTGCCGCTGCCTGAGTGCCTGGCTCCTTATATAGGACCCCTAATCAGGTAAGCCCCGCCCCCAACTCAGGGCTCAGCCTCGCTCTCAGCACACAGCCCCTAGCAGCCTGCACACACACTCACTCACACACAAACACCACAAACTACAAAAACCACAAAAACCTGCTCCTCCAACAGCACTCCCACTGAAACTCCCCTGTTAGCCGCTCTGTTCGCCGCCTCCTGTGCCGCTGCAGCTGACTGTGCCGCTGCCTGAGTGCCTGGCTCCTTATATAGGACCCCTAATCAGGTAAGCCCCGCCCCCAACTCAGGGCTCAGCCTCGCTCTCAGCACACAGCCCCTAGCAGCCTGCACACACACTCACTCACACACAAACACCACAAACTACAAAAACCACAAAAACCTGCTCCTCCAACAGCACTCCCACTGAAACTCCCCTGTTAGCCGCTCTGTTCGCCGCCTCCTGTGCCGCTGCAGCTGACTGTGCCGCTGCCTGAGTGCCTGGCTCCTTATATAGGACCCCTAATCAGGTAAGCCCCGCCCCCAACTCAGGGCTCAGCCTCGCTCTCAGCACACAGCCCCTAGCAGCCTGCACACACACTCACTCACACACAAACACCACAAACTACAAAACCACAAAAACCTGCTCCTCCAACAGCACTCCCACTGAAACTCCCCTGTTAGCCGCTCTGTTCGCCGCCTCCTGTGCCGCTGCAGCTGACTGTGCCGCTGCCTGAGTGCCTGGCTCCTTATATAGGACCCCTAATCAGGTAAGCCCCGCCCCCAACTCAGGGCTCAGCCTCGCTCTCAGCACACAGCCCCTAGCAGCCTGCACACACACTCACTCACACACAAACACCACAAACTACAAAAACCACAAAAACCTGCTCCTCCAACAGCACTCCCACTGAAACTCCCCTGTTAGCCGCTCTGTTCGCCGCCTCCTGTGCCGCTGCAGCTGACTGTGCCGCTGCCTGAGTGCCTGGCTCCTTATATAGGACCCCTAATCAGGTAAGCCCCGCCCCCAACTCAGGGCTCAGCCTCGCTCTCAGCACACAGCCCCTAGCAGCCTGCACACACACTCACTCACACACAAACACCACAAACAACAAAAACCACAAAAACCTGCTCCTCCAACAGCACTCCCACTGAAACTCCCCTGTTAGCCGCTCTGTTCGCCGCCTCCTGTGCCGCTGCAGCTGACTGTGCCGCTGCCTGAGTGCCTGGCTCCTTATATAGGACCCCTAATCAGGTAAGCCCCGCCCCCAACTCAGGGCTCAGCCTCGCTCTCAGCACACAGCCCCTAGCAGCCTGCACACACACTCACTCACACACAAACACCACAAACTACAAAAACCACAAAAACCTGCTCCTCCAACAGCACTCCCACTGAAACTCCCCTGTTAGCCGCTCTGTTCGCCGCCTCCTGTGCCGCTGCAGCTGACTGTGCCGCTGCCTGAGTGCCTGGCTCCTTATATAGGACCCCTAATCAGGTAAGCCCCGCCCCCAACTCAGGGCTCAGCCTCGCTCTCAGCACACAGCCCCTAGCAGCCTGCACACACACTCACTCACACACAAACACCACAAACTACAAAAACCACAAAACCTGCTCCTCCAACAGCACTCCCACTGAAACTCCCCTGTTAGCCGCTCTGTTCGCCGCCTCCTGTGCCGCTGCAGCTGACTGTGCCGCTGCCTGAGTGCCTGGCTCCTTATATAGGACCCCTAATCAGGTAAGCCCCGCCCCCAACTCAGGGCTCAGCCTCGCTCTCAGCACACAGCCCCTAGCAGCCTGCACACACACTCACTCACACACAAACACCACAAACTACAAAAACCACAAAAACCTGCTCCTCCAACAGCACTCCCACTGAAACTCCCCTGTTAGCCGCTCTGTTCGCCGCCTCCTGTGCCGCTGCAGCTGACTGTGCTCATCCCACAATCACAAACTGCCTCCCATGCTTCCACTGCTGCCAGAAGCCCTAATTGCCACCTACCCAGTTGCCAAAATTTCCAGCTTCCTACCTGGCATTGTCAGTAGCAACGTCTTTGGTGTCTCAAAACTGAAAAAGTGTGGACTGCCTAAAATTTGAATTTAATCTCAAAATAAATAACTTTGCAACTTCTGTTCTGACTGTTTTAGTCTTTTTCATATTGAATTCATGAAACCCATCAATTCTGTAATTTAAAAGAAGTTCCTGCAAAATTTCCTGTCTGCAACACCAGAGTGCCGCAGAATCTGGGAACTTTGCCACAGAATTTAGGTCCAGCGTGCTACAAGAGTACAGGACTTGGATGAACAGAGTGCTGATTGGTTGGAGGCAAGATAAGTTTATAATAGAGAGGTGAAGTCCTTGTTTTGGCAGAGGGCTGGGCTTTCCTGCTGGTTTTGTCTAGCTACTCTAAACATTTAACTGCGATACTGCCCTCTCACCCTTTTTTAAAAAAAAAAAAAAAACATGCATGTTAACTACTGCCTGATTTTTGGAATCTTTTAAGTTATTTTTGTTCCAGAGTAGGCTTCAAATCTATGCTTTCTGTGGTCTGAATAATGATGCATGCAATAATTCAGTTATGAACTGGACTTTTTTTTCTTTCAGTTTCATATGAACCACAACACATTCCTTCCAAACCAAAAGCATCTGCCAGTGTCATGCCAGAAATGCCACATAGTAAACCTGGTACAGTAACTATTTTTCTGTAATTCACTACTTGAACTTGGAGTAACCTTTTAGCCAAACTCAGTGGCACTGCTGCAAAAAGGTTAACCTAGATTTTGGGCACACGTGAAATGCAAACTGTATTAATGAGTTTGTTTTGAGTCATTTAGTGGTTCCCCGACCACCTTAAAGTTTTAAAGGTGTCCATTTTATAACATATGTGTCATGTTAAAAACCTGTTTCTTTTGAACAAGAAATAATTGTGCTTAAAGATTTCAGAAAGCCAACTTTTATTAAGCATATACACATTTAAAAACATATTTAAAAGACAGCAAGCATTGAAACACAATTTCTGTAATGAGAATTCTGCATTCCATTCACAGAACATTACTCCATTTTCAAATTTAGGGTTCCAACTAGTTTTCTGGATGTTGCAAAATTTGCTACAGAAACTAAGCTTCTGTTTAAAAAAACAAATAATGATTCTAGTGATGTGGAAAGTTTGAATGTAATTAGCCAGAGATGTAACTGAGTTTTTATTGAATGTATAGCACCGGGGAATATGCACTTAATGGAATTCTTAGTATGAATTTGTGTGTGTGTGTGTGTGTGTGTGTGTGTGTGTGTGTGTGTGTGTGTGTGTGTGTGTGTGTGTGTGTGTGTGTGTGTGTGTGTGTGTGTGTTTTAAAATAAACACAAATTCTCATATCCAGACTAAGAGAGTGGTGTCTGTTGCACTACATCTTTGCAACGTCAAGTCTCATTGGAAGTATTCTTTTAAAACTGCCTGTCTTTAACTGTGTAGATTATGTTCAAGGAAGCACACTGATCTATTTTTAAGAGAAACCTCTGCTCTCTAAAACCACTCTCAGCAAAGTGCTTAGGCATGGATTTAAGTCCGGCACTATTCACCAACGCACTTACATACCTGCTTAGGTGCTTTGCTGACTTGGGGTTTAATAGTCTTCACTTAAATTCATTTTTATTCTGACAGCAAAAAGTCCAGCTGCTCCAGAAGCTATATGTAAAATTTCTTCTAATGACCTTGAGTGGCCCAAGACAACATTGGGTAACGTTTTTTTCTTTAAAAAACAAGGAGTCCGGTGGCACCTTAAAGATTGACGGATTTATTTGGGCATAAGCTTTCGTGGGTAAAAAAACCTCACTTCTTCAGATGCATGGAGTGAAAGTTACAGATGCAGGCATTATATAATGACACATGATGTTTTTTCTTTACATTTTATGATAGGTACCTTGCCTTTAGGTTCCAATTAGAAACTATAATTTTGCTCCAGAAGATCATCTTATCCCAACTCTTTGATAGTTTCTGTAAGCCAAGAGTTTATCTGCTACTTTTATTCGCAAGTCCAATAAGCTTCTGTTGTTAAACCTGCAGTTGCAATTTTCTATTTAGTGGGCTGTCGATATTAATTATAGTTATTTTTCCAGTTTTGCATTGTAGTGCTGTTTCTTCACTGCAGACATATGGTGTTTTGGGAATAAACACACTTTTACACTCTAATGTTTAAATGCTGATAGTTATAAACCAAATTTTTGTTTCAGAATCCAGTGAAATACATTTCACACCTTTGAAGCCCAAATCATCTTCTGAACCTAAAATGCCTCAATCTAAACCTGGTAAATATCTTTATTTTTGAAATGTGGTACATTGAGGTTCAATGTTACCCTAGTTAATGGCAAAATATCAGCTATAGTGGCTCAGAAGACTGTACTTTTCTTCTTACAGTGCACCTTGTACAGAAATTGCAGATAAAGGCGCCAGTTTTACTGGCTAGGATCTATGTCAGAAGGACTACATTTTTATGTCAATATTGTACTGAGAGAGGAGAAAGAAACTTAGATCCATCTTGGAAATATTTTACACCAAGAATAAGGATTAATTAATTTTATTCTAATGTTAGACTTTTCAAACACACTTGAATTTTGTAGGTTCATATTTTCTTAGTTAAAAAAAAATTACTCCTTCAGAAGTGATCTCCAAACCAAAATGTCTTTGTATTTGTGAAGGTCCATTTTTCAGTAACCTTTAAAGCTTGTAGAGGAGTTTGAACAGTGAAGTCACCACAGCCTAGCGTATATAACAAACAAATTAGAAAGAATGGTGAATAACTGTCAGATTTAGTGTCTGGCCATTTGTTGATAGGAAAATAACGATCTCTAAGGTTTTAGTTCCCATAGTGTTGTTTAGTTCTCAGCAAGATTACCACCACCAATAGAAGACTCAGAAATGCCAATTTTCAATCAAAAGCATTTCAAATATAGATTATGGTTATATCTATGACAAGAAATTATTTAAACTACATGAACTTTTAGAAGATCATATGAGGAAAATTGATGCAACTTTCTTTTAAGATGAAAAGCCAAACTCTGCCTTCAAATACATGCATCCATCTCCTATTGCAGTTACTGGGAACACCACCGTCTTATCCGAGGGCATAATTTAGCCGCTAATTTACTGTTCCAGTCACCTCAGGTGTCAATTCAACACACTCGCACTTATGGGAGTAGTCCTTAGGTACACAAATATAGCCATTAGAGTCAACTCCTATAATTAAGCATTTGCAGGGGTTTTCCCAATTGTCAGAAGCTCTCAAATTGCCCTATCACACAAGAGTATTTCTTACCCCTTTCAGAGTCACGGTCATTGCTGAATTCAATATATACTAACTTAATTGAATTTTTGTTGTCGGCAACATTACAGGTATCACTTCTTATGACTTAAACATGGTGCCAGAGTCAGGCTGTGACTCCTTAAGATGTTTAGAAATGTAGGATTTTTTTCTTTTGTTTTTTTCAGCTCCAACACAGTTCATTCCTTCCAAACCTAGCAGGTTCCCAGAGCCAGAACTACCACATCCTAAACCTGGTAATTACCTGTTCATGCAGCTGGTTTTAACAAAACTCCATTGATTTAATGTGCTTTCTTTACTTTGCTGTCAGGAGTTTGTTATAGACTCTGTCATCTGATACTTGAAGATTGTAAATATTTGAAGGTTGGTAAAATTTGCTAAAGATTGAGAGGAATTATTTATTGCTCCTATGATAAAAGTAGGATTAATAGGCTATAACTAGAGCCAACTGAATAATTCATAGCAAATGATCTGTAGTAAATTGTTTGTTTGTTTTTTAATTTATTCAGAATTAGTTCCCTTTTTGCAGTATATTTTCCTATTCTGTGGATTGATTGTGATCAGTTTGCTAGGAATACTTGATACTCAGTGTTTGAAATTTGAGATGGTTTGATTAATGGTGATAGGTCACAAATCTCCTGGTGTTTCTGATTGGATGACTGTAATTTTGTAGTCCTCAGTTCAGTAAAGCTTTGTAAATGCATGCTTAACCTCAACCACATGACTAGCCACTGGTGGAAGATTGAATTTCTTGAGGATAGAAATAGTAGATTAGCAGAATTGGGAAATTTTACAGTCTTTCCCTTTCTGAACCACACAACTTTGCCAAAGACATCATTCCCAAATAAATAAATAAAATAAAATTAGTCTAGTGTAAGGCACATTAGTTATGTGGAGAGTTTAAATCTAATTTTATCTCATTTCACTCACGTAATATATTTGTGTATACAGACATGGATGTTTGGTAGTTGCAAATAATTTTCTTTTGGGTCTGATTTGATTGTTTAATAGTTTCTACTCTAAATCTTGGGAGTGTAGGGGCGTAGGAACCGTGTCATCTTGTTGAGTCACGCAGTGTACTACCCCACACTGGATTATACCACTTCCCATGAATGTGCAAATTGAACACTTGTTTCTGTGAAATTCCATGCAGTGAGATACAATAGCTTGAATGTTTGCAGAAAGCAAATACAAAAGGGGTATACGCATTGCTAACATTTTTTTTTTATTTTATCTTATTGTTGTATTCTTCCAGCTGCAGGTGAAAAAAAGAGAAAGGGAAAATTTAGCGTGAATATCACAAAAGGCTTGCTGAGAATGAGATGTATTAGATAATAGAATAGTCTACTAAAGAAAGTGGTAGAAGCACAATTGCTTGGGACTTTTAAAATTAGACTGGTTAATGCACTGTAGAGTACTGTGTTACCTCTTAGATCTCTTCTATCTCTAACTTCTATTATTCTTTGATTTTTTACTATCTCAGAATTGAGTGTTTGTTTCATCCAGTTCATTCAATGTATTTATGGTAATAGCGTCTTCAAAGTTAATTGACCGCAATTTCTAAAAGTCAGAATAAGATATCCAAGGGTAATTTTGATTATCCACAGTATTAGCAAAAACCAGATTAGCATAATCTTTTACTTATTGCTTACCTAGGAAGTTGCTTTTTGATCATTTGAAAGGGTGTGCCATGCTTAGATTCTCATGCTTTTTCTGTTGTTTTGTTTCTGATGCAGTCCTGGAACATATTACACTTAGAATTGAACCACCAAGGTCAACAATAGGTAAAGAAATTTGTTTAGCGATCAGTCAAGTTTGTTTTTCTTCTCTTCACAGAAAACCACGTTGTAGTTGTCATCTCATATCACCAGTTTCTTTCCTTAAAATTCCTCCTTTTTTCCTAGATATGTCTGTCATTTGGCACTAACGGCTTTTTAGGAATTTTGTTTACTACACAGGTGTATTATCTACTTTTTAAGGCAATAAGGCTGTCAGTTCTGAAACATCTTTGTCATAGTCATGTCTGTCTGTGCTTACAATTTATTTTCCAACTTTTTTTTAAGCTGGGCTTCAAAATGATCAGGAATTCCATTTCCCTGCTTAAACAAATCTAGATACACTCATAATGCCATATTTTTCTTTAAACTCCTTTGTACACCTAACTTTGTCTTCCCTGTTACCGCAAAAGGATTTTGTTTCTCCATTGCAGGCTTGAAACGTGCTGTGTCTGTGTGCTAGTCTTGGCATTAGACTCTGATTCCCGGATAATTTAATAATTTGTAACCCAGGTTCTCTCTTTCAGCTCCAAAAGAGACACGACGTGTTCCTTTGAAGCCTAAAACATCACCCAAACCTCATGTGTCACAGACAAAACCTGGTAAATCATTTTCTGTGTCCTATAGAAGTTTATCTTTAAGCAGCTGTTTAATTATCAAAGTAATTTGAAATACACTCAGCATCATAATAACAAGGTACAACTCTGCTGCAATGTGTTGGGCTTTTTGTTTGTTAGCCATTTACGGCAATAGCAGAAATTAACTAGCTTTTTACCATCATGCAGTAGCATAATAATAGCTCATGTTTAGACACGTGCATGAGAATTTGAGTTATTCCTGATTTATAGTAGTGCAATTAAGAAGAAAATTTTATTCAGTATTAAATAAAATCAAATTTTAAAAATGCATTAGTGTTCTGTGAGAGATGTTTTTGTATATTTCTTCAAACTCTGCTTTGCACTTTCAGAAAAGATGTTGCACAGCTTCTATTGTATTTACCATTATTGTATGTCTTCTTATTACTCTTTTCTTTAAGAGCTAGTAAATTACCAAACATATAACTAATATTTGTTTAACTGGGTTCACAATATCAATACATTATCATTCAGTATTCCAAGACACTGTATTCAGGATTTATACAAACAATCAATTAACTTGATTTCAATAGGGATAGTGTAAACAAAAAAAAAAGTCAATAATTACTATATTGTGGTATCCAAAAAACCACTCTGTTTTGTTACACTAGTAATTTTCTATTGACACCATTCTGTGCTAACTGTTGGTTAACTTAGATGACTTTCTGATGATCACTTTAATCAAAGTGCCCACCCAAATGTTTGGATAGATTCTTTGTGCTGCATTACCACTCTCAAAAACAATTGTCACCAAATAGATAAGATCTCCTGGGATGAAAAATCTAACTCTTGTTACTAAGTGATTTTTAAAATCATTGCAGCTGTTTGCAAAAGGCTGGCTGCAATTTCCAAGTTAAAACAAAATTCCTGATAAATTAGATACATAAGTCTTAATTGTATATTTTTCCTTTGTGGTCATTTTTCCGTTATTCTTATATCAGTTTGATACTGAAAAATGGTGTACTAACTACCATCACTAAACTGAGATGTTTGTATTATCCTGTGTATGCATTTTAGAATTATTTTCAGTTATTAATTTATCATAATTTCTACAAATATCAATAATATAATGAAAGTTATTTAACTGACTTCTGTCAGTTTCAGCATTGTTTTCTGATTTTCTTGGGATTGCGTGCAAAGATATCAAGAAAACTTTTTATATTTAACCTTTTTGAATACCACATAAAACAAGCAGTTACAGTGAGAGAGAGAAGCCAATTTTTTTATGCCGTAGCATTTTTTGTGGAGTAGAATACGATTATTTGCATGTCTATGCAGTAAAACAATAAAAAATCTGGTTTATGTTTAAATGAATACTGGAACGGGATATAACTTAAGAGTGGCCTTTGATGTTTGTATTACACAATGCACAAATAATCACATATTTTAATAATATGGTACCCACAAGCAAGAGGCTCTCCAACACCAATTTTATATACAAGTTCTGTATGAAAGGCACTTGTAAGGGAAGAGCTTCATACCACAGGCTCCAATTTCTGGGTATATGACTGAGATAAATTTCAATCATCTTTCTTTATAAAGACCATAAAAAGGATGGAAAAATTAGCCCACATTTAAGGACTAGGTTCTGTCCTCAGCTGTTTATATTTGTTAGAGCGTAATGGTTCTTGAATATTGACTAATTGCTGGCAGACAAATGAAAGCATAGTTGTTATTTAGACATAAATAAAGTTGATTTTAAATAGAATTATTCTCTTCTATTTTGATTTTCATTGTTATTTTTATGTTTTATTTGTTTTTGATACAGCCCCAGATGCAGCTATATTTAGAACTGAACAACCAAAGACACCATTAGGTAATGATGTTAACTATGGGAATGGTCATATTTCTTTTTCCTCCTCATTAGAGATGTAGGCATGGTAGGCTGTTGCTCAATGGGCTCATCTATCCTCACTTTTCATGATTAAACAGTCTTTTTTTTTCTAGTTACCTTGTCATTTTCATGTCCACCTCTGTGTATTTTCCTTTACAGGAATATAGTTTAATTTAAGCTGTTTGCTCTCTAGAGCATCCAGAAATACTCCATCTTTCTGAAGCCATGTTTTTTGTGTTTGCAATTTCTCTAATGTCCCTTGTTTTTTTCCTGGGCTCAAACTCAGCGAGTAATCCCACCTCGTGCTAAGTTGATCTCAATACAGATACTGTCCAACAACACAACTTTTTCTTTGAAATTCCTTTGAATACCTGACTTTCATTCATGGTCAGGTGTACATGGTGTCAGTCTCAGATTCCTGGATAATGATTTTAATGCTCAAGTTCTTTATTTCAGCTCCAAAAGAGGCACGGCGTGTTCCTTCCAAACCTAAATCATCACCGAGCCCAGATGTGCCACAAACCAAACCTGGTAAATACATCAGTGTTTTTTCTATCTCATATTGAGGTACTCCATGACTATTGTGACAGGGTTGGGTCAGATGGCCACAGGAGAGTGATAGAAGGCAGATATATTAGCCCCAGTTTAAGCAGGTCCCTTTTCCCTGGGTAAGGTAAGGGGCAGTTCCAGAACAATCAGGAACTTGGAATTAAGGCGGACAGGCTAATCAGGGCATCTGGTTTAAGAAGGACCTCACTTCAATCAGTGAGGGGCGCGCAAGGAGCTGAGGGTGAGAAGGCATGCTGCTGGAGGACTGAAGAGTACAAATGCTATCTGGCATCGGGAGGAAGGTCCTGGGTGAGGATACAGAAGGTATTGGGAAGAGGCAATGGGGAAGTAGCCCAGGGAGTTGTAGCTGTCACACAGGTATTACATGAAACACTGTAGACAGCTGTGATCCACAGGGCCCTGGGCTGGAACCCGGAATAAAGGGCAGGCCCAGGTTCCTGCCATCCCCCCAACTCCCTATTGGATACAGGAGGAGTTCACCTGGACTATGGGTCTCACCAGAGGGGAAGGTCCCTGGCCTGTCCCCCAACCCACTAGGTGGGTCAGCAGAGACTGAGGCGATTGTTCTCCTTCCTTTTCCCCATGCTGACTAGTGATGAGGTTAGCTGAGTGAATGGCAGGTTTGAGCCACTAGCAAAAGTGGCCAAACTGAGGGCTGCCGTGAATCTGTGAGGCGAGCAAATCCGCGAATAAGCGCAGGACCCACCAAGGCAGAGGAGGAACTTTGTCACACTATGTATACAGTCTTGTGTTGTGGCTGGTGTTAGACTGTGATGCTTGGGAAAGCTTTAACAACATATAAACCAGTTGTTTTCTTTCAGCTTCAAAAGAGACACGGCGTGTGCCTTCCAAACCTAAAACATCAACCATCCCAGATGTTCCACCAACCAAACCTGGTAAGTGCACCTTAATTTTAAATTTCAGTGTTGTGCCACTTATGACTTTGCAACTTTTCTACTGTTAATTGTTGGCGCACATGCGCACACACACACGTACATTTCTGGCAATAGCAGAAGTCTATTACTGTAGCAATACTCGCTCCACAGCTGTCATGGAGCAAGATTGCCCTACCTGATATATACGCACGTAAATGAAATATACAGTCATTTTTTTATAGCATTTTACTCCATGCGGGGTTTTTTGTGCCCTTATGCAACAGAAGACTTTAGCCTTAATTTCCATAGGTTGGTAGAGAGATTGTTTATCTACTGTCTGGGGTCTGTAGTTTCAAGGGATTTGTTTATCTAGTGTCAAAAGACAAAGGTACCAAAAAAAACCTCTCCACTTTGCTCTTGTACATCGCCGTGCATCTGAAGGCGAATGGTGATTTCTGTTGCTTGTCTGGCAATATTTTTATGCAAGGCTGGGTGAAGAGGGCAAGATTTACAGAAAATGGAACATATGAGAGCAGCACCAACAGCAAAAGGTAGAGACTGAGATCTTGTGTACAGGATATGGCAATGCACACGCACCATGGGTGGTGTGATTTCTAAAGCACACTAATGTGTAGCATATTAACTGGTCCACGTAGACCCTGCTGGTGCACACAGGACCGCCCGGGGGCGGGGGCAAGTGGGACAATTTGCCCTAGGCCTGGGCTCCGCAGGGGCCCCCACGAGAACGGCCGAGATTCCCGCCTCCGCCCCTCTCCCGGAGCCTCAGCACATCCAGAAGCATCCCTAGATAGCGCTGCAGCATGGCTCTGGTGGGGCCTGAGCTCCGCCCCGCTCAGAGCCACGTGGTAAGGGGGCAGGGCTGTGAGCTCCGGGCCAAGCTCAGCTTCCTCCACTAGGCCTGGAGCTCGCAGCCCTGCCCCCCTTACCACGCGGCTCTGAGGGGGGAGGAGCTCAGGGGCCCCGCCGGAGCCACGCTGCAGCTGTCAAGGGAAGTTCCTGGATGCACTGAGGCTCCAGGTGAGGGGGGAGCCATGGGTAAGGGGCCAGGGCCAGGAGGGTTGGCTAAAGGGCAGGGAGTCCTGGGGACAGGGAGGGGGCAGAGGTTGGGGGGGCGGTCAGAGGACAGGGAATGGGGGGGTTGGATTGTGGGCATTCTGGGGGTCTGTCAGGACTCAGCAGTAGGGGGTGGATAGGGGTTGGGGCAGTCAGGGGACAGGGAGCAGGGGTGGGGTCCTGTGGTGGTGGTTGGGGGGATCTCTGGGGGATGGTGAGGGGACAAGGAGCAGGATGGGTCGGGGATTCTGAGGGGGGGTGGGCAGTCAGGGAGCAGGAAGTGGGAGGGGGTCGGATGGGGGCAGGGCCAGGCTGTTTGGGAGGCACAGCCTTCCCTACCCTAAAGCTCATTCAGCAGTTTGAGGCTTGCAGAAGAGCCAAGTTGTTAGCTTTTCCATTAGGGCTACCATCCCTTTCACTTCTCAAATGCTAAATTATAGTCTATATTTAATTTCAGTGCCATAGGGAGATTCATGTTGCAGGGGTAGCTTCATTTAAAATTAGCCACTGGGGGAGGGATCACATGAGAAGAGCAATATTCTTCCCAACCCTACCAAGGGAGACTCCCACCCTGCATTACCTGAGGCTTCAAAGGGGTTAATTCAGTGGTTCTCAGACTTTTATATTGGTGACCTCTTTCACATAGCAAACCTCTGAGTGCGACCGCCCCCCTTATAAATTAAAAACACTATTTTATGTATTTAACACTATTATAAATTCTGGAGGCAAAACGAGGTTTGAGGTGGAGGCTGACAGCTTGCAACTCCCAGTAATAACCTGGTGACCCCTCATGACCCCCAGTTTGAGAACTCCTGGGTTAATTTAATTTTAGTACCCTGTGTCCATTCACATGCATGTGCTATTTTGAGCATTTCGGTTTTCACAACATAGGCTCATCCCAGATTCTGGAACAAGCTTAAATGCTCAGTTTGTGGAGTATGTACATAAGATATACTAAAGACAAACCCACAGTAACCGTCTCCAGTTTGTGAGGGACCCCATGGAGCCAGTCTCTAGGAAACAGATAAATTCATGGAGGTTAAGTCCATTAATGGCTATTAACCAAGATGGTAAGGAATGGTGTCCCTAGCCTCTGTTTGTCAGAGGCTGGAGATGGATGGCAGGAGAGAGATCACTTGACCATTATCTGTTAGGTTTACTCCCTCTGGGGCACTTGGCATTGGCCATTGTCGGTAGACAGGATACTGGGCTGGATGGACCTTTGGTATGACACAGTATGGCTGTTCTTCTGTTCTAATCTAAATGAACCCAAAGTTATGGAGACAGATGAGTCAAGGAAGCCAGCAGAGTATCAGAAACCTGCAAAAAATCTCTGACTGGATGGGCTTAGGCGTTTGGTCACAAGCTGAGGTGGTTCAAAAGTTTTGGATTTTTTTTAAGCAGAATTTTTTTATTGTTTCTTTAAACAATCAAACACAGCAAGCAGCAAATATTTGGCCACACACTTTTGAAACCCCAAACCATATTCAGGTTTTGGCAGACTAATTTCAGCTTTTCAATTAAAAAAACCACAACAAATTTTGAAGGAAAGCAGCCATTGTCCATGATTTTTTTCTGCTTTTTAAAAACCCCTAGTTTTAGATCCAGAAAAAGTTTTGACGGAAAATATTTGTCCAACACTTTTAATGAGCTTTAGTGTCTTTTAGCAGTAGCTGATGCTGAGAACCAGTGATACCTTGTAAAGAAGTTTTCTCAAAACTGGGTTTGTACCGAGATGCAGAAGGTTTATTTTCCCAGGGCCGCACGTGGGGCAATTTGCACCGAGCCTTGCAGGGGCTCCCAAGAGAATATCGTATTGTACAGTATTGCAATTTTTTTATGGAAGGGGCCCCCGAAATTGCTTTGCCCCAGGCCCCCTGAATCCTCTGGGCGGCCCTGGGTGCACATCAATAGGTGTTATGCTTTAATATATATTAAAGCACACTAGTGAACCTTGAGTGGTACCAGCAGGGTCTACATAGACCACTTAATGCACAACACATTAGAGTGCTTTAGAAATCCCCTGCCTTCTGTAGGGTGCATTATCCCAGCTGGACAAGCCCTGAATCTTCAGCTGCACAAGAGTGCTGTTGGCACAGCTGAGAGTGGGCAGAACAAAGGTGTAACCTGTCCTTCCACTGCCGCAATCTGCAGAGCAGGCAGGAGTCACTTCAACCTTTGACCTCTTTTCTGATCTATGCTGTGTTGTAATGACAGGCTATCGGCCATTATTAGCGCTGGTCAAGAATTTTCTGTTAGAATTATTTTCTGAAAGAAATTCAATTTTCCATTCAAAAAATCTAAATTAAAGCTCCCTGGCAGCACACTTGTTTTAATGTGTAACTCTGTGCATCCTTTCAGCCGCGAAAGACAATCGACATGTCCCATCTAAACCAAAAACATCACCCAGCCCAGATGTACCACAAACAAAATCTGGTAATTATATCATTGTTTTGTGTTCCTTAATGTCAAGGTTTTATTTTTAGCAATTGTACTTCAAAGGACTGAATTTTTTTAAACTAACATGTTAGCATAGTAGCATAGCAAGTCTCTACTTTTCAGCCATCAGCTTGTGAGCATCTGCTGTCTCACATTTTACACCTACAGATGAAAACTACAGAGATTTAATGACCATTTTTATCAGTAATGTTATGAAAATATTTACATACACTTGTTAACATACTTTAAGGAACCTATCAATTAAATTATGAGACTTATCGTTTCAAAGAGGTAAGAAACTCCACTTTTTTGAGTAACTACCTATTCATGGAAATCAAAATAAAAGTTACATTTCCTACCTGGAAAGCTGGAGCCCAGATGGTCACCCCTAAAGATAGACTTTCCACTAATTCACTTCAGGCATGAATAAAACTGACAGACTTCTTGAAACAGAACTGAATTTGGAGGATAATGAGATTATTTTTTTCTCAGTGTTGTTGTAGTCCTGTTGGTACCAGGATATTAGAGAGACAAGGTGGCTGAGGTAATATCTTTTATTGGACCAATTTCTGTTGATAAAAGAGACAAGCTTTCGAGCTTACACCAGAGCTCTTCTTCAGGTCTGAGAAATGTACTTAGAGTGTCACAGCTAAATACAAGATGGAATTGATTAGCATAAAAAGTTAACACATATTCCAAGGGACCATTCAAAGTGAAGTGGCCCACTAACACCACTCCACTGAGAGGTCAGATATACAGTGATTGCTTTACGAAAAGTGTTCAGCCATGGGTGATATGGTGTTTTTGTCTTTTATCATTTTTCTATGAGAAATCATTTGAGAGTGGAGTGATTTTCTGGTTTCATATACATAGTTGTTGTTGGGGCATTTGGTGCACTGGTGCGTTGTGATAGGCATGTGTAGGACTCTGGATCTGGAACGGTGTGTTGTGGAAAGCACTGATCATCGTAGCAGTAGAGATATGTCTTCAGGTTTTGCATCTGTTTTTATGGCAGGGTCTTATGCTGCTTTTAATTGGTGAGACCTCGTCTGTGTGGAGCTTGCTTCTGATTATGAGCCTGGAGAGGTTGGGGGGTCGTTTGAACACCAAAAGGCGGGGTTCAGGAAAGATTTTCTTTCAGGATGTGGTCCCTGTCAAGTATGGATTGTAATTGTTTAATGATACCCTGTATGGGTTCCAGTGTGGGGTGACAGGTGACAACCAGGAGTTTGCGGTCAGGGAGTGTGACGGGCATATTGAAGCAGGTTTTCTCCGGGTGTTTGGGTGGCCTGTTCCATTATGCAATCTACATCTCTGGCAGAGTGCTCCTGTTTGGCGAAAGCAGTTTTAAGTGTGTTTAGGTGTGTATCCTGGACTTTCTCCTTGGATCATATTCTGTGATATGTGAGTACCTGGCTCTAGATAATAGATTTCTTGGTGTATATGGAGTGATTACTGGATCTGTGAAGGTAGGAGTGGTGATCCATGGGTTTTTTGCATATAGCTGACTGTAGCATTCCATTGTTGAAAATGATCATGATGTCCAGGAATATGATGCTGGTGCAGGAGTGTTTGAGAGACAATTTGATGGCTGGCTGGTGGTTGTTGAAGTTGTGATGGAAATCCATGAGGGAGTTTAGGTCACTTGTCCAGAGGATGAAAATATTATCGATTGTGTCTCAGGTATATCATTGTTTTTGTGGTGTATTTGTCAAGAAATTCTTTCTCAATGTGGCCTATGAAGAGTTTGGCATATTGGGGAGCAAAGATACCACAGAATATGCTCTGAGGAGAAAGTCCAGATCCTGCCATAACAACAGATACAAAACCTGGAGACATGTCTCCACTGCTATGCCGATCTATACTTCCAACAATAGTACTTCAAGATCCATAGGTCCTACACATGCCTATCACAGAATTTAGTGTACCTTGTCAAGTGCACTAAATGCCACAGTAAGAATTATGTAGCTGAAACCAGACAATCACACTGCTTTTGAATGAACTTTCACAGAAAAATGATGAAAGACAAAAACACCATAACATTCATGTGCAAAAACTTCTCATAAAACAATCACTTCATATCTGACCTGTTGGTCCTCATTCTCAAAAGTAACTTGCACAACATCTTCAAAGGACGCGCTTTGGAGCTTTGGATGGACACTAAAAACCATGTTCTAAATAAAGACAGTACAACAATTTGTAACACACTAACCGCCTTTTTTGTCCGATGTTTAGAGAGGTATTAACAGGCCATTTCATCTTGAACGGTCACTTAGAATATGTAACTACATATGCTACACGCTCTGTTCAACCTTGTATTTAGCTGTGACACTCTGAATATCTTTCCTAGACCTGAAGAAGAGCTCTGCATAAGCTCCAAAGCTTCTGTCTCTCACCAGTAGATGTTGGTCCAATAAAACATATGACTTCACTCACCTTGTCTAACTAATATTTTTTCTTGGTGAATAATTCCATTAGTTTGTGTAATTAGATGGCTGAGAGTTTTAGAAAGTTTCACATTAAATCAATGCACTTTTTAAAAGCAATATTATTCATAAAAGTGCTTATCCAAGCTATTGCAGAAAACTAAGTGCAGTAATAAATGAAAAGCAGTACTCCAGCTGTTTGGGAAATAAAGATTCTGTATTCCAGCTGAGGATTTGTGGAGGGTGAGGGAGTGGCAAAGATGGTTTTAGCCTGTACCCACAGTGTTCAGGCTTCTCTTACTTATGCCTAAGCTGCTCCTGGTCCCAAGGAAGGGGTGACATGTAGCTGCTATGGCATCTCTATGGCACCCAGCAATTCCCCTTACACAAGGTGAATGTCTAGAGGGCACCAAGTTTAAAGCTTCTTTGTGAATTATTGTTTATCTCTGCATTTTCCTTTATGGCTCCTTCAAGAACTAGTACAATACCAGGCACACAGCTAACAATTAATGCTTATTATAACTGGATTCAGAGCTTACAGAATGCCACCATTCAAGATACTTCCATCAATTATTTTGGATTTCATAGAAGCTACCAGGTACTGCTGCTCAAAGCCCAAGTGACTGCGAATCCTTCATAAGGCTGTACTTCTACCATGTGATTAGTGTTTTAGGTGGTGGTGGTTTTATGTGTAAAGTTTACCAGTCTCACTGCCATTGCCAGAAGCAAAATCCAAATAAAAACACTTCACAGTAACTTAGTGACCTAAATAAATTTGCTGTGTGTGTTTTCCATCACAGCTATTTTTGTTTCACTGTTCACATTTGACTGATAATTTTTCAACTGTAACTGAACAAAAATCAGTAGTGTTAATTTTATACTAAAAGCTTTTTTTATACAAGAGCATTCTGAGGGAAATTTGGAGTCACTTTTTCTCTTTAATGCCTCTCAAAAGTTGTCTAGGGAAAGATAGGAAAACCTTTAAGGAGCAAGGTATGCCTTCATATATGAGCACAACTCTCATTGATGCTGAATGTCTATATGGAAGACTCACCTGTGTTCAAGCATGCATTTGAGGGCAGAATCTGACTCTTAAAATGTGTACTATAAAGATTTCTCCCAGTCCTGAGAGGTACTGATCAACTATTGACTTCCTGCAGCTCCTACCTGTGCTCAGTCCATCACTTGGCCCACTTTTTAGAGTTAGGATGTGTTAATTAAATATCTACTGATAACTAAAAGAGAACTTATTGTGTATTAATATTGAAAAGGCATGGATCAGTCTAAAGAGAATTATTCTATTCTTCAATGATTCATTAAACTTTATTCTGTTTTGTGAGCTAAAAAACTTCTGTTGTTTGGAACTCGGGATTTCTATCCACTCTGTTTTCTTCAAATGAAAAGCTCACTTCTGTTCTCTTGTACTTTCTCATTTTATTGCTATCTACAGGAGTTAAGCATGCATATCACAAATAGAAGTGCGTGGGGCACAGCAGCTATTCACTCTAAAACACAAATGGAAAGATCTCAGTCATTCTGCAGCCATGTCTGTCTGTGTTAATAAATTCTTGTCTTAATCCTTATTCAGCTTGACTCCAAACAGAACAAGGACGTCTGTCCCTTGCTTGTTTGATCGTTTTTCAAATGCTTTCACATGCCAGACCATCATTTCTCTTTTAAAGGCCTGTGCACATATGACTTTCAGCCTTCTTCACTGTCCCCATAAAATTTTTGTTTCCTTGTTGCAGGCAGAAGGCTTGCAGTGTCTGTGGCTTTACACCTGCTATTAGACTCTTATTCCTGGAGAGGGTAAACATTTATAAGAGGTTCTTTTTTTCAGTTCCAAAAGAAACTCAGCGGGTTCCTTCCAAACTTAAAACATCACCTAGTCCAGATGTGCCACACACTAAACCTGGTAAATTATTTTGCATTTCATTATGCTTAAGTTCACATTTTTAGCAACTCTTCTACAATGGACTGTTGGGGGGAAAAATGGTAACAGCAGAAATGCTACTAACATTTTATCGTTATAGCTCAAAAAGTCTACATTTTACTGCAGTTAAGTAGTGAGTCTGATGAAAACAATCAGTTGTTTTCAGTGTAATAAAGGGGCTTTAATATCCTACAGGGGGAGCTGGTAGCAACCCTCTTATTTAAGTTGCCTAATATGTTACATTATAAAAGATTCTTGTAACTTATATTTAAGAAACTTTCACACTTGCACTGTTTGCAGGAAGCCTTGGGAATTTGGCAGAGAAAAAGGCCTTAGACTAGGGAAGTGGTAGTTCCCTTATCTCATCAAGGTCCTTTCAGGTTCAGCTGAGGTATACACTGTTAAAAATCATTATTTCTCTCTGGTCTGTTGCATTCCTCAGGAAAATTTTGGCAGCATGCGGAAATAATAGCTAAACAAACAAACAATTCAAAGTGTCCGCCTCATACCGCCCCCAAAGCACCAGCAGTACAGCACACTGCTTTGGGAGCATCTGGAGCCTGCCAGAACAGCTGTAGCACAGGATATGTGTCAGTATAGCAAGAGAGCTGAGCTGGACTCACCACACACCTTAGGCCCAGCACAGGAACTCAATGTCCTTTATACTCCCCCCTAGGACCAGCGCTAGGGTTTCCGCGCCCTAGGTGCACGGTCATTTTGCCACCCCCCGCCCTGATCCCGCGGCTGGAGGGTCCTTTGGTCCATGGCTCCAGAGCCACCTGCTGCCCCCCCGGCCACCCCCCGAATAATCCTGGTGCCCTAGGCGATTGCCTAGGCTGCCTAAATGATAGCGCCGGCCCTGCTCCCCCCTCCTTACTTTGGGGCACCACATCAGGCAAGAGCTGCCCCAGCTCCTGGACAGGAGGTGGGGAGTGCAGGAAACAAGGAGAGCTGAGCCAAGCCAGGCTCCCTTTATCTGCCCTGGAACCTGCATATAGTGCCTGTGACCCATTCCACCCTCTCTGGGATAACAGCCTTCTCTGGATGCCAGCTAATGTAGTTAATGCTGTAGTTCAAATGATAGAAATCTGTGCTGAAGATTCAGGGTTCAAATCCCGTTGTTGATGGTAGGCTGTCACAGTTGCACGTAATATAATTTGTTTTTACCTTTTTCCTCTTGAAAAAAATAACTAGGCAATTACATACAAAAATACATTAAAAGAATATTATTTAACTTGCAAAGTCAAGTACCCAAAGGTTAGAAAGTGCCAGATTTATGTTCACCCATGAAGCCTTAATGCTGCCCCCTTATGTGCATTTGTTATGATACTATCTTTAATTATATCGTCATTATTTGTTCCATAGGACCTCTGCCTGATTTAGAGCACAGGATGGACAAACAAAGGTGCAGCAATTAAGTTCACATGAATCTGGCATTTCCTAACTTTACAACTTACATAACATTCTCCTTACATTGTTTTGTGTATCTAATTTATTATTTATATTACAGTAAGACCCAGAATATTCTAGTCAATGTACAAAAGGCAGACCCTGTGCTGAAGAGTAAAATTTAAAAGAAAAAAGAGTTTATTAAAAGTACTACAGATTGGAGGTATTTTATAAATGTATAAGATAGATAAAGCATGAGAAATCATATTGTTAAGGTTCTAAGGCTGGCGCAATTTCTGAGAGGGTATAGAAATGTAATCAATATGAGAAACACTAACACTGTGCTGACATGTATCTCTTACTCTGATACTTTGTCATATAACACAAACTTTCCACCATCATCATTGATCCTTACCTCTTCTTAGACTCCTCTGTATGGTCCGCATGGGTTTTAACTAGAGCTAATTGAAAAACCAAAATTTTTCCTGTGACAAATTTCAAAGGACATTTTTTTTATTTCAGAATTTGTCTATTGAAATATTTCAGTTTTCCCATGAGAAGTCTGAACAATTTGAAATAAAATTTTAATGAACATTTCGAAAAGAAAAAAAGTATTTTGTTTTTACTTAAAATGGCAGTTTATTTGGTTTTTTTTTTCGTATAAAAATAAAAATTTATGTCAAATGAAATGAAATTTTTCATTTCAAATTGACAAACTGACTTAAAATGTTCCATTTTGTTTTGAGGTCTTTTTTAAACCACAAAACCAAACCAAAACATTTGAAGTCAAAATTAAAAATTTTGTTCAGAAATTCCCTGCAGGAAAACCAAAATTTTTAATCAGAATCAATATTTTACTGTGAAAATTTTCAGTTTTGACAAAACCATAATTTTTTGTGGGAAAACCCTCCTTGTGAAAAATTTTGGTCACCTCTGGCTTTAACCATACTTAATCAGAAACTGTTGTTACAACCATTGCAAAGCTAAGTATATTATTAACTATACCATCGGAAAACTAATATTCATGTTCAGGCACAGTTAAGAGTTTTCCTGTTTCATCCCTGTGCACAGTATGATTACTTTGTACTAACAGGGCCCTGAACCAAAACACTGGATCGAATTGCTTTTCAGTCTTCAGGGAAATCTGGATCTCAATCTGAATTTTGCTGCCTAGACCAGTCTATCTTTATACACACATAGACATATCTGTAAAGAGAGCCTACTATATAGAATTTTCAAATAAACAAGGAACAGCATGAACGTAGAGTATAGTGCCATGATGTTTAAATGTTTTTCTCTTTAAAAAAACAAACAAACCTCAAAATTCCTTTTAAATAAAGCCTAAGAGTAGCTACTTATATCTTGTAAGTCTCTGATTGCAAATACTTGCTGCTATTTTAAAACATCCTGGGCCAGATCTTCATCTGGTATAAATTGTGTAGCTTCATTGAGTCCCTTCATCTTTCTCAGGATTTATCTACATTTTTTCCAGCAGGAGCCATTCGATCCCTCCAAGAGCCAGTCACTGCTACAACTCCTCATTCTCTTGAACGAGCAAAGGCAACACTGGGTAATAATATTTATTCAATAGGTAGTCATTTTGTTTTGTTTGTTTTCATTCTCATCAAAAAAGAAATTCCAAGGAGAAGCTCATTTTCTGCCATTAAATGTAATCATCAAACTTTCCTCTGTTTCTAAGTGCATGCTTGTCCTTTGGCCTGAGCAAACAACGTTGTTTGTGCTTCCTCGCATGAACAAATCCTTTTTGTAGCAGCAGCACCCTTCAGCCCAATCTGAATTTTTGAATTTATAACAAATGGAGAAAATGAATCCTGCTTTAGTTTCCTTTGTCTCTGGAAAAATAGCAATCGTGCATTCTGCTATCTTACTTGGGAAAGACCACATACTAGAATTGTTCTTTGATAACTGTACAATCAGATCTAACTGGGTGTAGTGTACTTTTTAGGATTTTTATGAGCTTTTTGGATAGGTGACTTGCCTCTCAGACATCTTTCCAGAGTAAGATACTTCTCAATCTTTCGGCTTGTCCACACACAGACTTAGTGTGCAACAAGTTGGGATGTAAATCCACAGTGCACTAACCTGCCACGTACTAATTGGCCCATGTGAAGTCTGCTACCATGCTGTAAAAGTTCTGTGATGCCCAAACTACAGAACTTCTAGTGCGTGGTACCAGAGTTTACTTGGTGACAGTGTGTGGCAGGCTTGCATACTGTAGGTTGAGATCAACTCTTCAAGATAGTTAAGTCCAAAGCAGACTGCAAAGAGTTAAGTGAGTGACTGGGCAACAAAATGGCAGATGAAATTCAGAATTGCTAAATGCAAAGTAGTACACATTGAAAAACATAATCCCAACTATACATACAAAATGATGGGATCTAAATTAGCTGTTACCACTCAAGAAAGAGATTTTGGAGTCACTGTGGATAGCTCTCTGAAAACATCCACTCAATGTGCAGCAGCAGTCAAAAATGATGAGAATGTTGGGAATCATTCGGAAAGAGATAGCTAAGAAGACAGAAAATATCATATTGCTTCTATATAAATCCATGGCATGCCCACAATTTGAATATTGCATGCAGATGTGATTGCCCCTGTCATAAACAGATAGCTAAGGGTTAATGTCTCTTTCACCTGAAGCACCTGACCAGAGGACCAATCAGGAAACTGGATTTTTTCAACTTTGGGTGGAGGGAAGTGTGTGTCTGAGTCTTTTGTCAGTTTTCCTGCTTTCTCTGAGCTTTGGAGAAGTACTTTCTACTTTCTAGTCTTCTGTTTCTAAGTGTAAGGACAAAGAGATCAGATAGTAAGTTCTATGGTTTCTTTTCTTTGGTATTTGCATGAATATAAGTGCTGGAGTGCTTTGATTTGTATTCTTTTTAAATAAGGCTGTTTATTCAATATTCTTTTAAGCAATTGACCCTGTGTTGTATCATCTTAATACAGAGAGAACATTTGTATGTATTTTTCCTTTTTTTTTTTTTATATAAAGCTTTATTTTAAGACCTGTTGAAGTTTTTCTTTACTTCAGGGAAATTGAGTCTGTACTCACCAGGGAATTGGTGGGAGGAAGAAATCAAGGGGAGATCTGTGTGTTGGATTGCTGGCCTAATTTTGCATTCCCTCTGGGGGAATAGGAAAGTACTTTTTGTTTCCAGGATTGGGAACAGAGAGGGGGAGTCTCTCTGTGTAGTTTCACAGAGCTTGTGTCTGTGTATCTCTCCAGGAGCACCTGGAGGGGGGAAGGGAAAAAGGATTATTTCCCTTTGTTGTGAGACTCAAGGGATTTGGGTCTTGGGGTCCCCAGGGAAGGTTTTTCAGAGGGACCAGAGTGCCCCAAAACACTCTAATTTTTTGGGTGGTGGCAGCAGGTACCAGGTCCAAGCTGGTAACTAAGCTTGGAGGTTTTCATGCTAACCCCCATATTTTGGACGCTAAGGTCCAAATCTGGGACTAAGGTTATGATATGAGTAGCAGCGGTGGGATATAGACAGAATCCAGAAGCCAGTAGGAATATTATATTTTTCTCTTCTCTGCTAAGGGCTTTTTAGCAGAGAGAAACAGTTGGTTTTAAAAGGGAACCAGAGAGAATTTTTTTTTCTGCTCTCTCTGGCAGTTTGTGGCTTGCATGTTAAGCGAGAAGCCATTACCAAACTGTTGAGGGTCTTTTGTCATGCAATAGCCCTCCCATTAGGAGGCAAGTACCAGCACTTATATGCATGCAAATAAAGTGGTTTTTCTGGTTTCCCTTCATTGAACATTAGCTAGAGAGAGAAAAGGAAAATTAGCTAAAGGCACTGTTGCTAGGCAGACTTCAGGAGGCAACAGAGAACCTGCAGTTCAGAAGATAAACACCGGAGGGCACCCCAACACAAGAAAACAGGAATCATGACTTCTAAGGCAAAAATTGAGGCCGAAGAACAAATCAAAGAAGCTGAACACAGGCGACAACTGGAAATAAAACAAAAAGAGATGGAGATGAAAGAAAGAGAAGAACAGATCAAAGAGGCAGCCTACCAAAGAGAACAAGCAGCCCAAGAGGCAGCACACAAAAGAAAACTAGAAGAAGAAGAGTTGGCCTACCGAAGGAAACAAGCAGAAGAAGAGGCGGCCCACCGCCGAGACATGGAAAAACACCAAAAAGAAATGGAAAAACACCAAAAAAAATGGAAAAACAACAAAAAGAAATGGAAAAACAACAAAAAGAGAATGAAGAGAAGGAAAAACAGAGAAAACATGAACTGAAGATGGCAAAAGCTGGGTTGCATGTGCCAGCCAACCCTAACAACCCGGCGCCAATTATTGCTCCACAGTACAGGAAATTTCCCACCTACAAGGCAGGTGATGACACCGAGGCCTTCTTGGAAAATTTTGAAAGAGCCTGTCTTGGGTACAACATCCCCGAAGACCAGTACATGGTAGAATTGAGGTCACAGCTCAGTGGACCTTCAGCAGAGGTGGCAGCTGAAATGCCTAAGCTGCAAATGAATGACTATAAACTTTTTCAAACCAAGGCCAGATACCGAATGGGGATAACCCCAGATCATGCCCGTCGGCGTTTCAGAACCCAAAAGTGGAAACCAGAGGTGTCATTTCCCAAACACGCCTACTACATTGCAAAAAACTATAAGGCCTGGATAACAGGAAACAACATTCAAACCTTGGAAGAACTGAACCTCCTCATACAAATGGAGCAGTTCTTGGATGGTATTCCTGAAGACATCACACGGTACATACAAGATGGAAATCCCAAAAATATCGCTGAGGCGGGGGAGATTGAAGCCAAATGGATGGAACTGGCAGAAAGCAAGAAAGCTACTGTCAAGGGGAACGATTACCCCAGGGGGCACACAGACCATAAACCCTACAACCGAGGACAGCCAAAGACCCCACATACCACCCAAGTAAAGCCACAGATACCCTACCCTTCAACCTCACCAGTCTCCAGTAACTCACCTCGGCCCAGTGACCCATCAGATGAAAAATGCTTTAAGTGTAATAAACTGGGACATATCAAGGCCAACTGTCCCAAGAACACCATGCGAGTGCAATTCATTACACCACCATCACCCCAAAGATCCCCAGGCCCGGATGCCTCTCAAATACCCTTGGAGCGAAGGGAAAATTTGAGAGTGGGCGGAAAGAAGGTTACTGCGTGGAGAGACACGGGGGCACAAGTGTCAGCTATCCACCAATCCTTCGTTGACCCCAAATTCATCAACCCAAAGGCCAAAGTTACAATTTACCCCTTCATGTCACAAGCTGTAGACTTGCCTACAGCTCAACTGCCTGTCCAGTACAAAGGCTGGTCAGGAATGTGGACTTTTGCAGTCTATGACAATTATCCTATCCCCATGCTACTGGGGGAAGACTTGGCCAACCAGGTGAGGCGGGCCAAGAGAGTGGGAATGGTTACACGTAGCCAAACCAGGCAACCTTCCAGACCCATTCCTGTTCCTGAGCCATCCACAGAGGCCCCGTCTGTGTTAGCAGAGACCCAGACAGAGGTAGTGGACCCGGATTCCATGCCAACCACTGAAACAGCCACAGCACCTCCAGTCCCAGGCCCGGAACTGGAACAGCAACCAGCACCAGCGATTGCAACCCCATCTTCAAACTCAACGCCAGTGGGCGCCAGCGAGCCACAACTGGCAAAAGCAACAGACAGCCATACCCAAAAGGCTCAGCCAGAGCCTAAAATACCCTCAGGTGCACCAGCGGAGAGCGGTTCACCAGCAACGGAAACAACCCCATCACCTACATCGCTTCCAGAGGGACCAAGCCCAAGTCCACAGTCTGAGGAAGAACTGGTGACCCCAGCCTCAAGGGAACAGTTCCAGACTGAGCAGGAAGCAGATAACAGCCTTCAAAAAGCTTGGGCGGCGGCACGGAACACCCCACCGCCTCTCAGCTCTTCTAATCGATCCCGGTTTGTTATAGACCAAGAACTTTTATACAAGGAAATTCTTTCTGGTAAACACCGGAAAAAATGGCAGCCGCAAAAACAGTTGGTGGTTCCAACTAAGTACCGGGGGAAGCTCTTAAGCTTAGCCCATGATCATCCCAGTGGCCATGCTGGGGTGAACAGAACCAAGGACCGGTTGGGGAAGTCCTTCCACTGGAAGGGGATGGGCAAGGACGTTGCCAAGTATGTCCGGTCTTGTGAGGTATGCCAAACAGTGGGAAAGCCTCAAGACCAGGTCAAGGCCCCTCTCCAGCCACTCCCCATAATTCAGGTCCCATTTTAGCGAGTAGCTGATAGCTAAGAAGACAGAAAATATCATATTGCTTCTATATAAATCCATGGCATGCCCACAATTTGAATATTGCATGCAGATGTGATTGCCCCATCTAAAAAAGATATATTGGAACTGGAAAAGGTACAGAAAAGAACAACGAAAATGATTAGGGGTCTGGAACAGCTTCCATATGAGGAGAGATTAATAAGACTGGGACTTTTCAACTTGGAAAAGAGATAACTGGGAGTGATATGGTGGAGGTCTATAAAATCAGGACTGGTATGGGAAAGTAAATAAGGAAGTGTTATTCACTCCTCATAACACAAGAACTAGGGGTCACAGATTAAATTAATAAGCAGCAAGTTTAAAACAAAAGGAAGTATTTCTTCACACAACGCACAGTCAACCTGTGGAACTCTTTGCCAGAGGGTGTTGTGAAGGCCAAGACTATAACAGGGATCAAAAAAGAACTAGAGAAGTTCATGTAAGATAGGTCCATCAATGGCTGTTAGCCAGGATGGGCAGGGATGATGTCCTTTGTTTGCCAGAAGCTGGGAATGGGTGATAGGGGATGGATCCCTTGTGATTACCTGTTCTGTTCATTCCCAGAAGACAGGCTACTGGGCTCAGGGCTGGCTCCAGGCCCCAGCGCGCCAAGCACGTGCTTTGGGCGGCATGCCACGGGGGGGCGCTCTGCTGGTTGCTGGGAGGGTGGCAGGTGGCTCCGGTGGACCTCCCGCAGGCGTGCCTGTGGAGGGTCCGCTGGTCCCGCGGCTCTGGTGGGCCTCCCACAGGTGTCCCTGTGGAGGGTCTGCTGGTCCACCGGAGCCGTGGGGCCAGCGGACCCTCCACAGGGAAGCCTGCGGGAGGTCCACCGGAGGTCCACCAGAGCAACGGGACTGGTGAGCAGCAGAGCGCTCCCCGCGGCATGCCGCCATGCTTGGGGTGGCGAAATTGCTAGAGCCAGCCCTGACTGGGCTAGATTGACCATTGGTCCAAACTAGTGTGGCCATTCTTATGTTCTTATCCCACCTTGCCATGCACTAAGTCTTTGTGTGGACAAGCCCTTTCTGTTTATCTTCAGTCAGCTCCTTTGAAACTGGACTATGTTAATACAAACGATATATCTTCTAGTTCCAGCCAACATGGTCTAAATGGGGCAGTTAGAGCAGAGCACATTAGAGCACTGTACAAGTCACAACTTTTGAATGTGCTTTACTGCACTGTGTAGACAAGCCCTTAGAATGTGATTGTGTCTTGGGCTTCCCATTACTTCAAGCACAACTTTGGAAACCAGACAATTAGTAACTCCAAGTTACCATTTTCCTTTTCACTCAACTTCCTAGAACTAGATTGCCCTTCATGCTCCTTGTTTTTTGTTTTTGTTTTTTCTCTCTTTCTAGTTTGATAAGATCATCTTTCCTGTCTTGCCTTCACTTCTCCATTGGAATAGAAATTTCTGCTCTCTAAGGCCTTCTTTGAGGCAGTCAACCTCTTAGTGCTCCCTACACCCCAGTCACATCACCTAACATAATTAGAAACAAATTTAAGGTGCCTACCTACCTTTGGGAATCTTTTTCTTCACACACTATGAATTTTCTAGGAGAAAATGTTTAAAACTTCAAAACATACAAGTTATTTTTATCTGTTCTGTAATATAGTATGGAAATCCAGGAGCATTATCCTTCCATGAGATCATCCTGCCAGTCAGTGTGTTCCTTGTCTATCTCCTCAACTCTACAATGGAAAAAAAGGAAGGCTCTTTTACAGCTAGGACTGTCAATATGGCTAAATCCTGCTTTTGAAATACATAATCTCTTAAGTGCCATTTCCAGCTACTCAGGAGGATCTTAGGAAAGGAATAGGAAAATGATTAATAATTTTGCTCAGGACTCTGGGAAAAACACTTCCAATACCTCAACAGATTTTTTCAATGAGTCGAATTTGGTGAAATAAAGCTATGTTTACTTGTGGGTTTTTTTAATTAAGTTTTCCTGTGTCTGAGTGAATTGGAACAATTTAAATTTCCAAAATTTTCAATATTATTTTATAGAAAATATTTTTCATCATCTGAACATTTGCAGTGACTGTAGAACTACTTTCTAAAAAAATCACATTTTTGAAATAGAGGATGGAGGTGATATTGCCTCATAAACACATGATTAAGTTGAGTAAGCAGTGGGCTGAAAGCTAGGTGGTTATCCTACAGTGGCGTCTTTTAAAAAGCACATAAGCATGAATTTTTATATTAAAATGGTCTTTTCATGTGAGATGTTTCAGGAAAGTGGCTTGTTCTTTTTTCTCGGGCTTTCTATGCATAATTCAAACCTGCCTAGATTTTTTGAAAATTGAAATTTAGTGATGGCAAAATGTGAAACAAATTTTCAAAAAAGTCACACAAGTGTTCCTGGCTTTTTTTTTTTTTTTTTACCAGTTTTACCCAACTCTGTTAATAAGGACATCACCTACAATATTTCACTCAGTTTTCTTTCCTTGATAGTTGTTAAGATCAAGGAGATTTCCTAATTTGTTGAGATTTCACATCTTTTCCAGTCAGAAGAGATTTGACTTATAGAACAGGCAAGTGTTGCTGGAAATGTAATATCAGATGTACAGAAACTGATATCCAAATATGTAACGCTCTTCATTGTGTCTCATAAATTCAACTCATTAACACATTATTAAGAAGGTAGTGTATTTATTGAAAGGTGTTTCCTGCACCTATGTTTGATTTTGAGCTCTTTACACAATTTATATAAGACAACTGAAAGAAAACGGTAGGACTCCAACCGCCACCGTAGACCATACAAAAATCAAAATGGACCACTTACAATCTCTTCCCAATTCCAAACAGCAGCTCTCAAACCCATCTTTCCAATCACCTCAACTAGCTCCCAGTCAGCCCTCTCCAGAGAAGGTTGGGTGGAACATAAGCCACACCATTTTTATTCTGAACTTTAACTATTCATGTCCCAGTAGGAGAGTTTCTGAATGAATCTAAGGAAGATACTCTTTGTTTGGGCTTATGGGCAGAAATAAAATTTACAATGAAAAAAATCTATCAGTCATAGTGAGAAGATGGATGTTTCTGAGAGTAGGGTGTATTAATTAGAGTGCATCGCTCCAACTATCTTAATCAGTGATCTAAGTCATCTGGCCTCAGCTTTGTAGATAGATCTTAGTCAATGTTTTGCAAATTAAATTGGTGCAACTTTTTCTCCATCTCAGTAGATCCTAATCACTGGTTTATACTATTTCTCGGTGACTCCCAAAATTTAAAGCTCTTTCTATTGCCTGAATATTTTACTGAAGCAATGT
Source organism: Gopherus flavomarginatus (assembly GCF_025201925.1). Classification (NCBI taxonomy): domain Eukaryota; kingdom Metazoa; phylum Chordata; order Testudines; family Testudinidae; genus Gopherus; species Gopherus flavomarginatus. The sequence continues at coordinate 167,381,005 of NC_066617.1, read as the reverse complement.
CCTATTTTTGCTCTGAAAGAGCAAAAGAATCAGTACTTGATGTATGCATTAGCAGCCACTTGTGAGCTATCTACATCTTCACCAAATGTTACTGTATATATGTTAGGTTACTTGAAATCCCACACCTAGGGCAAAAAGGTTCTTCAACATGTGGGTTTATAATTTTTTTATTTGAATTTCCTTTAACACCCAAATGTCCACACTTTGGTGAATTGGCCTATTATGAGGATATGATAGTCCCTATCCATAACTTTTCTAAGTTTTTCACACCAATATGGATCACAGACCCCACCACTACCACTAAAAAAAAATTAGCCATAAATACTAAGCATATTCCTACTAATATTTGTTTTCAGTTGAGGATATGCCGCATGGCAAGAGTTCTCAGCTGAAAGATATGGAGATCAGTTTAGAATTGAGTAATTTTGTAATCTGGAATTGGGAAGCTGGTCCATAGATCCAGTTAGGTGGAGTGGGGGACTAACAGGAAGATAACATAGTATCAAATTCTGTCCTCAGGCATTCATGTACAGAAGGAGAATTTGGCCAGTAGTGTCTGAATAAATTATCTTTTGTCAGGCTAGTTTGAGCAGCCCCTTCACTTTATCATGTTCTGTATCTCTTTTTGTCAACAACTTTCTCCTGTTTCATCCAAAGGTGGATGTTCTCATAACACTGGGAATGCCACCCACTTCATACATAGCAATTACTATTGAAACAAAATGCAGTATAATTTTTTCTTCCTTTTTGGGCATTCATAACTAAGTGATTTTCAGGATTGCTCTTCATAGTTTGCCTCACAGGCTACTGGACACACATTTCCTTGAAGGCTGCAATCACTGTTTCCTTAAAGAAATTTGCAATTATAATCCAGGGATGTTTTTTTTTATTTCAGCTTCAAGTGAAAAGCCATTCATTCCTACTAAACCAAAAACATCCATCAAGCCAGGAATGCCACAGACCAAACCTGGTAATTGAGTCATTTTTGTAATTCTATATATTGAGGTTTAATCATTCGTTTAGCCAAACCTCAGTTGTTGTGCTTTTCAGAGGTATTTAGCCAATTTCTCTTTAGTTATTCCTGTGCAGCTCAAGTCAGTTGTGTTGCACTGGGGTAAGCGATGGCAAAATGTACACCCCTACATATGAAAACCAAAAATACTTTAAAGCTGACAGATTTATATTCCCAAAAAGGAGAGGCTGAAACCCATGCCACTATTTCTCATTCCCAAAGGATTTTCAAGGAATGGCACATGATGAAACGTCATGGTTTCAGTACTGGAAGGCTCACTGTTTTGTTTTGTTTTTTAAAAAAAAGTTTGGGTGGCTGCATACATGAGACCCCTTCTAATTACTGTCTAGTCATTTCTCTTATCTGTGTCTTACTCTTACTACCCATATGGAGATCATTATAATGACCTCCTTTGTAAAGTGCTTTGAGATGTACCAATTAGAAGTGCTACATAAGAGCTAAGTAGTAGTATTTTGTTAGAACAAAAACAATTTTAAAATGGATACTTTTATATCTATCTTGCTACTGATTTTATATTTTTACAAATATAAAGCAAGAAGCTACAAGGAAGATCTTAGTCAATTTGTTTCTGTCAACAGTCAGTACAACTGATAATGTGTTATGCTGTGATTTGTAAATTGACCCTTCTGGGGGAGAGGAGTCAGTAATAACCCAAATGCAACCTATTTCCATTGCAGTTTTTGTTTTATCTTGTGTGCAAAACCGAAGTTCATCAATTCTTTTTTAATTTAGTATCTAAGATTCTTTGCGTTTTTCCCCAACAGCAATATATCGAACGTCCCCGCAGCCACTCATAACAAAACCTTTTGTCACCTCTAAACAGACAAAGGCAACAATGGGTAAAGAAGTTTCCTTACTGAAATTGTGATACTGGTATTTTTCCCTTTTCACCAAAGAAAATGCTTCTAGAAAATGTTCTAGAAAATTATTTTGTGCTGCAACATTTCATTCGCTTTCACTCTCCTACATGTATGCACATCCTTTGCCATGGAAGACTCAAAGTTCTGTCTTAGAAATTATCTCTCTGCCACTATCAAACCATTAACCTATTTTTTTATCTGTCTGTCAAAACTGAGTGGTTCCATTTTCTCAGAGTATCAGAATTTTGGCCACTTTGATCACTATATCAAGTCATTCCACAGCGCAGCACTCTTAATTTTCTTCCTTTTGAGCAGTCATTTTATTGTAGCTTCCAGAAAACCATGAAATTGCTATTGTCTTTATTGCAGACTTTTATTTTCTGTGGGCTAAACATGGCATTGAACTATGATTCCTGAAGATTACAATAATAATCCTGCTCCTTTCTTTCAGCTCCTAAAGAAACACGACTCATTCCATCCAAACCCAAAACATCTGTCAGGCCAGAAGTATTGCAGACTAAACCTGGTAATTGCATTATTTGTGTAATTCAGTATAGAGGCTTACAATCTTTAAAAATGTTATTGTGGCACTAGCTTAGCTACACATGCTGACATTGATTAGTGCCTTGATGATTTTACAAACATGGCATATTGAAAGATGTTACAATCATTTTATTTAATTGAGGACACAATAGTGAATTGTAAAAGAAGAGGACACTGAAAGGGCTAGCGTGACTTGAATCTCTCCTTGTGGACAAGTCAGCCATTTGTTCAAGGTCGTTTCATGTTGAATTTAAGTAATATCCAGGGATTGTTTTTAACCGATAGAACCCCTTGATGTGTCTTTGATATATATGCATTTATATCGCGGCCATCATACTTCTTATTGAAATTATTGTATGAAAGGGGACCATGAATTGGAAAGGCTTTCCTCACCTTTTCAATTATCCTCTGAACTCAGATCTCAGAATCATACTCCAAAAGAGTCCGGTGACACCAACCAAGTTCAGGCCTGCCCAAAAAAAAGATAAGCCTTGTATTGTGTTCTGAAGCTCGCAAGACTTTACACAACTGTTCCTCTCTGGAACTTGCAGAGAGTAGAGACTTTCTGCTCTGTTAAACAGGTGCAAACTTAGAATAATGCAATGGACTTCAGTAGGTGTCTTCAGATTTACACGCATCTAACGGAGGGAAGAATCTGGCCCAGTGACTGGGTACTTTCTAGATCACTTTATTCTAGGCAAAAGGTTGAGTTTGTAGATCTGCATTTTCCCTAAGAGAAGAGAATCTTCTCATCAGTAATAACGATAGGAGAAGTGGAAAAACTAGTGGTGTTGACTCAGATACTATTGTGATAGATGCATTACATGATACAGATGTATTTTTATGAGAGGAGACTCCTGGTTCTTCGGCCTGTGGCCACAATCCTGAAGTGTATTTGTGCACAAGAATGAGGGAAATTTATCCAAATACTTTTGGAATCTTCCAAATATTTTTTAGTTGAATTACGAAATAAGGAAATAAGGAAAACTTTTAGAGTGAGTAATGACAGGAGGAAGCAGAGTTCTTAATTTTTCCAAAGTGGTGGCCCCACCCCTAGTCTTTGAATTATCAATTATATTTGCTCTTGAGGCAGACATAGTTCATGATGATATTTTTAATTATTTCCTTTTTCTCAATCCTCTAGCACTGTGAGAGAATGTAATCAATAGCTCTGCTTTTTAGATAATTGTACATTTTTTGTTGTACCTCACAAATAAAAAATTGAAACAGATAGTTAATAAAAGAGAAGGTTAACTTTTTAAAGGATGATTTTGAAAGACATTGTATAAGTAACCAAAGTCACTCTTATGGGAGGAATCAGTTGACTAGAGCTATCAGTGATCGCATCAGTGGACATTAGTGTTAGCACAACTGTGAAGAAGCATGCATGTGAGAAGAGGATGGCGAGGAAATTTAAAATATACAACATATAATAGGAAAAGCATTTTTCCTATACATGTGAATACTTAAGTAGTTGAAAAATGAACTTTCTGTAGCAGGCAATTGTTTAATTAAAATGCTATTTTATCTTGTGAAAGAAAAACCTGGTCTTTGATCCTGACCCTGCATAGTACTAAGTTGGCCTTTGCTTCTATCCCAAGTGTCGCTGATATTTTATCTCCTACTGTTCCAAAAACAATGCATCTGAGATCAGTTAACCTTGTAACAGTTCCTGTTGTTGATGGGTCCAAAGTGACTTTGGGCAATGAGAACTTCTTGCCAGTTTTTGTCATTACCTTTCCCCTCTGCTTTTGGAAGATGACTGAAATTATTCTTTTATCAATAGCTAAAGTTTCCATGTTTCTCTCTCTCTTGTTTACTTGTTGGTCATGCTCCAGGGCTCATGCATAATACTGCTTCTGATTTTCCAGTCGGTTTGTTTGCTGTCCTTTCTAGGAACACGCATTTCATGCACAAGGCTGGACCGTCATCTGCAATGCTCTACCCTGACTCCCTAATCTTCTGTTGCCTGTCTTATTAATGCTTTGTATCCTCCTAGTCTGAAAGATTATATTTTGAATTAAAGCATGATTTTCAGCCAGGTTTCCAGCACTGAACCTTTTCATTTCTGGACTACACAAACAGAGTTTTAATCCTCCTCCTTATTGAATTTAATTTGTAGCATCTGATTTAAGAAGACATGAAGTACATTTAATAAGTTCTGATGTTTTCACTTTCAGTTCCAAATGAAACATACCAGATTTCATTCAAGCCCCAAACTGTTCTAACAACTGAAAATCCGCTCTTCAAAACTGGTAACTGATTAGTTTTTCTTAATTCGGTGTTTTGAGATCATTAACAATCTCTGAAGTGGATAACAGCACTTTGCACTTTAAGGTCAAATGGTGTATACATTATTACCTAGAACACTGTATTCCATGTACAGTTTGGTTTTTCTCAGAAGCCCAAATACCATATTTTGTGTTTTTGGAGAGAGAGGGGGAGACTCAGAGACTGAGCCAAATTCTGCCCTTGAATGAACATGTGCTGCTCCCATTGGAAAAAAAAATTGTGCATGCACATCCAAGAACAAGATTTGGATTGGTAAATGTACAACCCCAACCTGCTGCTAAGAAACACTTTTGACAGGAGCAAATCATTCCAGATGCCATGTCGGTCCTCCCAGATTTCTTGTACACAATTTGGTGGCCATGTAGCTTGTTTCTCCCATGCTTGGCAGATGGTAATGACTGACACATGCATTCTTGACATCATTCAGACAGGCTACACTATAGAGTTAATCTCCCCTCCCCCATCAAAACCCCTTTTCTACCCTTCTTCAGGAACTACTCTCACAAGAGATTGTTCATTCAAGAAGTGGAATCACATCTTCATCAGGAACCATAAAGCTGGTACCTCCTCAACACTGGGCAAAGGGTATTTACTCAAAATATTTTCTCATCCCTCCACCCCCTCCAAAATAAAAGGAGGATGGAGACTCAGCTCTCAAACAGCTCAATGTCTTTATCTGCAGATTGAAGTTCAAGATGGTCACCCTGGCTTCAGAACCTTCCGGTCAGGTCAGAACCTTTCCTCCTGAGATGAAGCCTCAGTCAGGTCCTCTCAGCATTAACAAGGCTTCCATTTAACCCACTGTCCTCATGCTGTTTGACCCACCTATCTGTAAAGGTTGCCTTTCTGGGTGCCATCACCTCAGCTAGAAGATGAGGTGAGCTGGAGGTCCTTATGGCTGATCTGCTGTACACAATCTTCCAAAAGGGCACGTTTCTTTAAGACTTCACTCTAAAATAACCTTGGATTTCCATCGGAATCAAACAATTCACTTACCTGTTTTCTTCCCAAAACCACATGTCACCAGTGAGGACATGATACTTCATTCTCTAGATATCCACCAGGCTCTGGCATTCTACCTACAAAGAAGATATTGCCTAGACTCTTTGTCCTTTGCAGAATGGTTGAGAGAGGAAGTGATCCTTTCCCAAAGACTTTCAAAGTGGATATGAAGATGCCTTATGCTGTGTTGTGAGTTAACGGCCATCCTCCCCCCAGATGTGAGAACCCACTCAACTAGGGCCAAGGCTGCTTTGATACCCTCATTTTGCAATGGTCCCCTTACTGATAAGTGTAAAGCAGCAACATGGGGTTCTGTCCATGAGAGACATGTCTTCATAAGAGACATGTGCAGATACAAGTTTCGACAACTAATGCATCTTCCAGCACAGCAGTCTTCCAGTCACTGGTACCACAGAGGTCCTCTGCACCCTCCCTCAATGAATACTGCTTGTCAATCACCCACAGTGGAATACACATAGGGATTATCACTCTAATAAGAAAGACATGGCATCTGGAATGATTTGGTCCTGTCAAAAGTGTTTCTTAGCAGCAAGTTGGAGTTGGATGGAGGAAGAGGGGAGAATGCTTACTTGCTCTGCTGCACCCTCTGTCATTCCCATGGTGGTTCATAGCCCCTCTAAAGATAAAAGGGGTGAGGTGCCAGTCACTGCTTTATACCATTGAGGCCTGTGGAATTTTCTCCATGGCACTGGAGTGTAGATCCCCAGAGAGCAGAGGGTTGCCTTTGAGTCCTTCAATGAGTGTAATGAATTATCAGCCTTCTCCCTGAACAAACTATTGTCTTCAAATGGAAAATCCTCCACTGTAGATTGGACTTCTCTGAGGACTGAAGGCATGACACTCTCCACCTTGGAGTGCTTCGAGATATGTTGTCCTTATATGTATTCCACTACCTGCCCTCCTTTGGTTCCTTTGCACATGATTCATGGTGGAGAAGGAACTAGAGACGCAGTCAGTCTGCACCGCCTCTTATGTTCTCAGTTCAGAGCACGAGGCAGAGAAGGACACAGGCAAAAAATCTTCTGGTCTCAGATACATGGAGCGCATGCATGCCTCACAGTGAAGTGGAAATAGGGACTACACATCTTGAAGAAGTCTAGTTATTGTACAAGACTGAGAAAGACTGTTGCGTGCCTGGATGCTTTGCAAGGACGAGGCCCACACACACGGTGAATTAATTGGCTTTAATGAAGGTTAAGTGACACACCCACAACGGGGACTCAAAGCGTTGCTGTCACTGGGATGGGGAACCCAGCGCACGGAAAAGTTCGGCCTGGTGCGAAATCCAAAGAGTACAACCCATGCCCCGCAGCAATTATAGCATCATGCTAATGTTATGCAAAGCAACACATACATATGCAATTTGGGGCTTTTTGTCAGCAATGGCCGCCCCTCTTGGCCTATGGCCAGGGGCTTTTTGCAGTTCCCCATAAACACCAGGGTTTCCCACACAAGGCAGTTCTAACCGGTTAGAAGCAGCATTTGCTGGCACACTGTGTCCTATCTTAACCTCGAGAAAGCGCAAAGCCCTAGCTAGGCCGTTACAAAATCTTCCGGTGTCCCCTACAAAGATGTTATTTACCATGTGATACTTTTCATTGGAATTCTGTGGAATAGAGTTTAAATAATTAAAATTAGCCAGATTAATCATGTTTCCCCCTTTTTCATGACTATATAGCCCTGCATACGCATAACTCCTGTGAACCTCAGTGGGAGTTACCTGTGCATAAGGGCCACCTTATTGATTGAGAAGACACAAAAAGATAGCTGAGTGCATATTTCAGACAATGAATACAGGGAATTTTAGAAACCAACTTTCAGAATTTCATCTCATTCCATGTTTTTAGTCAAGTACATGAAACTTGCAGAGAATGTTGCTGTTTTTAAAAACAAACTTAAGAAAATCTGTCTGTTTTTCCCAAATCTTGTGGGGGAATATTCCTAACATGAAAGTTGATATTTCCTCCATGGAGCATTTACTTTGTACAGAAATAAAGTATATTTAATCAAAATCTATCATCTGCCGCAAAGTGATCATATGAAGTTTAATGCATTTATGTTACTAGTTTGTGTTTTGTTTCTCAGATGGATAGTGTTACAGAAGTGCAAAGTATTAATATACTCAGCCATCTTTCAGATGTGATATCTGATCTAGGCCTCTAACAGTTTTTCCAAGTTGAGCAATGACATTCTGTCTGTTTAAACGTTTCCTCTGTAGTTTCATATGAATAAGATTTTATTCTTCATTTAGACTCTTACAAAACTATTATACGGTGTTGCTAACGCAGAATAGCTACTAAGTTCAGCAGCCAAATGACAAACTCTGCTTACGGTGCAAAGAACTGTAGAGCCTATTAGACTGTATTTTGAGTGTAAGATGATAGTAACTAACTGAGCTGTTACTAATTTCTGTTTTACATTTACAGCTTCCTATGTGATTCATACAGAAACCATTAAACCTAAAATATCAAAACCATTTGGCAAAACAGAGGCAACCCTGGGTAATGGCCAACACTTCACATTTTTAAACTTGATGCTGTCACTGCATTTCACCAGCCCATGCTCTCATTGCTTTGAATTTCTTCATTTTGCTTGCAGATGTCATCTCTTGAGTGATGCTGAAAACTTTCACACCTTTATCTGGAATACTTAACTCTTTGGTTTTTTTGCAGAAGCTAATTAAATTTCTTAAGGCCACAAATGCCCTGCTGAACTGACTCTTTATCCATACTCAATTGTGTAACTGAGTGTAAAATAATTGATGTCTTCTCCTCTTAAAACTAAGCATGAATGTAGCCAGCCAGACTCTACAGACTGGCTACAGTTAACTTTTGAGTCCTAAACAAACTAGCACAGGCTTTCAATGTGCAGCTAAGTTAATATGTTGAAAATTCCAGAATTGGCACATGCTCATTTTGCTTCAATGCACTGACAGGTCTGTCTCCCTTGATCATTGCTATTCCTTACAACCCTGGCACTTAAACTTCAGTGTGTCTCTTTCAGCCCCAAATAAAGTGCGTCTCACTTCTGCAAGACCCAAGATATTTGTTAAGCCACAGACCAGACCTGGTAATTAAATATTCTTTTAAAATATCCTTATTTAATCAGCTTCACTTACTTTTAGCTGTATCTTTTAAATATTGCTGTGAAGTAGTTAGTATTTTCTTTTCTGTTGAGTAGGTCTATTGATGATGTCTTTCCATTGCTGATTTTATCTATTTTATTGAGAATTTTTTTGAATTAGATAAACTTTCAAAGAGCTGGTTTCTAATTTTTTTTCCAGCTGAAAAAGATGTTTCATTATTTCCAACTTGTATAGAAGCTGTTGACACAGCTAATGCATAGCATAATCTAGAAAGTACCTTATAATGCTTCTTAACCAACAGTAGTAACCAGGGCTCCCATATTCTCTGATAAATTCAGTTTACATATCATGTCAGACTCTCAATTTCTGCAGTGCATTATGCTAACTTCTGTGACACGTTGAGCCATTTCACAACACTGATTTTGAAGCAGAATTCACTGTTGAAATAAATAAATGCAGAGTTTTGCTTAAGAATTAGTGGCACAATATGGTTCACTGAAATTTCTGCAGCATCTTCAAGTAAATTCAAAGACCAAAATTTTTATGTAATTAAATATGCAAATGAGTAATAGAAACAGTACATTATTTCTTCTGCAGTCCTTGTTGATGTTAAATTTAATACAAATCTCGGTTTTAAATTTTTTTAAATTACCCTAGAACTTCAATTTTCAACATGTTCCACAGTTTTGTGAGAGCAGCTGGGACTTTGCTCACATAAATTTTTATTATTTTTTCAATGAGAGCTTGTATTGTGCCATCAAATTCTGCAGCTGTTGGATTCTGCAACCATACCCTCTTGGTAGTTTCTGTTTTTAAAAAATGTTTGCATACATTCAGATAAAATGGTTTTTGAAGACCCAATTTGGGGACTAAAATAGCGTGGTTTTTTAAAAAATCAAATGCATGAGACACAATACCATTATTACATCATTTCCTCTCTAACCAATAGGGAGTTCAGTTTGCAATAGCCTGGCTATTGGTGTTTTCTTTTTTTAAATAAAAACTGTCTGAGCAATTTAGTATTTTTGTCTCTGCAGCACTAAACAAGATAACACCGGCACCTGGTAGAACAAAAACTGCTGGAGTGATGAGATGGGGTGGGACACCAACAGGTAATACTTACAGATATGCTTTCTCTGCAATATTTTTGAGTGTATCAGTAAAAAGCTAGGAGTGTACCTGTTCAATCCATCTAGCTTTCTCTGAATTCATGTTTTACCAAGTTTTACTTAGTTATGGGAGTGAATTCTCTAACTGGAATACTATAATTCATTTACTGTTTTCTGATCATGTTATGGTGCTTAGTTTATGCCTATCATGACTGAGCATCACTATAAAAAGCATATTCACTACTGTTTTATATATGGTCCATTTATAGCTTCAAATTGAGCTAATTGGATGTTAACAAGAACCACAGTACAATTACAGTCATGGGGTTCCAAGCTGGGGTCAAGTTCCCTACCACTCTAAGGGTATGATAAGAAAACAGTTTCATGAACCACCACTGCCCTCAGTCATTTAATCATATTACTGTAGTTGTTTCAGTCTTAATTGGTACTTGGAATGTCCTCCTGTAACTCAAAAGGAAATGTCACTGATGATGATGATGATGATGATGATAATGATTAGCTACTATTTGAATACAGTTTTTCAACCATTTGTGCACCTACCTTATAGCAATTTAATTTAGACCACCTTTCCCTAGTTTCTGTATGAAAATATCATGTGGAACTGTGTCAAAAGCCTTACGAAAATCACTATATATCATGTCTACTTCTTCCCTCCATCCACTAGGCCAAAAGGAAATTAGATTGTTTTGGCATGATAGGTCTTGACAAAGCTGTTACCTATCACCCTATTAACCTAAGGGTTTTAACAAATTGATTATTTAATCATTTGTTCCAGTATCATAGAATATCAGGGTTGGAAAGGACTTCAGAAGGTCATCTAGTCCAGCCCCCTGCTCAAAGCAGGACCAATCCCCAACTAAATCATCCAGGCCTGGTCTTTGTCAAGCCTGACCTTAAAAACCTCTAAGGAAGGAGATTCCACCACCTCGCTAGGTAACCCATTCCAGTGCTTCACCACCCTCCTAGTGAAAAAGTTTTTCCTAATATCCAACCTAAACCTCCCCCACTGCAACTTGAGACCATTACTTGAGACCTTGTTCTGTCATCTGCTACCACTGAGAACAATCTAGATCCATCCTCTTTAGAATCCCCTTTCAGGTAGTTAAAAGCAGCTATCAAATCCCCGCCCCATTCTTCTCTTCTGCAGACTAAATAATCCCAGTTCCCTCAGCCTCTCCTCATAAGTCATGTGCTCCAGCCCCCTAATCATTTTTGTTGCCCTCCGCTGGACTCTTTCCAATTTTTCCACATCCTTCTTGTAGTGTGGGGCCCAAAACTGGACACAGTACTCCAGATGAGGCCTCACCAATGTTGAATAGAGGGGAATGATCACATTCCTCGATCTGCTGGCAATGCCCCTACTTATACAGCCCAAAATGCCATTAGCCTTCTTGGCAATGGGACATCCTGTGGACTCATATCCAGCTTCTCATCCACTGTAACCTCTAGGTCCTTTTCTGCAGAACTGCTTCCTAGCCATTAGGTCCCTAGTCTGTAGCAGTGCAAAGGATTCTTCTGCCCTAAGTGCAGGGCTCTGCACTTGTCCTTGTTGAACCTCATCAGATTTCTTTTGGCTCAATCCTCTAATTTGTCTAGGTCCCTCTGTATCCTATCCCTACCCTCCAGTGTATCTACCATTCCTCCCAGTTTAGTGTCATCTGCAAACTTTCTGAGAGTGCAGTCCATGCCATCCTCCAGATCATTAATGAAGATATTGAACAAAACCTGCCCCAGGACTGACCCTTGGGGCATTCCACTTGAAACCATCTGCCAACTAGACATGGAGCCGTTGATCACTACCCGTTGAGCCCAACGATCTAGCCAGCTTTCTATCCACTTTATAGTCCATTCATCCAGCCCATACTTCTTTAACTTGCTGGTAAGAATACTGTGGGAGACCGTATCAAAAGCTTTGCTAAAGTGAAGGAATAACATCCACTGCTTTCCCCTCATCCACAGACCCAGTTATCTCATCATAGAAGGCGATTAGATTAGTCAGGCATGACTTGCCCTTGGTTAATCCATGCTGACTCTTCCTGATCACTTTCCTCTCCTCTAAGTGCTTCAGAATTGATTCCTTGAGGACCTGCTCCGTGATTTTTCCAGGGACTGAGGTGAGGCTGACTGGCCTGTAGTTCCCCAGATCCTCCTTCCTTTTTCAGAATATGGGCACTACATTAGCCTTTTTCCAGTCATCCGGGACCTCCCCCTATTGCCATGAGTTTTCAAAGATAATGGCCAATGGCTCTGCAATCACATCTGCCAACTCCTTTAGCACCCTCGGATGCAGCGCAGAACTTCCAGGTATTGAAATTTGGCTGACTGGTCTATAATTCCCTGGGTCCTCTTTGCTCCCTTTTATAAAGATAGGTACTATGTTTGCCCTTCTGTAGTCTTCTGGGACCTCACCTGACCTCCAGGGGTTCTCAAAGATAATTCCTAACAGTTCCTAGATTGGTTCAGCTAGTTTCTTAAATACCCTGGGTTAAATTTCATCAGGCCCTGCCAACTTAGATACATATAACCCATCTAAATATTCTTCAGCCTGTTCTTTTCCTAATATGGCTTGTATTCCTTCCTTGCTTGTTCTTATCAATTATGTTATGCATCTGGTCATAATTAATCTCTTTAGTGAACATTGAAGCAAATTAAGGATTAAACACCTTAGAGGCTGCTTGCTGTCATCTGTTATTAGCTCTCCTTCCCAACGAAGTGATGGACTTGCTCTTTTCTTCATTTTTTTCTTGCTGCTAATAGTATGTATAGAACCTCTTCTTATTGCGCTTTATGTCCCTTGTTAGGTGTGACTCATTTCATGCCTTAACCTCTTTGATTTTGTTCCAACATTCTTGTGCTGTTCTTTTGTATTCATCCATAGCAATTTGTCCATGTTTCCACATCTTGTAGGATTCCTTTTTTATTTTAGGTCATTAAATTGCTGCTGATGGAGCCATTTTGGCCCCTATTATTCCTTTTTTCCTTCACATTGGGATAATTTGCAATTCGGCCCTTAGTATTGTCTCTTTTAGAAACTGCCAGCTCTCCTGAATGCTTTTTTCCCTTAGATTTTCTTCCTATGGGACCTTATCTACCAGTTCTCTGAGTTTGTTAAAGTCTGCTTTTTTAAAGTCTATAATCCTTATTATGCTGTTCTTACTCTTTCCTTTCCTGAAAAACATGAAATCTATCATTTCAGAATTACTTTCAGCCACATTGCTTTCTACCTTCAGATTTGTACCGATCCCTCCTTGTTAAGTTAAATCTAAAATGGTACCCCCTGTTTACTTCCTCCACCTTCTGAAACAAGAAGTTGTCCCCACTACAATCTAAGAACTCAACAGCAATTATGTTTTGTCGTATTACTTTTCCAACAGATGTCTGGGTAGTTAAAGTCCCCCATTACTAAAATTCGTTCTAGAAATGCCTCATCCACCTCCTTCTCTTGATTTGGTTGTCTGTAGTAGACCTCTACCATGACATCATCCTGTTTTTCTTTCCCTTTTAGCTTTACGCGGATACTTTCAACTAGTCTGCCTCTCCATTTTTTGTGGACCTCAGAACAAGAATATATATTCTTGATGTATAATGCGAGCACCTCCTCCCTGCCTGTTCTTCCTGAACAAACTATACCCCTTACCAATATTTCAGTCATGAGATTTACCCCACCAAGTCTCGGTGATGCTAATTAAGTCATAGTTTACCTTGTGTACCAAGATTTCCAGTTCTTCCTATTTACTCCCCATGCTGCTTGCATTTGTGTATAGACATCTAAGATGTTGAGCAGATTCCCCCATTAAATTCCCTTTTATTGATTCTTTGACCCTATTGTAATTTTCCATTTCTCCTCTAAATATCTAGCCTTAGCTGAGGTCACCTTTTGTGTCCTTCAGACAAATATGGACAAAAGCTAATTATATCAGCAATATAAATTTAGCAGTTTTATGTATTTAATATTGTTTGCTATATTAACTCTCTTTTCAAATTACTGTTTAAGTATTCTATAAGCCACTGAATTTAAATGTGCAACATTTAGGCTACAATAGTTATTCTGGTAGTGCCAGTCAGGGCCTAAATGTTGGAAGTTTAAATGGAGGGCTTGTACAGTACTTTATAAAGCCTTTAGACATATCATAATTTTTCTCCCCTGAACAGTGCGGTTACTGAAGAACCCTGGGTAGTCTGTCATTCTAATACCAGCTGGGCTCTTTTTTCTCCATCCTTGCTGGTAGTGTTCTTGGACTGTGCTCCAGTTCTTCTTTGTCATTGATCTGTGGCATCAGTGCCAAGATATGCTGCCCCATGCAGAGTGTGCTTGGCAGCTGGAGGATCCAGATGCTAACCTGTGGAATGTGTTTTTCCAGCAGCAGCATATGAGACTGCTGGCTTCCTGGCTGGCCTTTTTCGGCCTTTTGGCTGATTGCATTCTTGGCTCTGGTGCCAGGTGTTAACTGACTGTGGAAATGGGACCCAGACAGCATCCTTTTGAATAACTTTTTTTTAATTCTTTTCCTAATGTGAGGCAACATTTTCTATAATTTTCTTTAAATATGATTCCCTGCTTATTTTTCTTAACCTACAAAATTTTTGTCATAATGGAAAAAGTGGTTTTCTTAATGCCTCATTTATATTTATTTGATCTTGGCAATTTAAAGCGCTGCACAATGTACTAGCATGGTATATTTGTTGTTTTCAACAACTCTCCTACAAAATAGCATTCTCCTTGTGCAGGAACTGAATGGCCTGCTTCTGTCACAATAGCCACCCTCTGTATGTGCTGCCCTTTTTTCCCCACCTTTAAAACTAGAGCTGGGTGCTCAGGCTCTACAGGACTCAAGAGTTTAGGTAGTTTAGTTAGTCATTTCATAAACTCACCCCACCCCATCTGCTGGCAAAAGCCATTTATGTTGTGAAAATAAAGTGAGATTTGGTGGTCTTGTGGTATTTCTGCAATTGGGGTGGGGGATGCTAGATATTGTGTTATTCCAGGTTGAATGAGTGTTTCCAGGAGGCATGATTAAAGTCAGAGAAAAATATAAACACACACGCAAATACTGTCAGCCACACACATCCCTGTTCAAAAGGTGAATGTGCTGAGAAGAAATTCTCCTGATAAACCATTACACTAGACTGACAGATACCATGACAAACAGCATGGTGTTGGGTAGTCCAAATACCACTAAATCCTTGAAGTAATGAACAAAACCACACTGACTTGCAACTTTGAACTCCATTTAATCAGGCAACAGGGAAAACAGAACAACCATGCCAGTGTTGTGGCTCTGTTGTCCTTTCTCCTGGAAACCCTGGATTTGTTTTTCCATACTGCCTAATTAAATGCCATATAAGTTGTCATATAAGATCGGCTTGTTTTCTTCAAGATGACCTAATTTAGCTGTGTTTGGCATGGTGGGCAGTTCAATGGTTTTGTCAATGTGCCTACATATTGTATTGATTATTTAGCTCTGGGATAGCATAGTAAACTAGAACATAATTCCCCTATGTCTCATGGTGTTCAGCATATTTTTCTGTTTCAGACAGATATTGAACTGTGTGATCTTTACTCACACTGACAGAGACATCCCTTGGGTAGGGCAAATCGGGCCAACCACTCCAGGCCCTGCGCTTTGGGGGGCCCCATGGGCCGGTGCAATTGCCCAGCATAGTTGGTCCTGGAAGACATAGGCGAGGGAACTAGGCATGCAGGGGATGCTGCAGTCCCCTCCATGCAACCAGGGTCTTGGCTGCTGTCCCACACAACTGGGACTCTGCCCAGTCGCCAATGCAAAGCGGGGCCCCCAAGCTGGCAGGGGCTGATTTGTCCTGGCCCCGCACCCTTTAGGGATGCTTGCATACAGACCCATCAATGGATCTCATGCCTGACCTGTAACGCCATTTTGAGTCCTCTGCTGTGTGAGAGTTAGTTAACATATATCATGTAAAGAGTTATTTCAATGCTATAAATCTGAAAATAGACTGCAATCACATCAGTTATATGGGGTGGCTTTGAGAGGCAATGCAGTTCTGTGACAGGATACCAGACTAGGAATTAAGAGACCTGGGTTCTTATCCCAGCTCTATCACTGATTAATTGTGTGACGTTGGGTGAGTCACTTGACACTTCAGAGCTCCAGTTTCCCTATCTGTAAAATGGGAGTAATAATTCTGAGCCATCTTTATAGAGTGCTTTGAAATCTAAAGAATATTCATTGTCCAAACCCATCTCCTTTTATAACTAAATCAGAATTTGAGCGAAATCATACCTTTCTAGGTGTGAGGATTACTGGATGTCTAATTGCCTAAATAATGATAATTTACAGGAGGTTCAGCAGGTCAGCCAGAAATTTAAATACTGGGGAATATGTGTGTGTGTGTGTGTGTATATGTATATCAATCAGTTAATTTGGGAAATGAAATGCATCATTTGTTAATTGTCTAAGAGTAAAATTATGCTGTGTGTGAGTATGACTTTAGATATTGTGACAAAGTTCCTCCTCTACCTTGGTGGGTCCTGCACTTATTGGCAGATTTTCTCACCTCAGTGATCTCCCCCCACAGTCTGGATCAACTCCTCCTGTGTTTGGTCAGGAGTTGAGAGGTTTGGGGGGAACCTGGGCCCACCCTCTACTCCGGGTTCCAGCCCAGGGCCCTATGGATTTGCAACTGTCTATAGTGCCTCTTGTAACAGCTGTGTGACAGCTACACCTCCCTGGGCTACTTCCCCATGGCCTCCTCCAAACACCTTCTTTATCCTCACCACAGGACCTTCCTCCTGGTGTCTGATAACACTTGTACTCCTTAGTCCTCTAGCAGCACACCCTCTCAGTCTCAGCTCCTTGTGTCTCTTGCTCCCAGCTCCTCACACGCACTTCCTCTCCTCTGGCTCCTCCCCATCTGACTGGAGAGAGCTCCTTTTAAAACCCAGGTGCCCTGATTAGCCTGCCTTCATTGGCTGCAGGTGTTCTAATCAGCCTGTTTTTCATAATTGGTTCTAGCAAGTTCTGACTACTCTAGTGCAGACCCTGCTCTGGTCACTCAGGGAACAGAAAACTACTCACCCAGTGACCAGTATATTTGCCCTCTACCAAACTCCTGCACCCCACTGACCTGGGTTTGTCACAATATCTAATATAACCAGAAAGTAATGAGCACTCTGAGAACCAGCAGAATGTCAAGAGAGTAACAGATCTACCTTCTGTTTGGGAAATGAACAAGTTTTCTTTGGAGATATTGTCAGTAAATGTTAGTTTTATTAACCTCAAATATTGAAATTCTGAGATTGTGAAGTTGCTTTTTTAGTTCAAACTACCCAGAAACCCACTGGCAGAAGATGAGAAAGCAGGTGAGAACTTGAGGATGGAGACAGGATTTTTCAAGAACTAAACAGGAAAGCCAACCAGTGGAAAGTACGGATATTGGCTGAATAGATCACATCCAGTTGTGCCTTCCAAGTTTTTATTGAAAATTAGGGATGACTAACCAACACTGAGGATCAAATTGTATTTTTATAGTCACTAAATCCTTTTTGGGAGGTAAGGATGGAGGCATGCAGGAATGGGAGTACGCAGAAGAATTCTATTTGACTCAGTCACTCTCAGATATAACCATGCTCTATACTTGCAGGGGAAACAAGCCTGAGAACACAAAACCCAGTTCTGGATTTTGAACTTCCTGAAGTTCAGAGTCAATTGGATTCAGGGTTTTGGTTTAAGCCATTTCCAGTCTGTGGATCTGTATGTGACTGAGTGGTAGTGTGACTCAGTGTAGAGGACTGAAGTCAGGTGGGGTCATTCTTAATGAAATACACTGAAGATGAATATATTGTTCTTCTCCTAACTCTACTGGCAGCTGCTCTTCTCTCTCCTCAGAAGAAAGAGTCTCCTCCTACAATTCCTTATGACCTCTGCTCCCACACCCCCATTCCAGTGCCACTGCTTCCTCCACGACAGTTCTCTCTGCTCCTTCAAAAAGTGCTTAAGTGGTACACAGACCTTGTGTTGTCCCTCTGCACAGGGATGAATTTCACCCTAAAGTAGTGGCTAAGTAAAGATTAGACAGTGGAGAAAATTGCAGTGGTTTTTGCTGAGACTAGATTTGTTATTGTTTCATGTATTGTTACCAAACACCATATACATTAGCAGAAGATATTTATAATCATATTAGTTCTTAACAACAAGTGTTATGAAGAAGGGTCTTTTTAGCCTGAAAGCATAGAATTTTATTTTATCCAATAAAATGTTGCATTATCTTTTTATATATATTGTGACAAAGTTGCTCCTTTGCCTTGGTGGGTGCTGTGCTTATTGGCAGATTTGCTCTCCTCAGAGATTCGCGACAGCCCTCAGTTTGGCTGCTTTTGCCGGTGGCTCAAACCTGCCATTCACTCAGCTAACCTCATCACTGGCCAGCTTGGGGAAAGGGAGGAGAACAATCCCCACAGTCTCTGCTGACCCACCTAGTGGGTCAGGGAATAGGCCAGGGACCTTCCCCTCTGGTGGGACCCATAGTCCAGGTCAACTCCTCCTGGATCAAATAGGGAGTTGGAGGTTTGGAGCAAACCCAGGCCTACCCTCTACTCTGGGTTCCAGCTCAGGGCCCTGTGAATAGCAGCTATCTACAGTGTTTCCTGCGACAGCTACAACTCCCTGAGCTACTTCCCCATGGCCTCCTCCCAACACCTTTTTCCTCACCCCAGGACCTTCCTCCTGATGCTTGATGATGCTTGTACTCCTCAGTCCTCCAGCCGTAAGCCTTCTCACTCTCAGCTCCTTGCACACCTCTTGCTCCCAACTCCTCACACACACCTCACTGACTGAAGTGAGGTCATGTCCTTTTTAAACCAGGTGCCCTGATTAGCCTGCCTGTCCTAATTGATTCTAGTAGCGTCTTAATTGGCTCCAGGTGTCTTAATTAGCCTGCCTGCCATAATTGGTTCCAGCAACTTTCTGATTGTTCTGGAACAGCCCATTATCTTACTCAGGGAACAGGGACCTGCTTAATCTGGGGCTAATGTATCTACTTTCAATCACTCTCCTCTAGCCCTCTGGCCTGACCCTGTCACTACATACATAAAAATAGCAGAAGATGCTGTTGAAAGGGAAGTAGCAGTGAGAATGGAGCAAATTAATCTGTGTGGGATGAATCACTCGATAATTGCCCTGTTCCCTCTGAAGCATCTAGCATTTGACCCTGTAAGAAAACAGAATACTAGCCTAGATGGACCATTAGTCTGACTCAGTATGGCTATTTTTATGTTCTCTAGTAAGAGTGCCAGATCCATGGCTGGTATAAATCAACATAGTTCCACTGAAGTCAAGTAACCACCATAATTTCTTCTTCTAAATTTAGGGAAAAACTGGGGTGGAATCCTGCTCTGATATATTATTTTGCATTGAAATCATGGAGGTTTGCAGTTTCACATTGGTTTCAGCAAGGAGTCAGTGGAGCTAAGCTGGCTTACACTAGCTGAGGTTGTGGCCCAATCAGAGCTAAGTGCAAAGCATTCTGTTATTAGTGAGCATCATAAGAGAATACAGAGCTGTTAAAGGTACTTTGAAAAGATAATCATTATGAGATATGGGTCCAAATCAGAATCCTGCATCCAAACATCCTCCCACATTTTGAAGCACGCCCAGCTCCAGATTTGAATGTTGTGGCTTGGGCCTGTTTGGTCCCTTTAAGAGGGAGCAGGGTCCAGTATACCTGTGACTGATTAGCTTCCTTCTAATTGTGCTTAAAAGGGGGCACCTGAGCCCTAGAAGGGAGGAGACTGGGTGAGTGGGAGATCTGGAAAACTGCCTGAGAGCAGACTTAAAGGACAAGTGACAGTTAGGCAGGAGAGACAGGGAAGCTGAAGAGAGCTGAAAGGAATGCAGGGAAGGAGACTGCCAGAGGTGCTAGTCTGCGGACTTTACCAAACTGGAGGGCCAATGAAGGGAGGCTGTAAAGGGCTAAAAGGTAAGAGACCAGTGGAGAGGCTATCCTGTTGACCTTCCTGAGACAGAAAGCCTGTGCTGGAGGTTGAAAAGGGCTGAGGGCTAGGAGGGGCTAGCGTGATGATCTTCATGATCTGGAGAGCCAGAGCCAGGAGCCTGAAAAGACCTGAGTCATTGCATTGTATTTGGGTAGAAAACTCATGAGACCAGTCATGCTCAGGTGGATGGTCTAGAGACTGGGGCCTTGGAACCCAGGGCAGAAAGGAACTGGGAACAGAGTTCTGGTAAACTCATGGGTGGGTGACCTGAAGTAATGTCCTTGGTAGGGGAATGGAAGTCACTGTGTTTTTCTATGTTTCACTGTGGGAACTGGGAGAATGGTTTTCCCACACGTATTCTACAGAATATTGTGTGTGCCATGCATAAATTATGCCCCGGGGTGGGACTTTGAACTGGGCAGTGAGTGAGACTGTGCTCTTTTTAAGGCTGGACTGAGGGGAAACTGAAGCAGGTGGGTTTGTCATACCACAGCCTGTCTCTGGAGCAGCTGCTTTGACAGGTCCCATCTGTAATGATAACTGATGACTTTGGGATCATTTTGGATTGGGTTTCATCACATGCTCAGTAAGACTGTACCTGTCCTGGTTACTGTAGCGCTACA
This sequence comes from Gopherus flavomarginatus, assembly GCF_025201925.1. NCBI lineage: Eukaryota > Metazoa > Chordata > Testudines > Testudinidae > Gopherus > Gopherus flavomarginatus. The sequence continues at coordinate 167,360,446 of NC_066617.1, read as the reverse complement.
GCGGCCACTCAAGACAGCTGCCATAAGATTGCCTAGAAGACTTAACTGGAACCAGTCTGCTATTATTCAGCTTGATAAGTAATCAGAAAACGTCTCAGGATTAGTTTTAAGATCAGATCCTGTTTCCACTGAAGCCAGTCAGAGTTTTGCCAGTATTAGGTCCATAAAAGGTGATCAGTGAATAAGAAGTTACTTAAAAAAATTATCCAATTTGTACTGTTGGAACAGTACATATAACACTTAAACAATCTTAATGATAGCTGTTAAATTTATAAAATCTTTGTTTTTAATGTCATGGACATGTTGGAATTGATTTTGAAATTGATAGTTATTCAACTGTGGTTTTCATTTTCAGATACTGTGCTATATTAATTTAGTTGACTTCTTTGACATGTTATCCAAATTAAGTTTAAGTACACAATGTTCTGAGTCATTCTGGAAAGTAAATTGTGATAAAACTTTGTTGTGATTAATTGTTTTTAACATAACATACTGGGCACATTAAGGAGAACTATTCAGATGGATTGTCCAAAAATGTGAAAAAATTGCAGTGAATCTCCTGTATCTCATTTTACCAACATTAGCCATTGTGCAACCAATGGGATATGTAAATGTACCTTCATCTTGTTAGGGGAATGCATATTAAGATTAGTCTACATGTGTCTTAATTGTCAATATGTAAAACAGTTACTCCAAAAATAGTTATGTACCAAGAATATTTATGTTGATCTTTATAGTGCCATTCAACTTTGTGGTTTTTTTAAATCTCTTTACATTACTTGTAAGTAGGGCAGTCCTTTATATACAAACTGAATTTTACCCACATTTTGCCTTCAGTAGTCCAAATATGGTCTGTGTTTGGTTCAGTGTATCTCCAGTGGTTCCTTATTGGGGATGAACAGATAGTCTTTTTAGGAGGAAAAAAGAGCTGACCCCCTACAAGAGTCAGCACATTTAATTTATGTATTGAAAAAGGAAACAAGCTTTTTCTCTATCGTGTTGGACCCTAGCTTTTCTTGAGTAACCATGGAATCTCACTGCTGTTACCCAGTCCTTGCTCTCACTACCCCTTTCTACCGCTTGTTGCCCCCTTTTTTGCACTGTGTCTAAAATTAAGTTGCCATCTCTTTGGGGCCAGAGCCAATATCTTCTTCCTTGCACTAGAAAGCAACTGGCACATTTTGAGGTTCAATAAGTGTAATAACAATGAATGATAGGTGTATGTTCTGAGAATCATGTTTGTTTTATCCAGAGTTTGAAAATGAGTTTTTTGTGTGTGTGTGTTGTCATGTATGCATTTACTTTATTTCCTTTTATTTTGCATGTGACAAAGAAACAGTTCAGAATTTTACCAACTTTCTCATGGGCTCAAATATATCACTGGAATCCAATATTACAAGGAAGAAGCCGGAATCTGGTAAGATTAATTATGAAGACCATGTCACAGTTCCTCACAAATGAGGTTAGTGATAAAATTGCCTTTTTAGATGACAAAAAACAAAACAAAACATATTATATCTGCTGAAGTAGATAAAATAGGATCTCTCATTTCTCATCAGAAAAATATGTCCTCATGGCTCAGGAGACTGGTGATAGAATAAAGAAATTTACACTTCTAGATCATCAGCTGGGGACCAAATGTTGTTACCATTTGATGGTTGTTTGGCAAGCTGTGTGATCAAGAAGCCAGATTACAAAAACACCATCACAGTTGGTACTGATTGGCACTCTTGTTGGATGTCTCAGGAGAGACCCAAGGATGAAATGGGTCTAAATTAGACTAAATTACCATCTAACCCATAAGGATACACACTACAGACTAAGGTTGAGGACAATTAGAAAGGCAGTACAAGGAAGCTTGCACTTCCTCTGTGTGTGCTGTCTCTGTCCAGGGCTGTCAATTTGGCAATTTTCACAAGAATTAAATTCCCATGAACTTTCTATATTTTTTAAAGCATTCATATTGTCAAAATAATAATCACTCTGTTCATGCTTTAATTGAGTTTTTTGTGGCCCACCCAGCAAATTACTTTTTATCAAGCTAATTGTATTCCAATAAGCATATTAGGAATTGCATGCTTTTAATGAAAAGTAATATATACATGGTATCATTCTGCCTTCACTATAAGAACCCATATTAACTGCTGCTTTGGCGTTTCTGTTAACTAGCATTTAATCTGGAAAAAAAAAAGCATCTCTCTGAAGCTGTGCATGAATTTACTTTTATGCTCTTACTGATGTTTTTGAAAGGCTTTTCCTTTTGAATCCTGTCTGATGTTAAAACTTCAAAGAATGTGTGCAAATAAAAGCCTCCTAAACTAATTATAAACTGTGGTGTGTTCATAATCCTGAGATAGAACACTGGCACTTAATTTGCTTGTAAAAAAAGAGAAACAGGGCTTACAAAATCGAGCCATATTGGCCATTCAGTTTAGGGAAGTTTGCACTGCCCATTCTGTACCTCTTCCATAACTAAACTATTTAAGTCTTCCTTAAAATTTGTTAAAAATAAAATAATCATTTAGTATTTTTGGGTGATTCCAGCTTTGTCATGAGCAGAGATGCAAGGTAGTTAAAAAAAAATACAATATTGATGGGATTTGGGAATAGGACACTTAATTGCAGAATTCCAAATGTTCTCAGCTGGTGGTTATCCTTTGGAAGAAAAAATATCCAGTTGTGCCTACAGGAATGTTCTTCTTGACAAAAGTAACTGTGTACACTAAATGAATCTCTGAAGCATTTGTGTAACCTGTCAAAGAAAGGAGCGGTTCAAATGGACTGTCTTGGCTGCCTTGCTTTGATAAAGGCATGGTTTAATCCTGCAGGCATGCACTTTTCCTGCAGAGAATTTAAGGTCAATAAGTAACTTGGTTCAGGATCTCCCTTTCTGTGCTTCTGCTCTTCTGAATGCTGAAGCACATGCCATAAAATTTTTGTTTGTGAAGTCAAAATAAAGCTGTTAGCCCTGTTTCTCTTTCTGATTACATGGTTTGTGGTTAAACGGTTAAACAGTACTGTCTTGTAATATTTATACAGTAGCTACAGCACCTGGCCGTCGGCATCCTCCCTTAGCACCTGCCAAGCCCACACAAGTGCGAAGAAAACCATTGCCTCCAAACACAGTGACTGGTAAACCAGGGAGTGCAGGTATTTCAGCCTTTTCATTTTCAGTTTTAATGCTTTTGGTTGCTGTGATGTGCTGAATAGGCTTAACCCCTGTTGAATTGAGCGCAGTCAGAGCATCACGGGGTCAGGTCCATTTTTGTTAGCTAAGGCAAGTTCTGCAACGTTCCCACTTGAATTTCCTTGGATATCTGTTTTATGCATACAAAGGCTGGATCTGATGAAGCACAGGCTGAATGTGGCTTGCACTTAAGCTACTCTCCTGAGATGAGCACGTCTAATGCTCTTTTGCCTTCACACACCAGTCCAGTTCCTTCTCTAACCAGATTTCAGTATAATCAGTCCTACTGGTGCAGATGAAAGCATAATGGAGTGATGCAAGTTGTCAATATTTCCTTTTAAAAGCTTTACAGTAGATAATTTTATGACCAATAATAGCATTTACAGTTATCACATGCATGCCTCAGAAAGAGGTAATAAAACATCATGCCTCAGGATATATCTGTAACTGATTATCTGTAAGAACCAGGAAGGGAAAAATGGTGTCCAACATATGCAGCATTACAGAATTTTCAGGGGAATTCGACCCATAAAAAATCAGGGTTGAGATTTGCAAAGCAGTTCAGTGGATTAACCACACATCTTCTACTGAAAATTAATGAAAAGTGTGTGGCTAAATCCTCTGCTCTGCTTTGAAAATTGCAGCTCAGTTGTTTACTACTATTACTGGAGGCAGGAAATCAGACTCATAAGACAGATTGTCTGTTCTAGTATTAATAATACTTTTGTGATTCCAGTATTCCTGTTGATATAAAAAGAACAGGAGTACTTGTGGCACCTTAGAGACTAACAAATGTATTTGAGCATAAGCTTTTGTGGGCTAAAATCCACTTCATCGGATGCATGCAATGGAAAATACAGTAGGAAGATATATATACACAGAGGACATGAAAAATTGGCGTTGCCATACTAACTATAATAAGGGTAATCAGTTAAGGTGGGCTATTATCAGCAGGAGGGAAAAAAAACATTTGTAGTGATAAAATATAAAGTCAGACAAAATATGAGGATAGTTACTGAACTTCTTCCAAGCAAAACTGTACTTCATGATTTATTATTCTAAAAGAATAGTAATACAGGCGAGTCTCATCTTACACTGGGGTTACGTTCTGCTGTCAGCGCATGAGGCAAAAATCGCGTATAGTCAAAATTACATTGAGTGTAATGACTGGTGGAATCGCCCACCCTACAGGTACAGTAAAATTGTTGTGGGTTTTTTTGCTGACCGCGCAAAGCTGAATTTGTGCATGTTAAACGCGCATAAGATGAAACTCACCTGTACTATGCATTATTAGACAATCTTGAGCCTGCATCCAATAACTGTATTGCAATTCTCTAATTCTGTTTAGACCAAACTGCAGAAATACTTCTTATGTTAAACTGTAGCATATATCACAAATATTTGCATTTTCTAAGTTTGATTTTACTGAAATAAAATCCATTACTACGGACAACATTAGATTTAGTTCTGTGGTTTTGTGACTTACTGCAAAATTGTGTTAAATGAAAACCTGGGTTATGTTTGTAATAGGTCACTGGTTTATAAATAAAAGAGATAAATTAAGAATGGCCAAGCCTCATTGTTATTTCCAGGGTCTGATGTATTGATACATGCATATTACTTTTTGTGTGGCTGTAACTACTCATGAGTGTGAAAGGCTGCTAGGTCTGACCAGAGGCAGGCAAATGTGATGCAAATGTATCCCAGTCAGATCTTCTAATTCACCTCAGTTTTGGCTTCTGATGTTAATTCTAGGATAGAGATTGCCAGTTGTGCAAGCTGGTGTGCGCCGGGCACTGTATTCAGCAGAGGAACTCACTTTGTGGAGTCATTAACCAGTTTGCCCCAGGTCTCCAGTATTGAAATGTTGGTATTGCGTCAAACTATTGCATTACCTGTTTCTCCTCTTACCACACACAAGAACAAATGCACATGAAATGTTGTGGGCCTGTTTTCCCCCTTGACATGACAGTAGTTCCAGGTGTGAGTTAATGCTGTTAGTTGATTAATATATTTTTAAATTTATGTTGTAACTGGAACATATTGGGGCAATTTCATCCTTGGTGTGATTCCATTGATTTAATGGACTCAGGCCAGGGATGAATTGGGTCCAGGTTCTGCTCATTGTTACACTAGTGCAGTGGTCCCCAAACTGTGGGGTGTGCCCTCCTGGCGGGAGGCAACAGAGGAACATTCGTGGACCACATCGTGGGGCCCTGGCCAGCCCCCACAAGGGGCGCAGGGAGGGAGCACCACCCAGCCTCACTCTGCGCTCAACCCAGCTCCGTCCCCATACACAGCTCCAATCCACCCTATGCTCCACCCCCAGCCCAGCTCTTCCCTCATTCCCTCTCTGCCTCCAGCCCCAGCTCCTCCACCATCCCTTCAGCCCAAGCTCCTCTGCTGAGGAAACCTTGATTGTGCAGTAATGGAGGAGAGTACAGATAGATTCCATTGCTGGTAAGTGGGGGCATGACAGGGAAAGTTTGGGCACCAATGAACTAGTGTAAATCTGGAGAGACTTCTCTCATATCCAAGAATTACTTCACATTTGCACTTTTCTTCATTAGATCTCTGATAGATCTACCAGTGTTTCATATTTTCATCCTCTTTTCCCATAACTTAAGGGCCAGTTTACATATTAGCTAGTAACTATCATAGAATCCTGGACTTTAAAAGACAAAATAAACCAATTAGCTCATCCAGGCCATCTCTCAGGGCCAGGATTTTCTTCCATCATACATTTCCTAATGTTTTTTCCAGTTTAGTTTTCAGTGTCCCAAATCATGAAGCTTCTACCAATTCTCTTCAGAGACTATTCCACAGCCTTAATTAATTATGCATTGATTTTTCCCTTCCATAATTTTCTCCCATAGTTCTTTCTTGTACCACCATTGGAAATTCTTATTAGTAACATATTATATACAAGCTGAGCATTATGGGAGGAGTTATTGCTTAGCCATTCAAAATCTCCAGAAAGGAAGTAAAAGATTTCTATAAACATCCTGAAATTTGATGGCAAGAATGAAAGCCTTACTGGAATTTCCATTTCTGTCCTTATGTCTGATTGACCAAAGCCACTGTCTGTTTGGAAGCGATGTTCTTGTGTATCATACAGAGCTGGGCAAATAACAGATATTTTGCAATTCAGAAAAATAAAAAATTGTGTTTCAGATCAAATTGAAATTTTTTTATTTAATTTTTGGCAAATTGAAAAGTCAAAGTCAATTTTGTTTTGGGTTCAATGAAGAGTTAGGTTTCTATTTAGAGCATTTTTTTAATGTGTGTTGTCCCTGCCTGCAGGTATATGGGATCTTGGGGAGCAATTACCACACAGGTGGGGTGCCAATTAATTTCTTTATTAAAGGGAAAAGGAAGTGGTGGGAATTTAACAATGAAATGCAATGGGATGGGGTGTATAAGGTGTTTACAATAGACAATGATGGGGGGGTTCTTATTGAACAGTGTAGGGAGTTTTAACAGTGGGGTACAGTAAGTGGGGTTCAGCACAATGGGATACAGTACAGTCAATAAGCAACTTAACTTTATATAGGAACAACTCTAGATACAGTGTGGAATGCAAAACTTACCCAAAAGAAAATGCAAAATAAAATGGTAGCTTCTATATAAAAATGATATACAAAGTATATTAGAGAAATGGTGGCAACTAATGGGGTGTTATAACCACAAGTAAAATGTGAGTCACAGTGCAATAATACAATATGGGTGATAAGTGAAATTATGCAATGTAGAAAATTACTGACTTAATTTGTGAGGCTGTGATAGCAAGAGTGTACCTAAAAGCTGGGTCAAGAAACAGGAGGAGGGAGGGGAGTGAGTGATTAGTGGTATCTGATGAGAGGAGAGTGCAGCTGCAAGCAGCGAGAGACTCTGAAGCCCAGAGCAGTCTTCAGGAGCCTGCGGGCTGGAGGTACGGGAGACAAGAGCAGCTGGAGCGCACTTAAGCGGAGTCTGGGAGCAGCAAGAGGGGAGGGCACTGAACGTGTAAGCGATGGGAAGGCACGTGGAGAATGGGGGAGACGGCTGAGGGAAGAAGCAGGTTGCAGCAGCGGAGAGCACTTCAGGGAAGTTGCGGAGCAGCGGGGTGAAGACAAACGGAGCAGTGTGATGGTGATCTTCGGTAGGGGAGGGGCAGCGGAGGAGCGGGGGCACGAACACAGGGGATACAGGGAGAGGCAGCAGAGAGGTGTAAAGAAGGGCTAGAGGGACACCCAAAAAAAAAAAGGAAAGAAGCGGCAAAGGGTTTGGGAATTTACACAAGGGGTTGGGGGGAAGCAGCAAGGGGTTACCACAGGGAGACACGGAGAAGTGCACAGATGGGGAGATTGGAGCAGGGGAAAAACAGACACGGGAAAGTTCAGGGAGAGATTGGGACAGCGGGAAGATGAATTCAAGCAGTAAAAACCTTATCTATCCTCTAACTTAATCAAATTTATATAAATTACAAGCAGCTTATACAAAGTAGTAAAACAGGTACAGAATACAACTAGGCAATGGCTTTTTAAATCTATCTTAATCAACGACTAGGCAAAACAACAAATATCACAATTCTAAGCAAACTATAACAAGCAACTATACAGAGCAACAAAACAGCAAACTATAACAAGGCAGGTGAAACTTACAAGCTCTACGATCTTAGCAAACTATGACTTATTAAACTAAAAAGCAAAACCTACGGTGCACCTTATGCTATGGGGAAGTTACAGAGGGCAGAATGGTATGTGCCCAGGATACAGCTCCCAAGGAAGCCAAGGGATGGTGGCTGCAGCAGTGGATACAGCTGAAAGCAGGGAGCAGAGCTTAGCAGCGCACAAGCTTATTTTTAGCAGCAAAGCGCCGTGGAGTTTAAGAGAGGTTTTAAGACACAGACCAAGGTTTAGCTTGAGTCTGTGTGCTAGGGAAACAGAGCCAGCAGCTAAAGTAATAAAATAAAAGTATGGAAAGTTTCACAGAGGGCTTCTTACCAGTCCCCAAGGCAGCAGCAAAGGCAGAAGCAGCAGCAACATCAGAAGAAGCAAGGAGGGCTCGGTACTGTCTCGATAATCAGGAGATCTCTCAGGCAGCAATTCGTTCTTCGTGGGGGGGGGTTTAAAAACCGAGGATATGCTCAAAAATAAAACGAGAGTGGAGAAAGGACCCCCCAGAACCCCTGGCTGATCAGACCAGGCAGCAATGCAGGAACCTTTCTGATGTTTGTTTCAAAAATGTCTGTTTTTAATGGCAAACTTAGGCAGTTTCCCGCCAGTAATCCTGATAGGCTCCCTCTGTCACAAGGGAGGAGGCACAGGAAAAAAACTGCAGGTGAGCACAGAGACATGCCTGGGCAGAGTTCTGTGCAATAGGTGACTCAAAAGCACATGAGGCCTATGACTCATGCCCAGGATCTTAAAAACACAATAGGTCTTGCAGCTCTGGATATTGCCTGCCCTACACCAAGCCCAGGTTCAACAAGGTGATAACAGGACTAACCCTTTGAACAGGCAGTGGTCCCACTTAGCACGCAACACAAGTGGCCATCCCTTTGAGAAGGGCAATGGCTCTTGGTAAACAACTTAAGGGGCCCTCCCTTTGAGAAGGGCAGTGGCCCTGGTAAACAACTTAACAGCCAGGGAGGGGTGACCACAGGAGGAGAACAAAAACAAAATGGAGTATGGGGACAGCTGTAAGAAACAAAATGGAGTAGGGGGATAGCTGTAACAGACGTGTGTGTGACGGGATCCCTGGGGTGCAGCCTGGGACTGTGGGACCACTTTGCCCCCTTAACTTTCTCCAGCCTGGGCTGTCTCTCACAATGCCTTGCTAATGATCAGCAGCAAACCTCTCCAGGTGCTGCTATAACTCAGCACAACTGCATATGGAGACCCCACACCCAGCTATATTGCATGAATACTCCCAGAGCCACTCATGAACCACACAGAAAAAGACATCAGAGACTAATCCCTCCAGCTCCCAGCACTGTACCTCAGGAATATACCATTTTACCCTGCTCAAGATGGGCAATGCAAATTTATTAATTGACTCACCACTTCATCAATGGAAAGTGGATATACACCAGCCTTTGCAAAACCTGAGCAGATTTACCACACATTTCATAAAAACTCACTGGTAAAGATCAACAGTTACACAAATTTATTGACTATAAAAGGTAGATTTTAAGTGATAGGCAAAAAGTCAGAGTTAGTTACCAAAAGAAATAAAATATAAACACGCAGTGTAAACTCTCAACCCCATAAGACTGGGCAACAACTAGACTAAACAGTTTTTCTCACCGCACTGGATATTGCAGTCCATAGTAAACAGATTTCATCCTTAAAATCTGGGCCAGTCCCCTCAGTTGGAGTCTTCAGTCTCCTTCTCAGTGTCTTTTTCCTTGCAGTATAGGTAGGGGCAGGAAAAAAGGCACAGCATATGGCCACTGTGTCTGTTTTATAAGCTCAGTCCCATGTGCTTGGGGAACACAAGTCCAAGCATGTCTGGGTGCATTGCCTAGTCTCCAGGCAAGGTTGAACAATTCCCCCGGTGAGGCCTCATGCAGGTGAGTCATTGCATTGTAGCTCCCTTGCTGGACAATATTTGTTGATGGATGGATTGATACCCTGCTCAAGTGTTGGTTACTTTCCTTGCTGTTGCCTCTGGGAAGCTAATATCTGGCTGATTACAGCATGTTTTAGTGACAACCATACAACACAATTCTCATAACTTCATATGCATTAATGATATACATATATGGATAGAGAAATGACTTTTAGTAGATCATAACCTTTCCCCTGATACCTTACCAGGCATGCTTTATATGTAAGATCACGATTATATAAAAATGAGGATTATGGGGGCTCCAAGATGCTCCCCCAAGGTATAGAATGTTACCGTGTGTTTATAAAATTATAGAAAGTTTTGAAATGAAATCATTTTGAACCAAAAAAAGTGAAATGTTTCTTTTGGGGGGATTTTTTTTTGTTTTTACTGTAAATTTGGCAAAATTGATTTGAATTTGCAAAATGTTTCAATGTTGGAAAATCTGCATTTATCAACAAAAAAATGTTTGGTGTGAAAAATATTGAGACACTATCTCTAGTGTCATGATAAGCAGGTAGCAGGCTTAAATTATATAGTATTTGAACTCTTTGAGATTTGCCATGCAATATTTGTTAAAAAATATCTGACCTTTTTCAAATGTAGTTTTGGACTTCCACTTACTTTTTGAAAACAAACTACAGTAGAACTGCAGAGTTACAAACACCTCGGGAATGGAGGTTGTTCATAACTCTGAAATGTTCATAACTCTGAACAAAACGTTATGGTTGTTCTTTCAAAAGTTTACAGCTGAACATTGACTTAATACAGATTTGAAACTTTACTGTGCAGAAGAAAAATGTTGTTCCTCCCCTTTTTTTTGTAGTTTATGTTTAGCACAGTACTGTATTGCCTTTTGGGGGTATGGGGAGGGGGGGTCTCTGCTGCTGCATGGTTGCATATTTCTGATTCCAAATGAGGTGTGTGGTTGACTGGTCAGGTTGTAATTCTGGTGTTTGTACCTCTGACGTTCTACTGTAGAAATATTTTGCCGCAAACCATCCACCTCTTCACCTAATACTTGTCTTCATCATTTAATTGATACCAGGTAGGGTGCCCAGACGTCCCGATTTTATTGAGACTGTCCCGATATTTGCTTGTTTGTCCCGCATCTCGACCGATGTTCGGTAGGGACATGGGACAAACAAGAAATTTTGCGCTCCGCTCCAGCACAAAGGCGGAGCCCGGAGGGGCTCTTGTCTTGCCCCGACTCTGCCTCTTCCTTCCCCCATTGGATCTCTCCCCAAATCCCTGCCCCCTGCCCTGCCCCCTCACTGCCCCATTGGATCCTGAGCCGGGCCTGGGGAGGAGACGCCCCTCCGTGTGCAGCAGCCTGGGCATCCCTAAGTTGCACATGGGCCATGACCGGGGCCAGGAGCGCAGTGAGGAGACTGCTCCAGCCCTGTAGCCTGTGGGGCAGTGCGATGGGTCTGGCGGCAGCACGGAGCAGGCAGGGGCCAGGTCAGCGGCGTGGGGGCATGGGCCGGAGACACGGTGGGGCGGAGAGGGACTGTGGGGGGGAGTGTCCCAGGCGGGGTGGAGCGGAGCAGCCCCTGCTGCTGCGAGGCCGGGACAATGGAGCCCGGGAGCGGCTGGGCTGGGAGCTGCAGGAGGGGCCCGGTCGAGCGCAGCGGCAGGAGGGCGGGGCAGTACCTGCAGGGGCAGCCCCGGGTCTGGCCTGGGGAACCAGCTCCCTGTATTTGCCCATGGGTGGGGATGGGGGGGCAGCAACTGCCCTCATGGGGACTCTGATGGGGCTTCACCTCCTGCCATGTGTGCGCTGCCCCATAGGGCGAGCTGTAGGGAAACCCCACCCTGGGGTGGAGGCAGTGGCAGCCCTGTTCATTCCCCTGAGGGACCCAAGCAGGACGGGGGGGCTGGGGCATGCTGCTTCCACTCTGGGGCTGCCCACGGGATTGCACCAGCTGGGCAGCTTCCCCTACGGGGGGAGGTGGAGACGAGTCGAGCTGGTGCCGGGGTGGGGAAGCTGCGGCGGCCTTTTTTTTTTTTTTTTCCTCCACCGCCCCCCACTCCTCTCCGCGTCCCAATATTTCAGTTTTGTCATCTGGTCACCCTAATACCAGGAGAGAATAAAAACAATATCCTATGATCTAAAATAATTAAAAATGTCAGGTAATTTAGTCATTTATTTTCAATGGAGAATAATAGCGCTACTCATCAACGCCTTCTCAAGATCGATATTGCTTACTGTAAAAAAGAGTCTGTCCAGCCCGGAATAAAACCAGTCTACCCAGCTATAGATTGTACAAAATATTGGGAAGAACTAATGAAAGTCATGTTGTTTGTCTTGAATGGATTTAGAACTGCCCTAGGAAGTACTGTAACAAACTTTTTAGGGTTCCATTGTTCAGCTCTATAAATTCAGCTGTATTGCTGGCTGTCTCTATTTACATCCATAGTCCTCCTTCATACTATGGACTTGGTAATGTGCCCACCATGTTGAGTATGCAAGTGAAAGGAACTTAAAAACAGTATTACAGTGGAAGAGTCCAAGTCTCAGTTAATGAATTTAGCTCTCTCATCATGTACCTTCTTCCACATAGGAATTGCCTTGAAGTCACGAGCTCCACCTTCTCCCACGACTATTGTAGCTAAATCTACTGGACCAACCATATCTCTGAAGATGGAAACGCCAAGAAAGAAGCCAACAGTTTCTGCTTCTCCAGAGGACTACGGTAAGCATGTTAGGAGCAGGTTTGTTTTATCTTTGTTTGTTTTTATCTAAAGTTCATGGAGCTCCTGTATTAAAGTTCCATGCAATTCAACTACTTGATTGTATCAGTCACTTAAATTTTTGTTGCATCCTTTCCCCAAGCACTTGTGTTTATGTTATCTATTTAATATAAGATCTCACTTACACCACTTCTGCACTAGTGTAACTCCATTGAATTCAACTGACTTACTCCTGATTTGCATCTATGTGAGATCAGAATAAGGCCCTTTGTCTTCCGAGAAGTCTGTACATGCCTCACACACTTTTGATACTTACTACAGAGGCCACTTGAACTGTGTTGAGGAACCACAAGATGTATATATCCACCTAGTTACTCTGATAATCCAGCCCCTCTGCATATAAGAAGTAATATGAGATGGGTACAAGCCTCTAGATCTGGTTTTTTAACTCATCTGAGTTTGGGAAAATAAGAGCTGCATCACTTGGAAAGTTGTATAAAGCACTAGTGTACGCTGAAATAATTTAGGGACCTGAGATTAAAAAGAGACAGATGCAGAGTGCTTTTCTTAATTTTATATAATTTAATATAAAATTTTTATTCAAATCTCTTCAGATTTATCAGGCTGAAATATACCTTTGAATGATTTCCCACTTGTGATTGCCATGGTGCCATATGCTTTGATGGAAGCATGGTCAGCATCTAAGTGCAGAATTTGGTCCATTTTGTTTGCCATAATTAATATTTAATTATGAAATATTAACTTCATGAGTCCTATTTTGCTTTTTCATGTACTTCCACTGCCTTCCAGTATACTTGCACTTCACTTTTATTGATTTTAATGGGAGTTGCATGCTGGGAAGACAGAATTTGGCCCCTGTTTGCCATTTTGATTGTGGAAGCTCTACTGAATCAATGTAATAGTCTAATGTGCTTATGGAGTAATTGGTAGAGACCATGAGTTAAAAGGTGGAGAGTCAATGTGATGCAAAAAGATGCTTTGTTGGAGCTTTAAAGAGAAGTGTGGATATTCTGCATGGGCTGGATTCAACAGCAATAATGAGCTCATCATTTGGGTAATGATTATCCTGGTTTTGGCAGAGAAGCTAGGCTTTTATTTTCCATCACAGCCAAGTTCAGCTGACTACTAGGAGAAAGCAAAAATGACAGCAAGCATGCACCACAGAGAGGTAATTTAGAATGGCAGATGAAATATGAGGTGTTGTCATTTTTATATTGTAACTTGATGCTTTTCTGAGAATTTTATTGTGACTGTGTCTTCCTTAGTTAATACAACTGTCTTCAGCTCGAATCCTACATCAGAGACTGATTCTCTGGGCAAACAACGGTTCACAGGTATGACTGTAATGGCTACATTCCTTGATTATTAAGTCAGTTTTCATATATTTCCCCATCTATATATATCTGTAGAGTGTTGGACTCGTCAGTAGTGCACCTCCTCATGACCAGGAATGGTGTAGCAGTTCTCTCCCATTCTGGCATTCCTTGCCAGTAGCCACTCTGGTCCTTTGGTGATCCATCTCTTCCCGTGATTTGGCTCTTCAGCCAGGTGATGATTTAAGTTCACCTCTTCTATGGTGTAACGGAGCGGGATTCACCCCTGTGGCGCATCCTGCTGGTCGTCCAGGGAATTAGCATCTCCAGCCTTTGGAGTGCCCTCTGCAGGCTGGTGTCCCGCTTGCTGCTGGGCCTGAGTCCCTCCTGGACCCCAGTGCCCCTTTCAGGTCAGGGTGCTGCCTTCTGGTAGTATCCCCACAGATCTGGGTCTCCCCTCGGCGGGGAACCCCCACTCTCTATCCCCACCTCACCTCAGTCTATGGCTACTGCCAGTCTCAATCTAGCCCCTGTTCACTGGGGCGGACTACAATGTAAATGCCACTCATCACTGGCAAGGGGGGTTTGGACCTGGTGCTTCTGTCTGCCCTTGAGCTGCCCTCTGCAAACGCAATATTTTTATTTGGCTTTTAACAAGGGCCTGCAGCCTTGGGGATTTCTAGGACAGTGCTCTGGTCTTCCCCCAGCCCTGCTCCAGTCTTGGTACCCTGCTTAGCTCCTAGCAGCCAGGCCCATCCCTCTCCACATCTAGAGAGAGAATATCTGTGTGCTCCTGGCCCATTGCCCTCTTATAAGGGCCATCTGGGCCCTGATTGGGGTGTGGCCACATCTGTGGCTGGTCCCCCAGTCAGCCGAGGATTGCTGCTTTTCCTAGCAGCAGCCCTCTCGCAGTCCCAGCCCTCTCCCAGGGCTGATTTCAAGCCCTTCAGGGCAGGAGCAGGTGGCCACCCCACTACATATGGTAACAGAACAGTCGAGCAATTTATCAGGTCTTCAGACACAACTCTGGGTCCCATGGTTGTCGCTTCCTTTTCTCAGGACTTTCCAGCATCCCTCCCCACTTCTCTGGCTTAATGTTTGCTCAGCAGTGGCTGGTAAGGGAACCTGGGCTCTCCCGCTACACCACATTCTAGCTCAGTGACCCTGTAACCGGCAGTAAGGAATCCTCGATCCAGCTCTTTGCTGGTCTTTCCTTGGACTTCTTCCTTTCTCAGGCCTTCAGCCCCGCAACTGTCTGGGCTCACCCTTCTTTCAGGGCCAGAATCCCCCTCACCGAAATCCCAAAGTAAAAGTAGAAACTTAAACACCATTCTGCCCTCCTCTGGCTCTTTCCACTCTTTGATCCCAGGCCAGGTCTACAATAGGATTTATAGGTGGATTACCAATGCTGGCAGGAGAATCCTTCCCATCAGCGTAGGTCATGTCTAACCTCAAGCGGTACAGCTGTGCCGCTGTAGTGTTCTAAGTGTAGACAAGCCACCAGAGAATAACTGCAGAGTACCTGCCTGTTTTCTTGCAACCCTATTCTACCACAGCTTCCCGTCTTTATACTAACGCCCATCTCCTCCCCCATCAGTAATTGGTAGAGCCCTGCACGGATACAAATTTATGTCCGTGGATATAAGTCAGTATCCACTGAACCTCAGGGCTCTCCCAGGAACTGCAACAGCGAAAGGAGCAGAACGTGGGGCTACTGCTCCCAGGAGCCAGCACCCCACGCTGGCAGCCCCGCCGGCATGGTTGTACCACCCACAGCCCCGCCCCCATCCCTTCCACATAGCTGTCTGCATCTCCTGTCTGGGGGCATGTGCACTGCTTGAACACAAGAGCATGATCAGGGACAGCTGTCGGTGAGCCTGGTGGCTGGGAGTGGTTCAGCCATGCTGGAGCTGTCAGCGCAGGGCGCTGGATCCTGAGAGCAGCAGCCCCACCTTCTGCTCCTTTCACCACTGCGGTTTGTGGAAGCGCCCTGCGGTTCCACGAATACCGATTTATATCTGCATCCGCTGGTATAAATTTGTATCCACACAAGGTTCTAGTAACTGGGACTGACCTACCCCCCAGATGGAGCAAAGTACCTTAACTGAGCTCTCGAGCTCCAGTTAACACTTATCCATACCAGTGTGTGGTACACAACCCATCACAATACCCTGTTTAGTTCCTGCTATTTTTTCAGTTACGTTTTGGTGGCAGATGAAAGGACTTCAGTGTAGACTACCTAATCATTCTTGACTGGAGGACAGGAAACAAATCTGCCAGAAACCACTTGCCAGCAATTGTGCTAATGCATGCTGTTCATATTCTATTGAAATCATAATGGAATATCCTAATATGCCTTGCAAGCCCACCCATACAGGCCTTTACTATTTATTACCACTATGCCTCAAGGCAAGCTTTACCCTATGGATTACTCGCCCTACCAAGTATTACAGGGCAAACCCATTCTTACAGATAATCCCCACTGCTGCCAGTGTGCCTGATCATAAAAACTATACTGTGAAGAAAATATATCAGTCACTGTAATTGTCTTTTAAACCAATTGTGCATTTTCTTTCAAACAGAGAGGCACTATCAAGTATTGAAAAGAAACCTGAAGCATGGAAGTGCAGAGTTACAGTAATAGCTCCCATCTCCTCAGAGGAAGAATTTACTCCCCCAGACTAATCCTACCTCTTTCCAGTCTATGCATAGAAACTGTTGCGTGTGCAATTAAAGCCATATTGATACTCTTATCTCTCTAACCTAATAAAGATTTCCATTTAAGGCTAATACACTCTTTATCACCTTCACTAATCTTCTTTTATAATGTCACTACAGAATGCAAAACTCTTGCCTTTTAAGGATGGTTTCAGGGCTTGATCTTGCACCATTGAAATCAATGGAAATTTCCACTTGACTTCAGAAATGGCAGGATCAGGCAGATGAGTGCAAGGCCCTGCATTAAACTTGTTACCCTTTTTGTGAAAATGAGACAATGATTGTTATATATTATAGTAGCATCTGGAAGCTGCAAACAGAATCATAGGACCATAAAAATATAGGAATGGAAGGGACCTTGAGAGGTCATCAAATCCAACCCAGTACGCTGAGGCAGGACCAAGTAAACCTACCATCCTTGACAAATGTTTGTCCCACCTGTTCTTAATAACCTCCAAAACTGGAAATTCCACAAATTCCCTTGGTAACTTATATCACAGCTTAACTAACCTCATAGTAAGAAAGTTTTGCCTAATGTCTAACCTAAATCTCCCTTGTTACAGATTAAGCCAATTGCTGCTACTTCTGCCTTCAGTGGATATAAAGAACAATTGATCACTGTTTTCTTTCTAATGTCCTTTGCCATATTTGAAGACTCTTATTAGCTCCCCCTTCGGTCTTCTTTTCTCAACACTAAACATGCCCAGTTTTAACTTTCCTCATAGGTCAGGTTTTCTTAAACTTCTATCATTTCTCTTCTGGGCTTCAATTTGTCCATACTTAAAATGTGGTGCCCAGAACAGGACACAGTACTCCAACTGAAGCATCACCAGATCCAACTAGAACAAGACAGTTACCTCCCATGTCTTACATATGACTCTTCCGTTAATACACCCCAAAATGCTATTAGCCTTTTTCAGAGCTGCATCACATTGTTAACTCGTATTCAATTTGTGATCTACTATAGCCCACAGATCCTTTTTGGCAGTACTACTGCCTAGCTAGTTAGTCCCCATTTTGTAGTTGTTCATTTGATTTTTCTTTCCTAAGTGCAGTACTTTGCACTTGTCTTTACTGAATTTCATCTTGATGAGTTCAGGGCAATTCTCCAATTTGTCAAGGTTGTTTTGAATTCTAATCCTTTCCTCCAAAGTGCCTGCAACCCGTCCCAGCTTGGTGTCATTCACAGATTTTATAAGCATACTCTCCACTCCCTTATCCAAGTTATTGATGAAAATATTGAATAGTACCAAACCCAGAATAGACCTGTGTAGGACTCCACTAGAGACAACCTCCCAGTTTGATAACAAACCATTATTAACTACTCTTTGAATATGAGTTTTCAACCAGGTTCTTCATCTAGACCACACATCCCAAGTTTTCTTATGAGAATGTCATGTGGGATTGCATCAAAAGCCTGACTAAAATCAAGATGTATCATGTCTACAGCTTCCCTTCTTTCCCCATCATGCACTAGAGCAGTAACCCTGTCAGAGAAGGAAGTTAAGTGGGTGTGGCAATATTTATTCTTGACAAATCCTTGTTACAGCAGGGCTTCATTCTTCTAGACACTGTAAAAATAGATAACCAAAGTCAGTCCTTGTCCCAGTTTGTGATAGAAACAAATTCACTTGTTCAGAATATTTAGCTGTGCCTTTACCCTATTGACTCCTATGTAACACTGTCCCTGTAGTTTTGAGTGCCCACTGCCATCATCACTTGTGCGAATGAGAGATGGGTGAAATGAGCACAGGCTCCAGGTGTACAAAAATCACACCAACATGGATGTTTATTATTCTGTCTCTCACACGTAGGCATTAGAGAAGATAAATTACAAAAAATGGGAAAATAATAGTTAAAACATACTAACAGAATACAATGTGCACACAAAGTGTAGATGTGACCATCACAGAAAGGTATTTGTGTTAGATTTTGGACATGATTTGTCAGGCAGGATTTCCTACTTCATGCACTTAAATAAGTTTTGCCTTGTTTTAAGTGTAGCTGCATTCTGCTGTCCTACCTAGCACTGACTGGGTGATGCTTTTCTCCTAGGCCCTCACGTCAAGTACATACCAAAAAATGATAGTGAGCCATGTTCTATTACAAGGACTCTCAAATACTTCCAAGAACAGAAGGTCAGAGAACAGGAAAATGTTACTAGCCCTCCACAAAATCCTCCTTCCAACCTCACTGTGGTGACAGTCGAGGGTTGTCCAAGCTTTGTCATACTGAACTGGACAAAACCGGAAAATGACACCGTTACCTGTAAGTTTAATTTCAGTTATCATCTACTACTTCAATATATAACACTGTATGCTCATTTTTACTTTGTTTGTCATTGTTTTGTGTCCACAGATGAAAGTATCATTTAGATAAAGGGAGCCTGACTCTTCACTGCCTAGCATCTTGTATAACTGTTGACAATTGCAGAAGGTGGGTGCTATCAAATCAGAACTGTGGAGTTCTGCAGACTCACTGTGTACTGATGTCAGTGACTACACAAGATGCAAGACAATGTAGATTCAGGCCTATACAAGATGCGTCTTCCCATTATTTATTTCTGCCTCCTCGATGCGCTGTAGGTAAGTGGATTCACTACAGTCTGGTAGGATCTAATAATGGTAATTCAGGTGTTTGACAATAGAAGGGAAAAGCAAGTTATTTAACACTTATGTATAGCACAGTATTGTAGGTGTGCATAGCATTTTACAGCAATAATACAGACATGTTTCTTCTCTTCAGGAGTTTACAGTCTAAGGACCTGATCCAGCAAAGCCTTATGACTAACCAATAAAGTTGATGGGCTTCTACTCACAGTAATAAGCATCACACCTCAGAGTAGATACTTACAGGATCATCAGGCCCTACAATAGTTATATCTTTCCTTTGGAAATCTGTAACCCAAGTCAGGTTTTTAGATTTAAAAAGAGTGAGGATAACTTAGCATTCATGTTCATCTTCCCATAAAAAAACAATGTATTTCATTAGTCTAATGGATGATCTTGCATATTGTCATTATTGCTAAGTGAAGGAATCCCGTAGCCTTGATGTACTCACAAGTCTACTGTGGACCCTTAGTCATACTCCTTTTACAGATCTGTATAACTAGAGGCAAATTCAGTCTTTTCTTTCAAGAGGAACACATGTAATGATATAAAATAGTCTGCAGTCTGATGTTTGGGAAAGAGGTGAGAGGCCTGCCCTCCTTCTAAAGCTAATATATATCTAGATCTAGATATAGATATGTAACACCTCTACCCTGATATAACGCTGTCCTTGGGAGCCAAAAAATATTACTGTATTAGATGAAACCGCGTTATATCGAACTTGCTTTGATCCGCCAGAGTGCGCAGCCCTGCCCCCACAGAGCGCTGCTTTACTGTGTTACAGCTGAATTCATGTTATGTCAGGTCGCATTGTATCGAGGTAGAGGTGTAAAAAGCTTATATCATATAACATAAAGCTAATATATATATTAGCTTGAGAAGAAAGGCCTCTCAAGTGGGAAGAGGCTGGTGCCACCCCTGTGCCTCAGGCAGGTGCGGAGCAGTGTCACAGGGAATTTTGGATAAATGCTGCCCCAAAGTCATTCAGCCTGGGACCGGGACTTGAACTCTGCATTTGAGGATTGTCCTGCCCAATTCAGGACGGGTGATAATCTTATGCCTGGGTGTGTCAGTAAAAAAGCAGACAGTATGAGAATCAGAGATAAAGGGAGAAGGCTGAGCCCTCAAGCCGTGTAGGCTGTTTCTCCCAGCTCCGAGATGGGGAATAACCTAGACCCATGTGAACAGTGGCGAGAGAGGTTAATCTTAAATAAGGAAACATACACATACGTCTCATTATTTAATCCAGCTCTCTAAGCACTGCATAGCTTTTGGGCAGAATAAATCACATTTGTTTGGAAGAAGCTGTTCCTGTGTTGACAGAAAATGTATGCTGACCACAGGATCCCAGAGGGAAACTTGCAGATGGTGAGCCCAGTGAGCCTGCTAAGTAGCACTGTTGGCAACCAGACAGTTGTAACCTAGAGACCCAGTTGGACAGTGGTTAGATCTCGGGATCTCACCACAAAGAGAAGTAGAGACATGGGTCTCACTTGAAAGGATGTACTAGAGGGATGGAAAAAGGGTCTCAGCAAACTCAGCCTACCCAGGTCCCATTACACTCACAACTCCATAACACTGGATCATTAAACATAGTTTCTTCTTCAAGTGATTGTTCACGTCGATTCCAATTAGGTGTGTACATGCTGCATGCACGGTCATCGGAAACTTTCTCCCTTAGCAGCTCCCATCAAGTCAGCCAGGGAGCCTCCTGGAGTGGCACCCTCATGGCTCTCAATATATGACCCTGCCAATCCCCTTTCAGTTCCTTTTTACCATCCGTGGCGGCACTGGAACTGTGTTAACTTGCTTGCCTGCAAGTCTTTCCTTAGCCATTCTTAGTTCTTCACAGCTTTTCTTTTGTTTTGTTGTTTAGTTTATTGTTTAATACAATAGCTTTGCTGAGTGGGTCATTCTCCCCTCTCCCTGCCTTGGGCTCTGGGGCATGCCTCAAGCCCAAGTATTTAAATCTTGAGGTCTAGGCAAGAAACTTATGCCCAACAGTGACCCTCACGACTTATGGTTGAGGTGTATAGGGGAGGCACATCAGTCCGAGCGCTGCAAGATCTGCAAGGCTTTCAAGCCCAGGACTAGGAAGGAACGTGACTTCCATTTCAGATAACTATTAATGGAAGCCACACTCCGTACAGCGGCACCTGACTGCCAAGTCCTGAGCTCAGTGAGGAGCGTCCCAGCATCGGTCCACGAACCAGTACGAAGGAAGGACTCTGGTACTAGAGATCCTCGACAGCAAAGATCCCCAGCACCGCAGCACGGTGCGGCACCCCAGCACTGGTCAACATCCCCAGTGCCCCACATGTGCCATAAGAAGTCCAACAGAGGGCGCTCTCCTCAGAGAGTGAGACCATCCGGGGAGAATTTGCTGCCCCAGAGGAAGGACTTAACTTCCAAACAGCAAGATCCTGTGCCATCAACTCCATCGGCGACGTTGAGTCCAGCACCCGGTGACTCTCCAGCAGGTCACTGCTTGGTGGAGGAGATGGAACCCCTCTCCACCTCAGATACTTTCAAGGCAACAAGGGAGCTCATAGAAAGTATTGTGCCTCAGCCCATTGCTGTTAGAGACAAGCACTCGGCACTGCCTAGACGGTGCCATCTAGAGGCATGCTGGCAATGATGAGGCCCTCTTCCTCAGCAGACCGGCACCGTTCACGGCACCATTCCCAATCTACTTCACCCCCGGCAACAGTACAAGATAGTAAGACGCAGGGAATGCAGTGCTCAGGATCTTCGCCACCGGTTGCGATCACCCTCTATCGCCCCACACCATGATATGCTACCGGACCACAGGAGCTGTTCCCCAGCACTGGTCTAAGTCAGGGGAAAGCCGATGCCGATCATCTACATGGTCGTCATGGCACCCATCCTTGACTTCCTCTTCTTGGCACCGACTACTAGCGCAGGGATCCTCAGCACCACCATGGTTGTCACCGTCTAGATCCTCGGATTCTGTGACCGGCTCTTACTATTCACGGTGCAATATACGTAGGTCAGACAAGCATGGGAGTCTTCATCCTGGCAACCACAGTGGCCACCTACTGCAGAAGGGCCCTTCTGGACTCCCTGGGCTTACCATAAGGCTCAGGGTACCCCTTCCAGGGTTTCTAGGTCCGTTACATTGGGGCATCACCAGGCATAGTCACTTGCAGACAGAACCACCCCTCGTACTACTGGGGTGGCATTATCCAGACCACCCCTACATGCTACATAGTACACAGCGGAAACGGCCCCAGATCCACCCGTATCCCAGGTCCCATTAGGCCACCTTGCACCACTTGACACCAATGCTACCCAGGACCAACCTGAGCACATGGTGGTCCATGACAACCATATGCCACCACTGGCCTCCTCTTCATCTCTGCCTGATGAGGCAATGGCAGAGGCGTCAGCTTCCGGTCCTCCACTGACTGACCACAGGGCCCACCAGGACCTACTCCGCCGCATGGCCCATAATATGGGCCTGCAGGCGGAGGAAGTCATTGAGTCAGAGGACCCAATGGTGGACATTCTTACTCCGGATGTCCTTCCAGAGTGGCATTGCCAGTAATTAAGACTATAGGCGACAATTATAATGCTCTATGGAAGACTCCAGCCTCCATTCCACCCATCGCCAGGGGTATGGAAAGAAAATATTTTGTTCCTTCTAAGAGCTGTGGATTCTTGTTCTCCCACCCACACCCTTGCTTCCTGGTAGTCCTTATGGTGAATGAGAAGGAGCGTTAGGAATAACAGGCATCAGCTCCCAAGACCAAAGAGGCCAAATGGATGGACCTCTTCAGCAGGAAAGTTTATGTTGCAGGGGTCTACAGCTGAGAATAGCTAACCAGCAAGCTATCCTTAGCAGATATAATTTTAACTCATGGGGCTCCATGTCAAAATATAAGGAGTTACTCCCCACTGAGTCAAAAGCTGAGTTCTCGGCTCTGGTTGAGGAGGGGAAGGAAGTTGCCAGGACATCTCTGCAGGCCTCACTCAACTCGGCCGACTTCGCTGCACATACCATCACCTTGGGGGTGGTCATGAGGAGAACAGTTTGGCTGCAAGTGTCCGATCTCCCATCAAAAATTCAGCAGACCCGACAGGACCTTCCCTTTGAGGGTGCAGGGCTGTTTACAGACCAGACAGACGCAAGACTTCATAGCCTTAAGGATTCCAGGGCAATGATGAAATCTCTGGGGAATGCACGCACCTGCTATCCAGAGAGCCTTTCAAGCCTCAGCCTGTGCAGCAGCAGAAGCAATACCAACCCTGCCCGAGGCAGGATACATACCGCCGTAGGGGCAGAAATTCCAGGGATAGGCCTTCCAATCCTCCCACAGGCCAAGGGCAGGGCCCAACCAAGCCATTGTCAGGACCCAAGCAAGGGTTTTGGAGAGATGCCCGAGGACAGCGTACCAGCCACAATTACGGAGCCTTCCTCCCGTTTTTTGAACCATCTATCCCACTTCTATTAGACTATTAGAAAATGGAACAGACACAACACGTCTGTGGTCCCAAATAACGTCGGACCACTGGGTCATATAGTTGAAGTGGGATTTTCTCTCCAATACTGCTCCTTCCCTCGCTCCCACCCCCCTTCCTCATCTCTCTTCAGGGACCCCTCTCACAAGCAACAACTTATCCAGGAGATGCAGGCATTCCTCGCCATGGGAGTGGTGGAGAAGATTCCTCGGGAGCTAAGGAACAAGGATTCTACTCCAGATACTTCCTAATCTCCAAGCCCAAAGAGGGCTCTCAAACCCATCCTGGACCTGTGAGGACTCAATCAGTTCATGGTGAAGTTAAAGTTCTGCATAGTCTCTCTGAGCACATTTATTCCTTCTCTGGATCCGGGGGACTGCCCTCGACATGAAAGATGCATACTTTCATATAGCCATTTGGCTGGCCCAAAGACGTTTCCTGAGATTTGTTGTCAGCCACATACATTATCATTTCACGGTGCTCCCATTTAGGTTATCAACAGCCCCCCGGGTGTTCACCAAGTGTATGTCAGTGGTCGCTGCTTTTCTCCAAAAGAGACAGGTGCAAGTGTACCCCTACTTAGACGACTGACTTCTGCGAGCGCACTCCAGGGAGCAAGTGGAGTCCAGTCCAGGTCCAGTTATTCAGACAGAGCTTCCAGAGACAAATTAACATTGTCACCCTCTTCCCCTCACCCCCAAATAGAATTCTTTGAGGCAGTGCTAGACTCTGTTCAGGCAAGAGCCATCCTGCCAGAGACCAGATTCCAAACGCTGTCGCACGTCATTCAGATGCTCAGACAATACTCCCCCACCACCACTACAACATGCTCCAGCCTCTTGGGACATGCAGCTATGTCATGAGGCATGTCAGACATGGCTCACTTCAGGTTATCACCTGGGATGAGACAGTCTAGACTCGGCAGTAACAGTACTGTCACGAGTCCTAGACATGCTAGGATGGTGGTTGGAACCTCGCATGGTCTGCGAAGGAGTCCTATTCACCACCCCTCAACCATCCATGACCTTAATAATGAACATGTCGGACCTTGGTTGAGGGGCACACCTAGGAGACCTACAGACTCAGGGCATGTGATAGCGGCCGAGATCCTGCTCCACATCAATATGAAGGAACTCAGAGCGGTGAGACTAGCCTACCAGACCATATTGCAAGGTCAGTGCGCTGTGGGCTGACCAACAACACCACTGCCATGTTTTACATAAACAAGCAGGGTGGAGCCTGCTCCTCCCCTCTCTGTCAAGAGGCACTCCACCTGTGGGAGTTTTGTATAGCCCTATCGATTCACCTGGAGGTGTCCTATCTCTTGGGTGCACGCAACAAGCTTGCTGACCACCTCAGCAGGTTGTTCTTCAGTCATGAGTGGTCCATACGGAGGACATCATCCACTCCATCTTCCAAAGGTGCCACCAGGAGCAACGGAAAGTGCCCAACATTTTGCTCCTTCCAGAAACACAGCCCGGGATCAGTCTTGGATGCATTCATAATGCACTGGGGGAACCATCTACTGTATGCCTTTCTTCTGATACCACTTGTCCACAAGGTTCTCCTCAATATCCGCAGGGACATGGCAAAGGTAATTCTGCTCGCTCCGGCGTGGCCATGCTAACATTGGTACACAACACTTACAGAGCTGTCAGTGAGCACCCCATCTCACTGCTGCTCCTTCCTGATCTGATTACACAGGACCATGGCTGACTGCTTCACCCAGACCTCCAGTCCCTCCATCTCACGGCCTAGAAGCTTCATGGTTAAACACAAGGGCACTCCAGTGCATGGAATTGGTGAGGGAGGTACTTCTTGATAGGAGGAAACCTTCCACCAGGGCCACCTACCTGGCCAAATGGAAACGGTTCTCATACTGGTGTAATCACAGCCGAGTATCTCCACTTCAGGCATCTATACCATTCATTCTGGATTATCTACTGCACCTGAAGCAGCTAGGCCTGGCTGGATCATTCATCAGGGTGCACTTCACGGCCATCTCCACATTCCACCCTGGAGAGTTAGAGTGTTCAGTCTTTGCCAATCCTCTGGTGGGCCGTTTCCTTAAGGGCATGGAATGGCTATACCCTCAGTCTCGCCCACTGGTACCAACTTGGGACCTCAATTTGGTCCTAGCTAGGCTGATTGGAGCCCCAGTCGAGCTGCTCGCTACATGTTCCTTCTCATGGAAGGTAGCCTTTCTGGTTGCCATCACATCGGCCAAGAGGGTGTCAGAGCTAAAAGCACTAATTTCCAAACCCCGCCCCCAACACACACACACACACACACACACACACGGTCTTCCACAAAGATAAGGTACAGCTCAGGCCACACTCAGATTTCCTGCCCAAGATTGAATCCCAGTTCCACCTCAGCCAGGTATTTTTCTACCTGTTTTCTACCCTGAGGAGCAGAGGTTTCACTCATTAGATGCATGGAGGGTGCTAGTGTTCTACACTGAGCGCACAAAGCCTTTCAGAAAGTCAAACCAGCTGTTTGTAATGGTGGCAGACTGGATGAAGGGACTTCCGGTCTCCTCACAGCGCATCTCTTCCTGGATTACGGACTGTGTCCGTACCTGCTATGACCTATAACCAACCACTCGAGAAGAGCCCAGGCCTCTTCCACCACTTTCCTGGCCCAGGTGCCCATCCAAGAGAGCTGCAGAGAGGTGACCTGGTCCTTGGTGCATCCCTTTGCCACCCACTATGCCATCACACAGCATGCTATAGCCGATGCCGTGCTCATTATAGCTGTGCTCCAGTCAGTGACTTAACTCTGACCCCATCCCTGTGGGAGAGCTTGGGAGTCACCTAATTAAAATCAATGTGAACAATCACTCGAAGAAGAAAAGATGGTTACTCACCTTCTTGTAACTGTTTGTTCTTCAAGATGTGTTGTTCACCTCCATTCCAATACCCATCCTCCTTCCCCTCTGTCAGAGTAGCCGGCAAGAAGGAACCAAAGGGAGGTTGGGTTGGCAGGGTCATATACTGAGCACCAACAGTGTGCCACTCCAGGGGGCTCCCTGGCCAACCCAATGGGAGCTGCTAAGGGAAAAAGTTTACGACAACCGTGCACACAGATCTAATTGGAATGGACGTAAACAACACCTCTTGAAGAACAACAATTACAAGAAGGTGAGTAACCGTCTTTTTTTAATAGGCTCAGATTATAAACAAAGAATAATTCATATGGGATATCATAGAACATGGGAAATCCACACAAAGGAGGAAATCAGACAAGAGAAAAGAGAGGAATGAAAAATATAGAGTAATTAGAGCTTTTATTAAAGGGAAAATTTCTGTTTCTTTTAACTTTTCAGACTATGTGGTTTTATCAACTGTAAATGGAACATCTAATGGAACGGAGAAGATCACTATAACTACAAAGCAAACCCACTGTATAGTGGAAAATCTGGAACCTAACAGAAGGTAATGCAGTAAGAGAACTTCTCAAATTCATCCAGCTAATTTAGACTGTCAGTAATATCCCAGTTCAAGAAAAAGATACAAATATAAGAACAAAGGGAATTTATTCTAATTGTGACGGGAAGCAGATTTTTTTTTAAATATACTTAACAGAGAAAGTAATCTCATGCCAAGGATGTTGCAAATGGTCCAGACTCCATGAACTGGGTATAGTGCAAAGGTGACATATTCAGTGACCTGGCAAAAAGATCCACAGTTGAATTTTTAAAGGTCTACTGCCTCTTATGGAAAAAAAAATCCTGTAGAATTTAATAGGGAAAAAACTTAATATATTTTGTAGAAACATGAGTATTGGACTTTAATAATGTGCTAACATTTTAATATTTTTAACCATCCTATAGAATTCAGGTTTCCAGAATCTAGAGCAGTGGTGTGCAAACTTTTTGGCCCAAGGGCCACATCTGGGAATAGAAATTGTAGGGCAGGCCATGAATGCTTACAGAATTGGGGTTGGGATGTGGACTCTGGGGTGGGACCAGAAATGAGTTCAGGATGTGGGAGGGGGTTCTGGGCTGGAGTGGGGCTGTGGGGTGGCGGTGAGGGCTCTGGCTGGGAGTGCGGGTTCTGGGGTGGGGATGAGGAGTTTGGGGTGTAAGAGGGTGCTCCAGGCTGGTGAAGACACGCTAAATTGATGAGAGTGCTCTCCCATCAACATCTGTAATCCACTTCAACAAGAGATGGAAGCTATGTTGCCAGGAGAGCATCTCCCATCGACATAGCATAGTGTGGACACCACTGTAAGTCAATCTAAGGTATGTTGACTTAAGTTACTTTGCTTACGTAACTTAACCAGGGCCGGCTCCAGGCACCAGCTCAGCAAGCACGTGCTTGCGGTGGCCAAGGGGATGGGACAGCAGGTCAGGCTCTTCAGTGGCAATTCAGTGGAGGGAAGGACCTGCTACTGAAATAAAAAGTGGCGCGGTGGAGCTGCTGCCGATTACGGCTTTTTTTTTTTTCCTCCGCTTGGGGCAGCAAAAGTCATGGAGCCAGCCCTGAACTTAACTAACATAACTTAGATTGATTTACAGTGATAGTGTAGACCAGGCCTTAGAAGCGATGTAAAGGGTAAAAGAAAGAATGTGTTTTCATTACAGTCACAATACAAGTACACCTCTGCCCCGATATAACGCTGTCCTCGGGAGCCAAAAAATCTTACTGAGTTATATCAAACTTGTTTTGATCCACAGGAGTGCGCAGCCAGCCCCCCCAGAGCACTGCTTTACTGCATTATATCCGAATTTGTATTATATCGGGTCCCGTTATATTGGGGTAGAGGTGTGCTGTAGTAAGTTTGATACCAAACTGGGAGGGATTGCAACTGTTTTGGAGGATAGGATCATAATTCAAAATGATCTGGACAAATTGGAGAAATGGTCTGAGATAAACAGGATGCAGTTTAATAAAGACAAATGTAAATTGCTCCACTTAGGAAGGAACAATCAGTTTCACACATACAGAATGGGAAGAGACTGTCTTGGAAGGAGTACGGCAGAAAGGGATCTAGGGGTTATAGTGGACCACAAGCTGCATATGAGTCAACAGTGTGATGCTGTTGCAAAAAAAGAAAACATGATTCTGGGATGCACTAACAGGTGTGTTGTGAGCAAGACATGAGAAGTCATTCTTCTGTTCTACTCTGCGCTGGTTAGACCTCAACTGGGATATTCTGTCCAGTTCTGGGTGCCACATTTCAAGAAAGATGTGGAGAAATTGGAGAGGGTCCAGAGAAGATCAACAAGAATGATTAAAGGTCTTGAGAACATGACCTATGAAGGAAGGCTGAAAGAATTGGGTTTGTTTAGTTTAGAAAAGAGAAGACTGAGAGGGGACATGATAGCAGTTTTCAGGTATCTAAAAGAGTGTCATAAGGAGGAGAGAGAACGTGTTCACCTTAACCTCTAAGGATAGAACAAGAAGCAATGGGCTTAAACTGTAGCAAGGGGGGTTTAGGCTGGACATTAGGAAAAAGTTCCTAACTGTCAGGGTGGTTAAACGCAGGAATAAATTGCCTAGGGAGGTTGTAGAATCTCCATCTCTGGAGATAGTTAAGAGTAGGTCCAATGATGAGCTGCCAAAAAATTAACAACCAGTTCCCTCCTCCTCACTCCACGAGGGGGTCGTGCCTGACCCTGGGGCCAGGGCCGGAGCCGCTCGGCTAGAGCCGGGGTGCTCAGCCAGAGCAGGACTGGGCTGGACCCCGCCATGCCTCCCTGGAGCCCTCCTCACTCCCCCGCCCCAACTTACCTTGCCAAGCTGCTTCTTGTTTCTGAGCCCTCCCTAGTCCCAGGCTTCCCGTGCAAACATCTGATTCATGGGAAGCAGGGGAGGGGGAGGAGCAGGGAGGGGCCCAGGAGGCAGCGGTGATCTGGGGCCAGAGGCAGGGCAGCCCTTTTAGAACCCGTTGTCCTGGGACAACCCAGTTCTAAAACGGCTTCTAAATTTAACAGCTGGTTCCTGCGAACCGGTGAGAACCGGATCCAGCTCACCACTGAGTAGGTCCTTTCCAGCCCTAGCATCTATGAATCTATAACTCTTTGCCAGAAGCTGAGAGTCAGGTTTTTCCCATTGTAAATGCTAATACAAAACTATTATATTTGTCAGCATACATAAGGCAACTCAGATTCCCACCTGTAACAAATTAAGTGAAGATTTTTCTATCATTATTGTGGCTCACGTAACCAAACTCCTTCCATCTGAGATCCTTTACAACCATTTTAATCATGATAATTTATGTCCGTTGTAGGATTAGATCAGAATTACAGACCCAACAGCAACCTTTTAGTCCTGCATGACACTGGCTATTAAATAGTACCTTAGTAATAAAGCAGTTTCCTTGTTCCTTCAAATGGTGACCTTCAGTTTGTCTCCTGTAATTGAACAGGAAAAACCTACTATTAATATTCATATTTTCCTCTAGGAAAGTATACAGCATAACATTATTGGTATATGTCAAGTGCCTGGGGCTGTACAAAATATAACATGAAGGCAGCCCTTGCTCCAAAATACTTACAGTCTTGAAGAAAAAGGCACTGGACTGGGAGCTGGGTGACCTGGGTTCTATTACTAGCTCTGCCATTAACATGTTGTTATGGGACTTTTCATTTCTCTGTGCCTTTGCTTCTCCTCCCACTCTTGGCTATCTTTTCTGTTCAGGTTATGTAAACTCTTTAGGGCAGAGACTGTCTCCTATTAGGTGCTAGCATACCTAGCACAATAGGACCTCATTCTGGGTTGGAGCCTCTTAAGTGTGAGTGTAATACACATAAATAAATAATAATAAATGTACTAGGAATCCAACAGGAAGAGTAATTTCTAATTTTTTGGGGGGAGAGTTGTTCACTTCTTGTGGGCATTGTGGAGGAAGTGAGCGTTTAAGAGGGATCTGAAGGGAAGGAGAGGAGTAGTCTGGTGAAGTGAGATGTGAAGGATATTGCATGCACAGAGAATGGCAGGCAATGATGCACAGAAATGGGAATGTGAGAAGACAATAAGTTTGTTATGCCTTCTGCTTTTTTAGTCTTTCTAGCAATGTGTGCAAGCTTGTGCTGCCGCTGTTCTGCCTTTTTCATTCCAAGGCTGAAACTGAACAGTTTGACCCCTAAGATGCCAAATTCACCCTGTATGGGAGCACTAAAATTCTCTAGGAAGGTGTTTTAGGTTTTTAAGCTCTTCTGCTAAAATTCATGGATCACCAAAGAGTATGTTTTCATTGTAGTGAGAAAGGATTTAACCTTGTGACTTCATTAATACTAGTGGAGCAATATTGTTGCATGGTACTGTAGTGAGGAGTGCCTTAGAAATGTGTGTTGTAACAATCTCCATGCATTGCACTGAAATTTCCCCTCTAGGTCACCTATAAAATCATATTTTGGGACCATATTGGTGGTCAAGATGCAAGGCTGGTCAACTCCTAATCTCTCATTCCTCAAGTCACCAAGGTTGAAGAACTCCATACATCGCAGCAGGCTTTGTCCAGGTAGAGACGGACAGAAGCTGAGGAGCTGCTTTGTGTCACTGAACCAAAATCTGGTCAGTTAAGAAATAGTGATAATGGACTGCTAAAGAAATCCTGTCCATTCTCTTTCTGTTGGAAGAAGCTAAAATAAAACATTTATAGTCCGTCCACTCTATGACAACTATATATGGACACGTTTGCAACATGGTTTCCCTGACCATTGCACACTGGGAAGGGTTTTTTTGAAGAATTATATTGTAACTCTACCATAAAGCCATAATATGGACTTCCTTCAGGTGAGCAGTTTAGCTTTGTGTAAGGTGGGATCTTAATGTACAGCATGATTTGATTTGGAGGGTTCTTAAAAGAAACAAAAACCTGTTAGTTGGGGTACCTTGGTTGGGGTACCTTGCGGACTACCATATTTAAACCTAGTGGTTGCTAGCATGCTCTCCCTTGTAATGTACGCAGGGTCTTTTGCTGAGAGGCTGAAGCATCTGTTTGCTTTGACTCATAGGAATAATGCCACTGCTGGCTGTTTTCTCCTCTAGACATGCTTGGCAATATAAACTTCAGAAACAAAATATTTGCAGTAACTTAGTTCATAACCGAGGAGTTTATAGTTACTTAATTCACCCAATGATTGGTGCAAGGACTTCAGTCCAAACTATGGCATGTTTTGCTTGCCCTTGTAATCTATATCTCGGCCTTTTTGTTTGGTGTAAATT
The DNA here is from genome assembly GCF_025201925.1 of Gopherus flavomarginatus. Classification (NCBI taxonomy): domain Eukaryota; kingdom Metazoa; phylum Chordata; order Testudines; family Testudinidae; genus Gopherus; species Gopherus flavomarginatus. The sequence goes on along the minus strand of NC_066617.1, from coordinate 167,328,651 downwards.
CAGACTACTCCAAAGCATCCAGACTCAATGAAATGAGAGCATAATGTTCTGTTTGAAACCTGTTTTACTGCGTAAAAGGTACACCCTTTAAATAAATGCATGGCACTGTCAGCTGCTCCGCAGCCTGCATGAAATGTGCTGATTTTCTTACATTATTCCATTTTGCTGGATCGCCCAGTAATGCCACGTGTTTGCTCAAGACACAGATGTGTTGTGTCTGTTCCATTTTCTAATAGTCACACATGCCTGACAATTGGCACTTGTCACTGGTCATAAAAAACATTTCCCTAGATGACTAGTGCCTTGGCCTCTGTACCTGGAGAACTGTCAAAAATAATGTTTGGAGAATTTCAGCATAAGGGAAAAATAACATATCTTAGAAGACTTGTAAAAGTGCAAATAACCTGAAAGTACAAATCATAATGTGTAGTGTTTGGTGGGTTGTGATTTCTCAAAACTACTACATGTTGTTAGCACTAAGGAGTAATTAGCTAAGTGCCTGACCCCCTCATTTAAAACAATACATGTTGACTACGGATCTAATATTCTGCTTATTCTTATAAATGCTTTGCCTTTCCAGAGCTGTGTTCATCTACCGATTTCAAAGCACCTAAGAAACAATTAAGTCTCCCCGGTGAGTTAGGTAAATCTACCCATTTTATAGATTGGGGCTTCCCAGAAGACTTTCTCTCATAGCATCAGTTTCTTTTCTGCCCATGTGCTCCTAGTAGAGTAGTCTATGTAATAGTTACATAAACGTGCTTATGAATTATTCTGCACTTTGTATTGCACTCATCTTTTTTAATGACTCTCTGTCCCCCTCTCATTTCACAGCCACTCTCTTTTCATACTCATCTTAATCTACCTTTTTCTGAGATACGCATCTAGAAAATCACCTGTTGAGTTTCCAGCCATGAATGTTTCAGATTCAGGTCATATTCCATAAAGCCCTCCTCCGCGCACACACTGAAGTCCTTCTCTAACCTTTTCCATCCCAATGTGCTTTCACTCATAAAAGCCTCTATATTTTAATATCTGAACTCATTCATTCAACCACTTGAGCTCACTCTGGGCCAGATCCTGATGTCTTACTCAGTTTCTACTCCTTTCTTACTCAGGCAAAATTCTCAGGATTTAAGTCCCCATAACTACTATGCTGATTAGGCTGGTGGGTAGTTATATCTTATAAATCTTCACTTTGCCCTTTTTCACAAGTGAAAGCTAAAATTTTTTGTGGTGGCTTCTTTGAGCAATTAATTTTACACACGTGCTTGTGTCACAGTTTTCAACACTTCTGAGCAGAGAAAAATACCACTATGAGCAAAAGCATTAATGTACTCATTTGCCACCAGATGGAAATGTTGCCTTTTTTTTTTATAGCAAAAACAGCTCTTGCTGTTACCTGAAAAGTCAACATTTGTTCCTTTTGGAAAACAACTGAAGTATTTGAAGCAAAACCACAAAAATGGTTGTTTTGATTAAAGCAGTTGGAATGTGATTTCCAGCCAGTCTTTCCTACTAGTGAGAATTGGTTCACACAGTTCAACTTATAATTTGGAGCCTGATTTTTCAGAGTTGTTCCCATTAGAATCTTGGGTGCTCAGCTCTTCTGAAAGCCAGGCTTTTAGTCTTTTGTAGGATGCTATGTCACAAACCATCATTAAATTGACTAAAATATGTCAGTGGCTTCTTAATAGTCCTGTCTGGCATGGTCTCATCTTAGTGAATTTGTTCTTTCTAGGACAATTAAATTAAAAGAATGCAGTCAAGGTTTTTTCACAATTTTTAGTATTTTTCCTCACTTTCATTGTTTTAATAAACCTTTGGAAGCTCGAAAATTGAAATGTCCTTATTATGAGTTGTCTTTTCCTCTGTTGTGTTTGCTTTACAGTGGTAGTGTTGTTCGTCAGCAACAACTTTCCCATAGCTAAAGTCACTCTTGCTGCTTTTTTCTTTTCCTGGATTTTTTATAGCCCACATATTAATTACAGATGTTGTATTAGTGAGTCTCCAGTCCATTGCTTCCAAAGAAGTTTAGTATTTATCTGCTAATGGTTGTCTTCTCTTTTCTACTATTTCCTTTAAAATTCTACGTGGTTCATATCTGCCCTAGGATTTTGTTAGTCTTCAGTCTAATTGTTCACTCATCTATTGTGGTGACATCCTGATTTCCGTTAGTAGTATTCCTTCCTCCTCTGGGCAGAGGAACAGTCTGTTTTCCCCCATCTGCCTCCCCCCAGTCTTTCTTTGTGAACTCTGAGGCAAAGGATTTATTTTCAGAACTGTCAACCTCTTCTGTCTATAAATCATCCCCTACCAGCCAATAGAGGCCCTTCCGGCCTCTTATGTCTAATGTACTTGAAATATGTTGTCGTTATTTTAACCTCTTGTGAGATCTTTTTGTTTGCTACCGAAGAAGCTTTGTGTACACCATATGCTCTGCTGCCCCATGTACAATAGTACAGCTGCAATGAAATATGGGATTTTTTTTAATGCCAAATTAGGTCTTTGGTCCATCTAGTCTTTTCCCCTTAGCAGTAGCCAGCACCTAAAAGGAAGATAAACCCACCAACACCATTAATATGCTTATCCAGTTAAGCCATGTTGTCATTGGGAAGGACAATTACTCTCATTTGCCTCAGGTGATTATATTTAATCTCTGAAGAATGAGATTTGAATACCCATATTGTTATCTTAACTTGCATAATCATAAATGGAAGTAAAATACGTTCACAGAGCACACAATAAGTGACCAGGAAGCTTTGCAACAGTAAGAAAGTATATAGCTTTGCAGAAGTTAAAGTTAGACATACAAAGTTATATAGTTTGCAAAAGTTAAAGTAAAATGTTACGATTGCATTGCTGTCAGATTAGAATCAGATGTGCCAAATGGTTCAGGAGAAATTCAGGTAGCAGTTAAATTAGGCTGTTAGCCCTCCAGCCTATTGGTACGGATCTGTATTAAGAAGTTTTTGTCTGAGGAAGAGTGACACGTAAGGGTCTTGTGCCTCAGTGCGTCTAAGTGGGGAGCAGGCAGTGGCCTTGTATATTATTTTAGTTCTGCTGACAATCTAATTTGCATATTAAGTGTGCATACTTGTAAGTGAAAGACTGAAGGCGCATAGCACAGATGATAAGAGGACTTCATAGGACTCCTTTTCTGCTTGAAAATTGTAAGATGCAGAGGCGGATTACAGTTTTGTGAGGCCCTAGGCCAGAGTAAGTGGGAGCCCCCCCACTCCCCTTCCACCTGCTGTCCCCCCGGCTCTCCTGCTGTGGGGTGCTGGGACTTCCCCCGCCTGCCCAGAGCTGCTGCCGTGGGGGAGTGGGGCCGGGTCCCCGCTGGTCCGGTAGCTAATCCGCCACTGGTAGGGTGGCAGTACAATTGATAATACTACACTGAAAAACTCTGTTTAATTTCACCTTTTCAGTTCTATGAACTTACATTTTTCTCCTTTTGCATGATTTGGAAAATGATAGAATTTCCTTTGCTTGCCAAAGTTTCATATGGGATAGCAATTTCCTATGGAAAAAATAGCCTGTACAGTAATTAAATAAATAGAAATGTAATCTGCACAAGTACTTTTATTGTCCTCTGTGGTTTGGATGGATTTCTGAGGCCTATTCTTTCCAGAGCCTATGGAATGACAGTCTGACAGAGGCTGGAGTCAAAGGTTGCTTTAAGCTGCTGTTTATACTGCTGTTGAGGAGTTCTTGGCAGTATATATGAGATGGAATATAGACTACAGCTCCTTATGAACATCAAAACTGGCTAAAATGTAGGTATGGGATAATCATTATATAGGTTTCCTATTTATCTTGCTAAACTCTGGCCTACATAGTCTCTTAATGCCTTTGGCATTTTTTGTCCTGTGGCTTGTGTAGAAATCAATAAAGTAGCAGAGAGCACTTGATCGTTTTTACATCCATTTTATTTACATACACAGAGTAGTCACTTTTGAGATCTTTTACCTGCAGCCTTAAAAACTGACATGTGGCGATGCAGCCATTTATGAAAACGCTATATGAACTCTTCAGAGTACAGTATGATTTGATGCCTCTCTCCCACCGTTTATTCTTGGCCAAACATTTTCCCTCTCCCTACTAGTGTGCGATATGCTGTCAGTCAGATAGTTACTATCCTGTGCCCCAAAGGTGCCTGCTGCTCCTTGTGCTACTGCCACTTGTGGTGTTTCCTGGCTGGAAGCCAGCTGAAGGAGAAGGCAGAGATGATTCTTTCCTTTTTTTTTTCAAATGCCTGTCACAAGACCTGGGAAACAGAGACATTTGGATTTCCTCTAAAATGTTTAGTCTTCAGCTTCTGTCCTAGTTATTTATGGAACTTGTAGAATTGATGGGTCCTATTATTCAAACTGAGTGCTTCAGGGCAGGGATGGTCCCTTCCTATGTGTGTAACCATTCTGCCAGGTGTCATTCGCAGTAGTAACTGTTGGGTCACAATAACCATATATTCACCTACAAAAAATCAAAAATGACAAAACCCAGTGTTTCAGGGGTATGGCCAACCCCAAAGTCCTAGGTATTAATTACCTGGCTGGGTGACACCCATAACTCTTATTCACAAAACAACCCGTACCCATCTAAACCCTCACTTGTGAATCCAGATAGACTCATTGGTAGTCAACTGGGTGTTGGGGCAGCTCTCCTGTCTGCTTTAGTTCAACAAAGCCTACACCATCAGGTTCTGCTCCATCCTGCAGCTGGTCAGAAAGACCTCTCCATTTACTCAATTGCTGTCCTGTCCAATCTAGTCCCACTCCACAGAGTCAGCTCTGTGCAGAGCTTGGAATTTCTGGATCAGGCATTCTAGATAGATCTCCTTAGCTCTATGTATTGAGCTCCTCAGCTCCCAGCCCAACCAGAGTCCACTATATGTCCATTCATGGTGACTAACTTTCTGTGGGTTATAACTTGTACAATTCATGTGCCCATTCATAACTACAGTTACAGTAACAAACAATTGTCCTGCAGAAAATCAAAACACAAACTCCAAATAATGCAGCATGACACACTATATTAACTAAGCTATACTTTCTCCTGTGAGGGAAGCAGAGCATTCTGTCCTGCTAAGCCTTGTAGCTGTGAGCTTATATCTGTTTCTACAGTGCCTCGGACATATGGGGGCTCTAGGAGGGACTGTAATCCAATTAATTAATTTATGTTAATTAAACTTCTTATTCAACTTCTGCTTCTGCATTAGTTGTTAGTCAAAAAATTGTCTAGTGCTCCATTGCCATTTGAAATATAAATGATTTTATCTTGTCTGCTCAAAGTCGGCAATATGTGTTAAAAAAAAAAGGTGTACCACAAATCAAATATGTATAAAATAAAATATTTATCACCTAAATTTCATAAACTAAAATTGGCCACCTAGAATGTTTTGGTGTACTTGGGATCAGTGTGGTTGATAATTCCATTAATGCTGCAGTATCTTCTAAACTATAGATCAGCGCAGTTGGCTTAAATAGCAAACCATGATGTATTGTATAACTTTCACATAATAGTGAAAAATATGAGGCTTGGCTCTGATGGGGAATGTTCATGGACTTGACCCATCAAATAGTAAAATAGATATAAAATGGTGTATTTAATTTATATCTAACCTTTCATGAAACACATGGATAGGTTTCAAATATTACCACGTTGCTGCACTGTGAATCAAGGGGAAAGACTTTTGCAGCTTTTAAGTTATAAACTTAGATTGATGATGCACATTACTAAACCATTCTGTACTTTGTTCACTTAATTTTCTCACAACGTAGCCATTTCCTTTCATCTAAAAAGAATAAATCAAAGGGATTTGGCTACATGCAGAATTGTACCAGTTTACTTCAGGTATTGTTTTACACAGGTGCAAAAGGCTATGTGGATATTCTTATTTCAGTTTAAGCCAGGGTTTCTCAACCTCTGAGTTGGGACCAAAAATTGGGTCACCAGAATGTTTCAAAGGGTCATGCGGCAGCTCCTGTAGTTCCTGTCCCATGGGGCTGGCTGGGCTCGCCTCCCTGCTCCAGGCACTGCAACCGCTGAGGACCCAGCTGTCATGATGATGGGAGCCCAGGTAGGCCAAATATGAGTGAGCGGCACTGCGACCCCATGAACCAGGTCACAACTCCACTCACACAAATTTGATCCAGTCAGGGGAAGGGGGCTAAATTTGAGCAGCGCTGCAGGCCCAGAGGTTGCAATGCTCAGAATTGAGAGCCAAGCCCAGCTAGCCCCATGGCACAGGAGCTGCAGGAGCCACCACTGTGGGGTGAGAGCCGGGTAGGACCCAACCCCCTCCACCAGGGGGCAGGATCCGATCGAAACCACCCCAGGAACTCCACCTCCAAACTATTTACTGGGCTGTGACAAGCCATAAACATTTACAGATGGGTCCTGAGCCCAAAAAGTTGGGGAATCACTGGTTTAAGCAACTCTTAAAAGATAATAAGGATCCACATCAGTGTTTGCACCAGTTTGGCCCAGTACACGTGTGTATGTATAGACAAGGTTTCAGCATATCTAAACGGTTCTTCTATCATGCAGCTTGTTAAGTAGGCAAGAAAAATCCCCAAATCACCACCTTGTGCTGTTGCATATAAACCTCTTTGCAACAAACTGAAATGCCAGATGCCCATACTTCTGCTCCAGTGCGGGACTGGGATCCCAATCCCTCAGCACTGCTCCAGAGCGGGACCGGGATCCTGATCTCTCAGCAATGCTTTTCTCCTCAAATGGGATACATATCTGTTCTACACTTCTCCTCCAACCCCCTCTCCTAGCCATGGTCATGTACAAACAACTCCAGAGGGAGCCTCCCACATGGCCCAGACAAAGGTAGATTTTCTGCATTTAAACATCATATGGCTTATTTAAAGTGACCTTAAAGCAGCTTGAATACAGCGGTGAGCATGGAATAAATATCTAAATTAGAGTAGATAGGCTTTTAGAGTAAAAATAATGAACCCATGGTTACGCTTATAAATGTAGACTCCTCATTTATAAAATATTTTCCTATATGAGAACACTTGCAGGTATTTCTGTTCTGTGTGAAGATTTACAAAAATTGAGACAATTGTTAGTTTTATGCATTAAACTTGGTTGAAATAAAAATTATCCTACCAAGTAGCTGTGGGAGAGTGTCCCTTAGTATTTGGCCATAAACATGCTGCTCAGGTCTTCAGAGACCAAGAAACAGTTGGAAATTCCACAGTTTGTATTAAACTATTCAGCCTCTTTGTAGGGAACTTTTAAATGAAGTGTTGGCAACCAGCGCATGAGAATAGTGGTATGGTTTTTAAATCTTGTCTCTTCTGATCATTTGAGCTCTTGGAAATTTGCTGCTTGGAAAGCAGTCTCTTGCAGCTCCATTTCATAGCACTGTGATAAATTCACTAAGCAACCCCTTCAATTAATAAGGGATTCTTTGTGAATCAACAGGAATATTTACTTGTCCAATATAACATTCAAAATAGAAAATAACCTAAATGCCTGTTCACTGTTTTGAAAATGTCCATTGTTTTACGTTAATTACTAATTTAAAATGTACTCAGTTGCTTACTACTTATTTATGTTAGGGTTTCTCACAGCCTCCAAACCAGGGGCTGTTTCTTGCTGTGACCCCAGAATATGTCCTCTAGGCGCTACTGTAATACAAATAATCATAACGAGGAAAAGAATAAATTACTGTTTTTCTGTACACTTCCCACACCACCTAGAGCTCCTGGAAAACTGCTGCTGGAAAGTGAACCACAAAGGATTTTGAATGTTAGAGACTTTGGGGAAATTATCTCTGTATCTTCTCTTCTTTTTTTCAACTACATTCCTTACAATCATTTAAAAAAACAAACCAAAAAAAAACCAAACCAATTTCAGAGGCCTCAGGGAGTGAGGTAGCTTTCACATTTGCATGACAGGCACAAGCTGACAGTGGTCAGTTCAAGCTGATAGTGATACATGAAACTGGAACGGAAAGAAGGGAGAAGAACATGAGTGGGAGCCTTTGTACAGCAGTATCAGCAAAGCATGCAATTTTCCATTGCTTCGAGGCAGGCAGATCACCATAGGAGTGTGGAGTACATTATGGTTGTGCTTAGTTGTTAATATAGGCAGGTGATGGTATCTTATAATAGGCCGATTCTGAGTGGCTTTTAGGTCGGTGCTTGGCTGTGTGGCTGGTGGGGGAAAAACACATTGTGCACTGACATTGATATTCTTACCCATGTTGCTAGTTCAGTACGTCAGAGTGCATCCATTAGCATGGGTGCATCACACGTGAAAAGACATCAGTGTAGGAGAGGAGGGGATTTGGGAAACAGGATTGAGTGGAGTGGCCACGTTTGGCTCAGCCATATATGGGGTGTACAGGAGCCACTTGGCACTAGGTAGCAGCCACAGGCCTTACTGCTGAAAGGAAATGGGAATGCTTTGGCCACCTCTCCTTGCAGCACAGCAGCAGAATAGGAAAACCACAAATGGCAGGGACCCTGAGCACCATTAAGGAGAATTGGAATGAGAAGCAGGGCTCTCCCCAGGTGGTAACAATAGGGAACTGGCAGCAATTGTTCAGCCTCTTGGATTTGAATTGTGGGGATGGGAGCAGGTCTTTGCTTTCTGCAAAGCCACCGAGGCAACAAAGCTGGAGGAGGAACCTCAACAGCACAGTGTGACTGGGATTATTCTTGCTTTTCTACTTTGTTTTATTTTTCCTACATTCTGTCTTGGTCCCAACTAGCATTGCCACTTGTCCAGGTTCCCCCGGGATTGTCCCTTTTTTAAGGTAGCTGTCCTAGGAAATCGGTAACAGAGCTCAGTACATGCTGTCAGCTGTCCAGTTTTATGGGCTCAGGATCATCCCACATGTCCTGTTTTTTTGCATCTCAGAAGTAGCAACCCCACTCAGGCAGGAGGGTGTGTAGGGGGAGGAGAGTTCAGGAAATATTGATGTTTATGACTACGCCATAAAATATTGCTGTGGAGAAGGATAAGAAAGAGACATCCCTAAGTGAGGTGCATTGTTGTTATTAAAGGACTATATATCGCACTGAGGTGCATTCAGCCAGTTGGATCTTTCGGTTGGCTGAACACACCAGCCCCACCTCCTGACAGACATACATTACTTGCAGCAGCAGAGCCTATCACTTAAACTGCTCCCCTGCCAGCATTAAAAACAAGATAAGGTACCACTGGAGCATTAAAACAAACAATCAGGACTTGCATGTAGGGTTGCTATGCATAGACAGAGGGGTCTTACATTCTTAGGAGCAGAATGTCTAAATGTTTTCAGAGTAACAAACTTGATACTTTATGCTTGTCCAGGAAGCCAGTAGCATCAGAGAGGGTGTCTGCATGGGTGGTTTGCTTGTCCATGACACTCAAGAATACAGTGTGTGTTTGTTTCTAATTTTATTTTCCAGTTATGACTTCCAGGTGAAAGCCAGAAACCCTCTTGGTGAAGGTCCAAGCACCCCTAAGGTCCCATTTTCTACTGAATCAGGTAAGAGTTTCAATAGATGTATCAGTTTAACAGTGAAAACCATGACAATGCGTTCAGCCAAAAAGACGAGCTAACTTGACCCTTAAATTAATGATTATGGATGCAGTGTAGCCTGTATAGCACTGGACTCAGACTCAGGAAATCTGGATTTCCTTCCCACTCTGCCACTGACATGCTGGGCAGCCCTGGGCATTTCACTTTACCTTACTCTGTGCCTCTGTCTCTCCATATGTAAATGACAAATTCCCATACTCCTTTATGGACACAAGACAGAGCTGTGATTTAACTATGGAAGGTGTACAAAGGGTTACGCTGAATCCAGGGATTTTTTTGTAATGGGTAGTGTGGCATCTTAAATCCAAAGCTTTATTATAGTAAATCCATGTTTGTGTTTGTATCCCTCTATCAGATAGCTCTGCAAACAGACAGGCCATTGTGCACAGTGATACATAACAGATTTACACACACAGCACACTTTTGCAATTTTGCTTTGTTGCCCATGCTTTTCTCACTGTCTGCAGTATAGGATTGTTTTAATTTTATTACTCTTGTTTATATCACAATAATGCCTCGAGGCTTAACTGAGATCAGAGTCCCTTCGTGGTAGGTACTGTATGTGTGTGTAAATAGATAGATCTCTATAGAGAGAGAGTGAGTCACTGCACTGATGAGGTTACAGTCTACATAAACAAGACACACTTGTTGCAGGAAGAGAAACAGAAGCATAGAGAGATTAAGTGACTTGCCCAAAATCATCCAGCAGGTCACTGGCAGATCTGAGAATAGAATCTAGGTGTCCTGGGTCCTAATCCAGTATTTTACTCACTGGATTGACGCTTAGTGGAATGGGGTCAATGTGAGCACAGGAAATATATTCTTTAAAATTAAGGATTACTCATTTAGCAGATTGGCATAGGGCCCTCAAAAATATGTATCTATCTAATGCATCTGCAACTTAGAGTGCTATTAGCAGCTTTGTCATGTGTTTAAAATGGTACTATAAGCAAATTCCCACCTGATTTGGCTGTGGGGAGCAAAAAAAATCACTCAGTACAGCATTGCACTATCCATCTAAGATCCAGCTTCTCTAGAAGCCAATTACAAAATAGCCATTGACTGCAATAGAAGCAGGAGCTATTCTTGTATTTAGAGTCAGCTGCCTGTTGTTGATAGTACTCTGAACTAGTAGGCACTTACTGTGTACCATGCCTCTTTAAAGGGACACTATCAGGTTTAACATTTTAAGTCAAATCCTTCAGTGCTTTCTCACTGAAATTAATGGGTGTTTTGACTGAGTAACAGGTAAATGGAAAATGAGTAAGGAATTCAGAATATGTCCCACATATTATAAGAAAAATTGATACCCTCTTATGTTACTAATGTATCTTAGATTATTAAACTTGAAAGAACCATTTATATTTTAATGCAATTTCATGATTTTTGATGTTTATTTTTTTCCTTCACTCAGTGTGGACAATGAAAATAAACTGGTCGGTTTCACTTTTTCCTAATCACTTTCCACATGTCTCCATTTCTCATTCTCATCCACTAATGTAAAGCTGCAGCATTTGGGCAGCACGCACTACAGAGGAATTCTTTAAAATAATAATAAATGGTCTACAATGAAATTTTTAAAATGCCATGGAAATATGTTTATTGATGATAAGCTTTGTAACTTTTTTTTTTTTTTAACAAATCCAAATTTTACTGGTAGTGACCCATTAATAACATTTTTAAAATCTCAGTGGTGCGGTAATTCGAAATACACCTCTACCCCGATATAACGCGACCCAATATAACACGAATTTGGATATAACGTGGTAAAGCAGTGCCCCGGGGGGGGGGCAGGGCTGTGCACTCCGGCAGATCAAAGCAAGTTCGATATAGCTCAGTTTCACCTATAACACAGTAAGATTTTTTGGCTCCCGAGGACAGCATTATATCAAGGTAGAGGTGTAGTTACGTGAGCCGTTTATTTCTTTAACTTTCACAAAAATGTAGTGAACTCAACTTCCCAAAATTGTTGCTATTTTACAGATTATTGTTTATGTCAGCCATAGAAAACCACTTTCCAATGTGCTTCTGTAGCAATATCAGGAGAGGTTATTTTACAAAGTCTGATTAAGTGTTTGTTTTTCTCCCCAGCGGACCCAAGAGTGAGCGAGTCAATTTCAAGTAAGCCCTTTATCCATAGCATGCTCTAATCAGAACATTTTTCTGAAGTAAGGTAACATACTAGTTTATGACAGGAGTGGTTGTGCTGTCCTAGCTACACATGCCATGGAACAGAACAGCATTCACACATGATTTCACTTCTTCCATCTAGGTAACTTGTAAGGAATTCCTGCCAGTCTAAATGTTTACCTGAGCACAGCACAATCAATGTGATGTGGTATTCCCGCAGCAGCTAATTTGGCTTGGAACCAATGTACACAAATGAGCCATGGACAGCTTGTGTTTTCTCAGCCCAGCTGTTAAATCAATAGAAAGCTCTGTAAAAAGAATACGCTATTTTTCACTTAGTAAGCGACTTAACAGAATGCAAGTCAGCGTCCGCTATTTGTCTGTCATTGGGCTGAAATGTATGCCATGAAAAATAGTCGGCTTTGACCCAGTTCCTCCTGAAGCCAGTGGTAACGCTCCTGTTGACTTCGTGGGAGTTGGGGCAGGCTCTAAAAGAGCAGAAGAGACCCCTTTCAGCCTGAGGGCCTATGTTTTGCATTTAGTACTGAAGTTGCCTTTAAAAATTTGCAAATATTCTTCCTTTCCACAGTGTAGGCTATCTCGTCTTGTTTATCATGCAGTTTGCTGCAAGTTAACGGTGCCCTCATTTGTACCCTCTCTGTCAGAAAAGCTGTGGAATCATAATTCCCTCACTACTACTGTATGTTACCCACTTTTATAAGTTGTAACTGTATCTCAGTACACATACAAATATTTGTCTCCCTGACATTGCAATGAACGTTGAACATAAAAGGGCCAGATTTTGATCTGAGTTACAGCAGCCTGAATCTAGAGTACCTGTTTACTTCAGTGGAGTTATTCCAGATTTACACCAGTGTCAGAAGCAACCCCAAAGTCAGGTCCTTTGTGAAAAACTTGGAAACATGTTTGTAATATTTCTTATGACTCAGTTTCCTTGGTCATTTTTTGTATTGCTGCCTGCCTGAGTGCATAGAGTTAAATCATAAAAACAGTGTTCTAGAACCCAGGAATGGTAAAGATAAGACAGTGAATCCAAGAGGCTGCTTCTAAAGAATTAAGAGAATAATTCCTGGGCCATCAATTGTGAGGAGAAGTTACCTAGCTGGCTCCATGCAGGGTAGGATGCTGTTCTCTTCCTAAAACTAAGCCTGAGGTCAAAGGAGACCTAACTCCTTAAATATGCTAGAAAAAGGACATGGTATTGGGTGAGCTGAGAGAGCTTGGCTAGGATTTGTCGGCAAAAAGGCTGACCGTCTGAGAGGCTACGTCTTCACTACCTGCCGTATCGGCAGGTAGCGATCGATTCCTCGGGGATCGATATATCGCATCACATCTAGACACGATATATCGATCCCCAAACACGCTCCTGTCGACTCCGGAACTCCACCGGAGCAAGCAGTGGTAGCGGAGTCGACAGGGGGAGCCGCGGACGTCGATCCCGCGCCGTGAGGACAGTAGGTAATTCGATCTAAGATACTTCGACTTCAGCTACGTTATTCACGTAGCTGAAGTTGCATCTTAGATCGATCCCCTCCCCTAGTGTAGACCAGCCCAGACATTCAGGGACTAGGGAGAGGACTGCAATCAGTGTAGGCTGTTGGTCCCAACTCAGAGATGGTGAATAACCCAGACCACACTAAGCAGTGGATGGAGGGGTTAAGCTTAGGTAAGGAGATATGCTTGTAGGTCTTGGTTATTTTAAAATCCACTTCTCTAAGCACTGTGTACCTTCTGGATAAAATAAAGGACACTTTGTTTTGAAGAAGCTCTTTCTGTATCACGGTCAGAGTATGCTGTCAGAGGCCCCCAAAAGAGAAATCTGGCAGGGACCAATCCCAGCTGGACTTGCTGAATTATTCATGGTCAGTATGTAGGAGGCTGTAATCCAGATCCTGGTCTGAGAGTGGGTGAAATGTGGAGAGGGGCCTGACACCTGTGGGAGTGCCCTCAGTGCAAGCCCAAGAAGGCACAACTCTGCAGCCTGCCAGGGACTGGGACACACTGCTCCTATATTTTGCTGCTTACAAACTCCATAAAATATCGTTCAAAATGCAGGTGACTGGTGCTGTTAATATATTCCAAGTGGGATCCTGTTGCATTTGGGTTTCTGGTCTTCTCTAATCATTTGAATGTGTCTGTCACGCCCAGTTTTGTATGGCAGTATCATTAATTCCCCTCTTTCTTCTCCTGCAGTGGGAAAAGATGCCATCTGGACTGAAGTCCCTTTCAATTCCGACTCCTATTCAGAGTGCAAAGGGAAACAATACGTCAAGAGGACCTGGTACAAGAAGTTTGTAGGCGTGCAACTGTGTAACTCCCTGAGATATAAGATTTACCTCAGTGATTCACTTACAGGTAAGGGAAACCCAAGGCAGTGTTAATGTATTTTTATAGCTGTGACCCAAATTACATGATACACACAGTCATCTAGGTTCTTCGTATCCCTGGGCCTGACCTGAATGGTTTTAAAGGATGATCAGGCATGCATATGCTACTTACCTTGGAAATGTGGATTATGGTACCCAAAACAGTGCTGGACACTTGACAGAACATGTAAAAATATAACTGTCCTCTCCTGACCTGAAGAGCTTACATTCTGTGGTGTCAGCCTTGCATTAAAAACCTGTGCCTGCACAGTTCTTCATGCATAATTGGGGCCCAATATTAGATGGGATGCCATAAGAAACAGAGATGACAGGAGCAGATGAGATGGAGCAGGGATTACAGTACTCTCCTGCTGGGATCCAGTTTGGCCTGTAAACAACTTGTGGCTCTTTTCTGAATGATGATATTTTATGGGGATTGTTTTAATGTATTTTATACACATGACTTTGTATCTCACTAACCTTTTCCTCACCTACTTTCACTTTTTTTTATTTTAAATCAAGCCCATTTGTTTTGGTTTTTTTTAAAGTCCTATTCCCCATCACCCTCAACATACACACTTTCATTATTAACACCAGCCTTCTTGACATAGTTTCTTACCCCTCGCTCATTACGTTCAGGTTATTGAAACCATCTAGTAAGTGCTGGCCTCTGTTTTGTTTCGGTAAAGAAAGTCCTGATAGCAAATTCTGAGCAAGCCTGGGCGCTCAATCCTGTTTTGTTAACTTCAGTGATATCTAGATCAGGTCCTAAGATTTTGAGGGGAGGAAAATGCAACATTTCTCCCCTCAAAAATTCTTCTCATTTACCCCCTTTCAAACCCACTAAAGCTTGGGAAGGATAAGCTAGCCACAAGAAGACATAAAAAGCTTTATCTGTGGAGATGAGATGCTCAGTTGCAGAAATGTTAACATTTTGGGTCCATTTTCTTTACAATAAACAACTGGGAGATCTATGTGTTGGAAATGCACCCTATTAGCTAGTCATTACTTAGAGACTGCCGTCGCTTTCCTTTTTTGATATTTTTGCCTCCGTGGCTCTGTGTGCACCCATGTGTGTAATATAAAAGAGATGGTAGTCAGTTGTGGGCTTTTTTATTGGGTACTGAGTGTTGTTACAAAATCCTCAAGGAGCAGAGCACAGCCAGACCTAGACTATGCAAGACCATCCATGATGAGGAACACTTAAAAAGGTCTAGAACAAAAACATGCTAGAGATAACTACAGAATAGTTACTAGATTGTTATATTTAGAGTTTTGTCAATCTAAGATTTCTCTGATAGGATCCATCACGTGTTCCTGATTAGGCAGAGCACTTAATCACATGCTTTTCAGTGTTTTGCTGAATCAGGAATGATCTCATGCATCGTACTATGATAAGTAGTATCATAGTGCCCATGCTAATGTAGCTGAAGAAATAAGCTTCAGCTATTTTCTCATTGGTATCATGTGTGTATGTATATATGCTATGTATAATACCAACATGCAATATATATATATAACTAATAGCTGGTATGAGGTGCTGTTAAGGGGGGGTCTTAGCAGACGTTTGGGATGATCCCATTATTTGTCCAGCTGAGCCGTGTGAGTTATGCAGATCATTCCAAAAGGTGATACCTCAAACTATCAGTCAGGCACTTCCTTTGTTTCCATTTTGTTCATTTATTAGTTTCCCTCTGCTTTTCTCCCCTTCTGAAATATATTAGAGAGGTACTGGCAGGTTTTACAAAACCAAACATCAATATCAGCTATTTAAAAAACAAAATTTCCAATGAAAACTGTTGTTGTCCAGATTCAAGTATTGTAGCATCATGATAGTGTGTGAAGGCCTGAAAGGGAAACTCTAGGCTGAGGAAAATTCTGAAAGGTGAGCAATATACATGGTGAAATGTTAGTAGATCCCGCAAAAGAGATCTACCTATGCAGAGGCCTCCCGAAAGCCACATGGACAGGTTTCTTTCTAAGCTAGGGGCCTGTATTACTTATTCAATTTATTTCATTTTTAATCATTTAAGATGAGTGATAAAGGAGTTTTTTGGAGTGTCTTTTTATGTTGCAGTAGTTGAAACCAACTGTGTATTAGTAATACAAATACTGAATACAAGTGGGTATCTGCTACGGAGGAAAGCTGCTCTATTCTAAACATGCCAATACTGTTACTATAAAACAGCAGCCTCTTCTGATCTCATTTAACAGTCCTCCTTAGCACTGCAATGTAAGCATTCCAGCAAATAATGCCAGCTAAAGTCATTAAAGATTTAAATTTTAAATGTGGCCTTTGGAAGCTGTAACTTTGAGCTGCCTGATTAGTCTTGATTTCAGTTTGAAAATTTATCCAAGAGAAGCTCCCTCCTGATGAGCACTGGAGACCAACTCTCCCATGGAAGAAGCACAAATACAGCTGAAAACGAAAACAATACTAAGTGCCTTTCATAAGAATGGCCACACTGGGTCAGACCAGTGGTGCACCTAGCCCAGTATCGTGTCTTCTGATAGTGGCCAGTGCCAGATGCTTCAGAGAGAATGAACAAAACAGGCAATCATTGAGTGATCCAGCCTATCATCCACTCCCAGCTTCTGGCAATCAGAGTTTTAGGGACACCCAGACCATGGGGTTGCATCCCTGACCATCTTGGCTAATAGCCATTGATGGACCTATCCGCAATGAACTTATCTAATTCTTTTTTGAACCCCACTACAGTTTTGGCCTTCACAACATCCCCTGGCAGAGTTCCACAGGATGACTGTATGTTATGTGAAGAAATACTTAGTTTTGTTTGTTTTAAACCTGCTGCCTGTTGATTCCAGTGTATGACCCCTAGTTCTTGTTTTATGCGAAGGAGTAACAACTCCTTATTCACTTTCTCCACACCTGTCATGATTTTATAGACTCTACCATATCCCCTCTTACTCGTCTATTCTCCAGGCTGAAAAGTCCCAGTCTTTTTAATATTTTTATTAGCTTTTTTGACTGCTGCTGCACACTGAATCGATATTTTTAGAGAACTATCCACAATGACTCCAAGATCTCTTTGGTGACAGCTAAGGTAGACCCCATCATTTTGTGTGTATAGATAGTATTATGTTTTCCAATGTGCTGTATTTTGCATTTATCAACACTGAATTTCATCAGTCATTTTGTTGCCCAGTCACACAGTTTTGTGAGTTCCCTTTGTAACTCTTTGGAGTCTGCTCTGGACTTACTTAACTATCTTGAGTAATTTTGTGTCGTCTGCAAATGTTGCCACCTCACTGTTCACTGATTTTTCCAGATCATGTATAAACATGTTGAACAGCACTGGCCCCAGTACAGATCTCTGGGGGAACACCACTATTTACCTCTTTCCATTCTGAAAACTGACCATTTATTCCTACCCTTTGTTTTCTGTCTTTTAAGCAATTTATTCCTACCCTTTGTTTTCTGTCTTTTAACCAATCCATGAGGGGACTTCCCTCTTATCTCATGACAGCCTACTTTGCTTAAGAGCCTTTGGTGGGGGACCTTGTCAAAAGCCTTCTGAAAGTCCAAGTACACGATCTCCACTGGATCACTCGTCTACGTGTTTCTTGACCCCCTCAAAGAATTGTAATATATTGGCAAAGCATGATTTCCATTTACAAAAGCTATGTTGACTCTTCCTCAACAAATCTTGTTCCTCTGTGTGTCTGATAATTCTCTTTTTTATTATAGTTTCAAACAATGTGCCTGGTACTGCAGTTAGGTTTACCAGCCTGTAATAGCCAAGATCACCTGTGGAGCCTTTTTTTAAAATTAGTGTCACATTAGCCATCCAAATAGAAGCTGATTTAAATGATAGGTACCACACTTAGAACTCTTGGGTGAATATACCATCTAGTCCTGGTGACTTATTACTGTTTAATTTATCAATTTGTTCCAAAACCTCCTCTATTGACATCTCAATCTGGAACAGTTCCTCAGGTTTGTCACGTAAAAAAAAAATGGGTCAGATAAGGTAATCGCTCTCTCATCCTCTGCTGTGAATGCAAAGAATTAATTTAGCTTCTCTGCAATGGTCTAATCTTCCTTGAGAACTCCTTTAGTACCTTGAGCGTCCAGGGGTCCCACTGATTGTGTAGCCAGCATCCTGCTTCTGAGGTATTTAAAAAAAAATTGTGGTTAGTTTTTTAAATTTTTGGCTAGTTGCTCTTCAAATTCTTTTTTGGTCTACCTAATTATGCTTCACTTTCCAGAGTTTATGTTCCTTTCTATTTTCCTCAGTAGGATTTAACTTTCAATTTTTAAAGGATTTCTTTTTGCCTCTAATCTTTTACTTTGTTGTTTAGCCATGGTGGCACTTTTTGTTCTTACTATGTTTTTTGATTTGGGGTATACATTTAATTTAAGCCTCTTATGATGATTTTAAAAAGTTTCTGTGCAGCTTGCAGCATTTCACTTTTGTGATGGTACCTTTTAATTTCCATTTAACTAGCTTCCTCATTTTTGTGTAGTTCCAATTTCTGAAGTTAAATGCTACTGTGGTGGACGTCTTTGGTATATTTCAAAAGGAACAGCAAAATTTCATGCACAAAGACTAGTCAACCAGAGATGAACATTTTGGCAAGGCATTTCCTCCAAAGGGAGATTTTGTTTGTCTACTGCCTTTTCTCTACACAGAGTCAACATTTAGATCTATTTTTATGCAGCAAGATTGATTGTTTTATCTTTCATTTTGGAAGACATTGATAAATTGTTGGTCCTTCTTTGGGAGGATTTTACCTGTAAATTTGAACCTAATCACTGAGTTTAAGGGAACCAGGATTTAGCCCTTTGGATATTTTATGTTATCAGTCATTTTAAGAATAACATGTAGGAGAGCATTAATGAAGCAATGATACATTTATCTGAAAATATTTTTTCTGTAGATCCAGTAAGTTAGCTTGGTGTTTTTTCTCATGCTTCTCACGTAATGCATGGGTGGGTACATATTAGCTATTTAGTCATCTCTAGAATGTGAATTATACACACATTGTAAGCACAAAAAGGGAGAGCAGGCTTGAAGAATCTGGCCTGCTATGTGTTAGATATGGCCCATAAAAATTTCTCTGGAGTCATCTTGGATTGCTTTTTCAATGGAACTTAAGAATGGACATACTGGGTCAGACCACAGGTCCATCTAGCCCAGTGTTCCGACAGTGGCAGTGCCAGGTGCCCCAGGGGGAATGAATACAACAGGTAATCCTCAAGTGATCCATCCTGTCACCCATTCCCAGCTTCTGGCAAACTGGAGCAGGATCAGATCAGCACTGATGTTATATAAAATATCCTAATATCGGGGGTGGGGGGGAACATGGAAATTTGTGCTTTTGCCAAAGTGTTTAATTGGCATTGTGTTTGGGCATTTGCACAATGCTGCAAAACAGAGTTAGAGCTTAATTGGGGCAGCATCAAACTTAACATTGAGACAAAATGAATCCTGGAACTCAATTCAGAACCTGCTCAACTACAAAGGAACCAACAAAAGCTTTGATGTTGTTGATCTTCAAAGGGTTTTCCTCATGATATTTTCTTTCTATTTTCAGGACAATTTTACAACATAGGAGATGAGAGGGGACATGGAGAAGATCATTGTCAATTTGTGGACTCATTTTTAGATGGACGGACAGGGCAGCAAGTTTTCCCAGACCAGCTACCAACCAAAGATGGTAAGTTCTGAAGAGTGTACTGTAACAAAACTCTCAAAATCTGCCCCAACCCCAGGGTCTGATTTTTCTCCTGCTGATTGTTTTAAAGCTAATACCCAGTCCGAGTTAGACAGGGTAGAGTCCCAAATTGAGCTATCTTCCCAGCAGATCAAAACTATCCTTCATGCCTGGCAAGATGCTATTCCACCCCAAAACCATTAAGGATTAGGCAGCCTACACTTGTCAGCCACCTGGAAGTTAGAGGATGTGTAAGAATGATGCAACCTTTTATCTTGGAAAGGAAAGCCTCTGAAGTGCTCTTCACTTAGGGGGACAGAAGCATGATCTGAGTATGGGACAGAAGCAGGAGCTCCCAAGTTCTAATTGTGGCTCTGACAGTGAATTCTGTGCTCTGCCTCAAGTTCATCTGTAATTTTGCATAACAGAGCTAATAGTGTGTATTTCCTTCTTGGGCAGCACCATGCGGTTGAATGATGAACAGTACTGTGAGAGAGGGGAATTGTCATTAATATGGTGGGAGATAGTAAGAGCTCTCTCCTATTGAAACTTCCCAACAGATTTTTTTTCCTCCGTATTGCACATTAAAAGCCTTTAAAGAAAACCATTGCCTTTAGCCTTCCTGCCAGTTTGTAAATTTATGGGCATGCTGGTACGGTTGGTTTTAAAGTGCTATAAATCAGCGGAGTTGTGCATTATGTAGCTTTGCTTAGTGATAATGGACAAACTGGAAAGGAAAAATTAATTGTGGGGGGAATTCCTCCTGCAGTAATTCAGTACATACACTGCAGTTCAAATCAGATGCCTAGACTCCTGAGAGGCAGCTGCAAATAGGACCAGATGTCTTGAACTGTTTCTAATCACAACTTCAAAGCTGAGGCATGGCCGTGGACAAGTCACAATCTCATCTATAAAATGGCGATAATCAGGCCTTAGTTACCAATACCTACCTCCCAAGGAGTTGAGACTCTAAACCTCAGACTTTTGCCAGCATAGCTATGATGAGGTGTGATTCATCACTGACTTAGCTGTCTGTGCCAGTAAAAGCCCCCATGTAGATGCAGTTAAACTGGCCAAACTGCACTTTTGATACACTTAGGAGAGCTTTGCTGGTATAGTATTCTGGTACAGCTACATTGGCAAAGCCTTCCAAGTGTAGACCTGGCCTTAGGCTTTGTTTACACAGAAAAGATGTACTGCTTTAGGTATACCAGTGTGATTAAAGCACAACGACAGACCGTAGGGTGGATGTAGTCCTACCCATATACCTTATTACCCTTCCTATACAGGGACGTGGAATAAGCTATACCAGCATAAGGCCTCCGCACTACGGGTTGCAAATGGCTATTGATTTATGTTTTAAAAAAATACCTAACTGAGGTATTTATACAGCACAAAAATCAGAGCGTAGACCAGGCCTTAATGTACGTTGGGGCTTTGCACATTGAAAGCACATATTAAGCCCTAAATACTAATTAAATCCCCATATATCCAATGAACCTCTTGCAGTTGCCTTCTGAGAGCAAATAAATGTATGTTTGTATTCAAGCTGGCATTGTCAAGCCAGTAAAGCTCAGAAATGCCAGATTTAGTTTTTTTAAAGCATTTATACACAAGGACAGTACCTGGTAAGCTTTCAAACGCCACAACCAGAATTAAATGTTTGCCCTTAGGTACCGAGCTTAACAGTTTATACCTCAGCTGCTAAATCTTCCGAAAGATCATATTTACATACGTTTCCACAAGACAAGTTCAGTATGCATTTCACTTGAAGTTGCTACGTTAAAAGCTAACTGGGATTTTTCCCAATGTTAACATAACTACAAGAGGGTCACTTACTGGCCATTCTTCTCTAAAAGTAAAACCAGTTCCAGCAGATGCTCACTTTTTTAAAGTAGAAGGCTGCAACTTTAACTTTGGCACACTATCCACCCCAGCAGGCAGTTCTCTGGCTCCAGTGTGACGCCAAATAACCACAATTCTGTGCTGGCCCTTTTCAGTCTATCCACTAAGGTTCAGACCACTCAGAATCCTCTCACCTTCCCCCTGCAAGAGGAATTGAGGGTACACATGACATATGAAAGCCTCCCCCATCTTCTTATAGGCTCATAGGGTTCCCCAATAATCTCCTGGGTGCGTTTACCTCTGGGCGCTGGCACCTTCACAGGCATTAGATGCCAGCTGCAATGAAATTCCAAACTCTCAACTTTTAAACTCTGTCCTTATGCCTCATTAACCTCACACCAGGCTTCCAGGATACTGCAAGGAAAGTGGGGGGAGGGAGGGAAGAGGGGGAAAAACACCAAGCACCTTGTCATTCTTGCCCCAGAGAAAATTCCTTCCCGATCCCCAAAACTGGCAAAATCCACAGCATCTGGGATACAGTTCAGACGTGCCTATTATAGAGCTGGGCCGCAAGCAACCCCTGCACATGGCTGCTGTGTGCCTTGAGGACTTCGAAGGGAGGGATCTGAGGCCATGTCTACATCTAAAATTTTGCAGCGCTGGTTGTTACAGCTGTATTAGTACAGCTGTATAGGGCCAGCGCTGCAGAGTGGCCACACTTACAGCAACCAGCGCTGCAAGTGGTGTTAGATGTGGCCACACTGCAGCGCTGTTGGGCGGCTTCAAGGGGTTTTGGGGAAGGCGAGAGCAAACCGGGGAAGGAGACCAGCTTCGCCGCGGTTTGCTCTCGCGTTCCGCGAACCACCCTGCAAACCGCAGGGAAGGAGACCTGCTTGTTCGGGGAACGCGAGAGCAAACCGCGGCGAAGCTGGTCTCCTTCCCCGGTTTGCTCTCGCGTTCCGCGAACCACCCTGCAAACCGCAGGGAAGGAGACCTGCTTGCTCGGGGGTTCGGCGAACGCGAGAGCAAACCGGGGAAGGAGACCAGCTTCGCCGCGGTTTGCTCTCGCGTTCCCCGAACAAGCAGGTCTCCTTCCCTGCGGTTTGCAGGGTGGTTCGCGGAACGCGAGAGCAAACCGCGGCGAAGCTGGTCTCCTTCCCCGGTTTGCTCTCGCGTTCGCCGAACCCCCGAGCAAGCAGGTCTCCTTCCCTGCGGTTTGCACGGTGGTTCGCGGAACGCGAGAGCAAACCGCGGCGAAGCTGGTCTCCTTCCCCGGTTTGCTCTCGCCTTCCCGGAACCACCCAGCAAACCTCAGGGAAGGAGACCTGCTTGCTCGGGGTTCGGGGACCGCGAGAGCAAACCGCGGCGAAGCTGGTCTCCTTTCCCGGTTTGCTCTCGCGTTCCGCGAACCACCCTGCAAACCGCAGGGAAGGAGACCTGCTTGCTCGGGGTTCGGGGAACGCGAGAGCAAGCCGGGGAAGGAGACCAGCTTGATTACCAGAGGCTTCCTCAGGTGTGCTGGGATACCTGCTTATTCCACGGAGGTCAAGAAAAGCGCTGGTAAGTGACTATACTTGATTACCAGCGCTGGATCACCAGCGCTGGATCCTCTACACCCGAGACAAAACGGGAGTACGGCCAGCGCTGCAAACAGGGAGTTGCAGCGCTGGTGGTGCCCTGCAGATGTGTACACCTCCTAAGTTGCAGCGCTGTAACTCCCTCACCAGCGCTGCAACTTTCTGATGTAGACAAGCCCTGATTCTCCCCTCCTCCCCCACAAGCACTTTCAGTGGCAACAGGGAGAGTGAGTGTTCCACTTCCTGCCTATTCACCATGTGCATTCTGGATAGGGAGGCCCCAGAGAAGGCAAGCTGTGCCACCCCTTCCCCCTCCCCCAGGATGGCAGGGGTTGTTTCCTCTTCTCCCCACAACTTGTCCAGAATAGATTATTGTTGTGTGCTGCTGGACAAACTATTTTCTCTGATTGGCTATGGTATGTGTCTAAATTCAGCTCATGGTATTCAAGCAGTTGGTAAGGGCTGAACTTTCCACTGAGCTTCTGAAGTCAGATAAACTCCCTCTGAGAATCAGGAGCCACCTTTGGAAGGTAGTGTCTTTTTCTCCCCGCCCTGTACTAAGCCTTTCCTTGCTGTTTATTAGGCTTCTTCAGAGCAGTTCGCCAGGAACCTGTCAAGTTTGGAAAAATAGGTGGAGAGACCCATATTACCTATGTTCATTGGTACGAGTGTGGAACTTCAATACCTGGTAAATGGTAGCTGCTACATGAACTTGAAAATGAAAGAAGGTCTATCACTACCCTGCCCTTACCCACCCCCCCCCCCAACAAATTCAGTGATGGAAATGTTTATGGCCTTCCTGTCATTTATACATGTTTACCTATGTATAAAGTTTATAAAACTCTAATGACAATACTGCATTGTGTTTAATAGCATAGGCTGCTTACTATATTACTCCATTTTACCAAAAAGCAAGATAAGCACATGTCATAGGATAAGGTCTGGGGAAGCTGGCTCCCTATATTGTGGGTATCAAGGTACAGTTTATATGGTATTTTAAAAGATACAGTTTGTATATTATTTATCACAATGTTGTAATAAATATTTTGAGGGAGAGTTATGGCAAAGCTGATCATGAAACTGCAGTATACATTTAATTTTAGATATGCATTCTGATTGTTACTGAAATATATAGTGTCCTATGCTACCTGTCTTGGTAATTCCGTAAAGTCTAATTCAATAATTTAAGTATACGGGGAAAGCTCTCAAACTGACTTCTGTAATTTATAAATTCTCAGATTGAAGAGCTTTTCCCCTTACAGCTAACTAGACAATTTGTGCTCTTGCCAAAATTGGAAGAAAGCTTGTTATATTTTAATGCTTTAGCACCAAGAAAGGAATTCTAATTTTTTAAAAAAAGCAGAGCTTCAACTCTATGACAGAAGTGTAGATTCTGTCAACAAGAAACTCAATAGTAGAAACATATCCTATAATTTTAACCCATGACCAGGCAGTGTCCCTAAACACAGTTGCTACTTAAAATAGAACCTGATTAGCTTTGGTGGTACTCCATGCCAAGTTGATTAATAGTATTTTTACTTAATCAGGCTTTCAGATAGGCATTGTGCATGGGGAACAGAAGTCAAATCTGCCTCTATTGCAGTGAGTTTTCTGAAGTTTTGATGAACTACTTTGCAGGCCTAATGTATAGCACCACAGAATGCAATGAGGTATAGGAGGATATGCTTGAAATACCAGTCTTTAAAGCACAATCAGGTTTGCTTTAGTGAAAAAAGAGCTTTTTCAAAGAATTATTAGTGTGAGACAAGGGGCAAAGTAGAGTGAAATTAATTTTTTCAAAATTACTTTATAGTAGTTCCACTGAAAATCTACTTACCCTTTCTTCCCTTCCCAAAATACTAGATGTTGTATTGCTTGAACATTTATGAACTAAATAAAGAGATTTTTTTAAGCAGGATGTTTATTCATTGTTTTTAAAAGGTATGAACAGGAACACCAAAGAAATGTCATTTGTAGAAAATGCCTTATAAAGTACATTGCAGGTACACTGTACTCTAATAAAATATTTTTTACTCATGTAAAGTTGTTTTATATAGACTGGTTTTCTACTCAAGTGTTGTACATTGAGACAAAACGGTGGGTGAAAGGGAGCACCAAACTGGCAGCCTTTTCTCATCAGAAGAGGCTACATTACAAGCACGTCTCACCTACTCTGTCAATCGTTTTCTGAATGAACCATCACTACAGTAAGAAGAACCTGAAGGGTCAGGGTTTCTTGAAATATTTCCATTAGGTTTGCACAGCTCTTTAAACTGGTTTTCCTTGTAAGTGAGGGCTATTGGGTTTGCACCTGGGGGTTTTATTACAGGCGCTGATTGGTTTTTTTCTGGACTCAGAATGAAGTTTGTAGAATTACTCCCTCCAGCTGGCAAAAGGTTTGCGTTTAAAAAAAAATAATAATGTTTCCAGGCTCACCAAGGAATATAAACACTAAAAAATTTCTATCAAGTCAAACCTTCCACCAAATGACGGTTTAAAGCCACTGCTATGTCACTCAGTGTGAGCTGTATTAATGCAGTGAAAACTAATGTGATTTGGTAATCAGTGACAAGAGTTAGTCCTGAATGCAGCATATGCAAAAGCAATCTGTATGTGTCGCAGGTAACTACTTTTTTTTTTTTTAAATATCCTTTCCCTTATGGCTGGCAAGAATAGGTCATAGGCTGACAGGTATGCCTGTAAAAAGAAATGTGCTTAATAATTAAAAAAACAAGTACTGGATTCAATATTTTTATTAGCGTTCAATGTGAATGTTACAATTTATACATAATACCTAGTTTTAATTCCAGAGTGGGTCTAATTTAGTACATGTTATCAGTAAAAACAAGCCTGATAAGTGGGCTAAATTTCCAACTAGCATTTTAATTTCTTTCAAACAAGGCAAGCTAGAATCTCAATCACCTTACAAACATTTTAGGAAGTGTTTCCAAAACCCCAAAATCTAAGTAGGAAGCGGATATATTTTAAAGCAGGAAATAAGATTCATTTGGTCTTTTGTTCCAACAACACAAAGAATGCTCTGACTTTTCTCATTGTTTTGGAACATCAATACCAATTTTAAATATTGGAATCTGTTAGGATGTAGTAGTTAATAGCTACTTGTGTCATTCAGCAGCTGAGCTTCCTTATCGGTAGCCAGGTCCTGGCTGAGTATAGCCCTGAGCAAAGGGAGGACGGTTGCGTGCATAAGGGTTAGGCCCACTTGGAGGGGGAGTCACGCCAGGGGGTGGCGTGAAACCTGGCCTTGGTTGATATGCGCCTGCCTGGCTTGGAGCCATTGCAGCTTGGGAAGCAGGGGCCACATTATAATTAGCAGGCTGGGAGGCTTGTGTAGTATAGTTCTGTGCTGGGTAGGAGCTTGCCTGGTACTGTTGCTGATGCTGAGCAGACAGTTGCTGAGGCTGAGCAGGAAAGCCAGGAGCAGGACCTTGTGATGCCTGCTGACTGTATCCTTGGAACTGCTGTCCTTGTTGAGGAGCAGGCTGCTGGCTGTAGCCTGCTAGAAAGACAAAACAAACAACAAAGCAATACAATTAGGTGAAAATAAAGCAGCATATTTGCTTTGAGAAAGTGATTATTTCCTTATAAACAGATACTTGAGCAATCGCTAATAAGCACAAGAAACAATCCTGAGGTTTGACATATGCAACAGACACAGCTGGATGGTAATGAACTTTTTCTTGTCCATGACAAACACTAACTGTCTGTGGTGTGCTAAAATGGAACATTTTCTAGTAATGGGAAAGAGTTTTTACTTCAGACCAAAAGACAACCTTGATTATAGGTTTCATACCTGATAATTATTCCCAAGGTTTCTATTTGAGAAACAAGGGGAAAATAGTATACAGACTCTTCAATTTCACATTATGAAGGAATGTAAAGGTCTCAAATGTACACTGAAAAGCAAAGTTTCATTTGGGACAGGTGCTTTAACTTTGTTTCTTTCAGTCAGTAGATCATAAGTCAGTGCAGAATACTTGCACTGAATTTACACCTAAATCACTGCCTAGTGTTTTGTTTGGTTCTCAACTTCTGGTATTCATTAGCTAAAGATAAATCAAAGATTACAAATGTCAAAGCATTTGCAGAACAGCACTTAAGGTACAACTGCTGCTGCCATCAGTTTAATATGTCCCAAATGTGATTTATTTGTGTAAAAGCAGCTTCCCTGGGAATTTCTCAGACTGGCGATATAAACAACAAAAATCCTTCTATAAATTGAGAGCTTCTTTTATCTCTATCATGAAACACACCTGCAGCTACTTGCAATGAAATCTCTCCATTGACTGGAATCCTGTCAGCATTAAACACCAGATACATAAGAATTATTAAAAATGCACAGCCCTGAAGATAGAAAATAAGGATTGAAGAAATGCATTGGAGTAAATTTTGAACTCACCTTGAAACTGGCCTCAACAACATTTACTCGTGAAACAAACCTTTCAAAAGTTCCATTTTCATTGGCATGACCAAAAGTCAGCACTATGCCAAGCCCATCTGCCAGAAGAGGAGAATGGGAACTATAACCCACTGTTAGGGGAAGTGCTGCTTGAAAGGAGGTAGAGGGAGGAATATTCAAAACAAGTCCAATCCCTCCGATGAGGATCAAGGAATGAAAGCTACAGAGGGAAAGGGTATAGATCTACCTTGACTGCCATCTGTGAAGAGTTTATTTATGAGGAGCCCTACCTTGGCACATTAATCCAGGCATGAAAATAAATCTCTTTAGAAAAACAGTTCATTGCAATTTGAGGTTTCCAAATTTGTTTTGTTTCACTGACACTTTTAGAAAGTTGTGAAGTTTGAGAAAGTAGAACTCCCACAATATATCAAACCTTCATAGAAACTCTTCTAGTAGAATACCAGATGAGTCTGCTAGTGTGTTACTATTAAGGATGAGTAAATCTAGCTTGGAAACTAGAAGAACCATTCAAATCTCAAGCCTGGAAAGCATCAGACAGATCCTCCTACCTCTGCTGAAATTAGGTTTCAGGAGGTCTGACACTGTCTTCAAATCATGAATTTTGCAAGGGGGTGGGGGAGGGGTGCATGTGTGTCTACACAGAGCAGTTAGCCACAGCTTAGAGTGCTGAGAGGAGGAACAAGACGACACACTGAGAACAACAAATCTCCATGTCTGAAGTTTCCAAAGCTCTTGCCCAAACCAAGTTTCAAGGCTTGCTTACCAGTTATGCAAAGGATAAACAGTCTATTCTTGAAAGTAAATTAAACTCTTCAAATTAGTGCACTTTGCTACATATATGTTTCTAAAACAGCAACAGCTTCATCCATACAGAAACAAACAATTCCTATTCCTTGTGTATGTGTTCTGCAAAGGTTTGCGTTTTATGAGTGAGATAAAACTTGGTATGTGATTAAACACTAAAGACATGCACACACCGAATTTACATTGTACCAATTTCCTGCAATGTAAGTTTAAAACAACTGGCAGAGATGCTCATACTGATATTTGTCTACTGGCCTTTATGAAACTTTTCATAGGGTTATGGGATCAGAGCAGTGTTACTCTGCAGTATCTGAAAGGATGAATAAATACCTTTATTAATTGATTACTGTCTCAATAACTAAATAGCTGAACTGCATTATTACTAGGATCAATTAGATATTGTATGATTTAAAAGGAAATTCAAAGTTCCCTTTTTCCATGTCTTTGAACTGAAAGTAAGCCTAATATTTTTTCTTTTGAGGGCCCTGTAGAAGCCTAGCTTTTTATTCAGTTTCACTCCCTCAATCATGTAGCACAAGGTCACAGCATTAAAGTATTCTGCTGATAGAAAAAAACAGTGAGAGTTTAAGTTCAAGTACTATTGACTTCTACAGTTGTTTTAAATCAGTCCTGGAAACTAGTTTCTTTTGGGTGACAGTTTAGATAAATACAGAAGAACTGGTACAATCCAGTATTCATACCAAATGTGAACTAATGGAAAAGCCTCAGTTTGGGTGCTGTATTTGATTTGTAAGCTAGTGAGACGCTGAGGCATTTTCTTGTACAATTTATTGGGCTGGGTGGCATCACTCGCTAGAGGCATCAGAGGGAGTATTTCATCTTTTTTTCCAACAGAACTAAAAACATTGTAAGGAGGTAAGAAGCTGTCTAAAGGCAATTTTCTTTCAATTTGTTTGTCTTTGTAACAAGGCATTCTGTTGGGTAACCCCGAAAAATCCTCTCTGGTTCAGTATCAAGTAGCATTGAATGTTAGGAAATCAAACATCAGCATAAACTTTATTGCTAGGTGAACAGAAATACTGACAAATTAAGGGCAATATATTTTAAGGAGCTGCTGAATGCCCTCTAATCCCGCTGACGTCAATGGAAATTAAGGATGTTCAGCACCTTGCACTGCCACTCAAGTGAAATTAATACTTTGGCACTAAGAAAAATGTAGTGATCCTATTCTGTACCTACACAGAAATTTGAAAACAGCAGCTGCTTACCTGGATACTGCACACCATATTGTTGCTGAGGCTGAACTTGTGGCTGCTGAGCAGGATAACCGGCCTGTTGGTACTGTTGATACATCTGGCCTATACATTAAAAACACGATTTTTAGTAAAGGAACACAGTACCTGAGGCCCAAAATCTGACATCATACACAACAGTCTGGTGGACAACGGCTAAGAAGCAATTTGGGTGTCCAAGCCCATCCTATAGCACATTTTTAAAAACAGGGAATTACTACAAGAGATCGTAGAATGCTTCTGTCTAAAGGTTGGTTACAAGGTGTTCCACTAGCAGGCACTTGTCTGTACAGATCCCACAATATTGGTCTAACAAGAAGTATGTTTTATTTAACCTGCAAAGCCCGGTAAACACACATTTTTTCTTAACAGATTGTGGGTTTTGGAGAGGCTGTATATGTGATACAAGAAGTATCATGTGCCATAATTAACAGTGATTTAGCTCAGGGCTAATGATGTTTTTATTGTTTAATAAAGGATCTTAATAAATAGGGCTTTAAAAAACTAGGGTGTTTTCCTCTTTAATCTCCACTGTCTGCCTGTTTATACCACGGTTCTAACATGTTTTCTATGGGCAGTATTCTAAGGAGAATGGTACATTATTCACTCTAATCTCATATTCCAGACATCCTTTAGCATATTCAGCCTGCTGTAAGCCAAGTTTTCCAAGAGGCCCAGGAGTACATACTTTTAAAGAAAACCATATGCATAAGATCAGAAGTTCCATTTTAATATTTTATTTGCTAAATTCAATGCTGTATTTCAGTTTTCTTAGGCTAACTTTGCACTTTAGTGTTTGCTTTTTCTGTTTTTTTGGGTTTTGTTAAATCTGCTATTGAAATCAATTTCCTTGGTCTGTGCTCTGTTGAGCTTGAGGGGTCTACTTTTCAACCCTCCTCCACTGCACAAATACTATGCAAAGAAGAAACCAAGGTGTGGCTGCCAAACCTCATGTTTGGCTTAGCTTTGGCAGACATAGCTGACAGCACTATGTCCACTACATGTTAGTGTACCATTTACTATTTCTGCTGCAAAAATCTGAGGAAAACTGCAAAAGAAGCGAAATGATTAACTTCTGTACCTTTTGAGCTATTCCACATGAAGACTAGATCAAGAGTCACAATCATGAGAACTGGCTGTAAGTCGCCTCCGCCCTCACCAACAGCAATGACATACAATTTTTATATACCTCCACTTTTTAAAAAAAATGCAAAAGGATCAATGCTATTTACATTCCAATTCTGTAGGCAAAGTCCACAGAAAAAAATCCAACAGTAAAATCTCACGTTTTACAACTCCACTATCTGCTGTCTTGTGCACATTTAACAAAAGGGGAGTCTCAAGCTGCCAAAAGGAAAATAAACGCTAATCTCTGGACCGGAGATAGGAAAAAAGGAGCAAATCTACCAAGTGGTCTTGAATCTATGTCATGCAGAGGGGTTGGAAAGGTTTTAAACAACAATTTACATGCCTTATTTTGTGGTATCTCACACCAAGGTAAAAATCTCAGCAAGGGAATGGACAGAGAAAGAAAGCAGAGGCTCTTACCTTTACTGATCAGAAGAAAAAGTGTTAGTTTTTACCTCCTTTGTTTAGTGATAGCCTAGGAAAGGGTTTTACACTGACATTTGTCAACACTGTGGAATTAGTCTGCTAGTGATCATTTATTTCTAGGGCACTTTGTCTAAGACAGTAAGTGCTCCATATTCAGAAATGATGTCTGACACATCCCTCAGTTATCAATAAAAATCAGGCTGTTCAAATAAGACCAAGAGTTTGGTTTTGGTGCAGAAGTGTAGGTCTGCATTAGCTAAATGAAAGGGAGTGAATAAAAGAAAGATACCTCTTTCCAAATTCTTTATGCAGAGTTCCACTCAGGATTACATCAAGTAAAATAACACACATAGCGGGGGAAGAGAATCATAAGAGAAACAACAGAGAGGAACGTACTGGCCATCTTTTAAATAGAAGGGGATAGTAGAAAGACAATGAGACCTTTAGAAACATGAGTACTGAGCCATAAGCCAAAGTAAAAAGCTCAACTAGGGAGCGAAGCTTAAGGAAGTGGTTCTGTCATGTTCCCTGATGTGGTGGTGGTTGCCATTAGGAAGAAAGCTTCTATCTTCTTCTTTAGCAACACTCCCTCTTAGAGAGGCTTAAAGTACTTCCTAACCGGGAGCCTTCTCACTCATCATGACACTGATGAGGCCTCTCCCCCATCCCATTCTCTGAAAAGGCTCCTACGCCATTCATGTTGGTGGGGAATGGGGAAAAATGAGTTAAATCTGTCATCAATCATCAAAGTTACACCTGAGGAACTTAAAAGCATCTTTTCTTGTCTCAGTCCAAGAAACTTAAAAATTTAGTTGGGAACAATGTGAGACAAGTAAAAAGATAAGAAACTAACTAGGGTATTTGATGAGGGTACTGGAGAGACTCTCACCTCTATCACCATTTCAGACCAAGCCCTACATGTAATCACTGGAAGTCTTTCCTGTCAGACCTCTGTTTGGCAGGCTACTTGAAGGAAGCTGGTTGTGCCTGTACAGTCACTAGTGACTGTATCAAAAATGCAACCACTGGCACCTGCTGCAGAAGCAAAGAGCTGAATGGACACGGAAAATAAGTTCTCACCTCCAGAGTGGGCCCTCCAAGGTTGAGGCACCTTGGTTAGAAGTACGAGAATGCTTATCAGCGGTTCTGTCAACCGAAAATTTACTGGATTCAAAGGGATGGGGGACTCGAGAGGAATCAGCAAGGAGAATTTGGCCTCCACAAAAAATGCTGCATAAGAAGTATCTCACTATGAAATTTGCTACTCGTGTCTTGTTTCTACACATCACAAATGAAACTAGTAACAGTAAAGATCCTCGTGTGGGCATACAGTTACTGAAGCTATATGAACATTCTACTACGGCCAGTCTGAAAGCAAAGCGCACTGAATAATACAAAGCGAAGTGCTGCACAGCACAAATGAAAACACTAACAAGTTAAGCATTCTACAGTTTAACAGTCCCTGCATTTGTTATAGATTTTCTCACGTTCAGAGACAGCTGTTTCACGTTACTTTAGACGACACCTGGCACATGGATCTCTCATTTGTATAGCACCTATCAGACAGGAAGATCCTGAAGTGCTTTACAAACTTATGATCTATTAGTGCATGATTTACTTTACCCACTACTAAAATGCTGCCACGTCTGCATAAACAGTTGGTTTAAATGAATCTTAATTGAAATCAATTAAATGTTTCATGAAAATTTCCAGTAAGAAAACAAGGAATGACTAGAAATCAGGAACTCAAGAATCATTCATAAGTCTCAACACCCAAAATAATCCTATGTTAGAGTTTATTTGATGTACAAGAATAACAGCTACTGCAATATTTCAAGTACAAAGGATGTGATAAATGTAGACTGATGAATCTGAGGTAAATAAACGTGATAGAGCAATTTAGAGATATAACAGCAACGGAGATGGTGTTTTAAATTGAAACAATGTTTCAAATTGGTCTGCAACTAAAACATTTAGTGCCCTGTTGTAGAAAACAAGAACATAAACAAAGGAAAAAGAATTCTCACTATGCTCAGCTGGAAAGAAACTAATACACCACTACCCCCAATAAAAGTAACAGTTTTTGAAAGTAGAAAACACTATTCAAAGCTTTCAGTCCCATCAATCTAACATTTATATTGGAAATAAAATAAATATTAGCAATAAAGAAAGCGACCATTATTTGCAAGTGGACAAGGCTCTGTATTTATGCATCAAGGAATGAGCCACAACACACACTTATATTTGTGATGACCAAAGTGCAATACCTGTGATCTCTAATCTCTTCCCAGTGAGGAAACTACCTAGAATCCTATTTTGAAAATAAAATTATGTGAAGAAAATAAAATCACCTCCATTAAATGAAATAGCAGAATTTGGGAGAGGCAAGAAAGGACTTATAGAAAATTCCGTTTTTTTATTTTAACACTTATACATGTAATGAAATATAAATAGGTCTGTAAAAAAGATATGAGTAGTTTAACGAACACAAACCCTTGTATTTGTCTCAATTTAATTTTGGTAAATGATACCAAGAATGTGTGTTCCACATGCTTCTAAACCACGCTACATTGTTTTAAAAGGTATTCTCACTATGACCAATTATCTATAGTGGGAAAACCCAAGATTTGTGCTGCAGTTTTCATTGCGTCTTCTGCCTCTCTCCAGCATGTCAGTGAGTGATTTTTCACTCACTTGACATTGACAAATGACAACAGTTCCAGACCTGTACTAGCAATTTAAAACCTTTACCTTGTTACTTAATTCTATTTTAAGTCAACATGTAAAAACCCACACCTTGTTTTTCTCCATTTGACTTCCTTTCCCACAGAACTGCTGACAAAATAAGTTGTTAGCAGCTTAGAGTTACAGTGCTTACTTTTCAATTACATTTTCTGCCTGATCTAAAATTGCTAGTGTCCAAAAGCATCTACAGCACAAGTCCCAGGAGCCAACTACTCAAACAGAATTATCAAACAAAAGGATGATGCTGCAAGCAACAAAGCAGAGGTGTTCAGATGTGTGGTGTTACTGAATCCAAGACAGCAGCTCAACAAAGTGTTACTATTTGGTTAATATTAATAAACAGCATATATTAATATATTGTTTCCAATCCACACAAAAAAAGTGACACTTTGTAATTATATTATGAGCACTTGGCTCTTATCAGCCAATTTCAAGTTTACGTATTTCTCTCCTTGGTTCTATGGGTACCTTACATATTTGAGTCCTAAAACCTTCCTTGCTAGCCACATGATATTGGGATACCTTCATCACCTTCTTCAGTATTTGCTACACTCACCTGCCGAACACTGATCTGTAGATTGCAATATACAGGATAGAAAGCAAAACAAGGATGCAATTCTGCCCCACAAGTTAAAAAAAAAGTCAAATTAAGAATATTAGAGAAAGATCTTTAAGCTGCATCTTAAAATAAAGTAGAGGGAGCACAGCAGGTCCTTCCTGGAATAGATTTCCATCAAAAGGGACAACATGCATGTTAGTGTTTTTGCAAGTGACAATGTAGAACCAAAAGAACTTGAATACAATGGAGATTTCAAGCATGTGCACATTAAGTCAAATCACAAAAAGAAGGGCACATGGTACAATAAAGGGCTTTGAATGCCGAAGTCTAGATCTTACATGGAATTTTTAAAGTAAGATCTAAGTAAGCCATTTGAAGAAAGTTAGCAGGATAACAACAGCTACAAACCATCACAATGGCTACATGATTCTGAACCAAACATTGGGAGAATTATTGGCAGGTCATTATGAAGGCCATTACAATACTCTATGACAGAACCATATAGCATTATACAATGTATATTAGAGCATTAACAGCTGAGCTGGCCTGGATTTTTGGACAGGACAGTAAATTTGTCTCTGTCCTCTAAGGAACATGCACTAAACAACATAATTTGCACATTAAGTGTATAATTGCTTACTTTGTAGTATACAGACCAGCATTTCTAACAGATTCCCCCATATTTACTGTAAAAGTGACAAATACAGCACAGAAAGTAACAAGTACAAGTTAGACTTTCAAACACTTCTAATGTAAAATTTGACATCTGGAATAGCTAACATTCCTGTCGATTTTTACAATGACGTTTACATCTACACTAATTTTACTACTGAAGTGTTACAGTAATTACTGTAGTAATGTTCCTATTATTTTTCAGTACCATCTGACTTTTAAGACAAAGCTACAGCACCATCTACTGTTTTAACATTGAATCTTTAAAAAACTATATTCTAATGGGGGGAATCGTGGCCTTTAAAGTCTGATACTCCCTAGAAGATTCCTAGTCATATATAGTATTAGATGTGCCATTTAAAGTTCTAATGTAACCTTTTAATGTAAAACATGACAATCCTCAATTATTGAAGTCTGACTGCAATTTTCATGATGTAAGTTACTGCTCACCTTCCATCTGACCAGTTGGTGGCTGACTTCCTGCATACGCTGGCTGCTGCGGCTGAACCCCAGGTGGGTGGGCTGCAGAAGAGGAGGAAGCAATGCTATCAGGTGTTCCTGAACGCTCTTCTACAGGGGCACTAGGTGGTCCTGGGGGAGCAAGAGAATATAGTAAGCATGGGAAATAAACAAGCAAAAAGATTTGATATTCTTAAACTGAATAAAATATCTTTTCTGCATCAAGTACTTTCCAGTTTTGCACAGCTTTACATTTGAAAAAGTTTAAACTCTACTTCGCAGCACAGTCCATGCAGTCTAAATTCAAAACCCAGTCTACTTGGAAAATAACTGCTGGGGTGATTTACCACGATTTCCTAGGGTAAATATGTATTTGATTGGCAGATGGGGGGAGGGGTTTGTTTTCAGTATTTTGGGGTTTCTACACCCAGCAAGGATAGAGCAGGTTTTAGTCTGAAAATAATTAACTGCCATGGCAATTTTGAAAATATAGTGGGGAAAAATAGTCACTTGGATGCTAATGAACAGTTTGAAGTCACAAAGACTAGGTGGATTCTGGATATTTTAAGGCTGTAAAATGCTCTGGAATACCTAACTGAAAAAACACAATGTATAATTATGTACATTTTGATCTGAGGCTTACAAACTAATGCCCCAATCCTATCAACCCAATGCACAAGTAGTTCCACTAACTTCAAAGGGACTCCTTAAGGAGCTTAAAGTGCTGAAATCGACATCGCCGGGTCAAATTTGGGGGTAGTGTGGATGCAATTATATGGTACTGGCCTCCGGGAGCTATCCCAGAGTGCTCCATTGTGACCGCTCTGGACAGCACTCTCAACTCAGATGCACTGGCCAGGTAGACAGGAAAAGCCCCATGAACTTCTGAATTTTATTTCCTGTTTGGCCAACATGGCAAGCTCATCAGCACAGGTGACCATGTAGAGCTCATAG
Source organism: Gopherus flavomarginatus (assembly GCF_025201925.1). Lineage (NCBI taxonomy): Eukaryota > Metazoa > Chordata > Testudines > Testudinidae > Gopherus > Gopherus flavomarginatus. The sequence goes on along the minus strand of NC_066617.1, from coordinate 167,292,033 downwards.
CAGAGGTGATCATGGAGTCCCAGAATCGCAAAAGAGCTCCAGCATGGACCGAACAGGAGGTACTCGATCTAATCGCTGTATGAGGAGACAAATCTGTGCTATCAGAACTCTGTTCCAAAAGACGAAATGCCAAAATATTTCTAAAAAATATTCAAGGGCATGAAGGACAGAGGCTATAACAGGGACCCGCTGCAGTGACGCATGAAATTTAAGGAGCTCGGGCAAGTCTACCAAAAAAAACAAAGAAGCAAATGGCCACTCCGGGTCAGACCCCCAGACATGCTGCTTCTATCATGTGCTGCATTCAATTCAAGGGGGTCCCCCTACAACTACCCCACCCCTGTATGTGGACTCCTGCAAGAGAGTCTCTCACAACAGGGAGAAAGATGATGATGAGGAGGAGGTTGAAGATAGCACACAGCAGGCAAGCAGAGAAACTGTTCTCCCCAACAGCGAGGAACTGTTTATCACCCTGGAGACATTACCCTGCCAACCTGGGCTCCCGGACCTTGAAGGCGGAGAAGGCCCCTGGTGAGTGTACCTTTGTAAATATAATACATGGTTTAAAAGCAAGCGTGTTTAATGATTAATTTGCCCTGAAGACTTGGGATGTATTCGTGGCCAGTAAAGCTACTGGAATGCAGTCAAGCAACATCTGTTCATCTCTCTGTGTTATCCTCAGAAGAGAGAGATCATTCATGGTCACCTGGTTGAAACAGGGGAATTTTATTAAGGGAACATTCAGAGGTGGCCGTTCCTACTGAGCTGTGTGCCTACGGCTGAAAAGAAATCATCCCCGCTGTTAGTCACGTAGCAGGGAGAGGGGTGATCATCTCAGAGACTTAGGTGCGAGAGGGGGTTTAGTTGGGTTTGTGCTGCATGTTAACCCGAAAACCACAGCCACTCCTTTTAAATGGCCACCTCATTTTAAATGGTCAACCCAACTCTCTCTTTTTTCCTCCTGCAGCTGCAAATGTTTCAACACTACCACTATTATCTCCATCCCAGACGCTAGCACAGACAAGGCGGCGAAAAAAACGCACTCGCGATTAAATGTTCTCTGAGCTCATGCAGTCCTCCTGCACTGAAAGATCCCAGCAGAATACGTGGAGGCAAACAATGTCAGAGTCCAGGAAAGCACAAAATGAATACGAGGACAGGAGGGACGCGCGAGATGAGAGGTGACGGGATCAAGAGAAGCAGTGGCGGCAGCATGATGAGCGGAGACAGGCTGCAATGCTGAGACAACTGGTGGATCAAACTGATATGCTCCAGCATATGGTTGAGGTGCAGGTGTGTAACCAACTGCCCTCCTCCCCAAGTTCCACAGCCTCCTCACCCAGATGCCCAAGAACATATGGGGGGTGGGGTTGGGGGGGCAGAGAGGGGTGTTCTTGCTCCTGAAGGAGGGGGAAAAAAAAAAAGAGAGAGACTTCTACAAGACATTCCCATTGGCCAAACACAGCAGAAATAAGTGCCAAGGACACACGCTTTAAGATCAAGCAGCAAATAGCAACAATTGATCATGTTTTCTAGTCATCAGTATGAATCAGTGACTTTTTTTATGAATTACTATAAGGCATGTACAACTATAGGGAAATACGGCCAACATTTTTATGATTATTTTAAAATCAATGATTAGTTACTGGATGTCAGCATTTATAGAATACTGTTAATGGTCTTAATGTGAAGGTTTGGTTTTAACAGTATCCGTTCACTCTTGTTTCTAACAAATAATGGCGTTCTCTGCCATCTGCACATGAATATGGTCAATATTTCCAGTCTTATTTCTTTGTTCAGAAGGAGTCTTAAAAAAATCCTTTTGCTGAATGACTTCATTAATCCTAACAAAAGGATATGCTAAGTGATGAATAACAGTTCTAAAATGGAAGCTTACAGGAAATGATGGTCTTAGTTTGGCAAATTTTTTGGCATAAGGAGAAGAATTTGATTCCAATTTTACTTCATATCAAATTACTGTTTATAAAGGGTTTTCTTGCCACTTTAATAAATATAAAAATGGGAGATATTAAGCTGTTTTGAATTTAGAGCACCCACATTAAATGCAATAGATGTTTGAGCCAACAAAACAAGGAATTTCCAAATTAAAAAGCCTAAACTGAGCTCCCACAACTTGCAGTTAAACCACTGAAACTCAGTGCAGGTGGTGGCCCTTATAGGATCTGGCTCCAAGGTTGCCCCTTGGCTCTTAATCTCTTTTACTCCAATTTCAGCACTTTGGATAATCCCACATAAATTATCATCAGAGCTGTAAAATCTAGACACAGAAAACAAACCTGTAGACTGACAACCTAATTTCAAATTTCAATGCTGTTGTGTGGTTGTTTGAAGTTACCTTAGTTTTCATATAGGGGTTTAAGATGACATTGTATATATTAATTTCAACAACATCTGACATGTTTGAAGCAGCTGACGATCAAGTGTAGTCAGTATTTAGTACCTGTACTGTCCTACTTTTGCACTGATACTAGCTCTGAAGGTACCATTGCCATAAGACTTAAATTAGTAACAATGCTATGATGAACAATGACACTTAGCAAATAAATTGGCAAATGATTGCTTCTTTTGTTATATCCTTTAAACAAAATTTAGTGCTGGTAGAAATTAAGGATAATCATTAGTAATGTTTATTTAAAATAGTAATCGGGAAGTTTGGAGTGAGTTTGTTTTTTTAATTCTGACCAGTACTTGCCACTTTACATTGCATTTTTGTGCAAATGCGTGAAACTCTGAAAGTGAAATTTGACTCAAAGCTCACCGTAAATGAAAGTGGAAGAGAAAAGTTTATCTGGAAAAAAAAGGGAAGGAGGGTTTTTTTTGTTTGTTTGTTTGTTTTTTTAAATCTCACTTAAGTAACATCAATAGTCTGAACCTCTTAGGCCTTTAGTTTAACTTGCATAAGCAGGTGCAAATCCCTGGATTTAAATACAGTGTCCACTTATTTGCATAGGCGCCAAACTTTCTATTAATAGTAAGCGGATTGTTTTAAACTACTGTAAGCTATTTTTGCTCTCCACATAACTAAAAATGATGCAATATAAGTTTGTTACATATATTCCATCAGAATTTGTAAGCCAATTCAACCCAGGCACTTTAAAACTACCATATGCTGGAACTCTAAAAACAAAAGTACTGAATGGAAATAGTAATTAGCACATTCATACTATGAAGTCTTTATTTCATAACAAGACTGAAGTTTTAACTGCCAACAATGAAAATCTGTTGTGCTTTATTTTCAATAAAATATATATCCTTACCCGACACCTGATCATCTGTCAGCCCAAATGCTGACATGACATTTTTGCTGATTTCATCTTGATTTTTTAATGGATCAAAAGCAGACATACTTGCTGCTATAACTTGAGTAGATGGCTTGACAGAAGAGTCAGTAGCAGCAGGTTTTTCTTCACTACCATCAACAGCATCTATTAACACAGCAACAGATTTGTTTCTATTACATACACCAATTAAGAAGTCTTATCAATTTGAAATACCATTCTGTGACAAGGAAACAGTGAAGTTAAATGTTCCATGGCTGCTCATATATATAAACTTGCACAGTAAATTTTAAGAGCTGCACACACAACTTGAAGTTGACATCAGAATAACTGGAGAATGAAGCTTATCTACATACCTACTATAGAGGTCAACAGAAATTGGTTCAGTCCTAACTCACTTCTGAAGCAGAACGTCATAGTACACAAACTTATTTAGACAGTAAGCTCTTTGGGGGAGGGCCCATTTTTGTTCTATTTGTACAGCGCCGAGCATAGTGGGTTCCTGGTTCCTGACTGGGGCTCCTAGGCTGTATGGTAATACAAATAATAAAAAAACTGAGATCCCAAGACTTCTACCCCCACCCGCAGCAAGTGCCTACTTTTCTAAATTGTCCCAGCATATGACAGCAACCAGAGAACCCCCAATGAAGCTGCCCAACAGAGGGAAAACAGTCAGGAGAGTTCCATATACTAAGTGTTGTCATTATTGTGTCTCTGATTGGGTATTATTATTTTATTCTTCAAAGGAGGGTTCAGTTAAGGTGACTAGCAAGGTACAGTTCTTCGTACTTATCAAAATGAAATTGCAGTACCCCCAGAAAATCCATATGTCAGACACATTGCTGCTATTAAGTAAAAATGGAGCAACTACTTAGGCTCAGATCCTTTTCCAGGGATTAGTAGCTGATGCTTCAAATCAGCCTCTCTCAGCTGGTTATTAATCCACATAAAATGCCACACACCCTGAGAACTGCAGCTTAAACATTAATATTTGTTTTGTTTCATATTTAAGAAACATCACATCTTTTAGGCATCAGAAAGGCTGTGTTATCTAAAAGACTGAGCAAAGGACTAAACCAGGGGTTCTTGAGTTCTAAACTTAGTTCCAAGCAATGACTGGGTAAAAGTCATTCGCTTTCTAGCCTCCACTCCGCACTCTCCCCCCATCTGCAAAATAAGCATATTGCTACTTACAGGGGAGTTTAAATGATCTAAATAAAATTTAAGAGTACTCTGACAGATAATACTTGAAATCTTCAAAGTAACCAGTTAGGAAACAGTCAGTCACTGTTTCTTAACTTGGTACAATACTCCTACTTGTTAAAAGACTGTGCTTGACTTAAAGTAAGTAAGTAACCTTAAGGCCACTAGCAATTTAAGTTTCTAAAACAGCAACCGAGGACCAGTTTGCAGACTGAGAGAATTAGGCAAGATTCCCTTTTTACTGTATGTAAGAGCACACAGTTTGACTCAGATAATTCTTTACCAGTAAAACGCCCGACCTACCATTTTCAGGCAGGCTGGTGGAAAGCCCTGGTTCAGCAGGTGGTTCCAAACAATCCAACAAGCGATTCACTTTGTTACGAAGTTCTATCAGCTCTCGACGGAGATATTTCACCTGATTGGATTCTAGAGGTCTTGGCTGCCCATTAACTATAAAATAGTAATTAAAGAAATGAACTCTGAGGGAACATAGTAACAATTATTTGTGCAAACACAGGTTAAACAGCTTTCTTATACAATAGTATTCCTAGATGTCAAGCATAAAGAAGAACATCTCTGTCTCTGTTTTGTGGAAGGGAGTTTAAAAATCACATGTACTGTAGGTCACGAGTGAAAACAGACTATAATCTCACACTAGTCCAAAATGCACATTTACAACAACCCAATTTGGCTCCTTATTGCATATTACCAGAGCTGTATGGAGACATGTGCACGCACCAGCCTGTAATATGCTTAGGTCAACCAAGAATTCATTCTTTTTCAGTTAACAATTTTTTTCTGATCTTTCAGTTGCAGCAACTTAACTGTTAATTGTAAACAGTAGGTAAAAAATTGTTTTGTCATGTTTACGTTGGCAGTGTCCCTTAAAAGAGTCAGGACCAGTTTACAAAATACAAACTACCATATTCTAATATCTGTGCAAAAAAGACAAGTTACCTTTTCCGTAACTGGTGTTCGAGATGTGTTGCTAATATCTATTCCACAATAGGTGTGCTGCTCGCCACGTGCACCGGTGACAGAAGTTTCTCCCCCTAGCAGTACCTGTAGGGAGTGCCCTAGCGACTCGTGGAGTGGCACCTCCATGACGCAGTATAAGGGGCGCTGCGCGCTCCTCCCACCCTCAGTTCCTTCTTGCCAGACAACTCCGACAGAGGGGAAGGAGGGCGGGATGTGGAATAGACAAGAGCAACACAACTCAAAGAACAATAGTTACAGAAAAGGTAACTGTCTTTTCTTCTTTGAGTGATTGCTCATGTGTATTCCACAATAGATGATTCCAAGCTGTATCTATTGGAGGTGGGTAGGAGTTCGCAAATTCTCGGGATGGAGAACAGCCCTGCCGAACCTGGCGTTCTCCCTGGTCTGAGAGATAATGGCATAGTGCAAGGTTAACATGCGAACTGAAGGCCACGTGGCAACCCTACAAATATCTTGAATGGGGACATGGGCCAAAAAGGCAGCCGACGAGGCCTGCGCCCTAGTCGCATGCACCTTCACAATTGGTGGTAAAGGGACTCCTGCCAGGTCATAACAGGTACTGATGCACGTGGTGATCCAGTTGGGAGAGCCGCTGAGTGGAGATTGGCCGACCTTTCATGTGCTCGGCCGAGGCGATGAACAACTGCGAGGACTTTCTGAACAGCTTAGTCCACTCCAGATAAAAAGCCAGAGCCCATTTCACATCCAGCGGGCAGCGCTCCTCACTGAACACATGGGGCTTTATCTTTATGAAACACCATGTACGGGGGCTCAGAGGTCAGGTCCCCAAGTTCCAAGTCCTGCCTAGCCGACGTGATCGCAAGCAGGAAGGCCACCTTTCACGAGAGGTGTGACCAGGAGCACGTGGCTTGCAGCTCAAACAGGGGCCCCATGGAGACGAACCAACACCAGGTTTAAGTCCCACTGAGGGACTGGGGGCCCCCAACACACAGGAAGAGACAATCCAACCCCTTAAGAAATCAGCTAGTCATAGCATGGGAGAACACCGTGTGGTCCTGCACCTGCAGATGGAAGGCCGATATGACCGCTAGGTGCGCCTTGACTGACAAGGGCGCCAGGCCCTGGGCTCTAAGGTGAAGGAGGTAGTCCAGAATAAGCTGAATTGAGGCAGCCAATGGGGAAACGCCCCACTTTTCTGCCCATCTGGAAAACCGAGACCACTTTGCCAAGTAGGCTCGGCACATGGAGTGCCACCTGCTTTCTAGGAAGATGCACTAAACCCCTTCCGAGCATGTCCTTTCCTTCCTACCTAACCACTGAGCAGCCACGCCATGAGGTGGAGTGCCGCTACGCTGAGGTGGAGGCGGCGGCCCTGGTGCTGGGAGAGCAGGTCCAAGCAGGACAGCAACAGCCATGGTGGAGCGACCGCCAGGCCCGTGAAGGTCCCATACCAATGCTGCCTGGGCCATGCTGGGGCAATCAGAAGGACCCAGGCCTTGTCTGTCTTTATCTTTGCCAGGACCTTGCTGATCAGCAGGAATGGGGGGAAGGCACAGAGAAACTGGCTTGACCAAGACAGGAGGAAGGCATCAGAGATAGCGCCCTGTCCGGAGCAGAACTGGGGACAGCGACAGTTTTACCAAGTCACGAATAGGTCCACCTGGGGAGTTCCCCACACTTGGAAAAGTCTGTGCACTGGAGAGACCACTCATGCTGAGAGGAGAAGTACGTGCTCAAGCGATTCGCCCGCGCATTCTAGCCACCCAGCAGATGGAAGGCCAGTAGGCAGATGTCGTGGGCTATACAAAAGTCCCAGAGCCTAAGGGATTCGCAGCAGACGACAGAGGATTGGGCCCCGCCTTGTCTGTTGATGTAGAACATCAAGACCGTGTTGTCCAAGAGAACCGTGACCACCAGGCGCTCCAGATGTGAGTGGAAGGCCATGCACACCAGCAGTATAACCCTGAGCTCCTTGACGTTTATGTGGTCTCTGAGCTGACCACAGACCTTGGGTCTGACTGTTCCCCACATGGGCCCCCCCATCCCAGGTCCGCCGCGTCGGACACCAGTTCCAGTGACGGGGCCCTGCCCCTGAATGGGACCTCTTGAAGCATGTTTCTCAGGGAAGACCATCACCATAGGGAGGTGATCATTGGCTCGGGCACTGTGAGGACTCTGTCCATCCTGTCCGTGGCCTAGGAGAACTCCGAGGTCAACCAGAACTGGAGAGGCCTCATCTTGAGTCTGGCGTGACGGACTACATACAGACGACGTGACCCAAGAGCTGGAAGCACACTCTGGCTGTTGTCACCAGAAACCTTGTGATCATGTCGATGAGCTCCTTCAGGTCTTGAACCTGTCCGGTGAGAGGGAGGCTCTGGTTGATGAGGCGTCCAGGACTGCCCCAATAAACTCTATGCATTGCACTGGGACTAACGTGGAATCGGTGTTGTTTACCAACAGGCCCAAAGTGTTGCACGTGGACAGAAGGAGCCCCATGTGATCCCGCAGCTGCGCCTGGGAGCCATCCTTGATCAACCAGTCGTCCAGACAGGAGACGATCTGCACCTCCCGCACCTGAGATAGGCCGCCACCACCAACATACACTTTGTAAATACCCTGGGGGCAGTGGACAGGCCAAACAGGAGGACCGTAAATTGGTAGTGTTCCTGCCTCTGTGGGCGCCTCTTATAGTCCTGCAACTTCTTATAAGCGGTCTCGTATTTTGAATGGGTGGCCTGAGGAGTCATCTGAGGCTTGAACTTAGGTTCAGCCAGAGCCAAAACAGAGAGAGACAGAGTCTGGAAAGTTGTGCAGGAGTCTTTCAGGCCATGCAGCTTTGTATCAGTTTGTTCCGCAAACAGAGCTTTGCCGTCAAACAGGAGATCCTGCAGGGAGGCCTGCGCCTCGCTGGAGAGCCCAGACCATGACGCCCTTCTCATGGACACCACAGAGGCCATGGACCACGCAGCTGTGTCTGCTGTATCCAAAGCTGCCCGCAGGTTTACCTTGGCAGCTGCTGTTCCCTCCTCCACCAGTGCTTTTAACTCTTCCCCACTGCGCTCCTAGAGGGAGTCCTCGAACTTGGGCAGGGAGCCCCACAGACTGAACTCATACTGGCCCAGGACAGCCTGGTGGTTCACCACCCATAACTGGAAGCTCGAGGACAAATACATTTTTCTTCCAAATGAATCCAGCCTCCTTGAATCTTTATTTTTCGGGGTAGGGGTTGGTTGGCCCTGCCGTCCCCTGTAGTTGACCAACTGGACCATCAGGGAGTTAGCAGCAGGGCGGGTGTATAAGTATTCATACCCCTTGGTGGGTAGAAAATACTTGGCCCCCATCTCTAAGAGAGCGGAACACAATGAGGCGTGGGTTTACCACAGGGCATTTGAAATTTTCACCACCCCTTCGCAGAGAGGCAAGACCACCCTGCCCAGTGCCGAGGAGGACAGTACATTAAACAGGGAGTCCGAGGGCTCCTCCATCTCCTCTGCTTAGAGGTGGAGGCTTGATGCCACGCTTTTTAAGAGTTCTTGTTGGACCCTAAAATCCTCCTGCGGGATGGAGGGAGGAGGGGCCATAACTGCCTCATCCGGGGAGGGTGAGGAGGCCGGCTCAGTACTCTGTGCATCTACCGGCACCGGAGGGTCCACCACTTGGTCTGTGTCTGGGCACGGTGCAGAGGATGTACATCCTACTGACTCCTTCCACGGGGGTTTGGAGAGGTAGGCCGATGGTCCTTCTGAGGCTCTGGCCACCACTGGGGGCTGAATCAGGGGCCACAGTTCCCACTGGTACCATTAGGCCGGCCCTGGGGCCCGGTGCTACTACACCTGCTGTGGCACTGGTGAAGCCGGTTGTTCGGCCCAGCTGGCTTGGCCCATTGATGGACGACTACTGAGGGAGGCCAGGCTGATATACGACCTGCCGCTGTCCCTGGAACAGGAGGAGTGGTGGTGCCAAGAGTGATGCTGACCATGGGACCGCTATCCCGACGTGGAGGACCAGTACCATCGGTAACAGCTGCTCCACGATCGGTTCCAGCAGGTGGACCCACGATGGTGAGACGCCGGCGACTGACACCTGGGGCTGTGGAGGCAGCGCCGTAGCGGGGTGGAGCAGGAGGATGAATGGGAACGACGTTCGTGCCGCGACCGGCTGCAATAGCCCCTTCGAGATGAGGACTTTTGGCATCATTTGCCTCAGTCTTGTCAGCGTTCGCTCCTCGAGGCGGAGCGGTACGGAGAGTCTAGGTCAGACGGAACCCAACCAGACAGCCTGATGGGCATCGAGGGCTATTCACTTTCAACTTTGCCCTGAACGGTCACTGGGCAGGGAACGGCGTTGGGAACGTTCCCTCCACCGAGACCAGTACCAAGCCGGGGGTGACTGCAGAGATCCCAGCGGCAGCTTGCCTCTGGAGCTCGGTACCGACATCGGCGGTGCTCCTGGTACTGGCATGGACATAACGTCCTGGGCTGCCTGCAGGGCCTCCGGTGTGGAGGGCATCCGGACATCCAGGGAGGCCTGCTCCAAATGGGCTGGGGTACTCCGCTCGAGTTGAGTTAGAGGCCTAGAGGCTCGTGGGGATCGAGGACTGCTCAACGTAGGCCTAGCCTGTCCCAGGTTTACTCCGGTGCCACAGCAAAGAAGGCCTTTTCCTAACCTTCTTGGTGTGCCCCGTGGACGGGAAGCAGCGCTGACAAGTCAATGGCGCCAAAGAGTCCCCATGCACTGACACCATAGTGCCTGGTGCCGACTTGGAGCGGCGCGCTAGAGCCGGAGTGAGCGCCGACTCCATCAGAATAGCCCGGAGCCTAATGTCTCTTTCTCTCTTGCTCCGAGGCTTAATTGACTTGCAAATCTTGCAGCGATCGCTGAGATGGCATTCCCCCAAACACTGTAAACAGTCCGTGTGCAGATCACTCACTGGCATAGCTCGCCTACAAGTGTCGCATGATTTAAAACCCAGGGCACGGGGCATGCCGGCCTGGGTGCTCTAGCTAAACTAAACTAACTGAACTAGCTAACTACAGGTACCATACACTGAACAAACAAGCAGTTTTGGGGACGAGCTACAGCAAAGCTGGAGCAGAGCAGTTCCAAAGCACCTTCTCTGGTGGAAAGAAGGAACTGAGAGTGGGGGGAGTGCGCAGTGCCCTTATATCATGCCATGGAGGCGCCACTCCACGGGTCGCTAGGGCACTCCCTATGGGTACTGCTAGGGGAAAAACTTCCAGCAGCAGTGCACATGGTGAGCATGCACACCTATTGTGGAATACACACGCGCCATCACTCGAAGAAGGAAAGGCTGTGATAAGAACCTACATGTAAGAAACGGTTTGCATGAACAAAAAAAAAATTTTCCACCACAACTCTCTCATGTTTTTCTGTCCACTTATGGTATGTCTACACAGGGATAAAAAAGCCCTTGTCAGCTGACTTGGGCGCACACTCCAAGGCTGACCAATTGCTGTATACACGTTCAGACTCGGGCTGAAGCCCAAGCCCTAAAACTCAGAGGATGAAGGGTCCCAGGGATCAGGCTGCAGTCCGAGCCCAAACCCCACGAGCTCGAGTCAACCAATCCAGGCCAGCCATGCCTGTGCCGCGGCTCTTTTATCCCTATGTCGATATACCCTCTGGAGTCAAACTCTTTAGATATGCTTGCAGTCCCACAGTTTTTCCTCTTAATTTAAGCCTAAAGCACCACTGGAGAAGACCTATTAACAGTGGAAGCAGAGACAAGGTCTATATGCATTGCCAGCACCAGAGTGGCTGCCTTCTGGGCTCAATTCGTTTCTGTATTTCCTGAGTGTGTGTGCAGGGTACAATACAATTATCACAAATCAAAATGGAAAAGATTTTCACTCTTTCTGCTCCACAATAAAATGAACAAAAGGACAGAATGCCCAAAGCCAGTACCACAGTAGCGCTCAAGGACTCATGTCTCTTGACAGAATGCTTACTGCTGTATGACCACTATATCTCAAGCCGATCAGTTGCCTGAACAGTGGCCATTCACTGAAAAACAGCTCCTTAAAGAGAGACAGTCAACTTGAAATCTACTCAATTTTTTAAACAAGAAAATGAGTTTAGAATTTTCTGTATTATACCTGTCTGATGCCCCTTTTTTGTAGTTTTATAACCACATTTTATTATTTCTTATGCTTCTCTGTCCTACATTGCTGTCTGGAAGACCCACACAAACCAGGGAAAGTGAATGGCTATATGGAGAAAACAATGAAATTCCCTAAACACAATGCTCTGTCAAATGAATTAAATAAACCTGCAAAAATATTTCTCCTTCTAACCTGTAGTTTCTTTAAGCTTAGATGTCTCTTGTAACAGTAGGGAAAGCTATTTCAGGTAGCAAGGGAATTTTTAAATGTATGGCATCCTTTTCATTATAAACCGCCTTCATGGAAGGAAATGTCACCAGCATACAAAGAAGAGAGCCTATTGCCTGAATTAAAAAAAATAAATAAAATCCCCAAAACATCTGTACTTACCAAACAATGTCAGTTTAAGTATCCTACTGCACTGAATTGCAAAGGAAAGATCGGAGCTATCAAAAATTGTTATAAGATCTCCATCTGTAAAGAATTTTTAAAAAATAGTTAATATTGAACAGTAACACAAAAAGGCCCAATGCCCATCTACAATTCAAATGACTGTTTAAAATAAGATGTTTGCTTTTTAAAAACTGTAATCATAACTTGTTAAATTTGGTTTTAAAGCAGCTAGAAAAAAACTGTTACATATTACATTACAAACATGGTACATGACAAATACAACTATGGGCTAATGTAAAAGCTTAAAATGCATAGAGTTAAGAACACTTTTTTTTTTTTAAATAACCCCATCCTTTCTTAAGTCTTAATGACATGACCAAAGGTAATTTATAATTTGCAATTTAAATCACATTAGGAAAAATATTCCTTCCACCCAAATTATGAGACTGAGAGACATGAATCAGAGAGCATTTAAGAAATCACTAAGGTAAGTTTGGTGGTACTTTTTTTTAAGATACTCTAATTTCAGGCACAGCGAGCTGAGGCTGCGAGGGAGGTGCTGGGGGCTACACTCCCTGGCTGGGAGCTTACGGGCCAAGCAGAACGGTCCTGTGAGCCGGATGTGGCTCTCAGGCCATAGTTTTCCCATCTCTGGTTTATTCCATAAACAAAGGAGTTTTAGACTAAACATATAACAAGATATGCATGAAGGAAAAGGAAGAGAAATTGGCAGAATAATTCTTTTAGATGGAACACAGACACCATACTTTTGGAAGGATTTTAAATTCCGCACACAATCACAGAGTGGATGAATTAGGCCTTGTCTACACTGCCACTTTACAGCGCGGCAACTTTCTTGAAAAAGCACACCCGAGCGCTGCACATTTCAGCACTGCAAAGTGACAGCGTAGACAGTGCACCAGTGCTGGTACCTACTCTCCTCATGAAGGTGGGTTTTTTAATGGTCGCTGGTGCCATGACCACACAGCCACGTTAAAGTGCTGCCATGGAAGCACTTTAACATCGCTAGTGAAGACATACCCATTGAGCTAGTGATTAATTTAATTTCAAATTGCTCAGAACAGTGATCCAGAACTTCATTAGTAGACAGAGGTCTATCATGATTGTTTTCTGGGGCAGAAAATCCTTAATCTCAATAACCAGAGACTGTGTAAACCAAACTCAATTCTGTTTATTGCAAAAACAAAATGTCATAAGTGAAAAAAATGGGTCAAGAGGTCAGAATTAAATAGGTGTAAATAATCCAAGAAATTGCATTCTCTGAGCAGAGCATGAAGCTAATCAATTTAGAGAAGCATCATTAACAGAAGGCACTATAGTGACGTTCAAAAAGCTAAGAATTCATTACCTGAGGAAATGCCTGGTTAACATTCCAGGCATCTCCACAACGAAAGTACTGGGAAGATCTGAATGGGTCAATGCACTTACAACAGCGGTTCTCAAAATGTGGGTCAGGACACTAAAATGGGTCACAAACCTGTTTTTACAGGATCACCAAGGCTGCGTTAGACTTGTTGGGGCTCGGGCTTTTTTAAAGTCCATGAAATCTATTGTTCCATAATTACTTCTAGCCAGATTGCCTTCCACCGTAAGATTCGCAACCAATTCCTCCCTGTTAGTCAGAATCAAGCCTGTAACAATGGCTGTCCACTTAGTTACTTCCTCCACTTTGCAAAACAAGAAGTTATCCCCAATACATTCTGAGAACTTACTGGAAATTTTTATTTTGCCATATGTAACAAAATGTAAGATTATGGCCTTTTTAGCTTTCAGATCTGTTATCACTTTCTAAATTAAAAAAAAAAAAGATTGAATATCAAATCAATTTGTTTTGGTATTTTCCCCAAATGGTTAACTTTTTAAAGTTACCTTATATTTTGTCTCCAAAGGCTACTGTTCTTATTTCCCAGTTCAGTCTCAGACTCCCAGCCCCACTATTGCTGATGCTGTTGGAGGAATTGTTTGGCACAGCCAACAGGCAGCAGTGCTTGCTACCAAAGATCTTAATATTCTACCACTGCCCCAAAGATAGCAGACATATTTCTGGCAGGATGTAAGGGATGCTCTATCAACCCAAACACACAGCATACCACTGGGCATGTCCGGAGGGAACTAGGGGCTACTTTCTGATGTCACAAGAAGATTCACAGCTGGCCATGAGAGGAATTTGCAGTCCTAGAGAGAACTCAGTAACTCTCCCTAGAACTGGTCATTCTCCTCTACTCCCACTGTCTGATTGTTTAAACAGTGTCTAAGGGCATCACCCTCTATGGCCCTCTTCTGGTGTGCCCAGGAAGGTTAAGATTTCCAACACAAAAATATTACAGTTTACTCCCTACAACAGACAAGTCATGTGGGGAAACCCATCGAAGTTTGCTGTGAAGACACAGCAGCATCAGGAATAGACTGAGGTAAGGTGAAAAGATGACATCCATGCATGAAAGGAGATGCAATTAAGAATATACAAACAGAATAACCATAATTTTTAGAAGTTAAACTGAAAGGAAAAATATTTCAATTGATCTCTAACCATAAGGAGTTGTTTTTAAAAGGTGCAGATTACTAAGGATTCCTGCTCTTGTATTGGGTCATCCTCCCTACCCTAGTTCTGAGGGAACAGCACAAATAGACTTCTACTGACCACTTATCTCTTCAGTATCCTGACTGTGCTTCAAAAGAAGGATTATAGCCAATTTCACTACTGCCAGCACACACACACACACACACACACACACACACACCCCCCGCGTAAGAGAAGGAAGTGGAAGAGAAGCCATAATTGCTTTGGGATCTATGATAAAACCTACAGTCTCCTCCCAGTGTTCTCTCCATAGTGAAGGCCGAGACGTACAAGTGTGCACGAATTCTAAGTTTCTCTCATTTTTTAATCACATAAGTAACTATTAAACAAATCGAGCTATACAGATAGTTTGCATCTGCAACTGTGGTTGAATGCAGAGATTGGATGGTAAAGTTTTTGCTTAGTCAAGTATCTCCTATTATTCAACCAAGGTACAAAATGGTTATTTTTAGAAAGAAGTCACAATATATAGACCAAGGGGAGAGTGTGAAAATTTACTGTAGGATAAAGGCAAAAGGCTATTTCAAAGATTTATTATTGAAGTGAATATTCATATTCAAGCCAACTTATGTTCCCCTCTCTCCTGTCACAATGTCCCAGCCTTACAAGTGAACAAATTTTGTAACATTCAATGAACATTTGACAAAAGCATTCATATGCAGTTATTCGAAGAGTTTGAGTGTGGAATGGCTCATTTGCTAGGATAGCTATTATGATCTATTGGGTAAATACATGTTTACAGGGACAAATTCCTACTAGTCTGTTCTGCCAGAACTAATAGGGATTATGGACAATGAATCAAGGAGAGAGCGCAAGAAAGGGGCAGTGACGCCCAAGTACCACTCTTTCATTAACAAGAATAGCAGGGAATGAGGCAGGTGTCTGACCAGCCTCCAAGGCCTTGTTCCTTTCCTGAAAGAAGAGAGGGACGGGCAGAGAGGCTGGAGCTACTTTTGCTTTTCCTGGATGGGAGGGGGAGGAAGGAGCAAAGCCACAAAGCCAAGGAGGGAAAGAGTTCAAGGGGCGCCCTGAAAAGAGATAGGGAAACCCCAGTTTTTACTGGAGCAGGATGGATCCCAGAATTCATTGAGGGACTATGACCTGAGGATATTAACTGAGGCAAGGAAGAGGCCAAAAATATTTTTTATTTATTCAAGGACTCAAAGACTCTAATGTCAAAAGGGACCATTAGATCATGTAGTCTGATCTCCTGTATATCTCAGGCCATTAAATTTCAACCAGACACCCCTGTACTGAGCTAAACAACTTGTGTCTGATGAAAGCCTATGTTCCACAAAAGCAGCCAGTCTTGATATGAAAACATCAAGAGACCGAGACTCAACCCTTCGCAGTTTGTTCCAGTGGTTTGTCACCTTCACTGTTAAAAACGCGTGCCTAATTTCTAATTTGGGTTTGTCTGGCTTCAGCTTCCAGCTGTTAGTTCTTGTTATGCCTTTTTCTGCGAGATTAAAGGGCCCCTTAGTACCTAATATTTTCTTCTAAGTGAAAATGCACATTTTAGTCCAGTGGTCACCAGCCTTCCTGTTGCAATAGCATATTCGTGTTCCCAGAAGAGTGTGGTGGACGCCGGACGACTGGCCACCGAAATGGCGCTGAGAAGTGCCGACGCCTCTTGGCCTTGCTGCTTCTCGGCGGCATTTCGGCAGTCACGCTTCTCCCTTGTCAGTAGGTGGGCTCACATAAATGCCGTGATGGGTGCCATGGCACCCGCAGGCACTGCATTGGGGACCACTGCCGTAGTCAAAGAGTCATCTGCTGTTTTGATAAACTAAACAGACAGCTCTGAGTCCCTCACTATAAGGCACTTTCGACAATCCCTGAATGGCCCATTTCTGGATCATCTCCACTTTTCCAACATCCTTCAACATATTTTTTAAAATGCGGAAAGCAGAACGGTAGGTAGCATTCCAGTATCTGTCTCACCATTGCTATAGAGAGGTAAAATCACCTCCCTGTTCCTAGACATTACCTCTCCTGTTCATTCATCCAAAGATTGCATTAGCCCTTTTTGCCAAACACTGGGAGCTCATGGTCAGTTGCTTCTCCTCTATGAATCCTAAGTCTTTTTCAGTCACTGCTTTCCAGAATACAATACCCTATTCTGTAGGTATAGCCTGCATTCCTTGTTCCTTGATGTATAACTTTGCATTCGGCTGCAATAAAAAGCATTGTTTGAATGGGATAGTTTAGCTTGCAATCAAGATTACTCTGTATGACTGCCCTTTCATCATCATTTATCACTCCAATCTTTGTTTAAAATGCAAATTTTATCAGCAATGACTTCACATTTACTCCCACATCATTGTGAAAAAAATGCTGAGTCGTGCCTACCACCAATCCCAACAGGTCTCCACTAGCAGCAACCCAACTCAATGATATTTCCCCACTGACAATTACTTTTTGATCTATTTGACATGTGCTTTTTTGACACTATACAGTAAAATTTTAATCAAACTGTTGTGTGACAGTTATATGATTCACTGACAAAGGTAATCTCAAAAGAATAAAATCAGGTTTCTTTGACCAGATTTATATTCCATAAAACCATGCAGACTAGCGTTACTCATATCCTTTAGTTCTTTAGCAGCTGAATCCCAGATCAAGTTTTCCATTATTTTGCCCAACGCTGAGCTCACGCTAATCATCCTATAGTTACCTGGGTCATCCTGCTTGCCCTTTTTTAATTCTGGTATAATATTAGCATTCTTCCAGTCTTCTTCAATTTCCGCAGTATTACAAGATTTATTAAAAATTATCAGCAGGCCAGAGATGAACTCTTTTAGTACTCTCATGGGTACATGTCATCCAGGCCCACTGATTTAAAAATGTTTATCACTAGTAGATATTATTTAACATCCTCCTAAGTTACTATTGGACTGGAAACAGGATGATATACTCATTAATAAGGATGGAAAGTATATCATCCTTATTAATGAGTATATCATCCTGTTTCTTTCTAAATTCAGAACAAAAATATTTATCAATACTTCTGCCTTCTCTGCAAACAATTTTACCCTATCTCGTAACAGTCCTATACACTAGCTAGAATTTATTTTGTTCCTTGTATACTTAAACACCTCCCTATTGTCCTCAGTACTGCTAACCATGGCCTATCCGCTAATGTCTTTAGCTTCCCTTATTAATTTTCTCCACTTCATAAATTCTAATTTATACTGATTTCTATTTCCAATTTCTGCCTTAACTTCACTACTGAATCTAGACAGGCTTTTTGCCAAAGTTGTATTCTTTTTTGTGAAATTGTGGAATTTTGGCCATCTAATAAACTCCTGTTTAAAAACACTCAGTTTTCATTCACATTTTTCTATCTACATTTTTCCTCCCAGTCAATTTCTCTCATAATTTTCCTCATCTTTGGGAAATTAGCCTTTTTGAAGTACCAAGTTGATATGTTACGGATTGAGACTGTCCTCTGCCCACACTGAATATGATCAGGTCATGATCACTGGTCCCTATGTACCCACCAACTTTCCATTATCTATCATAAGGCGGCAACTATTTTGGACATGTTGGGTGCAATACTTTTTGTGTTAGACAATCTATAATTTTTAGAAATTCATGTTTTACTGCTGACTTCATGAGCTCTCCACCATATACCTCTGTAACAGGCTACACTGGCCTTTAAGCACAGAGGGGGCCAGAGAACCCTGTTTCAGGAAGGTTGGAACCAAAAAAAGGGCCTAGAAGCGGCCAAAGACAGAGCAAGAGAAAGGAAGCAGTCCCAAGGGAATTAGCAGACAGAGAAAACCCAGGCTATGCTCTCTTTAAGGGCCTGGGACAAGAAGGCCTGTAGTATAGGGTACAGCAGTGCTTCTGTCTCTTTCAGCCAACTGAGAGGAACAGGGAAGGCGGGCTGAGGACTCCTGATCCCAGATGAGAGAGACTGTCCTTTAGTCCACCCCAAGAAGAGAGATAGAAACTCCTAATCCAAAGAATGAACGTTAACCCAGCCAAAGGAAGGAGAAACTGTTTGACCTTCTATGGGTCATCTTAATTATCACTTCAAAAGTTTTTTTCCTCCTGCTGATGATAGCTCATCTCAATTGAATAGACTCTTCCTGTTGGTATGAATACTTCCACCTTTTCATGTTCTCTGTATGTATAAATATCTCCTGTCTGTGTGTTCCATTCTATGCATCTGAAGAAGTGAGCTGTAGCTCACGAAAGCTCATGCTGAAATAAATTTGTTAGTCTTTAAGGTGCCACAAGTACTCTTGTTCTTTTTGCGGATACAGACTAACACAGCTGCTACTCTGAAACCTGTTTAATTAGCTAACCCAATCCTGTAGTGAAAGTGTTTTTATCCTAAACATGCTCTGAGATAGAGCTGTGGATTCCCGAGGCAAGGTGGAAGAGGCTGCTTTAGTTGTATCCAGCTCCAAGAGGAAGGTAATACCCTACTATCATTAAGGGCAGGGATCTGAATTGTACATTACCCTAGGAAAAGGGCTGTAGACTCCTGGTTCCTTGAAAACACAACTAAAAGAGTTATTACCTGTCAAAGAAACCTACCTGAATCCTGACACCAACCCCAGAGGGCCATGAACTAAAAAGGTTGAGAGGGAAACTGAGCCAGGGAACCATCTCAGGCCATGTGGGGCATGCTGAAGGAGGCCACTATACAACAGTATCCCAACCTGAAGTCTCCCCCAGTACAGCACAATTTTACTTTCCCTCCATTAGGGCAGATACTTGAGTAGTAATTTACTCCGTTCTCTGGCCTGATTCAGTCATTTGTAACTTGACCCCCCTTTGTTAGCACACTGATCGATATGAATGCAACATCATACAGTTCTGGGTTATCAGTAACTAGCAACCCATGTCTATTTTGCAAACACAAAATAAAATAAAATGAAAAACTCACCCCACAGTTGGCTGCAGCA
Source organism: Gopherus flavomarginatus (assembly GCF_025201925.1). Taxonomy (NCBI): domain Eukaryota; kingdom Metazoa; phylum Chordata; order Testudines; family Testudinidae; genus Gopherus; species Gopherus flavomarginatus. The sequence continues at coordinate 167,272,529 of NC_066617.1, read as the reverse complement.
GGGTTGAGCCCAGCTCCCCAATCCAGACTTCACGACCTAGCACATAGGGTCATACTCAAATTTGGCCCAGTTATCCCTCTGCCATGACAGATGGGCAAACGGCCCAAACTTGAGTGGTGCTGCAACCCCATGTGCAAGGCAATGCCCACAGCAGGGAGCCTGGCCCAGCCCCTTGGGACAGAAGTCACCTCTGCAGAATGAGTGCAGGCCCGCTTCCCCCCCAGTGGTAGGACCCCAACCCTTCCCACACCCACAGAGATAAAATGGATAAAACAAAACACTAAATTCATAAAAAATAAAATGAAAAACAACAAATTTCTATCAATTTTAAAACAGGAAATGTTTTAAGAGCAATAGCACAGTATTTATTAATTAGGAAGTGGGAAGGACTTATGATTCATTAATTGGTGAGCGTGGGAGAAGAGTTTCTTAGTTGTTGAGAGAAGAAAAGTCTTTTCACACGAGCAAAACAGCATGTACTATTATCCACTTTTACTTGGTCTCCTCCTCCCTCTTTTTTGTAGTGTGGGGCCATGACAGTATGTATAAATCCTGAAAGATCTCTGACCTCCACCCCATTAAATCAAGGTGGCACAATTACTGCCCCAATTGGTTCAACATCTCAAAAAGGGATTATAAAATGTAGTGTATACAGTGGAAAAATACAAACAGAAGCAAGCCTCTTTTCAAAATGGAATGTACATGTTCAAGTATTTTCCCTGACTATAATACCTCCATCTTCATTTAGAACCCTTCACAAATGGTTCTAGCTTAAATTAAGAACAACTGTTTTATTGCATGGTGCTGTTGTCACATTATTGGAAACGGAAATTATCTTCAGAGGAGTAGCTTAGCAATATAAACATCTCCACAACTAATTCACTGGCAAAAGGCACCTGCGGGTAGGGAGGTCAGCTCAAAACACAATATTTACCATCAATCCTGAACTCAAATACAGTGCTATCCAATTGGTTCTCCCCTACCCTCCCCCAACAAATACACCTGATTTCTTCAATACTGAAGTGGCAGACTTTCATTTTTGAGGTTATATCAATCTATGAGATTTTGTGTGAATATATTAGATACATTGTAATTGTGTGACCTCTTTTCCCATGGAGTCCAACCAACATGTTCAATGGTTCAATCACTGCTGATGAGGAAGTACTTCGGAAAAAATTAATTCCTCTTAAGTTTTTTCTCTGGAACTGTCCAGAGGGTTTCCTTATGTATTACGGGACATGGCCCCTCTCCCTGTGGAGAATTCATGTTTAGTTAATGCTCCAGAATTCTAATATATAAAGGTGTTTGCACAGTGACAAAAGTAGAAGATGCCATTTTCAAAGTTGTTGGAACTGTTTTTGAAAGGCCATAAGGTTTTCTTCCAACAAAAGGCAGCTGCCACAGAGAAATCAGAAGACCAGACTGAGTTAACATTGATTATGTCTCTAGTCATCCACAGCTCTGATGACAGGAAAAGGTCAGACGAGTAGAGAGCACGGATACGATGCCAATGTCAACACCTTACTGTGGCAAAGAAGAGACTACAGGAGGTTGGAGCAATGAATCTTCTTGTAACCCCCCTCTAATCTTTCAGGTACATGAAGAAATGCATAGTATAGCCTCAACAGAAACAGCTTTCATAGATTAGAATAATCTCATAATATAAATAGTTTATATGGCCCAAGAATGGGAATATCCCAGAAGCAATTTTCAAAAGGTGAGTTTTATGGCAGTTTGCAGTCTCACATAAACTGTATCTAATCAATACCATTAACAAGAAAACCCTACCTTCATCTTTATACTTTATTGTGACTTCATCATTGCTCAGAAGTTTTCCTCTGAAAACTCTCTGCATCATCAGCACTAGCTCATCATAGGTGATGTCCTCATTATGAATAGGAATTCTCCTAATATCCTCCCCCAGCTGAGCTTTAATAATCAGCTTCCCACTTAAATCCAGCTGTCCGTTCATGTTGGATCTCCTATAGACCTGTTAACAAAAAACATTTACACAGAATCTTTTAGAAGATAATTTGTTTCACAACCACCACAGTCCTATACAATACACAGTTCTGTAACCTTCTGCATTTCAAAAACATTGTTGTGAAAATATGCCCTAAAGCAGCTTTCTATGCAAAACTATGTTCTCTCAATTGATAATTTATCAGCCATTTCACAATTGTTCAAGCGCAAAATGGAGATGTACAAAATGAGATATTTAAAAACAATCTTTTCTCTGTGTTTTAAGCCAAATTTTAAAGTTCTGAGATGAAATATAGGCTTTTTACTGCCCATAAAGCTTAAGGGGGAAAAAATATATTTTGTTCAAAATGTAGCTTTTACCATGTTATAATGTATGCCTTCAAGTAGATATATTTACATGTAAAATAATTTAGGGTTTGTATTTGAGAGACGCGTATTTCACAGAGACTAGGAACACTGCAAAAGCACTTTGCCTTGATAAATAAAAAAGGCATGTATGATCATCTCTCTAGCTATTTCTATGGGACCCATAAATATGGTATCTCACAGCTACAGTAATGTAGATAAAATACAAAGCAACAATGTGTGTTATTGTTTTGGACAGTGAGGTGGTTTGGCAGAACAAGAGTTTGGTAGGAGGATCAAATTGGGACGTGTGTCACTCTGGATGCATGCAAAAAAGAGGAAGTGAGCCATCTAAAAACTGGTTTCATTATAAGTGGCTAGATCACACTTAAGCTTTCCTGCAAAACCAGTACATCTGATCCCTAATGCATGTGTCGCGTTTTAGGATGCAACTAATAAAGAGAAAACTACATCAAAACCATTTTTCACAATGTGGGGTGTTTTTTTTAAATAAGCAAAAAATAACTCATTTAAGCTATTTTTAAATTTCAGTTTTGTTTTCAGCCTTTTTTACATTCCCAAATTTGTTGAGAAGTTAAATACACAGAGAGCTTTCTTATGCAGTTCTGCAGCTTATAACTATCCCTATATTAAGAGAGCAGTCTCCAAATCAGAAGTTGTAACTGCGATGAAAGTCTGGACTTTAACACTTAATTTTTTTTTAATTTAAATAAAAATATACACCTGGAAAATTACTACTTTGCCTGAAACACGTGCTACTGTATTATACAGCCCTCTTCACTGCACTAAGGGTGCCTTTCAGGTCAGATGAGAGACACACTCGTAGAGCAATGTGCTGAAGTTTATATTACAGCTATGGCATTGTTCATGTTTTTTGAACAAGGGAATTTACGCTCCAGGGCTTGTGAGATGTCATAAGTTATTGGAAAGAAGTACTATGAAAACTGTTTTTATGACATATCCATATCACCTCTAGATCTTCCTTTACTTCCTTGGCACCAATATCTTTTTATAACAGCAATTACCTTGTCTTACAGATTTGCTAGACTGTTTTTCAGGTTCCCCACTTCACTTCCAGCTGGCGTTCAGACGTCCTGCCATGCACAGAAACTACGCTGATCAGTGATCGATTATAGATAGGGCATGGAATCTGCATCAGAAAACCAAGAAGAGTTAACTTACTGTGAGTCTTCACTGCAGCTATATGCTTTTCATATCATCCAGCTTGGCAGGTTACAGGGAAGAAACAGAAAGAATTTACTTTAACAATTTGATATTTAAACTCTGAGTAACAGTGAAGATTGTATTTCACCCATAACATATTTTACTAGCTTTCATAATTTTGCTTGACAATTGCAAACAGTCTAGATATTCACTTTCAAAATAGACATGATAAAAGGGGTCATCACCCAAAATACACATCCATTGTTTAAACATCTGTTCTAGTAACCTCTACCTCCTCAACATCCCAAAATAGATTTTAAAAAATTAAGTTTACATTTTAGATTGACTTTTGCAATATTATAGCCCAGGCCTCAACTTCCTGATTAGAGGCTGCAGCTGCTCTGACATTAAGTGAAAGTCCTCAGGACAGCATGAGGACAGGGATTCTTTGGAGCAGAGAAATGCTAAGGTCACTTTTCCACAGGAAGAAAAACCAAACTGGACAAGAGGAAATATAGTGGCAATCATGGCCAGAGAGCCACACCCACTGAAAGGCAGATTGCTCTTTAGAAAAGAGAGCTAAGGGACAAAGGGAAAGGTGGGCAAGAGAGAAATGACTTCCTGCCCCACTACGAGACCTTCATTCCCTTTTGGTAGGTTACTGCAGCCAGCCCTGCTCATGGGCTCTTTCCCTAAGTGACAGATTTACAACTCCCTTTCTACAAACAAGCAACTGTTCTAAGGGTAGAATGAAGCTACTGAAAGCTCCATAGTGCTGCTGTTAGAGAAAGGTGAAAAGTAAATGACTCCTGCTACAGAAACAAGGAAAGGGTAATGAGACAGGAAACAATTCAATGACATTTTGTTCACTCTCCTAACTGAAGTTGAAGACAACTGTCAGCAGACCCAACTCTCACCTCTCTGGCTGTCTCTGTCTAGATCAGAGGTGGGCAAACTACAGCCCGCGTGCCACATCAGCCCACGGGACCATCCTGCCTAGCCCCTGAGCTCCCAGCCCCTCCCCTGCTGTCCCCCCTCCTGTGCAGCCATGCCACCGCACAGGCAGCACTATGGGCGGCAGGGCTGCGCGCTCCTGTAGGGCAGCGCAGCAGCGTGTCTAGCTCCAGCCAGCTGGCATGGCTGCTAGACATGCTGCTCTGAATGGCATGGTAAAGGGGCTGGGGAGTTGGATAAGGGGCGGGGAGGTCCCGGGGGGCAGTCAGTGGACAGATAGAGCGGAGGTTCTGGGGATGTGGCGGCCAGGGAATGGGGGGTTGGATAAATATGGGAGACCTGGGGGGCCTGTCAGGGGATGGGGGTGTGGTCAGGAGACAGGGAACGGGGGGGGGGAGTTGGATATGCGCAGAGTCCTGGGGGGGCCTGTCGGGGGCAAGGGTGTGGATAGGGGTTGGGACAGTCAGGGGCCTGGGAGTAGGGGGTTGGATAAGGGGCTGGGGGTCCCGGGAGGGGGCAGTAAGGGGGGGATAAGGAGCAGGGGCGGTTGGATGGGTCAGGGGTTCTGAGGGGGCAGTCAGGGGGGCAGGAAGTGGGAGAGGGCAGATAAGGGTTGGGGGCCAGGCCGTTTGGGGAAGGCACAGCCTTCCCTACCCAACCCTCCATACAGTTTTGCAACCCCAATGTGGCCCTTGGGCCAAAAAGTTTGCCCATCCTGGTCTAGACTCACAAGGAGACAGAGGGATTGCAGAGCCCAGCCCCCTCTAGTCAGTAAATGCTGTCTTCTTTGTATATAGAGAAAAGGAGGTGGGGCCACGGTAGCATAACTCCACACACTGCACTCAGCTTTGTAGTAGGGACTCCAGTTGTCTAATCCTCATGCTGATCTGAAAATGTTCCTTCATTATGTCAGAGCAGCACCAATAGCTCATGTTCACAACCAGGAAGTGGAGATGAGGACTATAAAATTACAAATTTGATCTCAAATTAACTTTTTTAAATTATATATGCGCATGTGTATGTACATAGTGTACTCTGGCATGAGAATCACACTTTAACCTTACTAGCAACCATAAGAATCACCTCTATAGCCTTGAACCCCAGGACTAAAAGTGGCCTCCAGATACACAGAGTGTACCACTACATACATTGTTAGGGAAAATCAACTATGGTAATGTTTACCTAAGCACTTTAGCTTATTTGCTAAGATTACTCATGGAAATCTACTTAATATGTCTCACACAAAAAGAGAAGAAGCAGCTTCTAACTGCAGTTGGTTGTCCAACTCTTCTCCACCCTGCATGAGGTAATTATATAGGATTTAAAAGTAAGATCCTAACGATTGCACCTGTTTAATTGTTATAAAAATTGATGCAAGTTGTTTTACTGTTGATATGTACAGCATTCACAATGTATTTTCTTTCTAAAATTTGACACCATCAGCTCAGGATTGAACAAAGACTGTGAATGGCTTGCCAACTACAGAACCAGTTTATCCTCTCTTGGTTTTCACACCTCAACTGCTAGAACAGGGCCTCATCCTCCCTGATTGAACTGACCTCGTTATCTCTAGCTTGCTTGCTAGCATATATATATACCTGCCCCTGGAAATTTCCACCACATGCATCTGAAGAAGTGGGTATTCACCCATGAAAGCTCATGCTCCAAAACGTCTGTTAGTCTATAAGGTGCCACAGGATTCTTTGCTGCTTTTACAGATCCAGACTAACATGGCTACCCCTCTGATATTTTCTTTCTGTGTGTCTACAATGTAGCTGAATGTCAGATTTATTTTGAAACAGCTTTCCAGCAAAGACATCCAATGAAGGAATGCTGATATCCTTCTGATAGTGATAACTTATCTCTACTTTGTCTTAAAAATGCAAACATTCTAAATAAGATAAAATCATCATATTTGAATAAGGTAATTTCTCACCAAAATGTTCTTGATATTTCTCCATAATTTCTTACATATTTGTTAATGACTAAGAATTCTCTCTCCCTCATAGCCCATCTTCCATATGCATCTGGTAATTAAATCCATTCTAAGTTAGTGACCTCACAATCATTTCTGTAGCAAACGAAAATCATAATCCGCTGATTTGCATGCAGGTTCATATAGCAGAAGCAGAGCTAGGAGCAGGGAAACATTAAGCCCTACTAAACAAAGCTTTAAAAGACAAAACACTCCTTTTCTCACTGAAGTAAAAAGATAAGTGATGGCAATAGAAGAGCAAAATGAAAATGGGATTGTCTATATTGTCTGTGAAATTTAAATCAGAATAAGGTGGGGCGGGAAGTAAAAGCAGATTAGTTATTTCCTATTAACTACATGTATGGACATTCATATTATAGAGTAAGGGAATGTCCACAATGTAATGGCACAGCTATTGCACTGCAGCTATGACACTAAAGCACCATAGCATAGATGCTTCCTACATTGTTCTAGTGCTATAGTTAATCCACCTTTCTGAGTGACATCGCATCTACACTAGAGGTCAGGGGTGACCCTAACTGCATCACGCAGGGTGCAAAATTGGGTCGATCTAATTTTTAAGTGTAGACTAGGCCTAACAGTGCCTGATTCTGAATGAGCGCGAGGTAGTGAATCAGGCCAAACAGGCACACCGCGCTCTACTCCCGTGTAGACAAGCCCCACGAACGGGGCCAGCCCCACAGCTGCTCCTGTGCTCTGGAGAAGTAAAACTAACCAGATGCAGGTGAACTTCACAGGGATTTGGGGGCGGGGAGGGGGGCCGCAGCTGGCTCCTCCAGCGGGGCTGATCCCAGGAGCAGCAGCCAAGGCCATTCGCCCCGGAGCGCTACTTCGGGCTATGCTGGGGGAGGGGCCCCGAGGCTCCCCTGGCCCGGGGGGAGGGGCGGGGCAGTAACACCCCCGGCCCGGGGCTCCAGGCTAGGGACAGGCCGAGCCCCGGGGGGGGATATTTTACAGGGTCTCCCCCCATCCGATGGGTGAGCGGCCGGAGCCCGGTCCCCGCCCCCATTCAGCCCGGGCGGCGCCGGCTGGCCCCGCTCCCCGCCGCTTACTCCGGCTTCTCCTCCGGGTGCGGTGGCACGTGCGTGGAGGCCGCGGCTCCGGCCTGAACCCGCCGCCGCAGCCCGTACGTGGCAGGGGAGAAGGGCTGGATCTCGACTGGTGCCACTGCCGGGCCGTCGCGCAGGCGCACTCGCCCCGACAGAGGCTGATAGCTGCCGAACGGCGCGTGCGCACCGATGGAGCGAAGTGCCGGAGCAGGCCAGGCTAGACGAAAGAGGTCGCGCGTGCGCAGTCAGTGATCTAAGGCTCCCAGTCACAGCAGAGCCGGCCTTCGCTTTACGCATGCGCTGGCACGGCGACGGCTAGGGTAGGAGTGCGCATGCCTGCTAAGCGAACCCCCGCCGCCGCCGCCTGTCAAAGCTGCGGCGTCCCTTAGGCAGAGCGAGCAACGCCGGGTTCCGCGCATGCGCCGCACCAGCTGCCAGAGGGGCGGGGTTTGTGTAGCAAGGGAGGTGGCCTCTGGCGTTTATTGTAGCACAGCGATGTGGAGCGTCGTCGCCTCTGTGCGGGGCGCTGTAGAAAACCTGTTACAGAGAGATAGCTTGGGGGGCAGAGAGGGAGGTACTGAGACCTGGCTGAGGGGTGGACAGCAGAGGAGGCAGCTAGCCCAAGGCTGGGAAGGGGATAGGGTGGCTGCCCCCACATTCTGGAAATACCAGCCAGGCTAGTAATGCCTAGATTGGCATGGGACCCACCCTGCAAGTGTGACCTTGCATGCGCAGTGTGTGTCTGAGGCCTTGTCTACACCACAAAGTTGCAGCGCTCATGAGGGAGTTATAGCGCTGCAACTTAGGAGGTGTACACAGCTGCAGGGCATCACCAGCGCTGCAGCTCCCTGTTTGCAGCGCTGGCCGTACACCCGTTGAAACTCGGGTGTAGAGGATCCAGCGCTGGTGATCCAGCGCTGGTCATCAGGTGTAAACACTCCAGCGTTTTTCTTGACCTCCGTGGAATATACAGGTATCCCAGCATACCAGAGGAAGCCTCTCTGGTAATCAAGCAGGTCTCCTTCCCCGCGGTTTGCAGGAGGGTTCAGGGAACGCGAGAGCAAACCGCGGGGAAGCATGTTTCCTTCCCCGCGGTTTGCTCTCGCGTTCCCCTAACCCCCGTGCAAGCAGATCTCCTTCCCCGCGGTTTGCAGGGGGGTTCAGGGAACGCGACAGCACACCGCGGGGAAGGAGATCTGCTTGCACGGGGGTTCAAAAAACACCGGAGCAAACCGCTGGGAAGGAGACCTGCTTGCACGGGGGTTCGGGGAACACCGGAGCAAACCGCTGGGAAGGAGACCTGCTTGCACGGGGGTTCGGGGAACACCGGAGCAAACCGCTGGGAAGGAGACCTGCTTGCACGGGGGTTCGGGGAACACCGGAGCAAACCGCTGGGAAGGAGACCTGCTTGCACGGGGGTTCGGGGAACGCGACAGCACACCGCGGGGAAGGAGACCTGCTGGGGGGGGGGTGTTTGGGGAACACTGGAGCAAACCGCGGGGAAGGAGACCTGCTTCCCCGCGGTTTGCTGTCGCGTTCCCCTAACCCCCCTTGAAGCCGCCCAACAGCGCTGCAGTGTGGCCACATCTAACACCACTTGCAGCGCTGGTTGCTGTAAGTGTGACCACTCTGCAGCGCTGGCCCTATACAGCTGTACTAATACAGCTGTAACAACCAGCGCTGCAAAATTGTAGATGTAGACATACCCTAAGTCTGCTCCATGGCACTAGAGCAGTGGTTCTCAAACTTTTGTAGTGGTGATCCTTTCACACATCAAGCCTCTGAGTGCGACCCCTCCCCTTATAAATTAAAACCACTTTTTTTAATATTTAACACTATTATAAATGCTGGAGGTGAAGCAGGGCTTGAGGTGGAGGCTGACAGCTCGTGACCCTCCCAGGTAATAACCTGGTGACCCCCCTGAGGAGTCATAACCCCCAGTCTGAGCATGCACTAGAGCCACATACTGTAACATGGCAGGTTACATAGCCTGGCCACGCCAGCAGCGGCAGCACATGGTCTCCATTGTGGTGTCCACCATCTGATACCAGACTAAACTACCCCCTCCTACCTTCTTATTTCTGCTGTGCCTGCCATCTTACAGTATGTGGCTGTAGTGCCATGGAGCAGACTCAGGCACTTGCTATAGCAACAGCAGTTTTAGAGACAGTAGCAAGAAGAATTCTTCTGTCAACCTAGCTGCATCTACTGTGGGGGTTAGGTTGACTTAAATAACAGCGCTCACAGTGTGAAATTTTTCACAACCTTGTGCTATGTAACTAGGTTGACCAAAGTTTTAGGTGTAGACTAGACCAGCTCTCAGCAGGGTCTAACAGTAAAACCCTAGTAGCAGAGTAGTAGGGAAGCACTGGGATTGCAAGTGGGGAGGAAGTAGAAAAGGTGTTTAAAAAATAAGCTAAATTTGCTGTAGGTTTTCCATTCTAAATGTTACTTAATAAGAGAGGATTGGTAGTCCCAATGGCTTCCCCTGAAAAAATGTTAGAAAATACAGATTTCCAATACCAAACATAGGTCACACCTCTTTTGCTGTTCAACATCACCAGACACACATAGACATTCACTTTCTTCTAGTCAGACTCTCTCCCTCCCTCATTTTTCATACCTTTGGTCAGATCATTCAGCCCTTCCACCCAAACTGGTGGCTTTTCTGGACGCAGCACTTCCTGTTAGTTACCGCAAGAAACTTTACCTCTTTAACATCCACATTGTAGAGAATATCAAAGTTCAGCACCATTAGTAAGATCACTGTGGTCCACGTGGAGATAAGAGTTGAACTATTGCGCTTAAACACATGCTGCTAAGAAAAGATTTTAAAAAAGATTAAACTTTGGGTTCAAAAACATTGACACACACAACCACAACCACCATCTTTCAAGGGGAGTTGAAAATGGTTATTGTGCTACTGTGGGTCCAAAAAGTTCAATACAAATTGTTGCAATACTTCATTCAACGCTGCAGGTCTCTAGCTACAATGTGTCGAGTATGCATCAATAATAGCCAATACCTTGAACAGAAGGAATCATGCCAATTCTTTTGGGGGTTTTTGTTAATTTTTGAGGTCTATAAAGAGAGGGAAATTATTTGTATATTTAAATAATCTAATCTCAAATGTACAATGCAAAATTTATCTGATGTCATTCTATAGAATAACTACACTTTTGTCCAAAAAAATGAAATAAATTTGAACAAAGCTTGAGCGGTAGTATTACACTCATCATAAAGACCAGTCACCACTGTATGAGTGTGCTTTACATGGCGTTCAGTAAAAACAAATGTTTTCTGCAATAATAATAATAATTTGCTGTACAGAGCACCCTTCTTCCAATGATATCAAAGGGATTTACAACACTAGGTATTAAGAACCTCTTTTTAAGTTGGGGAAACATATACACAGAAAATTAAAGTGTCTTGTCCATAGGGAGTGTGATAGAATGTGTGCATGACAGTACAATGTGGACAACTACCGTGCAGTTTAAGTGCTCCTCACCACCTTTCTCCTAGTAGTGATAATGGGTTCCAGTTTCATATCTGACATAACTGCTTTTGTTTAAAGGATCCCCAATCTAAAGGAAATGTCTACCTTCTCCATCCCACCAAGACTGGTTTTCTGGAGGCTGGAGAGGTTTTCAAGCCAAAAGACCCCTCTCTTTGTCATTGACTGAGCTCTATTCCAGAATTTTCTGTCACAGGATGTGTACAGGTGTATGGTCTGTTGTCATTACACAAACTAAAAACTATTTCCCCATGCTAATTTTCCCCTACTCTTACTCATACCTTCTTGTCAACTGTTTGAAATGGGCCATCCTGATTATCACTACGAAAGTTTTTTTTTCTCCTGCTGATAATAGCCCACCTTAATTGATTAGTCTCATTAGAGCTGATATGGCAACCCCCATTTTTTCATGTTCTCTGTTTGTGTGTGTGTGTATATATATATATATATATATATATATATATATATATATATATATATATATATATATATATATATATATATATATATATATATTCATTCCTACTGTATTTTCCACTGCATGCATCTGATGAAGTGAGTTTTAGCCCACGAAAGCTTATGCCCAAATAAATGTGTTAGTCTCTAAGGTGCCACAAGTACTCTTCGTTCTTTTTGCTGATATAAACTAACACAGCTACCACTCTGAAACCAGTCTTTTTAAAGACTTCCATCAAGGCATGGTTCTGTGTATCCCCAAAGGTTACCCACCAAGGTTCAGATCATCATATTGGATCAAGACTGCTACTCGATACAAGGCAGCTTTGGAGTTTGCAAACCATGCCATCATGTTCATTTCACTTTAGTTTGATCAAAAACCAGAAGGGCGGGGGGAGAGAAATGTACAAATTGTTTAAGGTCAGAATTCTATTTAACCTTTACCACAAGCATTCTTTTGTTAACAGAAATGACTAATCATACCAATGTTCTATATCAGGGCCTGTTGAATCAGGAAAAGATATTCTCTTTTTATCCAGGAACTATCTAATTCTCACAGACCTCCCACAACATACTATATAGGATTGGAGGGTCAGTATTATTATCAACCCCATTTTACAGATAAGGAACTGACTATAGCACAGTTGAGTTTTTCTCAAGGCCGCAGAGTGAGTCAGAGCTAGGATTAGAATACTGGAGCTCCTGGCCCCCAATCCTCTGCTCAGGTCACTAGACTAGACAATGCTTCTTTCCTAAAGGATAATCTGCTGTTCATGCTGTCCCCATTCTTGACTTCAACTTCTAGACACTTCTCCCCAGGACCTTTTGACATCATCTGCTGCTTCTCATTTGATTTTAAGTTTCTTCCATTATAAACTGACCATATTAAATATTCACAACAAATAGCAATAGTTTTATCACACTAATTTATTTGTTCATTCTACCACGTGGAGTCAGACATCATTTTATAGCATTCATAGCAGCAGTTTATCCTAAAAAGCTTTTAGCTGGGAAGCTCAATAGGCAACTCTAAAACAAAGATCTTTTTCTAAAAGACAGTCAAATAGCGATTTAGAATATGGAAACAGAGCTAATGAGAACTCTACTGTATATTTTTTTGCTTATGTTTTTTAGTTAAACAGGAATTACCTATGAAAGGGAAAAGAGGACTACCTTTGGACAGAGCATATTAGATAGGCCAGGAATAGCTATATCGGGAGAACAGACAGACATGACCAAGTCAGACAGACGCTCTTCTATTTTGTGCAATATTGTAATGACCTTCAACTTCCCTAGTAAGAACTTTCTTAGTTGTGTACAGTTAAAGTGCCACATATAAGCTCTGTACAGCTGTTATCCTGCCTTACATTTTTGGGAGCTGTCCTACTGTCTTCTGATCTGTGCCCAACGCTTGTTCCAGGAGCAGTGGTCATGTCACTCAAAACACCAATGATCCCTATCTAGAACAAACTCAGAAAGCTGAAATTTTACATTTTAATTCTTCATAGATGTCTGATCATTGCCGGAAAAGGAGGTTTCCTCTGAAAAGTTCTCAGATGGTTTGAAGTTCTCATATGTGTGTTTTTTAGAACGGAATTTTAAAAGATAGTAAGTCTTTGAATGCAAGTAAATCGATATATCCGGCAGTGAGACAAAGGAAAACAGCTCAGTAACCTTTTTCTTGAAGATTGGTGATCTGAAAGTATATAGAATACAGATCTGAAGTCCCTGTGGGTTAAATGAAAGCTCAGAGTTAATCAGAGTAATGAAATGAAATGAAGTCTTAGAGTAAAATTCACTGTCTTTTTTATGTGGCTTGAAGAATAATTGCAATGATGATAATACCTATTTCTTACATAGCACTTTTCATCGGTAGATCTTAAAGAACTTCACAATCTTCAGTGTATTTATCCTCTCAACATCCCTTTAAGGTAGGGAAGTGCTATTACCCTTATTTTGGGTGAGATGTCACGATATTATAGGGACAGTCCTGATATTCAGGGCTTTTTCTTATATTGGCGCCTATTACCCACCACCCCCATCCTGATTTTTCACACTTTCTATCTGGTCACCCTACCCTTACTTTACAGGTCGGGAAGAGAGACTAAGTGATTTGCCCATAGTCAAATAAGAAGTCTATGGTAGAGGAGAGAACCTGGATCTCACAAGTCCTAGACTAGTCCCCTAACCACTATAATTATTAACCATAACATTAATGTCTTGAAATATAGGGTGGTATTACAAGAATGCTGTATGTATTTATCAGTATTGCCCTCTACTGGATGGAATGTCAGGCCTGCTTAAGTATGTGTTATACAAGACCCTATACTATAGGTAAAAAAGAGTCTCCTAGCAATACTACAATATGGGATGGCACCAAATAAGACAGTCTGCATCAGTCATTAGTTAAAACTGGAGGTAGACAAGACTTGAAAATTTTAAGCCATTGCAAAAACATATCACATCTTCGGGATGCATCCCTCTGGGCTATGTCAACTCATTCACTTTACTTTCAATCATTTTTACTTAGGTGCAGTGTACATTTAAAATTTTGCTGGTATAGCAGTATTGGAAACCCCTCCTAGTAAAGACATAGCTTATCCAGCAAAAAAGGGCTTTTGCCAATATAGCTTATACTACAGTACTCCCCTGAGCAAAATAAGCTATACTGGCAAAAGCACTTTTATGTTGGCACACTAAAGGTTTTTTGCTGATATAGAAATGTTGTAAAAACCCCACATTTCTTGCTAACATTGTTATACCAGCAAAAATGTCTAGTGTAGACCTGGCCTTAGATTGTAAGATCTTCAGTGCAAGGAAGGAAAGCCTCAGTGTTATGTGTTTGTACAATGTCTATCACAATGGGACCCTGGTTCAGGATTGGCTTCCCTAGCCACTTCTGTAATACAAATGATAATAATAATAATAATAATTAATAATTAATATCTGCCATACAGTCAATATTTGCTTTCAGGGAAACTGCTCTCACAGAGAGCAGAACCAGGGGTTAGACCGGGGTGGCCAACCTGAGCCCGAGAGGGAGCTAGAATTTACCAATGTACATTGCCAAAGAGCCACAGTAATATGTCAGTAGCCCCTTCCCCACCTCAGCTCCTAGCACCTCCAACCCACCGGCAGCCCTGCCAATCATCACCTTCCCCTCCCTCCCTTTACCTCCCAATCAGCTGTTTCCTGGCACGCAAGAGGCTCTGGTGAAGAGGGGGAGGAGTGAGGGCACAGCAGGCTCAGGGGAGAGGGAAGAGGTGGAGTGGGGGCAGGGCCTATGGCAGAGCCAGGGGTTGAGCAGTGAGCACCCCCTGGCACGTTGGAAAGTTGGCACCTGTAGCTCCAGCTGCGGAGTCGGTGCCTATACAAGGAGCCACATATTAACTTCTGAAGAGCCGCATGTGGCTCCAGAGTCAGAGGTTGGCCACCCCCGGGCTAGACAGTTGATTGCATGATTTAAAAATGAACTCAACTCCAGTGGAGAGGGGTGTGATGTTTTATTTTTAATTATTCTGAAACAAATATATTTTTTCATGCTTAGAATCTAAACATCTGAGGGAAATTTTAATGAATAGTTTCTGCACTGTTGTGTGCTTTTCAAGAGTCAGATGGCTGCGGGGGAGGGATGGCAGAACTTCCAAGCTCTGGCCACAAAGTAAGCCTAGCCCATGGGAGTCATCAGAATGAGAAACAGCTCACTCTAGATTGTGCAGATGGTCAAGTTGCGATCATGTCCCTTGAGCTAGACTCCCTCTCACTGGGGCTTAAATACATACGGGCTGTCATAAGCTCCTTCTTGACTGAGGGAAAAAATGTGGTGGCTTCTCCTAAACACCATCTCACTTGTGGCACCAAAAATGAGATTTAATTCATAGTAAATTGTGCATATCTGTGACAACTTCCTCTCCTTTCTTCCATGAAGAATGAAATAGTTAATAAAGACTTTTGTACTCTGGGAAATTTACTGGAATAAGTGTGTCCACATGAGGAATTATACCAATATAAATATAGTGATTTTAATTCACACACCATACATACCTTATGCTTAAAGGTGAGAGTCTGTCACAGATTCTGTGATTTTCTGGGACCAACGTGACTTCCGTACCTGAAGCAGCTGGTGTGGCTGGCCCCAAGAGCCACCAAAGCAACAGCGGTCCCAGGGGCCACCCTGGAGGCTGTCAGAGCAGCGGTCCCCAGGGGCCTCAGAGCAGCGGATGGCCAGGAGCAGTCAGCCTCCACTGCCGGAGCATGGGCAGCCACTGACCCCCACGACCCCCAGAGCATCAGTACCCCAGGAGCAGCTAAGATTTAATCAGGGACATTTATAGTAA
This sequence comes from Gopherus flavomarginatus, assembly GCF_025201925.1. Taxonomy (NCBI): domain Eukaryota; kingdom Metazoa; phylum Chordata; order Testudines; family Testudinidae; genus Gopherus; species Gopherus flavomarginatus. The sequence continues at coordinate 167,256,710 of NC_066617.1, read as the reverse complement.
AAGTCATAGACAGGCCAGGGGCCATGAATTTTTGTTTATTGCCCAAGACCTGTCCATGACTTTTACTAAAAATACCCATGAGTAAATCTTAGCCTTACTTATACTGTTATAACTTCCTATGAAGACAAACCCGCACCCTTGGCTGACATTTCCACAGCTAATGAAGTTTTTCCTAATATTCACTCTCACAATCCCTTTTTGTATGGTCTGGTACAGAGAGAAGCCACTACATATGGACAAGTCTTTTCAGTGATGATCTTACACGTCCTATGGAATAAAATAGCACATTAGCTAGTAATACCAGAAGAGTTTTATCAATAATATTTGTCAACTCTCTGCCATTTTTCAACAAAGATTCTGAATTTCTGTATGAAGCAACATGGTTTTCCAACAATTTACTAAGATACTGGATTATGGAGGGAAAGGAGATGCATTTTTTTCAATGTCTTATTCATCTGTATTGAAACAGCTATATACTGTACCTGGGTGGCATTGAAAATGCAGAACAAAATGCTGAAGACCATATTTGTTTCCTCTTGATTTATTAGCATCATATAGCCCAGGACCCAGGTGATTCCAAGCATTACAGCTACAGATAAAGTGCCAAATATCTTCGTTGTGAATGATTTCTTTTTATTGCTAGAAGAGGGGAAAAAAGTAACATTCTCAAGTGTTAAAAAATGTACGGCTAAAACAACGCATTGTCTTGGTTTATTCAACCATTTTATTTAGTATCCTGCATTTAAGGATTATTCAGTGGCAATCTAGGCCACTGTTCTGTCCAGAACAGAGAGAATTCAACTGAGCAGATCAAAAGGGATATCTCCCTACACTGCTCTGAAGCACTAATAAGAATAGCATCAGAACAATTACTGATGGAGGTACTTTGCCTTACTAGATACAGAGAGAGAAAAAGCTGCCAATGCAGCAGAAAGCAGGAAGGAATAATGAAATAACATATAAAAAATTAACTATTATTGTTGAAAACTATTAGAAATGGGACTAAAGTAGAAGAATTCTTATTTTGATTCAAATTTCCACAAAGTTCTACCTATTATAGAGATAGGCCCTTCAATTATGTTTGGATTCAGCTCTGAGGATATTTCATTATCAGGGTGTTTTGGGTTCTGATTCATCTCTAAAAACTATAGAGGAGGGAATTAAAACAATGATGTAAACATTTGTTGAAGGCAACATTTTTCCAGGTTAAATAAAAGTAACAGTTCTCTTTCAAACTGACATAAATGCATATTCTCCTCTAGTAACTGTGAATCTGACTTTCCAATATAACATCATTTGACATGAGAATAACAGTGACATCCAAATTCAGCATTATCTATTACAGTCAACATATTGAAATCTGGCTATGTAAAATCAGACATTTTTAGACTTCTAAATAAGTGGCCTGATTTTTGACTCCTGGAGTGATAAGCACCCATAATTCCCAATGGGCTGTGACAGTGGCTTTGATTCTTTTCCCACTTATAATGATGTAAATCAGGAATTAATCCATTGAGGTCAGTGAAGTAACACTCATATAAAACTAGTTTAAAGGATGATCCAAAACCCACTGAAGTCAATGAAATGGCTCCCTTTGGATCAGGCCCAGTGCACTTTGAGGAGAATTGGGCCCAAAACATGTTAAAGTGCCTAACTTTTGCAACACAAGTTTAGGGTGACCAGATAGCAAGTGTGAAAAATCAGGACAGGGGTGAGGGGTAATAGGAGCCTATATAAGAAAAAGACCCAAAATCGGAACTGTCCCTATAAAATCGGGACATCTGGTCACCCTACCCAAGTTTGAACATTTCAGCCTCATTAACATTGAAGGAAAAGGGCTGTAAAAGAGGAAAGTCATGCCCAAAATCATCAGTGAACATTTTTTAAAAGGGGAAGAACAATTATGAAAGACAGCAGGTAACACTTGAGACCAAGAATCAGATTTTCCAAGGGCAAAGTCTACTGCTGCCAAAAGAGAGACAGGGCCAAATTCTTCTCTCAGCTTGTACCAGTGTAACACAGAGCAGAATTTGGCCCACTATGTTAAGTCAATGAGATAGTGAGGACTATTGCACTCTGTGATATTCTAGTTTCTTTGAAAATATCCTTTTTTTAAATGAAAGAGCCTTCTGTCAAACGTTTGAGTCCATGTCATATGAGAGAAAACATATTAATATTCTAAATGCTCTGAGTTCTCTTCCACCCTCTCACCTTGTCAGATTTGTGTTCTCCTTCCACATAACAACGACAGTGATCTTGACAAAGATGATAATGTTAAACAGAAGGATGACTGCCACTACCAAAAGGAATGCCCCTATCATGGGCTTTTTTATGCTCACTTCCCCTTTGTCATCCAGGACTGCAAGCCAGCAACTTAAACATAAAGAGAGACCATTTCAGCAGATTTGGCAGACATATTAGGAATGCATAACCATAACATAATACACCACCTTTCACCCTGAAGGATCCCAGAGGACTTTATAGACATCACTCACCCACTAGTGAAATGCAGCCATATCTAGAATGGGGCACTGTAGATATTCAGCACTAATAAAGCTATTTTTAATTTTTTTTCTCCCCAGGAGATGTGAAGAATATGTTAGCAAACTGAAACTGCACAGGAGAATTTGGGGGAGATAGAATGTAATTATCCAAATAGGAATCTGACCAGGACATGGGAGTTTATTTTATTATTAATATTATTATTTATTATTCTGTCTGATTAGAATAGAGCCTAGAACCCTCAATCAAGGATCAGAGAGCCCCATTGTACTTTGGATTGTACATACATGTAGTATAAAGACAGTCCCTGCCCCAGAAAGTTTACAATCTATGTTCATTGCAAGATGAAAGGGGCAGCAGTTGAAACAGATAAGTGGGGTCAAGGAAGGGAGGAGGAGGTTACAATGTAACTCTCCTGTTTTTGTTTAACAATCTCAAATAAGAATATTAATACTCCCTAAATCTTGAGAAAAGCGCCATGGGATATTTAATGACCAGATGAAAAGGGTTTTGTTTTTACATCTCGCTTGAAAGCATCTACCTCTGATTACATCCTTACGGTCCACTAGAACCAACCACAGACCGTGCCCTGCCCAGCATATTTTATAAGACAGCCTGTTATGGTGTGGCTGCAGTCATAGAGAAAGCAAATACCAAATAATATAGGGTAATCATGGACATTAGTGATGTAGGCCAACATTTTAAAACGTACATGCCTAAATTTAAGCACTTAAATCCCTATTTAGGCACCTAAATAAGTGGCCTGAATTTCAAAGGGCCTGAGAGCTGCACAGTTGCCACTGAAGTCAATGAGGAGTTGTGCATGAGCATTCAAGGCAAATTTTGGCCAGTGCCTTAATCAGCATTTGTGAACAAAGGACCAAAGCACAGGTCCTTACTTAGGCAAAACTCCAGCTGAGTTTAACAAAGTTTTGCTTAGGTAAGGACTAAGAGGTTCAGGACTGGATTCATTAATTAGTTACAGTTACTACCGTAGTAAATCCAGGGTAGCATTAATACTACTGCGCATTAAAGATACAATAAAACAAGTGGTGTAATCATTCATTTACTTACAACTCTTCCTGTCGGTAGTTTAATTGCTTGCCCTGTCTGTAGGTAGCTCCAAGTGTTATAGCAACCACTACAGCAGGCACTCCTAATAGACATAAAGAGAGAGAGAGAGAGATATCAGTAGCGTATTGTTTAATTACCTAGGTCTAAATCACCCCCTTTTGCAGAAATACCCAAATAAGGGGGAAACTTACCTGCTAAAACCCTCAAGTCTTGTTAAGGCCCATTTTCTATCTGTCCTGCACTCAGTTAAGGGGCAATAGTGGCTTTGAGGAAAAGGCAGGATTTGGGATTGAGTAGGGAAGTTATCTATGGGAAGCTCAGAGCCAAACCTTACTGAGTTTACCTGTGGAGCATTAGTTCCTGAGCATGCCTTCTAGAGGCTCCCCACATCCTGGCAGCAAAGCAAACTCCTCTGCTGTGCTGCAGTTGGCTCTCTTACAGCAACTGTGCAATCTTAGCCCCTTTTCACTGTCCAGAACTATTTAGTAGATACCAGAAGAAAGCTGTATCCCACATCAGCTGCATACTCACTGAGGCAGACAACTAAGATATTCATGCACACTTTATTAGAATACTGTACTGAATGAAGCTGAGTCCGAGAGACTTCTTTCTTATTAAGTGGGTACCCGCTGCCTCCCTCGGTTCTCCCAGTAGTTCCCCTTAATCTTGCAGCATTGCTGCTTATTGCTATGCTCTGAAGATGTGCTAAATGTTTATTACGAAGTAGTACATAATAAATAAAACAAGCCAATTTTTGCTTTTGGATGGATGAATGGCTCCTCTTGAAATCAATGGGAATCTCACATACTCTTCCAAGGGCAGAATTTGCCTCCAAGTATGCAATCATTTATCAGAAACAATTTTGTTTCAGGTGATAAAATATTTTTGAAGCCCTTAACTATTGCCAAAATTCTTATTGCATGCAGCAGACGGGAGTTGCTCTGACAATGAACATGCCATGTATATCCTATAATTCTACTGATCTCCATGTTAATGCAGTGATAGCAGACTGAGCTGCTAAACTGCAGGTGAATCAGTAAAAGGACATAAAAAGTAACTGTAGGCTACCTGTTAAACCACATAACTGACCCAAAGAAACTGACTGTATTTCATTTTCTGTCTATTGGATTAGTATGTTTAAAGCTTACACTTAATGCACTACTTATATTTTGAAAAGCCCTCTGCATATGAGATTCTAATTCTTACCCCATCCAATTATGGACATGATTAAAGTGAAGTGTCCAGGAATGGGCCTCAGGGTTTTAAGCAGCAATAAGTACAAATGTGCAGAATTGAGCGCTGTCCACATAAATGTTGCCAACAAGAAATAGTGCAGCAAGACAGCCACAGCCGTACACGAGGCATTTTCAGGAGGATCTACCCGATCTGAGTCCAGTAAAGTGTTGTTGGTGGAAACAGCAACGTTATTCTTGGCATTTGGATTGTCAATTCCAGAGATGAAGATGATGTTGAAAATCAGCATTGATGTGCAGAGATTCACCAACATCCAGGTAACTGAGAATTTTCGTGTTTTCCTATTGGTTGGTAAGCACCATACATATTTGAGAAAAAAGTAGCAAAGCAAGAAAAGAAATTATGATACATTTCCCCCTTTCCTGCATCTCTTAACATGTTAGAAGTCAGCTGGGGGTGTGCAACGTTTTTTTAATACAAACCTTGGATTGACTGAGATTTACAAAGCCAAAAAAAGGCAATGAACATTTGGCAAAGAGTTCTACATGACTTTTATTTTCACATCTATCTATCAAATTCACCTTGACTTCAGAGAGAACTGAGGGCACTCAATACCTTGCAGGACTGGGCCCTTAGAACAATATTTGGGACACATTTCCTTACTTTTCTGCTGTTTTCCAGGCTGGTTAGTCTCAGTGTAAGAGGGAGAAAACAGTGTAACAGAAATATTTCTAAACACTCTTAGAGGTCCAAGGAGCTGGGCACATCAACATATTTTACAAATGCATGTGAAAAACTCTCTCCTTCCTAGCATGGGTATAACTCCATTGACTTTAGTGGAATTACACCTGAACTACACCAGTGTAATGAAGATCAGAACAACTCCCAGAAACAGACTTTGTCATTAACGTAAGATAGCTGCCATTATGTGAGTTGGAGTTTGGCTATTGCCTGAGAAAAGATCACATGATATTAACTAATACATTGATGTCTCAGGGGAGTTTTACAGAAGCCGTTGCACATTTAGAGCAAAATACATCATTCCATCATGTATCAAAACACATTGGGTCAAAACCTGAGATCTTTACTTAGTCTTTAATCAGGCAAAAGTTCTAGGGAAGTCAATGAGAGTTTTGCATTGAGTAAGGACTTCAGAATTTGGCCCCTATGGACTTGAGTGTTAAGACTAAAGTTTTGAAAATATTATCTCCTGAATGCAGTGATACCTTAAAACCAGAAGCTTCTAGCATTGTCTCTCAGTCTTTTTAATCCCGTAGAACAATCTTTCCTAATACAAATTTCTATCCTGCATCAGTCTCTGTATCTATCATACTATTGTCTATACAATGAAATGTTATTTGTTACTTTTGATTGTCTTAAAAATAATTAAGTAAAATTAGTCAAAACTACATAGAATCCAAATGGACTCCTACTGACAGAGCCTGCTTCTGTGGAGCCCTTTGAAGGATTGGCACCTTAGGGTAAATTTTTGTTAGTCAAAGCGGGTTGGTAGTACTCAGTATCTCATAGGAAGGGCTCAGTACCTCACAGATTGGGCTGTGAGATACTCTTCAGAACTCTGTGGTGCGACTTCTCTTTGAATCTAAAGTATTTTCAAATATAAATTGTCATAATGACTTTTTGTAATTAATTTTACTGCATTGTTATCCTCAGATTTTAAAAAAGGAAACCACAGCAGAGAAAGGTTACGTGATTTGATGAAGGTCACACAGCAAGAGAGTGGCACAGAAAGGACAACCCAAGCCTCCTGACTTCCAGTCCTTTGCTGTAACCGCTAGACAATAGTGGTCCTTAGTCAGGGGCGGCTCTAGGCATTTTGCTGCCCCAAGCACAGCAGGCAGGTTGCCTTCGGCGGCTTGCCTGCGGAGGGTCTGCTGGTCCCGCGGCTTCGGTGGACCTCCCTCCTGCAGGAGGTCCACTGAAGCCACGGGACCAGCGGACCCTCTGCAGGCAAGCCGCCGAAGGCAGCCTGCCTGCTGCCCTCGTGGCAACCGGCAGAGCGCCCCCAGTGGCTTGCGGCCCCAGGCATGCACTTGGCATGCTGGGGCCTGGAGCCGCCCCTGTCCTTAGAGTTACAACATATTTAACATATTGTTGATACTGTGCAATAGTAAGGTATTAAGAGTATCTATCTATTTTATAAAGTGACTTTTTTTCAGGCCATATTCAGAGTGGCATAATGTTAAATAAGCATAAAAATATTTTTGCAGATAATGACTATTTTATGTCTTTTCTCTTACCTGGTGAGAATTTGAAATAGAATGGTAATAACCAGACCAGCAATGGAGAATCCACTACCAATGTCTGAGACAATCTCTAGAGGTTTTGCGTATTTGTAATTGATCTTGAAGCTCTAGAAAATAATTTTTATTGATTATAAATAAGTTATTCAGCTAGTTGGGTGTGCATATTGTGGGGGAGATAATTTTCTCTCTAAAATGTATGTGGATGATTGGACATGGGAATAATAGTGGTTTTCTAATGTTATGGCTACTACTAGCTACTGCCAAAATTTGCAGGTCACACAAAATTAGTCAAAACCGGAGAAGTTTTTCCAGAACTTCAGAGGGACCTAACAATACTAAGTGAATGTATAACGCAATGGCAGATGAAATTCATTGTTAAGAAATGTAATATATCTTGAATTACTTATTTGAGTAATTTGAATTACTCATATACAATTCTGGATTCTAAATTAATTGTGACCTGTAGGGGGAAAAATCTGGGCAAGATTATGGACAGCAAATCAAAACCTGTCCTCTGTATGGTTACAGTAAAAGCAGCAAACAAAATGTTAGCATATATAATGTCTGGTTCAGACAGGCCTGCCGACAGCAGTTCTGGGCCCCGGGGCAGAACAGTCAATGGGTCCCCACGCATACACAAGCTGCACCCGTGTGGACACGGTCTGCCTGACATTTGGGTGGTGCTATGCCTGTGCTGACTGGTGCCCAGCAAGCTGCTGGCTGCACTGCTGGGTGTGCTCTTCTGGTACAGCCAGGACTTCCACATGCCCACCTGGTAGGGGTGCCAACAATCTAATCGTGCAAATCCAAACACCTTTGCCCGCCCCTGTCCTGCCCCTTCCCTGAGACCACGCCCCATCCCACCCCTTCTGTGAGGCCCTGCCCCCTGCTCACTCCATCCCCCCTCCTTCCATCACTCGCTGTTGCCCATCCTCACTTTCACAAAGCTGGGGCAGAGGGCTGGGGTGCAGGAGAGGGTGTGGGATGCAGGCTCTCGGAGGGAGTTTGGGTGTGGGAGGAGGTGTCGGGTGTGAGATCTGAGAGGGAGTTTGGGTGAGGGAGAGGGGACAGGCTCTGGGAAGGAGTTTGGGTCCGAGAGGGAGTGCAGGGAGTGGGCTCTGGGAGGGAGTTTGGGTGAGGGAGAGGGGACAGGCTCTGGAAAGGAGTTTGAGTGTGGGGAGTGCTGGGGTGGGCTTTGAGAGGGAGTTTGGGTGCCGGGGGGGGTGCATGCTGTCTGCTCAAGGCTGGGGCAATGGGTTGGGGTGAAGGAAAGGATCAGGGGGTACCAGCTCACCCCTCTGGCAGTGGCTCCTAGGCGGGGGGCCAAGAGGGCTTCCGCACACCACTGCCTGCAGGCACCACCCCTCCAGCAATGGGAGCTGTGGAGCTGGTACTCAGAGCAAGAGCATCACACAGAGGCCCCCTCCCCAGGGGCTGCAGAGACATGCTGGCTGCTTCCAGGAGCAGCCATGGCATGGAGCAAGGGTGGGCAGGAAGCCTGCCTTAGTCCTGCTGCGCTGCCGGGGGCCCCTGGGTCCTTTTAAATCACCTGGACCCCTGGGCAATTGCCCCTTTCCCTCCTGCATCGGCAGGCCTGGGTACAGATAACATTGAAAATATTATAATGCCATTACATAATTCAAAGTTACACCCTGAAGGGCAAAACAGTTTTAATTTCTGGTCATCTTATCCCAGAAAGGATATAGTACATAAAGGCAATTGAGCGATGGGTGATGAAAAGTATTAGAGGCATGGAAAGACTTGCCTATGAAGAAAGATTAAAAAAATTCGGGGTAAAATCCTGGCCTTGTTTAAAGCTGATCGTAAAACTCCCATTATTGACTTCTATGAGGCTAGGATTTCACCCTGGAACTCTTTTGTTTAGAGAAGATATGACAGAGATATACAGAATAATGAATGACATAGAGAAGCCATTAATTCCTAATTACTCTCTAGTTATTAAAACAAAGGGACATTCCATGAAACTAAGAGGCAACAAATTTAAAATGAATAAAATATTTTTACCACAAAAAAATAAAGCTATTGAACTCATTAATACTAGATATAACCAAGGCTAAGAGCTTAGTAAACTTCCCCAAAGGGTTAGACATTTATATGGGTAATGAGAAAATTCAGTTATATAAGGTTGGATTTTTTTTTTATTTTTTATTTTTTAGAAGGGATATAAACCTTCATGCCTCAGGACATTATCCAGCCTCTAACTAAAAGTGTAAAAGCAGCAAAGAGTCTGGTGGCACCTTATAGACTAACTGACGTATTAGAGCAGAGGTCGGCAACCTTTCAGAAGTGGTGTGCCGGGTCTTCATTTATTCACTCTAATTTAAGGTTTCGCGTGCCAGTAATACATTTTAACATTTTAGACGGTCTCTTTCTATAAGTCTATAATATATAACTAAACTATTGTTGTATGTAAAGTAAATAAGGTTTCTAAAATGTTTAGGAAGCTTAATTTAAAATTAAATTAAAATGCAGAGTCCCCCGGACCGGTGGCCAGGACCCGGGCAGTGTGAGTGCCACTGACAATCAACTCATGTGCCGCCTTTGGCACGTGTGCCATATGTTGCCTACCCCTGTATTACAGCATGAGCTTGTGTGGGTGAATACACACGTCGGATGCATCCGACGAAGTGGGTATTCACCCATGAAAGCTCATGCCCCAATACGTCTGTTAGTCTATAAGGTGCCACAGGACTCTTTGCTGCTTTTACAGATCCAGACTAACATGGTTACCCCTCTGATACTTAACTAAAAGTGGTTAGGAAGAAATTTCCCTTATGGCAGGTTATTCTGTAATTGTCAACTAAAAATTTTCATGCACCTCCCTTTCATCTGGTATTGGCCACTGTCAGGAACAAGATACTGGACTAGGTGAAACACTAGTCTGATATGTCAATCCCTATGCTCTCTCAAGCGTCACTTCTCCCATGATACCTATAAGAAATTGGTCAACTAGTAATGTCTACATAAAGGAAAAATTGGGGACAGGTGATCTTTTAAAAATCTTGATTGTATGGTTTTCTTTGTCTCTCCCCCACTCTTCTGTTGCTCCTCTTAGATTATTAGTTCTTTGGGGGCAGGGACTGCATCGTCCTGTATGTTTGGAACAGGCATATACTTAGGTTCTGCTATTATAAAGCCACCAACAACAGAGAAGAAAAGACAAATGATTTGCTTTTAAAAAACAATGTCCTACCATTAATACAGCAAAACTAGTAGTGTGATTACACCTGCATCTCAATTCTGATTTGTTTCCTTCTTTTGTGCAGCCTTTTGTGTCCCAGTCATTTGCATTGTAATCCCAAAAGACACATGCATAATCATGCAGCAGAATTTCCGATTTATTGTACTGTGGATCGGGAATACAAGAAGAAAAACTGGTAACAAATACTTTGCAAAGATACACCAATGAAACTGTGTTTGGCAAAGACTGTTCTTTCTGAAGGGAGAGCTGACACATATACTGAAACACTTGCAGAGTTTCCCATCAATTTTGTGGGAGATCTTATGTTGAAGACAATTAGGCCTCATGAACTGACAATACACCTCAACTTTCCATTTGAGGGGTAAGAGGATAGTTCAGTCTCCATTTACATAGGGTGACCAGATGAGAGGAAGGAAATATCGGGACACATGAGGGAGGGAGGGTCCTGCCGGCGGAAAAGAAAAAAAAAGGCCGAGTGCTGCCAGCAGAGAGGGAAAAAAAAAAAACTGTGCTGCCGGCAGAGCAAAATATCGGGACAAATTGTGTCACGACCAAACATTGATCAGGACATGGGACAAACACCTAAATATCAGGACGTCCCAATTTTATCGGGACGTCTGGTCACCCTACATTTACATCATTGTTGAGACTGCCAACAAGCTGCCAATTTGCTGAAATTGTTTTGGTAATTATGATAGAAACACATGTCCAGTGGGAATTGGACAGAGGCCAGCTTGTTTCACATATGCCAAACAGCAATCATCAGATAATAGTAATACTCAAATGCTGCCAAAGTGAATTGAGTTTGCACTATAACCAAGAGGTAGAAACTTCTGCATTCCACTGGCAATCCTACTCCTCTCCTCCAAATATGACTGTTTAATACTTTTAATAAACAAAGCATGCAATTTTACATTTTCATAACATCTGTAGAAATTTGCAATTAAAACAGCCCTTTGCATTATTTGTGTATGATAGATGGACTTCAAATATATACAGAGGAATTGAAATGCTCACATGAAATAAAGTATTATGCAGCTGTATTGCAAAAAAACTGAAATTAAAGATAGGGCTTAATTCACTGTAATCAGTATGAGTGATACTTATTTTCCAATCCACCCAGTTTTATCATAATTCATAGTGAAACTTGATCCATCACATTAATGGGTTTGATCCTCCAAATCTTAGCCACATGATAAGAAAGGCTTGTAGGAAGAGGCCAAATGATACCTTCCAGAAAAAAATGCATGTGATGTTGCCAGACGAGGTGCCAGCTCACGCCAGCATCCCAGGCCTTACTGAATGCTTAAAATGCATAGCTGGATGCCAGGCCAATTCACTTGTGTTTTAGTATAAATCAAAGTGATTATTAAATCTATAGGAATGCATTTGGTGTTTAAACTTCATGAAAACTAATGGGATGCTGCATGCATTTTTTCACTGTTTTGTATTCTGTTATAATGTAATACCAAACATTTACATTGAAGAAGCCTTGTGTAATGCAAATAAAGAACTTTAACTGGAAATCACTAATTTCTGTGCATTTGTAGACAAGTGGTCATTGTGTATGATGACCAGAGATCAAAGACTCTAAATGCATTCCTCTCTCTCAGCCAGTCAAAGAAAGAGCCCATGTGGGTAAGGACCCTGTCAGCTTGTTTTCTGTGAGAAGAAGACATAAGTATGGACAGAAAGAAGAATTCTTCATCTCTGGACTATTTGGATTCTAACAGGGCAGAATAACTGAATGAGAAGACAAAGATCCCCAGAGTTACCCTGGGTAGCCCTGAGATACTTTAGGGAAACTGGCAGATTACTACATCTCTGCTAGTATTTGGAAGTATAAACCAGGTGTCTCAAACTCAAATGACCACAAGGGCCACATGAGGACTAGTACATTGGCCTGAGGGCCGCATCACTGACACTTCTCCACTGCTGCCCTCCGCCCCGCCCCCACTCCACCCCTTCCATGAGGCCCTGCCCCTGCCCCACCTCTTCTCACCCCTTCCCTGCACCATTCCAACCCCTTCTTCGAAATCCCCACCCCCAATCCCCCCCTCCCTGCACCCAGGGGGTCCAGGAGGGGTGTGGAGTGTGGCAGGGACTCAGGGCAGGGAGTTGGGGTGTGGGGTGCAGGAGGGATGAGGGGTCTGGCAGGGGGTCAGAGCAGAGGATCAGGGTGCAGGGGGGTGCAGCAGGGGGCTCAGGGCAGTGAGTTGGGGTGCAGGGTGCAGGAGGGGGGAGGCAGGGGGTCAGGGCAGGGGGCTGGGGTGCAGAAGGGGTGAAGGGTGCAGCAAGGGGCTCAGGACAGTGGGTTGAGGTGCAGGAGGGGTGTGGCAGGGGGTTGGGGTGCAGGGTGGGGCAAAGGGCTCAGGCCAGGGGGTTCGACTACAGGAGGGGCTCAGGGGGCGGGCTCTCGCCCGGCATGCACTGGCAGGGCAGGCTCCCTGCCTGCCTGCCTGCCCTGCTCCCGCACAGCTCCGCTCCGGGAAGCAGCTGGAACATGAATGAGCAAGGGCACAGGCGTGTGTGTTGCTCCTGCTTCAGGCACCACTCCCAGCATCTCCCATTGGCCAGGAACAGGGAACCACAGCCAATGGGAGCTGCTGGGGGCGGTGCCTGAAGCAACATCAACACACACCCCTTTGCCTCTCTTCCCCCATGTTCTTTCCACTTCCTGGAGCAGCGAGGGGGCAGGGCAGGCAGGCAGGGAGTCTGCCCTGCCCCTGGTGCACACGAGGCCAGAGCCGCTCTAGGTAAACGCTAGGGGAAGGTTGGAGGAGCTCGCGGGCCGCAGCAAATAACCTCATGCCACGTGTTTGAGATCCCTGGTATAAACTGTGACTCATCTATACGTATATTTTACCTGCTTTAACGTCTCAATAACTCTTATTTGTTTTTCCTAGCTAATAAGACTTTAGTTAGTTTACTATAGAATTGGCTACCAGTCTTGTCTTTGGTATGAGATCTAGGATGCAAATCGACCTGAGTGAGAGACTGGTCTCTGGGGACTGAGTGGAACCTGGTGTTTTGTGATTTTCGGTGTAAGCAACCATTTATCACATAGTCTAGCTTGCCTGGGTGGCAAGATAGATTGGAGTGTCTATAGGGACTTTTTGTGACTCCACTAGAAGACTATTGTAGTACTTTGGAAGTTCACATTTGGTACTGGGTTGGTGAAGTTTAAGTACAGAACACACCACCAATTTGGCATGTCTGCCCTGAGGTAGGCACTCATGGTCCTGAGCCACTCCAGATAGTGTGACAATGCAATCTGAAAATTCAGAAATCATGATCAAATAGGAAATTCACACAGACGACTGCATGCAAGAGGTAATAAACATATGGAACAAGTTTGGGGAGAAGACAATTGAGGCAAAACATGCAGCTATTTCAAGAGGCACCTGGAGTTATCTCTGAAGAAGGCAGAGTTTAAGGGCTGTGGTAAAAAAAAGCAAGTAGAATTCAGGTAACACCCAAAAGCAAATAGGCATGTTGGGCTACATTTGGTATGTTATCCTTTTCCTGTTCCCAGAATTTATTATATTCTTATTATATTTCCTGTAGGGAAATGACTAGTTTTGTCCCTCTCAAATTTCTGATTTAGGCTCTGGTCTATACTTACGGAGTTTTACCAGCAGAACTATGTCAGTTAAGGATGTGATTTTTTTGCTAACATAGTGATGCCAGTAAAAGCTGAGTGTAGATGCAGTTATGCTAGTATACACAGCTTATCAATGTGCCCCTGTTCAGCTACCTGAGAAACATATCTAAGAGGACCTAGACTGCTCTCTGTCTGTTGAATAAGTCACAAAAGCCATTAAACAACTAAACTCTGGGAAAGCATCCAAAAAGGATGGAATCCCAACAGAACTGTACAAAGCAGCAGACCCAAAGGCTATCGAGGTGCTCCAGAACATCTTAAGCATTATCTAGGAGGAAGAAGAAATGCCACAAGACTTCAAGGATACTACCATTGTATCACTGTTCAAAAACAAAGGCAGCAAAGCTGACTGTGGAAACTACAAAGGCATTACTCTCTTCTGTACAGCAAGGCAAATAGTTGCTCGCATTCTACTGAAGAGACTCTTTGCAAATATATCTCAGGAGAATTTGCCATAAGTGCAGTATGGTTTTAGACCTGGTCATAGCTCTATGGACTTATTTTTGTTGTAAGGCAGGCCCAGGAAAAATGTTCAGAGCAGAACATGGACCTGTATGCAGTCTTCATCGACTTGACTAAAGCCTTTGATATGGTCAGAGAGGGTCTATGAGCTTTTCTGCATAAACTGGGCTGCCCAAGAAGGACCAGTTCCATGACCACATGATAGGGAAAGTGCTCTCCAATGATGACTCTTCTGACACATTCAAAATCTCAAATGTAGTAAAGCAAGGCTGCATTCACCTTGTACTTTACTTGCATCCTCTGCCATGCCACAAAGGACTTGGCTCAGGGGATATACATCCGCTACCGACTCAATGGCTCCCTCTTTGATCTTCGAAGATTAAACACTAAGACCAAGACATTGGAGAGACTTCTCATTGAAGCACTCTTTGTAGATAACTGCCCTGATGGCCCACAGACATAATGACCTTCAGGTAATCGCTGACAGATTTTCTGAAGCATCCCAACTCTTTGGCCTCACCATTAGTCTCAATAAGACAGAGGTTTTGTTCCAACGCACCTCATTCCAATGCCCCAGTGCCAGCCATCTCCATTCAAGGCACAAAGTTGAAAAATGTAGATCAGTTCAGGTATCTGGGCAGTACCATCTTCAGTGATGGTTTCCTTGACAAGGAAATTATCTTTAGAATAGTAAAGCTAGCCAAGCCCTTGGCCAACTTTGAACAAGAGTCCTCAATCAATATAACATCCATCTCTACCAAACCGAAGCTCTATAGTGTAGTGGTCCTAACATCTCTCCTGTACAGTTCTGAGACATGGACTCTCTACAGACGGCATATTAAACAGCTCGAGCAATTTCATATGCGCTCCCTCCGCTCAATAACGAGCATTTGCTGGCATGACAGAGTGACCAATATTAAGGTCCTTGAGAGAGCAAACATAACAAGCAACAAGGAAAAGTTGTTAAGAGTGCAACTTTGGTGCACTGGACATCTCATCAGACTGGAAAACCACCCCCTCCCAAAACAAATCTTGTATGAGGAGCTGAGACAAGGCAAAAGAAAGAAGGGTCATCTGTACAAGTGCTTCAAAGACAGCCTGAAGAGCAGTCTCCAGTGGGCTGGCATTAGCCCCAAAGAACTTGAGCAAATGACTCAGAACAGGACTCGCTGGCGGTCTCTGACAAGATCAGCATGCAACAATTTCAAGAGGGATTGACACGATCATCTCCAGGCTGCATGTGAAAGGTGCCATAGAGCTGCATCATCAAACGTCATGGGTACGGCCTTCCCATACCCTCAGTGCAGCTGATTCTCTGCATCGGGTTCGGACTTCACAGTCATATGCATAGCCAGAGATGAGATTTGTAACATCATCATCATTGTTACTGACGGACTACCAACACCACCAGTGTAAGGCATTTTATACAAGTATAGTTTATTTCACTTTACCTAACTGGAAAAGGCTATGCCAGTATAAGCACTTTTATATCAGTATACATTACTCAGCTTTGCCGTTTTAACTATACTAGCATAGTTAAAGCAGCTGAACTTTTAAGTGTAGACAAGTCATCTTCTGTCTGCGTGGCTTCCCTCCAAAGCCAATAACTGAATCATGATAGAATTATGTTGTCCTTTTGAAGACAAAAAAAGAATAAAGGTAAACAAAGCCCTAGAGCCTTTTAAAAACTGTAAAACCTTCTATGAATACAGCTACGACGTTGAGGGGATAGAGAACATCATTTACTATGTTTGCATACTGCCTACCACGAGGGGGCCCAATCTGGTTGTGGCCAGTAGGTGCTATGGCAATTTAAATGGTAAATAGAAAATGTTGCTGTTGCAGCATCAATTATGTAACATTCTCTAGAACACCCTTTCTCTCAATTCTACTTATAAGAGGACTCACCTTTGGGCTGAAGACTATTTTAACATCATTGACTGTTGCATTAGCAACACAGCCAGAGATAATTTGTTTAGTATGATTAAAATGAGTCTTGTAACTTTCTGATTGAAAAAATTTGTCATTCTGATACAAAACAAAGCCAATACTTCCATTTCCAGGTGAACCTACATTGGGCAAAGAGAAAAGAGATGTAGGTCATAGATACTAATGGAACAGATTATTATAGGAGGAGCTGATAGCAACTCCTATATTTAGCTTGCCTAACACTTCCATTGTAAAAGATCCTTTGAGAAGCTCTTAAACCTCCATTATACACAGCATCCCTTAATATTAGTCAGGGAAACCCTTTGAGCTATGGAAGTACCTTTTCCTCCGTCCCATGAGATTCTAGTCAGCTTTTGCTGAGACATTAACTGTTAAAAAAAAAATCACTGTTTCCTTTCTCAGAGGTGCATGCCCTAGAGCAATTTTGGCAGTCTGCAAGAAATAACTCCATGCATGAACATTCCCAATTGCCAGGTTCACAACGATGACAAAGACACAGCAATAGAATCAGACACAGTGCTGGGAATACGTGAAAGCTGCCAGAGCAGCTATAGGGATGGGGCAGAAGAGATCCTGGCCTCTTTCCCTCAGACCAAGCACATGGCCTCAGTGGGTCATGCACTACATGGGACAGGAACTGGCATAGATGGCTCTGCCCCCAACATACACCTTCTTTGCACAGCATCTGGCCCCAGCAGCGTATTCCCATCTTCTGGAGATACCTCATGGAGCAGGTGCTCACCCAAGAGCTAAGCAAGGCTGAGCTCCATCCCTCTGCTCCCAATACAGCACATTCACCCAGTGGTCCATCCTGCCCCTCTGGGATAACAGCCTTCTCTTTCTGCCAGCTAATATAGTTAAACCTGTACCTCAAGAACTCCTGTTGCAATCTGTGCTGCAGTGCAGAAGGCTCAGGGTGGGGGTTTTTACAGTTGCACATAGCAGAATTTGTATTTACTTTTTCAATTTAAGAAAACCTAGGAAATTACATACAAAAAACTACTTTAAAAAGGCTTTTTATAATGTATTAACCTAAACAACAAATTAAAGTCATAATATTGACAAAAATAGAGAAAAATATTGCAAACAAAGAGGAAAACGCTAAAATATCAGTCTGCAGACTGCATCTCCTTTAGGATGCAGAAGGTGGAGCAGAACTGCAGAATCGTCTCTCTTACGGTGAATGAGACTGTGAAAATAATAATAAGAGCTACAGAGCAATTAGATCACCCTGGTTTAGGGCCTTCCAGTGTATTTAATTATTCGTACAGCACCTTTTACTACTATCAAATCAATGAATAAGCAATAAGCAGACATGACATTACAGGAGTTAAGAGACAGATAGACATCAGTGAAAATAACTTCCAAGAATGGAATTATTTTTAAAAAACTGTATACTTGTAATGAAGATGAGGAAAGACAGTAGCTATCTTAACCAGTTCTCCAGGGTTTATTGTTTTCTTCCACCACAAAAAGAGCAGAAGTTGTATTTTTTTTAGCCTAGATGATTTTATTCAGATAAAGGAAAACAACAAGGAAAGAGAGAACAAATATAAAGTCTGCATGTGAAGGAGAACACAGTAGCTCAATCTGTAACATTCTGCAACTGAAATTACATTAAGAACAGTTAAAAGAATGTTATTATTTAGGTTACAAAGTCAAGCACTTGAAAATTAGGAAATGCCAGATTTATGTTTGATAAAGACAACTTTAATATTGTCCTTTTGTGCATCCTCCCTGTTTGCTGAATGAGGCAGGCGTCCTGTGGAAAAAAATGGTTTGCAATTATGAAATTAATCATGAAACTAATCAAATTGTAATAATGAAATTAAAGTTTGTACCATAATAAATATGCACAGAATTAAAAATTAAGGTTACACAGGAAATTGTCTATCTGGCATTTCCTAACGTTTGAGTGCTTGACTTTGAAACAAAACACCAGCTTTTATGTGCGACTGCGACAATCATGCATCATTTGAAACTTGACTGTCCTGTACCACAGCACAGACTTCTACACCGTTGGAGCTACCAGGCTAAAACAACCTTCTATTGCTATTACCTATGTAAATCCCCAGGGGAGGGAATAGGCTGCCTCTCCCATATTACAGCTGCTTCAGCACCGCCCAGATGTTCCCACGTACTGCATGTGTGTGCTAATGCTGATGCTTTGGTAGCAGCAGAGGCCTAGCACTTTAGAATGTTCATGTCACCATTATTTTGGCAAGTTGTCATAATTTCCCTGAGGAACATAAGGGAAGAGTCAGTTTTCAAACATGTGTACCTCAGCAAAACGTGAACAGATTTTCACAGGAATAAGAAAAGACATTTCTCTCTAGTTCCAGGCATTTCCCATTGCCATATTTCAGAAGCCTGCTGCAAACAATTGAGGTGTTAGAACTTGTTTTTAAAAAAGAGGTCTTAAGGAATTTTATAAAGGAAAATGTTAGGCAACCTAAATATAGGGATCACTCCCAGTTTAATGAAACATAAAGTGGCCACTGTCCCTGCAACAGACAAGCAGACTACTCAATATTTAAAGATGCAGTACACCAAAAACAAAATGACCTCTTTAAAATTTAACAAGTTTTCTTATAATTTAATAAAGAATCAGACTAGTGACAAACTGAAGTTAGAGACTCCCTCATGTCAGAAATTAATTACTTATCTGTAGCAGAAAATAATTACTGGTAGTTATCTGTATCTACCAATCACCTACTGCATATTTGCAAAACTTCTCAAATAGTTCTTGAAGCATTTTGGATGTTTTAAAGGTAATTAATTTTTTTGGGGGGTGGGGGTATATAAATATCCTGAACACTTTTGGGGTGGAGTGAAGACTGTTCTATTAATCATACTGCATTAAATATCAATTGCACAATTTGGCCTAATATGCCAAATATATTATATATAAAGAGTTCAGAAAATGGTATTTTTTCTGCTTAGCCAATTGCGTGTTCCTCTTTTTCTGGTGCTCAAGTTGAGATCCTGGGGTCCGATTTGCAGAAGTGCTGAGGACTCAGAGCTGCAAATTAAATTAATCGACACTGTGCTTTGAACTACGAAGTGCTATATTACACAATTTACTCTGAAAAATCAGGTCCCATGCACCAAAAATTGGGCACCAAAAATGAGTGGAATTTTGACGGTAATCTCTCTGTGCCTCGATTCCCCATCTGTAAATTGGGGATAAGAATAGCCCTTTACCTCACAGGCATATTGTGAAAGTAAAGTAGTATTTCTCAAGTGCGCAGATACCATCGTGACTGGTATCATAAAAAAACCCATAAGGAAATTACTACTCAGAGAAAGGTTTGCATAATAGTGTGTAGTAAATAAGGCATCAGACCACACATGTTGAATAATGAGGAAAAAACAAAATATTGAATGGCTGCTCATTCGGTGAGCGCGGTCCATCCCACGTACTGAATGAAGCAGAAGTCCTGTGGAAAAAATAGTATGATATACCACAATCATAGACTATATCCTAATGCATACACACAAAAAGGCTAAATTAAGGTTGCATAGTTGACCTTTGAGTGCTCAACTTTGCAGCGTTAATATTCATTTAACGTAGTGTTTGGATGTAATTTTATATTTATTGTCTGCTTGTTTGCACCACTACCCTATACTACAGGAATGATTCAGAGCTGCTCTGTTGTGTGTAGGTTGCTAGCAGCTGGCATATAAAGAGGAAAAATACCTCTATCCTTTGATAGTCAAAAGAGATTTTCTTTGTAAGCTTACACGGTAGTAGTGTATAGTTTTGGAGTAGAAATTTTTAGTCCAACCTCTAATGGAGATGTGTCATTTCGTGATTCACTTTGGAGACTGTAGCTCTGTAACCACACATTCATTACAGTTATAATATAAAAACAACTCAGGCCATGTTACAGATAAGTCAGCAGTGATTCACAAATAAGGTCACACAGTTACCTTTGTCATGTACACTTCTTGTTCTATGATATGTGCCCTAATATATGTACATAAAAACGACATATTTTCATAGATTTAAGTCAAAGGACTGTGAGAACACTTTTGTGCAGAATTTGCCCAGCACCAGTTTTTGGGGAAGAGAAGAGTGTACTTACTGTTGTTTTTTGTAATGCTGATCTGTATTTTAACTTCTGTATTGCTGGTAATGTTAAAGTCATTTTCAGATACCTGAATATTTTCAGACTGTAATCTTCCTGATACTGTGTAGGCAAAAATCACCAAAGAATTTGTACAAATTGTCAGAATTTGTAAAAATTTGTTCATTGTCCTTATTATTCCCACAAAGCAAATAATTTACCTGTCTGTGCAGAGAAAAAAGCTGTAGTTGAATTTGACTTCAATGAAATGTTCTGAACTGCAATATTGGGCTGAATAGCAGAGCCATCCAAAGAGAAATTTTCCAGTGTCTGTGTGAGGCTGCATTGAAGTAAGGAATGGTGTAAATGTCTTATCACTGTAAAGTATATCAGAATATAGAACTAATGTCTGCCCTCCCTCAGTGACTTCAAATTTGTTCCATAGAGTGTAGGACGGGGTAGAATTTGGCCAAAAATCTATTATTCTAAGGGCCAAATCCCATTACTGTTGAAGTCAACAGGAGATTTACCTTTGACTTCAGTGAAACTAGGATTTGGCCTTTTACGCATCAAGGGGGAAAATCTAGAATATTGCTACAATTTAATAGTTGGTTAGATAACTGGGAGATTTTTTCCTAAGTGTATTAATGTGTTCAGGAACCTGCTCCTTTAAGGAGATAGTTTACTAGCATGCTAGTAACTCTCCTTTTCCATTCTCTGGATATCCTACTAGTAATAATAATACTTCACACTTCTATGATTCCTTTCATACAAGAACCTCTATGTGTTTATTAATATTCATTAAGCTTCACATCACCCCAGGAGGTAGGGTAAGAACTCCTATTCCCATTATACAGACAGGGAAAGCGAGGCACTGGTTAATTGACTGGCCCAAGGTGACAAAGCAAATCAGTGGTAAAGCTGGGAACTGAATGCAGGTAACCTGACTTGTCATCCCCAACTCTAGACCTCACTATCTCCAGATTAGGAAAACTGGGCAAACTTCATTCATCTCTGGGGTAACTTCTGAATCAGTGGAGTTACCCTGGAGATTAATTTGTCCCACTGTGTTCCATTTTTAATCTTAAATGGACAGACATGTTTAGTTTTACCAAATTTAATAGAAACAGAAATTGTAATTACCTTTCTGTAATATTAGTAAAGTCCTTGTCTGTAAAGTTGAATTCACTCACTCTGGCATCCAAAAGTTGGCTAATTGTAGCCACTGCAGCCATTGTAGCAGTAGCTTCCTGACAAACAGAAAAGAGGGAAATATTCAGTAGGAATGGTATACGAACTCACTTCTTTTAATATGCTGTATTGTGATAGAATAGTTTGTTAACACTTGCCTTAATCAAAAGGAAATAGAATAAGTAACCCTCTTCTCCCCAGCCCTGTCTGCCTCGCCTTCCATCCCTTCTCTTTTCTTTCCATTTAGATGATCCTCTCCTAAATAAATTCCCCCAAAACAACAAACAAACAAACAAACAAACTCATAATGTGGAACTAACATAACTTGTAGTGACATTTTGCTTATATGTTATACCCCTTCCCCACCTTGTGTGTTGTGTCTATCCTGTCTATTTAGATGGTAATCTCTTCAGGACTGGGACCATTTACTACTCTGGCTTGTCCAGTGCCTAGCACAATGGGACCCCACTCTTGGTTGGCAGTTAGGGACTACCATAATAAACCTATTAAATAAAAATTTAAAATAAAAATGAGCTATTAGTGGAAAAAAAGGCTTTGAGCCAACAGATGCATAGGCACTTCACATTATTCAAATGTAGATAGGCAAAAAAATAAGGTTAATGTAGTATGTCAGGTTCAGTTGATGCCAATATTTGAATTTCAAATGCACAAAATATAAAGTGACTGATAGAGGTGAATCCTCCATGTTGTCCCAGAAACTGAGATAGGGACACTCCACTAAGATGCTTGAGATCTGAACTCAGATCCACTGTTTAATAGTTCAATGTATTGCAACTAGATTAGACACTTGGGTTTTGTTGCTGTTTTTTATTAAGTGAAACTGAAAAGACTGATTTTCTGTGAGGCAAGGAAAAGTGTCCCAAACATCCTGCTATATCTCATTAAGCCATAAAACAAAATACTTTTTTAGTCTTGGTGAATCTCACCTTAGAATAATTTTTCAGAATCTGGTCTGCAATATCAGCAGCAGTAGAGATGTTCTCAGTGGTCAGTTTCTCCGGCACAGAAGTAAGGATCTGGGTATTACTGGCAATGGACGAAATGTTATCTGTACTGCGTAACTGTTAGAAAAATGGTATATTACAAAAGAAAATATGAGAGAAAACAGTGGCCAATTGTATACCCATTCTCTAATGAAATAAAAGAATAGCAGGTTCACAGCCAAATTATTTGCTGCTATAAACTGACACAGCTCCTATTAACTCAATAGATCTGTGCCAGCTTACAACAGCATGTAGAGAATTTGGCCCACTATACACAATCACTTCTCCCACTCATAGAAATACAATAAAATATTGTCTAGATGACTAAGGGTACGTTTACACTGCAATAAAAGACCCAAGGCTGGCCTGGGTTAGCTGACTTGAGGTGGGTGGGTGCGGATTTGGCTGTGGAGCTACCGGGTAGATGTTTGGACTTGGGCTAGAGCCCAGGTTCTGAGAACTTGTGGGGTTTTTTTTATCATTGTAGACCTATCCTGAGCTTCTGAATCCATGGACTTCTGTAGCCCCTTCCACTCACAATGTGTGCTACATAAACAGAATTAGTTTTGAAATTACTTTAAAAAGCCACCAGAAGAACAAAGGAAACGCCATACTAGAGTAGCCTAGTCCTTCTCTAAGTAGTTCTAGTATGACTGATAAATCTTTAAATGATAAAGCTTGAGTGAAACTCTGAGATATAGAGGTGGGTTTGCAGCCTGCAGAGCAGTGAAGTTGTGCACTAGTAACTACAGGTGATGCATTATGTGCATATTACATACAAATACTATCTTAAAAGAACATTATTAAGGTTGCAAAATTAGCAATCAAATAGAAAATGTTAGAATTAACATTGCCCATGCAACCTTAATTTGCACCCCCGCTCCCACCCCTGTATACGTATGCATTGTGTTATAGTCTTTAATTACATGATCACATACTATTTTTGCCACAGGACCCCTGCCTCATTCAGGGGCTGGACCTTCTCTGGGGGTGAGTCAGGTTTATGTAGTAAATGAGACTGTTGTCTGCAGGACCCCTGCTTCATTTGTTGCAAAAGTTGGAAACGGTGTGGTGAAGGAGGCAGGAGACTGATGGAAGGAAGGATGATCTCAAAGTTATGACAGCTTAATGCTGACCTGGATAATTGGATTCATGTGCCCATATGCCTTATTTACTGCACACTATTTAAACCCTGGCCTGGATATAGTGTTAATTTCTCATGGTACCTATCGCTGTTATATCTGAGTGCTTCAAAATCCTTAGTTTATTTTCAAATTATCCCCATGTTACAGATGGGGTACTGAAACACAAAGATTAAGGTCAGAAATATCCACCAATGTGGGGCTCCCAACTTGAACCTGATTTTTTTCAGAGTCCTGAGCATTGAGAGCACAGAAGAAGCGGTCTGGGTTAGGGGCCTGATCACTGCAGATATAGCTTTCCCAAATTCTCCATCATCATTTGTAATTGAAAAATGCTGAGTTTTCTTTAAAATTCACTAGGTTGGCAGTCTAACTTCAAAAGTTAAAAAAGTATTGTGGACAACAATTTAAACAGAAAACACAAATACAGAGCCTATGTTATTACTATTAGTAGTAGTAGTAAATATTTATATTATGGTAGCTCCCCAAGGCCCCAGTCTGGCACCGTACAGAAAAAGAGAGACAAACCCTGCCCTGACAGGCTCACGATCTAAAGATGCAAACAGAACAAGGACAGAGTTGGTGACAGTACGTGGGAGCAAATAAATATGATGAAGAATTGGCACATCTTTTGCTAGTTACATGGACTGTAGCTTTTTTGTTTGGTTTTGTTTTAAACTGGGGTTTAAAGTAGCTACAGCTACACTCTAAGAAGGCATAAAAGTTTGCAGGCTCATGAGTTTTAAAATAATTAGCAAAAAAAAACCCTATACTTTGGAACGCCCACATAAGAGAGAACCTAGGGGACAATGTGTAAACTTGCTTCTCCTCTCTTTTCTCCCAATTTATTTTAGGGTGGAGTTTTCAAGGGTTCAGCATTGAACTCTGCTCCCACTCAAATCAAATGGGAAGTCACAGGCCAAAAGTGAGTGCTTTTGAAAATCCCACCTTTATTTCTTTTCTGTATGTGCAGCTGTATTGTAATATGGAATCATAGCTGATGGCCTGGAACAGTTTGAAAGCTTCATTATATTTTATATCAGTTTTATTGGTGAAGACAAATCTGTTCTTTATCCTATTTTCTCATGAACCTATCTTTATAAATCTGTGACATACCATTTTACAGCAATAAAAAGTTTAGTTCTTAAACAGTGGGAAAATGCTCACTTGGCTAGGGAAGAGGAAAGCAGCCAGAATGTACTGGGGATTTTAGCCCGTTTCTGTTTCAACCCACTCCGCATTTGGAATCTGTATCCCAAACTCAGATCATGAAGGTCATTATAGCCCCCCTTCACTGTAGTTGTAGCAACCCTTTAAATGACATATTAAATGACAGGATTACCTCATCCATTAGGGCTTTCAGGTTTATACTGCAGTTCACAAACGTCACATCATGTAGAGTAGGTATTCTTCCTATTTTGAAGCACTGCCGGCTTGCTTTTGGAGTACCAGCTTTAATTTAAAAAAAACAAAACAAAAAAAAAAGTCCTTTCACAGTCATATGATGTCAGCATGCTTTGCAGGTCCCCGTTAACCCTTATGATTTTTTAAATTATTTTCTTCTCAGGGCCTGATCCAGTAACTCTCACTCATATATGTAACCAATATTCAAACAAGTAATGCTACTGAGGTCATTGGGTTTATTCATGTAAATAAGGGAAGGATTAGTTACATAAGTAAGGGTTGTAGAATCCTACCCCTTAAGCAGGTAATTCCCCACTCCCCCGCCCACAATAGGTTTGAAAATTTGTCACGGGTTACCAGCAGAAATATAGTGGAGGCAGTAACAATATAAATATTACGGAACAAAGAGATGTCCTACAGATCATCAGACGTATATAGTGTAAACTCACTGTGTTATATAATATTCAACTGACCCATTTCCTACTCCTGTTTTTTACTTACAAAATACCCACAATCCAATCAGAATAAATGGATGATATTTTAATAACTTTTCCTGAAACATTTCTCTGTCATATGGTGCAATTAAATTAATTCTCTGCACAGTAGTAACTGACTTAATTACCACCTCAGTGGCTTATGTGATATTAGTTAGTGATCTCAGTCCAGTTCCAAGTGTCCAGGTATCCCACTCACAAAACTCACCATTCAGGACTAGCATTTTTGCTGGCCACCTTGGAGACCAAGGACATGAAGAGAAAATTGTATTTATTTACATTGACATATGGAGACTAAATTACCTCTTTACCTTCATAGAGATCAGCATCAAAACATAGTAGCAGCGCAGTGTGGGAGGGCTGTATCTGTTCAGGGGTTAAATAGAGGACTTCCATCTCCTGGTCTGATAAGCTGACATCTTTCACCAGCCTTAAATTCATTTTGAGGGGGGGGTCCAAGGGGGAAGGAGGGGAGAGGAAAGAAACACCTACCGTTTACAGTGAAGTTTTCACATTTTTCTGCAGAATAGCCAAATCTGTCTACTACAATTCTTGTAAAAGTAACCTTTTCTGAAGAGTTGACTACGTAAGTACTATTTTCACAGAAATTAGCTATGTAGGGAACAAAATACATTCAGGTTAAATACTATCATTATGTAGAGCAATTTTGAAGAACACAAAATATAAAGCTAGAAAGGAGGTGATTATAACTTTAGACTTGTGACTTAAAGCAGTGGTTTTCAACCTGTGGTCTTCCATGGACTCCTGCGGGTCTGCAAACTGTAAGATTTTCAAAGGGGTCTGCACCTCCATTCAAAATTTGTAGAGGTCCACAAATGACAAAAAGTTGAAAACTAGTGCCTTAAAGGGACAATTACAGAGACAAAATGGGTGAGGTAGTGTCTTTTTGTGACACTGAGCCAGAAAGGGTTAAGCAACTAGCAGGCTAAATGACCCAAATTCAACCTTTAAAGACATATTAGAAAAGTATATAAAGTAGTAATTAGGGCCATTCCTTATAAATAGCTAACAAAGCCATGTTAGATAAACTAGAGCTTTGAAATGCAAACCCGTATTGTAGAGAATAAGAGGTAAATATTAACTGTATGTGTTTACCTATCTCTTGTTAGATGTTAACCATATAACCAGATTAGCTTGTGGATGCTAACTCCCTTTTGTGTTGTAAGTATATTATATTATGCTTATGGATGGTTCAGTTAACCTTAAGATCAAAGATGTAAGATATTGCAGGAAATATTACTTACATTGTCTTCAGTTTAAATTGTCGGTGTCATAATGGAATGCCTTGATAGTTTGAATGGATAATTGCCTTATGTTAATTAATACTACTAGTTTACCTGTGTATACATAGGAAATAGGGATTTTTACTTCAAAGCAATTCATGTGCATTACCAATTTTTCATTCAAGCAACGCCTGCTGTGTTATTATACTGTCAAAAGGCTATCGCAGCCTGCCAGAGATCTATAAAAGAACTCTAGGGCCTCAATCCTGTACTTGAGATCTTAAACTTGGTCAGGGAAAACCTGAGTTGGAAGACTGAAGTCTCCAGCTCCAGTCTGGATTACCCTGCTAATTCTCATGGAAGAATTTGAACAAACCCTATATATGGACTGCCTTTTTGGACTATAACCTGAAAAAATGATTCTGGAAAGAACTTTTTGCAACTCAGCAACTCACCATCTCTGCTAGAGGATTAGGCCAAAAGAAACCTGATGAGATTCAACAAGGACAAGTGCAGAGTCCTGCACTTAGGACGGAAGAATCCCATGCACTGCTACAAACTAGGGACCGAGTGGCTAGGCAGCAGTTCTGCAGAAAAAGACCTAGGGGTTACAGTGGACAAGAAGCTGGATATGAGTCAACACTGTGCCCTTGTTGCCAAGAAGGCTAACGGCATTTTGGGTTGTATAAGTAGGGGCATTGCCAGCAGATCGAGGGACGTGATCATTCCCCTCTGTTCGACATTGGTGAGACCTCATCTGGAGTACTGTGTCCAGTTTTGGGCGCCACACTACAAGAAGGATGTGGAAAAATTGGAAAGAGTCTAATGGAGAGCAACAAAAATGATTAGGGGGCTGGAGCACTTGACTTATGAGGAGAGGCTGAGGGAACTGGGATTGTTTAGTCTGCAGAACAGAAGACTGAGGGGGGATTTGATAGCTGCTTTCAACTACCTGAAAGGGGGTTCCAAAGAGGATGGATCTAGACTGTTCTCAGTGGTACCTAATGACAGAACAAGGAGTAATGGTCTCAAGTTGCAGTGGGGGAGGTTTAGGTTGGATATTAGGAAAAACTTTTTCACTAGGAGAGTGGTGAAGCACTGGAATGGGTTACGTAGGGAGATGGTGGAATCTCCTTCCTTAGAGGTTTTTAAGGTCAGGCTTGACAAAGCCCTGGCTGGGATGATTTAGTTGGGGATTGGTCCTGCTTTGAGCAGGGGGTTGGACTAGATAACCTCCTGAGGTCCCTTCCAACCCTGATATTCTATGATTCTACTATGAAACTGACATAAGAACTTTATTCATGTCTGTACGTAAAATGATCTTTTAACCACAATACCTGTACTCCTTCTTTTTTTTATAAATCTTAGTTTAGTTAATAAGAATTGGCTGTAAGCATGTATTTGGGTAAGATCTGAAATATTCATTGACCAGTAGGGTAAAGTGTCCGATCCCTTGGGATTGGTAGAACTTTATGTATGATGAACAAGATTTTCAATAATCCTCATCATAGTTGACTTGCCTGTCTGGGTGGGAACCCAGGGCTCGGTTGCTTTAAGGGAGCTGTGTATTTGGCTTCTGGGTAACCAGTAAGGTATTGCGTAACCAGTAAGCTCTTTTGTTGCTGGCTTAGTGGATCTAATTACTAGAATAACCACCAGTTTTGGGGATCAGATGCCCCACTCTTTGCAGTTTGCCCTAATTGAGCAACCTCAGTCTGGCCTCTCCAAGTGACAATGGTCACACTTGTACTGGACCAACTTCTGTTGGTGAGAGAGACAAGCTTTAGAGCCACACACAGCTCTTCTTCTGGTCTCATTGCATACAACAATTAAAGGGACATTGTGAAGTTACAAATTATGGGCCAGATCCTCAGCTGTTGTACCTTCACAGAAGACAGTGTAAGGGATTAGACCCTTACTTTTCACTATCTGTGCTGCCCGTATTTGGGGGCTGGGGAGGGGTTGGACAGTGAAAATAGACTAGCTAGTTTCACTAGCCAGGTTCTAGTGCCCTGACAAAATGTGGGAATATCTACATAAAATACTTAAGGACCACGTTTATTTGCTAACTATTTGAATAGAATTACAGAGGGAACTGGTATCGACCAATATATTTAGGTTGCCTAATCATGTCATTCTAAAAGTTTCCTGCAACCTTTTCTTTGAGAAACCTTCACACTTCCATCACCTGCAGCAGATTTTTGCTAGTCAGCCGGGGAATTCCCTTAGGGTAGCAATGTGCCTACTCTTTGCCTCATGAAATTCTGTTCAGCTTTTGCTCAGCTGTTACAAATCACCACTTCCCTCCACTCTCATTAAGAAACCTGGGCTCTCCCCTAAACACCCACCAGACCCATCAGTAGTCTCTCCCTTTATGGTAATCAGGGGCAGCTCCAGGCACCAGCGCAGCAAGCGCATGCCTAGGGCAGCAATCTGCGGGGGGTGGCGTGCCAGTCGTTGTGAGGGCAGCAGGCAGGCAGCTTTCAGCAGCGTGCCTGTGGGAGGTCTGCCAGTCCCGTGGCTTTGGCAGCAGTTCGGCGGTGGGGACGCTGATGGTGCAGCAGTGGGCGGACCTCCCGCAGGCATGCCGCCAAAAGCCGCCTGCTTGCCATACTTGGGGCAGCAAAAAACACACAGGCCCTCCTGACGGTAATGGCCTTCTCCTGCTACCCACTAACATAGCTAGTCCCACAGCTTTATTAAGTGGTAGCACTCAGTGTTGCAGTGCTGAAGTTCAGGTAAGGGTGCATGCTGAGGACAGGGGGATTGTTTTAGCTGCACATTGTGATGCTGTAAGAAATAATGTGAGAGACCTTATGATATTATTGATATCAATATTATAAAATTGCAATGAATCTTATCAGATATGCCGTGTAAGGTATCAGTGAAAATGTTGTGATTTGCCAAGTATGATAATCTTGTCTACATGTTTGTATCACCTTTGTATTGTGAATTACAAATATGTGTGATATATCTGTATTTCAAACTTGTGCTCTGTTTCTGGGAGACACCCCCAGACAGATTGGTATCAGCACTATCCAGTATGCTTGATGGCCTATCAAAGGCAATCAGCTATACAATGAACCCATTGAGAGAAGGCAGGGGTTACACCAATGAGTCAGCAGGACATGTAGGGTAGGGTAGGGTAGGGTAGGATCATGTCTGTGGATAGGGGGCTGCAAGTGCCCATGTGTTGTGAGTTTTGTTTGGGACAAAGGAAGTACAAGCCACATGGCAAAGGATATAAAAGGCAGCTGCATCCTCTCCATTTTGTCTTCAGTCCTGCTTCTCACCTCTGGAGTAATGTCTCTACAAACTGAAGCCCTGAATAAAGGACTGAATGACCCATCCAAGCTTTGGATGGTTCCAGAGGGACTCTACAGCCCAGCAAACTCACCAATACTGCTAAGAACCTGATCTATGGACTCTGAAGTCTTATTTATGTATCTGACTGCTTTTACCATTTAACACCTCTCTTCTTGTTCAGTTTTCTCTTCTTGTTCTTTTCTTTTTTCTTGTCTAATAAATCTTTAGTTTTAGATTCTAAAGGATTGGCTGGCAGCATGGTATTTTGAGTAAGATCCAAATTAATGTTGACCTGGAGTAATGTGGCTGGCTTTGAGGGGTTTGGAAGAAAATTTTGTATAGTGAGCAGAGTTTATTTTAATAACTCCTTACTGTACTGGACCTATGTGTTGATTGAGAGCCAGAGAACTGGAGTGCAATAAAGGGCCCTGTGTGATTTCTTTTATTTTTCTTGCTTCCTGATAACCAGTGGGGAGTGGAGGGATCAGGAGCACAGTTTGTGACTGGTTGTGAGCCTAACTTCAGTGTTAACCACCAGTTCTGAGAAAGAATCTGCTCTCCTTTTGGCAGCCTGCCCTGACCTTGGCATTTTCAGGTGGGCTACTCTAGGCACCTACGGGTCACACACGATGTAATTTGTTTTTACCTTTTTACTCTCTAAAATAACGCAACCTAGGATTTTACATTAAAAAAAATCCCAGTGTGAGAAGAACGATATTTGGATCGCAAAGACAAGAACTTGAAAGTCAGCAAATATTATATTTATTTATTGGCCATGCAAGCTTAATTCTGTGACTTTGTGCATATGCATTACAGATTAGTAGGAAATTATCTTATTTTAGGTTTTGTAACAAATTGTTTTTACAAAACTTAAATTTTGGTCCAAATGAGAGCTGATTGTGTCCTTTTAACAAGCATAATGTTTGCAAATCCAGTTTTGTTTTGTGGTCTTCTTTTGTTTAACAAAAGAGATGATAAGTAACATTCAAATAACCAAGTTCATGGGTAGCTTCAGAAGTGGCTTGATATAAGTGAGAGGCCACCAGCAAATGATTGAAGCGGGAACTGAAATACAATCTGGTCCATCATTTTATTTTATTTTTATTTGTATGTTTATGGTTAAGTGATTGGACTGGGACTCAGAAGACCTGAGTTCAACTCCCAGTTGTGCCACAGACTTCCTGCATGACCTTGGGTGAGATACTTAATCTCTATGTGCCTCAGTTTCATCTGTAATGTGAAAATAATATTTCCCTGCTTTACAGATGTTTTGTTTCATTGATGTTTGGGAGGTGCACAGATGACAAGGGAAGAGAGATTGTATAATACTGTGCAAGGTGCTGCTGATGAAGCCCTTAATCAGCTCCTGCCACTCCAGCCCCAATCGGGGAGAATGGATTGGGTGTTGCACCAGACTGAAGTGTCCCTGATTCACGGAGGAGAGGGGCCAAGGGGCTGAATCCGGAGGGGTGCAGTGTGTATCCTGTTACAAATACCTAAGACAGATCATGCTGCAGGATGTCCAGAGTTGTGTGCATTCTTCAGACTCTTGTTTACTAGACTCTGTGGTGGTGTATGTTTCAGGCACACTCTGACTCAACACGGGGAAGGGAACAAGACCCCTTATTTACTCTCTCCTTCTACAAATGTTTGAGTAGCAATAAAATAGGGGCTGGTGAATCTGATGATATTTAGACGTGAGTTATAGCCCAAAAGCTCCTAAAACTTTAACCTAAACATTCCTTGCATGCTGGAAAGCTGACATTGAGCCATCAGTCCATTCCCTGACTGAAGGCGACGTGGGGGCGAGAGATTCAAGGGTAGAAACTGGCCTCCTTCACCCTACAAGCCAGGGATAGGCTCCCATCTTGGCCAATTACTTTTGCCATGGAACTGGCTCTCTCCTGCACGAAGCCGTATCAGCACCTCCAGTCTGATTCAGAGTTTTAGGCCATTGTGATGGTCAGTGGTTCAAACAGAAGCCTAAGTTGTCTAGAAACAGGCCACAGTCGGATGAAACTAAATGCATCCCTCTGATACTCGTCTTTTAAAAACACAACAGAAATGGCTGAAATAAACAGTCCCAGCTAGTACATGAATAATATTATTGCACAAGAATCCAATCCTGTAACAAACAGAGCACCCCTCAGCTTCTCTGACTGATTCATAAAAATAACATTATTCGCACTCACCTATCTCACAACGTCGTCCAATCCATTCTTCTGTGCAAAAGCAGACTCCATTTCTATACTCTCCCTTGTTTTTACAGAGCAGAGGCGATGGGGATGGGGATGGGGATAAGGTTTCTGTTTAAAAAAGAAAAAAGTTGACAAATGAAAGAGCCATCACAATGCTTTCATTATATTCTATTAGTCACATTCCAACAGATACGACACAGATGTTCCGTTTCCATCCCCAACCTGCCAAAATATTGCCATCAGCAGCAGGAGTATAGTGCAGAAGCGTCCCATCTCTGCTTTGGGGCTCCCTTAAAACCTTAGGCAAAGGTTGTTCTGTAGAGCCTCCACAACAGGAGGAGCTGAGTCTATGGCTTAGGTGTTTAGGATACACCTACACTGCAGCTGGTAGGTGTGATTCCCAACATGGCTAGACAGATGGGCGCTAGCTCTGCCTGAGCTGGCATGCTAAAAATAGCAGTGTGGGTACTGAAATAACATTGGCGGAGGCTCGAGCTAGCCACCCACGCTCAGACCCAGGGAGTCAGGTGGGCTTGGACTCAGGTGTGTAGCTTGAGCCACCACCTATGCTGCAAACTCCACACTTATTTTTAGCACGCAGGTTTGAGCTGAGCTGGTGCAAGTCTGTCTACCTGGGCTAGAAATCACCCCTCCCAGCTGCAGTATATGTGTAATAACCTTATTCCCAGATTTGGACCTTAGCGTCCAAAATATGGGGGTTAGCATGAAAACCTCCAAGCTTAATTACCAGCTTGGACCTGGTACCTGCTGCCACCACCCAAAAAATTAGAGTGTTTTGGGGCACTCTGGTCCCCCTGAAAAACCTTCCCTGGGGACCCCAAGACCCAAATCCCTTGAGTCTCACAACAAAGGGAAATAATCCTTTTTCCCTTCCCCCCTCCAGGTGCTCCTGGAGAGATACACAGACACAAGCTCTGTGAACCCAAACAGAGTGAATCTCCCTCTCTGTTCCCAATCCTGGAAACAAAAAGTACTTTCCTATTCCCCCCAGAGGGAATGCAAAAATTAGGCTAGCAATCCAACACACAGATCTCCCCGATTCCTTCCTTCCACCAATTCCCTGGTGAGTACAGACTCAATTTCCCTGAAGTAAAGAAAAACTCCAACAGGTCTTAAAAGAAAGCTTTATATAAAAAGAAAGAAAAATAAGTACAAATGTTCTCTCTGTATTAAGATGATACAACACAGGGTCAATTGCTTAAAAGAATATTGAATAAACAGCCTTATTCAAAAAGAATACAAATCAAAGCACTCCAGCACTTATATTCATGCAAATACCAAAGAAAAGAAACCATATAACTTACTATCTGATCTCTTTGTCCTTACACTTGGAAACAGAAGACTAGAAAAAAGAAACTACTTCTCCAAAGCTCAGAGAAAGCAGGCAGCCAGAAAACAAAGACACAGACACTCAATTCCCTCCACCCAAAGTTGAAAAAATCCAGTTTCCTGATTGGTCCTCTGGTCAGGTGCTTCAGGTGAAAGAGACATTAACCCTTAGCTATCTGTTTATGACAATATGCATACCCGCTTAGGCCCCAATTCTTCAAGGAGCTCCACATGGGTAAACTCCTGCACCTGTGTAGAACCTGGATGATTTCAATGAGATTCCACATGGAGCTCCGTGCAAGATGGGAGTCATTGATTCTATGGTGGCAAAGGGCCCTAGAAATACTACAGACAGAGGGACAATCGCACAGACCAGAATCACTAAGAAGAGTTCTAGGTTGAGCCGGGGGCTCTGTGTGTAATTTATAAAATGCACGAATGCCTGCAAACCCAGCATCACTGAGGCAGCAGACAACCCAAATAGAACTACACATTGTGCATGTGCCTGTTTTAGGAGACACTTGTCCCAGTTCCAGCACTTGTCCTTCTTCCTTGCATTTAAATTGGATATATTAACAAGAACAGGTTATTTTATTAGAAGAAAGTGGCCATATGTTGTATTGCCACTATGTTGTTGTGTCTATACTACTGTACCCTTCCAGTATTATCACTATTACACGTACAACAACCTAATGTGAAACTTCTGGGATCTGCAATGAGGACCAAAGACTCACATAAACTGCACTCTGGAAAAGCATGTACATCTAAGAATATGAAAAAACTCTTCCACATATTGGTTACTATGTCATTATACAATGTAAGCTCAAAATAAAAATTCATTCCATTTAATAAAGCAAAATGGAGTTTAGTGGAAATAAGCACTTCCCCAAAGCCAATTGCAAAATTATTGTAGGGATAGCAAATGTCCCAGAATATTGATAAGTAATAATATCTAGCTCTTGGCTCCAGGGACTCAGGAGTTCTATTCCTGGGTTTGCCACTGGCTGCTGAGCGATGCTGGACAATTCATTTACCACCCCGTGCCTCAGTTTCTCCATACTGATCTTCTTTGTAAAGCACTTTAAGATCTATAGATAAAAAAATGTTATGTAAGAATTAGGTATTATTATGGCATTTAAACAATATAGGGTCAAACTCTGCTTTAAATCTGGAATAATTCCAATTAATTAATCCAATAATTCCAATTTTCTCTTCTAAACCTACCCTCTTCCCGTCTAGTATAGTGAATGCTTACGGGAAGAGGGTAGGTTTAGAAGAGAAAATAAGGAAAGAGCAAGTTAAATATCACTTAGAAAAGTTAGATGCCTGCAAGTCACCAGGGCCTGATGAAATGCATCCTAGAATACTCAAGGAGTTAATAGAAGAGGTATCTGAGCCTCTAGCTATTATCTTTGGGAAATCATGGGAGACGGGGGAGATTCCAGAAGACTGGAAAGGGGCAAATATAGTGCCCATCTATAAAAAGGGAAATAAAAACAACCCAGGAAACTACAGACCAGTTAGTTTAACTTCTGTGCCAGGGAAGATAATGGAGCAGGTAATCAAAGAAATCATCTGCAAACACTTGGAAGGTGGTAAGGTGATAGGGAATAGCCAGCATGGATTTGTAAAGAACAAATCGTGTCAAACTAATCTGATAACTTTCTTTGATAGGATAACAAGCCTTGTGGATAAGGGAGAAGCGGTGGATGTGATATATCTAGACTTCAGTAAGGCATTTGATACAGTCTCGCATGATATTCTTATAGATAAGCTAGGAAAGTACAATTTAGATGGGGCTACTATAAGGTGGGTGCATAACTGGCTGGATAACCGTACTCAGAGAGTAGTTGTTAATGGCTCCCAATCCTGCTGGAAAGGTATAACAAGTGGGGTTCCGCAGGGTTCTGTTTTGGGACCGGTTCTGTTCAACATCTTCATCAACGATTTAGATGTTGGCATAGAAAGTACGCTTATTAAGTTTGCGGACGATACCAAACTGGGAGGGATTGCAACTGCTTTGGAGGACAGGGTCAAAATTCAAAATGATCTGGACAAGTTGGAGAAATGGTCTGAGGTAAACAGGATGAAGTTCAATAAAGATAAATGCAAAGTGCTCCACTTAGGAAGGAACAATCAGTTTCACACATATAGAATGGGAAGAGACTGTCTAGGAAGGAGTATGGCAGAAAGAGATCTAGGGGTCGTAGTGGACCACAAGCTTAATATGAGTCAACAGTGTGATACTGTTGCAAAAAAAGCAAACGTGATTCTGGGATGCATTAACAGGTGTGTTGTAAACAAGACACGAGAAGTCATTCTTCCGCTTTACTCTGCGCTGGTTAGGCCTCAACTGGAGTATTGTGTCCAGTTCTGGGCACCGCAGTTCAAGAAAGATGTGGAGAAATTGGAGAGGGTCCAGAGAAGAGCAACAAGAATGATTAAAGGTCTTGAGAACATGACCTATGAAGGAAGGCTGAAGGAATTGGGTTTGTTTAGTTTGGAAAAGAGAAGACTGAGAGGGGACATGATAGCAGTTTTCAGGTATCTAAAAGGGTGTCATCAGGAGGAGGGAGAAAACTTGTTCACCTTAGCCTCCAATGATAGAACAAGAAGCAATGGGCTTAAACTGCAGCAAGGGAGATTTAGGTTGGACATTAGGAAAAAGTTCCTAACTGTCAGGGTAGTTAAACACTGGAACAGATTGCCTAGGGAAGTTGTGGAATCTCCATCTCTGGAGATATTTAAGAGTAGGTTAGATAAATGTCTATCAGGGATGGTCTAGACAGTATTTGGTCCTGCCATGATGGCAGGGGACTGGACTCGATGACCTCTCGAGGTCCCTTCCAGTCCTAGAGTCTATGAATCTATGAATAAGGCAATGGAAATACTCCTGATTTACACCAGTGTAACTGAAAGCAGAATTTGGCTGAAAGATTTTAATAAGTCAGTTTGTATAAAATATTTGATCAGTTCCAGTCTCTTCTAATGGTTAAACCCACTGAGCCAAAATCTGCTCTCCATTGCACCACTCTAAAGACCCAATCCCTCTCCCATTCAAATCAACTGAAAGACTTTAGATTGGATCCCAGATCTCAAGTTAACTCCACTAACTTCAGTGGCATCACTCTAGATTTAGAGTGGTATAACTGACAGCAGAACTAAATGCACTGTTTTCTTTTAACCTGCAACTAGAAGAGCAATCCGAAGGAGCAGCTCAGGGAGCTCTATCACCAAGGTCATATAAGAGGAATTAGCATGGCTGCACCTGTTTTTTAACTTGTATCTTCCAGGACAATGTAATCAGGTCCATCGGAGTATACGAAAGGGAAGTACAGGGCATAGATAGGGAATCAGCTGTTTGTTTTTTTATCACAGACACCTGGTAGTACTTACTATAATGGAGGCTGTAAAACTTCCCATGAATACCCTTTATTTTCACATTCAGTTTTGGAGCTGTAAATTCCCACACCTAGTCTCTGGCTGGAGAGATATTTTTTTATTCAGGCATTTGAGTACAAATCCCTGCAGTTATCTTTGAGTCATGAGAGACTGGGAAAAGAAAAATCCATTTTTTTTCAGTGAAAACAATTCTAGACACATATTTTGAACAGTGCCACAAGAAAAATGGAGAGCACAACAGCTGTCACGAACAGAGCCCTCACTGAGGAATAGGCTGTGCTCAATAATAAACATGATAAAGCAATTGAAAAATCACTTTGATGCATGCGCATGTAACAAACACACAGTGGCCACATGTGTAAAGCTACCTTGAGCATCAGTTGGAATCAAACTGAGGACCCATTGCACCACCACCGCCTACCATTAAGCTAGAGGAGTAATTCCTTCAGGTCTGAGTATGTAGCAAGCTGTTGCAGTCTTAGGATATGTCAACATTTCAGCTGGGAGGTGTGCTTCCCAACTTGTGAAGATGTACCTGCACTAGCTCTGCTGAAGGTAGTGCCTCAGCGTGCTCAGGGGAGCTCAGGTGGCTGCTCAGGCTAGCCACCCCATGTATAATTCCACCCAACCTCCTGGGTTCCTGCATGGGTAGCTGCCGCCTACACTGCTGCGAAGACACTGCATTCTTGGGTGCTAGCTCAAGCCAAGCTAGCACAGGTATGTTGACACATGGTGCGAATCACACTTCCCAATTCAAATGTAGACATACCCTTGATACATCTACATTGCAATAAAAGAACTGCAGCATGGCCACGGCTGGCCTGGGTCATCTGACTCCAGATTGTGGAGCCTGGACTGCAGGGCTAAACATTGCAGTGTAGGCATTCAGGCTTGGGCTAGAGCAGAGGTGGGAAAACTATGGCCCATGGGCCACATCCGGCCCACGGGACCTTCCTGCCCTGCCCCCGAGCTCCTGGCCTGGGAGGCTAGCCCCCGGCCCCTCCCCTGTTGTCCCCGCTTCCCTGCAGCCTCAGCTCACTCGCTTCACCGCTGGCACAATGCTCTGGGTGGCAGGGCTGTGAGTTCCTGAGGCAACGCAGCTGCAGAGCCTGGCCTGACCCCGTGCTCTGTGCTGTGCGGCGGCAGAGTGGCCCAGCTCCAGCCAGGCAGCGCAGCTGTAGTGCCGCCAGCCACCGGTGCTCCAGGCAGCGCAGTAAGGGG
The DNA here is from genome assembly GCF_025201925.1 of Gopherus flavomarginatus. NCBI lineage: Eukaryota > Metazoa > Chordata > Testudines > Testudinidae > Gopherus > Gopherus flavomarginatus. The sequence goes on along the minus strand of NC_066617.1, from coordinate 167,218,348 downwards.
GCAGGGAGCAGGGGGGGTTGGATAGAGGGCAGGGCAGTTTGGGGTGGTTGTCAGGGGGTGGGCGTGTGCATAGGGGGCAGGGCAGTCGGGGGAGGAACAGGGGGTTGAATTGGGGCAGGGGTCCCGGGGGGGCAGTCAGGAAGGAGGGAGGGGTTGGATGGGGCGGCTGGGGACAGTCAGGGGCAGGGGCTTTAGAGGCAATCAGGGGACAGGGAGAAGGGGTGGTTGGATGGGGCACGTGTCCCAGGGGGGCCGTCTGGAATGAGAGGAGGGGTTGGATGTGGAGGTGGGGATCCAGGGGCAGTCAGGAGACAGGAAGTGGGAGTGTGTGGATGGAGCAGGGGTCCCAGAGGGACCGTCAGGGAACAGGTGGGATTGGATAGGGCAGGAGTCCGGAGGGAGCAGGTGAGGGCCAAGCCACGATCCCCTCCCCTAACCAGGCCCTCCATACAATTTACGAAACCCGATGCAGCCCTCAGGCCAAAAAGTTTGCCCGCCCCTGAGCTAGAGCCTGGGCTCTGAACTCCACAAGTGGGGGTGACTCTCAGAACCCAGGCTCCAGCCCAAAGCAGAACAGTTATGCTGCTATTTTTAGCCCCCCCAACCCAAGCCCCACAAGCCTGAGTCAATTGACCTGGGCTCTGAGGCTTGGTGGAACTTTTTTTTTATTACATTGTAGACATAAGAGGCTAGCCATTGGTGAGATACATGGACACATACACATACTACGTCAGTATATTATACTCAGTAGGCTATTGAATACACCACTTCAGAACACAGTCTGTGAATTGCCAAGTGTATCACTTCTGATCATGCTAGCATTTTTACAAAACCTAATAAAACCATGTCCCATTTATAACATGAACGTATATTCTTCGAGTGCCTGGCCAGTCAGGCAAAGAGCCTACTGCCACTCTCACGATCTTGCTGAGACAGTGTTTCCGAAGGAGAATGCAAATTATTCATTAAAATCCTACCAGAAAAAAAAGAGAGAGACAACATCAGGAATGGAAGAAAAACCACAAATCACTGAAATTTCACGATGTTCCACAGTATTTGTTCCATTCTGTGAAGCTCTGAAAACTTTAAGATTTCTTTAAAAATAAATGTCTGCCCTTTTTTTCTTTATAAAGACAAAGCTGTCACACTGTCAACTAATAGAAAACTATTCTAGGCTATACAATAACTGCAACAAAATATAACCTATAACCCATTTGCCTAAATGGGCCCTCAAGGTCATAGCCTAATTACAAGTAACATAACAGAGCATGGGCAAGTCTCTTTTACTTGAAAATACTAAAGAAACTAAAGTGCAAAACTTGTTAACACAATGTTAATATCGCACAGGCTAAAAATTGTGAAGTCGGAAAATTCAAAAATTAAGAATTCCATCAATAATACAGACTTGGCCAGCATGTACACACACACTATTTTCTATTTCTGATTTTCTTGTTACAGTAAATCAGTAGCTTAATATATTACCGTTAGCAAATAATACCATTTGTCATTGAAAGTACAATATAAAATATAAGGGATGGGCAAAATGGCTTGAGTTAATTCTGTTTTTGGAATACTGACAGGTGTTGCTTGATTTTTGTTGTTGTGATCTTATCTGCGTTACACTAATGTGTTGTTATTTAATATTACTACTTGGTTTTACTCAGGGCTTGCATACACAAACAGTTTCCTGCAAGCTAGATGTGAATCTACCCTGCACTAACCTGCCTCAGAGTAAGTGTGTATGTCGACCCTACTGATGTGCATTAACACATAACAAACTGTTAATGTCCATCAACTGTCCACGTGCACAGTTACTCTGAGGCAGGTTAGTGTGGGGTACATTTACACCCAGCTTGCCATGAACAAAATGTTTGTGTAGACAAGTCCTCAGAAGTGTCGTACCCAGATGTCCATGAGGAATACGGAACACTGTCTTTTTTTTTTAGTACAACTCAATGCATCTGTGTAGTGCGTCAACTAGCCATCATGTTAACTATTAAATCCAGATTGCCTCTCCCATGGAAAAACCTGAAGAAGGGAAGACAAACTTGTCCAGGATCTGAATAATTTCATTGGCACTGAGGAGCTTGATTCCCCCACAACATGTCATGCAATGAGCAGTGGGGTTAGCCTTCAGAATCTGTACATTTTAGGGCACCTGCTGGAGACCAGGGACCTCTGCCTTTCCATTTGTTTTCTCCTTTTGCTCTCCCTGGCTCCCAAGCAGCAAGGTTCTAGTACAGGGATTCTCAAACTGGGGCTCAAGACCCCTCAGGGGGGTCACAAGGTTATTACATGGGAGGTCGTGAGCTGTCAGCCTCCACCCCAAACCCTGCTTCGCTTCCAGCATTTATAATGGTGTTACATATATAAAAAAGTGTTTTTCATTTATAAGAGGGGGGTCGCACTCAGAGGCTTGCTATGTGAAAGGGGTCACCCAGTACAAAAGTTCCAGTACAAGGAACAGGGGGTTGAATTGGGGCAGGGGTCCCGGGGGGGCAGTCAGGAAGGAGGGAGGGGTTGGATGGGGCGGCTGGGGACAGTCAGGGGCAGGGGCTTTAGAGGCAGTCAGGGGACAGGGAGAAGGGGTGGTTGGATGGGGCACGTGTCCCAGGGGGGCCGTCTGGAATGAGAGAAAAGTAAGAGACAAAAGTTTGAGAATCACTGCTCTAGCAGACAAAGAACCCAGACAGGCTCTTCTCAGAAGTGCAGCCTCAGGCTATATTGAAGTTGTGAACAGATTCCCTTCAGTGTTGGTGAGGGATCCTTGTTCATCTCAGCCCCACTCAGCCATTCCTGGTTTATCCCAGCCTATAGAACCCCAACCCTGTTAAGGGCAGGAACGGGGTAGATCCGCACACAGATCTAGGGTGCATAGTGCAGGCCTAGCTGAGGCTGTGTTAGTCATAAATTGTAAAGAGAAATGAAAAAAGATAAGGCTGACATTCCAGCCTGAAATCATACCATTTTAAAACAAAACAAGAAAATCACAAGGCCATGATGACAAAAGGTCAGCTTTTGCACAAACATAGCTCCCACGCCGAGTCAGCCAGGCAGCCAAGAGCAGAAGCTGGCACAGAGTGTCTGCCTTACTTCAGAATTTTCAAACATATTTAATTCTGCATCAAAATTTGAATCCCACAGATTCTGCCAAATCCAAGATGGGGACTACAGCTGTATTTGTTGCTGTCTAGTTTCAACCCTGCTTCGCTGCTCTGTTCATGTGATTAGAGTTTTCTGTCTCCACATTCACCATTTTGCATGGATTTCTCTTTTCAAACTCTTTTATTTCAGGGAAGGGAACCAGTACACTCTTCAGACAAAAAATACTCCAGTATTGCCAAGCCCAAGTGTTCAAAAATCATAAAACAGGTCCCCAAAATCATGATATTGGCTTAAAAATCATGAAATTTTAAAAATTTGGGGTTCTTTTGATTTGCCTTTTGAGCCTTTAGGGTTCACATTTTCAACCTTTTCTCCTAACCGATGATGCCTAGAATCTTAATTTTTCTTTTTAATGAAAGCTAAGATTCTCATATAATCACAATCTCATGAGCTGCAGTTCTCAGAAAAACATCAACTTCCATGAGTATTGACAATACTGAAACTCCCAGACAAGGTTTTAAAAGTGACCATCTAAATCAGGGATTCTCAACCTTTTTCTTTATAAATGCTATAAAAATTTCACAGTGCATCTGTGCCACAGCTTTTTTTCTGCATATAAAAGTCAGAGCCGGCATTATGGTGTAGCAAGCAGGGCAATTGCCTGGGGCCCCACACCACAGGGGGCCCCATGAAGCTAAGTCGCTCAGGCTTCAGCTTCAGCCCAGGGTGGCAGTGCTTGGAGCCCTGAGCTTCAGCCCCAGGCAGTGGGGCTTCGGCTCTCTGCCCTGGGCCCCAACAAGTCTAATGCCGGCCCTGCTTGGCGGGCCCCCTGAAACCTGCTCGCAGCCCTCCAATGGGCTCTGGAGCCCTGGTTGAGAACTACTGATCTAAACTATATGTAGCATGCCCAAGCCCCATAGCAACAGGGCCAGCTCCAGGCACCAGCTGACCAAACACGTGCTTGGGGAGGCACCTTGGGGCGGGGTGGTGCTTGTTTTTTTGGGGGGTGGTTGATTCGTCAGGGCAGTGCTGGAGGGTTGTTTTTTTTTGTTTCGGCTGCATGGCGCTCGGGAGGAGCAGGGACTTGGCGCAGCACTCGGGGGGGGTGGGGGCTTAGAGCAGCACAGCACTTGGAGGAGGGGTCGGAGCCTAGAGCAGTGTGGTGCTTGGAGGGAGGGCGGGGACTTGGTGTGGCACGGGGGGTGGGGGCTTGGCACGGCGCCTGGGGGGGTGGGGGCTTAGAGCAGCGCTGCGCTCGGGGGGGAGGGCTTGGTGCAGTGGTCTGAGGGGGCGGGGCTTCAGGCTGCATGCCGCTTGGGGAGCAGGGCTTTGGGCAGCGTGACGCTTGGAGGCGGGGCTTCAGCGTCGCGGTGCTCGCGGCAGGGGTACAACGGGGCGGCGCTCTTCTTTTTTGTTTAGGGCGGCAAAAAAGTTAGAGCCGGCCCTGCATAGCAAATAGGAATTAAAGCCTTGTCTATGCTTGAGATTAGCCCCGCTCCATTTCAGCCCTTTGTTGCCAGCAGCTAGTGTTCCTGTATTGGTGAAAGCCCTAAGTGTAGGGAGTGGAAAAAGAAGCCGTGGTTTGCATTGGTTACTCCAGTTTCCAGCAGGAGTTAGGTGCACCAATGCAAATTGCAGCTTTTCTTATCTACACTTGGGGTTTGCACTAGTGCAGCTACACCAGTTGCTGGCCACAAACAGCTGAATTCCAAATAAGACAAAGCCACAAGCACACAAGAGTTCCTTACCCTGATGAATGAAGGCGATTATTATGTTGTACTTTCAGCTTCCCAAGTGACATCCAAGAAATACAGAATAGTTAAATTCATAAAGGCTGATAATACTTGACAAAGGTTAATCAACTGGTATATAATTACATGCCAGGTCTTGTTCTTAGGCATTTCCCCTCCCCATTGACATTCCAGTGGGTAATTCTCATGAAAATTTCCTTATTGAATATTTGCATAGGTTTCCTAGAAGGCTGGTGTGTGCAAATCACATTTGTGTCCTTTTCTATTAAGGCACCAAGCAATGTCTGATTCTTTCTATTCGTATCAACTTTTGAATGGGTGTTCACACATTATTTTTTGCATAATGTTAGTGTGCAAATCACATTTGTGTCCTTTTCTATTAAGGCACCAAGCAATGTCTGATTCTTTCTATTCGTATCAACTTTTGAATGGGTGTTCACACATTATTTTTTGCATAATGTTAGTGTACAAGACAACATGCTTGCACCAAAAAGCATAAGTACACATACACATATGGGCCTGATTTTCTTGGCCACATGTGCCCACGTGAATGTGTGTAGACATGCATCTATTCATTCCTTTATATTCAACAAAATCTAAAAATGTCATGGGGCATTTTATAGAAAAACAAATAGTGTAACAAATAGCTATTACAAAGCATATATTTTATTTAAATGTGGTATATATTATGTATACTAATATGTTACTGCAGCCTTATGAAACTTTATTTGCCCACTAGCCCAAGGCATGTGTGTTGTTTTTTGAGGAGCTGACGGTGGGGGTTTGTTTTTGTTTGTTTTTAGAGGACAGAAATACAGTCAAGTTAAATATCATTCAGGGCCTGGAAACTTTCCTAATAATTCTGCAAGGCTTTTTTATAGGAATTAAATATAGCGTAAATGCACTGCTAACAAAATACTCTGTATGTGAACATTGCATACGAATAAAGTTAAAAGAAAGTTTAAAGTATCTCCTTAAATGTTATGACAACAACACAAGGTGGATGAGGTGATACCTTTTTTTGGACCACTTCAGTTGGTGAGAGAAGATATGCATGCACTTAAAATGCTACAGCCAGGCATTCAGATTCCACAGAATTAGCTCTGAGGAGAATGTCCGAGATATACACCTTAACACACTTAAAACCACCTTCACCAGACAAGGACACCCCACCAGAGAAGCAGATCCAAGGGTGACAAATTGTTCCTAAAAGTGGAGGGGCACAAGAACCTGTATCCACAGTGGCCCCGCCCAGGACCGGCGCTAGGGGTTTGAGCGCCCTAGGCGGACGGCAATTTCGCCGCCCCGCGCACTGGTCCCGCGGCTCCGCTGGAGCTGCCACAGTGGTGCCTGCGGAGGGTCTGGTGCTCCGTGGCTCCGGTGGAGCTGCCGCAGTCATGCCTGCGGGCGGTCCACCGGAGCCGCGCGAGCAGTCGACAGTCCACAGGCACGACTGCAGCAGCTCCACCGGAGCCGTGGAGCACCGGACCCTCCACAGGCACCATTGCGGCAGCTCCACCGGAGCCGCCTGCCACCCCCTCCGGCAAAACGGCGCCCACCAATTATTTTGGCGCTCTAGGCGATTTCCTAGGCTGCCTAAATGGTTGCGCCAGCCCTGGCCCCGCCCATTCCTACCCTCTTTCCCCCACCCCCCTGGCCAAGTCAGATGCTGGAGCTGGACTGGGGAACCCGGGCCCCTCCACATGCCCTGGGTGGGGGGGCCCAAGAGCAGCCCCCAGACTATATCCCTGATTCTTGGACCCCCCTGCCCAGGACAGGTGGAGGGTCTGTGGCTCCCCACAGCTGCCCATGCAGCTCTTACCCAGAACCGGCTCTGGCTGCCAGTCTGGCCTGGGGGTGGGGCCAAAGAGCCACAGCTGGTCCAAGGTAAGAGCCATTCAGGCTGCTGTGGGGAGCCATGGACTCTCCATCTGCCCAGGACTGCTCTTGGGCCACTCACCCCGGGCAGGTAGAGACTCCGCGGCTCCCCTCAGCTGCCCAGGCTCCCCAGGCCACTCTTATCCATGTGGACTCCAGTTCCAGCCTAGCCAGGGAGCAAGAAGAGGAGCAGGGGGCCTGGCCAGTGGCAAAAAGTGAACGGGCTAGGCCTGTCCACTTTCAAAAGTGGGAGAGGTAGGGCCTCTTGGCCCTCCCATTCCAGTGCCCCTGAGTAGATCGCATCATGGAATGGGCCACCCAAATACTTGAAGAGAAACTACTTCAATACGGAATACACAGGTACCCTCCCACCAACAGCACAAGAAGAAGAACTCCACATGGACTCCTCCTGAGGGTCCAAATGACAGTCTGGACCTATACATTGAATGCTTCCGCCGACGTGCACAGGCAGAAATTGTGGAAAAACAACATCACTTGCCTCATAACCTAAGTCGTGCAGAACGCAATGCCATCCACAGCCTCAGAAACCACCCTGACATTATCATCAAAGAGGCTGATAAAGGAGGTGCTGTTGTCATCATGAACATCATGACTACCAAAAGGAGGCCGCCAGACAACTCTCCAATACCAAATTCTACAGGCCACTTCCCTCAGATCCCACTGAGGAATACACTAAGAAACTGCACCATCTACTCAGGACATTCCCTACACTAACACCAGAACAAATCAACATACCCTTAGAGCCCCGACCAGGGTTATTCTATCTACTACCCAAGATCCACAAACCCGGAAATCCTGGACGCCCCATCATCTCGGGCATTGGCACTCTCACTGAAGGACTGTCTGGATATGTGGACTCTCTACTCAGACCCTATGCCACCAGCACTCCCAGCTACCTCCGTGACACCACTGATTTCCTGAGGACACAACAATGCATTGGTGACCTTCTAGAAAACACCATCCTAGCCACCATGGATGTAGAGGCTCTCTACACAAACATCTCACACACAGATGGAATACAAGCTGTCAGGAACAGTATCCGTGATGATGCCACAGCACAACTGATTGCTGAGCTCTGTGCCTTTATTCTCACACACAACTGTTTCAAATTCAATGACAATATATATCTCCAGATCAGTGGCACCGCTATGGGCACCCGCATGGCCTCATAATATGCCAATATTTTTATGGCCGACCTGGAACAACGCTTTCTCAGCTCTCGTCCACTCATGCCCCTTCTCTACCTACGCTACATTGATGACATCTTCATCATCTGGACCCATGGGAAGGAGACTCTGGAAAAATTCCACCACGATTTCAACAGCTTCCACCCCACCATCAACCTCAGCCTGGATCAATCTACACGGGAGGTCCACTTTCTAGACACCACGGTGCAAATAATTGATGGTCACATTAACACCACCCTATACCGAAAGCCTATCGACCGCTATGCCTACCTTCATGCCTCCAGCTTTCAGCCCGGGCACATCACACGATCCATTGTCTACAGCCAAGCACTGAGGTACAACCGCATCTGCTCTAACCCCTCAGACGGAGATCAACACCTACAAAATCTCCACCAAGCATTCTCAAAACTACAATACCCGCACGAGGAAATATGGAAACAGATCAACAGAGCCAGACGTGTACCCAGAAGCCTCCTACTGCAAGACAAATCCAAGAAAGAAACTGTCATGGTATAATTCCCCACTCTGAACCTTAGCGTCCAAAAGATGGGGTACCAGCATGAATTCCTCTAAGCTCAATTACCAGCTTAGTACTTGTAGCGCTGCCACTAACCAGGAATTACAGTGCCTGGTACACTCTGGTCCCCCCAAACCTTGCCCGGGGACCCCCAAGACCCAGACCCTCTGGATCTTAACACAAGGAAAGTAAACCTTTTCCCTCACTGTTGCCTCTTCCAGGCTTCCCCTCCCTGGGTTACCCTGGAAGGTCACTGTGATTCAAACTCCTTGAATCTTAAAACAGAGAGGAAAATCCACCTTCCCCCCTCCTTCTCTCTCCCACTCCCAGACTCTCCCTGAGAGAGAAAGTAATCCTAACACAGAGAGAAATTAAGCTTTTTCTCCTGCTTCCCTCCTTTCTCCCCACCAGTTCCCTGGTGGATCCAGACCCAGCCCCCTGGGGTCTCACCAGAATAAAAAAAACAACCAGGTTCTTAAACAAGAAAAGCTTTTAATTAAAGAAAGAAAAAAACAGTAAAAATTATCTTTGTAAATTTAAAATGGAATAGGTACAGAGTCTTTCAGCTATAGCCACTGGGAATACCCTCCCAGCCTAAGTATACAAGTACAAGTTAAAATCTTTTCAGCAAAATACAAATTTGAACTCCTTCCAGCCAAATACACATTTGCAAATAAAGAAAACAAACATAGGCCTAACTCGCCTTATCTACCTAGTACTCACTATTCTGGACATATAAGAGACTGTATCAGAGAGATTGGAGAGAAACCTGGTTGCCCGTCTAGTCACTCTCAGAACCCAGAGAGAACAACAACCAAAAACTAACAGCACACACAAAAACTTCCCTCCCTCAAGATTTGAAAGTATCCTGTTCCTTGATTGGTCCTCTGGTCAGGTGACAGCCAGGCTCACTGATTTTGTTAACCATTTACAGGCAAAAGAGATATGAAGGACTTCTGTTCTATAAACTCTTACTTATCTGTTTATGACAGAAACCAACAGGACTCCACTGGCCATCACATACAGTCTCCAGCTAAAACCCCTCCAACACATCATCAGGGATCTACAACCCATCCTGGACAATGATCCCACACTTTCACAGGCCTTGGGTGGCAGGCCAGTCCTCGCCCACAGACAACCTGCCAACTTGAAACATATTCTCGCCAGTAACTGCACATTTCACCATAGTAACTCTAGCTCAGGAACCAATCCATGCAACAAACCTCGATGCCAACTCTGCCCACGTATCTACACCAGCGATACCATCACAGGACCTAACCAGATCGGCCACACCATTACCGGTTCATTCACCTGCACGTCCACCAATGTACTATACACCATCATATGCCAGCAATGCCCCTCTCCTATGTACATCGGCCAAACTGGACAGTCTCTACAGAAAAGGATAAATGGACACAAATCAGATATTAGGAATGGCAATATACAAAAACCTGTAGGAGAACACTTCAACCTCCCTGGCCACACTATAGCAGACCTTAAGGTGGCCATCCTGCAGCAAAAAAACTTCAGGACCAGACTTCAAAGAGAAACTGCTGAGCTTCAATTCATCTGCAAATTTGACACTATCAGCTCAGGATTAAACAAAGACTGTGAATGGCTTGCCAACTACAAAACCAGTTTCTCCTCCCTTGGTTTTCACACCTCAACTGCTAGAACAGGGCCTCATCCTCCTTAATTGAACTAACCTCATTATCTCTAGCTTGCTTGCATATATATACCTGCTCCTGGAAATTTCCACTACATGCATCTGAAGAAGTGGGTATTCACCCACGAAAGCTCATGCTCCAAAACATCTGTTAGCCTATAAGGTGCCACAGGATTCTTTTCTGCTTTTACAGATCCAGACTAACACTGCTACCCCTCTGATACTCAATACGGAAGTAACACCCCTTCTGACCAGGCATCTCTGGGTGTCACCTACCACAAGAACCCATAGGGCCTGGGTTCTCAAACTGGGGGTTTGGACCCCTCAGGGAGTGGCGAGGCTATTACATGGGGGGTCGTGAGCTGTCAGCCTCCACCCCAAACCCTCCTTTGCCTCCAGCATTTATAATGGTGTTAAATATATTTAGAAGTGCTTTTAATTTATAAGGAAGGGGTCACACTCGGAGACTTGCTGTGTGAAAGGGGTCACCAGTACAAAAGTTTGAGAACCACTGCCATAGGGGATATCACTAAACAATTACTTGAAGGGGACCATATCCTGAAAGAAATCTTTCCTGAACCCCCTCTCGTGGTCTTCAAACAACCGCCCCAACCTTGCCAAGCTCACCCTAGAGCCCTGTGTGGATAAAGGAGATGCAGACTGCCGTGTGGAAGGGACTCCCATCTGGGAGCATGGAGCCACTTGCACACACTAGCACAACAAGGGGCAGCTGCCGGTGAGCCTAGTGCCCACCCCAGTGGGGAGGGATGGGGTTGGTACAGCCACACTGGAGGAGCTGGCCGGGCTGAGTGCTGGCTCCTGCAAGCAGTAGCCCAACATGATGCTGCTTGCACCACTGCGGTTCCTCGTAGAGTCCTGCAGCTCCGTGGATATCTGCTTTATATCCGTGAATATCTACATCCGTGGGTATAAATTTTGTATCCACACAGGGCTCTACTCATCACAGAAGCAAGTTCCCCCACCAAGACACACCAACTCAGAGCAGCACCAGGCCCTGCCAGAACAAGAGATGCAAAACCTATAGGCACATCTCCACTGCTACTATGATCAACCCCCGCAACAGCACACCTTTCAAGAGCCATGGGTTCTATTCATGCCTATCACAACATGTGGTATTCCTTGTCCAGTGCACTAAATGCCCCAGTAACAACTGTGTGGGTGAAACCAGACAATTAGTCTGCTCTCAAATGAACTAACACAGAAAAAATGATAGACAAAAACACAGTATCACCAGGAGATGAATACTTCATAAAGTGATCACTCTATATCTGACTCTTCCATCCTCATCCTCAGACGAAATCTGCACACCTTCAAAAGATGAGCCTTGGAGCTTAAATTCATCATTCATAAAATCATGAACTGAAAAAAAACACTGGGATTTATGGCTTTATACAACAATCTATAACCCACTTAACACCGCCCCAGCTTTTTTTTTTCCTCCCTTCACCACAGCACCCTGTGACTGGAGAAGTGTTAACAAGCCTCTTCACTTTGAATTCCTCAATTTGAATTCCACTTTCACTTCCTCAGCTCTCGTCCACTCACGCCCCTTCTCTACCTATGCTACATTGATGACATCTTCATCATCTGGACCCATGGGAAGGAGACTCTGGAAAAATTCCACCATGATTTCAACAGCTTCCACCCCACCATCAACCTCATCCTGGACCAATCTACACGGGAGGTCCACTTTCTTGACACCACGGTGCAAATAAGTGATGGTCACATTAACACCTCCCTATATCGAAAACCTACCGACCGCTATGCCTACCTTCATGCCTCCAGCTTCCATCCCGGACACATCACAAGATCCATTGTCTACAGCCAAGCACTGAGGTACAACCGCATCTGCTCTAACCCCTCAGACAGAGGCCAACACCTACAAAATCTCCACCAAGCATTCTCAAAACTACAATACCCGCATGAGGAAATAAGGAAACAGATCAACAGAGCCAGACGTGTACCCAGAAGCCTCCTACTGCAAGACAAACCCAAGAAAGAAACCAACAGGACTCCACTGGCCATCACATACAGCCCTCAGCTAAAACCCCTCCAACGCATCATCAAGGATCTACAACCCATCCTGGACAATGATCCCACACTTTCACAGGCCTTGGGTGGCAGGCCAGTCCTTGCCCACAGACAACCTGCCAACCTGAAACATATTCTCACCAGTAACTGCACACCGCACCATAATAACTCTAGCTCAGGAACCAATCCATGCAACAAACCTCGATGCCAACTCTGCCCACATATCTACACCAGCGACACTGTCACAGGACCTAACCAGATCAGCCACACCATCACTGGTTCATTCACCTGCTCATCCACCAATGTAATATACGCCATCATATGCCAGCAATGCCCCTCTGCTATGTACATTGGCCAAACTGGACAGTCTCTACGGAAAAGGATAAATGGACACAAATCAGACATTAGGAATGGCGATATACAAAAACCTGTAGGGGAGCACTTCAACCTCCCTGGCCACACTATTGCAGACCTTAAGGTGGCCATCCTGCAGCAAAAAAACTTCAGGACCAGACTTCAAAGAGAAACTGCTGAGCTTCAGTTCATCTGCAAATTTGACACCATCAGCTCAGGATTGAACAAAGACTGTGAATGGCTTGCCAACTACAGAACCAGTTTCTCCTCTCTTGGTTTTCACACCTCAACTGCTAGAACAGGGCCTCATCCTCCCTGATTGAACTGACCTCATTATCTCTAGCTTGCTTGCTAGCATATATATACTGCCCCTGGAAATTTCCACCACATGCATCTGAAGAAGTGGATATTCACCCACAAAAGCTCATGCTCCAAAACGTCTGTTAGTCTATAAGGTGCCACAGGATTCTTTGCTGCTTTTACAGATCCAGACTAACACGGCTACCCCTCTGATACTTCACTTTGAATGGTTCCTTAAATACGTCTTAACTACTTACACTAACAATCTGTTCCACCATGTGTTTAGCTGTGACACTGAGTACATTTCCCAGACCTAAAGAAGAGCTCTGTGTAAGCTTTTCTCTCTCACCAACAGAAGCTGGTCCAATAAAACAGGGGTTCTCAATCTTTTTCTTTCTGAGGCCCTCCTAACATGCTATAAAAGCTCCATTGCCCATCAGTGCCACAACTGTCTTTCTGCATACAAAAGCCAGGGTCTGTGGCTCCCCACAGCTACCTGTGCAACTCTGGCTGCCAACATGGCTTGGGGGTGGGGCCAAAGAGCCACAGCCGGGCCAGGGTAAGAGCCATTCAGGCAGCTGTGGGGAGCCACGGACCCTCCATCTGCCCAGGATTGCTCCTGGGCCCCTCACCCTGGGCAGGTGGAGGGTCCGCAGCTCCCCAGGCCACTCTTACCAATGTGGGCTCCAGTTTCTGGCCTGGCCAGGGGGTCAGGCCTCAGGGGTAAGAGGAGGAGCAGAGGGCCTAGGCCAGTGGCGAAAAGTGGATGGGCCAGGCCCGTCCGCTTTCAAAAGTGGGAGGGGCAGGGCCCCTTGGCCCCCCCATCCCAGTGCCCCTGAGTATATTGCCACCCAGATGGGCCACCCAAACACTCAAAGAGAAAATACTTCAATATGCAAGTAACTACTCCCCCCCTGCCCTGCACGGAGCTGGCCCAAGCCACTCACCTGAGGGAACCTGAGGGGATGCTGAGGTCGCTGGAACCCTGCCTCCCCCTCTACAAGGGGCTGGCATCGCTGCTCACACCCCACCGATTCCTCTGCACCGCCCACCACTTTTTTGACAAAAATTGGCATTTAATCAGTTGGCAAGAGCAAACAGGACAAATACCCACTTTTGCCAAAAAAGTTGGGGCCACTAAGACAGGGCTTAAAAAAGAGACTGTCCTGTCCAAAGCAGGACATATGGTCATCCTAGCAAGAAAAAGTATTATCTCACCCACTTTGTGTCTCTAATATCCTGGGATAAACAACAATGACAAGAAGAGACATTCCTGCTCAAGAAGCTGATGGCACTAAGAACTCAGTCAGTATTAATAATATCCTTTTGTAAACTAGATAAAGCAGAAAGATATTTTTATTACCTGTTTTAAACCTGAGGACAAGCTGCCAAATGCATAATATCCAAAGCACTGCAGTCACTATCCCAAAAATAATCACAATCAACGCTCTCCTGTCCCAACGGAACGAAGGCATCTTGTGTATGCACTAAGCATGCCCCACCATAAAATAATACTATCAATTCACTTCCTTGTGATGGATAAACTATTAACTATTTTTCTCGCTTTCAAGTTTAAAAATTTAACCCTCTCAGTCCCATTTTAAGGAAGTTTTGACATGCAAAGCCAGAGATAAGGTGGGTGAGGTAATATCATTTATTGGAACAACTTCTGTTGGTGAGAGAGACAAGTTTTTGAGCATACAGAGCTCTTTGAAAAGCTCGAAAACTTGTCTCTCTTCCCAACAGAAGTGGGTCCAATAAAGATTTTACCTCACCCACCTTGTCTTTCTAATATCCTGGGACCTACGCGGCTACAACAGCACTGCAGAAATCTAGTGTCTTTATTTAAACCATTATTTTGAGTGTCCTACAAAGTAATGATTTAAGTTTCAAGGCTCGTCTTCTGAAAATGTGCACATTTCATTTGAGGATGAGGACTGAGAGGTCAGATATTGCTTTGTGAAAAGTGTTCACCCAGGGGTGATATGGTGTTTTTGTCTTTTATCATTTTTCTATGTGAGTTCATTTATGGCTTATTACAACAATCTGTAAACCACTAAGCCTCACCTTTTTTTTGTCCTATGACCGCAGGGATGTTAACGGGCCACTTTACCTTGAATAGTCCCATAGAATATCTGTTAACTACTTATGCTAAACAATCTGTTCCACCTTAACAAGGAGGAATCCAGTGGCACCTTAAAGAGTAACAGATTTATTTGGGCACAAGTTTTCATGGGTAAAAAACCCACTTCTTCAATCCTTTGTTTTTGTGGATACAGGCTAACACGCTACCTCTCTGATACTTGTTCTACCTTGTAGTTAGCTGTGACAACCTGAGTACCTTTTCCAAAAGGAGCTCCGTGTAAGCTAGAAAGCTTGTCTCTCTCACCAACAGAAGCTGGTTACCTCAGCCACCTTGTCTCTAATATCCTGGGACCGACATGGCTACAACACCCCTGCAGCCAAAATCAGGTCATGTAAGCAAATCTTTTGAGCGTTCTCCATCTGATGCAGCGTCTCACTTTTCTGCTGTTTTCCTGGCATTAAGTCATATGGACTCTCTACATTACAGGGAGGGGGAAGGAAGGGGAGGCTGGATAAACAGAAAAGGACAAGGAAAGAGGGGTGCCATTTAGGGAGGGTGGAGGGTGCACCTTCAGTTTCATACCACATTCAAATGAAGTTTGGAGCAGGAGGGAAGATACTGCTCCTCTGCTGCCCTGCTCCACAGCCCTCTGCAGCCACACTGCTTCTGCCCCTCCCCCCACCATGGAGCCTGCTGGCCACGCTGCTTGTGGACCTGGAGTCTGCCTCTGGATCTGCTGATGTCGGGGTGTACCTGGTTTCTTCTGAAGTGGGGGGGTGGGGAGGACACAAGGAGCCTGTCTGGGCTGTTGCCTCTGGGTAAGGAGTGGGAGCTGCAGTTGCTGCTGTACTGAGCAAGCTTTCAGACTCCTGTTTGCTTGGCTTAAAAAGACAGCATGCTGACACACTCAGGTGCACACACATTCTCCCACACACGCAGTCTCCCACACACATGGCCTTCAACAAATACACACATACTCTCTCTCTCTCACACACACACACACACACACTAAGGGCTTGTCTACACTGGCAATTTACAGCGCTGCAATTTTCTCGCTCAGGAGTTTAAAAAAACAGGACCCTGAGCTCAGCAAGTTTCAGCGCTGTAAAGCACCAGTGTAGACAGTGCACCAGTGCTGGGAGCCACACTCCCAGGGCAGGTAGTTACACCCCTCGTGGCGGTGCTTATTTTAGAGTGCTGTGCACTGCAACCACACAAGGCACGTTAAAGCATTGCCAGTGTAGACTAGCCTTTATATTCTTCCTCTTCTTGTTGTTCTTACTTCTTGGTACTTCCTGTCGAAATGGACAGTGTACATATATTCTCTGTAATTTTATTCTTTCAAAGTTCGTAAAGGATTACAGTACTGTTATTTTAATTTTTTAACTGGTCTGTGCGTTTCAGAATTTTATTTCTCTCTTATGCTTAAATTTAATTATTTGAGTAGTGAGTTCTAAAATGTCTAACCTGCCCTGGCCAGCCATTATCATTATTGCTTTTATTACCATATTATGCTTTATCATTCATTATTTAAAGTGGTAAATACAATCAAATAAGAGTATCCTTCTAGAATATAAATTTAGTTTGTTCTCACCTTAGCAGTGACAATTTAAAAAACAAAATTAGCTGAACACATAATTTTAGGCACTGTGCAGATAAAGGTTGCTTATTTTTAATTGTATCTGTAAAATAACTTAAAATGCATACAAAAATAAATGCGGTTCCAAGTCTGATACTGTAATTGGGTGAATTTACCTCTCACGAGCGCCCCCTAGTCAAGTGAATGCGTGCCTGCAGTTTTCTCAATTTCCTCAGCTCATGGTGCCCCCTGTTGGCCGCTGCCCTCATCAGGTGGGTTTTCGGTGACTCAGCCCTTCAGCCTAGTCACATGCAGTCTGTGTGCAAAACAAACAAACCCGTTCTGGGCTATAAATCCAAAATGTCCTCAGTGTCCTGCAGCCCTTCCTGGGATCAGTCTTCTAACAGTCCAGCAGGGCCCTTTGCAGTACCCTCAGTTGGCGTGTCCTTCTCTGCAACCCTCCCTTGAGAGCTGGTCCACACTACGGGGGGAAATCGATCTTAGATACGCAACTTCAGCTACGTGAATAACGTAGCTGAAGTCAAATATCTAAGATCGGATTACTCACCCGTCCTCACCGCGCGGGATCGATGTTCGCGGCTTCCCCTGTCGATTGTGCAACTCCGTTGGGGTTGATGGAGTTCCGAAATCGATATAAGCGCGCTCGGGGATCGATATGTCGCGTCTAGATGAGACGCGATATATCGATCCCCGAGCAATCGATTTTAACCCGCCGATACGGTGGGTAGTCTGGACGTAGCCTGACTCAGTCCTTAACCAGTCCAATGGGGCCCATCATGCACTCTCACTTGGTCCGGCTAGGTTACATCACATCATTGACAAGTATCACAACTAAAATTTAGGTAAGTATGGTAGGTGCTTTGAAGAGTCCTGGCTCCTCTCCCCTGGATGAAGGTAGGGAGTGCTCTCTCCTCCTGCTGCCCCTTTTACATCTCTTCTGTCATATAACAAAAGGAGGAGAAGAAAGAAAGGAAAATGGCCTGGGTAGAAAAAATGGTTAGAGTCTGGAAATGGAGGCAAGAAGTGGACTGGGAGAGAGTGGCAAGTGGATATTAAGTGGAAGGGGATGAGGGAAGAAAAGAGATTTCCTGTCTCTCCTCTTCTCAATTCTCTGGGTATGTCCACACTGCGAAGTTGTCAACAAAATTTTGTCTTTCACAGGTACTTAAAAAAGCTCCCCTGCAAAAAGACAAAAGTTTTGCTGACGCAAGTGACAGTGTGAATGCGGCTTTGTCAGCAAGAGTGCTCTCCTGCCAACAAAGCTAACGCCACTCACGGGGTTGAAAGTATTTTGTTGGCAAAAGTGCCGACAAAGAGCATTTACACACGCTGACTTTTAGCGACAAGACTGTGTCGACACAGCCTTGTTGCTAAAAGCTGAATGGCATAGACAAGCCCTCATCCTTCCCCACTCAATCAATCAATGTCACTGCCAAAACACCGCCAATTAATTTTGCCACCCCCAAATAGGAATTCATTCACTCCATACACATCAAATAATGTTGCCGCCAAGTAATTGCTGTTTTCCATCCACACACACTGATTTCATCTTGCCCTTCTCCCACCCCCCACAAACCCTGTCATCAGAGACGCTCTCACAGACACCCTGTGCCCCAAACATACACCTCTCCCCAGCTGCTGATGCAGCTCCATCAGCACTAGGCTCCTTCTTCTTCCTTGGCTGCTCTCTCAGTTCCCGGCGTGAGGTTGAGTGAGGTTGGGTGGGTGCAGCAGGAAATCTTTCACCTCTCCCCTACGCGTGGATGGTGGATGGCAGGAAGGAGTTTCTGCGTGCTGTCTCTCACATGCACACACATACACACACTCTCTCTCTCTCTCTTCCCCCAGGTCCCTGAGCTACCTGGGCTAGTTGGAGTGAAGGAGCTGCAGAGCCAGGTGATGAGCAGCTGTAGAAGGAACTCTGCCTGCTCCATGCACTGAGGGAGGAAGAAGCCCCTCAGTATGTGGAGCAGCTCTCATTGTCTTATCTCAGGAGGCCAGGAATTGGGGAAAGGCAGCTCATTCAAGGGGATTTTCCCAGGGACCGATGGGTTCCTCCTTCCCCAGGGCTATAAATGGTCTCAAAAAGTGGTTGGTCCATCATAATCTGGATGCAGCAGCTTCAGTAACAGTATTTAAATTTCAGCCCTCGCCACCTGGCTCCATTTTTAATTTTTATATTTTTTGGTCTTTTGTGGAACCCCTCCCCCTTCTGCCTCCAAGTACTTCCGACCTTCCTGTCAGAGGGTCTGAGAACCCACACGGTGTGGGGTAAACCCCTAGAATGGACAGCTCTACCAGATTAGAGCATTCAGTAAGAATTATGTAAAGGTTAAATGGTCCAACACCAAGTCTCTGGGCTAAGACAAACAAGTTTGTTCACATTGATGGGCGATACTGCTGCCTGCTTCTTATTTATAATGTCACCTGAAAGTGAGAACAGGGTTCTCATGGTACTTTTGTAGCCAACTTTGCAAGGTATTTACATGCCAGATTTGCTAAACATTCGTATGTCCCTTCATGCTTCAGCCACTGTTCCAGAGGACATGCTTCCATGCTGATGATGCTCATTAAAAAATAATGCATCAATTAAATTTGTGACTGTACTCCTTGGGGAGAGAATTGTATGTCTCCTGCTCTGTTTTACCCCATTCTGCATATATTTCATGTTACAGCTGTCTCAGATGATAACCCAGCACATGTTTGATTTAAGAACACTTCCACAGCAGATTTAACAAAATGCAAAACAAGATCAAACCAGCTAGAGACATAAAGAGTAACAAGCAAACATTCTACAAATACTTTAGAAGCAAGAGGAAGACCGAAGACAGGGTAGGCCTGTTACTCAATGGGGATGGAAGGGGAGAGAAATAATAACAGAAAATGTGGAAATTGCAGAGGTGCTTAATGACTTCTTTGTTTCGGTTTTCACCAAGAAGGTTGGTGGTGATTGGACATCTCACGTAGTGAATGCCAGTGAAAATGAGGTAAATCAGAAGAGGCTAAAATAGGGAAAGAACAAGTTAAAAATTACTTAGACAAGTTAGATGTCTTCAAGTCAGCAGAGCCTGATGAAATGCATCTTAGAATACTCAAGGAGCTGACTGAGGAGCTATCTGAGCCATTAGTGATTATTTATGAAAAGTCATGGAAGACGGGAGAGATTCCAGAAGACTGGAAAAGGGCAAATATAATGCCCATCTATAAAAAGGGAAATAAGGACAACCCGGGGAATTACAGACCAGTCAGCTTAACTTCTGTACCCGGAAAGATAATGAAGCAAATAATTAAGCAATCAATTTGCAAACATCTAGATGATATTAAGGTGATAAGTAACTGTCTGCATGGATTTGTCAAAAACAAATTGTGTCAACTCAACCTGATAGCTTTCTTTGACAGGGTAACAAGCCTTGTGGATAGGGTGGAAACAGTAGACGTGGTATATCTTGACTTTAGTAAAGCTTTTGATACTGTCTCGCATGACCTTCTCATAAACGAACTAGAGAAATGCAACCTAGATGGAGCTACTATAAGGTGGGTGCAAAACTGGTTGGAAAACCGTTCCCTGAGAGTAGTTATCAGTAGTTCACAGTCATGCTGGAAGGACACAATGAGTGGGGTCCTGCAGGGATCAGTTCTGGGTCCAGTTCTGTTCCATATTTTAATCAATGATTTAGATAATGGCATAGAGTACATTTGTAAAGTCTGTGGACAATACCAAGCTGGGCGGGGTTGCAAGTGCTTTGGAGGATAGGATTAAAATTCAAAATGATCTGGACAAACTGGAGAAATGGTCTGAAGTAAACAGGATGAAATTCAATAAGGACAAATGCAAAGTACTCCACTTAGGAAGGAACAATCAGTTGCACACGTACAAAATGGGAAATGACTGCCTAGGAAGTAGTACTGCAGAAAGGATTCTGGAGGTCATAGTGGACCACAAGCTAACTATGAGTCAAAAGTGTAACGCTGTTGCAAAAAAAAGCAAACATCATTCTGGGATGTATTAGCAGGAGTGTTGTAAGCAAAACACGAGAAGTAATTTTTCCGCTCTACTCCATACTGATTAGGCTCAACTGGAGTATTGTGTCCAGTTCTGGGTGCCAAACTGGAGAGAATTCAAAGAAGGACAACAAAAATGATTAAAGGTCTAGAAAATATGACTATGAGGGAACATTGAAAAAACTGGATTTGTTTAGTCTAGAAAAGAGAAGAGTGAGGGGGGACATGATAATAGTTTTCAAGTACATAAAAGATTGTTACAAGGAGGAAGGAGAAAACCTATTTTTCTTAACCTCTGAGGATAGGACAAGAAGCAATGGGCTTAAATTGCAGCAAGGGATGTTTAGGTTGGACATTAGAAAAAACTTCCTGTCAGAGTGGTTAAGCACTGGAATAAATTGCCAAGGGAGGCTGTGGAGTCTCCGTCATTGAAGATTTTTAAGAGCAGGTTAGACAAACACCTGTCAGGGATGGTAGAGGTAATATTTAGTCCTGCCACAAGTGCAGGGGACTGGACTAGATAAGCTCTCGAGATCCTTCCAGTTCTATGATTCTAAGTATTTGACATTGATAACAGGAGAAATGCCCAAGTATATATACTTGGAAGCACAGTAGCAAAGGAATCCTCAGTTCCAACACGTGATGAAAGACCTTCAGCTGTGTGGCCTTGCTGGCTGACTGCATGGTACAAGCAGGAAAGGAGAGCACATGGCCTGCCCTTCCCCTCTAACATGGTATTCAGCTCTTGTGGATTTGTGCTTTGTACAGACCCGGTGGCATGGCCTCCAAAATGGCTTCTTTCATCCTTGTGAACGGCAAGGAAAGTGAACTGGACATCAAGGCAGAACTGGCATTCAGGAAGTTGCCACTCAGTCAACTCTGTCCTCTGAGGGCATCAGACTTGTAAAAACATACACCCCTACCCAGTCAAGCCTTTCCACTGAAGAGATGACAAACTTCAGCAATGCATAAATCAGTTTTATTTAAATAAAATTACAGGCACGTCTTGTTTGTTATTAACTATTGTGTTTTTTTAAAGGCACGAATATTTAACAATAACTTAAGGTTTCATTAAAGCACTACCTTTTTTAAATGGTATGTATGTTTGTAAACCTGGCACAGTTCCATCCCTTCTCTGAATTCAAAGAGAAACTATTGATAAAGGAGTGCCAAAGGTCATATTTCTTTAGTATTAACAGAGAGTAGTGTTCAAAACATAACCAATCAGGAACAGCCTTTGAAGACATCCAATGAATCTTTCTGCTTAAAAACAAATAAAAGATTCCTCCTAAAAATATACTGCTTGATTTCTTTCATTATGTTATTACAACAATATTACACAGTTTGAGAAAATGACTGCATCTTTTTATATTACAGATTCTGTAAATATAATACAATTTTCCCTTTGCTTTTACTTGTATTTGATTTTAAAACCAAACATTTGTACAGAAATTCAAGAAGTCTTAAAATTTGAGGCTTTAGCATCTGTTTTTTTCAATTCATGTTTCTCCAAATTTGAGACATTTAAATCATGGCATCAAATAATTGTGCATGTATTGAAGTTAGTCTCTTATTTTTCTTATCATTTGAAGTAGGTACTATACTGTAGTATTTGTGGGATAACAAGACAGAAGCATCACTGAAATAATAGTTATCACTCTCACCTTACATCAGTGGATGTTGAGGTCTCTCACCACTTAGTAGGATCAAGTTCTATGTGTTAAAAACTACTCACAATGAACCATGAGCAGCCAGTAAATTACTAGCTTTAGAGTAGAGATGGGCCTGAGCTGAACGATTCAGATCTGGATTTTGAACATTTTAAGTTTTGGGATGCGGGTGTATTCAGCTCTTGGGTTTTGGTTTGGTCCATTACAGAGTTCAGGTCAGCCTTGTTATTAAGATTCAGATTCTAACATATGCCAATGCTTGTATTTGTTGAGAGGTAGGGTATAGATTCAGTTCCATCTTTACAGTAGAGAAAGAAGCTTGTCTACAAGACAGATTTGGTAAAGACAACATGAAATAGGGGATGAAAAACTTGGAGGGAAAATTATTGAACATCCGGAACACTTTAAAACCCTTTTTTATTTTGCCTCTTTGTAACGCCATCTTTAGTAAAAGAAGATATTTTGTGCATAAAAGAAATAATAGGATTAGTCACAAAAAGTGTTGGCTTCTAACTTCTAAATTGGAATTCTGGAAGTGTCATTTCTAGAGATTTGTATCTGCCCAAAACAGACAAAATGTATCCAGCAAACTTGGTCATCCAATTCTCAGACAACTGTTTGGGTCACTCGCTAAATCTAGCACAGGGAGCTGTACATGTTCCTTCTTAACAGATTGTGAATCATATCTGATTTTTCCCTCACAACAACCTATGGCACTATCACCACTGATGGAATTATGCCAGGGTTTAATTACATGAACTCTGGTAATTCCAAGAGTTTAGTGTCAGAATTTTAGGACTGAGACAGGGAAAGGAGGAGCAGTGAGGCACCCACTTTTAGGGTATGTCTACACTGCCTCCCCCCGCCCCCAAGTGTATTCTTCATTTGGTTAGCTAATCCACTTTGGATAACTCCAGGTAGAATAGCAATTAAGACACCGCAACAATGCTTTTAACTCTGTTTAGCACCTTGAGTTCAACCCCAGGCTGCGCTATGGGCATCTTTTTTGATATGGTTATCGTCTCCAGTTCAGTGGCAACCACACTGAGCCAAATCTTCTGTTGGTGTAAACAGACAAAACTCCTTTGAACTCAATGGAGCTGCCTTCATTGATGCCTGCAGAAAAAAATTATTTTCATGAGGCTCCACTAGTGTAATTAATGGGAGAATGTGGCCCTTCAAGTGCCACAAAAATCCTAGATTTGCAGAGTGGGGTAGATATCACTTCCTTCTGAGTTTCAGCTGCACTGAGAAGGTAATGTCATGGACTGTAGTACGACTAAGTCCTGCTGATATGGAAATGCCCATATATAAAATAGGAACAATGATACCTCATTCACAGGAGTTTTGTGAAGCAAACTTCATTAAGGTTTGCAAAGAGTTGCAAAAGCCTCCAATGAAAGGCACTACAGAAGAACAAATGATTATTTAGTAATGGATACCAACTGTGAAGTTTGGATCTGGATTTAAACTTTCCCATTTCACAGTGATGGATAGTGTAAGAACGTAGATGGAAAGTTTGCGAGTGTTCTGTTCTGAGGTTTTGATTCAGGTTAATATTTATTATTAATCAATAATTATTCTCAGATCTAGTGACAAGTAGCGAGACACTTGGTGGGGACCAGAAGTAATTCAAAGTGGCCATCTAAAATCCCTGTCTCAGTCCTAAATATTGAAAAAAATACTCCAAGCAAACTGCGTCCTTTAACATTTCCAGTGCTCAGAGAGTTACTGCTCTCTTCTCCTGTTTACACGGTCCCTTCAGGTCAGGGCTTGAGGCACATTAATAGTTTTACAGTACTAAGTGTTGTTATTGGCAGGGCAATGAGAAAGTTTGCATTGCTGCTGCCTGTGCTATACCTGAGCAAAGTGCTTTATAGTCAATTTAACATGTGCACCATTTTAAAATTTTGTTCAGAGTTAAAGATTTTAAAGTGTAGCTTAGATCAGAAAAACTCTGAAAAGCCAGAAATTCTAAAGTGACCAGCTCCAACCTTTAACGAACTGCCAACCAAAGGGAAGATTCTCTGAAAAATGTAGCCTATAATGTATTTGTGTGCATTTAAAGGTAAAGTAGCTATAGGTAAAGGGTCTGAGCTTTTCTCCTTATCCTTGGGTTTCCTTACAGCTACGAAATACTTTAAATAATAGTTTTATATTTTTAGAGTGATAGTCTTACTGCAATTAGCTTTATTTAAGCTATACTTTTTTTCTGCTTTATATCGAAAGGACAAGGATAAATTCAGATGAAGCACACAAATTTATATCCAGATCCTGCTGCCTTTACTCACCTCCATCAGTGAGTGTGACTGCTTACATAAGGACTGCAGAACCGGGATCTTCCCTTGGAATGTATGATGAAAGCATGAGAGCACTAAGAGAAAAAAAAGTATGTCTCTAGTTGCAGTCCCAGTGGGCTGGAATTTTTACATTACGTTACTGTGCAACATCCTGTTTTTAAATGCAATGAGTATAATATATAAATATTAATATTTTAAAAGGATGTATTCTGAAAGCAAGAGGCTCCTTTTACAGAGTAACTACCCTACAGTTGATGGCTGCTGTGTTCTATTGCCTTCAGAATTCCTACTGTACTCACTTCTCTGGCAGTGGAATCTACAATAACAGGGATTGTTTACTCCTGGGGGAATTTTGCATCACTGAGCGTGCACAGAATTCATGTCCCCTGCATATTTCTTTTCTTTTCCACAGAAGAATGACTTCTGGCAGGGAAGCAAAGGGAAGCCACAAAACCTGTTATGTGCCCCTCCCCAGCAGTGCAGGCAGGTCAGTTTGGGCGCTCAGAGCAGCCAGTAGAGATGTAAATCACTGCCAGGAGGGGATGCGTGTGAGAGAGAGAGAGAGAGACACCCTGTCCCTCTCACTCGCTATTGCAGCACATTCAGCATGGAGGGGCAGGGCTTTGGGGTGTTTCTGAGGAGGCAGGCATGGGGCAGGCAGACCAGAATGTAGCAGTCTACCTGCTTAGTGTTCCCATTGTCTTTGTGAATTTCCCAGGAGTACAAACCAGGTGTAAAAGTTTTAAGGCTTCTTTACATAGCCAGAGTGCCCAAAGTAAAAGACAGTATGGCCTTATAAATGCTGATGGTGCTTTAGTGATTAGAACTGGTCTAAATGTTTGTACTGAAAAAATTTCCTATCACAATGTGCTCTATGAACGGTTGGCTACTGTCCTTTTAGAGATGGTCAGTAGCCAACATAAATTGTGAGTTTGATTCCCCTGCCCTCACTTGCCTATGTTGTAACACTAAGCATATGGCTGCGTATATTTGTTGATTTGAAATAAGGGGTCAAACCTAGCTACATTACCATTAGGCAAGGGGATTTGCTCCCCACTCCCATTCTCTATCCATTATATTGTAGTTTAAATAAATTACCAAAATAATTGGAACCAGAGTGATTATATTGCATTATTTTGACAAATAAAATATGCAGAATTTTAAAATATTGTGAACAGAATTTTTAATTTTTTGGTGCAGAATTCTCCCAGGAGTAATTGTTGCTGAATGGCAGATGTCCCGTCATGCCCTATTACTACTATAGGCTTTTTAAAGAATGAGTTGTGTTACAGATGTACTTCAAGTATTGAACCCCATGGGGGCAGTATGCTTCCATGAAATAAGGCTCACTAAAGTTCTTTGCCATGTATTATTCATTTCCTAATCCTACCATTCATATTGGAATGTATCCTTACTGCAGCAGGAGTTGAAACCTGGCACCTCACAGAATCATTTGTACACTACAAATTACTATACATTCAGAAATGCACAAAGAAGCCTGCAGAGCTGATTTTAAAATGATCACTGTGTGCGTGTGTCCATACAGCCCTCTATTCTACAATGATCAATATCCTCCAAGAGAGTGCAGAGAGAACAGAGCAGGTCCCTCAGCTGCAGACTGCATCCAAGTACATATGCTGCCATTGCTGAGCACAGCATGTGGATTTGTGCACTGCATCCAGTTTTGTGACTGCTCCAGTGCCTTCCTGAAATCCCACTAGATTACAGTATGGGAAAGGAGCTGAATTTAGGATACAGAATTAACTTGGACGCTTGATGTTGCCCTGTTTGACACACAGCAGGCTCTCTATAGAAAGTTGCTATATTTGCTGTAAACGGATGTGGAACTAAGGGTGCTAGGGCTGCAGCAGCACCCCCTGGCTTGAAGTAGTAGTAACAACCACATACATGGTTTCCATCATATACAGAGTTTACAGTTTTGTTCAAAGCCTTTCAGCACCCCTACTATAAAAATTGTTCCAATGCCCTTGGCTGTAAAGTAGGGTAAATGTTCTGCTTGTCAATGCACAGGGTGATAGGAATGTCAAATCATTGCAATGAGTAACTTCCCCTCACGATGAGCAATCCCAGTGGTCATTTCTACACTCACTTGATCTCCTTGCAGAAGTTTGGTAGAGCACATGTGGTAATGAACAAAGGATAGACCGTGCAGATAAATGCTACATGGGTTTGCAATTTGCAGTTTTTTGCAATTTCATTTGAAACTACAAGCAAAAATATTCTTGACAATGCAGATGTAGGTCTCCATCAATAATGTGCTTATTCCATTGTTTTAAAGTTCTGTACAGTTATTTTATGTACATGCCTGGCAATTCAGCAAATTCAGCTTTTTTGACATATTTATATATGGAAATGTACCAGTTTCTCCAACAGAAGGAGGAGAACATGTTGCTCAGCTATTAACGGGCTGAATTGATTTTTACTTGACAATGTCACCCCATCCAATCTAAGTTCATCTAATAGGAAAATATTTTTCCACTAAAGCATGTGATGAACAATGTACTAATGGAAACACCACATTAATATAAGGCCTACACTCTGCAAATAAGAATCTAATTATGTAGCAGTATACAGTACTTTATGGATGACACTTGCATAGCGAGTTATATGAAGAACAAACAAGATGGTAAACTAGTCTAGAAATGAGGTAAGAATTATCTTAATGGTAAAGAAGGCAAAGTGGTAAAACAGAATTTATACAAAACTAGATTTCGTCTTCTGATTCGTGATCTCGTTCGGATGTCTTCAGTAATCCCATCTCCACAGACTGGGCCTGTTTAATCTTTGAACGAACTACCCTGGAGACAGCGGGGAGAAAGAAAAGAAGAGATTTGCCATGTAATTTTACATTCTAAACTAAACTACGAGTCATATGCTGATCTGGTTATTGTTACAGGGGACACAAAGTTAATCATTTTTATTATCAAGGAGCCAGAGCTGTTCGCTTAGCGAACAGGAGCTGCTAACAGGGAGTTTCACAGGGAGTTCTCCAGGTGAAGGAGGAGCAAATACAGAATCTGTGGGGTAAGTGACTGTCTGCAGTGTGTGTGTTTGTGTTTGGGGGTTACTTGCTGTGTGCTGAGCTTGTGTTTGTCAGTCTGTTTGGTTGTTGTGGTGGTTTGTTTGTTTGAAGGACCGTGTGCTGTAGCTGGCAGTTGGAGGCTGAGCTACCAAGGAAGGTTTGAAAGCTAGAAGCCTCTGGTAATTGGCTAAGCCTTAACCAGTGGGCGGGGCATTCACTCAGGCCAGGGCTTTATAAAGCTGCGCACAAGCGACCAGGGAGCTTAGCGACCAGGAGCTGCTAACAGGGAGTTTCGCAAGGGAGTTAGGAAGGGAGTGGGGGTCCCTTGTTGGTCTCATCTGTGACCCATTGGTCCCCCTGAACCTATAAACCAAGCCACATCCAAAACCTTTCTATTTAAAGCAGAGCAGAGCAGACAGGGAGCTGCAGACAGGAATTTGAGAGAGTTTGACAGAGGGAGGCTTACGATGGTTAGGAGGACCCGCAACACCTGTGGCAGCACTGCTTCTGTCTCCTCCACCTGCGCCTGTAGCCAGACAGAGCACTGAAGCATGGATGCTTTTACCCAGATTCTGGTGTGGGTTTGCAAAGACTGTAACTTGCAATTTCCACTTACTGATATCCAGGCTGGGGGTGGCATCCAATGTGAAAGGTGCCTAGTGGTGGAATCTCTCAGGCAGCAGGTGGGAGAGCTACAGGAGGAGGTGGCTAGGCTGAGGAACATCCGTATCCATGAGCAATTCCTGGACAGTATCCATGTGGAGACAGCTGACGTAGCTGTCCCAGTTCACAGGACTACTGACACACCAGTGGAGGAGGAGATGGCTCAGGGTGGACACTGGCAGCTGGTTACTTCTGGCAGCAGGCAGTGCTCCACCCCTGCTGTGAACCCTCCTGCTGTGGTAATAGATAACCGTTATGCTCTTCTTGATACAGGAGAGAAGGAATCACCCTCAACAGTTAAGGGGGGGAAGCCTTGTACCCCTAAGGCTGGGAGGTCTGCTGCCACCACTGATAATAAGAAACGTAGGGTAGTGGTGGTTGGAGACTCTCTGCTGAGGGGGACGGAGACACCCATCTGTCGCCCTGACCGTTCATCCCGGGAGGTATGCTGCCTGCCAGGGGCCCGTATCCGAGATGTTACAGAGGCATTGTCGAGGATTATCTGGCCTTCTGACTACTACCCCATGCTACTCATCCATGTGGGCACAAATGATACTGTGAGGTGTGACACTGAGCAGATCAAGAGTGACTACAGGGCTCTGGGAGTACGGGTTAAGGAGTTTGGAGCGCAGGTGGCATTCTCTTCGATTCTTCCTGTCGAAGGTAGGGGCCCGGGCAGAGACAGATGCATCGTGGAGGTGATTGCCTGGCTGCGAGGATGGTGTCGCCAGGAGGGCTTTGGCTTCCTCGACCATGGGATGCTATTCGAGGAAGGACTGCTAGGCAGAGATGGCGTTCACCTTTCGAGGAGGGGAAAGGCCTTATTTGCACACAGACTGGCTAACCTAGTAAGGAGGGCTTTAAACTAGGTTCGACGGGGACAGGTGAGCAAACCCCACAGGTAAGTGGGGAACAAGACCTGGGAGATGGGTCGGAAACAGGAGGGAGCGTGGGCTAAAAAGGCAGAGAGAAAGGAGGGTCAGGACAAAGCTGGGAGGCCGGATCAAACCAGTATCTTAGATGCCTATATACAAATGCAAGAAGTATGGGTAATAAGCAGGAAGAACTGGAAGTGCTAATAAATAAATACAACTATGACATTGTTGGTATTACTGAAACTTGGTGGGATAATACACACGACTGGAATGTTGGTGTGGATGGGTATAGTTTGTTCAGGAAGGATAGACAGGGGAAAAAGGGAGGAGGTGTTGCCTTATATATTAAAAATGTACATACTTGGACTGAGGTGGAGATGGACATAGGAGATGGAAGTGTTGAGAGTCTCTGGGTTAGGCTAAAAGGGGTAAAAAACACAGGTGATGTCGTGCTGGGAGTCTACTACAGGCCACCTAATCAGGTGGAAGAGGTGGATGAGGCTTTTTTCAAACAACTAACAAAATCATCCAAAGCCCAAGATTTGGTGGTGATGGGGGACTTCAACTATCCAGACATATGTTGGGAAAATAACACCGCGGGGCACAGACTATCCAATAAGTTCCTGGACTGCATTGCAGACAACTTTTTATTTCAGAAAGTTGAAAAAGCTACTAGGGAGGAAGCTGTTCTAGACTTGATTTTAACAAATAGAGAGGAACTCATTGAGAATTTGAAAGTAGAAGGAAGCTTGGGTGAAAGTGATCATGAAATCATAGAGTTTGCAATTCTAAGGAAGGGTAGAAGGGAGTACAGCAAAATAGAGACAATGGATTTCAGGAAGGTGGATTTTGGTAAGCTCAGGGAGCTGATAGGTAAGGTCCCATGGGAATCAAGACTGAGGGGAAAAACAACTGAGGAGAGTTGGCAGTTTTTCAAAGGGACGCTATTAAGGGCCCAAAAGCAAGCTATTCCGATGGTTAGGAAAGATAGAAAATGTGGCAAAAGACCACCATGGCTTAACAACGAGATCTTGCATGACCTACAAAATAAAAAGGCGTCATATAAAAAATGGAAACTAGGTCAGATTACAAAGGACAAATATAGGCAAATAACACAGGAATGCAGAGGCAAGATTAGAAAGGCAAAGGCACAAAATGAGCTCAAACTAGCTATGGGAATAAAGGGAAACAAGAAGACTTTTTATCAATACATTAGAAGCAAGAGGAAGACCAAGGACAGGGTAGGCCCACTGCTCTGTGAGGAGGGGGAAACAGTAACAGGAGACTTGGAAATGGCAGAGATGCTTAATGACTTCTTTGTTTCGGTCTTCACTGAGAAGTCTGAAGGAATGTCTAATATAGTGAATGCTTACGGGAAGAGGGTAGGTTTAGAAGATAAAATAAAAAAAGACCAAGTAAAAAATCACTTAGAAAAGTTAGATGCCTGCAAGTCACCAGGGCCTGATGAAATGCATCCTAGAATACTCAAGGAGTTAATAGAGGAGGTATCTGAGCCTCTAGCTATTATCTTTGGGAAATCATGGGAGACGAGGGAGATTCCAGAAGACTGGAAAAGGGCAAATATAGTGCCCATCTATAAAAAGGGAAATAAAAACAACCCAGGAAACTACAGACCAGTTAGTTTAACTTCTGTGCCAGGGAAGATAATGGAGCAAGTAATTAAAGAAATCATCTGCAAACACTTGGAAGGTGGTAAGGTGATAGGGAATAGCCAGCATGGATTTGTAAAGAACAAATCGTGTCAAACTAATCTGATAGCATTCTTTGATAGGATAATGAGCCTTGTGGATAAGGGAGAAGCGGTGGATGTGATATACCTAGACTTTAGTAAGGCATTTGATACGGTCTCACATGATATTCTTATAGATAAACTAGGAAAGTACAATTTAGATGGGGCTACTATAAGGTGGGTGCATAACTGGCTGGATAACCGTACTCAGAGTAGTTATTAATGGCTCCCAATCCTGCTGGAAAGGTATAACAAGTGGGGTTCCGCAGGGGTCTATTTTGGGACCGGCTCTGTTCAATATCTTCATCAACGATTTAGATGTTGGCATAGAAAGTACGCTTATTAAGTTTGCGGACGATACCAAACTGGGAGGATTGCAACTGCTTTGGAGGACAGGGTCAAAATTCAAAATGATCTGGACAAATTGGAGAAATGGTCTGAGGTAAACAGAATGAAGTTCAATAAAGATAAATGCAAAGTGCTCCACTTAGGAAGGAACAATCAGTTTCACACATACAGAATGGAAAGAGACTGTCTAGGAAGGAGTATGGCAGAAAGAGATCTAGGGGTCATAGTGGACCACAAGCTTAATATGAGTCAACAGTGTGATACTGTTGCAAAAAAAGCAAACGTGATTCTGGGATGCATTAACAGGTGTGTTGTAAACAAGACACGAGAAGTCATTCTTCCGCTTTACTCTGCGCTGGTTAGGCTTCTACTGGAGTATTGTGTCCAGTTCTCAGCACCGCATTTCAAGAAAGATGTGGAGAAATTGGAGAGGGTCCAGAGAAGAGCAACAAGAATGATTAAAGGTCTTGAGAACATGACCTATGAAAGAAGGCTGAAGGAACTGGGTTTGTTTAGTTTGGAAAAGAGAAGACTGAGAGGGGACATGATAGCAGTTTTCAGGTATCTAAAAGGGTGTCATCAGGAGGAGGGAGAAAACTTGTTCACCTTAGCCTCCAATGATAGAACAAGAAGCAATGGGCTTAAACTGCAGCAAGGGAGATTTAGGTTGGACATTAGAAAAAAGTTCCTAACTGTCAGGGTAGTTAAACACTGGAATAGATTGCCTAGGGAAGTTGTGGAATCTCCATCTCTGGAGATATTTAAGAGTAGGTTAGATAAATGTCTTTTAGGGATGGTCTAGACAGTATTTGGTCCTGCCAGGAGGGCAGGGGACTGGACTCGATGACCTCTCGAGGTCCCTTCCAGTCCTAGAGTCTATGAGTCTATGAGAATGACTGATTTATGAGGAAAAGCTAGAAGAACTAAATATGGCCAAAGAATGACCAAGCAGGGATATAACTGCCTACAAGAATGGAAAAGGGTATAAACACCAAGGAAGATGATACAACAGGTAGATGGACTAGACATTGCTGTCACAGTGATCAAACCTGATTCCTCCAATATACCATTCCACAGAAAATCAGGACTTCAGTGGGGGTTTTGTCAGATTAAACACTGTGAGACCAGGCACATGGCTATAGTTAGGAATAATGGGATAAAACTGGCCAAAAGAAAATTTAGTCAGGGGAAAATATTAATGATAAAATCTGTTTGGTCTGTGCAATAGCCTCCGAATGAAGTGGTAATAGCCACCTGTCTTGAGCCATTTAAAACTGGCACAGACAAGCACTATCTGTCACCGTGCTGTAGGGACTGCACCATCTTGATTCTTAGTGATCTAGAACAGTGGTTCTCAACAATACCCCTGGGGGTTCGCAGAGGTCTTCCAGGGGGTACATCAACTCATCTAGATATTTGCCTAGTTTTACAACAGGCTACAGAAAAAACACAAGCAAAGTCAATACAAACTAAAATTTCATACAGACAGAATGAGAAAGTAAGCAGTTTTTCAGCAATAGTGTGCTGTGACACATTTGTATTTTTATGATTTTTTAAGCAAGTAGTTTTTAAGCGGAGGTGAAACTGGGGTGTCAAAGACAAATCAGACTCCTGAAAGGGGTACATTAGTCTTGAAAGCTTAAGAACCACTGTTCCAGAAGGTATTTTCCAGCTCTGATTTTGGTAATACAGCTCCAAACAATGTCAAAAGTAGCTCAATTTACATGAGATGCCAGTCAACAATGGTGCAATACCATTCTGTTCACAAAGTACTTATTTTCCCTTTCGCTGGAATGATCAGTGATGTAATGGCCATGAATAAGCAAAACCTATCTTTATTGTATCTTGGGGGTGTGGGGGACAACTTTATCCCATGAGCCTAAAGTCCTACACTCACGGCACAACTGACACATGGTTCTCCAAAGTTTTAGTTCCATAGTTAACTTACCAGCTAACAATAGTGTAATTCACTGCAAGTATGAGAAAAGCAAAGGCATAATGCCAGCAATAGCACATTGTCAAGAACATCATATTATTGTGATCCATTTGGTTCCATTCCAGTCTGCCATTTGGAGGATAAAGTACAAAACCAATCTGTAATTAAATTAAATGTATTTAATAACATTCATTTGACATTTGTTTTGAGCCATACCACGCATTACATGTCGGGCATAGGTCACACGGCAAACGTTTGCAGATTGTTTTTTTAAGTGTATTGAAAATTACATCTAAGAACATTATAACAAAACAATTTTACAGCAACATACTTAAATTAGATTCATTCTAAAACTGCACTGTAGTGCTGAAAGACGAATATATCCCATCAAAGATACAGGGCCAGTTCCAGAGAGCCCTGTATTATCCCCCATGAAGGGGAACTCTGCACCAGCCCAACTGATCCTGTGAGAGTCAGGTTTGTGTGGTACAAGAGGATTGAGTAGCGGCTCTCCTTCTGTGCTCTGAAAGTGGGAAACACTACCAGCCAGAAAACTGTCAAAGTCAAAAATTATGGGGGAGGGATGGTTCAGTGGTTTGAGCATTAGCCCCCTAAATACAGGGTTGTGAGTTCAGCCCTTGAGGGGCCATTTAGGGATCTGGGGCAAAATCAGTACTTGGTCCTGCTAGTGAAGGCAGGGGGCTGGACTCAAGGTCCCTTCAGTTCTAGGAGATAGGTATATCTCCTATTATTACGCACCTACCCACAAATACTAGCCCTTATTGCATTCCCCCTTCTCCAAAAGCCTGATTATTAATAAGATTCTGTTGCAGGATGGGGGCAATAATCAGGTTAGATTGCAAACAATAATGGTTGGATTTTAATTACTTATTCATTTCAAGAGAGGGGACTTTAACTTACATCTTTGCACAATTTCATTGTCACTTTTTATTAAATCAGTAAAGACTAATAAGAACTGTATGTATTCCACAGACAGCGAGTGAGCTTTCTTTCCAAAATATTACAAAAATTTAACACACTTATCCAAGCTAGTGCCCCTTACGATGGTGACTTTTTGAGACATGGACACCAGTCTGTTAGGAGCTAGAAGAGATCAAACTATTTTCACATAAGCCATCAAACAGCAATCAGATGCTAGCAACTGTTACTTTTGACCAGGGTTTCACTTGAACAGTACTGGTTCCTTAGGCTATCTAGTCCCCTCTAGCATCAGTTCTCAACTGGCTGAGAACATTTGAGGTGGACTGACTATTTTGCTTCACATGCAGAGAATCTGATTAATCAGGGCATTGGCAATACAAAAGGAAAGCTACTCATCTTTTACAAATTTGCCACTCTGCAGCCAGTATGTGGCATTCAATCCACAGATAGAATTGAAGTCTGTCATGCAAGTGTCAAAAAAGCCATCCTTGTATCTGAGAGCACTTCTGTTTTTCTGTTTAATTCCTTGTATTGTAATCAGTTAGCTGTCTTAACGAGGACAAGATAGACAAGGAAAACTAAATGACTATGTCTAACTATTCTGTTGTAAAACTTTTTAGTCCAGAGAGAAAACTCACTGAACAACAAAATATAGCAGTGAGTTCTGAGACACTGGACATTTTTCTTGAGCTCAATTATGGAAAAGTTTCTTTTTTTGCTAGTGCAAGTGTTTAAATATTTGACTTGGTGCTAAATGTCTAGTTCTTCTAAAGAACTCCACACATTTTCATTCACCATGTCTGGCCAACATGTTAAAAAAAGGAGGGGGGAGGGGCGAGGAGCCAGTCTAGACATAAGGGAAAGAAAAGTTACTATAGCAACCACAGTTCTCCAGCATAAGATTGCTGATATTCCTACTTCTGTTATTAGACAGCAGTGATTTATACAATGAGTATTTACCACCATTTCTCTCATGAGTACACTGTCCTGAGAGTAGCAAATTAATTGGTGTATGTCTGCTAAACACCAACTAAGTGTATGGAATGACAAAATGGTGATAGGAATGTCTATTAGACTTATATGAGGTAATGCTCGTGACTGATGCTAGTGCCCGTATTGCTGAAGGATTAAAGTTTGGGGCACTTGTTTTACTTGTTCCACTTCCAAAGCTTTGAAACTAGCAAGCTATGCTTGGAGTGATGAATCAGGATATAGACTGACCACTTGAGATGTTTTTTAGGAAAAAGAGAGATGGGACCAATCCAACATATTCAAGATACTCCTCCCTTTCCTTCTTCTTTACAGCAATGCCAATGAATTGTTCACATGGCCTTTCCTCCATCTTCTACCTTGACTGCACTTTGATGAGCATTTACTTATTAATTTTCCTGCAGATTTTCTGAATTGTGGACTTGCTTTATCTGTAAAAAACACTGCATTTATGTAGCGCCGCTAAGTAACTGTTGGTTTACATAGTTCATACAGTATTTTCCAGGGTTGGGAATGTTTAGTCATTACAGCAAAAGACTGAATCTGAATTCCTGGGTTCTATTCTTAGTTCACTCATTGAGTCAATATCTGGCCTTGGGAAAACAGATGTACTGGTAAAATGGCTTCCCCATCTGTAAAAATGTGTATTAGGCACTTCTGTATCCTCGCAGGGAAATTCAGGATTAGTCGCTATTTACGAGTGCTTTGAGCTCTGTGCGTAAAAGGCACTGTGTAAATGCATAGTAGATCACATCTGAAGTACCAGCATGCCAATGGAGAAGCAGCAAAGGGATAAAGCAAGTATTATAATCAAAGGAGGGACTCCTAATAGTTGGAAACACTGACTCACCTGCCAGAGCCAGCTACCTTGCAGAATGCAGAGACTCGTCCGGAGCATCTCAAGGACAATGCTGCCGCGGAAGAAGACTTCCAGCAATATGCACAAAGCTGCTCCAAAGATAGCCACTAAAAGTAACTGATGAACATGAAAATCCAGCATATCTCGCCCATGTATGTGGTAATAAAAGAGAAAACCTGTGACAACATAGGAACTGATCAATCTTTTAAGAGAGAACAGTACAATACCAGGCATTTGTTTTAATGACACCCAGCAGGTCCCCTCATCTCCCACTAGAAACTGTGAACTGTTCCCTCTGTATCAAGTGCCCTTTAAAATGTTTATTCCATAGTGAGTTAAGCTTAGAAATGCTAGGTAATATTTATATTATGGTAGCGCCCAGAGGCTCCAACTGGGTTTGGCCCTTTGTACTATAATATGGAAGCAGACACAAAAGAAGGGAGGGAGGAGACATGTCATTGTACACACATACATACATGCTTTTATAGTCGGGTTATAGTTATAGAGGCTGATCACCATATAACACTGAGGTGGGCGCAGCTCCATAAAGTAGCTCAGTTGTTGCCCCACAGCCAGTTTGGAGGACAGCAGGAAAAGGGTGTTGATTCCTCACATTTCCCCTGTGACTCTCCCCAAAGCCCAGCCCACTACTCTGATTGTGAAACAGGGAGGGGATTTGCCCTATAATCCTTAATGAAAAATGGGATTAACATAAAATATTACTAAACTGTTTCTAAAGCGGAACAAAGGTGATGCTATAATACACTCATTTTGTTTTCCCTACGCTTAGTTAAAATCTAGGCGGATCAAGGCTGAGATTTTTCAAAGGAGCTTAAGGGAGTTAAGTGCCCAACTCCTATTGAAATCTGGCGATTTAACTCTCTTAGGCTTCAGTTTCAGTCCAAATAATTGCTACTTTAACAATAATAAATAATAATATATTTAGTTGATTGGCTCCTCATTTTCCTCCAGGTTCCGTACACACAACTAAACTCACCTTCGATGAAAACTGCTAACGAAAGCATCATCCTATCCAAGGCCACTGGCAATGCATTGGTGCCATGAGCCACAACGTCAACCAGCCCTGAGATGCCGTAGAAGAGATACATGGTGGCATGCTGCCAGTTCATCAAGTGATCCCAGTGTTTTTCCTCATAATTATACAACTTCAGATGTGGTCCATCAGGAACAAACTGCTCAGCTATCATACCTGCAGATGAAATAACAGGGGAAGTATTGGTGGCTATCCTGGAGCTTAATTAGGGTACAGACAAATTTTAAGTCATTAGCCATTCAGTAAAGACAGTACTTTACTTAGCAGCAGCAAGCCAGTCGTGCTGTTGTCCTGGCATCATGCAGCCATTAACAGTGCAGATCACCCCTTTATGGTGCTTTCTAATCAAACATTTACTATTGTCTGTGATCATCTGACTAAATCTTTAACAATCTTTTTCTCTGGATGTACAGTGGCTTAAGAGTGAGTTTAACATCTCTTGATTCCTTAGATTAGAACCACAAATTCAAGTCCCAGCAGAGACACCTTAGTCTTTCACCCCTCTGCAGTACATACATTGGTATGGCAATTAGTTGATTTCCTGGGTATCTTTCCCATGATGCCTTAAAGGCAGCAGTACCTCTCTGCTGTGCATGGAAATTAAAGCTCCAATGGGACTTTTTGCTAAAAGTAGGGATTTAAGCTGCTTTTTTTGGACACCCCTCCTCCTGAAAACTGTTATGTAGCTACAACCCTCCATCCCAGTGAAGGCTACATTTGAGTGGTATTTTGAGTGCACACACTAATTTGTGAAGCACTTTGTGTTGAGACACTCTATACACGTAAATATATATTTTAAATTGAAGATTATATGTAGCATAATGGATCCCACTATCCCCCTACAGGATACAAGTTGTTATATTAAAGAGCAAAGGCAGATTTTTTCCAAATTTGTTTCAGTGCCATGCACATCCATATACTCTAACACTGGAGCTCTCATTCCTTCTCCCTCAGTCTTTCCTGTCCACACTTTGGATTGAGGGATAAGTTAAAATACAGTAAAACAATACATTGCTGCAGCAAAAAAGAAAGGACTGATTTAGTATTTTGCATTCCAACATAGTATCAGCTCTACAGATCTCACGGTGGATCAGAAGATAATTTTTCTGTAAGAAGATAATATATAATTGTACATATACAGAATCACTGAAGTGCAGCCATCTCTGGGGTGGAGGTCAGTAGCCAACTGGAGGTCAGTGGTGTGGGGACAAGCAGAAAGGAGACTGTGACAGAGCTGAAAGAGGACAAAGCCCATGTCTTATTAGAAATACCATGGAATCTTTATTATCCCCACAAAGCAAATAGCTAAATGTAACATTGTGGCCCCATTTCAATATCTAAGTCTTGAGACCACACACAGTGAGCTCCCAAATACTCAATTTACCTGCTTCCTAAGGGAAAACTGCTAAATTAGACTGTGCTGTGATTTGAACGAGGCAAAGGTTTCAAATCGGCCGCTTAGTCCACTAAGCCATCAGTCTGGCTTTCATTTTGCTTTGTTTCTAAGCTATCCCATAACAGAATGAGAAGTGGCAATCTCAGGTAGTGCTTGTGCTGCTCAAAAGGTTTGGTTCTTTTAAAAAAGGGTAGATATTTTCACTTCCGAATTTCACCAGATAGACAGCATTCTACATGCACGTTATATTAATAATTCAGTGGAAGTCGGTGACATCTGAAAGCTGGGAAGCGCTCACAGAGCTGCACTCAAAACCCATTTACAGCAATGGGCAGAAATCATAATGTAGTACTGTACATTCAAAAAGGGCAAGCACTGCCCACCCTGCCTGCAGTTGCCTGTTTGCATATGAGAGCCCCAGGTCAATAACCACACCTTTGGACCACAACCTCTATCCCAACCCCTGAACTGGCAAACTGATATGTGTGAGAGTGTGCAGATCTTAAAGGGGCTTCAAAATTCAGCTTTAAACAGGAAACAAGTTTAACAAGTTACAAGTTTAACTATGGAATGACTGAATGTGACTCCAATTACTCATGGACTATAAGGCTAGAAGGGACCATTAGATCATCTAGTCTAGGTATATATGTCTTCCACAGTTCATTACATTTCACCCGGTTACCCCTGTATGAGCCCAATAACTTGTGTTTGGCTAAAGCATATTTTCTAGAAAGGCCTCCAGTCTTGATCTGAAGACATCAAGAGGTGGAGAATCCACCACTTCCCTTGGTAGTTTGTTCTAATGGTTAATCACCCTCACTGTTATTATGACATTAATTCATGGGCTTTAGTTTTTTTTTTTAAAAACAACGACCAGCTCTATAATAAAACTGACAGTAAATAGATAACTGTAAAAGATAAAAATATTAACTAGTGTGGCCCTCATCTTTTTATTCTGTCTCTTTAAAATCAGACTCTTACTTACCAATCAGGGCAAATACTGCTTTGATGATCCCCTCAATAAATTCCAGACGCTGAAATCCTGCCCTGGAACCAAGGTAACAAGCATTCTTGTTCTTTCGACAGACATATTTTAGTGGGTACTTCACTGACCACCACAAGCCAAAGAGGAGGAAAAAACTCCCAGGCAGAGCATGACCTTTGAAATTGCCCATGTCTCTTTATAATGCA
Organism: Gopherus flavomarginatus; assembly: GCF_025201925.1. Lineage (NCBI taxonomy): Eukaryota > Metazoa > Chordata > Testudines > Testudinidae > Gopherus > Gopherus flavomarginatus. The sequence goes on along the minus strand of NC_066617.1, from coordinate 167,178,812 downwards.
AAAACCTGAGGAGAAACACAGATTGCTGTCTGAGTAAGGTATTTCTAGGAAGAGTATCTGTTATAATTTGATATATGCAGGCTGCAATTTTCAAAGGATCCTAAAGGAGTTAGTTGTCCAAATACCACTGAAATTCAGTGGGATTTGGGTGCTTAATTCCCTTAGGCTGTTTTAAAAATCCCAGCTCCAAGTCTTACAAGTTTATATAATTTTGCAAAATGAGAAGGATTGTTAAGATTTCCAGGACAGGTCACTCTAAGACAAAAAAAGTTACAACACAACATTCCAGGTGTTGAGATTAAACTGGCGAAGAGATCAGTGAAAGATAGATAGATAGTATAAATACTTAAAACCCATTTCTGCCACCTTAGTGAATGCTGAAACAGCAGTGCCATTCAGGTCAGCAGATTCTGGAGTAAATATGGACTAGGTTTTTTACTTTCACAATAATAATCATAGAATTCCCATCACATGCAGTCAATCCGATATAAATAGAATATGAAGGCTCTAGAATCTTTCCCTTCTCCTTAAATACAACCTTGTAGAGCCATTTTCCAGCTGTGGTCTGTGGTCCATAAAGTATGCATTGACTGCCCATGTAATGTCGGCTGGTCATGTAGTGTCAGCTCTACTTCTTGTTTCCAACTGCTAAACTCCATTACACCCTAAAAATACATCAGATACCTTTCCAATATTACCTTTCCATGGAAGCAGTGACTGAAGATGCCACAAGAATGTTGCCCAGTTGCACGTGGAGGGGAGGAGACTCACATAATCACAAATGGGAAGGGAAGAGATCCCTGCGACACCTAATAGCATTTGTTCCACCTTGTGGGAGCATCAAACAACTCCTGGGCTAGAACAAATCCAAGGAATCCCGAGCCACACAGAAATCCCATTGAACTGTGCACAAATGAAGTAAAAAAATGTGTCTAACATAGAGGAAAGATCTGTGAGATAGTTATTACCGAACTATCAGAACAGGGAGATGTGGCATTGTCTGCCAAAGCAAGTCCATTTATTGATCTGCCCAGCAGAGATCATCACAAGCACCAATGACTAACCATTCAAGTTTGGGCAGGGCTGCCCAGAGGAGGGGGGCAAGCGGGGCAATTTGCCCAGGCCCCGGGCTCCGCAGGGGCCCCCACGAGAATGGCCGAGGCTTCCGCCCCAGCCCGACTCCATCTCCGCCCCTTTCCCGGAGCCTCAGCACATCCAGCAGCATCCCTGGACAGCAGCGCAGTGTGGCTCCGGCGGGGCCCCTGAGCTCTGCTCTGCTCCGAGCTGCGTGGTCAGGGGGCGGGATGGGTCGGGGATTCTGAGGGGGGGTGGGCAGTCAGGGAGCAGGAAGTGGGGGGGGGTCGGATGGGGGCAGGGCCAGGCTGTTTAGGAGGCACAGCCTTCCCTACCCTAAAGCTCATTCAGCAGTTTGAGGCTTGCAGAAGAGCCAAGCTGTTAGCTTTTCCATTAGGGCTACCATCCCTGTCACTTCTCAAATGCCAAATTATAGTCTATATTTAATTTCAGTGTCATAGGGAGATTCATGTCAGGGGAGGGTAGCTTCGTTTAAAATTAGCCACTGGGGGATGAATCACATGAGAAGAGCAATATCGTACACCACCTACCTCCTTCCCAACCTTACCAAGGGAGACTCCCCCTCCCCTACATTCCCTGAGACTCCAGAGGGGTTAATTCAGTGGTTCTCAGACTTTTATACTAGTGACCCCTTTCACGTAGCAAACTGCTGAGTGTGGACCCCCCCCTTAGAAATTAAACACATTTTTTTATATATGTAACACTATTATAAATGCTGGAGGCAAAGCGAGGTTTGAGGTGGAGGCTGACAGCTAGCGACCCCCAGTAATAACCTCGTGATCCCCTGAGGGGTCCTGACCCCCAGTTTGAGAACCCCTAGGTTAATTTAATATTAGCACCCTGTGTCCATTCACATGCATGTGCTATTTTGAGCATTTCAGTTTTCACAACATAGGCTCACCCCAGATTCTGGAACAAGCTCAAATGCTCAGTTTGTGGAGTATGTACACATAAGCTATACTAAAGACAAACCCACAGTAACCGTCTCCAGTTTGTGAGGGATCCCATGGAGCCAGTCACTAGGAAACAGATAAAGCATTGAGGATAAGTCCATTAATGGCTATTAGCCAGGATGGGTAAGGAATGGTGTCCCTAGCTTCTGTTTGTCAGAGGGTGGAGATGGATGGTAGGAGAGAGATCACTTGATCGTTACCTGTTAGGTTTACTCCTTCTGGGGAACTTGGCATTGTCTATTGTCGGTAGACTGGATACTGGGCTGGATGGACCTTTGGTTTGACCCAGTATGGCTGTTCTTATGTTCTAACCTAAATGAACCCGAAGTTATGGACACAGATATGAGTCAAGGAAGCCAGCAGAGTATCAGAAACCTGGAAAAATCTCTGATTGCATGGGCTCAGGTATTTGGTCACAAGCTGAGGTGGTTTGGGATTTTTTTAAGCAGATTTTTTTTATTGTTTCTTTAAACAATCAAACACAGCAAGCAGCAAATATTTGGCCTCACACTTCTGAAACCCCAAACCATACTCAGGTTTTGGCAGACTAATTTTAGCTTTTCAATTAAAAAAAACACAACAAATTTTGAAGGAAAGCAGACATTGTCCATGATTTTTTCTGCTTTTTAATAACCTCTAGTTTTCAATCCAGAAAAAGTTTTGACAGAAAATATTTGTCCAACCCTTTTAATGAGCTTTAGTGCTTTTTAGCACTAGCTGATGCTGAGAACCAGTGATACCTTGTAAAGAAGTTTTCTCAGAACTGGGTTTGTGCCAAGATGCAGAAGGTTTATTTTTCCCAGGGCCGCCTGTGGTGGGGGGGAGCAAGTGGGGCAATTTGAGCCCCATTTGATCCTCCCTGCCACAGGCACCCCACGAGAATATAGTATTGTATAGTATTGCAATCTTTTTTATGGAAGGGGCCCCCAAAATTGCTTTGCTTCAGGCCCCCTGAATCCTCTGGGCGGCCCTGAGTTTGGGAGTGAGAGATGTACAGTTAAGAGATTCTGATTTGAGAGTGCCACACTCACGCATGCATCTTTTACACTATTCAGCAGCACCTTGCTAGTTTGGTCTTACACTCTTTGCAGCACCAACACAATCTGAAATTTTGGGGTGTAGTACTTGTGTTTCAAGCTTTTAAAGATTCCACTTGTCTGGAAAGTGTTAGTCCTTGGTTGGTCCAAAGCCTGCTGACCAGAATGGTACTGCTACCTCGTTTTAGACATGTTATTTTTTCCTCTGAGTGAAGGATAAAGTCTTCCCTCTCTGCGTGTTTTGATCTCACTGAATGCCATTAATTAGAAATGTTTTATTCAGTCTACATTAGTCATTCTCTGCAGGTGCAAAGCCTTACCCTGCACCATACATCAAAGCAAGATACTGGATTAAAGATGCAAATTAAAGCCATAAGAAGCCCTCATTTAGAGGGAGATTACAATTACAATATGTCTGGTTCAAATGCAGATCAGCATAGTACATAGTCAATAATACCTGAGACTAAGAATAAGCTATTAAGCAAGGTAATAAGAAAACTGACTTTGCAAAAGTTATTTCCTGCCCTAAAACATGTCCAGATAGCCCATTTACAATTCACATTTCTCTTTCAAAGTAAGAAGGGGGGAACCACACTCTTCCAAATTGGGGAAGCAGAAAATGACTACACACAAGTGCTGTCAAATGCACAAAGTAAACAAACTAAGCACACATAAAGATAGATGATCTCTGATCCTTGAGTTATACAGCCAGGTGTCACTTGTAAAAAAAAATAAATCAAACAGAATTATGCTTTAAATTGATGTGTCCCCTATAAAGCTGTATCTCCCAGGTCCCCCCAAAATCCATACCTACATGCTGCTTGTTATGTCATACCCCTGCCAGCTGGGTGTCACAGCACATGATGGGAGGAAGGATGTGGGTTCATAGATGTAGGGAGCAGTCAGGTAAATTATGCTTTAATAGTGAAGCAGATTTGAAAGAGTCAGTTCTTATTCAATAGCCTCTGGATATGAAACAAGCCATGCAGTAAATAGAACACTATGGTTTCATGCATTCATGTCTGCCTTTGAAGACCTAAATTAAACTCCAGTCAGAGTTACAACATCACTCAGGGCTTGGCTACACTGGAGAGTTGCAGCGCTGGTGGTGGGTTTACAGCGCTGCAACTTAGTAACTGTCCACAACTGCAAGGCACATCCAGCGCTGCAACTCCCTGACTGCTGCGCTGGCTGTACACCTGGTCTGCTTGGGGTGTAACGACTGCAGCGCTGGTGATGCAGCGCTGCTCGTCAAGTGTGGCCACCAAAAGCGCTGTTATTGGCCTCCAGGGTATTAGGAGGTATCCTAGAATTCCTGTCCACAACAAACCGGAAGAATGGCTGAACTCCGAGCTCCTCGGAGCTACTTATCTAAAAAACAAACACAGCTGCTCTTTGCTCCAGAGAGCAACGAGCGGAGGCAGGGGAATTGCTTTGGAATGTTCACAGCTGTTTGCTTGAGGAGAGACCCGTCGGTGTTGAACAGCTGCTTATGTGGTCTGAAGGCTATTTAGGAGTGCATAATTTGCATTTAGTGAATAAGAGAGGGGTGGGGGAAGGGGTCAAAACTTTTAAAATGATTGAAGGTAAGTGCTGTGTATCTTCCAGTCCTTAGAACTTGCAAGGCAAGGAGCTGAGAACAGTGTGAGCTCCAAAAATCCACTCTCTCTGTCTCCCCCACGCCCCCTGTCACATCCACCCCACCCCCCTGTTTTGAAAAGCACGTTGCAGCCACTTGAATGCTGGGATAGCTGCCCACAATGCACCCTCCCAACAGCGCTGCAAATGCTGCAAATGCGGCCACACTGCAGCGCTGGTAGCTGTCAGTGTGGCCACACTGCAGCGCTTTCCCTACACAGCTGTACAAAGACAGCTGTAACTCCCAGCGCTGTACAACTGTAAGTGTAGCCATACCCTCAGACTATTCCCTAGTGAAGAGGTCTCCAAACTGTGAGATGCACTGCCATAGGAGGGCACAGAGGAACATTCAGGAAGAAGTAGCTGGGTCCGGGACTGGGGCCAGCCCCTGCAGGAGGCAGGGAAGGAGCCCCACGCAGCTCCACTCCTTTCGCCAGCCCCAGCTGATGGCTCTGCTCCCAGCCCCACACCTGAGGCTTTGCTCCCAGCCCTGTACCTGGGGACCAGGCTACCGGCCCACACCCAGGGCCCTGGCTACCAGCCCTGCCCCAAGCTGTGGCCCCAGTCTCAGCCCTCTAATCCAATTTCTCCCTTCGCCCTCCAAGCCATGGCCTCAGCTCTGGGGGAGGGGGCAGCCAGCGGTAAGGTGAGGCGCAAGGTAAAAAGTTTGGGGACCACTGCCCTAGTGACTATTTGTTCACACCGCACTAATATGGTACACAGGACTGGTTAGAAGTCCCAGGGCTACGTTTGCCAGACAGCACTTCTTCTTAGAGTACGGGCAACTTGCCTCAAGTAGCATATGACCAGGATTCACCACCAAATTTGGTTTGCTGGTTGGACCATTAGCTTCCCCAGCCTGGGCCAAGTATTGATAGGGAGTGTGACGTGAACGCTGATCCATGCTCCCCCAGACAGCACTGAGGCATACTGCACAGGGAAGCTAATACACTGCCTGGTTATTCACAAAGCCTTGTTGGTAATTTTTAGAAGTACTATATTAATACCTTTTTTAAATAATGAGAAAATGAGACAACATATCCTATACTGGATCAGGATACAAACTACCGTCAAGTTGGAGGATGCAATATATGCATGTAGCTCTCCTTCCCTGCACATTCCTTTGCTACATCATATGCCTTGTAATTTCCTGTGTTTATCAAACCCCGGAGGATGTTACACTAAAGAGGACAGTCAACCAAAAACACTTTTAAAAATGAGGCAGAGTAGTGAAATTCTAAGGCCTCCCTCCTTTTCTATTCATCCAAGCAGCTTTATGAAAGAAGCACGTACAGTACAGAAGTCCCCATTAGAAATTCTGCATTTGTCAAGTTACCACAGTGATACCCATAACAATTTTTCCTCTCCTCTACTAATATCAGGAAATAACTGTCAGATGCTTATGACATCTCGTATCGAATGCAGTACTACCACGTACTCAGTTATCCCCCATTGTGTGCACTTGATTTTGCCTTCCTAAGTGAAATACTTTGCACTTGTCTTTATTGAACTTCATCTTGGTGAATTCAGACCAATTCTCCAATTTGTCAAGATAATTTTGAATTCTAATCCTGTCCACCGAAGTATGTGTGTAATGGTCTCAACTCAGGGTCTGCTTGGGAAGTGTGGCCTAGTGATAATGGCCACAACCCTGGACTGCCAAGGGGGTTGTGGGGAGGGAAGCCTGGGCCCTCTCACTCTACTGGTCTCCAACCCAGGGCCCTTTTAGCTATCAGTAACCTAGCAACCAAGACTACTTAAGGCTGTTTTCCCTGGGCCTCTTTCCTTCGTATCCCCCTCTAGGGTCACCTCAGTCCAAGGCCTTCGCTCACCTTCAACGCTGCTCCCCAACTGAGCTAATTCGCTGCCCTTTAATTCCTCCAGCAGATGGAGCATTTTCTGCAGGTGTGGCAGGGTGGGGCTGGCACAGCCTAAAATGACCCCTTAAGACCTTATTGCTCAGTGTAGGGTTTGTACACCCCATCACACACCCTCCTGCTCAAGATGGAGTCTGGGGAGTCGGGGCCATCCAGTTGTGCCCCCTCTTCCCTGGAAAAGAAGTCAGCATTCTGGTGCGTTTTCCCAGCTCGATGCTGAATCTGGAAAGTGTAGGGTTGGAGAGACAGGTACCAGCACATCAGTCGGGGGTTTGTGTCCTTCATGGTGTTTAACCATCTTAATGGGGCATGGTCGGTGACAAGCTTGAATGGGTTTCCCAGGAGATAGTATCAGAGCGAGTCTACAGCCCATTTCACTGTCAGGGCCTCCTTCTCTATAATAGAGTTGGCTCATTCTCGTGGGAACAGCTTGCAACTCAAATAGAACACTGGGTGTTCCTCGCCCTTTATTTCCTGAGATAAAACAGAGCCAAGTCCCACATCAGAAGCATCTGTCTGCAAAATGAATTCTTTGGAGAAGTCTGGGCTGAATAGAACTGGTTCTGTACAGAGATGTTCATTCAATTCTTGAAGGGCCTTTTCACAGGCCTCGGACTAGTGTACTTTCTTGGGGATGTCGTTCATGACGAGGTCTGTGAGAGGGGCTGTGATCGTCGAGAATCTCGGTACAAACCAGCAATAGTAACCAGCAAGTCCCAGCAAACTCCTGACCTGTTTCTTGGTGGTAGGTAGTGGGGTGTCCTTGAGGGCTGGACTTTATCTATGAGGGGCCAGACCTGGCCTTTCACCAAAATGTATCCCAGGTAGGTGGTTTCCTCTTTCCTATTTTATATTTTGCAGGTTTTGCTGTTTGTCCAGCCTGTTGCAGGGAGCATAACATGGCGGCCACTTGGGACACATGTTCTTCCCAGGTTCGGCTGCAGATGACTACATCATCCAAAGAGGCTGCAGAGTATGAGTTATGGGCTGCAACATCTGGTCCATAAGGCATTCGAACATCGCCATGGAGTCCAAAGGGCATAGTTCGAAACTAGTACAGACTGAATGGAGTGGCAAAAACATTTTGTTCTTGCGATTCTGGTGTGAGTGGGATTTGCCAATACCCCTTTAAAGTCTAAGGTGGTGATGTACTGAGCTTCGCCCAGCCAGTCTAGTAATTCATCCACCCAGGGCATGGAGTAGGCATCAAATTTGGAAATCGCATTAACCTTCCTGAAGTCAATGCAAAGCCAGACAGTGCCATCCGGCTTTGGGACTAATACGACAGGGCTTCGCCACTCGCTGTGGAATTCCTCAATGACCCTGTCATAAATATAGAGAGAAGTGTAGCATAAAATCCCTCCTTGGCAGCGTACTGACTCGCCTTACCTGTAAGGAGTTAAGTAGGTCAAATAACCTAGTTGGCACCTGACCAGAAGGACCAATGAGAAAAGAAGATACTTTCAAATCTGGAGGGGAAGTTTTTGTTTGAGTTCGCTCTTTGTTGTTCCCTCTCCAGATGGAGAGAGAAGGCAAGCAGGTACAGTACAACATCTCCTGAAAACATCTCAAGTGTCTCCCTGAGTCTCAACACGTACTGTAGGACATTCTGAGTTCTCGGAGTTTGTCCTTCCTACATCTCCAAGACCAGGTCGAGGATTCCCTGGCACCTTCTCCCATACAGGAGCTCAAATGGGAAGAAGCCTGTAGAGAATTGTGGGATAGTAAACAGGAGGTGGGGGTCAGCTGATCCCAATGTGGGAGGTCTTCTGGCATAAATCTTTTCAGCATCTGCTTCAGGGTTCAGTTGAAGCGTTCAACCAGGCCATCCATTTGCGGGTGATAAACTGAGGTACGGGGGCTCTTTATTCTCAAAAGCTCACAGACCTGTTTCATCAAGCGGGCTATGAAATTGGTGCCTTGGTCAGTGAGAATCTCCTTGGGAATGCCTACTCAAGCAAAGTCTTTCAAAAGTTCTGTGGCAATAGTCTTTACATTGGTGTTACAGAGTGGGATTGCCTCTGGATAGCGAGTCACAAAATCAACTATCACCAGTAGGTGATTGTATCTGTCGGCACTTTTTCCCAGGGGGCTGACAAGGTCGATCCTGGGGTAGGCAACCTATGGCACAGGTGCCGAAGGCAGCACGCAACCTAATTTTCAGTGGCACTCTCACTGCCCAGGTCCTGGCCACCGGTCCAGGGGCCTCTGCATTTTAGTTTAATTTTAAATTAAGCTTCTTAAACATTTTAAAAACCTTATTTACTTTACATACAACAATAGTTTAGTTATATATTATAGACTTATAAAAAGAGACCTTCTAAAAACATTAAAATGTGTTACTGGCGCACAAAACCTTAAATTAAGAGTGAATAAATACTTGGCACACCATTTCTGAAAGGTTGCCGACCCCTGGTCTATCCCAATTCATTCAAAGGGGATGTAGGGGACCCCGGAAGACATTGTTACGGTGTAGCTAGGGCCTGCGCTTTCTCAAGGAAAGGTTATTAGCAGACAGAAGTTGCTAGCAGCTGCTGCTTCTAACCGGTTAAAACTGCCCTGTGTGGGAAGCCCTGGTGTTTTGGGGAACTGCAGAAAGTCCCTCGCCCGAGGCCAGGGGAGGCGGCCATTGCTGATGGAAAGTCCCTCATTGCATATGTAAAGGCTGTTTTGCATGTTATTAGCATGATGCTATAATTGCTAAGGGTTAGAGCTTGTGCGTTGAACTTCGCACCTGACCGAGCTGTTTGGACGTTGGACTCCCCAAGCCAGTGGCAGCAATGCGTGGAGTTCCTGTTGCGGGTGTGTCACTTAACCTTCATTAAAGCCAATTAATTCACCTGTGTGTGTGGGCCTCGTCCTTGCAGAGCATCCAGGCACGCAACAGGGGACATCGATGACCGGGAGAGGGACAAGGGGGCTTTCAGCCCTCCTTTTGGCCTGATTAGTTGGCATTCTGGGCAGGAGTTGCAGAAGTTTTTAACTTCTGGAGCTGTGAACTGCAGCTCTGCTCACCTTCAGCACTGCTCGCCAACTAAGCTAATTTGCTGCCTTTTAATTCCTCCAGTAGATGGAGCATTTACTGCAGGTGTGGCGAGGCGGGGCTGGCTGAGCCCAAAATGAGCCCTTAAGCCCTTGATGCTCAGTGTGGGGTTTGTATACCCCATCACAGTGTGCAGCTCCTCCCAACTTGATGTCACCACACAAATTTTATAAGCATGCTCTCCACTCCATTATTCAAGTCATTCATGAAAATATTGAATAGTATTGGCCCCGGGACTCACCCCTGCGGAACCCTACTAGATACATCCCCCCTGTTTGAGAATGAACCATCAATAACTACTCTTTGAGTATGGTCTTTCAACCAGTTGTTCACCCACCTTATAGTAATTTGATCTAGAGCACATATCCCTAGTTTGCTTATGGACAAGGCTACAATTTAGTGATGGGTATTTTTAGTAAGTCATGAACAGATCATGGGCAATAAACAAAAATTCACATCCTGTGACCTATCCATGACTTACACTATAAATACTCCTGACTATACCTTGGGGTTGGGGTGGGGGTTGCTGCTGTGGGGGGCAAAGGGGCACCCTGGGGGGCTGCTGCTGGTGCGGTCCCCAAGACCAGCTGCCCAGGGCTGCCTGAGCAGTGGCCGAAGCGGCTGGTTCCAGGGCCGCTTCATCAGCAGCTGGTGCGGCTGTCCCTGGGGCCTCCAAAGCAGTGGCTGGTGCAGTGGTCTCTGGGGCCCCTAGAGCAGCAGTGTGGCTGGCTGCGGGTCCACTCCAGCAGCGGCCGGCGCGGCTGGCCCCAGAGCCACCTGAGTAACTGGCCCCAGAGCCAGCTGCTTGGGCAGCCCTGGGGTCAGCCACACAGGCCACTGCAGAACTCATGAAGGCTGCAGAAAGTCATGGAATCCGTGACTTCCAAGACCTCTGTGACAGAAACAGAGCCCTACTTATGGAGAATGTCATGTGGGACTGTGTCAAAAGCCTTAAGCAAATCAAGATATATGATGGCTACTGCTTTCCCCCATCCACTAGGCCAATAAACCTGTCAAAGAAGCAAATTAGGTTGGTTTGTAATGATTTGTTCCTGATAAATCCATGCTGGCTATTCCTTATAACCCTATTATTCTTCTGGTCTTCTGGGACCTCACCCGTCTTCCAGGAGTTCTCAGATATAATTGTTTACAATTCCAAGATTGCTTTAGCTACTTCCTGAAGTACCCTGGAATGAACTGGAGATGAAGATGCTTTACCAGTGGAAGTGTGTTTTATCCCATGTTTCTGATACATTAAGCAGAGATGAAGCTGTCAGAATCAATGGGCATCATGCTGCTGATCACCCCCACACAGCTCTGAAAACGTGCTCCCATGGCGCTACTTTGGAGTCGATAACAAGTGTGGCTATACATATAACACTGATCTTAGGTCAAGGATAACTGTGGCACAGAGGTGAAAGCCCTTATTTTTAGATAGGATCACTGGTTTTGGGTGCCTATTACACCTTGAGCTACATGTTCAGAAGTGCTGAGTATCTGTAGCTCCCTTTTAAATTCAGTTGGAATGAAAGGTGCTATATACTCATGAAAGTGAGGGCCAATGTGCCTCAAGTTGGACAGGCAAAAGCACTAGACAGTCTTGAAATTTTTGGCCTAACTGACTTACCAAAGGCTACCATGAGAGCATCAGTGCCAGAATTAGAACTCAGGAGCTCATCTCCCAGTCCTGGGCTCAGACTGCTCATCTTCATGAGTCAGTTAGCTCTGTGAGTCCATACCCATGTCTCAGCATGTGAGTTTCCAGTTGGAGAGGGTGAGGAAGTTTGTTGTCTTCCTTTTTTATTTTTTCAAAACATGTACTTTGCATCAAAAAAATTATCTCCTTCAATTACAATTTAGGTACAAGAAAGATCTGCAATCCAGCAGCACCACCTTTGTGCAGAAGAAAAGCATTCATTCCCTGCTCAGATAGCATAGCTGTATCTATCACCTACCCCTTTCAGTGCCTCCAATCCATCAACTCCTCATCCTTCAGTGATGGCCCCTCACTCCAAGTCTCCTCAACCCTTCAGTCCACCTTCACTCATCCCTGCTGCATCTGCTCCTATTCCCATATAGACACACCATCTCTGGAGGAAACCTTGCATACATTAAATCTGGACCCATGGACTTGTGCATGTCCAGCTCTTCCACTACGAGTTTCTTCTCTTCCGTTCGCTCTCATTGTCTGAGCAGCTGCTGCTTTGCAGATATAGGATTTCAATCAATTTGCCAATTTGGAACCTTTCATTCAGCACTAAATTATCACTGGAAACAAAAATGTAAAGATCATGTTCAACTTTGTGATTTCATGGGATATTACTGGATTTTTTTTATATATTTTATTTTATTTAGAAGGAGCTTGGCTCTACAATCTGATTAGTCCTACAATCTAATGATCACTTGGACCTTCATCGAATGACTTATTTCCAAGTGCCACAAAATGCTAACTTTGAATTCTTCTCAATACCTGCATCAGGCACACTGGTTTTGGTCTTGTACTAGCAATTTCAGTTCCCTGTTCCCTCCCTGAAGAAATAAGTTTTCCTACTTGTCACTAAACCAACTAAAGTCACTTCACTGAACAGTCTCTGTGGCATTATAAATACCTCTTGCTCAACCAGAGATCAGACAGTCCACAAAAGGACGCACAATATACTAAGCCACATTGGCCACTATACTCCTACGACTTCTTAGAATTCTATGCATGCTCACACACCAAGCATTGCTGGCGCACATGCTAGCAAAATGCCAAGAGAAGAGAAGGCTTTGTTATCTCAGCTGATGACTTTGAAGTCAAAGCCCATCTTGGGAGAAGTAATATGACAGAACATATAATTTGAACTGTATTAGAATCAGTTTTATGAACCACAGAATTCCCTTGCAACCAATTTACAATATTATGAGTGTTTCAGAGGAATGGATCTAACAAGACAGTGCAGCTGTCAAGAAAGCTCATTTAAAAAATAAAACGTGACATGTAGCTGTAACACAACAAAGACCTCCTGTATAGTTAATACTGCACTTGGCACTTATGTGGCCCTTTAACAGTTAGTCTGTAATGTGTTCTGAAGTAAAGGCATTACATTTTATATGTCCACCTTTAGGTTCTTTCTGAAAGGAAAAACAAAAACAAAGGAACTACAACCATTTAAAAAAATGTGTGCACACACACCACTAACCATTAGGAAACTGACTAATCTTGAAATGTTCTGAACTTTTAGTCCAGGCTATTTTTTAGGGTCTGGGACGCACTGTTTTTGGAGAAGGAAGGACCTCCATCTACTGAGGGTGGGTCCATCTTATTCCTAACCAGAAATCATAATTCTCTATTTGCAGTATCACAACTAATTACTGTACAGTCTGACACACGCGAGAGCATTAAGATTTCAAATGCGGAATACTTAATTTTGCAGGGTACAGGCACCTTAGAATAAGCAGCTGGAACAGATACACTCTTCAGAAAAAAGAGCTAGTTACATCCAACTACCTCTGATCAGACACACTCAATGGTTATTTTTCCCAGGAGGTATCGGTAGCTCTTAAATCAGTTTTATCAGGGCAAATATAGCATCATAAAACAAAAAGATATAATGTCAAGTTGTAAAATTAAGATTTTTCAAATTTAAGATAAGTAGAAAGTTTGAAAAACCTGTGTTTAGATTTAAAGATTCCCCTGCAGCCTGTGAAACCTCAACTTTACAGAATCATACCAGTACATGAGAACCAGAATGTGAAACTGATCTCCCACAAGCATCTGCTCTTCCCAACCTACCCTCAGGATGACCTCTTTTCATAGAACACTCTCCTGACATTGTCCTGCAAAGCTGCTACCCTCCCCATTTAAATCTCTCCTGAAAACTTAATTCTGTGATAGGCAATACAAGCAAGTGAATTTAATTTTTATTTAAAATAACTTCATAAAACACCATGTGGGCTTGTATAAACCGAGTATCCATGTAACCTCATCACAATAAATGGTGGCTTCTTCACCCCATCCGTCCCTTCAGTCTGTCATCCTGGAGGTTGTGATCTATCTACAATTTAGATTGTGATCTGAAGCAGGAGCCATCTTTGAAGCACTTAGTACATTTATGGGCTATAATAAACAATTTAATGACTCTTGTTATCTCCAAGTTCACCAGATGATTCATTCCAATTTATACTTGCACACTTAGTAGTTTACAAACTTTTTTACCATCAAGTCCAATATGCTTGCTTCAGGATTGGCTAACACATGATGCTGCAGGGAAAGATGAAAAGTCAACATGGGAAACATATAAGCAGAAGTGGAAAAAGTGAATTCCTTCCTGACCCACGCTACAGTCAATAACACATAGAGCATGAGATATCATTACCTTGTCAATACTTGGAATTTAGCAATCTGTGTCCAGCACCTGGAGTAGACGAAGAAAGCTATAATTTACACCATTTCTTCTTATTCCTGTTTCAAGCAAAATTAGCTCATCCTGTACAATTTGCAGCTTTCCTTGTCTACATTTCAGGTTTCCCTGGGCAGCGGCTATACTGATTGCTGGCCACAACCACTGAATCAGGACTAACCTCAGAGATAGACGGGGCCTTAACCTGTTTTACTGTTCTTGTCAACTTTCTCAGAGATGGCCCTGCCGCACCACAGGCTACAGCAGCTGGCCGTATTTAGCCAGAGAGCAGAGTGAGCAGCCGGTGCTGCTCATGACTGTTGATTACGGTCATCTTCTGCTGCTAAAAGCAAGTGAGGTTAGGAACAGGAGAGATGGGAGACACCCAAGCCACCCCAACCGCACTCTAGATTCCTCATGGAAGACTGCACTGCAGCGTTGCTAACTCTTGTGATTACAGAACAAGTCTCACGAAACTTAGTGTTTTTCTTAAAGCCCCAGCTTTCAAGCTCATGTGAGAATCTCAGCTTTCATTTAGAAAACGTTTCTAACTTTCATGGCTGTGGAGAAAAGCTGAAAAATATGAACACTAACAGCTAAGAAAACAGAAGGCAAATTAAAAGACCAAAAATGTATGTTTGAGTCTCATAATTTTGAGGGGCCTGACCCATGAGTTTTGAAAGCTTGAGGCTGGTGATACTGCCTTGTTATTATTTATTTGTATTAGGATAGTCCTATGAGTTCCTGCCATGGACCAGGACCCTATTATGCTAGGTACTGAACAAAGACAGAGTAAATGGGAGAGCGGAAGACTGCCACATGGCTAATTGCCATCAGGCCAGCTGCATCCAGCAAAACACTTGGGCTGAGCAGAGGAGGAGCACTCATGTGACCTGAGGCTAGGCCCAGTGGCATAGCCTGTTCCCCTCCCTCTTCCATGAGCCTCATGTTTTTCTGCTGTTGGAAGTTTTCTCCTCACGATAGGGCCTGTTAGATGCAGTGTGCTCTGCATGCTGACCCTCATGCAGCTGAATGAGCATACTGCCCCTGACAGGCACTACTGCGAGGAAATGCAAAAAGCCATATAGGACAGAGAAGAGAGATGGAGGAAGAAGGCCTGGGCACACCACACAAACAGTATTGTTAAGTTTGAAAACTTGTCCTGTAAATAAGCCCAATGCACCCCAGGCATATGAACCCCAGAAGCAGGGATAGTCCCCATTTAACAGAGCATATTTCACCCTGTAGTGACTACATGGGCATTTGGTAATGATGGTAACATTAGTAGGAAATGAAAAATCCTCCAAAATGATGGATAGATCATAAGAGGGCCCAATGCTGCAACCCCTCTGCAGGCAGAAACCCTATTGAAGACAGTGAGAATGCTACCCATAGAGTAGCCACAGGATAAGGCCTTAATAGATCAACCAAACCAATGGCTACAAGTAATAGGCCAAATATTCCTCTGAGGGTACGTCTACACTACAGGATTATTCCGATTTTACATAAACCGGTTTTGTAAAACAGATTGTATAAAGTCGAGTGCACGCGGCCACACAAAGCACAATAATTCGGCAGTGTACATCCATGTACTGAGGCTAGCGTCTATTTCTGGAGCATTGCACTGTGGGTAGCTATCCCATAGTTCCCGCAGTCTCCCCTGCCCATTGGAATTGTGGGTTGAGATCCCAATGCATGATGGTGCAAAAACAGTGTCGCGGGTGATTCTGGGTATATGTCATCACTCATTCCTTCCTCCATGAAAGCAAAGGCAGACAATCATTTCGCGCCCTTTTTCCCAGGATTGCCCTGGCAGACGCCATAGCATGGCAACCATGGAGACCGTTTTGCCTTTTGTCACTGTCACCGTAT
The DNA here is from genome assembly GCF_025201925.1 of Gopherus flavomarginatus. Classification (NCBI taxonomy): domain Eukaryota; kingdom Metazoa; phylum Chordata; order Testudines; family Testudinidae; genus Gopherus; species Gopherus flavomarginatus. The sequence goes on along the minus strand of NC_066617.1, from coordinate 167,162,915 downwards.
GTGTACTGGATGCTGCTGACAGAGGCGGTACTGCAGTGCTACAGAGCAGCATTCATTTGCCTTTGCAAGATAGCAGAGACAGTTACCAGTCGTTCTGTACTATCTGCCATGCCATTGTAAACTGGCGATGGGATGATGGTTATCAGTCGTTCTGTACCGTCTGCTGCTGTCATGGGTGTTCCTGGCTGACCTTCGCTGAGGTTGGCCGGGGGCGCAAAGACAAAAATGGGAATGACTCCCCAGGTCATTCCCTCCTTTATGTTGTATCTAAAAATAGAGTCAGTCCTGCCTAGAATATGGGGCAAGTGTACTAGAGAACCAGCGTACCAGAGAGCACAGCCACTCCGTGTCAGATCCTGCAGAAATGCTGAGCTGCATGCCATTCTAGAGGGTGCCCCTGCATCAACCCCACCCGTTGCTTCCCTCCTCCCCCAACCCTCCTGGGCTACCACTGCAGGGTCCCCCCATTTGTGTGATGAAGTAATAAAGAATGCAGGAATAAGAGAACTGACTTTTTAGTGAGATGAAATGAGGGGAAGGCAGCCTCCAGCTGCTATGATACTCCAGGCAGGACATTAAACGGTGGGGCGGAGAGGAGCCCAGCATCCCGCTGCTATGATAGTCCAGGCAGTACAGAATCTTTTCTTTACACAGGAAAGGGGTGGGGGGGCCGATGGAGCTCAGCCCCCAGTTGCTATGATGAGGACGGTTACCAGCTGTTCTGTACCAGCTGCCGGGAATAATCGGGAGTCATTCCTATTTTTACCCAGGCGCCCCCGGCCGACCTCACCAAGGCCAGCCAGGAGCACTCACGGGATGATGATGAAGACGGATATCAGTCATATTGTACCATCTGCCATCGGGAAGGGGATGCTGGTGTTCAGCACTGCAGCACCCCATCTACCAGCAGCATGCAGTAGACATACGGTGACATTGAAAACAGTCAAGAAACGATTTTTTTTCCCTTTTCTTTCACGGTGGGGGAAGGGGGGATAAATTGACGAGATATACCCTGAACCACCCCGGACAATGTGTTTGACCCTACAGGCATTGGGAGCTCAGCCAAGAATGCAAATACTTTTCGGAGACTGCGGGGACTGTGGGATAGCTGGAGTCCTCAGTCCCCCCTCCCTTCCTCCATGAGCGTCCATTGGATTCTTTGGCTTTCCGTTACGCTTGTCACACAGCACTGTGCTGTGGACTCTGTATCATAGCCTGGAGATTTTTTTCAAATGCTTTGGCATTTCGTCTTCTGTAACAGATCCAGTATCTCCCGTACAGTCCATGCTGGAGCTCTTTTTGGATTTGGGACTGCATCGCCACCCGTGCTGATCAGAGCTCCATGCTGGGCAAACAGGAAATGCAATTCAAAAGTTTGCAGGCCTTTTCCTGTCTACCTGGCCAATGCATCCGAGTTCAGATTGCTTTCCAGAGCAGTCACAGTGGTGCACTGTGGGATAACGCCCGGAGGCCAATACCATCGATTTGCGGCCACACTAACCCTAATCCAATATGGCAATACCGATTTCAGCGCTACTCCTCTCGTTGGGGAGAAATACAGAAACCGGTTTAAAGAGCCCTTTATATTGATATTAAGGGCCACGTTGTGTGGATGGGTGCAGGGTTAAATTGGCTTAACGCTGCTAAATTCGGTTTAAACGCGTAGTGTAGACCAGGCCAAAGATACAGCCAAGCATCATCATTGACTTCAACGGGCCCCAATCTTAGAGGTGTCTTGACTCTGAGCCCCTGTAGAGAAAGCAACAGGCACAACAATATAGGGCAGGGGTCGGCAACCTATAGCACACGTGCCAAAGATGGCACGCAAGCCAATTTTTAATGGCAAGCGGCTGCCTGCTGGGACTCCGTGTGTCATTAAAAATCCTGCCAACGGGGGAAGCCGTGGGGTCCGCGGTCCCGAACTGGAGCACTGGCCGAGCGCAAGCCGCCAGCCCCTCCCCCGCCTTCCCCCAGAGCCCTGCCGCCGCCCGCGCAGAGCTCTGGGGCACTGGGGTTGTGCGCTCCCGCGGGGCAGCGTTTGGCTCCGTGGGGAGGGAAAGACGCTCCCAGCTCACCCGGAGCCCTGCTGTCATGCGCACAGCGCTCTGAGGGGCAGGGCGGAGCAGGGCTGTGCACGGGGGGGGCGGCGGCAGCAGGGCTCCGGATGAGCGAGGAGCCTCATGGTAAGGGGGCTGGCTCCGGGCCTGGGGGGGGGGTTGGATAAGGGATGGGGGCAGTCAAGGGACAGGGAGCAGGGTGGGTTGGATGGGGGGTGGTATACTGGGGGGTGGTTAGGGGTGTGGGTCTCTGCAGGGGGCAGTCAGGGAGCAGGGGAGGTTGGATGAGACATATGAGTCCCGGGGTCTGTTTGGGGGGTGGATAGGGGTCAGGGCAGTCAGGGGACAGGGAGCAAAGAGGGTCCTGGGGGACCAGTTAGGGTGGGGGGTCCCTGGAGGGGGTGGTCAGGAGACAAGGAGCTGGGGAGGTTGGATGAGTCAGGAGTTCTGGGGGAACTGCCAGGAGGTAGGGGTGTGGAGAGGGGTTGAGGCAGGCAGGTAGCAGGTGGAGAGGTTGTATGGGTCCAGAGTTTTGGGGATCCTGTCAGGGAACGGGGAGCGATTAGATAAGCATGGGAGTCCAGGGGGTCTGTCTGGGTGTGGGGGTGTGGATAAGGGTTGGGGCAGTCAGGGGACAGGTAGGGGGTAGGGTCCTGGGGGGGGCAGTCAGGAGATAAGGGGCAGGGAGGCTTAGATAGGGGGTAGGGTCCCAGGAGGGGGTAGTCAGGAAAAGGAGCGGGGGCGGTTGGGGATTCTGGGGGGTGCAGTCACCCAGTCCTCTGCCCTGAGCCCTGCACCCCCACACACCCCCAGGCTCCTGCCCTGAGCCCTGTACCACCCAGCCCTCTGTTGACTCCTTGACCCCCCCTCACGACCTCAGCCCTGACTGGCACCCCACACATACCCAGCCCCCCTACCCTGACACCTGCGCCCCCCTCACATGCCCCCAGCCCTCTGCCCTGACTCTTGCACCCCCCACATCCCCAGTCCCCCCCACATCCCATGCACCCTGCACATCCCCACCCCCACCCTGAGCACCAAATGGGAGCCCCTGCACCCACACTCACATTCCCACCTGCACCCCTCACACCACACGGGAGCTGCCCAGGTAAGTGCCCCCATACCCAAACCTCCTGCCCCAACCCTGAGCCCCCTCCTTCATCTTAGCTCCTGGCCAGACCCTTCACCCCCAGCCCTGTGCTCGGTCCACTCCAACTCTCAGCTCAGTGCAGAGAGAGGAAGAGAATGGGCCAGAACCAGGGAGAAGGCAGGTACCCACTGTATGTGGGCAGGGCCGGGACCCCAGACCGGCAGCGGGCTGAGTGAGTCTGGCAGCCAGGATCCCGGCTAGCAGGAGCCGGAGGATGGAACCTCTGAGCAGCAGTGGGCTGAGTCGCTCAGCCCACTGTCGGTCTGGGGTCCCGGCCACCAGCCCCACACAGCCTGCTGTCGGTCTGGGGTTCTGGCTGCTAGACCCTTCCCAGCAGGAGTCCCGGCCGCAGGCCCCACTCAGCCCACTGCCGGCCTAGGTGAACAGAACTCCAGACCAGCAGTAGGCTGAGTGGGTCGGTGGCGTAAGATCAACATTTTAATTTAATTTTAAATGAAGCTTCTTAAACATTTTGAAAACCTAGTTTATTTTACAATACAACACTAGTTTAGTTATATAATATATAGACTTGTAGAGAGAGACCTTCTAAAAAACATTAAAATGTATGACTGGCATGCGAAACTTTAAATTAGAGTGAATAAATGAAGACTCAGCACACCACTTCTGAAAGGTTGCCGACCCCTGATATAGGGAAATACAAAGTTATAAGATGTCCTAGTCCAGGCGTAGCCTAGTTAAAAAGTTAGTGCTGAAGAAGTGAGGTGAAAAGAATTATACAGGCTCAGCTACCTGAACCAAGTGTTAACTCACTTCCTGAACTGGAGAAAAGAGTGACCAAGAATAGGCCTGGCACTCCGATTAACTAATGAAAACATTATTATAATCATACCTACAGCTTTTCCTTCTTTTCCATTGGGAGGAAAGGTGGACCTGGACTCTTAAGCATGGCCTGTACTGTACCGTGCCCTGTAGTAAAGAATGGGTGTAGCACTCATTTCTTTGCACAGTACAAATTAAGAGCTTTTAATGGAGTTTGCTTACTTACGTGTGGAAAGCCTGCCAAGCAAATTACTAAGGCCACAAGAGTTTTGCCCAGTCCAGTGAGCATCTAGGAAGGGAAAAGGATAGTAATCTCTATTGCTCTCTGCTATAACTGTCATGTAAAGCCTCTGCTCAAATGCAATTGTATCATTAAGTTCTGCAATCTTTTTGCAGACTTTGTAACTTCAGTTATTGTTAGCATAGCCTTTTAAGTTTTGTAACCTTTACAAGCTCTGTAACCTCTTCAAGTTACCACTTGTATGAACTTCCAAGCTGTGAAATATCCCATCACACAGAGAGAGTGTGAACAAGGGAGTGTATGGGGAAGATAAGGAAGTGTGAACAAGGGAGTGTATGTGGGACTGGACAGAGAGGAACTGCAAGGAGAAAAGAGCCCGGAGCCAGGTGTGTCTAATATAATCTGCCCTGAGAAGGCAATCATGGAGTGCTGTAAAGAAAAGAAGAACCTGGTATGCATGAAAGGAACTGGTCTGGGAATGCTTCTTGGTGATGGACACAGAAAGGAAACTCAGTGTACATGACAGGAGCCGCCCAGTTCCAAAAACAAGAGGAAGAAGGCATGCATACAAGCCCCTGCTTCTTGACCTGCTCAGCAGCCTGGATTCGTGACCACAGGCAGACACACCAGATCTACCATGCTTGGGCTTCTTAGCCTCCATGCTGTCTCCAGTAACTCTCCGCCTGTGTAGGTGTGTGGGTGCATGAGGGTATGAATGCAGTGAATGTGTGCATGCATGAATAAGCTCTATCTCTTTTCTATCTGACCAAACAGCGGCATCGTAATAAAACTAATACAAAGGTGACCCTGTGTTGGTTTTTAGGGGAACAGAGGAAACAATAAGTAAATACGGTATAGCTCTGTGGTGACTAAGTAGCAGAAGATAGGCTTATCCTGGTCCCACTGACATCAATAAGAGTTTTGCCATTGACAAATCCTGGTTCAACAGTGTCTTAAGACTAGTGAACTGGAGAAAGCCTTTAAATCTTTTGGTGCTACTGCTCTGGCCACTTGCTGCTGTAAATGAAAAAATGGGCTAGTCACAGAAAGAAACAATATTAAAGAGAATACAGAAAACAGCCAACAGTAAGTCAAAAAGAAAGTTTATCCAAAGATAGCTGCAATCGTTCACTCCATTTTACTATTCTACCCCTATGGTAATTCTCCTTGTTTCCACCCATATTCTCCAGAGACAAAAAATATCTCTAATATTAACCTACTCTACCCACAGAGGGTAAATATGGGGAAAGCCCAAATAAGTAATGTTTGAATGTTGTAAAAAGACATTTGAGTTAGAGCAGGGTGAATAATGGATTTTTCAGTTTGCTGGCAATTCCAAAGAATCCAAAAAAGTTTCATTTGGGTCAAACTGAAAACAACTTCTTTTTAATATTTCCAGCAAATTACAAAGTAAAACAAAAATTGAGTTGGCTCACAATCAAATGTTTCATTTTTATGTTACTGAAACATTTTGATTTTTCAGTCTGGTCAAAACTATTCAGTGAATTCAATGCATTGACTAGTTTCAGGTCAACCAAAACTATGTTTTTCAGCAAATAAACTATTCAATGACAAAATTTCATCCAGCTCTAATTTGGATAAGGAATGGTGATTTTAGTGTGAATGATCAATGTGTCCTCAAAAGCAACACAAACACATTTTTATTTACAATGGTGACCTACTTATGGTGACTCTCAAGTGTGTGCCATTTCTCAACAGATGAACAAAAACAGTTACACAAGATCATAATACTATCAGAATAAAGCTATAACACCAGACAAATCACAAGTAGCAGGTGCGCAAATAGAAAATGATCACTCAAGCTCTGATTTACAAATACAGCTGTATAAGTGCTTTAAAACTTTAGCTTCTTGTGCATTTCAGTTGCCAACTGCTGAAAATTCTAAAAACTGCCTACTAAAAAGGTAAAAAAAATATTTGGACTATGCAATTCGGTGAACATGTAAAGTTGTAGAACTATGAGAGCTGGAGAATGAGTGATTTCTGAAAATTGGAATAACATGGAGCAATCAAAAAGGGCAGGAGTACTTGTGGCACTTTAGAGACTGACAAATGGATTTGAGCATAAGCTTTCATGGGCTACTCAGAGATTTTTAACAGAATAAAGTAAAATAGGGAGCCTGGTAGTTTGGGAGTTTCTAACATTTAATAATTGATTATTATTAAATTCCAATTCAATTCTTTCAGCTAGAAACTGAAGACGAAACACAGATTTCTCTCAACCTGAAAGACCCAAGAAGGAAGGAGAAAGGTAAACAGTGCCAGCAGTTTAAAACTAAGTAGGATTTGTTTCATTTACATCCATAACATTTTCAGCAGTCTCTATTTCATGATTCAGAATTGCTGATGTAAATGATTTATAGTAACTGAAGTAAGAAGTCATCCACACTTTGAGTGGAATAGCCCAGAATATTTATGGGTTTAAAATGGAGCGCATTATTATCTAATCCCATAAAAAGTTAGGAGATATACAGTATCTGAATGTACTCTAGAGTGTCAGTACCCCTTGCCTATAACAGACACATTGTACAGGTAATAAATGAGAGTACTCCGCTATCCCTCAGTTCTCCTGCTATGCACTTCTCACCTTTCAGCAGAGGATCTCAACAAAAGTCTGTATCTGCAAAAAGAACAGGAGTACTTGTGGCACCAAAAGTTAGGGATGTCGATTAGTCCTCAGAGCAACCCTCAGAGGAGTTACCCAGAGCCAGGAATAGTACCCAAAACTCCTAGTCCTTTGCTCTAACCACTGGTCCACACTAGTCTGATTAGTCAGGGCTGGCCTGTTTTAAAGAGTTTGTACAAGGGGGAGAATGCAAGTCTAGAGTAAGGAAGGCAGTGCCTGAGAGCACACGTTGCTGGATGCAACTCCCCTCCCCACTGAGAAGGAAATGGGGCTCAATCAGCAGATAGGACACCAGGATTTAAAATCAGAGGGGTAGCCGTGTTAGTCTGGATCTGTAAAAGGTGCCACAGGATTCTTTGCTGCGTTTACAGGATTTAAAAGCAAATAATTTAGGGGATGCATGCAGGGAACACCGTTACAGCCGCTCAACTGCTTTTAAAACGGAGGCTCTGGTGCAGGGGGCAGGCGGCATCTGCTTTGAGGCACGGACTGATTTCTTCCCTCCCCACAGTCAGTACAAAGTTTAAACCATTTTAACATATACTAAGCAACCCCTTACCTAGTTTGGTCTGTTCCTCTGCAATTTCTTCCTCCTGCTTTCTTGCCTGTTTAAACTTGAACTGAGACCAATCTGCGGCTGTTGCCTCCAGCCACCTTTACAGTCCAGCTGTGCGCCGAGTCCCCACCGCCTCCCATCTCTGAGTGGGAGGGAAACATTGACACCCCCTTTCCCCGCGTCTTCTTTGCAGCACGTAGAAAACGCCTCCGACTGTTGTCTGCAAAGGATGCGTCCCCCCTCCCCCACCACAGCTGCCCAGCTGTGCCTCCGCCGGCTGCACCGCTGGGCGCTAAACTCCAGCGCTGGCCTGTCTGCAACGCCCCCCGATTGCCTTTCATTGGCAGCGCTGCCGTCTCGGCGCCTCCGGATGGGCTCCAGGCGCAGTCAGTTTCTTGGCTCCCGGGTCCGCGTGTAGAAGACAAGCAAGCCGCCCTCTGCAAGAGCAGGGCGGGCGGGGACGGCGGAGCCTGCCTGGAGTGATGTGGCACTGAGCGGCGGGGAGGGGAGGGGAGAGTTTCTGGGCAGGGGCGCCTCTCTGGGTTCTTGAATGTCTGCAGCGAGGCAATCCCAAACTGCAGGTTTACGGCACTGTCCCTGCTCCTCAGTCTCAGACATTTAAACTGGCAGGTTCACACATTGTGAAGTTGTTAGGAGGATGCTGGATTTTACAGGGCGTTTCAGTCGGACACTAGTCCTGTATCTCTTTAATTTGTATTTTACTCATGTCCGCAGGGGGCTCAAAAAGGGGGCATAGCCAGGGCCACCCTCCAAGACATACCAGCGTTTTGGTGTCCCCCTTCAAACCACTCGCAGTGGTTTCCCCAGGAATTGAAATTGGGGGGGTGTTCGAATTTCTACAGGGGAGGGGGGTCAGGGCTGATGAGTGGTGAGACCGTGAAGATGAAGGTGGGCTGTATGGCACCATAGTAAAAACTGAAAAAATGTTTCATGATCATTTTAGTAGATTTAACTCATGTTTTAAAATCCTCACACAAATTAAAGTTGGCTACTCAAGCCTCCCCCTCTATGGAGCACTATATCTACATCCTTCTTGGTATCTTGTTATAATTTTGCAGGACTCTGTTAATGAACTTCCTGAATGCAATGCATTCATCTTTGGTGGCTTCTTGTGTGTCTGGTACTTCCATTCCTTCAACTGATACGCTCATTTAGTTCATTCATATGATCAGGCAGAAGGTGACTTCTTTCAGAACACACAATTCTATTCAATGAAAAAAAATAATACTCAGCTGTAGCTGTTGTGACTGGGAGCAGCAAGAAATGAATTCCTACGTCTTTCATCCCAGGAAAAAGCACAAAGATTGGGTCGAGCCACTAGTGATGATAAAAAAAAAAAAGTTGAAGTCAAATCTTCATTCATTCATTGTATGATATTCCACTCTGTATTCAAATTCTCTATTCTGTCCTGAGTGCATAGCAGCCTCATAGCTGGTAGTGCCTCACTCCATTCAACTGTCAGTGTTTTATAGGAAAGGGATCTGTAAAAGCTACGTAGAGGTTGAGCAGAATCTAGAAGTCGCTGCTGTAGATTTTTAAGAATCAAGTCTCTGTACTTTTTCAGTTGTCTTAACAAACACTTGTCCTCTTCACTTAAGGATTCAATATAAATGCCTTCATTAGTCAACTTCCGGACTGAAGTCTTTGCTTCTTCCAGTAAACTTGATTGATCCAAATGTGGCTTCCATTGCTGGACAAAGATCTACTAGTGTTGTAGCAGATGCCTGGATGGTATTGTTTAATGACCCAAGTGATTTCAACAGTAGACTTACAGGAGATAGAAAGGCAATAGTCTTCTCTGAACGTAGTAGCAAAATTAATCCACCAGCCTCACTACTTAGATCCATCCCATCATGGTAGATACTTTCCAAAGCCAGTAATAACATCTCGAGTAATTTTAAGACAACAGCCAAGGATCACTCATGAGAAAGTCAGAGGGTTTTCCCAGGTTGGACTAATTTGAACTTCAGTCCCAGTGTATCTTCTATATTTTCCAAGATATTCAGTCTTTTTGGACTCTTGCTGAAAAAAGAATATAATGAAGACATTAAATTTATATAAATTAATATTTTTTATATTTGCATAGCTGAAGTCGAAGTATTTTAGTTCGACTTACCTGGCCATCCTCACGGCAGTAAGTTGACTGCTGCAACTCCCCCGTCAACTCCGCTTACTCCTCCTGCCAAGGTGGAGTACGGGCATCGATTAGCAGATCGATTTATCGCATCCAGACAAGACGCAATAAATTGATCCCCGATACATCGAACACTACCTGCCCATTCGGCGGGTAGTATAGCCATACCCTTAGATAAGTTCATGAAGGCTAGATCATCAATGGCTATTAGCCAAGATGGTCAGGGATGCAACCCTATGCTGTGGATGTGCCTAAACAGCTAGTGGACAACGGGATGGATCACCTGATGATTATCTGTTCTGTTCATTCCCTCTGAAGCACTTGGCATTGGTCACTGTTGCCAGATACTGGGCTAGATGACCATTGGTCTGACCTAGTATCACCATTCTTTTGTTCCTATCCCCCCATTCACTCTGGTTAATTAGCTAGAAAAGTGACTTTGTTTATAATAGAAGTGCCTTTTCTAGATCATAAAGATCTTTACAAAAGTAGGCAAGGGTTATTGTGCCCATTTTACAGAGGTAGAAACTGAGACACAGAAAGATTAGGTGACTGAGACACAGAAAGATTAGGTGATTATCCAGAGTCACACAGAAAATCTATGGCAGAGCCAGGAATAGAACCCAGGAATTATTATAAACTGAAAAGACTGTTAACAGCATAATAATACATTACAATATAAAGGATACCTTACACTATTTGCACAATATCAGATGGCAGAGACTATCAACACAGTTCAAAAGCCTTAAACAGAGGGAGTTTCTCCTTGCAAGTGTTTACCAGGAAGTTCTGGTAAACAAGTGTTTTAAAAAGTTCATAGAATCATAAAATATCAGGGCTGGAAGGGATCTCAGGAGGTCATCTAGTCCAACCCTCTGCTTAGAGCAGGACCAATTCCCAACTAAATCATCCCAGCCAGGGCTTTGTCAGGCCTGACCTTAAAAACCTCTAAGGAAGGAGATTCCACTACCTCCCTAAGTAACCGATTCCAATGCTTCACCACTCTCCGAGTGAAAAAGTTTTTCCTAATATCCAACCTAAACCTCCCTCACTGCAACTTGAGACCATTACTCCTTGTTCTCTCATCTGCTGCTACTGAGAACAGTCTAGATCCATCCTTTTTGGAACCCCCTTTCAGGTAGTTGAAAGCAGCTATCAAATCCCCCCTCAGTCTTCTCTTCTTCAGACTAAACAATCCCAGTTCCCTCAGCCGCTCCTCATAAGTCATGTGCTCCAGCCCCCTAATCATTTTTGTTGCCCTCCGCTGGACTCTTTCCAATTTTTCCACATCCTTCTTGTAGTGTGGGGCCCAAAACTGGACACAGTATTCCAGATGAGGCCTCACCAATGTCGAATAGAAGGGAATGATCACATCCCTCGATCTGCTGGCAATGCCCCTACTTATACAGCCCAAAATGCCATTAGCCTTCTTGGCAACAAGGGCACACTGTTGACTCATATCCAGCTTCTCGTCCACTGTAACCCCTAGGTCCTTTTCTGCAGAACTGCTTCCTAGCCATTCAGTCTCTGGTCTGTAACAGTGAACGGGATTCTTCTGTCCTAAGTGCAGGACTCTGCATTTGTCTTTGTTGAACCTCATCAGGTTTCTTTTGGCCCAGTCCTCTAATTTGTCTAGGTTCCTCTGTATCCTATCCCTACCCTTCAGCGTATCTACCACTCCTCCCAGTTTAGTGTCATCTGCAAACTTGCTAAGAGTGCAGTCCACGCCATCCTCCAGATCATTAATGAAGATATTGAACAAAACCGGCCCCAGAACCGACCCTTGGGGCACTCCACTTGAAACCGGCTGCCAACTAGACATGGAGCCGTTGATCAACACCCGTTGAGCCCGACGATCTAGCCAGCTTTCTATCCACCTTATAGTCCAATCATCCAGCCCATACTTCTTTAACTTGCCGGCAAGAATACTGTGGAAGAACTTATCAAAAGGTTTGCTAAAGTGAAGGAATAACACATCCACTGCTTTCCACTCATCCACAGACCCAGTTATCTCCTCATAGAAGGCAATTAGGTTAGTCAGGCATGACTTGCCCTTGGTGAATCTATGCTGACTGTTCCTGATCACTTTCTTCTCCTCTAAGTGCTTCAGAATTGATTCCTCGAGGACCTGCTCCATGATTTTTCCAGGGACTGAGGTGAGGCTGACTGGCCTGTAGTTCCCCGGATCCTCCTTCTTCCCTTTTTTAAAGATGGGCACTACATTAGCCTTTTTCCAGTCATCTGGGACCTCCCCTGTTTGCCATGAGTTTTCAGAGATAATGGCCAATGGCTCTGCAGTCACATCTGCCAACCCCTTTAGCACCCTCAGATGCGGCAAACAGGGGCTGCTAACAGGGAGTTTTGCAAGTGAGTTCTCCAGGTGAAGGGGGAGCAAATACAGCATCTGTGGGGTAAGTGACTGTCTGTAGTGTGTGTGTGTGTGTGTGTGTGTGTGTGTTTGGGGGTTACTTGCTGTAGGCTGTGTGCTGTGTGCTGAGCTTGTGTTTGGCAGTCTGTTTGGTTGGTTGGTTTTTTGAAGGACCGTGTGCTGTGGCTGGCAGTTGGAGGCCGTGAGCTTCAAAGGAAGGTTTGAAAGCTTGAAGCCTCTGGTCATTGGCTGAGCCTTAATCAGTGGGCGGGGCATTAACTCAGGCCAGGACTTTATAAAGCTGCGCACAAGCGGCCAGGGAGCTTGCAAACAGGGGCTGCTAACAGGGAGTTTTGCAAGGGAGTTTGGAAGGGGAGTGGGAAGGGAGGGGGGGTCTCTTGTCAGTCCTACCTGTTCCCCTGTAGTCCCCTTAAAACCTATAATCCAAACCATATTCCAAAACCCTTTCTTTAAACCACCCTTCCATTAATTAGGAGACAATGCAGGCAGAAGCCCAGCAGCAGAGTGGGGGCTATCCAGTTTATTACACTGAATGTAGCATGTATGATTACCTGCCTTGTGGGCCGGTGGGGTATGTATGCAGTCAGTGCAAGGAGTTCCTGGCCCTCAGAGACCACGTACAGACTTTGGAGGCCAGGGTGGTGGAACTGGAGGAGCTAAGAGAGGCAGAGAGGTATGATGATGAGGCTTTCCGGGACACTGTAGATTTGTCCCACCTCCGCTCAGACAGCCTCTGTGCCGTTGAGGAGGAAGAAAGGCCCATGGAAGCAGAGTAGTCAATGGGAGCAGAGGGAAACCTTCCCATACTTGGGACCCTCCTTCCAGATGGTGCTGGGCTGCCTCTCGCACTGAGGTTACCTCTCCGGGGGAGGGAACTCCAGTTGCTAGGAAATGGCAGGTGTTAGTAATGGGAGATTCGATCATTAGAAATGTAGATAGCTGGGTTTGTGATGACCGGGAGAACTGTATGGTGACTTGCCTGCCTGGTGCAAAGGTTGCGGACCTCTCGAGGCATCTAGACAGACTTATGTGTAGTGCTGGGGACGAGCCGGTGGTCGTGGTACATGTAGGTACCAATGACATAGGGAAGGGTAGGAGAGATGTCCTGGAAGCCAAATTTAGGCTGCTAGGGAAGAGACTGAAATCCAAGACCTCTATGGTGGCATTCTCAGAAATGCTCCCAGTTCCACGCTCAGGGCCAGGTAGGCAGGCAGAGCTTCAGAGTCTCAATGCGTGGATGAGACGATGGTGTAGAGAGGAGGGGTTTATGTTCATTAGGAACTGGGGAAACTTTTGGATAGGGGAAGCCTATACAGGAGAGATGGGCTCCACCTAAACCAAAGTGGAACCAGACTGCTGGCACTAAACATTAAAAAGGTAGTAGAGCAGTTTTTAAACTAGGAGATGGGGGAAAGCCGACTGCTGCAGAGGAGCATGTGGATCGGACACAGACTTCTCTTAGGGGAGAGTCTGATCTGATGATAGGGAATCTCCAGGTTATAGTCAGGAACAGAGGACGGAAGAGGATAATGTAAGGGCCGGATCAGATGATAAACAGTCACATAAAAAAGAATCTAGCACATCAGAAAAGGGCAGACAAATAAACAGGGACAAGTTTTTAAAGTGCTTATACACAAATGCTAGAAGTCTAAATAATAAGATGGGTGAACTAGAGTGCCTTGTGATAAAGGAGGATATTGATATAATAGGCATCACAGAAACCTGGTGGACTGAGAGCAATCAATGGGGTACAAAATATATCGGAAGGACAGAACAGGTCGTGCAGGGGGAGGAGTGGCACTATATGTGAAAGAAAATGTAGATTCAAATGAAGTAAAAATTTTAAGCAAATCCAAATGTTCCATAGAATCGCTATGGATAGAAATTTCATGATCTAATAAAAATATAACATTAGGGATCTATTATTGACCACCTGACCAGGACAGTAATAGTGATGATGAAATTCTAAGGGAAATTAGAGAGGCTATCAAAATTAAGAACCCAATAATAGTGGGGAATTTCAATTATCCCCATATTGACAGGGAACATTTCACTTTAGGATGAAATGCAGAGATAAAATTTCTCGATACTTTAAATTACTGCTTCATGGAGCAGCTGGTACGGGAACCCACAAGCGGAGAAGCAACTCCAGATTTAATCCTGAGTGGAGCACAGGATCTTGTCCAAGAGGTAACTATAGCAGGACCGCTTGGAAATAGTGACCATAATACAATAGCATTCAACATCCCTGTGAGGGGAAGAACAGCTCAACAGCCCAACACTGTGACATTTAATTTCAAAAGACGGAACTATTCAAAAATAAGCGGGTTAGTTAAACAAAATTTAAAAGGTACAGTGACTAAAGTGAAATCTCTGCAAGTTGCATGGGCCCTTTTTAAAGACACCATAATAGAGGCTCAACTTCAATGTATACCCCAAATTAAGAAACACAGTAAAAGAACTAAAAAAGAGCCACCGTGGCTTAACAACCATGTAAAAAAACCAGTGAGAGATAAAAAGACTTCCTTTAAAAAGTGGAAGTCAAATCCTAGTGAGGCAAATAGAAAGGAGCACAAACACTGCCAGCTTAAGTGCAAGAGTGTAATAAGAAAAGCCAAAGAGGAGTTTGAAGAACGGCTAGCCAAAAACTCCAAAGGTAATAATAAAATGTTTTTTAAGTACATCAGAAACAGGAAGCCTGCTAAACAACCAGTGGGGCCCCTTGATGATCGAAATACAAAAGGAGCGCTTAAAGACGATAAAGTCATTGTGGAGAAACTAAATGGATTCTTTGCATCAGTCTTCATGGCTGAGGATGTTAGGGAGATTCCCAAACCTGAGCTGGCTTTTGTAGGTGACAAATCTGAGGAACTGTCACAGATTGAAGTGTCACTAGAGGAGATTTTGGAATTAATTGATAAACTCAACATTAACAAGTCACTGGGACCAGATGGCATTCACCTAAGACTTCTGAAAGAACTCAAATGTGAAGTTGCAGAACTATTAACTAAGGTTTGTAACCTGTCCTTTAAATCGGATTTGGTACCCAATGACTGGAAGTTAGCTAATGTAACGCCAATATTTAAAAAGGGCTCTAGAGGTGATCCCAGCAATTACAGACCGGTAAGTCTAATGTCGGTACTGGGCAAATTAGTCGAAACAATAGTTAAGAATAAAATCATCAGACACATAGAAAAACAGAAACTGTTGAACAATCGTCAACATGGTTTCTGTAAAGGGAAATCATGTCTTACTAATCTATTAGACTTCTTTGAAGGAGTCAACAAACATGTGGACAAGGGGGATCCAGTGGACATAGTATACTTAGATTTCCAGAAAGCCTTTGACAAGGTCCCTCACCAAAGGCTCTTATGTAAATTAAGCTGTCATGGGATAAAAGGGATTGAGAACTGGTTAAAAGACAGGGAATAAAGGGTAGGAATTAATGGTAAATTCTCAGAATGGAGAGGGGTAACTAGTGGTATTCCCCAAGGGTCAGTCCTAGGACCAAGCCTATTCAATTTATTCATAAATGATCTGGAGAAAGGGGTAAATAGTGAGGTGGCAAAGTTTGCAGATGATACTAAACTGCTCAAGATAGTTAAGACCAAAGCAGATTGTGAAGAACTTCAAAAAGATCTCACAAAACTAAGTGATTGGGCAACAAAATGGCAAATGAAATTGAATGTGAATAAATGTAAAGTAATGCACATTGGAAAAAATAACCCCAACTATACATACAATATGATGGGGGCTAATTTAGCTACAACGAGTCAGGAAAAAGATCTTGACGTCATCGTGGATAGTTCTCTGAAGATGTCCACGCAGTGCACAGAGGCAGTCAAAAAAGCAAACAGGATGTTAGGAATCATTAAAAAGGGGATAGAGAATAAGACTGAGAATATATTATTGCCCTTATATAAATCCATGGTACGCCCATATCTCGAATACTGTGTACAGATGTGGTCTCCTCACCTCAAAAAAGATATTCTAGCACTAGAAAAGGTTCAGAAACGGGCAACTAAAATGATTAGGGTTTTGGAGAGGATCCCATATGAGGAAAGATTAAAGAGGCTAGGCCTCTTCAGCTTGGAAAAGAGGAGACTAAGGGGGGATATGATAGAGGTATATAAAATCATGAGTGATGTGGAGAAAGTGGATAAGGAAAAGTTATTTACTTATTCCCATAATACAAGAACTAGGGGTCACCAAATGAAATTAATAGGTAGCAGGTTGAAAACAAATAAAAGGAAGTTCTTCTTCACACAGCGCACAGTCAACTTGTGGAACTCCTTACCTGAGGAGGTTGTGAAGGCTGGGACTATAACAATGTTTAAAAGGGAACTGGATAAATTCATGGTGGCTAAGTCCATAAACGGCTATTAGCCAGGAAGGGTAAAGAATGGTGTCCCTAGCCTTTGTTCATAAGAGGATGGAGATGGATGGCAGGAGAGAGATCACTTGATCATTTCCTGTTAGGTTCACTCCCTCTGGGGCACCTGGCATTGGCCACTGTCGGTAGACAGATACTGGGCTAGATGGACCTTTGGTCTGACCCGGTATGGCCGTTCTTATGTTCTTATGACTTGTGCTCGTCCAGTTTTTCTAAGTAGTCCTGAACCACTTCTTTCTCCACAGAGGGCTGGTCACCTTCTCCCCATACTGTGCTGCCCAGTGCAGCAGTCTGGGATCTGACCTTGTTTGTAAACACAGAGACAAAAAAATCATTGAGTACATTAGCTTTTTCCACATCCTCTGTCACTAGGTTGCCTCCCTCATTCAGTAAGGGGCCCACACTTTCCTTGACTTTCTTCTTGTTGCTAACATACCTGAAGAAACTCTTCTTGTTACTCTAAACATCTCTTGCTAGCTGCAACTCCAAGTGTGATTTGACCTTCCTGATTTCACTCCTGCATGCCTGAGCAATATTTTTATACTCTTCCCTGGTCATTTGTCCAATATTCCACTTCTTGTAAGCTTCTTTTTGGCATTTAAGATCAACAAGGACTTCACTGTTAAGCCAAGCTGGTTGCCTGCCATATTGACTATTCTTTCTACACATCAGGATGGTTTTTTTCCTGCAACCTCAATAAGGATTCTTTAAAATACAGTCAGCTCTCCTGGACTCCTTTCCCCCTCATGTTATTTTCCCAGGGGATCCTGCCCATCAGCTCCCTGAGGGAGTCAAAGTCTGCTTTTCTGAAGTCCAGGGTTTGTATTCTGCTGTTCTCCTTTCTTCCTTGTGTCAGGATCCTGAAACTCGACCATCTCATGGTCACTGCCTCCCAGGTTCCCATCTACTTTTGCTTCCCCTACTTACTCTTCTCCGTTTGTGAGCAGCAGGTCAAGAAGAGCTCTGTCCCTAGTTGGTTCCTCCAGCACTTGCGCCAAGAAATTGTCCCCTACACTTTCCAAAAACTTCCTGGATTGTCTGTGCACCGCTGTATTGCTCTCCCAGCAGATCCTCCTTACAGCCAGCGACACACAAGCTGGAGTGGCAGTCCCTCTCCTCCAAAGCTCCCAGAATAGCCTATGATGCTAATCTCACCACTTTTACTAAATAATCTGTTTTATGGGACTGTCTAGAATAAGTCCTTACACCCCTAAAACCGTGGTTGTCCCTGGATCCTTTTGAGAGGGCTAAATCCACACCCACATCTCTAGTATACTATTATGAATATGCTTGCTTACATATTGTATACGTAGTTGCTGAAGGTGCCTTTTATACAAATTTATATGGCAAGTGGAGTTGCCCTTCCAAACCGCATAGTGATATAAGCACTTACCAGAACTCCCACCTCACTCTAAGCAGAGTTCCAGGTTGTCCCCAGTTTCAGATGAGGGGCAAGTCTGCCATGCACAGTCAGAATTTAATAAAAGGTATTACCCTATAAGTGAGAATACAATGTTAATTTTCTTCCCCCAGGCCATCTAATCAAACCACAATATAAGTTGGCAAGTCTGTTGAGGGTACATGATAGCAGGATACAACATGGCATCCAGACCTGTTTTCTGGTCAGAAGGTACTTCTTTAGTGTTTATTTTAAAACTGACAGTAGAGTGCTTCTCATGTAATGATACCGTCTCTGCCTAATGGATATACTTCTGCTGCTGGGGAATTTTCAGGCAGACTAAACTACTTCAATCTGAGTGCACTTATGTCATCTGTTTACCAGTTGTCTGATGTGTTTGTGTTGGCAGCAGTGATCTCTGCCCTTCTGGGATTCAACATCTTCATCTTATATACACTCACCTCTTTTCCTTTTAAGCAAAGTGTTCCATCTGTGAGAATACTCTGACCAGCCAGGCAGCAAAGGAGTCTGCTCCCCTAAGACTCTTGTGGTATGCATTACTTTAAAAACCAAAAAGTAAACAAGAATATCCTGTAGTGTCTTTAGGGCAAGGGTAGACAATTATTTTTTGTCAAGGTTCAGATTTCTTGGTCAAGGCATAGTCAAGGTCCAAATACCAGGGAAAATGTAAAAAAAATAACAATAATGATAATATTAGGTAAATAATGGGTCCGTTCAAAAGCATCTGGCAATCTGGGTTTGGCCCATGGTCTACCTATTGACTACCCCTGCTTGAAGGTCTAAGGACTAGGAGACAACAGGGCTTCCCTTAGCCAAAGCAGGAACATGATTGTTTTAGCCACGTCCAAAGAAAGGTCTAAAGCACAACTAATTTCAACCAGGTTCAGGAGGCCCAACCCTTCTTAGCTCTCCTCTCGGTTACACCTAACCCCAGAACACAGGGTGCCCACATTCCTCTTATATCGCGTGATGGCAGGGAATTAATTCCCCACAGTGGCTAGTCCAACCTTTCTGCACCTCCCCCAACCCCAAAATCTTGTACTCACAGAAGACAACCATGTTTCCTTCTCTAGCAGAGGGGTAGGTAAGCTCATTTCTGCCAACCTCTGAATGGGTTATACACTCATCATGATCATATTTCGTTAAATGAAGCAACAAAAATTGTTTAACATTTTTCTCACTTAAAAGTAGACTCCAGGGTAACGTAAGTCATATTCTGTTAAATAATTACAAAGGACAAATTCCTTCAAGACAGTTTAAACATGTAAAAGCTACTATATAGGTGGAAAATACTTGTTAAGTTGTCTAGTCCAACTCCTACTTGTTCAAGATTATCGTCTACAATACAATAAAAAGTGTAAAAATATGTAACTGGTTATTAAGGCCATGTGACTAATTTGTAGGGAATAATTTAGTGGATGAATTTCACCTTTTTTTCTGCTTGCAGAATGTTCACAACATGATAATGAATCCCTCCAGTGAACTGGTTATTTAAACTTGTCTGACTTTTGTTTTGGTTTGGCTTTTTTGTGATTTTTAACTTCATGGTATGAAGAGTTCTGTGCAAGTATTCAGAATTTGAACTGCACAGATTAGGTCTGATTACAATAGCATATTATACTGTTTCTGTTCCCTCACTGGATGACTATGCAATCAGACTATGTGCCTTCTCCAGTATGGTAAATCCTAGTAATTCCATGTGATTCCAACTATCAGATTTCCATTTCTCAAGTGCCCTTAAAATAAAAAAGTATGGATTGTAAAATGGAAGAGCAAGTTATGCAGTCACTTCCCACTATAAAAATGTCCAGTTTGGTACTGATGAGACTTCAACTTAAAGGAGTGTTACCTGAACAGTGTACAAAAACATAAAAAGGAGGCAGAGTGCCTGTTCATGAGATTTTTCTCAGTGAAATGCCAATATAAATGCTGAAATTTAATGAAGGCAAATTGAACTTTATTTCTGTTTGCTGTAGCTTCTATTACACATGGGTCAGAAGCATACAAATTATTAGAAGTAGAAAAATTGTACAACATTGTGAAAATGGTGTGTTCGCTCGCTCTCTCTCTCATGCTTGTGGTTTGATTTAGATCCAAATTAAAAAGTTTAGTGATCTCCACACAACCTAGCCTCCCATGACAGTTTGCCAGCATCACAGCCTAGTCATACAGCCTTTATTTCACTGGATTTTTTGCTATAGTAACACAACCTAAACTGATATAATCCAGAATTAGGACGTTCTCTTCCCAACTGCTGCTCTGATGCTGGGCACCAGAACTGGGAGCAGGGAGATTCTCTCTCTTTAGTACCATCAAACCCCCTCCTGTTGGCACTCAGGCAGCATGGAGGAGACCAATGAAGCACATTGGTTCAAAAACATAAGGGTGAGGAGCAAGAGCTGGAGGGAGAAGGGGAATAGGGGACAGGAGAAGAGAGAAAAGAACAAGGGTAAATAACCACTGGAATACAGAACCTGGAATTTAACCCAGGAGTCGTGAATCTCAAAATCCCTCTGATATCAGCCAACAGCTGTGGCCACTTGCATAGTGGTTGGTCCACATTGACAATAATAGTCTATTACTGTTACTATTTATATTATATTAACTCAGATGGCAGTGGTTGTGCTGTGGATCTAAAGGTTCCAATCCTCCTGAAGTTTCCACACGTTAGAATTTTTTTTCTTCCTAGTTTGCTTTTTTAAAGACTTAGGAATCACATCCCAAAATAGCTACATGAAGAGAGAGTTAAGGTTGCAAAGTCCAGCACTTAAAAGTTAGGAAATGCCAGATTTACAGTTGCCTGTGCAACCTTAACTCAGCCCCCTTGTGTGTATGTGTTCTAATACAGTCTTTAGTTTCATAAATAATATACTTCCCCCTCTCCCCATGGAACCTCTGCCTCATTCAGTGCACAGGATTAACCTGCTCTGAAGAAGAATCAGGGTTGTGTAGTGAAAGGAGCTGTTGTATGTTGCCTCCCTCGCTTATTTATTGCAAAAATTGGAAGGTGTGTGGTGAGTGAAGCAGAGGATTCTAGCAAGAGACAGGATGGCCTCTTGGCTAAGGAAGTAGAATGCAACACAAAAGAATTAGATTCTATCCCTGTCTTAGACACAAGGTTCCTATGTAGTGGTAGGCAAGTCCCTTAAATCAAAACATTCACAGGTGGTCACTAATTGTGTGTTCTTGTTTTGAGTGCCCAATAAAAGACACCTGGGGGGTCAGATTTGCAGAAGTGATATGTACGCATGACTCCAATTGAAATCATTTGGAGCTATGCTTTCAGCCTTATAAAGTGATATAAAATGCAAAATACTCTTAAAAAAGTCTGGCCCTAGGTATATTCCAAAATATATGGGTAATTTTGATCTGAATTTCCGTGACTCAGTTCCTCCTCAGAAAAATGGAGATACCACCTTACTCCAAAGGTTTTGTGAAGATTAATTAATGTTTATGAAGCCCTCAGATACTACAGCTGAGAATACCATACCATGAAAAAAATAATATTTCTGTATTCAGAGTGGGATTTGGATGGAGTATGGCAAATAAGGCCTGAAGCCACACACTGAATCAAGAGACCCAATTTGTTCTCTAAGCACTGGAGACAGGGTGCTATGGGGGAAAAATAGGATGTGATCATGTAATTAAAGATGGTATTATAATACATATGAAGAGACCATGTTAAGGTTTGCAAGGAGATTTCAGTTTAGGCATTTCCTGACTTGGCAACCTTAATGTTATTTTAACCTTATTTTTGTGATGCAATTTCCTTTTCATCAATGTTTCTTCTAGCCAGCTTTACCTCTGACTCACTAGCTGGCACATACTTTTGGTGAGTCAGGAAAGCAGGCTGGCCAGCAGGGATATTGGGGTGGGTTCTAGAGACAATATGAGATGTATGTAAGCAGGGACTGTCATGGTATAATTCCCCAATCTGAACCTTAGAGTCCAAAAGATGGGGTACCAGCATGAATTCCTCTAAGCTTAATTACCAGCTTAGATCTGATAGGCTGCCACCACCCAAAAATATAGTGTTTTGGGGCACTCTGGTCCCCCCAAAAACCCTCTCTGGGGACCCCAAGACCCAAATTCCTTGAGTCTCACAACAAAGGGGAATAAACCATTTCCCCTCCCCCTCCTTTCTTCCTCCCAGATCTTTCCCGCACTGGGTACACTAGGAGATCACCGTGATTCAAACTCTTTGAATCACAACACAGAGAAATCAGGTTTTTTCTCCCCCTTCTCTCTCCCTCCCAGGCTTTCCCTCCCTGGGCTATCCTGGAGAGATAGACAGATTCAAGCTCCGTGAATCTAAAACACAGAGGAAATTCACCTTTCCTCCCCCATTCCTCCTTCCCTTCTCCCACCAATTCCCTAGTGAGTACAGACTCAGTTCCTCTGAGCCTTAACAAGAAAAAAAATATCAGGTCTTTTAAAAAGAAAAGATTTTAATAAAAGAAAGAAAAAAGTAAGAAATCTCTGTAAAATCAAGATGGAATATTACAGGGTCTTTCAGCTTATAAACACTAGAAAGAAGTCTCCCCCAAGCACAAATACCAATTAAAATCCGTCCAGCAAAATCACATTTGCAAATACAGAAAACAATCAAAAGACTATAATCGCCTTTTCTACTTAATACTCACTATTCTGAATATATAAGAGACTGTAGCAGGGAGATTGGCAAAAAACCTGGTTGCACGTCTGGTCCCTTTCAGGACCCAGAGAGAACAAAGCAAAACCCAAAAAACACAAACAAAGGCTTCCCTCCACCGAGATTTGAAAGTATCTTGTCTCCTGATTGGTCCTCTGGTCAGGTGTTTCAGGTTCACTGTTTGTTAACCCTTTACAGGTAAAAGAGACATTAACCCTTAACTATCTGTTTATGACAGGGACCCAGACAGAGAAAGCAGGATTTGGAGAACATCAGGGAGGTTCCATGTGTGTGTGTGTGTGTGTGTGTGTGTGTGTGTGTGTGTGTGTGAGAGAGAGAGAGAGAGAGTAAAAATACTTTTTGAGGAGGGCCAGAGTAGGATTGTAACTGTGCAGGCAGCCAAGGATGGATAGAGCGCTATGTCTATACATAGGTACAGCAAAGGCTTCTCATGGCACTGCCACTAGAGCTGAGCGAATAATGGATGGTTCAGTTCACTGGCGATTTAAATAAAATCTTGTGAGGTACACCTGAAAACAATGTATACAATTTTTTGATGAATCAAAAAGGGGAAAAAAATGTTTGGAGTCATTTTTTGGTTTTGACAAAATCAAAAATTTCAATTTCACCCGTTTTTAACTGTTTCTGATTGTTTAATATTATTAAACAAAGTTTTTAAATTAAAAATTATTTTGAGCTGCAAAATCAAAACATTTCTGAAGCATCAAAATGTTAGTTAATGTTGTGTTTGTTTGATGATGACAATTTGGCAAAGCCAAGATGAATTCACAGGTGGTGTCCTCTTTGTGGCCCAGGCAGAGACAGATACATCCTGGAGGTGAATGCCTGGCTGTGAGGATGGTGTCACCAGGAGGCCTTCAGCTTCCTTGACTATAGTTTCAGGAAGAAGGACTGCTAAGCAGAGATGGGGTCCACCTATCGAGGAAGGAAAAAGCATATTTGGATACAGACTGGCTAACCTAGTGAGAAGGGCTTTAAACTAGGTTTGAAGGGGACAGGTGACAAAAGCCCACAGGTAAGTCAAGAACATGGAGACGGTTTGGAATGTGGGCTGTTATAGCAGGGATAAAGGAGAGACAAGACAGAACTGGGGCGGGGGGAATCAAATCAGTATCTTAGATGGCTCTGTACTAATGCAAGAAGTACGGGGAATAATCGGAAAGAACCCGAAATGCTAATAAATAAACACAACTATGACATAGTTGGCATCACAGAGACTGGGTGTGATAATACGCATGACTGGAATATTGGTATAGAAGGGTACAGCTTGCTCAGGAAGGACAGACAGGGAAAAAAAGGAGGAGGTGTTGTCTTATATGTTAAAAATGTACACACTTGGGCTGAGGTTGAGATGAAAATAGGAGATAGACTTGTTGAAAGTCTTTGGGTAAACATAAAAGGGGTAAAAACCAAGGGGTAAAAGGGGTCTACTACAGACCACCTAACCTGGAAGAAGAGGTGGATGAGGCTTTTTTTAAACAGCAAAAAAAATCATCCAAAGCACAGCAGGACTCGGTGGTGATGGGGGACTTCAACTACTCAGACATCTGTTGGGAAAATAACACTGCAGGGCACAGATTATCTAACAAGTTCTTGGAATGTATTGGAGAAATTTTTTTACTTCAGAAGCTGGAGACAGTGACTAGAGGAGAGGCTGTTCTAGACGTGATTTTGACAAATAGAGAGGAACTGGTTCAGAATTTGAAAATGGAAGGCAACTTGGGTGAAAGTGATCACGAAATGATAGAGTCATGATCTACTGAATATATTCATGTGTCACTATTGTATTTGAAGTTATGAATATTGGCTGTATACATGTTTGATTTTAAATAGCCTTAGTAAGGCATTTGGTCAGCTTCTTTAGAAAGGAATTGGCAAGTTAAGTGCCCAATCAAGAAGCACTTACCAGACAATGGATCTTGGAAGGCTCCAATCCACATAAGAAGTCTACATGAGGATGTTCAAGGTAGCATGTGAACCATGGCTTCAGCTTGTAAGTTCTGAGTCATGCATGGATATGTGACTTGCCCATGTGACTCCAAAACTTCATCTTATAGCTGGAATTCTACACAGAGGGAGGGAGGGGTGTCCAGCCACAAGAGAAAGTCTATTTAAACCCCTGGGAGACCCCTCCATTTTGTCTTCAGCTGGCTCAAGAGATAGCCTCTCCACCCCCAAAGGATACCTGAAAGAAACTGGAACAAAGGACAGTAACCATGGGGGTGTGAGTGATTGCTGGACCCAGACTCTAAGGAGGCTAGTCTGTAAAAGAGGCTTATTGGAACATCTCTGAGGGTGAGATTTTATCTGTATTCAGTTTCTTACTGTATTAGGCATAGGCTTGCCTGTTTTACTGTATTTTGCTTGGTAATTCACTTTGTTCTGTCTGTTATTACTTGGAACCACTTAAATCCTACTTCTTGTATTTAATGAAATTAATTTTTATTTATTAATTAACACAGAGTATGTCTTACTACCTGGGGGTGGGGAGGGAACAGCTGTGCATATCTCTCTAGGTTTCAGGTTTCTCTCTAGGATTCATCATATTGTGGACATAGTCGCTCCCATTTCTGGCAATTTATGAGTTTACCCTGTGTAAGTTTTATACAGGGTAAAACAGATTTACTGGGGTTTGGACCCCACTGGGAGTTGGGCATCTGAGTGTTGGAGACAGGAACACTTCTTAGGCTGTTTTCAGTTAAGCCTTTAGTTTGGGGGGACGTTGTTCAGATCTGGGCCTGGGTTTTCAGCAGGCTAGAGTGCCTGGCTCAAACCAGGCAGTGTTCTGAAGTCCCAAGCTAGCAGGGGAAATGGCTCAGAAGTAGTCTCAACACATCAGTTGACAGTTCCCAAGGGATTTTCTGTGATCCAACCTGTCACAGTGGCGTAGTCGGCAGGATCTGCACAGCTCATTGCTTTCAGATATTGGTAGTGATTTTAAGTGAGTTTTGGGTGTGGTGTCTGAACAGAGAGCAGACAAAGTGGTTACTGGTTTGTTATTTTCTGTTTGCTTATTTCAGGGAAGGGAATAGAGGCAAGAAAATCAGAAACATGAGTGAGAGTGAGGCTTGGAAAAAACTGAACTGCACAGGTTGTAAATGGCTGAGAAAGAAAATGAACATAAAAGACTGATGGAATTGAAACAAATGGAAATTAATGCAGAGGCAGCCAGGGAGGAAGCTGCCCATAAAAGAGCCCTGGAGTTAAGAGACAAAGAAATACAGGCCCAGATTGAAGTCCAGAAGCATGAACTGGCTGTTATGGAGTGGAAGAGACAAAACTCTCCAGCTGCTGGCTCCACTTCCCCAAAAATCCAGAAATGGGAGCGACTATGTCCACAATATGATGAATCCAGCAATATTGCCAAATATTTCATCACCTTTGAGAGACTATGCACCCTCTATGCTATCCCTGAAGATCAAAATATGATCACATTGATAACGAAATTGACTGGAAGAGCTCTAGACATATTCAATAAGATGCCTATTGATGATGCTTCAAACAATGGTAAATTTAAGGAACTGGTTTTGAAACAGTTTCAGATTATACCTGAAACCTACAGGGTTAAATTCAGGAGTCTTAAGAGGGGATCTGGATTGAGTAATGTGGCTTTTGTAAATGAAATAAGAGATTTGGTAGATAAGTGGGTGAGGGGGAAAGGCATTACAAGCTTTGAAGGAATGTGTGATTTGGTTTCTCAGCCCACGTCCACACTACAACTTAAAATCGATATTATTAAAATCGATTTTATAATACAGGGTTTATAAAATCGATTTTACGCATCCACACTAGGGCACCTTACATCGGTGGTGTGCGTCCATGTTCCCTGGCGTCCATCGATTTCAGGAGCGTTGCACTCTGGGTACCTATCCCACAGTTCCTGCAGTGTTCCCTGACCCTTGGAATTATGGGTTACTACCCCAGTGCCTGATGGGGCAAAAATCACTGTCATGAGTGGTTCTGGGTACAGCCTCACCCCCTCCCTTCCGGAAAGCAGCGGACAGCCATTTTGCGCGTTTTTTACTGGGTGAAGTGAGCAAACGCCATTTTGCAGCAAGCATGGATCCTGATCAGATCATTACCTTGATCACGGATGTTGTAAACAGTTCACGCATTCTCCTGCTGTCTATGCTGAACCATGAGCCAGAAATGCAGGAGAGGATGCTGCAGCGCGACGACGAGAGTGATGAGGACTTGGAGAACGAGTTCTCCGAAACCGCGGGCCCCCGCGCTTTGGAGCTCCTGATGGTAATGGGGGAGGTTCTACCCGTTCCTCGCCAATTTTGGACCCGGGAAACAATCACAGACTGGTGGGACCGCATAGTCTTGCAGGTGTGGGAAGATTCGCAGTGGCTGCGGAACTTTCCCATGCGTAAGAGCACTTTCTTTGAACTTTGTGACTTGCCTTCCCCTGTCCTGAAACGCCATAATACCAGGATGAGAGCAGCCCTCACAGTGGAGAAGCGAGTGGCAATGGCCCTCTGGAAGCTTGCAACGCCAGACAGCTACCGGTCAGTCGGGAATCAATTTGGAGTGGGCAAATCTACTGTGACGGCTGCTGTGCTGGAAGTAGCCAAAGCAATCATTAAGCTGCTGCTACGAAAGTTGTGACTCTGGGAAACGTGCAGGTCATAGTGGATGGCTTTGCTGCAATGGGATTCCCTAACTGTGGGGGTGCCATTGATGGAACCCATATCCCTATCTTGGCACCGGAGCACCAGGGCACCCAGTATATAAACCGCAAGGGGTACTTTTCAATGGTGCTGCAAGCACTGGTGGATCACAAGGGACGTTTCACCAACATCCACGTGGGATGGCCAGGAAGGGTTCATGACGCTCGTGTCTTCAGAAGCACTACTCTGTTTAAACGGCTGCAGCAAGGGACTTACTTCCCAGACCAGAGAATTACAGTTGGAGATGTTGAAATGCCTACAGTTATCCTGGGGGACCCAGCCTACCCCTTGATGCCCTGGCTAATGAAGCCATACACAGGCAGCCTGGACAGTGGTCAGGAGTTGTTTAACTACAGGCTGAGCAAGTGCAGAATGGTGGTAGAATGTGCATTTGGCCGTTTGAAAGGGCGCTGGCGAACCTTACTTACTCGCTCAGACCTCAGCCAAACCAATATCCCCTTTGTTATTGCTGCTTGCTGTGTGCTCCACAATCTCTGTAAGAGTAAGGGAGAGACCTTTATAGCGGGGTGGGAGGCTGAGGCAAATCACCTGGCCGCTGATTATGCGCAGCCAGACACCAGGGCAATTAGAAGATCACACCAGGAAGCGGTACGCATCAGAGAAGCCCTGAAAACGAGTTTCATCATGGGCCAGGGTACGGTGTGACTGCTGTGTTTCTTTCCCCTTGATTAACCCCCCCCCATGTATTGACTCCTGCTGCTGCAAGCGAGCTTCCCTCCACCCTTCCAAAACAGCTTGTTTATGGAAAAAAAAGTTACTATCCGTAGAAAACATTGTATTCTTTATTAAAAGTCAGTCCCTGTAAGCAACCCACCCTCCCTCTTGCTTTTACAAGCATGTGATTAAAAATACATAAGTAGGGGTTTTGGGGGGAGGATAGTAGAGGGAGGGAGGGAGGAAGGGAAGACAAAGGCAATTAAGGAAGCCCTGAAAATGAGTTTCATCATGGGCCAGGGTACGGTGTGACTGCTGTGTTTCTTTCCCCTTGATTAACCCCCCCTCCCTTGTATTGACTCCACCCTTCCAGAACATCTTGCTTACAACCCACCCTCCCACTGCCTTTGAATAGCATGTCCTAAGAGTAAAAGAAATGAGAAGGTACCCCGGGAGTGGTTTGGGAGGAGTATAGGAGGGAAGAAAAATGCCATTAAGGGCATTTCAATGTAATGACAGCCTTTTGGTTGGACTGTCCACAGGGGTGGAGTGGGCAGGTGCAGAAAGCCATCCCCCACGCGTTCTTACACGCCTGTGTGTGGAAGATATGGGACATGGTGAGTACTGAGGGAGGTTAAACATGGGCTGGAGTGGCACTCTGTGACCCCGCAGCTCTTCCAGCAGACTTCGGAGGAGGTCAGTCTGATAGCGAAGAAGCTCCAGCGTTGCTGCCCGCCACCGCTGATCTTCCTGCCGCCACATGTCATTTCGAGCGTCCCTCCTGTCCTCACGTTCACTGGCAGCGTCCCTGTACTTTGCGACCACGTGTTTCCACTCCCCCAGATGAGCTCTTTCACTGCGGGTTACTGCCATTATTTCTGTGAACATCTCCTCCCGTGTCCTCTTCTTCCTCAGCCTCCTTATCTGACCTATCCTTCGGACAGGAGAAGGGAGGCTGGAGAAATGTGCAGCTGCATGTGTGGGGGAAAAGAGTGATAGAAGGATCATAAGAGATACATTTCACAGAACAATGGTTATACTCTTTCACAGTGAACTAGACTATTCACCGTACGTAGCACATGTCACTTCACTACAAGGTCGCCTTAGGATTCTTTTAGTATTTAGTGCTTGCGGCTGTGGAGTCAGAGATCAACACAGACGCAGGTCAGGGGATTACAAAAAAGCTTGCTGGAGGACATGGTAAGTCTAATGGCAGTGAACCGTGCAACCTCTTTTATTACCCTGTACCACCGGCTATTAACAGGTAGAATTCACACTTGGCAGCCAAACTGCTAAAAAGCAAAACTCTTGCTTCTTTTCTTATGCCATCAGAAAGGTTCAGCACTAGAGGAAAATTGTGAATGGCTTCCCCCCTCCTAATCTGCATCTCTGCTGTAATGGCAGGTCACTTTACCGCCTCCCCCCTCCACCCTCTGCCTTGGCAATTAGCAGCGATAATTCCTGCTGCCCAAATGCTAAAAAGCTCAGCGCCATTAGAGACACCTCCCCGTAGGAATTTGCAGGTTTTTACCATCCCCCACATGGCTAACTGCTAGGAAAGGTTTTTTATTAAAGGAGCAAGAAAGCAGAAACGAAGGAATGGTCATCTCTGTCCCCTTAATAAAGTACATTACTTTTTAACAGGTGACCATGAACGATATCACTCTCCTGAGGATAACAGAAAGAGAAAAAGAAATTATGCTTCTTGAATGCCAGCAATCCCCGGGGCCATTCGCAGCTAGGCTTTGTCATGCAATGATACCCGATTACGTGCTCCAGGCATGGCGTGGTAAAGTTTCGTACCATGGTGGACGGAATAAGGCTGCCCTGCCCAGAAACCTTCTGCAAAGGCTATTGGGGTACCTCCAGGAGTGCTTCATAGAGATGTCCATGGAGGATTTCCACTCCATCCCCAGACATGTTAACAGACTTTTCCAGTAACTTTAATGCCAGCTACTGCATGCAAGCCCTCATGGCAAATCAATCATTAAAAAACGGTTGCTTTTAAACTATGGTTTTTATTTAAAAAAGTACACTCACCAGAGGACGCTTCCACGGCTTCATTGTCTGTGCTACTGGCTTGAGAGGGCTGGGAGGGTACTTCTGTCAGGGTGAGGAAAAGATCCTGGCTGTTGGGGAGAATGGAGTGCTGTGTGGTCTCTGCCATCTCGTCCTCCTCCTGTTCCTCCTCCACATCTTCGCCATCCGCAGAATCATCAGCAGTGGCTGAGATTACTACCCCCACCTTTGAATCCACAGACAAGGGGGGGCTTGTCGTGGCGCAGTTACCTAAAATTGCGTGAAGCTCCGCGTAGAAGCGGCATGTTTTTGGGCCAGATCCGGATCTGCCATTTGCTGCTTTGGTCTTCTGGTACGCTTGTCTGAGCTCCTTCACTTTAACTCTGCACTGCACCGAGTCTCTGCTATGTCCTCTCTGCCTCATGGCATTAGAAATCTTTTCAAAAGTTTTCTCATTTCGTCTACTGGAACGCAGTTCTGATAGCACAGACTCTTCTCCCCATACAGCTATCAGATCCAATAACTCCTGTGTGTTCCACGCTGGAGCTCTTTTCCTATTCTCAGGAGACTGCATTGTTACCTGTGTGCTGAGAGCTCCACACTGGCCAAACAGGAAATGCAATTCAAAAGTTCCCGGGGCTTTTCCTGTGTACCTGGCCAGCAGTAGAGTTCCTTTACCTGTCTAGAGCGGCCACTGGTGCACTGTGGGATACCTCCCGAAGGCCATTAACTTCGATTTCCGTCCACACTAGCCCAAAATCGATTTTGTAAAATCGAGTTTAGGGTTACTCCTTTCGTTTAGATGGAGTACAGAAATCGATTTTAAGACCCCTTAAAATTGATTTTAAGTGCCTTGTAGTGTGGACGGTTACAGCGTTAAATCGATTTAACGCTGTTTAAATCGATTTAACGCTCTAGTGTGGACCTGGCCTCAGGAACAATTCCTGAATATGTGCAATGATGAGGTAAAACAGTATTTGTGGGACAAAAAGGTAAAGGCAGTGGGGGAATTAGCTGAGTTTGCAGATTCTTACAAGCAGTCACAAGGTGCAATTAAACATAAACCACTGGCAGAGGGGTACAGGGTTGGTGGAAAGCAGAATCATCATTTTACCCCTGGGAAAAAGGAGGCTGGGTGTGCACCTCTCCATTCCCTTGTTACTCACTTCAGGTCTCCTGGACAACCAGGGGATCCCAGAAGGTGCTTTCACTGCAATTCCCCAGGGCACCTGAAAAGCAGCTGTCCCAAATTAAAGGAGAGTAAACCTTCCTTGTCCTGTGATAGCTCAGTTGCACTTAGCCCTGAGGTCCCAGAGGGCACTCTACCTCTTACCAAACCAGATGGGTGGACATGGGGCCTAGTGAAGCCGACAGAGAACACATCAAGGTTATCAAGATTGATGGCATGGAGTGTCTGGGGTGGAGGGATACAGCAGCTCAGTTCTCTCTGATTCAACCAAGTGTGGTTCCAGACGCTAGCATTTTGATGGGGCAGACGACCCACATTAAGGGGGTGGGGCTGCAAAGGTTCCCTGTACCCCTTGCAAAGGTTCATATAGAGTAGAAAGGTATGGAAGGTGATTTACTGATGGGGATGCTCAAGGACATCCCCACAGACATGTTGCTGGAAAATAATTTTTTCAGCAAAACTAGCACTGTTAGTGTGGTAATTTGCAGCATGAAGAAAGGCTATGAGGGGCTCCCAGAGGGGGAGAAGAGAGAACTGCCTGTCTGTGGGGAGGCTGTTCCAGCTGATGAGCGTAGGTCTGATGCAGCTGAACAGCTAACACATCCTGCCCCAGGGAACACAGGGGTTTGGTGACTTGGAAGGAGTCTCCAGAAAAGGGGTGGGGACCTTGGAACCCACAAAGGAGGTGGGGGAGGGTCCCATTGACATGACAGTGCAGGAAGGTGGAGTGCTTCCAAGTATGGGAGAGGCAG
Organism: Gopherus flavomarginatus; assembly: GCF_025201925.1. NCBI lineage: Eukaryota > Metazoa > Chordata > Testudines > Testudinidae > Gopherus > Gopherus flavomarginatus. The sequence goes on along the minus strand of NC_066617.1, from coordinate 167,131,147 downwards.
AGCCAGGCCTCTGCCCAGCTGAAGACAACAGGCTCCCAGGGTTGGGGGCTAGAGAGATGCAGTCAGTGCCTAGAGACAGAGACACTATCTCAAGGATTGTTTGTCAGGAATTTGCAGCTATACAAAGGGCTGACCCCTCCCTTGTGAGTATAAGAAAGTGTATCTCAGAGGGAACTCCAGAAAGGGGAGGGGATTTTTTTTAAGAGGATGGGAAGCTGTATAGGGAGGTCCCTATAGGGAAAAACCAAGGCCCCAACCAACCCTATAAGCCAGTGGTACCCAACCTTTTTGGCTGGCGGGCGCCAGCCGAAGGACCACCGTGGGGGTGGAGCACCTGCCAAAATGCCGCTGAATTTTGGCGGCATTTCGGCAGCAACACCTCTCGATGACCTCACTTGCCGTTGACAAGCGATGTCATCGAAAGGCGTAGCTGCTGAAATTCGGGGGCGACACCTCTCAAGGACATCACTTGTCGGTGACAAGCGGCATCATCGAGAGGCATCCCTGCCAAAATGCCACTGAAATTCGGCAGCATTCCAGCGGGTGCTCTCCTGGGGCCCAGGACACAGGCACATTAAGAGGCCCCCACGGGCATCATGCCGCCCACGGGCACCACGTTGGAGACCACTGCTATAAGCAGTTGTTTGTGCCCAGCCAACACCAGGGGGAATTAGTGCTGGTAGAGCACGACAGTCCCTTTGCTGGTCACTTGGGGTACGGAGGACGTATGACAGGCTGAGGAGAAATTTCTATTAGCCAGGGATACAGAATGATGTGAGGGCTTATTGTAGGACTTGTGTGGTATGTCAGGAGAGAAAGAAACCGGGGGGACCCCAGAAGGCTCTGCTGCGTTCCTTGCCCATCATCCAGGAGGCATTCCTCAGGGTGTCTGTAGGCAAAAAGTAACTGCTGCACACTAGGTCCCAGTCATTGGACTGTTCATTGATGAATTTACATATCATGGCCCCCAAAGTTCCATTAAACCTTTCCACCAGGCCATTGGTTTGATGGTGGTACGGGGTGGCAACCAAGTGGTTCACCCCATGGGTTTACCACAGTTTTTTCATGGTCCCTGCCAGGAAATTAGATCCTGAATCTATAAGGATGTCGGAGGGCCAACCTATCCTGGCAAAAATGTCTGTTAGGGCCAGGCACACAGCTTTAGCTCTGGTGTTGCCTAGAGCTACTGCTTCCGGCCATCGGGTAGCAAAGTCCACAAAAGTCAGTATGTATTGCTTTCCTCTGGGTCTCTTTTTTGGGAAAGGACCAGAATATCCACAGCTACTCGCTGAAATGGGACCTCAATTATGGGGAGTGGCTGGAGAGGGGCCTTGACCTGGTCTTGGGGTTTTCCCACTCTTTGGCACACCTCACAAGACCGGACATACTTGGCAACGTCCTTGCCCATCCCCTCCCAGTGGAAGAACTTCCCCAACTGGTCCTTGGTTTTGTTCACCCCAGCATGGCCACTGGGATGAGCATGGGCTAAGCTTAAGAGCTTTTCCTGGTACTTAGTTGGAACCACCAACTGTTTTTGTGGATGCCAGTCTTCCTGGTGTCCACCAGAAAGAGTGTCCTTGTATAAAAGTCCTTGTTCTACAACAAACCGGGATCGATTAGAAGAGCTGAGAGGCAGTGGGGTGCTCCATGCCGCCTCCCAAGCTTTCTGAAGGCTGTCATCTGCTTCCTGCTCAGTCTGGAACTGTTCCCTTGAAGCTAGAGACACCAGTTCTTCCTTAGACTGTGGACTTGGGCTTGGTCCCTCTGGAAGTGATGTAGGTGATAGAGTTGTTTCCGTTGCTGGTGAACCACTCTCCGCTGGTGCACCAGGGGGTATTTCAGGCTCTGGCTGAGCCTCTTGGGTGTAGTTGTCTGCTGCTTCTGCCAGTTCAGGCTCACTGGCGCCCTCTGGCATTGCGGTTGAAGATGGATTTGCAAGCACTGTCGTCAGTGCTGGCACCGGTTCTGATGCTGGCTGCTTTTCCAGTTCCTGGTCTGGGACTGCAAGCACTGTGACTGTTTCCATTGTTGGCATGGGATCCGGGTCCACTACCTCTGTCTGGGTCTCTTGTAACACAGACGGGGCCTCTGTGGACGGCTCAGGAACAGGAATGGGTCTGGAAGCTTGCCTGGTTTGGCTACTTGTAACCATTCCCACTCTCTTGGCCCGCTTCACCTGGTTGGCCAAATCTTCCCCCAGTAGCATGGGGATGGAATAATTGTCATAGACTGCAAAAGTCCACATTCCTGACCAGCCTTTGTACTGGACAGGCAGTTCAGCTGCAGGCAAGTCTACAGCTTGTGACATGAAGGGGTAAATTGTCACTTGGGCCTTTGGGTTGACGAATTTGGGGTCGACGAAGGATTGGTGGATAGCTGATACTTGTGCCCCCGTGTCTCTCCACGCATTAACCTTCTTTCCGCCCACTCTCAAAGTTTCCCTTCGCTCCAAGGGTATTTGAGAGGCATCTGGGCCTGGGGATCTTTGGTGTGATGGTTGTGTAATGAACTGCACTCGGTTGGGGTTCTTTGGGCAGTTGGCCTTTATATGTCCCGGTTCATTACACTTAAAGCATCTTCCAGCTGACTGGTCACTGGGTCGAGGTGGGTTACTGGAGACTGGTGAGGTGGAAGAATAGGGCATCTGTGGCTTTCCTTGGGTTGTCAGTGGGGTTTTGTGCTTTCTTGGGTTGGGGTGCCCTCTGCTGGTTTACTGTCTGAATTACTGTTCCTCTGCTGCCTGCTCTGTTGCTAAGCAACAGAGTGTTTCTAACAAGCCTTCCCAAATAAAACTAGAACAAAAGGAAAACCTTCATTTGCATGTGTGTTCTGCTGGTGTAGTTGACTCACAGCTGGAGTTCTATTGTCTAACAAAAGACCCCTGTTAAACTTAATAGCCCTTGCCTGAGGCCATATCTATGCACAGCCAGACCGAAGCAAGGAAAAAAAAATTCCCTGGTTGCTGTTTAAAAAAATAAACCCCTTCCCTCTGCTTATAACCAGCTAGCAGAGAAGCAAATTAATAATCTTACTGGCTTTTGGATTCTTATCTTTCCCACACGCTGCCACCATGTCATAGTATAATTCCCAAATCTGGATCTTAGCGTCCAGAATATGGGTACTAGCATAAAGTCCTCTAAGCTTAATTACCAGCTTAGATTCTGTAGTGCTGCCACCAATTAGGAATTTTTAGGGCCTGATACCCTCTGGTCCCCCCAAAACCTTCCCAGGGGACCCCAAGACCCAGATTCCTTGAGTCTCACAACAAAGGGAAATAAACCATTCCCTCCCACCTCTTTACCTCCTCCCAGATCTTTTCTGCCTGGGTACACTAGGAGATACCGTGAATCAATTCCTTGAAACACAACACAGAGAGATCAAGCTTCTCTCTCCCCCTCACCCAGAGGCAATACAGATTCAAGCTGCCTGAAACTAACACAAAGAGGAAATTTACCTTTCCCTCCTTGCTTCCCACCAATTCCCTGGTATACACAGACTCAATTTTTTTGAGCCTTAATTAGGAGAGAAAAATCAACAGGTCTTACAAGCAAAACTTTTAATAAAAAAGAAAGAAAAAAAGTAAAAGGTTTATCTCTGCACTTTAGATGGTAAACAGTTACAGGGTCTTTCAACTTATAAACAATAAAAAGAAACTTTCTCCAGCAGAAACACAATTTAAGCTACTTCCAGCAAGTACACATATGCAAATGCAGAAAAATAAATTAAAAGACTATGACCGCCTTTTCTTACTTACAATTCTGAATAGATAAAAGACTGTAGCAGGGAGATTGGCAGAAACCTGGTTACACCTCTAGCCCCGTCCAGGACCCAGAGAGAACAAAGCCAAACCCAAAACCCACAAACAAAGGCTTCCCTCCATGAGATTTAAAAGTATCTTGTCTCCCGATTGGTCCTCTGGTCAGGTGTTTGCAGGTCACTGTTTGTTAACCCTTTATAGGTAAAAGAGACATTAACCCTTAGCTATCTGTTTATAACACCTCTTTAATAGGAGGTTCAGAATTCTAACTGACCATTCACCTTTGGTATGGCTTCACCAGACTAAGGGCACAAACTCCAGCTGCTACGCTGGAGCCTGGTCCTGCAGGAATTTGAAATGAAGATTACGCGTATTAAAGGAAAGGAGAACTGGGTAGCAGATGCTCTATCCAGAAAAGAGGAATTTTAGGTATACTGCCTCCACCGTGGACAGTGTCCAAACCTCTGGCAGTAAGTTCAGAAGGAGGGTGTGACATTGCACCCTATAATACTTTATGGAAATATGCTTATGCATATATATATGACATAACTGGGGTATGTTGTATGCTACATATGCCATGTAACATATCTCTGTAAAGGTTATAATCTACTAAATATACTCATACTATTTGTATGCATGTATCATTTTTGTATTCAAAGTTATGAATATTGGCTGTGTACTTGTTTGATTTTAAGTTACCTTAGTAAGGCATTTGGACAGCTTCTTTGACTCCAAAACTGCATCTTGTAGCTGCGATTCTACACAGGGGGAGGGAGGGGTGTCCACCCACCAGAGAAAGTCTATTTAAACCCCTGGGAGACCCCTCCATTTTGTCTTCAGCTGGCTCAAGAGATAGCCTCTCCACCCCCAAAGGATACCTGAAAGAAACGGGAACAAAGGACAGTAACCATGCGGGTGTGAGTGATTGCTGGACCCAGACTAGAAGGAGGCTAATCTGTAGAAGAGGTTTATTGGAACATCTCTGAGGGTGAGATTTTATCTGTATTCAGTTTCTTACTGTATTAAGCATAGGCTTGCCTGTTTTATTGTATTTTGCTTGGTAATTCACTTTGTTCTGTCTGTTATTACTTGGAACCACTTAAATCCTACTTCTTGTATTTAATGAAATTAATTTTTATTTATTAATTAACCCAGAGTATGTTTTACTACGGGGGAGGGGCGAGAGGGAGGAGGGAACAGCTGTGCATATCTCTCTATCAGTATTATAGAGGGTGGACAATTTATAAGTTTACCCTGTATAAGCTTTATACAGGGTAAAACAGATTTATTTGGGGTTTGGACCCCATTGGGAGTTGGGCATCTGAGTGTTGGAGACAGGAACACTTCTTAAGCTGTTTTCAGTTAAGCCTGTAATTTGGGGGGACGTTGTTCAGACCTGGGCCTGGGTTTGCAGCAGGCTACTGTGCCTGGCTCAAACCAGGCAATGTTCTGAAATCCCAAGCTGGCAGGGGAAACGGCTCAGAAGTAGTCTCAGCACATCAGTTGGCAGTTCCCAAGGGGTTTTCTGTGATCCAATCCATCACACCCACCACACTTCAAACAAGACTCCAGGGTCTTCAAGCCCTACCCAAAGTCATTCCTCAAAGATTCTTCTCTGTTCACACTAGACGCTACAGCCTCTCACATATTTACCTCTCCTTGATTCTGACCTCACTGCAATAATTTCCCACAGACAAGCCACCCTAAGATCTTGCGTTCCTCACAGGATCTCTCCGGCCAAGCCTGCTCCCCAGGCTGTCTCACTTCAACTTCCTCCCAACCAAAACAGAGGTGGTGTTTGCAACAGATTATCTCCTGAAAGCAGGCCAGTCTAGCCAAGTCTCAGTTTATTCTGCAACAGTAAGTCAGTGCTAACTCACTTAACTCTTTCTTTTCCAGAATTAAAGTCACTGCTGACACGGTGGGTATGTTAGGCACACTGCCAGCATATTACTGTCCATCCTCCACACAGTTCCTTCTCTCTACTATATACCCCCCTTTGCACATTTAATTGTTTCAGCATTTCCCTCTGTCTCTGTGTTAGCATGTATCAACACCAATTCATGTACACAGGGTTACATAGGAAAATATTGTATTCGGTAACCCAAATTCAGGGGTTTAAGCAGCAGTTTAATAATACAGTGTGGTAGGGAAATAGGGGGAATGGTAGGACCTATGGCGGGAGCATGTTTTGAAGTGAAATAATTAGGAAGATAAGGGAAGCAGGATTGTGCAGGGAAACATGGAGGCAATTGGAGTAGTAGTGCAAGTGTGGAGGGTCCCAGCAGGCAAAACAGAGAGGGGGCTTGAGAGATGTATGGGGTATCTAATCTAAACGTATTTATCTATCTATTTCAATATTGACAGCTGTTCCATATGAATAATTGTCAATGTAGATACTTATTAAGAAAATTGAGAAATCCCTGTCCCCCCCTAAAAAAACAAAACAAAACAAAAAACATTCATTAACTATAAGTTAATGTAACTAGGCTGCATATCCCACCAATGCTCACCATAAAAAGCAAGGACATAAGCAGTGTAGTTATTCACTTTGTCTACAGTCCACTCATACTTTGACTCTCTACTATAGATGGATGTACCTGCTCAGTGACACAACTTGGGTAAAAAATGACCATCTTTCTTTAAGGAAAGGGGATAGACCAACTTTTTGGGAACTACTGCTTCTGAAGTTGCATTTCTGCATCTAAGGACAAAATCAGGTTTTCTACATCTAACGATATAAAAGAAAGATATTTCTTTACTGGGAGAAAAATTTATATAGCCATACTACAGAGAAGAATGAACTTCATTGTCTTATGACATCACTAAAGATGAAACAATCCAGCCAATGCAACACCCTATGACCTTTATCACTGGTGCCATAACAGCTTAGTTGTGTCAGCATGTCTTCTGGTTAACAAAGTTTGGTGATGGAATTTTAAGCCTTGCAATGCCCTGGAATAACAGGTAATGACTAGTGGTCATTTCATAGATTGTCTAAACAGGCCCAGAGAGATTACATGACCAAACCAAAGTCATTCAGCTGGTCAGTGGCAGAGCTGGGAATAAAAGCCATGACTCCTGATGCTCAGTCCCTGCTCCAGGTAACACTCCTTCTGTAAACTATCTGAAATAAGTAAAGATTCACTATCAAATTTATTCCATCATTTTTGTTTTATTTTGATTTCCACTTTGCTAATTTCTTTTTAAAATTATGTCTTTTAAGAAAGTTCACTGTATTACATGCCCATTTGCTCCTATTCATTGCTGAAGAGATTTGTTACTTTATTTGACAGAAAAAAATATTAGCGTAGGCCCCAATCCCGCAAACAATTACTCACAGGAACTACTCAAGGTAGTAAAGTTAAGCATGTGTCCAAGAGTTTGCAGAATCAATGTTCTAATGAACAGTGTAACTTAATTTCCTGAGATTTTTGCTGAAATATATTAATGGTAACAGACTAAGCCAGGGAGTGGAAGTTCACTCTCATATTCCATAAATGGAGATGTTTTGAAATTTATGAAGAGCTTTTCTGATTTTCAACTATTGTATTTTTAGAGAACAACAACATCAACAACAAAAAATAGCCTGTTGTGTTTAGTTCTTAAGAGAGGATATTTTGACCAGAGAACATGAGCAATGAAGTTTTTCTGTGAATGATGGTGGAGTGAAATCAGAGATCCAAATGTCCATCTACCTGACTGATAAGACAAGAAGTACTGTGAGCCTCTCACACAAAACATGGATAGATCTACTAAGCAACAGATAGTCAACTTAGATCATCAGGTAGGAAAATGTTCTTCTGTCTTAAAGGTGTTGCTAAGGCAAATGGCTTTAAGAAACAACTGCTTCTGAAGATGTACAATAGATCCCCTATTTTACAAACAAATTGGGGACTGAAGAGTTCATAAAATCAAAAGGTTTATAAAACTGAACATCTCAAGATTACAAAAAGTATGGTGCATAAGCTGCAGTGTGGTGCATGCCTTGCTTTCTTCTTGTCCTTCAAACCATGGCAAAAGGATTTTTAATGCATTGAGGGCATGGGAACGTGAAGGGATGTTGACTTATTCTTCATCAACATAATTTTTGTTTTGCGAATTTTTTTTCCTGTCTGGAAAAATTGTTCATATAACTGTCCGTTCAAATGATTGGTATTCATAAAATTGAGGTTCTTCTGTATTTGTTGAAGAAAACCTATTATCTCAAAAAAGAAATATTCCCTATTCTCAATAAGATACCTCTAGGATCAGACACCATTTCTGCACCCTTTCAAAGATTCTTTCAGAGTAGGGACCAAATGTGCAATGACCCTGGGACAAGATGTAAACTATCAGTCTTGTTCTGCCCTGTGTCTAGAAACAATCTTCCCAAAAGGCCTCCTATAGAGAGTACATTAAACAACGTGAAAAATAGGGCTGATTCTTGGGGAATGCCATATTTCTAATCTATCAGTGGTGATATGGAAGAATTTGGTCTATGGGATTTGATGTACAGCTTGGGAATTGTGTCACATAATGATTTAGTGACTAGAGAATATAGATGGAGGGCAGTTCTAGACATACCAACAATATCCCCTACTGACCAACTCAATATATGCTGCAATCCCTAAGCAACAGGCCAAATTCTGCCCTGCAACACATGTGCCGCTCCCATCTACATCAGTGAGACTCCTGCATGCACAGTCAAGGGCATAATTTGACTTTATGGGATACATGAGATGAGAGTCAGCCTTAGATTTGAATTTCGTATGATTATAGTTGCAATCATTTTCTGCCCTTTCTCATTTTGTATCACTACATCTGCCATAATTTAACCACTGCTAGTGGAATTATGTTCTGTTGATATGTCTTCTTGAAGTGTCTTTTGCATAAGCAATTTTTTTTTTAAATTAGTCCTTCAACCGGCCCAGGGTGCTATGATCTGATCAACCAACTAGTCAACTGACTTTCGTAACAGGCATTGGAACCCCAAAAATGAATAGGATTAATCAGGAGCGGCGCCAGGCTTTTTGGTGCCCTAGGCGGGGCTCCTTCCGCTCTCCCGGTCATTGGCCGCAATTCTGCGGTGGAGGGGTCCTTCCGTGGCTCCCAGTCTTTGGGGCACTTTGGCGGCGGGTCCCGGAGCGAGTGAAGGACCCGCTGCAGAATTGCCGCCAAAGACCCGGAGCGCGGAAGGACCACCTGCCGCCGAATTGCCGCTGAGGATGGCAAAATGCCGCCCTCCCAAATCCTGGCACCCGGTCGCCTAAATGGAAGCGCCAGCCCTGGGATTAATACAATGAGATTAAAAAGAATAGCGTAGGGGACGTTTAGAGGAAAGGGGAAGATTACAGCATCACTACTCCAGCTTTCATTGTAATATCTGTCAATCCAGAGTCTCTCAGTGGCACTGTAATTGATTTTTAACTTCACGCCAGTGTGTCACTTAATTCTCTCGCTATGGATTAAAGAGTTTCCTCTATTGCAGAACCATATAATCCAGCCATTTAACAAAAACGAGTGAAATTCACCACTAAATTATTTTTTGCAGCAAATGTGATTTTTATTTACAGTTGTTTGTACAATTGTAAAAACAAATATTTTTTCACTCTGTTCCCACAAACATTGGCATGTTGCAGTGACATGCGCAGGCAGAATGTTAGTTGATTTTCATTTAAGTCATTTTTGATCTTTAAAGTTGATTTCTAACATTAAAAAAAGCTATACTTGTTATAACTACCTTGTACCCTGTGATCTAAGGAATGACAATCCTTTTTTGTTTTCTCTTCTCTAAGTGAAATGGAGCTTTGTAATGAGTCCTCTATGGAGTCCTTCTGAGCTCTCTTTTCATCCTGGTTGATGAATGTCTAAAATAGATTTTGACATGAGCACATGGTTGCGACAAGTTGGGCAGGTTGGTTTCTTTAGCAGCCACTTTTCAATACACTGTTGGAGGAAAAGAATATGGGAAAAAGAAAGTTAGCAATCCATACTTGTTGCACTGACAGTCAACTACCAGGATTTTTGAGAGGGATGATTGGTAAATTCCCATATATGACCAAAGCTTTGATCTAACCTTTTTAAAAATGCATCATAAAACCCCCATGTATTCAGTGAATCATAGAATGTAGGGCTGGATGGGACCTCAAGAGTTTATCAAGTCCAGCCTCTGCAATAAGGCAGGACCAACTAAACCTAGACCATCCCTGACAGGTGTTTGTCCAACCTGTTCTTAAAAACCTCCAGTGATGGGGATTCCACAGTCTCTTTCGGAAACCTATTCCAGAGCTTAACTATCCGTATAGTTAGAAAGATTTCCTAATATCTATCTCTTTTGCTGCAGATTAAGTCCTACCTTTAGTGGACCTGGAGAACAATTTAGCACTGTCCTCTTTACAACAGCATTTACATATTTGAAGACTGCTATCAGGATCCCCTCTTAGTTTTCTTTTCTCAAAACTAAACATGCCCAGTTTTTTTAACCTTCCCTCAGAAGTGAGGTTTTTTAAATCTTTTAACATTTTTCTTGCTCTCCACTGGATTCTCTTCAATTTATGCACATCTTTTCTGAAGTGTGACAGACAGACTTGGACACAATACTCCAGCTGAGGGCCCACCAGTGCCTAGTAGAATGAGACAATGATTTTCTATATCTTACATATGACACTCCTGTCAGTACACCCCAGAATGATATTAGCCTTTTTTGCAACTGCATCACATTGTTGACCCATGTTCAGTTTGACATCTGCTATAACCCCCAACAGCACTATCATCTATCCAGTTATTCCACATTTTGTAGTTGTGCATTTGATTTTTCCTTCCTAAGTGCAGTACTTTACACTTAACTTTGTTGAATTTTGTCTATGTGATTTGAGACCAATTCTCCAATTTCTCAAGATCATTTTGAATTCTAATCTTGCCCTCCAAAGTGCATGCAACTCCTCCCAACTTGATGTCATCTCTCACATTTTATAAGCATATTATCCACTCCATTATCCAAGTCATTCACAAAAATACTGAATAGCATTGGACCCAGGACTCACCCCTGCAGGACCCTACTAGATACATCCTCCCTGCTTGACCGTGAACCATCAATAACTACTTTTTGAGTATGGTCTTTCAACCAGTTGTTCACCCACCTTATAGTAATTTGATCTAGAGCACATATCCTAGTTTACTTACGAGAATGTCAGGTGGGATTATATCAAAAGCATTACGAAAATCAAGATATATTCTGGCTACCGCTTCCCCCCATCCACTAGGCCAGTAACCCTATCAAAGAAGGAAATTAGGTTTGTTTGGCATGATTTATTCTTGACAAATCCATGCTGGCTATCCCTTGCAACCATATTATCCTCTAGGTGTTTACAAATGGTTTGTTTAATAATTTTTTCCAGTATCTTTCCACGTATCGAAGTTATACTGACTGGTCTATAATTCCCCGGCTCCCCTTCTCTGGTCCTCCACGATCTCACCCATTCTCCGTGAGTTCCTCCATGAATGCTGTCATTGGACTCAATTCTGCTTTCATTGAAATGACTTCAATAGGATCAGGATCAGACCCAATTTTAATTTTTCAGGAGTCTAAGATCTCTCTCTCTCTCTCTCTTTAGTTAGTTAGTTAGTTAATTTAGTGCTAGATGGACAGTTCTTGAGACTAAGGTCCTGTGTTTATCCACAGAAGAGGTATAATATAAGCAGCAGTATCAAGCATCCCAACCATTATGCCTAAAGCATCACCTTGGGAGATCATTTCTAGGGACATGATACATTTTCTATGGCTAATTTGATCCTTGGTCACTTTACTGAGTGTACCAATAAGGGTGCCATTTATGCTACTGGTTGTTGCCATGTGATCAGCTGTCCACTGAAGATTGTACCAAACCCACCAACCTCATTCACACCAAGCATCCAACATTTATAACAATGCTTGGCCACTTCTGTCCTGGGTCAGATTTGAACTAGAGTGAGAAGTTAAACCGTCTTATCCCTATCCCGGTATCAATTCTGCAGAGACATCCAGATTCCATTCTTTTGCTATAACTATTTTTCAACCAATTGATATCAGGAACAAATACGCACTGGATACAGAGGTTCTGATCCGGCCCCGCATTAGAGCAGTTTTTGTTATTCTCCTGTAGTACAAAGCTGTCATGGAGGCAGCTTAGCTGGGCACTGAGGAATTCATCCCATGTAAGAGGAGCATCAAGAAGTGCAGCAGCTTCTATACCCCCACCCCCCATCTCAACCACCAGCATAATGAGCTCAGTCAAAGTCTAGCTGGAGTCATGGAAGGTCATATATGGAATCCTTCCTCTTCCAAGTAAACTGTAAGTGATGTGAAATAGGACCCCTCGAGTTTCTTGCAGTACCTCTTTGTGAAAGCTGTGCATGCAGTGAAGTTCTATTATACTGCCAGTCTCAAGATCATCATGACAAATAACACATGGATCCGAATCTTCATCCTTCAAAGGAACATAAATCACTGTCAGTCATAGGATGACTCCAACCCAGAACTACTTGTGGTTGAGTAACCAGATTGTATTGGATAAGTTAGCAGACCAAAGAGTGGCTTTACATCTGATGGTTACTTGACAACATAGCTTAGTGTGGACCCTGCGGTAAGTAAATCTAAGTACGTTGACTTCAGCTACTTTATGCATGTAGCTGAAGCTGTGTAACTTAGATCGATCTCCCCCCGTAGTGTAGACAAGACCACAGTGTTACAGAAAGGGAACTGATTCTCTGTGAAGGTTCCTTGACTCTGGAATTCATTTCTCAGCTTAGTCCACCCAACTCTGGATGTATATTCTTCTGGACATGCTACAAGGCCTTCCAGGGCTTTGGTGGATGATGAGATCATTGCATATCCTGTGATTATGACTGGTTTTCTTAGTGGATAATTTTAGGCAGTCTATATGAATATATCTAGAGACTGTATGCAATATGTGTGCATTGAGAGCACCCAAAGCCTGACATGGGCGTCCATCAGTATTATTTCATACATCTGAGAACAAATGCAAAATGTATTCATTTGTATGTTTGCATATTTACTATTAGCTTTTTCTTTTGCTGTGTTTATTTCATATTCTATTTTTATGTATATAGTGGCTCGGAGTTGTTTGGTTTTGAATTTCTGTTACAGATTTCCCCCTTTTTCTTAGAATGTTTTACTAGTATATAAATAAATGTATCAATGGTTTCATGCTGTCCTTGTCAACTGTTACATATACATATGTAGCTGAACTTTGATCCATCCTCAAAATCATGCTTTGATTAAACAATACGTCAGAAGCGTCACAGTATTTTTACTCTGCTGTGACGCTGAACATTCACAAACCTAAAAGCGTGGGTAGTGACACTGTAAGCTGTTTTGATAGTCCTCTTAGAAATCATCTTATTATGGATGGACCCTGCTATTGAGATGTCTATTCCAGAAGAATTTCTCTGTGTATCCCTGGATTCACTTCCCAGAGGAGAGTATACCAGTCAGTCTCAGGTGTCAGGAAACACAGCAGAGGAGATTATTTTAACAGAGCATTACCAATCCCCAGTCAGTCGGGGAGGTGTCAGGCTTTAAAATGTGCACAGACACGTGTGATGTCACCCTTCAGTGACTGCCCCAAAGAGAAGCTAAAATACCTACTCCTGCAGCTAGCTAGTTCTCCTTTAACTGAAGTGATAGAGACCTTTGCTTTAAAACTAGCTCAGTTCATCACTATCAGTTGTTTATGGGCATTATGAGGGAACACATGACCTGTTTTTTTCCAGATCAGCTTCCCACATCTACTTCAATTTGCAATTCATAATTAAGCTTTGGGACCTGACATATAGGCCTTTAACCTTTTTTCTGATTGCCATTTGCCTTTGGCCAAATAAACAATACATTGGTTTGGAAGAAGAAGCTGTTTTGAATAATTTCAATCAGTCACTGGTCTCATGCTCCTGGAGGGAATTTTCTTGCAAGCCCAACTAGAGCTGGCCTTGTCACATTAACATGGTTGGGAAACATGGGGGACTGCAACCCAGAGAACCAGTCTAAGAATGGCTGAACTGCAGATTTCCACCCTTGAGAGAGGTGAAACCTGCCACCTGAGGGGTACACTCAAGAGCAGGGGTTCTCAAACTGGGGGTCAGGACCCCTCAGGGGGTTGCAAGGTTATTACAGGGGAAGTCATGACATGTCAGCCTCCACCCCAAACCCCACTTTGCCTCCAGCATTTATAATGGTGTTAAGTATATAAAAAGTGTTTTAAATGTATAAGGGGGGGGTCGCACTCAGAGGCTTGCTATGTGAAAAGCATCACCGGTACAAAAGTTTGAGAACGACTTCTCAAGAGGGACTGCAAAGGGGTCCAAAGTGTAGCTCATCCAGTAGCTGTTACAGCTTCTAGCCTAAATTGTTGTGTAATGTAATTTTTAAATTTAGTTAAAGAAAATTGCATCAGCATGGCAGTTTTTAATGAAAGAAGGACTGTGTGAAATTCCAGTTTGAACCTGAAATGAACCAACTAATGACAACTGTAAATGAGCACATCTTTAGTTTTTTCATTTGTGTTTATTAATTTTATAACATTTGATACAAAGGAAAAACATTTAACAGACACTAACCACAGGTCAATCACCTTTTTTATACTCAGAAACAAACACGAAATTAAGATGGAGCTAAGTTTTTGAAAAGTTTTACAGACAACCTAAACTTTTAAAAGGTTGGAAATTCAAAATTAAGGCTCTACTTTGGTTTAAAGTGACAAAATTTTTGCTAATCATGGAAAATCACAGGACAACCAAAAAAAATTTGAGTCTTGCCGGTAGTGTTATTAGCCTTCCATCTTCCCTAATAGTGTTATACTGTCCCTATTTTCTATAGGCAAAGCCTAGGAAAGCCCTTCCCACAAAAGGGAGGGTTACATAAGAACAGCCATACTGGATCAGACCAAAGGTCCATCTAACCTTGTATCCTGTCTTCCGACAGTGGCCAATGCCAGGTGCCCCAGAAGAAATGAACAGAACACGTAACCATCAAGTGATTCATCCCTTGTTGCCCATTCCCAGCTTCTGGCAAACAGAGGCTAAGGACTCCAATCCCTGGCCATCCTGGCTAATAGCCATTGGTTGACCTATCCTTCAAGAACTTATCTAGTTCTTTTTTTCCTCTGCTGAGGTAAGTCCCATCACCTGGGCAGATTTTTCCTGTGCCCAGAAGAAAATCTGGCCCATATTTCTTGGGACTTTCCCCTGAGTACAGGGAAACTTCATTCTTTGGGAGATGGGGCTTCTCTAAGACCTACTTACAAAAGGCAGACCAGGAGCCCAGCTCCCTTCATTTGGCAAAGACCCTAATCATGGAAGTGGAACAAGTGGAAAAGGTAAAGGGCTGGCACACTTCCACTGAACATTCCTGCTTTGTTGGATTGTGGGAGCAATGTTCTCTCTTGGCAATCTCCCTGAAGAACACAGATTGATGAGGGTTAGTCTGGTTTCATTGGGGAAGTCTTTGGATTACAGAGGCATAAGAGAGATAAGGTCAGAAATGAGACAATGAGGGTTCACAGGAACTGTGGAGTGGATAAGTGAGACAATAAATGGAGTGGGGAGGACCAGCACAATAGAGATTGAAGTAGATGGTGAGTGAGGCATGGGGGTAGAAGTGTGAGGGTGCATTAGTTCACGGGTGGGGAAATTGACATTGGGGGCATGGTGGGGAGAGATGAGGTGAAGGGTAACATGGAGGGATAGTAAAGGGCAAGGAAACGTGGTGGGATGAAGCAATGAGGTATAGCAGGGACGGGTGGGGCAGCAGCAAGATCTTGGATTTAAACAGAGCCAATGATATATTCAGTGAAAGCTGTGTATTCCCTTTTGTTTTATTGCTTCAATAAATGTTTGGAGGGTGGTTAAAATAAGAAAATTTTAATTTACAGACAAACCAAACCAACTGCCAGAGCTGTGCAGCACTTGGCAGTTTGTGTGACGTTTTTCTTTCTCAAACCTCTTGATAGGTCTGGGCTGTATTTCCAGTTTTTAACAATAATTTAAATGAAGTGGGTTACATGTGATTTTGCAAGGGTCTGCAACCTGTGTGCATTCTTCTCTTAAATGAGCATGTCCACCGCTGTGCGAAATCTAAATCTGACTGAAATCCAGATTAAAATGATGCAGGGCTCACTTAAACCTTGATCCAATTAGGCACACACTCTCCTTAGAGCAAGTGTCATGCTTCTAATGGAGAAAGTAAAAAGAGAACAATAGAAACACAGCCTCAAAGGTATCACTGCAATAATTTTATTTTAAATATTAGGGTTTACTTTACTTTAGCTAACTGGCCTCTTCCATCTAATCAAAACAAAACTCACTTTACTCTTTCAGTAAATGGCTCCAATACACTGTAACCTTTAATATATAAATCTCTCTTTTTAATGCCTACTTAGGATGGAAGCTATTAGCTTTGTTTTCCAGCAGAAATCTCTGGTCTTTCTTCTTCCTTCTGCTCTGTCTTTGGCTCCCTCTTCCCTCCCTCTTTCTTGTGAGATCTGCTCTTGGACATGCACATTCTTGCTCGCTCTCTCCTCTCCTTCATGCCCTCAGGTTGCTGAAAAGAAAACAGAATGGAGAAAATTAGAAATAAATCCCCAAAAGAGTGACAAAAAGTCATAATTTATTTCATCAAACAGATATTATAAAAATGATGGTCACCTACCTGTGCCAAATCAGCATTAACACGACTGTCTCAAACTCATGGCCCCAGAGTAGACACCCTAAAACCCAGCAGGATGCAACATGTGTTCCCCTATAACCTTGATATGCTGCACACCTACAGGTGGGATCACCCACCTGAAAAGCCATGAGGGAGGAGGAACCCTGGGATTTCAGACCAGCCTCTGTCTTGCTACTCTCTCACTTGATCCAGATTGTAATGAAGCCGCCACGTGCCTTGATAATGTTCTCTGTTGGTTCTGAAGACCTCCCCAAACACAGGTGCTGAAGGTTGTTAGCTGTCATCAATGCAACTTTCAAGAGGAAAGCGATACACTAAGAATGAGGTTGAATAGGATTGCCTCTTCCCCATGTATCTTTCCTGTGTTGCAGTGTAAGGGATGCATTGAATGCCACCTCAAGGACTTTTATAGTGTTCAAAGAAATAGGAATTCTCATGGCTAAATTTGAAATCCAAGTTCAAGTGCACTCTCAAATTCTCTCTCATATTTTTGACAGCTAACGTCCAATACTGGAAGGTGCTGAACTCCTTCAACTTGCACTGGCTTCAAGGGGCTTTGAACGTACACAGCACCTTGAAGGATCAGGCTGCTTGAAAGCTGAACCAAAGTATACTCCAGTTATACCCCATGGAAACACTACTGTTATGTACACACATTCTGGTTTCCTTCCAAAGTACAGTCAGAAGTGAGAACTTTTTGTATTATATAAAGTACATTTATCCAAACCGTATCGTGCACTTACAGACTATCTAGCCATAGACAACTCTTACAAACAATAAATAAACCAGAATAGTTATGTGGAGAAAAGCAAAAGGGACAGTGCAAGGTCCTAAATGAAATAAATTCTGAGCTCAGCAGTCCCTAAAGGGGAAAAAGAGGTTAGAAAGGTGCGCATAAAGTTATAACAATAGTCTTATACACTGTAATTATCATCCTCATGATAATTGTCATCTTTGTGAGCCTAGAGCAGTCCTTGTGTTCAGGGAGCTGAAGGACTGTGATTTTGTGGCTGGTTCCTGCCCGGGAGCACAAGCAAAGTGAAGGACATTTATGACATATCTCTCCTCTCTGTCCCACCACTCAAAGCCAGTCAGAATCTGTTCCCAACTGCCAGCCCTTTCTTCTCCATGTACCATACTCCACTTTATATTAAATCATCAAATTAAAGGATATTTTACAAATTTTTAAAACTACAGAGCAGCTGATGTAAACCAGCGTGGTCAAATTTACTTTAAATTTATGCCAGATGAGGATCTGACCCTAAGAGTTCACAACTTGAAAATGTAATCAGTGCTTTTAAAATAGCTTTTGTCTACTAAAGAGATGGGGTAGCCAGTCTCGTCTCTTTGGGGCTGAATTCAGCAACTTATATAAGGTGCCTAACCCTGAAGTATGTGAGTGGGCCCACTGAATGTAATGGATGAGAGTAGTCCTATTGAAGTCTCATGCTTGAGACACTTGCTTAAAGGCTGGACCAGAATCAACTTGAAATCTAGCAAAACAAAAAATAACGAGAGTTAAAAGTCATTTCAGGTTTTGGATCTGCTCCAGAGTCCATCTACTGATTTTTTTGTGGTTTTACAATCACATCTCCTTTTTGTAAAGAAGATTTTCTCTCCCATGCTGCTGTATGAAAGACTCGCACAGATAGCTGAAAATGACTACACACAAAGTATTGTTAAATGCAAAGAAAACAAATTGGAAAATGAGGGAGAAATATTTCCCCCTCTGTTTATTCAGTTCTAGTAATCTTAAGTTTCACTTGCAACAATAAGTAAAACCTTTTCAGGCAGCATGATTCGAGTTGACTGTGTTCCTGTTATGAAAGGCCTTGAAATAAAAATATGCTAAAATGTATTATTCTCTCTCCATTTTTATGAATAGTTAAGGCGGGAGAATGTGTGTTAAATCCTAGGAAACTGAACTACAAAAGACGGAAACTATTGTAACTGGCTGTGTCATCAAGGCAAATAGAAAATATAGTAAAATGCCTATGCTTCAGGGGTCATCTTACGAGCAACACTTTATATGATTAAACAGGTCAGCAGCAATGGGAAAGAGGGCAGAGTTTCATAGCTAAGGTGAGCAGCTACCTGTCCAGCTATAAAAAGCAGCAGGATTTAAATATTGTAACACTTCATTGGCACAGCTGGAGAATCCATTTAAAACATCTTACCACCATGGTCAGTCCAGGCCAGCTAGTTGCCATATTTTGGAATCCCACCAGCAACTGGTATAGAGAATTGCACTACATTAAGGGTGTTCAGGCTAATAATATATTACCAAACTAAATCTGTTTGTGCTACTGTACAAACTGCCTCATTTAAGAGACTAATCCAAATGCATCCTTGGTATATCCCCATTGAAGTCAATGGGATGAATTTGGCTCATTGTTTCTTATGTGGAATAAGCATCCATAATGGTGGTTACCTACCAAAGAAACTGAGCGCTTGATTTTGAAATGCAGTTGCTTCTCAAAGGATTCTGAAAATTCCTGGATCGCGTTTGATCTACTTGTTGATCCCAAGCCATCTGGTGAGGATATTTTGCATGCCTTTGTGTGACAATGGCATTTAACATCTTGGCCCTCTTGAAATTCCTTGCAGCCCCTCAAGTGGCCTGAAGATGGGGTTTTGGTAGATGCATGAAGTCTTGTCATATGGATGGACGAAAGCTTGGCCTGCAATAGAAAAGGTCAATGTTCAATACTACATATAAAAGCAGAGCAGCCTTTATGTACATTAAGCAGTGCTACAGAATGAATGAAAGACGCTGTATTGCCTCTTGTAGCCTGCCCATCCTGTGCCATGAACCACCCTGCCAAGAGACCCTCCACAGAGACCAAAGCAGAATTTGCCCCTTAGTCCAATTTTTCAATTGTGGATACCTAACCTTAAGCATTCAAATTAGTAGCCTAATTATTAGAGGTGCTGAGCACTCTCCGCTTCCATGGATTCCAGCTGCAATTGTGGCTGCTCAGCACCTCTAAAAATTAGGGCACTGTGGCTACATTTATCCGTGAGCTAGGGAAGTGATTCCCAGCTCGTGCAGGCAACTCATGCGAGCTCTCATTGTGCTAGCACGCTAAAAACAATAGTATAGCCATGGTAGCACGGGCAGTGAGGGTGGCATAGGCTGGCTGCCATGTGCACAAACCTGCCTGAACCTGTGCTACCGCGGCTACACTAGTATTTTTAGTTCGCCAACTTGATGGGAGCTTGCGCGAGTATGTCTGTGTGAACTGGGAATCAAACTACTAGCTTGTAGTCTTAGTTCAGATGCCTTACCTTTAGGCACCCAAGTTTGAAAAATTTGGACTCTCTGTAGCTCAGTTTCCTCAGCTGTCCAAAGAAGATAACATTTACTGATCTGCCTCACAAGGATGTTGTGAGGATTAATTCAGTGTTTGTAAAGGAGATTGAAGTGATACATAAGTACTAAGTATTATATAGCCTTCGAAATAGTCAACAGTGTCTTTCTGAAGTTGGAGCCAGATCCTCAGCTGCTGTAAATCAGAGTAGCTCCATTGATTTCAAGGAAGCTACACCTGAGAGCAACAAAAACAATTAAAGGTCTTGCAAACATGACCTACAAGGAAAAAATTGAGTTTGTTTACTCTGGAAAAGACTGAAGGGAGACATAAGAGTCTTCAAATATGTAAAATGTTACAAATTGGAAGAAGATAAATTGTTTTCCTTACTCACTAAGAACAGGACAAGAAGTAATAGGCTTAAATTGGAGCAAGGGAAATTTAGGTTAAAACTTCGTAAGTGTAAGGGTAGTTGAGCACTGGAACAAATTACCTAGGGAGGGTGTGGAATCTCTGTCATGGGAGGTTTTTAAGAAAGTCCTGCCTCACTGCAGGGAACTGGACTAGATGACTAGACTAGATGATCTATCAAGGTCCCTTCCAGTCCTACATTTCTATAATTCTATACCAGCTGAGGATCTGTCCCACAGTCTAGAAATATATTCTAAGAAAAGATGGGAAAGAGCATTAAATATGAGGTATATTTTCTGAATGGGGCTTATGCATTAGCCACAGGCTTAATGCACAGTCTTCCTTTCCCACACAGTGATCCCACGCAGCACCTAGCAAGGAGGGGACACCAGTGAGGCTGGAAGCACTGTCTGCCCCAGAGGAGGCATGACTGAGGCTTTGGCCATAGCCTGATTTTCCCACTCCTCTGTGTGCTTGTAAGCAGCTGCAGAGCTATGGTCTAGCAAGGGCCACTGTGGAGCTCACTCTCCCCTATTCCCCATATACACAAAGGCATTCGGAGCCTGATTTTCTTATACGCTGAGCACCTGCAGCTCCCATTGACTACATCTGGTGTTCTGAGTATTCTGCACCTTTTAAAATTAGGCCCTACATCTGATGTCTGCTGCCTCTGGCTAATACTACTCCAGTGATTTATCTCCTTCTACTGTCTGTAACATGACTCTAGCTCTTGGAGTCATGATGGAACCTATGAGCCTCACTTCTCTGATTTCTTACACCCACTCAATTTTTGAATTGTGCATTCTGGGTCTGATGCACTAATAATGGTACTGTTATTTGCAAAGGTCTTCAGGTCTCTCTTATTAGCAGTAGTAGCACGAAGCTAAACCTACTGGGAGCAGCCACACTGACATCCAATACAAAAATGGTCCCAAACATGAGACCCAGAAAATATCCATAAAACCCACAAATATTGGTGTAGTCTATCAGAACACAGGAAGAGTCTGTGAAAAGCCAAACTATAATGCCCTGTATCCTAGACAAATAGCACACCTTACTACAGAAATCCCATTGCACATTATGGCTGTTCTTGGGAGCAGTAACTGTCTGCCTGCAGAAATCAGTGTATCAGCATGACATGGAACAGTTTCAGTGGATTTTTAACAATACAGGGAGTGGGTGGACTTGGCTCAGACTCCAAGGGACTAAAAATAAATAAATAAATAAATAATCTCACTGACATTCACATTTGTGCAGGCCCAGATACTGCCATATTTGCAGCAAGACAGAGCTATGCATTTTTCATCAAGATATGACAGTCCCATATACGTGGATTTTGACTTTTTAATTGGTTGTTTTGATTTACATGCACTGGCAGTAATTATAATCCCATGCTGCAGCCCAGGCGTAATTAGTATAGTCAGTGTATCAAACTCAAAAGGGCTGAGACCTTAAAAATTGGAGAGTAACAGACCGTGAATCCCAGTGATGATAGAACCTGGTGATATTCTCAACCATGTGTAGTTCTTTCCATAGTTTCACACTGACTCAAAACACATTTTAGGCTTCAGTGTGATGTTTGGGGTTATTGTGTGTGCTGATCGTGTTGCTGTGCAGGGAAAGTTGTGTAGATTTGTGCAGGTGGCAAATGAGGTGTATATGCTGCAGTGAGGGGCTGTGTGTGTTTGGGGTTATTGTGTATGCTGGTTGTGTCGTGTGAGTGATTGCATTGATTTGTGTCTGGCAGAAGGTTGTGTGGGGAGATTTGTGTTGGACTGTGCGCATGGCAGTTGGACACAGAGGTGTGGCTTTCAGACCATGTAATCCACCATCTGTGCAGTCTCCCTCATACAACCAATGAAACTGTTGCATGCAAATTAACTGTAGAGGAAGGATGGTGATTGGTTGAGTTACCTCTGATATCACAATGGTCTAAGACTCTTGGCATGTCATAGATTCATGCCTACCTGGAGCTGTACACCACAAGGGTGTAATTTGTTAAGTCAAAATGGCTGAGAACTTGAAAATTTGATGCTAACAGACCATGAATCCTGGTGATGATTGAACCTGGTGATATTGTGAACAAAAATGCTGGTAGCTGCTTCCATCATTTCACACTGACTTGATAGACATAACAGGTTTCAGAGCGACACACAGAGTGACATTCTTGGAATCTTGTTATGTAGATTTTTCTTGTGACTTTATGTCCTGATAATTGTTAATTTGTACATCCCACTTTTGCAGTAGAATTCTGCAAATCTTTACCTTTTCCACACATTTTTACTACAGATGGAACCACCTTGCTCCCAGGGCTGTTCATCTTGTACTGTATTCTCTCAGTTCTCATTTCCAAACACAACTTCCTTCAGTAAGCGCCAGTACAATCACTTTTGAGAAAAGCTGTAATGATTCTGGTCAAACTATTTTTACTTTGAAGCATAACTGTTTCAAACTGGTCAATACGGCTGTATTTACTGTTAAGTCATATTGTATTATGGTTTAAAAGTACATCAAAGCAATCAATTACATTTTGGGGGAAAGTAACCATACTATGTTAAACTGAACAAAACTATAGCTTTCAAGTCTATTTCCCGGGGTCAATATGTGCATCAATTACTGGAAAAATCTCTTAGAGTCTATTCTTCGGAGATTTGGGCAAAAACAGGAGAACTTTTGAGATCCAGGATTATATTCTATCATTCTTTCTGTGTAGTATTTGAAAATATTCTATTCTAACACATTTTTTAAATTTGCATTCACAGTGTGGAATTATAGAACAAGGTCTGAAGTAAAAGCCAGACTGAAAAGCACATTCTAGACATGACAATTGCTCCAGCTAAGGAATAGGTCTTCCTCAAAAATCCTAAGAGCAAATCACTGAATAAGCCACATTAAAGATCACTGAGTAGGCCTAGGTGCAGATCACTGAGACAAGGCCATATTAAATACCAATCTGTATAATCATATTGCTGTGACTCCAGGGTCAATTGCATCCCAAACAAAGAGAAGACAGATTGACACCAGGCATGGAGGTGGTATGGGGGAAAGAGTACAGATGTAGCAACTAAAGGTCTGACCGCCTATCCATTAGGTGATGCCTCCAGTGAGCTCCAGCCATCACAAGCAGGATTTATGCTGACTGCATAGCTCAGAATATAAAATGTTTTCCCTTTTATAAGCCACAGATTTTTGTTGAAGAAAACTATTCATGCTCTGAAGCATTAAGCTCCCTCAGCTCCCATAGACAGAGTTGCTCTTCACTGTACCAATGTTACTGTTGATTGTTTGTTGGAGCCTACTCAAGAATCACAGTAGATTTGGAGCATGTAGGCCCCAGCACATTAGACATTCAGAATCCAAAACTATCTGTCCATTCCTTTCTTTCCCTTGAAGAACCTCATAACCAAGGATTCTGTGCCTGAAAATGGTTTGAACCTAGAATCAGGTTTGTCTTCTTTAATAGAGTAGTGATAGGCAAACCTTCATTCTAACTTGGTTTTGCTTCTCCATAGATCAGTGGTTCTCAGCCTATTTTCCATTATGGGCTGCATATGTAGCTCTCCATGTGTTATGTGGGCCGCATCCACACACTATTTATACTACCTGTGTGGCCCTGAGGATGTCATATGGGCCACAACTATGTGGTGACTGGAGTGCAAGTGGCCCACAGCCTGCAGGCTGAGAACCACTGCCATAGATAGTGTCAGTAATATCAATAGCAGCAACCCAGAAAACCTGACCTGTAAGAAAATGTTAAATAAACTGGACATGTTTAATCTTGAGAAAACAAGACCCACTTGATAACATCTTCAAATATATGTTAAGGGCTGTTATAAAAAAAGATGATGATCCATTGTTCTCTGTGTCCACTGAAGATAGGACAAGAAATAATTGGCTTAATCTGCAGCAAGGCAATTTTTGTTAAATACTAGAAAAAAATGTCTAGCTACAATAATAGTTAAGTACTGGAATAACCTTCTAAGGTAGGTTGTGAGTGTCCACCATTGGAGGATTTTAAGAATAGGGTATGATCAGGGATGGTCTAGAATTACTTGGTCCTGCCTTGGTGCAGGGATGTGGAGTTGTCATAAATATAACGGGAAGGGTAACGACCTTTCTGTATACAGTACTATAAAATCCCTCCTGGCCAGAGGCACAAAATCCTTTTACTTGTAAAGGGGTAAGATGCTCAGGTGACCTAGTTGGCACCTGACCAAAAGGACCAATAAGGGAACAAGATACTTTCAAATCTGGGGAGGGGGAAAAGGCTTTGTTTTGTCTGTTCTTGGTCTGTCTGTTCTGTGTGCTTGCCGGAGACAGCTCAAGAAGGCAAGCAATCCAACTCAATTAGAATTAGTAAGTAATAATAAGTGAATGCGTTAGCTTACTTTTATTTTGGCTTGTGACTTTCCTTGTCTAGAGGGAAGTTTATCCCTGGATTTGTAACTTTAAGGTTTTGCCTAGAGGGGAGATCCTCTGTGTTCTTGAGTCTTTTGTTATTCTGTAAAGTACTTACCATCTCGATTTTACAGAGGTGATTCTTTTACCCTTTCTTTAATTAAAATTCTTCTTTTAAGAACCTGATTGTTTTTTCATCATTTTAAGATCCAAGGGTTTGGGTCTGTGTTCACCTGTACCAATTTGTGAGGATATTATTCTCAAGCCTCCCCAGGAAAGGGGATGTAGGAGCTTGGGGGGATATTTGGGGAAGGAAGGGCTCCAAATGGCCCTCCCTAAATGTTTGTTTAAATCATTTGGTGGTGGCAGTGTTACCTAATCCAAGGTACAAGGAAGGATTTGTGCCTTGGGGAGTTTTTAACCTAAGCTGGCAGAAATAAGCTTAAGGGGTCTTTCATGCAGGTCCCCACATCTGTATCCTAGAGTTCAGAGTGGGGAGGGAACCCTGACAGGAGTGGATGACCTCTTGAAGGCCTTTTCAGCCCTACATTTCTGTGATTTCTACCGTTACATTTATGTTGCTTGCTTATCAAATTCATCACTGAGAGTAACAATGTCTATTGGAAAGTGGAGATGTTTAGATAGAAATAAACTCTCTTTCCTATTCTGCCTTCCACCTAACTCAATTTTCCACTCAGAGAACCTGAGGAGATAAAGTTTTATAATTTTCAAATGCCCAGAACAGGGAACATGTCTCATTTGTGTTTGGCACTGAGGGGACTAATTCTCTTTGCATATGTGACACACATGCATAAAATGCTTTGGCAAAAAGAATTTGGCCTGAGCTGGATTATATTTAATGATGGATGATAAATGATGGCAAAATGTATAAAAAAAGATCGCAGCTGCAGATTTCAGGAACTTCAGCAAGGCATTATAAGTCACAGTATGTAAAGTTTGCAGTGGTCACTGAGTTAAGCAAAGGATTTGAAACAGATCTCTAGAATTTCCAATGTCAGTTCTCATGTATACCACTGTCTCATGTGTACAGGCAAGAGTGTGCCATGGTATCCAACTACGATTTTTTGAGAAGGAGTAGCAGCATAGATTTTAGTCAGATAGTAATGCCTAATAGTTAGAGCAGGGCGTGGGAGCCAGGATTCCTGAGTTCTGTTCCCAGATCTGCTAATAACCCACTGAGTGACACCGAATACTTAAGCCCTATGTGCTCATAAGAACATAAGAATGGCCATACTGGGTCAGACCAAAGGTCCATCTAGCCTTGTATCCTGTCTTCCAACAGTGGCCAATGCCAGGTGCCCCAGAGGGAATGAACAGAACAGGTAATCATCAAGTGATCCATCCCCTGTTGCCCATTCCCAGCTTCTAGCATACAGAGGCTAGGGACACCATCCTGACCATCCTGGCTAATAGCCATTGATGGAGCTATCCTTCATGAATTTATCTAGATCTTTTTTGAACCCTATTATAGTCTTGGCCTTCACAGCATCCTCTGGCAAGGAGTTCTGCAGTTTAACTGTGCGTTGTGTGAAAAAATACTTCTTTTTGCTTGTTTTAAATCTGCTGACTATTAATTTCATTTGGTGACCCCTAGTTCTTGTGCCATGAGGTGTAAATAACACTTCCTATTACTTTCTCCACACCAGTCATTTTATAGATCTCTATCATATCCCTGCTTAGTCGTCTCTTATCCAAGCTGAAAAGTCCCAGTCTTATTAATCTCTCCTCATACAGAAACTGTTCCATACTCCTAATAATTTTTGTTGCCTTTTTCTGGAACTTTTCCAATTCCAATATATCTTTTTTGAGATGTGGCAGTCACATCTGCAGTGCAATATTCAAGACCCCATCATTTTATAAGTATAGTTGGGATTATGTTTTCCAATGTGCATTACTTTGCATTTATCAACATTGAATTTCATCTGCCATTTTGTTGCCCAGTAACCCAGTTCTGAGAGATCTTTTTGTAGCTCTTCGCAGTCTGCCTGGGACTTAACTATCTTGAGTAGTTTTGTATCATCTGCAAATTTTGCCACCTCACTGTTTAGCCCTTTTTCCAGATCATTTATGAATATATTGAATAGACTGGTCCCAGTACAGACCCCTGGGGGACACCACTATTTATCTCTCTCCATTCTGAAAACTGACCATTTATTCCTACCCTTTGTTTCCTATCTTTTAACCAGTTACCAGTCCATGAGAGGACCTTCCCTCTTATCCCATGCCTCAACTTCCTCGCTGCAAAATGGGAATGATAATACATCAGAGACATGTTGTGAGGTTCATCTCATTAATGTCTATAAATTATACTAGGATCCTGAAATTAAAAGTGAAAATTATTATTAATTTTCTTATAGCAGTTAGCAGGGGGAGTTGTTTTACAAATCTCTGTCCATACATGGCTAGACCTAGATATATTGTATTGCCCATTGCATAAGTGACCATGCGCATGTAACAGCAGGTCTGCCATGGGAGATTATGGCACATGGTGAATGCATGAAATGGCTAACGGAGAGGATTCTAAGAAACCACAAGTGCCACTGTTTGGATCATTTTTAGAAACAGCTCAGAGGCTTCATTTTTCAACCCAGTTCATTGCAAATTGGTCAGGTTTCTAGGTCAGAAATTTCTGGTCTCAAATTATGTGTGTGTATATATATATACATTGTCCTGAGACTGAGAAACAAAACAGGTGAAATGTATCCCTGGTGTAACTCCACAGAAGTAAAATGAATTTGTCCAAGGACACTAATAAAAGTGGCTACTCCTAGTCCCATTGAAGTTAACAGCAAAACTCTCATTGATTAGTTACAGTGGCCTCTGGGGAAAACCCCAGTCTTCCCTCTCTTTACTGCAAAAGCACAGAGATCTAGAAAAAACTCCAGGCACCTCTGATTCAGGAAACCATCTCTATTCAGCAAAGTACTTAAGGACATGTTTAACTCTAAGTATGATGTGTGACTCCTATGCCCAAATAAATTTGTTAGTCTCTAAGGTGCCATAAGGACTCCTCATTGTTTTTGCTGATACAGACCAACATAGCTACCACTCTGAAACCTGTTCTGAGAAAGACATTACCCACAGTCAGCAAAACTGATGAACTTTTTTATGTACTAGGAAAGGGTGTGTTAAACCTATGGCTCTATAAATACATCCTGGGTCACACCCTAAGGTGAAGAAGTCACTCAGCATAGATCCATCCCAGGATCTGGCCCAAGAATGAACTTAACTGGACAGTTCAAAACCAGTGAATCTGGGAGCCTGATGCGGAATTGCAACCTGTCTCCTGAACTTGACTAAAGTACCAAGGTAGAATGTTTTTAAAAAAGAAACCTATTCTAACAATGAAAAAACCCACAGCATAATATATGTCAGAGAAAAGGAACCAAGGGTTCAGTATGGGTAGATTAAATATGGTCTCCACAAGGAGTAAATGCAGAAAATTTCTTGCAAAAATAGCTGGATCTCCACAATACAATAGCAAGCTTAGTTATATATAGCATCTTTCATTACAATGATTCATAGATTTTAAGACCAGAAGGTACTATTATGATCATCTAGTCTGACCTCAAGGAGAAGTTATGCATGTGGTGCCAAGGACAGCCTGCTCAGATTTGTCTGATTCAGAATAGTTACAGAATTAGACCCTGATCCTGCAAAGACATAGGCACCTATATCACTTTACATATGAGAGTAGTCTCTTTGAATTCAATGGGACGGTTAATGTGTGCAAAGTTACTCCGGTGCTTAAGGCTTTGCAGGATCAGGGCCTTAAATTGAGAACACATTTTACATAATTATACTACAGATTTGTGTACCACGTAATTATGCTGGCTCACCCTTATAAAAAGGTGTGTCAGCCTCCACTAGTGATACTACAGTGGTTTAGGAGATTACTGTCTTCTTTTTTTTTTTTTTTTTTTGTAAACACAATTCTGCAAGACTCCCATTGAAGTCAGTAGGAGTTTTGCCCAAGCAAGGAGCGCAGGTTTGGTCCCTACAAGAAGAAGAACGTGAGATGGCTAAGCAAAAGCAGTGAAGTAGGGAGTCCTGGACAGAAATGTTTCTGGAATACTCCTTCCACGTGGGCTTAATCCTTGGCTGCGTTCCTGTCATGCATTTTCTAACAATTAGTCATTTTATTTCTACATAAAAAGTTACATTAAAAATAACTCTTCAACAACAAAGGATCTATACAATAGCTCACTCACCGAAGCTGGAGCAGAATCTGAGATAACCTAAAAACAACGAGGAATCCTTGTGGCACCTTAGAGACTTCAACAAAAACTGCAGAACTGGAATTAATTTGAAAACTTGACACTATCAAATTAGGCCTGAATAAAGACTGGGAGTGGCTGGGTCATTACAAAAAGTAATTTTCCCTCTGCTGATACTCACCCCTTCTTGTCAACTGTTGGGAATGGGCGACATCCAACCTGATTGAATTGGGTGCGTTAGCACTACACAAAGTAATTTTTCCTCTGCTGATATTCACCCCTTTTTGTCAACTGTTGGGAACAGGCCACTTCCACCTTGATTGAATTGGCCTCGTTAGCACTGAGCCCCCACTTGGTAAGGCAACTCCCATCTTTTCATGTGCTGTAATATATATACCTCCATGCATCTGATGAAGTGGGTTCTAGCCCATGAAAATTTAAGTCCAAATAAATTTGTTAGTCTCTGAAGTGTCACAAGGACTCCTCGTTGTTTTTGCTGATACAGACTAACACCGCTACTCCTCTGAAACCTGAGATAACCAAATCCTTCCTTCCAGATCCAAACCTGTCAGGGAATAACCCTAAACCCCTCTCACTCTCCCTTCATCGTCTTTTACAGAACTCATCCTCATTCAATAAATAATTAAAGCACATCCATTCCCTTACGCTGTGAGCACAGCCCATATACACCTCCTAACTTCCCGTATGGCTTAAACTCTTAAGGAGTGAAAACATTTTGCTCATCCAGTTGAGATACCTCAATTATTTTTCTGGCATGGAACTGACTTTCTTTTTTTCATTATAAAAGTACCAGGAACCTGATGCTGAGAGATATTGACCACTCACACCTCCCAATGTAGCCAACAGGAATTGCATTTACTCAGTAATGTGTATCACACTCATCACCACAGTATCTCAAGATCAGACCCTTGATGAAGCAATTATCCCCACCCTCCCCCCAACACACACACACACTTCTTACTGGAAGGGAGGCTCTCCTTTCACTAAAGGCTCGTGTCTGGCGTTTCCTGTAGCCTCTACCCTCTTTCTCATTCTCGTCAATCAAGCTGTGACCCCAGAAACTGCTCATCCATTTTGCAAAGGAAATGTCATCATCCTCTTCATATTCCATGTACAGACACTCCAAACTGGGGGGGAGCGCCCAACAAGACAGGACAGATGTACGTTAAAGCAGACTGTCAAGCAGATAGTCCTACAGTGATCTGTCAACAAGAGGCAAAAGGGGCTGTAGTTTCAAACATTCCCTGCCAAATTAACAAAAAAAAAACAAAAAACAATACAACCCAATGCAGCCCTAGGCACTGCTTATATATAAGCCAATCCTTAGTAATCTATTTTAAATGAGGTTTCTTTTAATCTTTCCATTACAGAGATGCCCAATGTCACACAGCCTGGAGGGAGGCAAGGAAAATGTGTGTCCTAATTCATATTCATTGCTGCGGAGTGCATCAACTGTCAATAACAATGGAGAGTTGCCCACAAAAACATGCCTGGAAGGTGCACGCTCTGATATGAAACAGGCTTGTAATTTAGAGAAGGAGAATGGATATATTGACAGTGGTCAGAAACTGGCACAGCTGTTTACTGAGGCTTAACTGACTTTATGAAATAACTTTTGGCTCTGTTCTTCCAGCTGGTATTAAAAAATATGCCCTGCCTGGCAGGAAGCAGGGTCCTCCTGAGAAATCTTTTTATCATTTGTTGTGGGTGAGCAACGTCAGACAACATGGAGTGATATTGGTTCACAGAATCTTAGCATCTAAGGCCAGATCACTTGTCTTTCACCAAGGTCACTTCATCTCCCACAATCAGGGCTAGACTGGGCCTAGCATAGCTCCAGTGCACAAAGAAATGAAGGGCAAGGGCACAAAGAGCATAAAGCTGGGGGGAAGGATAGCTCAGTGGTTTGAGCATTAGCCTGCTAAACCAAGGGTTGTGAGTTCCCTCCTCGAGGGGGTCGCTTAGGGATCTGGGGCAAAATCAGCACTCAGTCCTGTTAGTGAAGGCAGGGAGCTGGACTTGATGACCTTTCAGGGTCCCTTCCAGTTTTATGGTACATCTCCATATATATTATATTATAACCTGCCCACTTGAGCCCTGGGCCAAGCACAGTCCTGATGTTCATTGCACACCTGGCAAGCAGGGACTGAGCCTACTGAGCACAAACAGTAGCCCTGCATCCTCCATTCTAAATGGCTCCTGCTCAAGTGGTGCAAGGACCATGTGTGGTCCTTCTGCTCTGGGGTGAGTTTCTCCTTCTATGAAGAGATCAGCCCAAAACCAGAGTCTCACTCTACCTTGGAGTGTAGCAAGCTGTCTTCAACTACTGAGTACCAGTCACTGGCGGACATGTTTGCTGTAGGCAAATCTGCCATGGGATGCCGTTGTCCTAGAGGAATAAAGGAATTGCAAGGAGCTCTGAGGCAACAGAACTGTCTGAAGGCCAAAACTGCCTCCCCACATAGGGCAGAACAATTGCTGGGCCCTGTGGGCATGATTCTGTGTTGGCCTGGGCCTTGTGTAGTCATTTACAGAAGTTCAAACTGAGCACAAGGTGGGTTTAAAACACAAGCTACCATTCTGATTTGGTAGCATTTTATACTCCCTTTGCACTGTGTAAAAGGCTGCACAAGATGCAGGACAATGGAGAATCAGGCCCTAGAGACTCCCTGTGGAATTGTCCAATGGGAATTAGGGGCAGAGACTGCTGTGGGACTCTGAGTCAGAGTGGCTAGATGGTCCACTGCTTAGGGCATTAGCCTAGGACTTGGGAGACCTAGATTTGATTCACTGTTCCATCACAGACATCCTGTGTGACCTTGCACAAGTTACTCATCCTGTCTGTGTCTCATTTCCCTGTATGTACAAGGGGGATAATTGCACTTCCCTACCTCATGGGAGTGTTGTGAGGATGAATACATTAAAGAGGTGCTCAGATACTTTGGTGATGGGGGCCTTAGATAGAAAGACAAGGCACTGTATTTTGAGATACAATTTGAAGGAACAGAGGAGTTAATGTATATGCAACATCTGTGCCTTTCCACCTACATGTGGGTTATAGATTACACTGGTTCATTGCGTGGATGCAAAGCCTTCCAAAGGCATCACAAGTGTGAGTGATGGCAACCAAGAGCTGGCTGTGGTGCCTTTTGGCCTATTATTGATGGGGCCTATGGGTTACTGGAAAATAAATATCAAGCTACCTCAAACCTCCTGAATTGGACTTTTAGTGTGAGTCGTTCAAACTCAAGAGCTATATACCATCAGCGTATTTATTCGCCTACTTGGATCTCCCAGCAGACATGTCAAGTCTCATTCATTAGCATGCTATCTCAATCTCACATCCATCCCTAAGCTTATCTCACTCATTTTGAGTAAATATATAAAGATTTAAAATATTTTTACTCAGGCACTGAAAGAGATAACAATACATCCGGGGCCTCAGGCACAGAGTTTAGTGCTTGGAAAGCCGCTTTCCAAGCTTGTGTACTGTGGTAACCATGGAGACTACTGGCCTTTGTTCTACCGGAGAGGAGGCTATACAGAGAGGTGGCAGGGTTGTGTGTGTGAATACTTGACAGTCAAAAAAATATGAGTTCACTCAAAAAACAAGCAGAACTTAATCGAAAGTTTTCAGGTTCTCAAAATACAGTTCAAAATTTAAACCACAATGACGAATTCATGGCCCTTCATTGTCCCAGTTCTTTTTAAATGTGCGCTGTGTCACCCCAGAGCTGTCCTGTGGCCATCAAGGAGAAAAAGATGTAACTCATCATCTGGAAAATGAAATACGCAAATAGCAGAGCAATGTCTCCACAACCACAAATTCCTTTTGTACCTGTGGCGAATCCCCTCATTGTAAAAGTAAGTCAAATATGTTTAATAATTATGATTTGCTGTTATTAATTATTTCAATTTATTATTAATTATTGTTCTTGTTATTATTAATCATAATAATCCTCTTCAGGGCACTTGGGTTCCCCAGAAGTAATTTGCTTGCTGATGGGGCGGGGGCTGGTGGTAGTACAGTAGTTTATTCCTAGTACTTTGTCAGAAACTCTGTTTGCAATGTTCTTTCAGAAAGATTTGATTGTTTTTATGAATTAATTTTTATTGAGTCCAAGATTTTTGGTTTTCTGTACAGTTTTCAATGTGTTCTGATGAGGGTTAAATATTCATTAATTCATTGAGCCGCTGCCTTTATCCAAGGCAACAGGATTATTAAAATACTGTATGTTACACAGACACAAACTTGCAATCTTTATATCACATAAAAAGTCCACTCACTATGTGTATCATATTATTAACATATGTGCTTGTGAAAATCTGGTTATACTGTTTAGATGTATTTAGTCTATTAATTTCCCATTTTTTTATTTAACTTTGGTAAAATATTCAATTATTTTTTTATTACACCTTGTTTATGTACGAAATAGAAATGTTTTTTCCCTAGGTGATGTGCAAAAATGAAAGTTACAACTCTGTTTGTGTAGCACAATATTCCTTTCGCAACTGCAGCCAACCTGAGCCCACTGTTTAAAGATATCTTCTCTGACAGTCAGATTGCCCAATATTATGCATCTGTAAGACCAGAGTCAACATGTATGTTGAATGGTGCCATTACTCCCTATTTCCAAGTGTCTTGTGAGGCAAATAAAGACTGAAGCCTTTTCTCTTTCTGTTGATGGCTCTAATATGACACAAGCTTAGAAAAAATGAATCCACTGACAGAGATCCAGAAACACCTTGTGACAACACAGTTACTTGACTTACACGTCACTACTGGCATTCATACAGTCACTGCAAAAGAAATCTTTTCCAAAATTGATGGGAGAATGACATTGCACAAGATACTATGGGATAACTGTGTTGGGTTTTCTGTAGGCAATGCCAGTGTAAACCTGGGTATGAATAATTCAGTTAAGACACTGCTTCAAAGTAAGAATGCATGTGTGTATTTCATGGGATGTCCATGCCACATCATCCACAATAACGCTGTGCTGATGCTACACAGTTTTCTAAAGTGTTAGAATTTGATGTTAAAGATGTATGTATTGATTGCTACTATTCCTTTGACAAAAGAACAAAATGAAAGTCATTCTTGGAGGAGTTCTGTCACTTCTGTGATGTTGAAAACAGTGTCTGAAGCATGTTCAGAGTCAATGGCTTAACCTGGAATTAGCTAGTAACGGATGGTTACAGCAGTGTGCAGCTCTCAAAAGCTACTTTTTGTCTGTTGATGATAGCTGTGCAAGGTTCAAGAGATTTAAGTTTTGCTTTCAGGCAGGGGCAGCGAGCTATATGGGCTCGTAGTGCCTGGGCTCCAGCAAATTCAGGGCCCGGGGGGCCTGGCTCCACCAATGTTCAGGGCCAGGTCTCTCCCGTGAGCCGCCCCCGGAGCGCCCCCATCCCCACGTGTCACCCCCGCACACCTCCCCTGAGTGTCCATGCCTGCCCTGGGCAGCAAGCAGCTGCACCCTGCAGCTCTGCGCTGTGCTCCCTCACCAGCTGCTGCTGGCTACAAGGGAGCGGTGCTAGGGACAGACTGAGATGGCTGCTGCGTCTGTGGAGGGAGGAAGGGAGTAGGCGCATGGCAGCCACCCTCCTGGCAGGCAACTCCGAGTCAACTCTGAGGTATGGGGGAGGGGGCTTTTCCTGGCTAGACCTCCTGAGCAACAGCCTGGGGATGGGGGGGCGGGCAGGGAGCTTAGGTGAGTGTCGTGCCAGGAGGGCCGGGGAAGCTCACTGCTGACAGTGGGGAGAGGGCTGGGGAGAGTCTTCCTCTCTGGCCCCAGCCCCGGGCAGCCTGTCTGCTGCATCCGAAACTCCTCATCCCCAGCCCAGCCCCATGCCCCACACTCCCTCCCACACTGCAACCCCATGTCCCAACCCAGAGCCCACACCCAGCACCCAATCCCCTTCCCAGAGCCCGCACCTATCCCGCATCCAAACTCCCTCCCAGAACCCACACCCCCTATTCCCTCCCGCACCCAAACTCCCTGACCCAGCCCAGAGCCTGCATCTAGCACCCAAACTCTCTCCCAGAGCCCGCATCCAGCACCCCAAACCGCCTCTTGAACCCCAACCCCCTGCTCCAGCCCAGAGCCTGCACCCAGCACCCAAACTCTGTCCCAGAGCCCGCATCCCTCCTGCACCCAAACTTCCTCCCAGAGCCTGCACCCCCTCCCACACCAAAACTTGCTCCCAGAGCCTTAGGCAGGTGTGTGTGTGGGAGCAGGACTTGGACCCATTCTGGGCACTGTGACGGGTTCGGTCACAGAGACCCCCTTGGGACTGTCACCTGACATGGAATTACCTCTGAGCCCGTTTTCCCTGCTAGCTTGGGACTCCAGAACCCTGCCTTGTTGAGCCAGACACGCTAGCCTGCTGCAACACAGACCTAGGTTTGGTCCACGCCCCCAAAGCTGCAGACTTTAACCAAAAAGCTGCTCAACCTGTCACCTCTCTGCAGCACTCAGACCCACCCAGCTCCAAATGGGATCCAAACCCCAAATAAATCAGTTTTACTCTGTATAAAGCTTATACAGAGTAAACTCATAAATTGTCCACCCTCTATAACACTGATAGAAAGATATGCACAGCTATTTGCTCCCCAGGTATTAATCACTTACTCTGGGTTTAATAATAAACAAAAGTGATTTTATTAAGTATAAAAAGTAGGATTTAAGTGATTTCAAGTAAGACAGAAAAAAGTAATTCACCAAGCAAAATAAGGCAAAAACACGCAAGTCTAAGCCCAATACATTAAGAAACTGTTTACACGTAAAATCTCCCCCTCAGAGATATTCCAATAAGCTTCTTTCACAGACTAGACTCCTTCCTAGTCTGAAACCAATTCTTTCCCCTGGTACAGTCATTGTTAGTTCCAGCTCAGGTGATAACTAGGGGATTTCTCATGACTGGCAGCCCCCTTTGTTCTTTTCCACACCTTTTTATATCTTTGGCACAAGGCAGGAATCTTTTGTCTCTCTCTGGGTCCCCACTCTTCTTTCTAAATGGAAAAGCACCTGTTTTAAGATGGATTCCAGTATAATGTGGCATGGTTATGTGTCCTATGAGACCCCAGCCTCCATTCTTCCAGGGCTGGCCTACACGTCCCCAGGAAGGTTTGTAAGTAAACAGAGCCATTCACAACCAATTGTCCTAGTCAATAGGAGCCATCAAGATTCCAAGCCACCATTAAAGGTCCACACTTCGCATAATTACAATAGGACTTCAGAGTAATACTTCATATTTCTAGCTTCAAATACAAGAATGATACATTCATACAAATAGGTTGAACACACTCAGTAGATTATAAACTTTGTAATGATACCTTACAAAGACCTTTTGCATAAAGCATATTCCAATTACATTATATTCACAGTCATAAGAATATTTCCATAAACATATGGAGTGCAACATCACAGGCACCACCAAAAATTATACAAACCTGCCATCCCTGCTTTCAGGTATCCTATGACAGAGGTTTATTTGTTGTTTTCCCAGGGTTCTACCGTCCTCCAAGTGTTTAGCACCACTAACAAGTTTCTGCAGAGGGAAAATCCTTGTATATACATGGTAGATGGGGTGCTTTCTACTTCTGTGAGAAAACTTCTAAGAAAGCTTATTCAGGCACAAGTAGTCAAAAATTCTGCCTCATTTATAGATGCAGGCTTTGCTAATTCTGACAATCAGCTTCCAGACACATGTCTGTTTGTAGGTTTGGTCACAAAACAGAAGTTGGAAGATAGTAGTCCTCTTGCAAACAGGGGTGCCATTTGCGGGGCAGGAGAGGCTCTAGCCCCCCACCCGAGTTTTGTACTTGAGTTCTGCTCACAGCGCACACCCTAGCCCCAGACGGCACTCGTAACTGCAACACAGCTTGAGTGTGATAAGTGATGAGTTCTGTGCTGCTCCCAGCTTCCATCTTTGGGGCAGGGAATTTGTTTATAAACAGAGGCCAGGTGATTAAGATAACAAAAGGCTTGTCATTAAATTAAATTAAGGATCCTTAGATGATCCTGAAAGCATTGCCAGGCACTCCAGTTAAAAGATAGGAAATGAAGGGTAGGAATAAATTATGAGAGTGGAGAGATGTAAATAGTGGTGTCCATCTGGGGTCTGTACTGGGAACAGTGCTGTCCAACATATTCATAAATGATCTGAGAAAAGCGGTAAAAAGTAAGGTGGCAAAATTTGAAGATGATACAAAATTACTCAAGACAGTTAAGTCCAAAGCAGACTGTGAAAAGTTACAAAGGTATCTCACGAAAGTGCGAGACTAGCCAAAAAATGGCAGATGAAATTCAATGCTGATAAATACAAAATAATGCACATGGCAAAACATAATTCCAACTACACAAACAAAATGATGGGGTCTAAATTAGCTGTTACACGTCAAGAAAGAGATCTTGGAATCACTGTGGATAGTTCTCTGAAAACATCTGCTCAATGTGCAGCGGCAGTCAAAAAGCTAACAGACTGTTGGGAATCATTAAGAAAGGTTAGATAATAAGACAGAAAATATCATATTGCCTCTATATAAATCCATGGTACACCCACATCCTGAATACTGCATGCAGATCTGGTAGCCCCTGCTCAAAAAAGATATATTGGACTTGGAAAAGGTACAGAGAAGGCCACAGAAATGATTAAGGGTATGGAACACCTTCTGTATGAGGAGAGATTAGAAAGACTGGGACTTTGGAAAAAAGACAACTAAGGGGTGATATGGTTGAGGTCTATAAAATCATGATTGGTGTGGAGAAAGTAAATAAAAAAACATAACACAAGAGTTAGGGGCAACCCAATGAAATTAATAGGCAGCAGATTTAAAACAAATAAAAGAAAGTATTTCTTCACAGTCAACCTGTGAGAGTCTTTGCCAGGGGATGTTGTGAAAGCCAAAAATATAACAAGGTTCCAATAAGAACTATATAAGTTCATTGAGGATAGGTCTATCAATTACTATTAACTAGGGTGAGCAGGGATCCAACAACATGTCCCTAGCCTCTGTTTGCCAGAAGCTGGGAATGGGCAACAAGGGATGAATCACTTGATGATTACCTGTTCTGTTCATTCCCTGTGAAGCACCTGGTATTGGCCACTGTTGGAAGAAAGGATACTGGGCCAGTATGGACATTCTGATGTTCTTATATAGAACCTAGCTGTATCTTCCCTCCTACTGTACCCCACTAGACCCCACTCCCCTCCCAGAGCTGGGATAGAACCCAGGAGTCCTGACGGGGTCTCTCTCTCTGCAGAATTAGTAACAAAGTAAGAAAATACATTAAAATTTTAAACCAAACCAGTGTCCCTTAAGTGACTTACCACAAGATGTCAGAACATGTTAGTATTAGAGCTGAGTGGGTCTAATATTTATTTAATTTTCTTTCTTGTATATAGGAATTAGATACAATGTTCCTGTCAGCTAATTGCTAAGTTATATGCCAAAAATATAGAGTTTTCAAGTGTCTAAGTAGCCTCACGAATCACAAAGTTGTGCCCCCCTCAATCTGAAATGGCACCCCTGATTGCAAAACAGAAGTTCTTTTGTGCAGCCAGAGCATTCTGAGCCTGTGCCAAGTATGCACGGGAGAAGCTATTTTGAATGATGAAATGTTAAACATGGTAGCATTTCTGAACTTTGGTATGAAGGAAAACTGCACTTCTAAATACGTTGAGCACTTTGTTGGCAGATATCAGCACATGTTCAATCTCTCTCTGCCTGAGATAGAGAAGTTATAACAGGAGTTTCTTGATTACCAGTTACTGCAGAAATCAGATATCCCTTAGCTTGTATGGCAGTGACCATCAGCTGGTAGATTGCGATCAACTGGTTCATCCTGGAGCCTCTTCCAGTTGATCCTAATCTCTGGCTGCTAAAAGTCCAGCGGTGCAGTGGGGCTATGGCAGGCTCCCTGCCTGCCCTGGCCCCATGCTGCTCCCAGAAGTGGCTGGCATGTCTTTGTGGCCTGGGGGGGGAGGGGGAGGTGGCTGCACACGCTGCTGCTGCCCCTCTTCCCCCCGACTTCGAAACTCCCTTTGTTCCAGGAACTGTGGCCAATGCGGGGGCAGCACTTGTGGTCCCCAGGGGGAGGTCTCCATGTTTGCAGCCCTGGGGAAAGGTCTCCGCGCGCTGCCCATGCCCACAAGTGCTGCCCCCTCACCTCCCATTGGCCACAGTTCCCAGCCAATGGGAGCTGCAGAGTAGGTGCTGGTGGGAGAGGCAAGGGGCCAGGGCAGGCAGGGCGCCTGCCATAGCCCCGCTGCACCACCACCCAGGAGTTGCCTGTGGTAAGTGCCTCCCAGCCGGAGCCTACACCTCACATCCTCTCCTGCACCCCAGTCCAGAGCCCCTCCTGCACCCAAACTCCCTCCCAGAGCCCACACCCCAATCCCCTGCCCCAGCCTGGAGCCCCCTCCTGCACCCAAACTCCCTCCCAGAGCCCACACCCTCACCTCCTCCCACACCCCAATCCCTTGTCCCAGCTCGGAGCCCCCTCCTGCACCCAAACTCCTTCCCAGAGCCTGCACCCTTCCTGCACCCCTGCCCCAGGCTCAGCCCGGACCCCCTTTCCATACTCTGAACCCTTTGGCCTCAGCCCAGAGCCTGCACTCCTCCCACACCCCAACTCCCTGCCCTAGCCCGGTGAAAGTGTGTGAGGGTGGGGGAAAGTGAGCAACAGAGGGAGCAGGGAATGGAGTTAGCGGGGCAGGTCCTTGGGGAAGGGACAGGGTAGATCCTGGGTTGATCTTAAATTCAAAAAGTGATCTTATGCATAAGATCATAAGATGGGATGAGGCAGAACTCCAGACTGACCCAGATAACACTACTGTGCAATACAGGATGGACACTGTATGGGCATATCTTAGAAATGTCAAAAACACTACTGATCTTCTCAATTTCCCAATATTGTCCAGGGTTGCTAGACATCTTAATTTTACCCCACTCAAATGCGGGAGTGGGGAATGTGTTCAGTGTTGTTCAAAAGAATAAGTTTCAGAGTAGCGGCCGTGTTATCTGCAAAAAGAACAGGAGTACTTGCGGCACCACGAAAGCTTATGCTCAAATAAATGTGTTAGTTTCTAAGGTGCAAATCCTGAGCCATGTTTCAAGTTTGAGCTACCAAAAGAAGTTATGCAAATAGCAAAGGAGGCCACATGCAATATAACAAAGCACATGAATAAAACGCAAAACCAAATTAGATATTAAAAGAAATGTGGAATTTTTTGATGGTTTGTTAGCTTCAAATTAATTAAATTCAATTTAATTGTTTTATTTATTTTTACATTAATTTAATGTATTGTTTGGTCATGTTTTATTTTAATTAATTTATTTTGGAATCTAATTATTTGAGTTTCCTATGGTTATAATATGAGCAATAGTATATAAACCAAATAATATTTATACTGTAAAGTGTTTTCCAAATGGATGATCACTAAGACAAGGTGATATGCAAAATAATGTTTGCTTTTTTGTTAGGTTTATATAAAAACAGTTAATTTTTTAATATCTCTCTTGTTCTGTCCACTGACTTTGTGCCTAAACCAGAGCTTATTAATTCTGGTCCGCAGGGATCTCCAACCATCCAGGTTTTTGCTCCAACCAGCAAATAATTGTTTTTACTAAAATCCACTGGTTTGCATTGAATTCTCACGTGCTCTAGACTAATATGAACTAGGATATTTAAGTGTTTTATATGCAATATTAAGCAGTGTACATTTTAAAACAAACTATTAAGTGCTGGTTGGATTAAAAACCTGGACTATTGGATGTCACCAAGGACCAAAGATGAGAGTCCCTGTCTTAAGCAATGACCTAACACACCACCTGGAAAGTCCCAGTCTTTGGCCTTGAATCTCACTCTTTGGGGCTGTAAATCTCTCTCATAAGGACAGCCAACCCTTGGCATCTCTGTCTCAGGCATATGCTTTTCTCATTATGAGGAGGGAGAAATCAGTCTAAATTCTTCTCTGCCTACCACAGGGATGTCTCTGCATGTACTGGGAAGTGGGGAGGTAAGGGGCGAATTCTGTGCTGCTCAAGCACGCCATGAGTTGGCAACTAGTATTGTTTTTATGTCTATATGCCAGTGCATACTTGGTTCCAGGTGTTTAGTGCCAGCTTCTAATGAGGAACCTACTCCTTTTCAGTGAGAGTCCAGCCAGTTTTCTTGTCTATAGAATCACTAAGGGAAAGACAACGCATGAGTATGTTGGCCAATGTTTTGGTAGGAAAGAAAAGAATGGAGAAGAAAAGAAACAGTGGTTAATGCCTGGTCAGGGAAAAATGGAGAGGGGTAATACCCTATCATGGTGATCATAAAGCAATAAGTGTCATAAAGCATCAGCACATGGGGGAAGAATAACGGTTGTATGTGCAACCTTCATTTTGGTATCACCAGACTTTCAAGTGTTTCACTTTGCAACCTTAACATTCTTTGATCTTTGTAATCGTTGGCACTTTTATTTGGAATAATGATCAAAGTTCTTTAAATATCTCATTTCTTTCCCACCTATAAAGAAAGCCAACAAGTTACCTGCGGGGTGCAAAATGCTTAGTACAGCTGAGCAAAAAATAATAACAGACCAAACTTTCCTATTTGCCCTTAGGTGAGTGTTCCAGGTGAGCAAACAGAGGCAGCAATGGCAAACTCTCCACTCCCACCAGTCAGACCTCCAAGCAGGCAAGTACCATCATCATCCATGACTAATGGTCACATCCCACCCCTGAGAGAGTCAAGCAAGCAATCACCAGTTTCATTATCATCTATGGCATCTGCTCCCCTCCCACCATTAAGAACTCCAGACAAGGAAACTTCTTTCTCCTTTTCCTCGTCCTCCTCAACCACAAAGGTTTTTCTTCCTCCACTGAATGTTTTAGACAAGAAAGAAGCAGTAACAATCAAACCCCCTTTTCTCCCTCGACTGAGTTCTTTCATCGAACATGCAGAATCAACAGCATCAGCAGCAAACTTTTCTTTTCAGGTGAGTGCTCCTTTCAAGTCAGTGACCGCACCAATGGCACCTTTCTCAGGGGAAGGTGTGACATGCCCCGGAGTACAATTCAGACTGTAGAACCCGTGTCCCC
This sequence comes from Gopherus flavomarginatus, assembly GCF_025201925.1. Taxonomy (NCBI): domain Eukaryota; kingdom Metazoa; phylum Chordata; order Testudines; family Testudinidae; genus Gopherus; species Gopherus flavomarginatus. Next base: position 167,089,215 of record NC_066617.1, on the reverse strand, counting down.
TTTAACTCTCCTGCCCAGACTGTCTCTTACACTGCTATGCGAGTGAACTGCAAACCCCTCCAGGCTCTGTTCACTCAGCCATCAGCGTGCAGAGGCACACCCAGCTAAACTGCATGAAGGCTCTCCCAAGCCACATAAACTGTATACAGGGAGACACCAGCAAATTCCCCAACCCCACCCAGCCTTACACCCCAGAAATGTGCATCTTGATCAATGTAAGCCCATTTATTAGTTTGCCACTCCTTCAAGGGTACTGGACATGCCCTAGCCTCTGTAATCTGGGCAGAGCCTCCAAATACTTTAAACCACTGATTCTCAAACTTCTGTACTGGTGACCCCTTTCACATAGCAAGCCTTTTAGTGTGACCCCCCCCTTATAAATTAAAACACCTTTTTATATATTTAACACCATTATAAATACTGGAGGCAAAGTAGGCTTTGGGGTGGAGGCTGACAGCTCGCAAACCCCCACATGATAACCTCATGACCCCCTCAGGAGTCCCGACCCCCAGTTTGAGAACCCCTGCTTTAAACCAACTCGCTAGTTTAGATTAAACCTCAAAATAAGTTTATTAACTAAATAAAGATAGATGTTAAGCGATTATAAGTGGTAGGCATAAAGGTCAGACTTGGTTACATAAGAAATAAAAAATAAACATGCATTCTAAATCCTAAACTTTATCAGGCTAAGCAAGATTTCAATCAAACAATTTTTCTCTGGATGTTGCAGGCAGTTTTCAGTTCACCGTTCATATTAACTAGAGACAGCTTTCTAGTTAGGTTTATCCCTTCCCCCCAGTTCAAGGAGACTTCTCTTTGTCTTCCAAACAATCTTACTTCCAGGTGTAGAGATGAGGGACGAGAAAGCAGCTCTGTGGTGATATCACTGTGCCTCATTTATACTTTTCTCCAGGTGCTAGAAAAATCTATTCTGTGTCATGGGATTAGGCCACCCTGATAGTGTACATGCTCGAGCAACTGTCTTGTTTAAACTCCCCTGCTCAAAAATAGCTGGTGATGGTCGCTTAACACCTAGTTGCGTGCTGGTCACTCTTTTGTTATCTCTGAGTTGCTAATCTGTGGGCATTTCCCAGACTCTCAACCTATTTCAGTAACCAAAATATACAGCAAAATCTCATAACTTCATATATGAAGAGGATACATGCATTTCAACAGGATAGTAATGCTCAACAGATTATAACTTTCCAAATGATACCTCACAAGGCATATTTTGTACAAAATGTATCATAATCATATAACAGTGTTGAATAGGTGGGTACAGAGGGTAACATGGCGTACAGTATGTCACAGAAGGTGCCATGCAAAAAAATAGCTGCAGCGATTAATTTTCCTTCTCTTTCTGTTGTTTGAAGATAGGAAATAGTTGAGGGAGGGGCTGCTGAAAAGCTAGGAACAATTTTTGTAAGTGATTTCTCTGAGCACTGGCCATCTTCTCCAGTTTGCTTAAATGTCTTAGTGCTAGGTAAGCAGTGCAAAGTTGCCATAAAATGGCTGGCAAAGCCAGTGGAGAATTCCCTTATGAACCAGGGAACTCTCTGCTATTGTAAAGCTGGTGGAGATGCCAAAACTGTCTCCTATGTCAGCCATGGCCTAGCCATAAGAAGGAGGGATGTGGCAGGGCTGGTTGTAATTGGGGCTGGGGAGAGGGCATGGCAGAGTAGAGCTCTCAGACATTTGATCCTTCAGTGGTGTCTGGCCCCTGATGGACCTCACACCAGTGACGTAAATTAGGGATGAACCTCAGAGTTATATAATATTATATAAATACAGGAGAATCACAGCTTTTATTTAAGGAAAAGCTCAGTTTCCATGCTCCACAGTTGTAGAGAATAGTTTGAAAATGCGATCAGAGTGTACTTCAAGGCTCAAAAGCCAGAAGGCAAATAACATCCTCCCCCCGCACACCCCAATTTATTGTTGTTTAAGACAATTCTATAATTTTGATGACTGAAGCATTATTTTTTAAATATTTGGGGTTACCTCATATGCTTAACTTTTATCATTTAAACAGCCCCTTTGATCTCATATGAATTAAAATTAAAGATGTGAAAAATGCCCCCTTTGACTTCAATAGGAGTGGGAATCGCTCAGCACCTTTCAGGATCTATCTCAATACAACTGAAGTCTCATTGCACAAGGTTGCCAATTTTTGTGATTTTATCACACATCTTGTGCTATTTGGGATTTGCCTGAAAGCCCCAGCTCCTGGTGTCATGTGATTTAAAGAGACCCTCTGCTTTCATTTATAAACAACAATGCAGTACATTTCTAGTGTTCAGGGTTGCGCAGAGTAGCTTGAAAAGGCTCACAAGACAGAAGGCAAATAAACAGGACCCAGCACCCTTTGTTTTTAAGGAAACCTCCTGAGCTTGGAAGCCAGACTCCGATTGTTGAACGCTTGGGGCTGGCACACTGCGTTAGCATCCACGCCCTGCAGGACGCACTCATGCTAGTAGCAGGCGGGTGCCCCCTGCTCTCCCCGCTTAGCTCCTAGGAAGGAACCACTGCACTTACCTCTCTCCGCCGGCAGGTGGCGCCGCCGCTTCTGTGGCTGAGCCCCAGGGGAGGGGCTGGCACTGCACTTACGCAGCTCCGCCGGCAGGTGGCGCCGCCGCCCCTTGTCTGCGACGAGCCCGGCCGCGCGGCGCATGGAAGTGCTTCCCCTTGACCCCTTCCCGGCATGCGGCGGGTTTCCGGTGACCCCTCTCTCGCTCCCTCCGCCCTGCCCCCGGCTGGCGCTGCGAGCGGAGCGGGGATCATGGCCGCCTCGAAGCCCGTGGAGGCCGCTGCTGCGGCGGGGGGAGGCGGCGGCGGCTCCGGCTCCGGCTCGGGGCTGCCGCGCTGGCAGGTGGCCCTGTTGCTGGGGGCGCCGCTGCTGCTCGGGGCCGGCGCGCTCTACCTGTGGGCCCGGCGGCGGCGCCCGGCGCGCGGGAAGGGGCCGAGCGAGAGGAAGACGCCGGAGGGAAGGGCCAGCCCGGGCCCCGCCGCCCCCGGGGGCAGCCAGCCCGACGGGCCCGGGCACGAGGAGATGGTGAGGGGGCGGGGCGTGCCTCGGGTCATCGGGGCCGGGACGGGGTCGCAGCCCCGGTTCCCCCTCCCCCAGCCCCGTGCTGAGTCCCGCTCTCCGCCGGGCAGCCCGGCCGGGGCGAGGAGCCGCCCTGGGAGTTGGCCACACTCCCGGGACCGGTTTTTGCGCTCGTGGTTTTTGGCAGGGCAAAGCGCGTGGCCCGAGGGGGCGAATGGACGAGTCCTCGTGTCTGTCAGTAGCTGCCCAGCCTGACACCTGCCCCGGGGTGGGGGAGCGACTTTGCTCTGCAGCAGCGCTTAAGGTGAAGGCCTCTGAGCTCAGGAGCCTTGCCATCGGTTTAGACCTTGTCTTCAGCAAGGGTTACTTCGGTATAATTTACGTGGCTCAGGGGTGTGAATAATCCACACCCCTGAGTGATGTAAGGCCTTGTTCTCTCTTACCGATGCATTGGCGGTCAATTTAGCGGGTCTAAGGAAGACCCACTAAATCAACCGCTGATTGTTCTCCCCTCGACTCCTGTTTTCCGCCTGAAGTGCAAGGGGAGTCGAGGGGAGAGCGTCCCTAGTCAACATCACATAATGTGGACCTCATGGTAAGTAGATATAAGTATGTCGACTTCAGCTACATTATTCATATAGCTGAAATTGTGTAACTTAGATCAATCTCCCCTTCCCCCCTGTAGCATAGACATGGCCTAAGTTACATGACCTAAGTGATGGTGTAGATAGACAGCACTATAGCTATCGCAGAGGCAGGTGTTATTAAGCCCTCTGCCATCCGCTCTTAGAGCATCTCCACAAGTGTTACAGTGTCACAGCTGAATCAGGCAGCTGTGCTGCTATAAGTGCTGCAGTGTACATGTAGCCACAGTAATTCCCGCCCCTGTGAGAGGCGGTAGTTTTGTCGGTGGGAGAAGCTCTCTCACTGACAAAGCACTGTCCACACTGGCTCTTAGGGCAGTATAATTCACATTGCTCGGGGCTGTGGATTATTCACAATCTTTAGTGACGTAATTAATACTGAAGTAATTTGTAGTGTGGACTTAGTCTCGCTCCTGCTGATGTCAGTGTGGAGTAGCACGCTGAAAGCGGTGGGTTTACACTGGTATGAGAAGAGAATCAGCACCTTATTATGGGGATTTGGCAGTCTTTATGTTCTTGGTGGTGGGGGGGGAGAGTGTGAGTGTCTGCATCATCCTGCCTTAACTTGGCAGTGTTACCTAGTATTAGTGTACAGCTAGCTTTCATGTTTAGATTATTAACTTAAACGGTCAACTTTTAGTTTTCAGGACTCCTTTGCTTGTTTAGTTCATGTTTCCTTTATTTATTTTGTCTTTTGAGTGGCTTGTTATGAAACACTAATTTGGCTGCCTCCCAGTGCTAATAAATCAGTTTTGAGAAGGAATATGAGTGTGATTGAGAGAATCCCATCATGCAGTATGAATTATCTACAAGTATTTGGATCTGGAAATACATTATTGCTCCGTAAACGTATCTTGTTTCTAAAACAATAGATATGTACATGCAAATTGCTTCTGAGACTAAAATGCAAAGGGAAATTGTAGCTGTTGGCTCTGGTTTGGGGACACATCTTATTCTGAAGTACTGGGTAGAATAGAATAGAAATGAGCATAGGATCAGGAGCAAAATCTTAGTTTCTTTAAATATGAAGCCAGCATATCTGATCCATAGTCAGTTATTGAGATTTGCATTCAAAGCAAAGATTAAATCTATATGTATGAGTAGGTAGGATCTCCAAACTTACACTGACTGTATGCAGAATAAACACTGGGAATTTTCAAGTAAATCAGTCGGTTGGTTGGTTGTGAAATTTTTTTCCCTAGCAAATTCCTGAATTTTGACATTTGAAAATTGACTTCTAAATTATAGCAAAATGTAAGATGTGGACTACTTTGTAAGTTTCTTAGTGTTAAATTTTGATTTATTTACATTAACTGTAACTGTTTTTGTTTACTTTGTGATAGTTGTAGAATATTTTCATCATCAAAAGGACTCTCCAGCATCCGAAAATAGATCTGCACTAGAAAGCTTTGCCATGATAGCTATGTTGGGTGATAATGTGGGATTTTCTCCAACATAGTTATGCTGGTAAAAGCACTAGTATAGATGCAGTTATATCGGTATAAAAGTTCCCCTAGTGTAGATCTTAAGCATGCATTTAAAAATAAACTCTTTCTAGCTTGTTGTTATGAAAAAAAATATATAGATGTTCAAACCGACACTATTGCTCTCCCAAGTGTGCAGACAGTGGAAAAACACTTTTGAGTTGTCCCATTATCTCAATGGGTGGTTTAGATTTTAGTTAAATGGCAACTATTTCACTGATGACCACTTTAGGAGAAATGTCAATCTAATTGACAAATGCATTTGGTGCAGTGTTTGTCATAGATCCTTTTGATTACTGATCTAATGATATAATTGACAAATATATTTAGTCATTTAAAGTCTTAGATGTCAAAACTTTAAGTGGCAAACCCACTTGTTGATGAACGCAGATAACATGAATCCAAGGATTAAACAAAGACTGTGAATGGCTAGCCAACTACAAAAGCAGTTTCTCCTCCCTTGGTGTTCACACCTCTACTGCTAGAAAAGTGCCTCACCCTTCCTGATTGAACTAACCTAGTTATCTCTAGCCTGATTCTTGCCTGCATATTTATAGCTGCCTCTGGAAATTTCCACTACATGCATCCGACGAAGTGGGTATTCACCCATGAAAGCTCATGCTCCAATACGTCTGTTAGTCTGTAACATGCCACAGGACTCTTTGGTGCTTTTACAGATCCAGACTAACACGGCTACCCCTCTGATACATGAATCTAAGTGTTGATGTCTAAAACTGTTTTCAAATCCACTTGTTATCTTAATATAGAGGGCCTACAATGGCTCTGCAGCTATTGTTGTGTTGACTCTTTTACTTGAAGTAGGAGTTAAATCTTTTATATATGGAAAACGTGGGGATTATGGGTGTTAGACTAGATGACCCTTGTGGTGTCTTCTAACCCTATGATGATTCTATGAAAATACTGAGCATCTCCCAATTTGCAACTGTTAGATTCTCTTTAGAATCTCAGACTTTTTTTCAGATACCTCTGCTAAAGAAATTTCTTACTGTTAGAGCTGTACACGCTTTATTATGTAAGTTTTGATCAGCTACATGATCCAGAGTTCCTTGAAGGGTGTCCTTGCAAAGTAATGGGAAAAGATTCTGAAACTGAAACCATTTGGTAAATTTGCAGAAGAGGTAGAGCAAAAGTAATCAGATTTGCCCTACCCAGGTACGTGCATAGTCCATCAACACATAACATGGTGCCAGCAGTAGACTGGCCGTACTGCTGCTTTTCTGGAATTTCTTCTGAGATCCTGGTGGAAAAATAGCTTATGACGCATAAGATTTTGCTACACTTAACCTGACAGCTATACATATTTTTGTCATAAAATTAACAATATCACTTTTACCTGCAATCACCACAGTATTTTACTAACTAGCTTCTTGCAGCATTGAATTGTACAGGTTGACTATCACCCATGTGAAGTAGCATAACCTTTTACAAAGCTTTAAATGTACAAGCCTTTAATTTCACTGAAAAATTAGTGATTATTGGAATTACTGTAATGCAGGGGTTCTCAAACGGGGAGTTGGGACCCCTCAGAGGGTCACGAGGTTATTACGTGAGGGGTCACGAGCTGTCAGCTGCCGCCCCAAATCCCGCTTTGCCTCCAGCATTTATGATGGAGTTAAATATATTAAAAAGTGTTTTTAATTTATTAGGGAGGGTCACACTCAGAGGCTTGCTATGTGAAAGGGATCATGAGTACAAAAGTTTGAGAACCACTGCTGTAATGCCTTGTTCTTGTATCATAGATTTGTCTTTGAAATCAGTCCAGATTTAATCCCAAATGTACAAATTAGAATCTGTAGTATATTTATACAGTCGAAATGGGCAATGTATGTTTATGGGTGGCAGAAGCTTGTTATGTGACTTTGTGTAATCTAGATCAGTGGTTCTCAACCAGTCCAGACTACTGTACCCCATTCAAGAGTCTGATTCATCTTGCGTACCCTAAATTTCACCTTTCTTAAAAACTACTTGCTTACAAAATCAGACATAAAAATAGAAGTGTGTCACAGCACACTATTACTGAGAAATTGCTTATTTTATAATTATATGGTAAAAATATAATCATAAAATAAATCAATTGGAATAAAAAATTGTACTCTCATTTCAGTGTATAGTATATAGAGCAGTATAAACAAGTCATTGTATGAAATTTTAGTTGGTACTGACTTCGCTAGTGCTTTTTCTGTAGCCTGTTGTAAAACTAGGCAAATCATAGAATATCAGGGTTGGAAGGGACCTCAGGAGGTCATCTAGTCCAACCCCCTGCTCAGAGCAGGACCAATTCCCAACCAGGGCTTTGTCAAGCCTGACCATAAACCTCTAAGGAAGGGGATTCCACCACCTCCCTAGGTAACGCATTCCAGTGTTTCACCACTCTCTGAGTGAAAAAGCTTTTCCTAATATCCAACCTAAGCCTCCCCCACTGCAACTTGAGACCATTACTCCTTGCCCTGTCATCTGGTACCACTGAGAACAGTCTAGATCCATTCTCTTTGGAACCCCCTTTCAGGTAGTTGAAAGCAGCTATCAAATCCCCCCATCCCCTTTCTTCTCTTCTTCAGACTAAATAATCCCAGTTCCCTCAGCCTCTCCTCATAAATCATGTGCTCCAGCCCCCTAATCATTTTTGTTGCCCTCCTAGATGAGTTCATGTACCACCTCTGCATCTTGAGAACCACTGATCTAGATCTCATACATTCTTGCGTGTTGCATTCTTCTATATTGCTTTTTTGTTCATTTGAAAACCCAGTTATTTTCTGAAGTGCCATCTCATTTTCTTGTAAACCCCTTTACAAGGGCCTGGTGTCTGCCCTGTTTTAGGGTAGGTGTACCCTGGGACTTAAATTGGCGTAGGTACAGTTCTCAGGGGTGTGAAAAATCCACCCCCGAGAGACATAGCTATGGTGACCTCTGGCATACACAGTGCTAGGTCGATGGAAGAATTCTTCAGTCAACCTAGCTACCGCCTCCCAGCGAGGTGGAATACCTACGCCGAGAGAATCCCTCTTGTCAGAATAGGTAGAGTCTACACTAAAGTGCTACAGCAGTGCAGCTGCAGTGGTTGATGTATCCTTATTTAAGCTTAATACTCTTTTGACTTCAGTACAAGCCTTTTTAGGGCTTGTCCACACTTAAAACTGCAGCTGCACCATAGTAGTGCTTCAGTGAGGACGCTACCTACACAGACAGGAGGGTTCTCCTGCTGGTGTATGTAAATCCACCTTCCTGAGAGGCAGTAGCTAGGTTGGCAGGAGGATTTTTCACACCCCTGAGCGACATAGTTATACCAGCTTAATTTCCTAGCATAGACCAGGTTTAGTCTGCCCTGCTGCTTGGCAGTTCCCATTTCTCCTCGGACACGTTACTTTGAAGATCAGCTAGTTAAGGCTCATACATGAGGAGTTCCGTGTACTATTGCAGTTGTCATTATTTCTCTTTTAGAATCTGTGGTAAATTGGGATGCAGATTAATCAGTAACATAATTGGTCACAGAGTTCAAGATTGCTTTGATTTGGTGCATATTTGGACCATAACGTTGAAATACTTAAATTATTTTGTTGCATCAGAACAGCTTAATTCTAGATTCAGTTCTTCTGTTGAACCAGTAGTAACTCCAGTCCGTTTGGCCCACCACAGCTGGGGTCCCTCTGACTGGCCAACCCAACATGGCCGGGGCTGTTCCAGCCGGCTAGCTGCTGGGGTTAACAGTTAAGGTCCAGTTAACAGTAAGCCTAATGCTAACCGGTTAACCGTTTACATCCCTAGTCTGCACTCTGTCAGTGTGTTGAAAATAATCCTATAGTTCAAACAACCCTCCTGAATATTTTTGTTGTGAAGGTGGTGCTATGCTGTGATGCCAGTGCTTGGCTCAAGAATCTTCCTTTTTTATTACTGTTAATACCCAATAAGTATTTTACATATGTACTGCCTTTTCATATTCAGGCAGTGTAACTATTTTTTGCTTTAGGTTTGTAGAGACCTCTAGACAAGCTGATCATAATGCTAATTGGGTTGGGGGAAGGGAGAGGAAGGCTTAGTAGTAAGAAGCAACTGTAAAACTAATCTTTCTAGTGGGACAGCAGGTAAAACTAATTTCTGTTTAAACGTAGCGTAAATTATTGTGTTCCACAAAGTTATTCATCAGTGGGAGTGTAATAGCACAGATCACTCATGGTTCTCTTGCAGCGTTTATGTGCTCTGCTAAACCTATCCATGGACAAGTAAACCAAATGAAAACTAAAAATAAAAAGAATTAGGTAAACTATTTAAACAATAACAACAAAACCCTAAATTACACTCTGCAAAAATCAGATCTTTGAAATATCTAGTTCTTCATGCAAGGAAAGCGGTTATTTGCCAAAATGAAAGAACACCCTTTAAAGATGTTTAAAGAAGCTGTGATGCACTTTAAGTTTTGAATTTTGGGATTTTACATCTGTTTCCCTTCCTTCACCTGCAAATTACTGCATAAAAGTTTATGGCATAGTACAGACACTGGATCTTTCTATAACATATGTTGGTAGTACATGGATTATGAACTTCATTTAGTCTTGTTATAACGGCAGCCTAGCTGCTCCATAGTTAAGGTTGTGTTAAGATATGCACATAAAGCAGAGAATAAAAATCTTTGCCATATGTAAATAACAATGTATCCTTCAACTTACTGCACTTAGTTTATGAGTAAAGAATTAATTTTCAAGTAAATCTGTGTCACAAATTGAGTTGCTAAAATTTTAAAACAAGTCCTCAGAGCAATTTTTCATTTAATAGACCCTGTCTTGGCTTCCTATATGGAATACATGCATCATAGATTTTATCCCGGCTTTAAGTGCATATGTTCTTGTTTGTTGTCATGTCTGTTTATTACATTTGCTGGATGTACTTATATCTCAGTATGAACTATTTCACCAGTCATTTCAATTGACTTCTTTAAGTTTCAGAGTTAACACCCATGTGGGCCAGTTCACATTTCTGAGAAGAAAAATTGTCTCTTCTGGCACTATTGATTTTACTTCTGAATTCCTAGTTATATTCTTCTTGCCTACCCAGTCCCAGCCTCCTCTCAGGTTTCCCATCTCAGTCTCCTTGTACAGCCAGTCCAAGTCTCTCTCCTTCCCACAGTTCCACATTCTAGTCTCCTTGTTCAACCAGTTTCAGCCTCCCCGTCTCCCTTTAGTTCCCAATCTCTCTCCCCTCTGAAGTCCCAGGCTCACCATATGCCACGTCCCAATCTATTCCTTTCTCTTCCCCATGGTCTGCCTCGAGTCCCCTCTACATTCAAATCAGGTGGCTGAACTGTTTTGGCTGAAATTTCAAAATTTAATCCTGAAGCAGACACCTGAAATGTAAAATAGATAGTTATAAGCAACTGAAAACAGGGTTTTTATAATAGGAGATGGGCAACCTGAATAGGAAGGCAGTGTATCGTAGTAGCTAGAGCACCGGCCTGGGACTTGGGAGACCTGGTTTCTGTTTCCAGCTCAGCCACTGGCCTGTTGGATAACCTTGAGCAAGTCATTTCACCTCCCAGTACCTCAGTTTCTCTATCTGTAAAATGGGAGTAATAATACTGACTTCATTTGTTAAAGCACTTTAAGATTTACTGATCAAAAGCACTGTATGAGTTAGGTAGGATTATTATAGGCAATACTACCAGCCATGCACATAGCATAGGAAGGATTTGGAGATGAAATACTATTAATGTGTAAGCTATCCTTCCGGTAGTATATGCACATAATTCATTAAAATATGCACTTCTTGGCAAATGTTTCAAATGTTAAGTTGTAACAATCTAGCTTATGTTTACTTTGTTATAAATTTGTAAATTCAGTAGACAAATGTAAAGGTGCTCTTAAAGTAGGTTTTTGTCCTAGTAGTTCTGTTGACCCATTTTTATCGACTTTATCTCTATAACCTTTTGAGTTTTGCAGCATGTGTGTGTGTCAAGGAGGACTGCATGCAGAATAAAGTGCAATTTTTAATATTTCTCTTTAGTTTCCCAAAAGCACTTTCCAAAAGTATACAATAGATTTTATGGTTAAAATTTACAAAACAATTCCTATCACAATTTGTAATAGTAGTACAAAGAGGTATTTTGGACCCTTTACTATTTGTATTGTAGGAGAAATTGTCCACATGCCAGAGTTTGGCTCAGAGTCAATTTTTATGGGAGTTATAAACGATATGGAAATAAAAGTTTGTAACAGGTGCTGTCACAAGTCCATGTTACCTCAAATGTTACTTCTATAATTATGAAGAAAATGGAGTTCTGCTTTTTCAAACAGTTATTTAGGAATCCCTGCGAACGTAAAACATCAGACAAGTCATTATTTGGGATCCAGAGATATAACACTGGCATTTTACAGAGTGCAGGCCAAATGACTGTTTAGTCCAATGTATTGTATGTCTACTATCACCAAAGAGTTTGAACAGTGTCTGCTCTTTTTATTTTCAAGTTTAAAATAGATTGGTATCTTCTTTTGAATTTAATTTTAATAAAATATAAGCTGTGCAGAATGGGAAGGCTGTCAAGGTGATTGAATAACGCTGCCTGTTTTACTGGAAATAACTCATTGGGGAGAAAAAAAAATCTTCTGTAGAACTGCAGACTTTTTCTTTATATAATATCAAATATATCATGGCAATTGGAGAGACTTAATCAGAAATCAATACAGAAATGTCCTACACATTGTTAATGGATTTAAGAGAGAAATGATGATCTCTGCAGAGACTAAGTGAATTACATTGTTCTGTTTTTGTTACTTTCTTAAGTTTTCTGTGTACTTACAGTAATATTTTTCTATGCCTGTCAGTATGAACCATGGTAAAACCTAAGAACAGTTAGTGGGAGTTGCATCTGAAAGGAAGTTCACACTTATATATCAGTAAAAGATTAGTCTGAGGTTCAGTTTAACTTTCAAACTAATCAAACGTGATCATTTTGATATGATGAGATAGAACTAGTTTTTTTACTCTAGCAGAAACATGCTTACATGTATGCATGTGCCTATAATTAAATATTTACAAAGGTACATCAAAACAGGATTATGCTGAGACATAAATCTTACTTTCAAAAACAAAATCAGGAAATTCAAAGTGCTCTTCCTTGCGGTATGAAGGTAAATTAAGGTGACTTGTCAAAGGATCTCAAACCTCGTATATCTACCCGAAAGGATAGGTTTTAAATAAATCGTGATAGTCTTTGTGTCTTAACTTGTGTTTTTGATTTCACTTATTAATCATTGTGCTCTATCAGTTTGAGATCTAGTCAATTTAAAAAAAAGTTTAGAGTAGCATCAGGTGCTACAGTTACCCCAAGGCCTCCGTGCCAATTTTTGCAGTTTTACAAATATTTTTTTCCATTACTAAAAATATTTTCATATTGTTGTGAAAGATGCACACAAACAACAAGGGGAACTGACTAGCTTAGAGTGTTGCCATGCATTAAAATGGAAGACGTTTTTCATTTTAGCCTATTAAAGTTGTCTAAGGCCATGTCTACACTGTGGGTGCTATAGCAGCATAGCGAAGCTGCTGTAACCCTGTATGGTTGACACAGACTATAGCAACGGAAGAGGTTTTTCTGCTGTTGTAGGAACTCCACCGCCACATGCAACAGTAGTTAGGTTGAGAGAAGCATTCTTCCATCAACCTAGCTGTGTCTACTCCAGGGGTTAGGTTGGCCTAGCTAGGTGCTCAGGGTTGTCAGTTTTTCACACCCTTTAATGCTGTAACTGTCAACTTAAATTTAAGTGTAGACCAGATCTAAGTATTAATTGTAACAACAGTAGTAGGACGGGAAAGTCAGCAGTATGAGTTGTTGATTCTGTCCTTCTAACTGTTTCTGTCTGGCATATGGGATCTGAGACTGAAAACAAAGACTGGCCTCCAGCTCAGGCTCCTTATGAACATAGAATGGCAGGGACACCTTATTCTGTATTTTGGAGAGATCACATACCTAACTGGCCATGTGGAGTTCTCTCAAAATATGTGTGATGCAACTGGCAGAGCAGAGCCAAAGGGGGAATATAGTGAGGAAGCAGGCCATCTTGGGAAGGCCATGTCTCTTTCTTCTGCCATAAACAACAGAGGGTGGTAGGCCAGTTCTCATTTTCAGCCTGAGGTTAGATGAACAGGTCACTTAAAGCTCTCAAGAGTTAACAGCTTGTCCGGTGTATAAAGCGATTAAACTTTGCTTTCCTAAACAGGTTTTGCTTCTCCTGATTAATAGGACTTTTCACAGCATATTCTTTGTCAACGTGTGTTTCACATAGCACTGATTCAGCACAGGTGAATGAAATGTATGCACTTTAGTAAGGGACAGATTTCCTTCTTCAGCTATTCTGTTTTTTACACATTGATGCTATCATTTAAACTATAGAAATAGCTTTTACAAACCAGTCTCCTTGTTTTTCTGTAGCTCATAAGTCATGTGACCTAAACCCCTTCTCCCTCCCCCCCCCACCCAAAAAACAAACTCACTCACCAACCTGTCTAGCTTTATAAAGAAGAAACATGCTGTTTGTTGATACTATGTCAGGAAGTCCATTTAGAAGCTCTTCTGCCATGTTATGTAACTTGCAAAAGGTGGCTGCATTATGTCTTGCCTGAAAACCACAAAGAAGGATGTTCAGAGAGACAATTGGGAGTCAGCTCCCTACATTTATTTATTACTCACTCTGTAGCTCTTCTTCTTTGTACTTTGCAGGCTAAGTATGGCTGACCAGTCACTTGTTTTTTTTCTTTTTCAGAGCCCTCTTGATAGAGCCCAAGCAGCAAAGAACAAAGGCAACAAGTATTTTAAAGCAGGAAAATATGAGCAAGCCATTCAGTGCTACACAGAGGCCATCAGTTTATGCCCCCCCGAGAAAAACATTGACCTTTCTACTTTCTACCAGAACAGAGCTGCTGCACATGAACAACTGGTATGACGCTTGAACTTTAAAATGTGTTTGTACTCCGAAAAGTTCTGTGTCTTCTTCCTCTAGCCTCACCAACTCCAGCACATGCCAGAATAGTGCTGCCTTCCTTCTTGCATGTAGAAAGCAGAATCCCATCACCTGTACCTTCAATATTCACTAGCCCCTGACTCATAGACTCTAAGGTCAGAAGGGACCACTGTGATCATCTAGTCTGACCTCCTGCACATTGCAGGCCACAGAACCTCACCCACCCCCTCCTGTAAGAGAGTCATAACCTCTAGCTGAGATAGTGAAGTTCTCAAATCATGATTTAAAGACTTCAAGTTAAAGAGAATCCACCATTTACTTTAAACCAGCAAGTGACCCGTGCCGCATGCTGCAGAGGAAGACACACAAAAAACTCAACCTAAAAACAACAAATCTAGGGTCTTAGGCAATCTGACCTGAGGGGAAATTCCTTCCCGACTCCAAATATTCAAGATCTGATTAAAAGTTAATTTCTATTGACTTGTTTTAGTCTGTCTTGTGGGCCTTGGGAGAGGAAGACAAACACAAGTCCTGCTGCTTAAACACTGGCTTTCTGTATGTGGATGTCAGCTTTGTGTTTTAAAGTACCAGGTAGAGACTTGGGCTCTGGCAGTTATAAAAGTCTCGTGTTGAAAACTGAGTGAGTTTGGTGTGAAAGCTAGCAAAGGAATAAATATGGGTTTTTTTCTTAACACCACTTGTTTGACTCTGTAATTATAAAGCAGTTTCATTTGAGAAACATTTTTATTAACCGTTCTACCCCAGTGACTGGTTATGGTTGAGTTTCCTCTTTTCTGATTATTTTAAAGCACCAGTCTTGGTTTAATACTGATTTTACAGGTGGTAAAGAATGAGATCTCATTTGGGGATTCTCATTTTTTATAGTGTAGACCATACCTTAATAGAGATTCTTGAGGACCACCTCTACTCCTGTGTGCTATTGCATAACATCCCTGTGAAGTAACTCCTTCAAAAAGTTAATCTCATGGTTTGCTTTTGCTCGTGATTTCATCTTTCCGTCTCATCTGTTGTGTCCCTGTGTTCTAGTCCTCTGCTCCTTTGCACATGCTTTCCTGCCATTTCACTGTCTTCTCCTACATGTGCTGCCTAACTGCCTGGTTCCCTGGAAATTCCTTTCCCATCTCCTTTGTCCTCTTCTATTAGTGGCTCCCACAGCTTCTGATCCTACGTGACTAACTGAAAAACATGCAGGAGGAGAAACCAGTGTCATAAGAATTACAGCTATAATCACTTTGCTGGGGCTCTGAAATTGAGATAAATTAGCTATTATTATAATGTCCTTTGAATGAGTAGTACCTTTTTAACTAGGCTGTTCTTATACCTGCAGCAAAAATGGAAAGAAGTGGCACAAGATTGCACAAAGGCAGTTGAGCTTAATCCTAAATATGTGAAAGCTCTCTTCAGACGTGCAAAGGCGTATGAGAAACTAGATAATAAGAAGGAATGTTTAGAAGGTGGGTACTTTTCTGTGTATGTACTTGAAATTAAGTTAAGTTAATATTTAAGGGAGTGAAACTTTGGAGCACATGATAGAACTCTTTGTTCTATTTCTGCAAATGTGGTAGAATACACAGTAATGCCTTAAACTATTAAATCAAAGCTACTATATGTAATTTTTTTCTTCAGTTAAATTTCTCTAACCTTAGGTGCATCTTTCAATCTGTGAGCAATTAATTTAGATCTGAGAAATTAGTTGCTCTTACTGTAGCTGTTTGTTATGCTCATGTTTCAGTAAACACCCTATGCTTTAAAGAAAGATCCAGCTAAATAAGGGAATATTTATGCTCTGTTAATTAAGATGTTAGTCATTCTAATTTCATGCCCTAACAAAGAAATGTTCCTTCCTGTCCATTCTGGAGGAGCAGAATTAGTCTAGAAACCTATATTCTTTTTGCGGGGTGGGAGACAAGTGCATTATAATGGTAGGGAAAACATCCCCAAAATAGCTATTAAATTCCCTTAAATCTTATGGTCTATTGTTCAAAGGGACACCAACTTAAGAAACCAGAACTCTTACAAAACTTTGTCTACCATTACCTATAACAACTAAGATGACAAGAAAAGGAAGATAGGAAAGTTTGTTTTTCATTCAAGGTCTCTGCCTCAAAACCCTATTGAGAACCCCAACCCTTCCTATTGGGGGTATGTTTAAGACATTGGAAGAGGAAAAGGTTAACTATACACATTCACCCTGAATCTAGCAGACATTGTATTACATACTTGCGTTGATTTTGTATCTTTGCTTATCCCTGCATCCCTCTGAAAGGACTATATTTGCACCCGCCTCTTTGGTACACTCCTGAAAATATGCTTGCATATATAAAGTTGTATAAGTAATTGCAGCAAGTGCCCTTTGTACAAGTTTATTTGGCAAGTGGAGTCACCCTTCCAAACTGGATGGTGTTATGAGCATTTTCCAGAACTCTCACCTTACTCTAAGCAGAGATTCAAATTGTCTTAAGTTTCAAATGAGGGGCAAGTCCGCTATCATCTTTTAATGAGAATACAGTGTTAATTGTCTTCCTCCATGCCATTTAATCAAACCACAATATAAGTTGGCAAGTCTGTTGAAATGTATTTCCTGAAACTATCTTTTCACTAACTGACAATATTTCAAGTTGTCCCTTTAACACCATTGCTTAGGTCATATCTGCACTTCATTCCTACTGATGTGTGTTCATGAAAAATGAAATTGTTCTCAATCTTACTGATGTTCATCCCCAAAGAGGGGATGAAAAACAATGCTATAAATTACTTGGTGGGTGTAGTAAGGAAATCATCAGTTGGTTTCATTAGAGGGTCTAATGAGGGTCAACTGAGGAAAAAAGGACCGTTAGTTGTTTGTTGCTTTCTTTACTGAGTGAGATGCCTTTCTATTACTTAGGAATAACTATACAAATAATGGGTTAGTGGAGGACACTTTCCTTGTAACCATGCAGGATTACAGAAACTGCAGTAGACTGGTGCTGTGACAATTGATGCAGCAGGTGTCGATTAAGTGGGTCTTCTCTGCTAAATCGATCGCAGAGCACTCTCTGGTCGACTCCATTAACGGGTACCACTACGAGAAGAGTAATGGAAGTCGACAGGAGAGCGCAGCGTGGTGTAGACATGTAACTGGAGTAGCGTAACTTAGGTTGACTTACACAATAGTATAGACAAGCCCTGAGAAAGGCAAGGATGGAAAGCTTGGTTTTTACTGGGAGTCAAATTGACCCCTACTTTTGAAATAGAAGTCCCATTCATTTCAAATTTAATAACTTTGCATGCTGAGTCAGTGGGAATTATATTCCAGACTTGTGCTGGTTTGTGGTAGGCATCTTTCCAATATTTCACCGTCTCCCTTCCTCCTCATCTCCCCCCACCCCCAATATATCTATTTGCATGAGGAAGCACTTGAGTAGAAGTATATGGGAAAACCTGTGTCATTATTGCATGCGTATATTGAGGTGTGTGTTTGTTTGTTTTTAATTAGCCCCTCAATTTGTCTCCCATTTCTTGAGGAACTGTGGGAAAAGATTCTTTTACATCCAGTTAGTCCTTGTGACTGTATGGGTCCATGCAGGTGTATTAACCTGTCTGCAGGGCAGCATTAGAACAACTGTTCTCTTGTCACACAGCTCGTAGTGTTGTGGAAGCATCATGCATGGGTGGAAATGGATATAACCTCGACTTAACGCTGGCAAGGAGGTAGCACAGTGTTGGGATTTCCTTTTAAACTTGTCCTCTTCCCCAGGCATAGATGAAGGCTGTGCAGTTTGAGTTGGAGCTTGTAAAGAACACTGATCAGATGAGAAGATGCAGGATACAGGGCAAGAAAGGATAGGAACATGAATAGGTAGAAAATTAGAGATCTTAGAGAGCAATAAGAGACCTAGTCACTAAACAGGAGTTCCACATTAGCACACTTGTTTCCATGATCATAGCGGATTACTCTTCCAGGTATGTTTCAAAGTGTTCATACAAACAATGAAAGTTCAGACCTCTAGATACATTGGTTTGAGCCTGTTTGACTGTAGATACCACAAAATTATTTACATCCATCTTCTTCATTAAAGTTCTTTGCAACAAGAAGACATAGCCTCATGTCTTTTAAAAACAACTTGATATTCTGGAGAACGTAGCAAACTTCATGTGAAGACTTTCAGCCTGTGAATGGGTGATTTTGTTTCCTTGGTAATGATTCATTACGTTAGCTGTTTGTGTAGTACTTTAAAGACCACTGCTTTGGTAATTACTAACAATCCTGCCTTTGTGTTGTTCTTCCCAGATGTCACTGCGGTCTGTATTTTAGAAGGTTTCCAAAACCAGCAAAGCATGTTGTTAGCTGATAAAGTTCTTAAACTTCTTGGAAAAGAAAAGGCCAAAGAGAAATATAAGGTATGACTGTAATACAAATTTAAAGATTCTGCTTCCATCTGATACGTTGCTTGGATTACAAAAGCACTGATGATAGTTCAGATTCTTTGTCAATGATTATTAATTAGCTACTGTTTTAACCAGCTAAAATTGATATAAGCACTCTGTCATCCTGAGCTGCGGTTTTACTGATGCTGTTCTCCCCTGAGCTCTGTTACAGCCTTTTATTAAAAAAACAAAACAACAACCTGGAAGAAATGGGGAATGGATGCTTTTTAACTTTTTGGATTTGAGGAAAACAGTTTGGTGGTTTCATCTCAGACAGTAACCCATACAATTCAGCCTAATTTATTATTATGCACAGGCGACACCTCTGACTAAGCTGGTGTGCAGTCTTAATCAGGGCTTTACTAGAATTAAGGTATAATGGGAACTACTTTAGGGGCTGTCAGTAAGTGTCACCAAAGGCTATTTCTCTGCTGCTGTTCTATCAACCAAATGTGCAGTTAAATGGCAGGCTATCGGTTTAATTATGGTGCTTGTCAAGTTAGGCAAGGCAGTCAACGGTAATTGGAAAGATGAAGAGTGGTTGTGATCAATTGTTCTGTTCTTGATGTAATAATGGACTTAAAATGTAAAAGGACATTGGCAAGGTGTTTTGTATGTTCTTGGGGTTTTTTTTTGTTTTTTAAACAAACATGAAAAGATAGAAACTGAAATCTTTCCATATTGCTAGGGCAAAATAAGCAGAAGGAGATGGATTAGGGAAGAGTTTTTGGTTTTAAAGTATAAAGAAATGATAGTTTGTTTAAAAACTGAGGAGCAGCAGCATGAGGAAAAGGGATGCAGCAGGAAGTATGGCTTTATTTTTAAGGTTCTGGACTCTGTGTCAGGAGATCTGGGATTGGTTCTCAGCTCTATCGCAGATTACTTGCATCACCTTGGGCTAGTCTGTCACTTATCCTTGGCTTCTCTTCCCCATCTGTAAATGGGGGGTGGTAATATCTCAGAAGGGGATTGTGAGTATCATTGTATTCATTATTATAGTAATGATTGTGAGATGTTTAGATACAAACTGTGATTGTGGAACCATGCCTGTAGCCCGGAGCAAGGGAGTCTGGGAGATGGGGTAGAGGCCCTAGGTAGAGGAGCGAAGAGACACATCTAAGTCAGATTGCATATTTTGTGGTGTGTTTCAGTGTTGAACACTGGATGAAAGACATATATGTCTACAATTTATTTTGGTTAAAGGTTCAGATTTTCCATGAGTTTCTGTAACTGGGAAGCCAGTAAGTGAATAATCTTGAGCAGGGTTATCAGTCTTAGTTCAGAGCTGTTTGAAATGGACAAAACTATCTTGGAAGCTAATTAGGACTTGGGAAATTAAGACGAGTGCATTGGAATTGTTATATCAGAAAGGAGTAAATTGTAACCCTTATGTATTACCCTCACTTTGAACAAGATACTATATATTGACATACAAAGGAGCTCATCCCTGGTAATTGTCAGATCAAAGGTGAAATGAGCCATGTCTGAGCAGAGCGCTAGGCAGAGTGAATATGTTCTCTAGCAAGAGAGAGCCTCCATAGGGATCAACAAACTTCTCTTGTGGGAGGGACAAGGAGGAGATGTATGTCTACCCAAATGTGTTAAGAGCAAGCAGGATTAAAGGGATTCCCCATTTCCTACCTTATGTTTCTTCCTTCATTTAATTTTGCTTTCATTTTCCCTTTTGATGGGCAAATGCCTCTGCCTTTTTAAGGCAGAGTGTTCTAGTATGTGAGTACTGATCCAGGCTTACAGGAAATACTGAGTGCAAAATATATATTCTTTCACCCTTAAAAGGAATGGAATAGTCAAGAATGGATTTTTTTCACTAGTAACTGATCCACGTCTTCATTTACCACCTGCTCTCAGTATTTAATACATGAACGTTACATTTTCTGTCCCATTTCAGAACCGTGAACCTTTGATGCCCTCTCCACAGTTCATCAAATCTTACTTCAGCTCTTTCACAGATGACATCATCTCCCAACCTCTGCTTAAGGGTGAGAAATCTGATGAAGATAAGGACAAGGAGGGGGAAGCTTCAGAAGTTAAAGAAAAGTGAGTATGGGGATTGTTGGTAAAACTTGTTGCAGCCTCAGATACCCTACACTGTTTTATTTTATATGTATATTATATACATTATATAATACAGTGTCAGAGTAGGGAATTTTAGAATAATAAATGTACCTACTAAATAAGAACTTTTTAAAAGAAAAATAAAATTTTAATTAGATCTGACATATTAGTTCCAGACTTAGAGTAGCTTTGACTCTGTCCTAAATACTAGCGCTCTTAGCATTGTATTTCCATAGGGAACAGCAGTAATGTGTGGGTAGCTGGTACATCAGCAGTGCTGCAGTAAGTTTGGTGGATGGGAGGAAGTGGATAGCTGCAACAATGCTGTTGGAGAAAGGGAGACTGGATTGGAGGAGTGTTTTCCTTCCTTCCTTTGGTGCTGTCTGTAATAATGGTGGGGGGAGGAGATGGGGAAGAGTGTGCTGTACAAACTAGCACCTTTCATAGCAGCAGCTTTGAACTAAAGGAGTGGAGGCCGAAAACCCTAAAGTTTTTAACAAGATAATAAACACCATCTGATATTGTACAGAATGGTAATATCTAAAATGTACCTAAATGAAATGCTTGTTTACCAAGAAAGACAAATGCTGGACACTCATATTTTTGCATATTGAATGTAATGAGGGGTGCTTGCTTACTTTACTGTTTTGCATTAGAGTTATTGTTGGATCACATCTTCACCCTCAGTTAGGAAACTATTGCAAGTAGCATTATTAGCTTTCTAGAGCAAGTTGGGGGAAACTGGTTAATGGTTTTTTTTTAGTTCTCTGAAAATGTTTTGATTCAGAGGCACACAGTTGAGCAGACACCACTGCTTAAAGTATGATTTTTTTTCCCACCAAATCCTCTTCAAAATATAAAAATTGATATGTTAATTTAACTGAGGTTATAAAAATGTTAAAGTTAAAAAGCACTACTGTTAATATTTTATTTTCTGATCTATATCCCCTGCCTACTCGCTCAGGTTTCAAGCAGAGGTTATGATTGCCTGATGATGCAAGCAGAAGACTTCATAATAGCAGTAGGGCCAAACAGTGTCCTGGTGTAAGGACAGTTGTTCCTTGACCAAAGATCATTCCCTGACAAACTTACATTTCTAAAGAAGTGGATTTTGAGGGCTGGAGTGAATTCTCTTTCCCCCACAGATGTAACTTGTGCATTTTCCTCCAAACTAATTTGTTTACAATGGCCCTCCTCCAGGAAACCTTTTAAGCATGTTTGTAACTTTACGCATGGTGCCAATATCTCTAATTGTTAGAAGTGATAGTGTAGCAAACTTGCTATCTGTTGTGATCAAGAAATCTGAATTCCTAGTGAAACATTCACATTGATTTTTTTTTATGTATTTTAACTGTTCTACACTTCATTTGCAGATCTGGCTATTTAAAGGCAAAGCAGTATATGGAAGAAGAAAACTATGATAAAATCATCAGCGAGAGCACAAAAGAAATTGACGTTAAAGGCAAATATATGGCAGAAGCTTTGCTGCTGCGAGCCACTTTCTATCTGCTTATTGGCAATGCAAATGCTGCCAAACCTGATCTAGATCAGGTCATTAGTATGGAAGATGCTAATGTAAAGGTAACAAATGTTAACAGTCAGATTTTACTTTCCATAGATTCTACTGAAAAAGTGTGAATGCTTGCAAAACAGTTCAGTATTTTCAAATTCTTGGCAATGTGTAATGGAAGATGTTTTAGCTTTTTTCTAGGGCTGTCAATTAATCGCAGTTAAATCATGCAGTTAACTCAAAAAATTAATCACGATTTTAAAAAAAATCGTGATTAATCGCAGTTTTAATTGCATTGTTAAACAATAGAATACCAATTGAAATGTATTAAATATTTTTGGCTGTTTTCCTACATTTTAAAATATATTGATTTCAATTACAACAGAATATAAAGTGTACAATGTTCACTGTATATTATTTTTATTACAAATATTTGCACTGTAAAAATAATAAACAAAAGAAATAGTATTTTTCAATTTACCTCATAGAAAGAAAGACTATAGTGCAAACTCTTTTTTGTGAAAGTGCAATTTATAAATGTAGATTTTTTTTTGATTTTTTTTTTTTTTTTGGGCTATATAACTGCACTCAGAAACAAAATGGTTTAAAACTTGCAAGCCTGCAAGTTGACTCAGTTCTACTTCTTTTTCAGCCAATTGCTAAGACAGACAAGTTTGTTTACATTTATGGGAGATAATGGTACACGCTTCTTATTTACAGTGTCACCTGAAAGTGAGAACAGGCATTTGCATGGCACTTTTGTAGCTGGCATTGCAAGGTAATTACATGCCAGATATGCTAAGCATTCGTATGCCCCTTTATACTTCAGCTGCTGTTCTAGAGGACATGCTTTCGTGCTATTAACACTCATTAAAAAATGTGTTAATTACATTTGTGACTGGACTCGTTGGGAGAGAGTTGTATGTCTCCTGCTCTGTGTTTTACCCACATTCTGCCATATATTTCATGTTATAGCAGTCTCAGATGATGACCCATCAAATGTTGTTCGTTTTAAGAACACTTTCACTGCAGATTTGACAAAACACAAAGAAAGTACCAGTGTGAGATTTCTAAAGATAGCTGCAGTACTCGACCCAAGGTTTAAGAATCTGAAGTTCCTTCCAAAATCTGAGAGGGACGAGGTGTGGAGCATGCTTTCAGAATTCTTAAAAGAGCAACACTCCCATGCGGAAACAGTAGAATCCAAACCACTAAAAAAGAAAATCAGCCTTCTGCATTTTTGTCATCTGAGTCAGATGCCACAGCAGAAGGCTGATTTTCTTTTTTAGTGGTTTGGATTCTGTTGTTTCTGCATGGGAGTGTTGTTGGTCTGTACTGCTTTGGATAGTTATTGAGTAGAACCCATCATCGGTATGGATGTATGTCTCCTGGAATGGTGGTTGAAGCATGAAGGGACATACGAATCTTTAGCTCATGTGACACATAAATACCTTGCAGCACCGGCTGCAACAGTGTCATGCAAACACTTGTTCTCACTTTCATTGTAAACAAGAAGCGGGCAGATTATCTCCTCCACATGTAAACAAACTTATTTGTCTGAGCAATTGGCTGAACAAGTAGTAGGACTGATTGGACTTGTAGGCTCTAAAATTTTACATTGTTTTGGTTTTGAATACAGTTATTTTTTGTGAATAATTATACACTTGTTAAGTTCAACTTTCATGATAAAGAGATTGTACTACAGTATTTTTATGAGGTGAATTTGAAAAATTGTTTTTTGTTTTTTACTGTGCAAATATTCGTAAAAAAAAAATACAAAATGAGCACTGTGCACTTTGTATTCTGTGTTGTAATTGAAATCAATACATTTGAAAATGTGGAAAACATCCAAAAATATTTAAATATATTATTGTTTAACAGCACGATTCATTGCTATTAATATTTTAAATGGTGCAATGAATTGCTTTTTTCTTTTTAAATCACTTGACAGCCCTACTTTTTTCACCACTTTGCCTAATTATTTGTAGTGTGCTTATTATCAATGGTTGGATATTTTCCTTGCAATGTGATTGGTATGCTTAAGGGTATGTCCACACTGCACACTTTTTTCAGCAGTTTGTAGATTAATATTCGGGTAGCCTCCCAAGCACAGGTATAAACAGCAGTGTTCAAAGTGAGGCCTGGCTTAGGCAAGTAGAGTAAAGACATGGCTGAAGGGTGTGGGGCTATACCAGACTACATACTCTTACACAGCTCTCTACTCGCCCAAGCCGGGCCTCCCTGTCTGCCCTGTATCGTCCCGCTGCTGAATCCCTTCCCCACTGCAGGTAAAGACTCTGGCAGCGGAGAAAGGCGCTGCATGCTCCCCGTTGCTGGAGCCCTTCTCTATCGCTGTGAAAGGCTCTAGCAGTGGAGAGCTGCTGAAGCCTTTTGCCATTGCCTCCCCTCTGCCAGAACCTTTCAGTGACATGTAGCTACACATCACCGTATGGATGCAGCTTGCTTTTCACTGCAGCATGTAGCTCCAGGTACACTACTTGCCACTGCCAGTGGTGTGGAGTGAAGACGTTACCCGAGAAAGCTAAGTATCAGCTAGCTTTACAGCAGTTTGGAAAGGTCTTTTTCGTCACATGTGTACCATGTATTAATACCACAGGTGGAATAACTTATGAAATAGTCATGCTGGGCTCTCTAACTAAAAGCAGATCATGGGATCATGTTCACTGCCACATCTTATTTGTATTTGTGGTTATCTTAGTTTCTTTGTAAACTGTAGGAAACATTAAAATATAAATACAGAAAAATAATTGACACGATTATTAAATCACCTCCTAATTGTCGACCTGTTTACATATGAGAAGAAAAAAAAGTGACCTTAGAATAGGAAGCTGAGATTGGTAAATTCCTAATACCCTATGCAGAACGACTAAGGGACAGAATCTCCATTTAGAAAATAAAGAGGAAACAAGAAGGGTTTGCCTGGGCTGAATGATGAAAATTAGAGAACAGATAGGATTTGAAGTAAGTGAGGTAAGGTACTTGTTAGGTGTGAACAACTTAATTCATAAGTAAGACAGTAGCTCAGCTGGTTTTTGCACACTAAACTGCTGTGAAAATGGCTGCTGATTTTGGTGGATATGTCCCTTACACTTTCAAGACATATATCAAGTAAATTAAGTCAAGGAGGAAGCATGGGTTGACTTGGTATGAAATGACCCTTGCACGTAATTGTATTAATGCTTTTAAACTTTATGTACCACAATTTACTACTGCTTAGAATGAATGAGAAACCAATTTCTGTTATGTCATGGGAGTGACCGATTAAATGAAAAGTTGTCCATTAACATCATTGTAACTAAAAATCTTAAGACCAGCATCTGATATTTAAAAATAAAAATGTTTGACCTTTTTTATAGCTCCGTGCTAATGCCTTGATCAAACGAGGTAGTATGTATATGCAGCAGCAACAGCCTATGCTGTCCACTCAAGATTTTAATATGGCTGCTGATATTGATCCTCAGAATGCAGATGTTTACCACCACAGAGGACAGGTAAGAGCTGTATTGCAGAGTTTTACTTAATTTTTTAAGTTTAAATATCTGATTAGATTGAACTAAAGGAAAAATACAGAACAAAGATTAATAAATTGTTATACACACCTGATATAGTGCATGGCAAAAACTGTGAATTCTGACAATAATAAGGTTATATCATAACATTAAATCCACTAGAATAGAAGGGAGTAAGTGCATACGTATATGGTAATAGTTAAATACATAAGCAAAACTCCTCCCAGCTATCTTCGAGACACCACTAACTTCCTGAGGAAACTACAATCCATCAGTGATTTTCCAGAAAACACCATCCTGGCCACTATGGATGTAGAAGCCCTCTGCACCTACATTCCACACAAAGATGGACTACAAGTCGTCAGGAACAGTATTCCCGATAATATCACAGCTAACCTGGTGGCTGATCTTTGTGACTTTGTCCTCACCCACAACTATT
The DNA here is from genome assembly GCF_025201925.1 of Gopherus flavomarginatus. NCBI lineage: Eukaryota > Metazoa > Chordata > Testudines > Testudinidae > Gopherus > Gopherus flavomarginatus. Next base: position 167,063,092 of record NC_066617.1, on the reverse strand, counting down.
TCACATTTGTGGACGATATATACCTTCAAGTCAGCGGCACTGCTATGGGTACCCACATGGCCCCACAGTATGCCAACATCTTTATGGGCTGACTTAGAACAGCGCTTCCTTAGCTCTTGTCCCCCAACACCCCTACTCTACTTGTGCTACATTGATGACATCTTCATCATCTGGACCCATGGAAAAGAAGCCCTCGAGGAATTCCACTATGATTTTAACAGTTCCCATCCCTCAACCTCAGCCTAGACCAATCCACACAAGCAGTCCATTTCCTAGACACTACTGTGCTAATAAGCGATGGTCACATAAACACCACCCTGTACCGGAAACCCACTGACCGCTATACTTACCTACATGCCTCTAGCTTCCATCCAGGACACACCACACGATCCATTGTCTACAGCCAAGCTCTAAGATACAACCACATTTGCTCCAATCCCTCAGACAGAGATAAACACCTACAAGATCTTTATCAAGCATTCTTAAAACTACAGTACCCACCGGCTGAAGTGAAAAAACTGATTGACAGAGCCAGAAGAGTACCCAGAAGCCACCTACTACAGGACAGGCCCAACAAAGAAAATAACAGAACGCCACTAGCTGTCACCTTCAGCCCCCAACTAAAACCTCTCCAGCGCATCATCTAAGATCTGCAACCTATCCTGAAAGATGATCCCTCACTCTCACAGATCTTGAGAGACAGGCCAGTCCTTGCTTACAGATAGCCTCCCAACCTGAAGCAAATACTGCCCAGAAACCGCACACCATACAACATAAACGCTAACCCAGGAACCTATCCTTGCAACAAAGCCCGATGCCCGCTCTGTCCACATATCTATTCAAGTGACACCATCATAGGACCTAATCACATCAGCCACGCCATCAGGGGCTTGTTCACCTGCACATCTACCAACGTGATATATGCCATCATGTGCCAGCAATGCCCCTCTGACACGTACATTGGCCTAACCGGACAGTTTCTATGCAAAAGAATAAATGGACACACATCTGACATCATGAATCATAACATTCACAAACCAGTGGGAGAACACTTCAACCTCTCTAACCACTCAGTGACAGACTTGAAGGTGGCAATTTTGCAACAAAAAAACTTCAGAAACAGACTCCAAAGAGAAACTGCTGAACTCGAATTAATATGCAAATTAGATACAATTAACTTAGGTTTAAACAGAGACTGGGAATGATTGGGTCATTACACTGATTGAATCTGTTTCCCCATGTTAAGTTCTCACACCTTCTATGGGTCATCTCGATTATCACTTCAAAGGTTTTTTTTTCCTGCTGATGATAGCTCATATCAATTGATTGGCCTCTGACAGTTGGTATGGGTACTTCCACCTTTTCATGTTTTCTGTATAAATATCTTCTGTCTGTGTGTTCCATTCTATGCATCTGAAGAAGTGAGCTGTAGCTCACGAAAGCTCATGCTGAAATAAATTTGTTAATCTCTAAGGTGCCACAAGTACTCCTGTTCTTTTTGTGGATACAGACTAACACAGCTGTTACTCTGAAACCTGAAATAAGACTAAATGATTCTGTTCACGAGTTAGATCTTATTTTGTTTGTTTAATACAGAATGTGGATCTGCACTGTTGAAATAATTTAGCACTGCTTACCTTGATCATGCTAAACAAGAAACCCAGCTCTTTATTATTTATGAGAGGAGTGAAACTTCTGCGCAACTTAACTTAGGAAATATAAAATAAATGCCTGGAGTGAATGAAAAGGAAGAATTTGAACTTGGTTAATTTTGTGTTAGAAGATATTTTAAAACACAAGTTTTAGAGAACTAAGATTATATTGTTAACCTCCAGATAATCCATTAGTATCAAATGAAGTGAAGTCAAGTGATTTTGGAAGACAAAGCAGAGAGCATGTGCAACATGAAAACCCACAAAATCTGTGCTAAAGGATTAATGCAGATAACCAGCATCAGAAATAAGAAAAAGGAGGTGCAGACCTATAGGTTGTATGCTTATATTTGAACAGTTGTGAATGAAGCCAAAGTTCAATTCTTTGACAGCTGTTTGTTACATTCAGTGCCAGGGACTTTCCTGAAGATCATGTCGGGTTTACGCTACAATTGTAAGACTGAACAAACAACCTCCTCATATCACTAACTAGTACAACATAGAAATCCTGTTTAAGCATATAAAACACAGATTAAACACAGAATTAGGATTTATTCTCTCTCTTTAGCTGAAAATCCTTCTCGACCAAGTTGAAGAGGCTGTGGAAGACTTTGATGAATGTATTCGATTACGACCAGATTCTGCCTTGGCACAAGCACAGAAATGTTTTGCACTGGTAAGTGCAGTCCTATAATTTTTGTCTGTGTTTTTGCTGTTTTCACTGAACTTATACAGGTTTATTTTGATGTTTCAGTTTCCTGTTTTCATTGTACATTAATTGAAAAAACATGCATCAATATATCTTGCAATCCTTTGACATCAAATTCAAGAACTAATACAGAAAACATTTTAGTCAGCCTGGGAGTATTTGTTCGGCCAGTTTTTATCAATTTTTCTGTATTTGGGCAAGTACTTCATATCATATCACTATTTTTAAAAGTATCCATTTATTAACATTCTGTAATAAAGCAATACAATTGTTTTTTCATTAATCACATCAAATACAGCTGTTCTTTACTAATGCAACTGGAAAAAACAAGACAGTCTGCTAGAAGGGGAAAGTATCTATTTCAAGCAAGTGGATATTCCACCCATATTTGAGATTTTGCCGGGGAGAGCTGGCATAATGGGAATAGGAAGGGATCCAAACCTTCTGGAGAGAGGGAGGCTGCTGGTGACTACCATGCCTCCCCATCTTACGCAAGGTCCTTGCCACTGGATGGTTGGAAGTGTGGCCAACTCCTACAGACACTGAGTTAGCCAAATGCAGGCATGCATACCACTTTGTGTAATTTGTTTGTAATGGTATTAGATTTAATTTAACACACACTCTCTGTCTCTCTCAGGAGGCTGTTTTCCTGTCCTGGCTATTTATTTTGTTTTCTTATGTTTTTACTCTGTTCTTTAATAGTATCGCCAAGCCTATACCGGAAATAATCCTTTACAAGTTCAGGCAGCCATGAAAGGCTTTGAGGATGTCATTAAAATATTTCCAAGGTGTGCTGAAGGTTATGCACTCTATGCTCAGGTCTGTTATAAACTAATTCTGTTTTACTCATATAAAAATAACGTGCACTAAGCAAATAGAATTTGGCACAGTTGCGTTAAGTACACTTGTTTATGTGGTTTCCACTGTAAGAAAGTATGACTGGAATGAATAGTCAGTTGGCTTTGAGTTATCTGAATGCATTCACTGGTACTCTGACTCCAGATGGGTAATGCAGGTAGGGACCAGAATAGAGTTCCTATTATGTTTGTGTGTTTTCAGCAGCAGAAGTTACTGAGGACAAGAATTCTTAAGGATGGGGTACAGCTCACCACCTGAGACTTGTGCTCCCTGGTTTATTGTTCCTCACTCGCAGTATAATTAGAACAGGTCATTGTGGACCTGCCATTATGCACATTCTGATCACTAATCTGTGCAGTTAAAGCTCTATGGCATGTTTCTGAAAGAGCTGATGAACACTAAGACCAAAAATAATGATTTTTTGGAAATTAACAATGGTGATTAACTTGTGCATGTGCCTGCCCATACCCGTAATGAGACATCCAAGTTGGGAGGGAATGGCACAGACACAGTTTTAAGTAGTTCTAGATTCGCTCAGTGTGTTGGTTGTTCATTTTTTTAAAAGTATCTCTTCTCATGCAGGCATTAACAGATCAGCAGCAATTTGGTAAGGCTGATGAAATGTACGATAAATGTATTGACCTTGAGCCAGACAATGCTACTACCTATGTTCATAAAGGGTATGTATTATTGAGTCACTGTTCTCTGTTACAGTTAAGGGACTGTCTGCATTTCTGAATAAGTCACTGTTTTCAGGCCTCATCACCTGATTACGTATATTTGCCTTAAAAGTTCAACCCAAGACTAGTAGCTCTTCCCCTGAAAATACTTGAGTAATTTCAAAGTTGGAAAAATAGTGTTATAATTTGCTTTTTTTCAACTAAAATGTAAATTGAACAGAAATTTTAGTATGTTTTCCATTAACATGCATTCCGAAAGGCACATCTACTTGATATCAGTGTAAGAATGTTAGTTTACAAATCTTAAAACTTCTTTACGCAGTCAATAACCATTCTAAATTGGAGCTTTATGCTCCAAATTTTCATATCGACAAAAACAATTTGTGGTTGATCCTCCTAATGGAAAGAGTTATGTACACATGAAGAGATAATTTCTCTTTGTTGTCCTTAAACTGCTGATAGTCTGTTATTTAAATGACTTTTGAAAGTGTCTTCATTTCATATATGAAGTGAAAATTATTGCCCACTCTGCATAAGGAATTTAACTATGTTTTTTATATGGGATATTCACTTTCCCTAAGATAGGCAAGACTATGTATGGAATATATAGAAATAAGTCTGGTCTGTAATTGTTGTCTTTTTGCAGTTTACTTCAACTTCAGTGGAAGCAGGATCTAGACAAAGGCTTGGAGCTCATAAGCAAGGCCATCGAAATTGATAACAAATGTGATTTTGCATATGAAACTATGGGAACGATTGAAGTGCAACGGTAACTTTTTAAAATATAACACTTTCATTTGAAGACACTAAAGCTGTCAAGTTACCTTTGGAATTATAGAAAACCAGTAGGTTTCTCTACCACTCTTGAAAATTTCTTTGTATTGGAGAGTAGCTCTGAACAATGGGAAGCCATGGGGCAGGACCCAGGAGTCCTGACTTGCCTAGTGTAACGTTTAGGGAAAATCTGCCTTTCTCCCTGGCATTTCACCATCCAGTGGCCCCATAAACTCCCCCAGTTCACAAGGAGTTTGTGCTAATGAGATAAGAATAGTGTCTGGAGTAACCCCTTTTCTGTAATTGGCATAGTGCAGGTTTCACACACTGCATTCAAGGAATTGCTTTCCAGTCACAATTGAGCCATTAACACTTACATACCGAGTGTGGGAGGAGTTAAATACAAGGGCCATCTTTTATATAATTTTTGGTGGGCAGCTAGATCAGCCGAAGTTCAAGTGATAGGATTGTGTCAATTAGGGTGTAGTAATGTGGTGATGAAAGTTGTTTCTTAAAAATAACCTCTCCACACCCAAGCCTATGAAAAGTAAAAAAGACTGCTCTGGTTAGTGAACTAAATACCCATCTACATGTCCCTTCTTGCTTTTTAAAACTCATTTCACATCTATGACTAATAGGCATTCCCTGTATTTCTGTTAAACCATAGTTCTGCAAGTAGTATCTCTTGATGGGAGAGGACTCCTTAATCCATGCCCTTTTCCGTGAGACGTTTGAGCACACTAGGCTCCAGACACCCTGGCCCCAACTAACTCTTCTTAGAGGTTGAGGTTTGTTTCACCTCTGTGGGACTATTTGCATGAAATTCCAAAATAGTCTGTCTAAAAACTGAGCACACAAATTGAAACCACTTGCAGAATATCTAGTCATAAACTTGGCAGCTAAGCTAGATACTCATGGCTTTGGCTGAGTTTCAGTAAAGAGTCCTTGTCTCCCCTCTGACCAAGCCTATCAGTCTCATCCTCTGCCGTTTTTTTTCTGTCTTCCCTTTTAAGCCTTGTCTAAGAATCAGTGTGTCTTAGTGGTAAGGGCATTTTACTGAGAGTCAGGAGATCCATGTTCTAGTCTCAGCTGATCTATTGGCCTGCTGGGTGACACTGGCAAGTCACACTGGGTGACCGTGCTTCCGTTTCCCCCATCTGTAAAATGGGGATAATGATACTGACCTCCTCTGTAGTACTTTGAGATGTACTGATAGAAAGTGCTCTATAACAACTAGTATTACAACTGTGAAAATTCATTATGCTGGAAAAATGTGAAACAGTTTTGCTCATAGTATGGACAAGGACAGTTAGCTGGCAACTGGCTAGGATCTCTTACTGTATTTTACCTGTTATCCCTTCCTCCAGCTATTTGAGTCTGTATCCCCTTTGCAGTTCTTCCAAGTTCACAAACTGACTTGGTAAAGACAAAAGAATAGCATGTTGGAGTAAGTGTTTTAAGCAGTGTATGTTCTGACAAAGTCCCTGATATACCTGGCATCAAAAAAGCAGACAGTTGTATTTTTTTGCAGGGAATAATTCGCGAGCAATTTTGTTCAGAACAATTAATCTGCATTACTTGAGCTGCCATCTTGACTAGAAGGCCACTACTAGGCTACTTCAAGATCAGTACATTTGCTTTTATGGGCAACAGAGCCCATTTCCTCAAGAACATGTATTGAAAATTTCTCCCTGGCATCCCCCTGTTGCCTGTGTAATCTCTGAACTTCCCCCTTTTTGGCATGTCATAGAGTCCACTGAAAGCTGTTCCTCCAGATGATGTAGTTGAGTGATAACAAAGCTAGTTAAATCAGTGCTCTCTTGCATCAGTCATGGAAAGTTCTTATCTGAAAACTTCAAACTGTGACCTGTAAGACAAGTGTTTCCCTCCCCTGTGTTGCCTTTGGTTACCAAACTTGCTGCTGCGTTTCACTGGTGCAATACCTATGGGTTGGTAAACTCTCTGGGAATAAAGGTTCTATAGAAATGTAAAATGTTACTTAGTGTCTTAATTTGATGATCTGGTTTATTTCAGAGGCAATCTGGATAAAGCCATTGAAATGTTCAACAAAGCTATTAACCTGGCCAAATCTGAAATGGAGATGGCCCACCTCTACTCACTCTGTGATGCTGCTTATGCCCAGACAGAAGTTGCAAAGAAATATGGACTGAAACCGCCAACATTGTAAAGAAACAATGAGGGGGAGGGAGAGAATGACCTTTTAAAAGTAAAGTTGCCCACCTCAACCTAGCCTTGAAGACACTGTTGCAAAAGATGTTGAATGGTGGAACTTAGTTTTTTCCCGTTCATGGTGTTGTCATTTGTTACATCTGTTAAATGTTTAGGTGTTGTGGGAGTGGCTGTTGAAGGAAGTATGCTGTGCTGCGACTTGTTCCCTATGCAGGAAACCTTACCAGCTGTTAAGGGAAATAAAACAAAGTTGCAAGGGAACAAAGGATATTTTGGCCATGCAAATAAAAACTTTAATTTTTGGGTGATGATGATGTGGATGATTTTTGCTTTATCAAAATAGAATTTTACAGCATGTTTTCCTGTTGATTTTGTAGTTAATAGTGCTGTAAAATAGGTTTCTTTCATATGCAGTTAATTTCTATGGGTTGACTTTAGTTTTGCAAAAACAAAACTTAATTTACTAAACTATTTAATTGTAGGGATTTTTTAAAAGCCAATAGATGTGAAGACAAACCCTGTAAATACATCCAAGCATGCACAATCTTCCCTTACCTCTTCCACCCTCTGCATAACTACTTAAAAATGGTCCTGTGGCAGCTGTTAAGAGGTTCCTTTGGTAGTCATTTTTCCTCTCCCCAAAAAGCACTTGTGTACTATATTTGAGAGCTATTTAAAAAAGCTTTCGTTATGCTAAAAAGGAAAATGCCCTTTCCTTCTACAGTTGTCCTCACTCTAACGCCAGCAGAAATTCTTAAAGCTTCCCAGTGCTTCTGAGAATTTTTTAAGAAACTGAATGTTGTGCTGAGACGAATTGCCAAGGTATGGTTGTGCCTGAGTTCAAACTTGGGACAGTTGAGAGTTTTGGCCTAGATGTAACAGATAATATGGTGTTTACATTTAAACTCAAGAAATGCATAGATCCTTGTTCTAGCCAAGTGTTTGTAAATTCCCATGAGAGGATTGGATGAGAAAATGAACAAAGCTGTCTGAACTGCCCAGTAATGGATTTAGAATCTTAATTTTCTTGTTACTTAGAGCCCATATTTGCTAAAATTACAAATGTTCAGTAGAAATAACACAGTTGTTCAGTGAACAGCACGTTCCTTCTGATTGACTTTTTCTTAGAACACTAGTATAAACGAAATCTTCCTAGGGCTAGGAACTGTAAAGGGCACTGTAGATGCTGCTCATTACTCTTTGGAACCAAAGTCAGTCCATGCTTGCCTCCCACTAGCTTCATGGGAGGTAGGGAGCTCTTCTTACCTTGCATCTCATCAAATTGCATACCCTTAATTTTGGGTCTTATCTCCACCCCCAAACTATATGCAAATCTATGGTGACTTTCTAATCTATGTCACTTAAAGGAATGAGCTAAGCAAGTGCAAAACGAACTGCTAGCTCTGGCATCTAATGGGGCAAGCTGTTTTTTTTTTTTTTGTTTTTTTTTTACCTCAGCCTCCCTGTCTTTCCCCTTCCCTCCCAGCAATTGCTCTGAATAATGGGGTGGAGGAGGACCTGGAGACATATTGGCTTAATCCTTCCATTTACACGATTCAGGAACCAGTGGTATTGGTGTGGAATGAAAAATGATTGAAGACACAAGCAGGCTCAAAGGACACTTCATTAAAGAAGAGCATGGGGCTGCTTATGAAATTTTCAACCTGTTTCTATTAATTGAAAACAGAAACATGCCAAATCCTCAGAAACTACTTATAAGCTTCACTGTATCCTATTCTTCAGCAGGGTTTTTATTTGCATGGCCTTATCTACAACGGACAGTTATTTTTCCTCCTCCTCCTCCAAAAGATTAAGGGAAAAAAAGCATGTGCTGCCTAATACTAGCATTCCACATCACGGACTGTTGCCTGCTCTTCAGATAGTTGAAATTGCACTGAAAGATGCATTTGTCTGTAATTTTTTTTTGTAAATGACTTATCACCTGTAAAGTCACCAAATAAATATTACATTCAGATTTCTCTCTTTTACATAAGGCCAGGTTTTGGTGGGAAATTACTTACCTGCTAAGTGGAAGTTGTACCAATCTAGAATTGTGTTTTGTGTAAACAAGGTTTCTGTGAATCTAGGAGGAACTGATTCTAACTAATGAATATTCAAAACTGCCTTTCGTTTTCTCCCTCAAAAAAGAGTGGGATGAATAAAAAACCAGTGGAAGAACACTTCAACCTCTCTAACCATTCAGTGACAGACTTGAAGGTGGCAATTTTGCAACAAAAAATCTTCAAAAACAGACTTGAAGAGAGACTGCTGAACTCGAATTAATATGCAAATTAGATACAATAACTCAGGCCTAAACAGAGACCGGGAATGGTTGGGTCATTACACTAACTGAATCTATTTCCCTATATTAAGTTCTCACACCTTCCATGGGTCATCTTAATTATCACTTCAAAAGTTTTTTTTCTTCCTGCTGATGATAGCTCATCTCAATTGATTAGACTTCCTGTTGGTATGCGTACTTCCACCTTTTCATGTTCTCTGTATCTATAAATATCTCCTGTGTGTTCCATTCTATGCATCCGAAGAAGTGACCTGTAGCTCATGAAAGCTCATGCTGAAATAAATTTGTTAGTCTCTTAAGGTGCCACAAGTACTCCTGTTCTTTTAACCTAAGCTGTGACTCCTGCCCTTTGCTCAGGCACAGTGTTAAGAAATTAACATGAGGAAAGGCCATCCAATCTGTAGTGAGGAAACAGCAGTCTGCATTCCACTTACATGTATGCAGTCACATCCTTCACTGTGCAGTTTCTGCTCAGAGTCCCAGTAATAGCATGCTGTAGGGATGGCCATTAAGGATTGCCTTCAAGCCAGGAATGTAAACCAGCTTTTAAAAATTCCTGTGTTTTCCATAGTTTAGTTAAAAACAATCTAGGGAAAGTGAGCCACGGATACAGCAGACTTGGTGCACCAGGCACTGTGAGAAGCAGCTTCCCCACGCTTCTGCCACCTAGCTTAATCCTAATCTTGTAAAATCCCTGGTATTCTAGTTCTTGCACAAAGAGTCTTAGAGAGGCATGCCAGATAGTTCACAAGGTGCATAAACGGAGATTAGGAAGAGATCATGCTTCATTTGGGATTTAAATCATTTGGGATTTGAACCCAGATTCCAAAGATGAAAAACTAAGGCAGGCTTCCAAAACTAACTTGTAACTATCAACAACTGGTCTATATAGTCTATTAGACTGGGGAGTGAGAGCAGCTGAATCAGTAAGGATAGCTCAGCCCAGATCTCCCAACAGCGCTCATACCAGCTTTCCTGCCTTCTGTCTAAATGCAAGCTATTGCCCTCTTTTCTGTCATTCCTAAAACCTGGCAGCTGAACTTTGGGGAATATGCTGATACTGGTGCAGTGCTGGTGATATTCTATATTTATAGAATTCTGATGCATATGTATATAATACAGTGCCTTAATAAAGTATCTGTCTTTCATCAGCACAAAAAACATTAGTGACTGTTTTAACTATTAAATAGTGTAAGAATGGTTTGGGAAGCTTTTTTTTTTTTTTTTTTGATTGTATGAAAAAACAAAAATCCCCAAACCTGGCAATGCACCCATTTCAAAAGGATATCAATGAGCCACATCAAGAGCTGATGTAAGGTTGCCACCTGCTCATAACAGTGCTATATATGTGAGCCTCAGCTGTGACCATTTTCTGACCTCTTCTCAAACTGAGAAATGTTATTCCAGTTTGGCTCTCTAGGAAAATTGTCCCTGTCTAGATGTGAATTTTCTCTTTATCCTACCACCAGATGTAGACTGCAGTTTACATTTGCAAAACTAAGAATCAGGCGATGTAGAATCCTGCTTTTTTTTTAAATCCTCCAAACATGAAAAATAAACTTTAATTTACATTCTGCTGCACAGGAAACAAAAACAAGAAAACCCAAACCGTATCCTTCTATCAGACACTAGTTTAAAAATGAAACAAATAGCTGATGTTTTTATAAGTCATATATGCTGACCTGGCTTATCGTGCTGAGGGTGGCAGACAGGAGGGGCTCGGGATGGCTCCTTGCAGAAATTTATATTAAACTAGACTCAAAATGGTACATTGTTTGCTAAATCTTTTATATTTTTCAACTAATAAATCTTCATTTTATAGTCTGGTTTGGGAAATTCTTATGCAGTGTGTCTATTTAATGAAAACAAGGTGCTGAAACTATTTTTGTATTTGAGAAGCAAGCTTCTGAGATTAGAAGGGCCTTGTAAAGTGCAGCTACTGTTTGGTGCTTTTTTTGAGAGGCTACTGTAAACCCTGGAAATTGGAAAACAATGTCTCTTAGGCTCAGAGTTGGAGGCAGAAAAGACATTGTTTTATTGCAAAGGTATTTTAGCCACTTAAATTGCCAGTTTGTCATGATGAAGCATGTTACCAAAATTTGTCCCTCATTTCAGTGAGAGGAACAGTGAAGAAATGAAGGATCCTCTACAGCTGATAGGCCTCATCTCTACCCAGATGGCTAGTACAGCAAACACCTGTGCAGTAATCGTCAGTGGGAGCTATAGGTGTTCAGTATGTCTCAGATGTAGGCCCACATTGCTCAAGAGTAGTAATTCCCCTCTCCCCCCCCACTCCTTCTTTAGAAAACAAATTCCAGCAATAGGCCTGTTTCCAAAAGCTCCTCAGCAAAAGGTACCTTTCTAACCACCTCTTCTGCTTGCAAATTATTCAGTTCAAAATAGCAGGAGGCATAATTAACAATTAGAAAAAGCCACTTTAGGTAGTACTGTACCTCAAAGTCTGTGTACATAGAGTCCTGACACACAAAGAAAAGGAATTCCACATCACTAAACTTGCAGCACCAGCTGCCAAAGCCAGGAATTGCACCATAATTAGCTTAGACTCTACATGCAAGACATAATGGTCTAAAACCTTTCTAGCACTACTCTCCCTCTGGAATTATTCCATTGCAGATAGTCTAGCTGTTCCAGGGCAGAATTTGGCCCCTCACTTTTAATATGTTTACACAGGCTGGAGTCTGGCTTGAATCAGAAATTAAACGGAATGACTGGTGTAAATGCTAAGAGTGAGTTAAATGTTTACAGCAGTGAGAGGAAGAGTCGCTTGTTAGATGAGCTAATGGTGACAAACTATTGATCTACATTTTAAAAAACTTTTACATAAAAGAGTTTGGGCACTTGCTTACAAACTTGAGAATTAGCCATTAAAGTGACAAGGGAATGAGTCTAGATTGTCCAGAGAACTCCAGAAGTGAGGGAGATACAAGGGGGAATGTGTGTGATGGCCTCCTCTCTCGGCCTTGGTATCCCACATTCTTGAGAGGAGTTATTACAGATTTTCCACTAACTAGCTTTACCAGAATTGCTACCGTGACACTTGTTTACACAGTAGTTTTGCTTTAAGGATCTGCAATTTAAAATAAGCCCAATCATCCCCTCCATGAGAGGGGGAATTCCACACCCAGATGGGTGGCAGGATCACAGCCTTTATTAGGGCCAGTGATTGGTGCTTTATTTGTACATTGCAAGGTGGCAAAATATTCCAGGAGCTATCTCAAGCCACAGTCTTGTTTAACTGGATTTTCTTATAGCCTGTCAAAAGGATGCTGTACCACCACCACTAGGTTAGAGCTTGCAGAAGAATCCATGCCAGCTCCTCTTGTTGCATTAAACATAAGCACCAAACTAAGAATAATAGTGTGTTTAATATAAAGAACAGTGTAAAAATTAACTTGGTAGATACTGATGCTGAACACAGTTGCAAGGATCTTGCATAAAATGGCAGCCTTAGCCCAGTGTCCCCTCCTCCGCAGCCAGTTAAGGGTTGACAGCAATAGGCTCCAGAGGGAACCTGAAGCAGGAAGACAGGCAAGTGCTAGAGAACTGCGAGCAGCAGCAAACGGGAGTAGGAATTCATCCTCTATGCCCAGGCTGGGATGCATAGGGCAGAAAGGCAGGAGAAGAAAAGTCATCATTAATTTGATGCCTAGATATGACAGTGACAGGCACAGTAGAAAGACCTTTGATTTTACATCACTGCATACAGAAAATATAACTTCGGTGTATGTCAGTGGGCTGGTGTTAGCCGTACCTCTGGACCCACAGCAGTGGGTTCAAGCCTCACGGCAGGGCTCACTCTATCCAATACAGTCGAGATACTAGACCTTCAATAATCGTTTGGGTATAAACTACAAAGTCTCATGGCACTTTTCAGAAAGTGCAGGGTCCTGGCCAGCATTCCTCCTCAGCTAGACAAGGTTCAGTGTTCAAAAGCTGCAGGCAAAACTCTACCCCAGCACTTAAGTCATGGCTTTGTAAAGTGCCATGAAATAGCTAAAGTATGAAAGGAGATAAAAGCCAGCTCACAAGCCGCCTCTACTCAGCTTCACTTAATGCTGGTATAATTCTGAAATGAACCCTGTGCTCTTGTGCTTAACTGTATGGTTATCGAATGCAAGGTCAGCAATAGCTTGTGAATGATTATTTTACTGTCTTTTTCTGTCTGATGATACAAGCAAATGTCAAAAGAGCGGCTCTTGATCTGAGTTTTGAAGAGCATGGAGCTGTACGCATGAAGCCTCACTCTCTCTTTGCCTCTATGCTGTAAAGATCTGAGCGCTTTTGAGTCAGAATGGGGATTTGTTGGCGGACGTCTGCAAGCTTCTTCAGGTCTGTAAAAAGTGAAAAGTTAAATAGTTAGACAAACTCCAGCTGATGCTTGGAAAAAAGCATGTGCACCACTTTGTATGCAAAGATCCATGAGAAAGACACTGTACAGAGCTGGAGAAACTGAAAAAGGATTAGTGAGATTTGCAAACCTGCACACATTTGTACGTACCTGACTTGCATGCATGAACGCAGAGCCTGATGCTTATGCAAGGCAGGAGATATGTACGTGATCTGACTTGTACAAGTCATGTGAAGAGGAACTTGTCTTGAATGGGTTTGACCAATCTGGGCCTGTGCATTTCTGTGGCTGGTCAATGGCTAGATCACAAAAACTATTGCCACAAGTGACGTTGTGACCCAAAAATCTCTTGGTGCCAACTGGCAGATGGCACAGGATACAGAGAGTTTCACAGGGGTCCCCCGATCAGATATATGCAGCATAATTCACTAAGGTTTTCACTCAGAGCCAGTAGCCATCATAATCATTGCAAAAGGCATGGACAGATGATAATTTTTAATATAGACACAACTCCTTAAGTATGTTCAGAAGGCAGGTAACCAGGTGGTGGGTAACAAATGCTTGTTCCTCTTGCTGGTGAAGTATGTATTGAGCAACATATGTCTCTCACTGGATGCCTGTTTGCATACTGAGCCAAATGCTAATCACGAGACTGAAATCTTCAAGGGAGGAAATTTACAAAATAGGTCGGGGGGAGGGAATCCAATTTAACAGTAAGGGCAATGATATATCTGGGGTGCAAACAGACATGCTGGATCCTTCTCCGAGGCAGCAAATGGACAGCGTGATTTCTATCACGAATGGAAGATCACAACCAACCCAGGTTGTAAAATGCTGGAAGGACTTTGGGTGAGCTTTGCTCTCTCAAAGACAGGAAAGTCTCCAGTTAAGTAAGTCTAGGTTCTAGAATCTGTGTTATTTTTTATGCAGCCATTTGTTTCCAATACTTTTAACTTGCTGCCACTTGAACCACAGTGCTCCACACTATACTTCGTTAAATAAACTTTTACTTGTTTTCACTATAAACACAAGTGCTGTGTGTTCAGCAGAGCGGTGAGCAGAGGCATAACTGATAAGTTGGGGTGCACTGCTTCTTTGGAAGTAGCAAAGCTGAATACTGCGAGTGTCCAGTGGAATAGGGCTGGACACTCCAGGGAGACAGTCAGATGGCCTGAGGGTGCCTATCCCCAACTTGCAGGAAAATAGCAGGGCCTACTCAGGCCTAGTGGGGAATGCTTGTATTGCTTGTCGAGTTGCGGAGCTGGCATAGAGAAGGCTAGGCACCATAGGTGGCGGTGTTGGCAGAGAGGCTAAGGACTGAATGGTTCACGGAGACTGAACTCCCTATGCCCATAGAGGTGAGCCTTCCAGGTCGGTGTGGCAGATCCGCAGGGTCTGGCATTGCTGCTACCCGTGTTATACTGGTTTCTGTGAATGACTAGAAGCCTTCAGTTTCTGAAGCTGAGGGCTGGCCATGAGGCTCTCACCTTTCACTAGAATGTCTTTAAAAACAGGAAAATAAAACTTGCCCAGCTTACAGAGGGTTTTGGTCTGCTTAGCCCAATGGTCCCCAGACTTTTTACCTCATGTCTCCCATGTCCACACACACTCCTGCATTCTGTGGGCCACTGCTCTGAGGGCGGGGGGATGCAGACAGGAGTAAGAGGGCTGAGGCTGGGATCCTGGGTGCAGAGTCAGCAGCAGGGGTGAGGAGCTGAGCAAGGTGGCACTCCCTCCCTGCCCCCCATGGCGGCTGGCCCGGGCCCCCTAGTGCCCCCCTAGGGGGCACACCCCACTGTTTGGGGACCTGTGGTTTAGCCTCACTGACTCCAGTTTCTCTTTTTTTGGTGGGAAAGAAAGAACAAAACAAAGAAACAAAAAACTACTAGCTTACCTATATCTGTGTAGATAATGGTTTCCTCAGTGCCAGCTTTGGCTATGACTTCCCCCCTGCAAAATGAAACAATATTTGTTTAGTATTTGTACTGCAGGAGCACCTAGGAGCCTGCCGGGGACTCAGACCCCATTGTGCTGGGTGTTGTACAAACACAGAACAAAAAGATGGTCGCTGCCCCCACTAATATACAATCTAACAGTTAATCTAAGCGCAAGGTCATGGTCACACCCACAAGTTCTCTTGGGACTGAGGGAGCCTGAAAAGTAGAACGTTTCCCATAGCGTATGGCAGTTTCAGATTCGAGCATACCACGGGCACTTGGTTTTAACAGAGAAACGTGTAAAATGAATCTAAGTAATAAGATTGAGAAATTGAATCAAAAGATTTGTTTAAAAATCAGCAAGCATAATACACACATTGGAAGTCATTCTGGAATTGCACTGCTTTATGAAGATTACACCTCATTAGATTCCCCTCCATAATTGTATCAGCATTTTGGTGATTAACACTTGCCCTGAGTAGGTCTCAGCACTCCTGCATTCCTCACTATGTCATTCACCATTACAGTGCCAGAGCAGACAGCAGGTTTTTTATCTCCCTCTCCCAGAAGCCTCCTGGACATGGCACAATACCCTAAGCAATCTCCCACAATCAGGGGCGGCTCTAGGCATTTTGCCGCCCCAAGCACAGCAGGCAGGCTGCCTTCGGCCGCTTGCCTGCGGAGGGTCCGCTGGTCCCGCGGCTTCGGCAGACCTCCCGCAGGCATATAGTTCTTGTTAAGAAGTGATCCTCTGTAGACAAACCAGCATTGAATCTATAAATCTAAAAGTACTTTATGTGGAGAAAAAATGTCTTTGTGGCACAGGCAAAGTTTATCTGTAGGATCAGTTTAGCATCAGATACTCTCCAGCATACAGCCCATCCTGGGGGTTGACTAGCTAGTAAGTCCTTCCCATCTCAGATTCTACTCTTGTGTTATTTCAAGGAACCAGACAGGCATAGAGGGGTCTATTTTAAAGTCAGGATTAACAAACAAACATTATTGAGCCTGCACACTTCTTTTTCACCATCTCTGTTGTTCGCTGCAACGGCATTACTATTTGCTAAGTGAAAGGGCTAAGGGACCAACAATCAGATAAACAGGTCTGAGCTTTACACGAGAACTTTGAACGCAGTTTTCTAGCTGATGAGTAACATGAATGGAGCTAATTATTCGGAAGAAAAAAGGTAATTATTGCCTAGAAAGGTTCTTGGTTACATATTTTTCCTGATTTATCCAAAGCTACTCAGGCTCATCGATGAAAATTACTGCTGCTCATGGAATACACTGACCTATTTGGTCCATGCCCCGCTAATTCTGTCTCAAAGATCAAGTTAATTTTATTCTTCGATTATGATGCCAAAGCCTGTAAAGCTCTAGCAGACAGCTCCCAAGGTGATTCAGCTTTGCAATTAACCACATAATACACTGACTTTTCTGAATGGTGGTTTGGTTTTTAATACTCTCTCTCATGCAGATAATTCTGGTAAGTGTCATGCAAATGACTAGATATCTTGCAGAATGTGATGAGATACTCAGCATGAATATATTGTTTTATCCATCCCAAGACTATAGTGTATACTCAATTGTTTTTTAATTCGATCTTTATCTCTGATCTTTAAACAAAATGAAAAATATCAAGCTAGAGAGTGTACAATGCAGAGTTCAATATACTGGGATTAGTTTTTAATCCAGGTAAAAAGCTTTCAAATTGTCAACTTGAACTCCAATTATATTCAGAGAAAAACTTTAAACCGATTTGTTATTTGGATATTGATCATTCACCCAAACCCAGTTAGTTTGGTCCAAGCAGCCCTGACCACATTGCAGTAAAGGTTTGCTTCTCTTTAGCTTTAAATATTTCTACCAAGCAGTAATTTTTTTTCAGTCTTTTTGTTGAACTTTAACTGACAGCCAAGTAATATTTGCCCTTTGTTAGAAAGGGGATGCACAAGCCCACAGGAACGTATTCTTACGTTCCTCCTTTAATGGCTATTTCACAATTCTGCTGGGTATTAGCTTAAGGAACTAAGCTAATGACAGGAGATTTTCTTAGATGGACACTATAACAACTTGAAATCCAGCCTTTTTTTTTTTTTAAGTAGTGAAGTAATCCCAGTTGTTACACTTACCTCTGAATTCTTCAGACAATTTCTGTGTCTTTAGAACCACATTTTATGTAAAGTTTTCTGTTTCTTTTTGCTATGTGAAAAACCCACAAAAAGAACAAAGTGGCTATACATAAGGTGCTGTCAGATGCATAAAGTTAATTGTAAAAATCGAGTAGAGAACTGTATGTCATTTTCAGTTAAAGGAATCTTAGGTGATACTTTTAAGAGTAGGTAGAAATGTTTTCAGACAGAAGTGTGATAGTGTCCCTTGAAGTTTGGTTAGCAGAAAAATTCAGTTATTCTTCTCCATTTACCATGGGTTTACTACAGTGCTGTGTGCCCAGGCAACATAAGACGCTTTCTCGTCCCTAGCAGGAGATGCAGTAGCCACATAGACTTGGTTATCAACCGCTCTGTATTCAAAGAAGGACAAGAAAAAAATTATCGTCCACATCTTTGTCCACCACAGATTAGCTGCATTTGAGAAAAACAACAAACAGAAGGGAAGGAAAAATTATGTCAAAGAGGTGATCTGGATTTTCCATCTTGCTGTATTTTAGGAGATTCAAAATAGCCAAAACCATAAATAATGTGAAGGTCAGCAAGGCAAAAATCCAGAGACTCAGGAAAGGAGAAATCTCTATATGCCAAGTGGACCAGATTTAATGGTCCAAAGCATTTAAGCTCCCATTAATGCCAAGTTAAGTCCTTTGCTCAATAGGGATGACTGGTTGAATCACTCTCAGTCTGACTCCCAACCACTGCCTACATTTCAGGATCTAGACAGTAACACAGGAGCCAACATGCCAACTAAGTGACTAAGCAGTGCCGGGATTCAGGAGATCTGGGTTCTGTTCTTGACTTTCACTGACTCAGCTTGATCTTGGGAAAAATCACAGCGAGGAACTCTTAGAATTAACTCCCTTCTCCCTCTCAGTGCCTCAAGCTTCCCCATCTGTGTTACCTCTCTGCGTAAAGCACCCGAAGGTGTACAGATGAAAAGTGCTTTCTCGGAGCTTGGGATCAGAGAGATTGGCACAAAGGTGTTTATATCACGACTGAAGTATTAGAGTTTTCCTATTGATAGTGGGAATTATTTGGTGTTGTGTATGGCCTATAACATATAATGGAGTTACATGATTCTTTCTATTCTGACACCAAAGCCCAGTTGTTTATTAAATAATACAGTTTAAAAACAAAATTCTGAGTCAGTTCAACAAGCTAAAATCCCTATCAGGGGGAGGAGGGAAAGGCTGTTGCTTAGTTCTTACCGTCCCCTTTGCAGCAGTTCCCAGTGGGCTGGTCCAGTTGTCATATTAAAAGCCCCTGGATACACTAGCAGCTGGCAACCTTGGTTAAAAAAGAAATGCCTCGGTATTATAAGATAACAAAAGAAGTTGTCATGGGGGAAGCATGGTTATCGCAGTTCAGAGCTGCAGTATCCCTGTACTGCTGAATACACCCAGTCAATCAGGTAGGTTGTGTCAAAGAGCGTGGTGGCTTTAGGAGACAGCCCGCACAGGCTACCTGAACACTTTGATCACCACGAAGCTGACTTGTACTTAGCTGCTAAAACTTGGCCCACCCTCCAATAAAAGAGGGCAGCTGGTGTTTAGACACTGAAAACCAATGCTGCTCAGTGCCTGGGAATCAATCCTGGCACAGAGCCGGGGGGGAAAACTGTGTGGCTGGGATTAAGGGAAGGGGGGGAGAGGAAGTTCCTTTGAATGTATTTACTTAAAGACATCAGTATCCATAACTGGTTAGAATATGCAGAACCTCCACAAAGGGTATGTATACACACTTCTGCCAAGTAAACCACAGGAAATACTTTTGTGCACTGGCTCACAGGAACAGGTGCATGCATCAGTCTTTGATATTCTGATGTAGTCATGTAGGACCAGCACCTCAATGAGAGGTGCTGCTTCTTTGACTAGCCAAGCAGATAGCTGTATTTTTGGACCAGAAGCTCATGAGCTCTATTCCTGATGCTATCTATGCAGTCTGTGGATAATCATGGGGTCTGACCACATGTTTGCAGCCGTGGATTGAAAAGCAAGAAGCCCTTTTTCTGAAGCAGTTCCGTATGGATGGGTCACCTCTCAATTAATGTCTGCACAAGTTTACTTAGCAACACATCCTCACCTTTCTGTGTGTAGATTTGAGCAAGCTCAGCAAATCGGATGTCATAGCAGATCCCCAGTCCCACTTTACAGTATGCTGTTCCCAAAACAGAAGAGACACAAAGCAGAAGTCACTGTCATGCTGAATGCAGGAAGGGAATCTCAAGTCTCCATCCACCAATCGAGAAAGCTCTTGTACAATACTTTCCACCACAAGAAACAAGCACTGATTTTAGACATGTGCTTTCTTATCTGCAACCACTGTGCCTGCAGTGAATTTCAGCAAGCATTACCCAAGAAAGTGCACCAGTCTGAGAATTTTCTTTTTTTAAATGTGGATATTGTTAGTTATTTTATGGAGCAGAAAGAGGTCCCTGTCACAACTGCCTTATCAAGCAGCTATGTCCTCTAAAAGCTTGTCATGTTATGTCTTTGGTTTTATACGTATCTTCTCAAAAATTATTGATCGACTTCTCAATGAAGCACACAGATGGGAAAGAAAAACCACAAACTACATGCACTGAGATAATAGTGGTTGCTAAGAGATTTCTCCCGTACACAACCATTGTGTTGCAAGAAGGAGATGACCGCAGCCCAACGGATATTTGATAATTTGGAGAGAGCTCAGTTCACGGGACATGGAAATTTTGGTGGGGATTATAGCAAGTGCAAGCGTCACTTAAGGGAGCAAGTCGTCTAGGGAGTGGATATAAAACAAATCACATAGGACATTCTCCTATGTTAGCTGAAAATCTGAAATCTCCTCTACCATACCATCCTAATAGGATATAATTTGTCAGGTTTAGTTCAACACTTTGTTCATTCTTTTCCAAGCCAACTTTCAGGTGTAAGGAGGCCCACATAAATGACCTAAATAAAATGATTCCATTGTTCAAATGAATTTTGTAAACTGCCAGTATGTGCTATGGGAATACTGAACCCTCACAAAAAAGCTGCTTCAATAATTGCTTTCCCCATTCTTTCCATTCTAGTTTGAGAGGAAACTCAAACTAGGCACAATCTGAACAGGCAACTGGGAATTCTGGAACCAGAACTCCAAACCACAAGACCAAAGCCAGGGCTCCACAAAATCAACAGCACTCCTGCAAGATAACACTGCTATTTATAAATACAGATCATGGAATGTGTAACACTCCAAACCAGGCCCTATAAAAATAGAATTCATCCTTTTATTCGACTAAAGTATAAGACTCCTAGTTATACAAACTTACAACCATCATCTTAATGAATGGAACCAACATGATACATGTCTATCACTGCCCAGACCATTTTGTTTGGACGTTGCATCTCTTTCCACCACCCTCTGTCTTTGTCTTTTCAAATCACAGATTTGACTATGGGTAAACTTTTCAAGAAGCATATGGGAGATTTAGGAGTCATTGACTCCCAGTGAGATAGGCTCCTTCACTTGATAACAGGACTTTTGAAAAATGCACTCTCTAACTTCCTCCGTTTGTCAAATGCGTAGCACACTTTGACATAAATACTACTACTATCGTGGAAAAAACAATGTCAAGATGGCGGTTGCTGTCATTTTATTAGAGCTCATTAGAAATGTAACTGATTCTCTTATACTCACGAGTATCAAAGATGGAGAAACTGTCCCCTGGGCTCAGAGTTTCTGACTCCTGAAACCGGATTTTCCCAGGAACATTAATGTCAAATAAATGAATCTGTTTAAAAAATAACCCAAGACATTCCTTACAAATTATTCAGCACAATGATATTAACAAGGATTTCTCCCTACTGTGTATAAGCCTATGTTAAACTTATGGATCCTCTAGCCCAGTAGCTCTCAAACTTTCCAGACGACTGTACCCCTTTCAGGATTCTGATTTCTCCTGTGTACTCCCATGCTTCACCTCCCTTAAAATCTACTTGCTTACAGAAGTGTCATAGCACTCTGTTACTGAAAAATGCTTATTTTCTCATGTTTACCATATAATTATAAAATAAATCAATTGGAATATAAATATTATACTTACATTTCAGCATATAGTGTAAACAAGTCATTGTGTGAAGTTGTAGTTTGTACTGACTTTGCTAGTGCTTTTTATGTAGCCTGTTGTAAAAATAGGCAAATATCTAGAGGAGTTGAAGTATTCCCTGGAAGACCTCTGTGTACTTCTAGGGGTACACGTACCCCTGGTTGAGAACCACTGCTCTGGCCTATTTTATTATCCTAAACCAGTGCCTTATCAGAATCACAATCAAATATTCTTTTAGATGTAATTACTATTTGGGAACTGTGGCAAGATTTTTTAGCTCAAAAGCCTGTCTTGGATTTGTGTATAAGTTTCCTAAACTATTTGAAAAAATGTCTGTGCCTTTTAAATAATGTGCACCAGTTAATCCATATGCTCATTTTTTATACTGCTTACTAGATAAAATGAAAAGTCTTTGGTGTGATGCAGTAATAGAAACTATGTAAAACTAGCTAAAGACGTAATGAATAATAAAGAACTCTCTAACTTGTTCATGAAAAGAGTCAGTCAGAAATAGCATGAGGATTTTAAATACTCTGTTCATCATAGAAATGCAGGGCTAAAAGGGCCATCAACGGGCCATCCAGTCTATCCCTCCATGCTGAGGCAGGATTAATTATACTTAGGCCAGAGGTTCTCAAACTTCATTGCACCATGACCTCCTTCTCACAACAAAAATTACTACACGAACCCAGGAGCCCCATTGCCACGGGTGCGGAGTGGGGAGGGAAGCCTGAGCCCCACCGCTCCAGACACGGGGGCCAAAGCTGAAACTCAAGGGCTTCAGCCCCAAGCCGAGGGCCTGCAATCTGAGCCCCACCACCCAGGGCTTTGGCTTTGGCCCTGGGCAGTGGGGCTCAGGCTTCAGCCCTGGACCCCAGCAAGTCTAAGCCAGTCCTGGTGATCTCATTCAAAGGGGGTCGGGACCCACTTTGGGGTCCCGACCCACAGTTTGAGAACCGCTGACCTAGGCCATCCCTGACAAGTGTATGTCTAACTTATTCTTAAAAATCTTCAAAGATGGGGATTCCATCACCTCCCTAGGCAACTTGTTCCTCTATTTAACTATTCTTACTAGTTTCTGTCCTCACTCATTTTTACTAGATTAGATTAGATGAGCTACCTTCCAGAGGAATATGTACATATTAAGAGACACTTAAATTACCCTGACATTAAAGTTGTAAGTAAAATCGGAGACTTTAGTTCAATGAGAAGGATAATTTTCTTTCTAATAACATGGTGTTAACTCCAATCCTGCAAAACTTACCCAGGCAAGTAACTTTCCACAGTCAAGAAGTTTCACCGAATACTCATTCTGACTAGTCACATGCACAAGTGATTGCAGGACTGGGGATTCTGCCCCAAAAAACTTAGATTGGCTCTGCCTCTACCTAGCAAAAGTAGGGGTGGTCCAACCTTGAAGTGGGCCTCTTGGTGCTATGCTACACAAGTATTAAAAAATAAAAAAAAAAAATGGCCCAGTACAAGCTTCAACTCCCAGTACAAATCCAACTGTACAAACATTCTCAACACCTGCAAAAAATAATGACGATAAGAAAATAACTTTAAAGTGACTTCATCTAACAGGGTAGCCCAAGTGCAGCAGTTATGTTGTACTGGGTTACAAAACAGGTGAGCAGCTGAACACTAGACCTAGCTGAATAGTGCCTAATTCAATCAAGTTCTGAATTACTGTTCAGTGTGACAACGTTTGTGTGCCTCGTTATTCACTATTCACAAGAAAATAATATTCTTCACACAAGTGTTTGGTCAATGGGTGTTTTTCAGACAAACACGTGTATTCTCATGGGAGCTGGGGTGTCTGTGTGCAAGCAAGGGGATCTATTATTTGCTATTGTCCTGTATAGAAAGTTTCTACCATCCAGTCAGGGAGCAGACAATACACAAGTATGACTTGGATAACCCATCGCTCACCACAGACAGCAGAGAGCGGAAACAAATAGCTTGTGAACAACCTAGCAGATCAAATTTGTTGATTTGTAATTGTTCACCAAATAGTGAATAAGAACATAAAAATCCAAACATCTATGAACACAAAAAAGCAAAATTAATCAAAAAATGTATTTATAACAAATTGTTATAACAACAGCAAAAATAGTAACAACATGGGTTTGTAGACAGAGCAATGGAATGAGAGGCAGGAGACATAGGGTAAAATCCTGACCCAGTTGAAATCAATGGAAATTTTGCCACTGACTTCAGTGTGAACTCCAGTTCTAACACTGATTTGCCATGGCACACTGGGCAAGCTAATTAACCTTTCTGCCCCTCACCTACCTCATCTGTAAAACAAATATATTACATCCCTCCTTTAAAGTTCTTTTAGGTCCTACATTATATATAACAACGAAACTATAGCACAACATAGTCTCATAACTACCACCTCTTTTGTTCCTCATATTCAATGTTGAAGTCTGTGGATGTTGGGTTCCTATTAGAAACCTAGATGTAGACTTAAAAAGAAAGCAGCTATCACTTCTGCACAACACAGCCAAATATCAGTCACAGCCACATCAAGAGAAACCCATGGATAACAAAATGCCTCTATCTTTTCTCACCTTTCTGTGCTTAGCCAACGTAGCACCATCAGGTCCAAAAACAGTACACGTGTTATACAACTTCCCAGCATCCTCTTCTGGAATGGATCCTTTATCAGGAAGAGAAGATAGATTTCCAACAATTACATACAGTGATGATCCAGCTACACAAATAAGGAAACAATGCTTGTGCTGCTCTCAAACTAAGACCTGAATTTAAACTCAGAAGACAAACACTAACAAAAAAAGCTACCTCCAATGAGATAGATGCCACACTCTTTTGCAACTTCTGAGAGCTTCTGTGTGGATTCTCCAGGGATTTTCTCTGCATATTCACGAAAATATTTAGTACCATAGGGAGAGTTAAAGCATTCCTAGAAGTGGAAAACAAAGAAACAAAATTAAAATCTGAAAGCACTACTGGACGGTGTGGTCTTTGAAACCTCTCTATCTAGGTACTTAAATGGCCCTCACCAACATAATATCAGAGAATCTACGAGGTTACTCATAAGCTAATAGACAGGCCAGAGGAAGACTAACAATTGGCACCAACTCTGACAGTCGTTTAATGTGAAGAATTTTGCACTGGAAACTGAGGAGATACCACCTGCTCATTTAACAAAGGCCAAACAGATGGTAACAATTTCTGCTTATTTATCAATCTGGTAACAATTTGAATCAGCAACCTTGAGTTGAAATATCCATCTCCTATTACTGTTACTCTGAGTTATCTGGTCCCCCCAAAAGCTGGTTTGAAAAGTTATGGTTGAAGACCCCATCAGCACTGTGGAATTTGTGGCTATGCATTGCCCATGATCGAAAGAGTGCTTTTTCAAACACAAGTTATTTTCTAAGGTGTTTTTCCTTCCTCTAGGCCTTCCAAAGCAATCTGTTAAATATTATTTGCTCAGCAAGCTGTGTCTTCCATCCCTAGTCCATCGCTAAGATTTACTGTCAACCAGAGGGAGAGAGGTATGTACCCTTTGGTTAGCTGGATCAAGTTTCTGCTCTCCTTTGACCTCCAATGACTGGAAATTGAAATTAGAAAAATTCAAATTGGAAACAAGTACAAATTCTTAACACTTAGGGTAAACTAATCACTGGCAAAGCTTCCCAAGGATCGAGCTAAATTCTCTAGCACTTGAGTTTTTCAAGTCAAGACTGGAATGTCCTTCTAAAATTTTGTCACTTATATGAATGCTGAAGTCACCAGCCTAGAAAATCCACACATTACATAGCTTGAGGCAGGAATCACTGTGTGAAGTTCTATGTCTACGTCAGTGGTCAGACTAGATGAAGATAATGGTCTCTTCTGGCCTTAACAATCCGTCACTCTAGTGATTAACTTTTTTTTAAAAAAGCTAAGACAGTGGAGAACAATTCAAATGTTTGTTCATGCTCCACTCCTGATCGGTGTTTCCCAAATTGGGTGACTAGATGATCACAGTGGTCACTTCCAGCCGTATAACCCATGAGTCAACACTGGACTAATTGTTGTACAACCTAACTCCTTTTTTCCTCATTGCCGACTCCTCTTTGGATAGCAGGTCTTTTCTATTATATTAATATCATCAACCCAACTAGCGTTGCTAGGGCAACAAGAATCAAAGCACCAGCATGAGGAGCTGAGTTAACAGGAACAACATACCACTGAGAATGGGAAAAATTATACCAAGCACTATGGCATAGGTTTATGGAGTTAAACAATAAATCAATGCAGTAACAAAACTGCAACAGCTGCAGCTGTATTTAATTTTTTATTATTTATTTACAAATGTTATTACTTGATTTTGGCCTTGACATTTCTCCGTTCAGGACTGAAAGGGAAAAAAGTTAACAAGTAGTAAATGTGTAATGAGAACAGTGTCCCTCTCCCCTCAAAGTCAAACATTGTATGCCATGGCAAACACCCCAATGCAGCACTAAAGTCCACTAGAAGGGGTGTAGGACGGATGAAAGTGGTCTTTGTGTGTAAGCACGAGCCTGGGAGTCAGCAATCAGTTCCCTGCCCAGCTCTGCACAGAATTACTATGTGAACCTGAGACAGTCCCTTCAGCTCTCTGTGTACCAGTTTCCCCATTTGTTTAAAAAAAAAATAAATGGTGAGCGAGTAATACATCTTGCCTACTTCCCAGTGGTACAGTGAGGCTTAATTCAATTACATTAGTACAGTGCTTTGAGGTGTCAGACACAACCGATGAGCAATTAAGACCAGGTCTACACTACAGATCTATATCGGTATAACTATGTTGCTCAGGAGTGTAAAAAATCCACATTCTTGAGCGACAGAGGGTACGTCTACACTATAAGATTATTCCGATTTTACATAAACCGGTTTTATAAAACAGATTGTATAAAGTCGAGTGCACGCAGCCACACAAAGCACAATAATTCGGTGGTGTGCGTCCATGTGCCGAGGCTAGCATCGATTTCTGGAGCGTTGCACTGTGGGTAGCTATCCCGTAGCTATCCCATAGTTCCCGCAGTCGCTCCCGCCCATTGGAATTCTGGGTTGAGATCCCAATGCCTGATGGTGCAAAAACAGTGTCGCGGGTGATACTGGGTAAATGCTGTCACGCATTCCTTCCTCCGTGAAAGCAAAGGCAGACAATCATTTCGTGCCCTTTTTCCCTGGATTGCACTGGCAGACGCCATAGCATGGCAACCATGGAGCCCATTTTGCCTTTTGTCACTGTCACCATATGTGTACTGGATGCCGCTGACAGAGGCGGTACTGCAGTGCTACACAGCAGCATTCATTTGCCTTTGCAAGGTAGCAGAGACGGTTACCAGTCGTTCAGTACCGTCTACTGTGCCATTGTAAATTGGCGATGAGATGACGGTTATCAGTCGTTCTGTACCGTCTGCTGCTGTCATGGGTGCTCCTGGCTGACCTCCGCTGAGGTCGGCCGGGGGCGCAAAGACAAAAATGGGAATGACTCTTCAGGTCATTCCCTCCTTTATGTTGTATCTAAAAATAGAGTCAGTCCTGTCTAGAATATGGGGCAAGTGTACTAGAGAGCCAGTGTATCAGAGAACCAGAGAGCACAGCTGTTCCGTGTCAGATCCCACAGAAATGATGAGCTGCATGCCATTCTAGGGGGTGTTCCTGCAACAACCCCACCCATTGCTTCCCTCCTCCCCCAACCCTTCTGGGCTACCGTTGCAGGGTCCCCCCATTTGTGTGATGAAGTAATAAAGAATTCAGGAATAAGAAACACTGACTTTTTAGTGAGATAAAATGAGGGGGAGGCAGCCTCCAGCTGCTATGATAGTCCAGGCAGTACAGAATCTTTTCTTTAGAGATGAAAGGGGGAGGGGGGGAACTGATGGAGCTCAGCCCCCAGTTGCTATGATGAGGACGGTTACCAGCCGTTCTGTACCATCTGCCGGGAATAACCGGGAGTCATTCCTATTTTTACCCAGGCGCCCCCGGCCGACCTCACCTGAGGCCAGCCAGGAGCACTCATGGGATGATGACAAGGACAGCTACCAGTCCTACTGCACTATACCGTCTGCCACTGGGGAAGGGAGAGGAGAGGATGCTGCTGTTCATTGCCCCAGCACTGTGTCTACCAGCAGCATGCAGTAGACATACGGTGACAGTGAAAAAAGTCAAGAAACGATTTTTTTCCCTTTTCTTTCACAGGGGGCGGAGGGGGAGTAAATTGATGAGACATACCCTGAACCACCCCGGACAATGTGTTTGACCCTACAGGCATTGGGAGCTCAGCCACGGATTCAAATGCTTTTCGGAGACTGCGGGGACTGTGGGATAGCTGGAGTCCTCAGTCCCCACTCCCTTCCTCCATGAGCGTCCATTTGATTCTTTGGCTTTCCGTTACACTTGTCACACAGCACTGTGCTGTGGACTTTGTATCATAGCCTGGAGATTTTTTTCAAATGCTTTGGCATTTCGTCTTCTGTAACAGAGCTCTGATAGAACAGATTTGTCTCCCCATACTGCGATCAGATCCAGTATCTCCCGTACAATCCATGCTGGAGCTCTTTTTGGATTTGGGACTGCATCGCCACCCGTGTTGATCAGAGCTCCACGCTGGGCAAACAGGAAATGAAATTCAAATGTTCGTGGGGCTTTTCCTGTTTACCTGGCCAGTGTATCCGAGTTCAGATTGCTGTCCAGAGCGGTCACAATGGTGCACTGTGGGATACCGCCCAGAGGCCAATATAGTCGATTTGTGGCCACACTAACTCTAATCCGATATGGTAATACAGATTTCAGCGCTATTCCTCTCGTCAGGGAGGAGTACAGAAACCGGTTTAAAGAGCCCTTTATATCGATATAAAGGGCCTCGTTGTGTGGACGGGTGCAGCATTAAATCAGTTTAACGCTGCTAAAATCGGTATAAACGTGTAGTGTAGACCAGGCCATAGTGATATTGACCTAACCCCCGCCCAGAGACAGCGGTATGTGGACAGGAGAGCTTCTCCCATCAACACAGCTACTGCCTTTCGGGGAGGTGGATTAACTATGTTGATAGAAGATGCTCTCCCGTCGACATAGTAGCATTTTCACATACAGTGCTACAGCAGTTCAGCTGTACCAATGCAGCTACACTGCTACAGCGCTGTACGGGAAGACAAGCCCACAGAGATCTATGGTCTCTTACATATTCATTTTAAAGAAGTTCGTCTGGTGGTCCTGGTATTTGCACATATGTAGGAGGTCAAATACAGCAAAATCAAAGGTCATATTTGTTAAGAGACAGCTGCTTTGGCACAACGGAGCAGGGAAGTTTGCCTGTAACACTTACTCTCCCAATAATTAAAAAGTTAGATTTAGAGTCCACTCTGCCAAGAACTTGGTACTGTTGACTCATGCATTGCACAGCAGAGGATTAACAAATAGGCCTTGTAAGAAAAAAAAAGCTCATAGATGCATTACAAAAGTCACCTCTGCAAGTGCAGTCACTTAGGCTATATCCATACTACAGCCTACGTGGGCATAACTTATGTCGATCAGGGGTGGGAATAAACCACCCCCTCGAGCAACCTAAGTTACACTGATGTAACATTTGGGCAAACAGCGCTATGTCAACAGGAGAGCTTCTCCTACTGACATAGCTTCCACCGCTCAAAGAGATGGGTTTTTTTATGCCGACAGAAGAGCCCTCCCCCATTGGCACCGAGCATCTTCACCAGACGTGCTGCAGCTGCGCAGCTGTACACATACAGCGCTGAACATATAGACATGATCTTAGGAGGAGAACAAAAGAACAGGTAAGAAGATACAAATTAGAAAGATCAGAAGCCATTACATCAATAAGAAAAAAAAAAGTTCAAGCATAGGAAGGTGAAACATCTGGATCAGAACACATTTCACTAGCTAGATGCAAGTCTCAAAACCTATTTTCAACTGTATATTCTTCCTGGGAGCAAACACAGCTTTCATGTTTTAAAAGGCATTTTTTGTACAAATGTTAGGGCCAGGAAATTCTGCAAGCAAGGAACCACAGGAAAGATCTGAATCCATTTGGTTTCAGTTCTTCATTCTGAGCGTGCACCAGGAGAAGTAAGAGTGACAAAAAGAAAAACAGAACAGAAAAAGGACAATAAGGCCCAGGTTCTCATCTTGACTACACCATTATTCATCCATAGAAAACTGATTTAAGGGTTTGGCTACACTTGCAGCTGTACAGCGCTGGGAGTTACAGCTGTCTTCGTACAGCTGTGTAGGGAAAGCGCTGCAGTGTGGCCACATTGACAGCTACCAGCGCTGCAGAGTGGCCACATTTGCAGCAGTGTTGGGAGCGGTGCATTATGGGCAGCTATCCCAGCGCTTAAGTGGCTGCAACGTGCTTTTCAAAAGAGGGGGATGGGGTGGAGTGTGACAGGGAGTGTGGAGGAGAGAGAGAGTGTAGATTTTTGGAGCTGACACTGTGTCAGTTCCCTGCCTTGCAAATTCCGACCACTTCCCTCACCCCTCTCTCATTCACTCTTAAATGCAAATAGCCTTCAGACCAGATAAGCAGCTGCTCCAACTGACTCCATCCCCACCCCTGCCATGCTGTTTCTCTCCTCAAGCAAACACTAGCTGTGGACATTCCCTGCCTGCCTCTGCTCGAGCAAACAATTGCTGTGCTTGTTTTTCAGATAAGCCACTCCGGGAGCCCCAAGTTCACAACAAAACAAAGAGAGTTCTTTAGTTAAAATCATTACGGGAAAATTCCAGAGGTCAGTTACAGTGTAGTAAGATTGATCACTGTTTACACTGGCACTCCAGCGCTGCAGCATCAGCCCTGTTCTCTTTATTCCTCTCGTCCATTTGGAGTATAACCAGCGCTGTAGCCAGGGAGATACAGCGCGGTATGTGCCTTGCCAGTGTGGACGGGGAGTAAGTTACAGCGCTGTAAAGCCACCACCAGCGCTGTAACTCTCAAGTGTAGCCAAGCCCTAAGTTAATGGAGTCACTCTGGATTTAAATCAGTTTAAGAGAGATCAGAATCTGGCCCCATGTAAAGAAGACCTGCTAGTTCCAGCCAACTCTCGTTGTATGCTTTAGGGTACGGCTACACTGGAGAGTTGCAGCGCTGGTGGTGGGTTTACAGCGCTGCAACTTACTCACCCTCCACACTTGCAAGGCACATACAGCGCTGCAGCTCCCTGGCTGCAGCACTGGCTGTACTCCTGCTCTGCCTGGGGAGTAACGATTGCAGCGCTGGTGATGCAGCGCTGCTTCGCCAGTGTGACCACCAAAAGCGCTGTAATTGGCCTCCAGAGTATTCAGAGGTATCCCAGAATGCCTGTTCAGCCACTCTGCTCATCAGTTCGCACTCTACAGCCCTGGCCTCAGGTGACCCGCCCTTTAAATGCGCCGGGAATTTTAAAAATCCCCTTCCTGTTTGCTCAGCCAGGTGTGGAGTGCAATCAGAATCTTTGCAGGTGACCATGCCTCCACGCGCCAAACGAGCCCCAGCATGGAGCAATGGCGAGTTGCTGGACCTCACCAGTGTTTGGGGTGAGGAAGCTGTGCAGTCCCAGCTACACTCCAGAGGTAGGAATTACGATACCTATAGGCAGATCTCAAGGGCCATGCTGGAAAGGGGCCATGACCGGGACGCACTGCAGTGCAGGGTTAAAGTGAAGGAGCTGCGGAGTGCCCATTGCAAAGCCCGTGAGGGAAACTGCCGCTCCAGTGCTGTCCCCACGACCTGCCATTTTTACAAGGAGCTGGACGCGATACTTGGGGGTGACCCCACTGCCAATCTGATGACCACAATAGACACCTCAGAGCGGAGGGGGGAGGGAGGGTGCGTAGGGGGAGGAGGGAGAGGAAACCGAGAGTGAGGGTACTGGGGTGGAGGGAGACACCCTGGAGTCCCAGGAGGCATGCAGCCAGGAGCTCTTCTCAAGCCAGGAGGAAGGTAGCCAGTCGCAGCAGCTGGTACTTGGTGAAGGACAAGCAGAGGAGCGGGTTCCCGATAAGCGGCTTTTATTTTCAGGATGGAAATGTTTCAGGAGAGGAGGGGGGTTAGGGCTGCATGCATGCATGCCTAGATGTGGAATAGCCCATTGATGTGGTCTATCACGTCGCGGTAATCAGCCTCGGTAATCTCTTCAAAAGTTTCAGCCAGAGCGTGGGCAATGCGCTTGCGCAAGTTTATAGGGAGAGCCACTGTGGTCCATGTCCCAGTCAGGCTAATGCGTCAGCACCACTGTGCCACGAGGGGTGGGGGGACCATCGCTGCACACAGGTAAGCTGCATAGGGGCCAGGGCGGAATCCGCATTGCTGTAGAAGACCCTCCCGCTCTTCCCAGGTGACCCGCAGCAGCAAGATATCTTCCAGGATTAACTCCTGTGGAAAATGTTGGGAGACTCTTCAGTGTAGATGCCACCTGAAGCAGTTTGCTTTCCCCAACGCACAGAAACCCCTGCACATCCCTGAAGCAATCATTCCCCCTTCTCAGGTGACCTGCAGCAGCGAGATATCTTCCAGGATTAACTCCTGTGGAAAATGTTGGGAGACTGTTTAGTGTAGATGCCCCCTGAAACAGTTTGCTTTCTCCAGCGCACAGAAACCCCTGCACATCCCTGAAGCAATCAGTCCCCCTTACTCACCATTTCGTGGCTCCTGTGGGTTACGTGCGCTCTGTTTGGTATGGGAAAAGTATGCTAAAGTGAAGACTGTAAACTCCTTCACTGTGTGGGAATAACTGTCTGGGTGAGATTATAAACAATGCAGCCTCTGTTAACGGTTGCCATTTTTGCCTTTCGAAAAGCGTCCTTCACTACTCAACTGTCCGTATCATCCACTGCTCAGAGGCTACAAAACCTCAGGAAGAAGCCGCGAGAAAGCAAAGACGGCATGCTGAAAGCAGTTATGGATCACTCTCCCAGAGAGAGTAAAAAACTGCAGGACTGGAGGGAAAGGGAAAGCAGGATCTGCCAGAGAAACGCAGCAGCTAAGAAGAAAAGCACAAAGCAGCTGATAAGCATCCTGGCGCACCAAGCGGACTCTATCCAGTCACTCGTAGCCATGCAGGCAGAGCACTATCGTGCCAGCCCCCCACCATCTCAAAGCTCTCTCTCTTGTGCCCCCCATGTCAGCTCCAAACCCCCTTCCCCAGCATCCAGGTTCTTATCACCACCAGCTGCCCCCAACACCTGTACGTTCACCAACCAGCCCTGAGAACTACGACCCTTACCTTCTGCACTCAATCCCCATCATCATGCAGTATTTTCATCCTGAAGTGCAGCAGTCATTGCACAGCACTCCAGACAGGACATATTCAAACCTGTAACGGTACAGTTCGCCACTCCACCCCACCCCCCTGCCCTTTTAGGTTCCCAAAATGTTGTGTGTCTGTCAAGAATGTTATTTTCTTTTCAGTAATGAATTCTTGGCTTTGAAAACAGTCTTTATTTTTGCAGAAAGTGAAAGATACCATAGCCCAGGAAAGAAACATGCACTGCAAATCATTTCAGGAAAAACAGATTCCTACTAACATTGTAACCACTGCACTTCACTCCCGTGCAAAGCACCAAACATTACTGTTGGTTTTCAGCCTCAAATTCCTCCCTCAAGGCATCCCTAATCCTTGTAGCCCTGTGCTGTGCCTCTCTAGTAGCCCTGCTCTCTGGCTGTGCAAATTCAGCCTCCAGGTGTTGAACCTCTGAGGTCCATTCCTGACTGAATGTTTCACCCTTCCCTTCACAAATATTATGGAGGGTACAGCACGCGGATATAACTGCAGGGATGCTGCTTTCCCCCAAGTCTAGCTTCCCATACAGAAATCGCCAGCGCCCTTTTAAATGGCCAAAAGCACACTTCACAGTCATTCAGCACCGGCTCAGCCTGTAGTTGAACCGGTCCTTGCTGCTGTCAAGCTTCCCTGTATAGGGTTTCATGAGCCAAGGCATGAATGGGTAAGCGCGGTCTCCAAGGATCACAATGGGCATTTCGACATCCCCTACTGTGATCTTCCGGTCTGGGAAAAAAGTCCTGGCCTACATCTTCCTGAACAGGCCACTGTTCTGAAAGACGCGTGCATCATGCACCTTTCCAGGCCAGCCTGTGTTAGTGTCAATGAAACGCCCACGGTGATCCACAAGCACCTGGAGAACCATAGAATAATACCCCTTCTGATTAATGTACTTGGATGCTAGGTGGGGTGGTGCCAGAACAGGAATATGCGTCCCATCTATCGCCCCTCCACAGTTAGGGAAACCCATTGTGCAAAGCCATCCAGAACGTTCCTCAGAGTCACGATTCTTCTTAGCAGGATGCAATTAATGGCCCTGCAAACTTGCATTAACACGATTCCAATGGTTGACTTTCCCACTCCAAACTGGTTCGCAACCGATCGGTAGCTGTCTGGAGTTGCCAGCTTCCAGATTGCACTAGCCACCCGCTTCTCCACGGACAGGGCAGCTCTCAATCTCGTCTCCTTGCACCGCAGGGTGGGGGCGAGCTCAGCACACAATCCCATGAAAGTGGCTTTTCTCATCCGAAAGTTCTGCAGCCACTGCTCGTCATCCCAGACTTCCATGACAATGTGATCCCACCACTCAGTGCTTGTTTCCCGAGCCCAAAAGCGGTGTTCCACGGTGCTGAGCATTTCCGTGAATGCCACAAGCAATTTAGTGTCATACACGTCAGGCGACTCGATATCATCGTCGGACTCCTCACTGTCACTTCGGAGCTGAAGGAATAGCTCAACTGCCAAACGTGATGTGCTGGTGACAGTCATCAGCAAAGTCCTCAGCAGCTCGGGCTCCATTTCCCACAGAAATGGCGCTGCACAGAAACCGTTGGGAGACTCACAATGGCGCCAAACGTGGATGGAAAAACAGTGACTGCTGGGATGTGAAGCGATGCATCACGAGGCGTTGGGACAGGAAGCAGAATGACCTGCACCCTTCCATTCCCTTCCCACAACCCACGGCGCCAAAATGGGATGAGGTGCTCTGTGGGATAGCTGCCCACAATGCACCACTCCCAACAGCACTGCAAATGCGGCCACACTGCAGCGCTGATAGCCGTCAGTGTGGCCACACTGCAGGGCTTTCCCTACACAGCTGTACAAAGACAGCTGTAACTCCCAGCGCTGCACAGCTGTAAGTGTAGCCATACCCTAAGTTCCTTACAAGTGACATTAACCCCTAACAAGGCTCATTATTATTTAACTCTATTATGTCAGAGAACCTTAGCATAGCAGAAATGAGATAGAAATTAGTACTTGACCAATACAAGGCTATGTTTACACTTAAACCACTGCAGCTGCACCACTATAGTGCTTAAGTGTGGACACTACAGTGACAGGAGGGGTTCCCCTATTGCTGAAGTTAATCCATCTCCCCGACAGGCTGCAGCTACAATGATGGGAGAATTCTTCAGTCTACACTGGGGATTAGGTCACCTTAACTACGTTGCTCAAAGGGGCAGATTTTTCACATCCCATAGCAACATAGGTGGGTGCAGGGTTGGCCCAAGAAAAACAGATTTCTGTGGGTGTGTGCCGCATAGTAGTTTGAGGAGATTTGGTCAATACTCACAGGCAGAGCCACAACTTTTGCTCCTTGTGCTGTTGC
This sequence comes from Gopherus flavomarginatus, assembly GCF_025201925.1. Lineage (NCBI taxonomy): Eukaryota > Metazoa > Chordata > Testudines > Testudinidae > Gopherus > Gopherus flavomarginatus. Next base: position 167,027,770 of record NC_066617.1, on the reverse strand, counting down.
TTTTCTTATCAATCCACAAGCTTTGTTCAGATTATCTGACTTGACAGCAGATACATGAAGCTGGATTAGTGCTAGACGGAAGTCTAAAGACAGAGAAGACAAATAATTAGTCAATGCAGCTTTGCTAAAAAACTTCTAAATTAGAGCTTTTTAAAAGGAGTTGAACAAATAATAAAATTTGCACCTATCCTGATGTACTTAATTACTACACAGACCACTACCAAATAAGTGCAGGGAGGATCCTGCAGCTGCCTCTGGAGAACCACTGTACCAAGAGGAGTACATGCATGTGAGTGATAGCCAACTCTTCCAATAGGTAGGAGCTGCACAGCACCAAGACTTCTGTCAGTTTAACAACCATAAACTCAAATGCTAATTCAAAGTGGACAGACCTGTAGGAAAGAAACCCACTCAACACTGTATCACTCTCTGTCCAAGTTCTCAAGCAAAATCCTGTATAAGGAATGGGGAGCTTTTAACTGCATGAGTCCAAAAATGACAGTTTAATAGTGTTTGCGGTGTTGCTATAGCTGGGTCAGTCCCAGGATGAGAGACACAAGGTGGGTGAGGAAATATCTTTTATTGGACCAACTTCTGCTGGTGAAAGAGACAAGCTTTCAAGCTCCACAGCGCTCTTCTTCAGGAACAGTAAAGTTACACACATCGCAATAAATCATTCAGAATGAAATGGGCAATTGTTTCTTAAAACATGTGTTAACTCCTCATGTGTAACAATCTGTTCCCACCTTGTATTTAGCTCTGACACACGGAGTACCTTTCCCAGACCTGAAGAAAAGCTCAGTGGAGTCTGAAACCTTGTCTCTCTCACCAATAGAAGTTGGTCCAATAAAAGATATCACCTCATCTGCTTTGTCTATTTCAATTTAACAGTGGCCAGACAGCAATCCTAATGGTGTTTTTCTTGTCTTTTCTATCCATTTCACAATCATTGGTCTCTTCTGAGTTTGCTTCTTCCCCCTCAACCTACCTCCTTACCTTCTCTGCTTAAGAATTACCTTTTGGGAACACATCAGCTAAACTGGCATTGCATACCACAGGACAGTGATAGTGAACCACTGTTTTGGGCTAAACACAAAGTCTTACACAAAATTAATAGCTCTCTTTCCCCCTCTCATCTCTGGCAAAATTAATGCAAACATATCTAACAGTAAAGATAACACATTTACAATTCAGTTATACCCCTATCAAGCCAGACGATTGATCCAGGAGTTACAAGCAATGTGTAGCGAGCAAGCAGTACTGTGCTTGTTTGAACTCCTATAGATGATTCAGAGGACTCTGCCAAGGTATTATGTGAGCTAATAGACTTTACTGTGCTTTTTTCTAGTCCAGCAGACACTCTGCAAAGCCAGTCTGTAATCACGTGTTATGCAGAGTTCATTAGATTCCTTTAGAACTCCTTCCACCATTAGCTTGAGTGTCAGAACAACCCAGGCTTCAGAAAAACGTTTGTCCAGCCTACCAACAATAAAAATGCTCACAAACATTGCAAGGAAACAGACCTGAACCAAGAGAAGAAAAATACTCCCTCTATAGTGGAAGAATGTCCCCAACCTCCTCCATAGTGGGAGATAAGTACAGGGTCAGGAAAGAGCAATGATAAACCTCACTTCACAAAGGTGAGAGAGAGAGAGAGCGAGCGCGCGCAAAAACTGGTCCCAGAGAAGAGAAGACTGGGCCAAGGAGAGTCAGGCCTGGTCTACACCTAAAACTTAGGTCACCCTTGCTACGTTGCTCAGAAGTGCGAAAAATTCACACCCCTGAAAGACACAGTTAAGCTGATCTGAACCCTGGTATAAATACTGGCCTGGTCTACACCTAAAACTTAGGCTGACCTAGCTAAAACACTCTGGTCCCTGTGCCACATAGGCCATGTCTACACGAGCGCTTATGTCAGCAAAACTTTTGTCGCTCAGGGGTGAAAAACACTCCCATAAGTGACATAAGTTTTGCAAGAATAAGCATGTGTGCACAGTGCTATGTTGGCGGGAGACACTCTCGTTGAGCTGGTGTTATGTCATGTCAATGGGAGAGCTCTCTCTCATCAGCATAACATGGCTACTTAAGTGCTCTTACCACGGCACAGCTATAACGGTACGCTGTAAGCGTAGACATGGCCTTACTTAGAATCACAGAATATCTGGGTTGGAAGGGACCTCAGGAGGTCATCTAGTCCAACCCCCTGCTCAAAGCAGGACCAATCCCCAAATAAATCTTAGGTCAAACAAATCACCACTGTAGATGCAGCGAGGCTGACCAAAGAACTCTTCCATTGACCTAATTGCTGTCTCTTGGAGAGCGGGATTTGTTACAGCAACGGAAAAGCCTCTTTTGTTGCTATATTAAGTGTCTATGCTACCGTGGCAGAGCTCAGACAGTGCTGCTGCTGAAGCGCTTGTAGTATAGACATACCCACTCACTGACCTCAATACCAGTTCTTCAGGGGGTGGATTTACTACAGCAACAGAAAAAACACATCATTGCAGAAAGTGTCTATGCTACCATGGCAAAGCTGCAGCTGTGCTGCTTGGAATTTAACATACTTTCAGTCAAAGACCTTCTTCCACCTTTAGTCACCCATTAGTAGACAAGCTCATGAGTGCTAAAGGTCAAGCAAATGATAAAATCCTCACAATGCCACAGTCACTCTGGAGACTGTTTTAATATTTGGTTTATTGAGTAAATAAAACTTCACTGAAATTTTAAACGGACATGAAAGCATCCGATCTCAGTCTGTTTAACAATGGCAAGAACTTGTGGTGTTCTAAACTCTCCCTTCCTCTGAAAATTCAGAGAACAATTTTAGAAAATGTGCTCACTGAAATAAAAACAGACTTTATACCTGAACATAATCTCAATTATTCAGACAGAATAACAGAGAGAGCAAGAGCACGCAAGAGAGAGTGCGCACAGTGCAGAATTGAGTAGCCTGGCATGGTGTTTAAATGCCAAACTGTGAAATGGGGATAATAAAGCTTACCCACATCACTAAGAGTTATGAGACTTAATAAATTAATGTTCTTAAACATACTAATATCTTTAGATGGTAAACTAATAGAAGGACAGAGAATTATATTAATTTTCTAGGTCTGCTTTTAGTATGTCCTGGCATTTACAGAAAATACACCGCAAGAAATCATTACAGATGGATTCACGTCTCCCGGCATGCAGACTGCTCAGCTGATGGCAAAAGCCAATACTGCTTCATCTTTGCATCACTACAAAGCATCCTTGAGCTTTATGAAAGATCAGAAGCTAAACAAATTTGAGATCAAGTCTTTGAAAACACGTCATGTTCACAACTACCAATATATAGCCCAATAACCTTCTACCGCTGTGGCTAAGTGCAGAATCCACAAGCCTGCTTAATCCTGTGTGCCTTTAATATTTCACAAACCTTAGTTTAACAGTCTGTGAAATGGTTTGAAGGCTTAAAATTATCAACATCTAACACACCTGATCAGATTATCAGACGATTTAGGTCAGGATCCTGCCTTTTGCAGCATCCAACATCCCATACAACTGAAAGTAAAGTATAAGAACTTGGTGTGAAAAGAAGAGAACACAATAAGCCTCAGGTAGACTATAGACTCACAGACCCATTTTTCCCCTTCCCACCACATAGCTGACTGTGGTCTACCAGGAGAGAGGAGAGGAAAAAGTACCAAAGATGGCAAGCTGGAGACAGAGGGGGCAGCTGCTGGAGTAGGAAAACAGGAGCCCCATGGCCGCGGGGGGGGGAAGGGGAAGAAGGGGGAGAAATTAGGTTGGGGGCAGCAGGCTACGGGTGGGGAGTGCTGTGGCAGGAGCAGGAAGCCAGGAGCCCCATGGGGAGAAGGAGGTTGGGGGGCAGCAGGCTGGGGGGGTAGGTGCTGTGGCAGGAGCAGGAAGCCAGGAGCCCCATGGGGGGAAGAAGGTTGGGGGGCAGCAGGCAGATTTACATGCACCCCCCTCCAGAGGCAGCCCAGCCCCTGGGGCGTGGGGGGAAGGGCAGTGGATATTACAGGCACACGCTGGAAGCTCCAGGATAGGAGCTGCTCTGGAAGACCCCTTCTCCCCGCGCACGCGCACTCAAGTGCGGCGCACCCCGCTCCCAGGCCGCACGAGGCAGAGTCACTCACTGGCCATGACTCCTCGCGCGGGCAGCATCCCAGTCCTAGGCCAACGCGGCCTCAGCTGATAGACCCACGGGGGAAGGGCAGGACGCATGCGCAATGGAAGCGACCGCACATGGGCCTGCTGGGAGTTGTAGTTCTGTTGAGCGCAGCCACACGCTCTGCTCTGGAGACGAGGAGTTGCGGGCGAAGAAGTGGGGTGTGAGGCTGCCCTGTTATGTGCGCCTCATAGGGATGGGAGTTGGTGCAGGGCAGGACACCTGTGAGCGCAGGCACATCCTTTCGTGAGGGCAAGGACAACAGCAACATGCTCTTCCACAACCCGCTGACCTCCTGGAAGCTACCTCACTTCACACCCCTAGCCTGCAACCAGCCTGGACTGCTGCCCACTCCCACCTTCAAATATGAAATCGACCACATGGGAAGTAGCCATAGAAGAGGCACTGTAGAGTAACAAGCACTTTGAAACGTTCCAGACAAGAGTGTAGAGAACTGTCCCAGCCCACTTGGGACTAAGGCAGAGAGAGATTAGTTCAGACCCTCAGAGCACTGCTATGATAGAGCCAAGCATGGGAAAACCGTGGTAGGGTGACCAGCCGTCCTGATAAAATCAGGACTGTCCCGATATTAAGCAGTTTGTCTTGCGTCCCGATCAAAGCACGGTCAGGATGCCATTTGTTCTGATATTTTGTTTCAGGCACAGCGGCCTGTTTTTATTTTTTCTGCTTAGGTAGCAGAGAGAGGCAGGGGAGCGCCTTTTCAATGGTTACACTCACCTGGCACGTCCATGCCGTCGGCAGGCGGGTCCTTCAGTCACTGATGGTCTTCAGCTGCATTTCGGCAGTGGGTACTTCTTTCTTTGGCAGCAAGATTTATTATCCACTGCCGAAATGCTGCCGAAGACCCAGACACAGTGAGTATAACAATTGAAAAGGCGCTCCCCTGCAGCGTTCCCGCTATTTTGAAGTTATCATCTGGTCACCGTAAAACTGAGAAAACAGCACCAGCCACCACCAGGGTGTCTATGTGACCATCTCTGATATTTTAAGCTTTCCATTCTCTTAAGTACTATTTTCTTATATAATGCAGTTTGGCTTTCAGTTTATTTTAATATAATTTAACAAATGTGCACCTAAACGATTAAACTCCTTGATTTACTTGTTCTTCGTATTTAAAATACATCAATCAGGCAGATGAGGATCTGAGAAAACAACTCAGGCCAAAGTCACCTCACACATGGTAGCTGTGAATCTGGGCCCTTAGCTCTCTGCTGTGAAAGTCTGTGTATTGTGACTTTACATTTGCAGCTCCAGGTATCCACCATGGAATGCTTAAGGCTCAAGGCTTATTCACTGGAGATCAGGTTTTATATAGCCAGGTTCTCGTGAACAGTGATGGCTAGTGATGTCCATAAACATCACCATATCCCATTCTTCCTTTACAAAGGAGGACTTCCCCTAAATATAGTTTTCGAATGATCTGGTTCTACAGACTGCCAACTAGATTACTTTTGGTTGACCTTAACACTCAGAGTTCTACTTTGCATGTCTAATGCCCCTTCACCTTCATTTCCTATTCTTAATATTTTTTAGAAGTTTTTCTTCCATCTGGATAATTTCAGTCAAGGTTCCAATTATAGCGAACTGTTAAAAGGATGGTGTCTGTTACCCACCATTTCTTTAACGAACAAACTATTAGGGACACATGGAGCACTGTTCTGTGCAATAAGCTTGGGCTACACCAAATAAGAAGTATGCAACACCCTTGTTTAGATATTTAGACGCACTACAGTTATTTTGCATAAATAATGAATTACTTAACTCTCGTACTTATCACTTTCTCTAAAAACTACAAACCTACTAAAGATGCATTTGAACAGGGGGCATGTATGGTGCAGTATGTTAAAGTACAAATGCCTTTAACTCCTGCTAACCTAGACATGGTGTAAATGGAAAAGATGCTTGATTTTCATCCTAATGACATTTATTCAGCTCACAAAAGCACCTCATAATTCAGCACAGTTGACAACCTGATATGAAACAGAGATGGTGCCACAGCTCAGACTTGAAGTAGAAATATTGGGGAGACAGCCTTAGCAAAGAGAAGTGGGAGGCTCAGTGGCATGGGAAACATACCTGTTAGGAACACTCCTAGAAAAACACTAAAAATAGTCAAATCTATAGATCAAAAATTCAGTAAGTTTTGGACGTTATAGTTTTGTAATATTGCAATGCCAGAAAAACTGAAAATAGTCTCTTAAAAGTTGAACTCACAAGGCTTGAAGGCTGTTTTTTGGGTACTGTTTTCCACAACAGCACAAGTTAGTCGTACACAGAAGGTATATTTTTAAAGGGCAAATTCTCTATGCAATTTAATAGAATCTCTATACTAAAACAGGTAAGTTACATGTGTGTCTCAGTACTTCGGAAAATAAATTTTAAAATCATATTTGGTAAAAATCAATACTGTTGAGGAGCAGGTTACAGTAGTGGAATGGTATTTGCTTATAACAGAAGCTAAACTGAAAGAGCAGGAAATAACTTATTAAATCTAAAGAGGACAATGCAATTAAGAAGGTATTATCTCCACAGATATTAGAAATAAGAATTAGCAATAAAGGCCCTCTGCAAATACTTATGAACATGCTTCAATTTACATATAATTATTCGCATTGGTTTATTAATTAAGAAATGGAAACGTGCTTACAATGTCTACTCTACAACTGAAATCCCACAGCTGGCCCATGTCAGTTGACTCTGGCTCATGGGGCTTGGGATAAGAGGCTATTTAACTGCAGTGTAGACATTCAGGATTGGACTGGAGACCTTAGACCATTATCCAAAGAGAGTTAAATGAAAAAGAATTCCTCAAAAATGGCAGTAGCAGCTTCCATTTTACATCCAGAAACGCTGAGGACAACACACAAACATTTTTCCAGTAATTCAGGATCCTGCAACCTTCTAGTGAATAATAAAAAGAAATAAGAGGAAGATAGAGAGGGAAGATAAAATGGGTAACATGCTGAATCTTCTAATATATCCTTCCTATTTATATTACACTCTACATTGTAATTGGATTAGTTGTTTAGCAAAAAACTGCTGTGTAGCTACTTTATATTAAAAAAATGCAGGCTAGTAATATGAATTGTGGAAAATTACTTTGTGAGATAAAAAAAAAAAAAAGATACTGAAAATCTTTTTCATAGATTGTCTTATATAATTCTGTAAGATAAGAGGCCTGCAAGCAACCTATGAATTATCTCAGAAATGGTTAGTTTTTTTTATCATCCCTTTTGGTGGCATGAATTATGAATTCCATAATATTGGTGATTGTCCTACAGAGATAAACGTAAGTTTTAATGCAGAGTTACTGTACTAGTTAGCTAAAAGGATGTATATTGCTGCTAATTAAGCAGTGTATATTACCTTCCTCCTATGTTTGAGATAAGCATAGCTAAGTGTTATTTTAAAATAGAATGTGATTTTCACTATGAATAGCTGGATTCTTCAAGATATTAGAAATACTTCAGCTGCTTGTGAAACAATTATACCCTGACTTCCCAAGTCAGTAATATAATGCAAAATTATTTTTTCCCTCCTCCCACTAATAGTGAGCAAAAATTGTTATATATTAATATGCCGTCAATATTTTTCATAACAAAAATATGATAGAATTAGGAATGCTTTGTAATCAGCTTTTGAATTATTCTACCATTTGTTCATTTATAAACAGCAAAGTTCAAAATATAAGCTCTGATCCCTGCGATGTTGACCATGGTCAGCCAATAAAATTAACAGAATGAATTTTAATGATAGGTGAACCATATATTTGTACATATATTACTGACAAAATGGAGCTTTGTCTATTTTCTACTGTTATATTTCATTTGACCTATGAAAGGGTTTCAAAAGCAAACATAAGTACTTAAAAAAAAAATTCATACCAGCTGCCTGTGAACTGTAGCCAACTACTTTTCTCACTTTAAATATCTATTTCACACCCCCTCCCCCACATTAAAACACGTTACTTTTAGAAAAACTATAGTTAGGCCAACAGAAATCAAACAGTGCAAAATTAAATGCCTTCTGTTAGAACAAGTTATGTTCAAATTGTACTGGTTTATTTACAATTGTAGTTATAAACAGTAACACAAACATCTTTACATTAACATTATGAAAAAAAATCTCATTGCTGAAGTAGACACAGAGTCAGAGGCTCTTCAGAGAATAGGAAGGGGGGACTGTAATACAACAGCTGCAGGGCAGAACTATAAATACAGGAGCATTGGGCCAGGTGCAATTTCATGCAAATACTTTCAATAGTTCAAGTTCTATTGGTGTTTATTCAGATATTTTAAAAAAGGGAATTTGTTCCAGAATTAAGGTGCCTTAGCTTGATTCCTACTAAAATAACTTAAAATAGGTGGTTTTTATAAAGGTCGGTTTCATTTATTTCTTTATGATACATCCATTTTACTTTTTATTAACTGTAAATACTAAGTGGTTTCCACACAGTACAGCTGATTCCCATAATCATCATTCCAAAGTTTTTGTTAATTTCAGCATCAGCATGCACAGAAACTACTCCATGGCCATAAATGCATTCCAGGATTGGCTTGCTAATTTGAGAACCAAATTTAGATCAAATCCGAAAGCTACAGATTAGTGAAAGCTATTTCAGATCAAATCTGAAAGCTGCCAGAATAGCTGTCAGTTCTCTGGCATTAAAGAATTTAAAATGTTATTCAAAGGAAAAATCCATACGGCCTTGAAAGTAACAAATAGTTATCACAGATATTCAGTGCTTTGATCACTTTGCTTTATTTGCGTGCGTTAGTCTTGAGGCAGAACACACCTTCAAGTTAGTACAAATCCATCTGTGCTGAACTGAAGGGCTTTGAAATGACAGACCAAATAATATATTTTATTAGATATTTCACTTTTGATGGAGGCAGACAAATCACTTTCACCTGGTAATATGTCATGTGAAGCATGAATTCCAATTTCAGTTGCTCAAAAGCACTCACGCATTTGTACTACAATAGTAACACTGCCTCAACCCAGGAAACATTTAATTTGCATAATTACAAACTGGTAAATTTTTTCTTATTGTATACAGTTCAGTCTAGTATTTAAAAACAGTCATTTAACCATTCAAATTATTTTACCTGATAGTGTATACTAGGTTTTAAAAAAAAAACAAAAAACAACCACATTTTTTTCCCTCCTCCACAGTATGGTTTGCATTTTTCAATCCCCTGGAGTTGAAGATTGATTGAATTGAGTTCCAATCATTTTGAGAGGAGTAAGTTGTATTACTGAGCTTTTGTCTCTTCTGTTTACAAACCTAAGGATTGATAACAATACTTGATACTACCAGTAGGCAAAATCAAATTTACAGGCATTAGGCTTTAGACATTTTTGACTTCTAATTCTCAAGTTTACTTACGACATTTCAACTATTTTTCCATACCTGAAAGAGCTGCATTCCCTTCATATAGTTCTACACAACTGAACTGCTACATTAAAGCTGCTTTTAAAAAAACCTGACCTTTATAATAAACAACCTTTGCAAAAAACAAAATTATTGAAACAAAAAAATAATTCAAATCCTGCTGAGAAATTAATAATTTACCCTATTTTAAGCCTGCTACTCAGGCATTCCCATCAGCAAACAGAGATGTTCTCTTAGGTTAGTATTCAGTTGGAAAGCAGTCATTTTGTGTCCACATACAGTATCTTGGTGGCCTCTTTTTTTTTTTAAATCATTATCTTAAAAGTTTTTTGTTATTAGTTCTCTAACGCGTCCAGGACTTTCATGATCTGTTGTTTTATGGCTTTGGTAGCATCACCTGCATTTGGAATCAAATACCTTTAAAAGAGAAAGGACCATCATTAATACATTGTGCCAACTTTCCATGCCACTCATAAAAACTGATGTCTGAATTCATCCTCTAGCTTTGTCTCAGTAACATTTGGGAAAAATCTCCTTTTAAAATGTAAAACTATTGGGTAAACAGTAATATCCTTCATAGTTGGAATAAAATAAAATTTTCTTCATGTGAATTCAATGCTGATGAAAAGTATTTGGTTGAGAACCCTGGAGACCTTGATTTATTCATAGAAAGGTACAGAATGGGCAACAGCAGGGCAAGATTTCTCCATACATTACTCCATCAATGCATACCAATCCTAATCTGCAGAGACTTTTATGGACAAGAGAATAGTTCATTTTCCATGCTTACCATTCAGTTCTTTCTCATTGTATGGAAGCTGCCAATGAACTAGTGAATTAGTGCCATGTGTGGTGGCGTTTTTTGTGGTATGGACAACTTACTGCTGGGAACTGGACCAATACCACCAAACGCATTTCACACAGGATACCCAAACAGGCATCAGATGATAGTAACTTTTAGACACTAGTGATCTGGGTAAAAAACCCTTCCAAAACAAGATGCTTCACTGTACATCCTTCTCTCTCAGGGAGAGGATGAGAGAACAACTAACTTGTGACATGTTAGTCAAGTTACTTAATGCACTATTGGAAGACGCTTTGTATTTAAGTGATGAGTCCACTATAAGAATTGATATAGAATAGATTTTCACCAGCAATCTTCAGGTTAAAGGCTCTATATCATATTACTTAATTCTCAGCTGTCCAATCCCCTAGGGACCAGTTTTTTAAATATATTTATAACTCTCAAGTGAATGTCTTGTAAAACACAGATTTTACAGATATCCTTAGGTTAATTTTATTCTGAAGACAATTATTTTGGGTCTGATCCCAAGTCCACTGAAGTCAACAGACTTTGGATCGGACTCCTTATGGTTGGGAAAATCAGACTTTCAAGAATCTGGAATCCATTATTTACAATCACCAGGTAACATCTGTTTGTTAATCATGAGCCTTCTTTATTAAAACAAAAAAAAATCCTTCACTTTAATGCCTTTAAATACTGGCGTTTCACACACATACACACGCACAGAAATCTAAGAGAAACTATACATTGTAGTGAAAAAAAGAAGCAAGCCCAAAGCCCAAAATACTTCTCTTGCTTTGGAGGCTATGTATGCCCTCCCTGCCCTCTCAAAATGATAAACCCACATCAATATCTTAGTGATGAAGAATGTCTGGTGCCTTTCCAGATGATACATTTGGGGCTCTTGTAGCAGGATAGAAACTTGCATATAACCTCTTACATAGACCCATTACTAAGAGGACACTTTCCAGTAAAATGGTTACCAAAAGGAGTACTCAAAAATAGAAAGCTAACTTAAAAACTATTTCAGAGGCATTTATACAGAGGTACGGGTGGAGGAGATATTTCTCTACATGAATGATCTTACAAATTGTTAGACCAATCAGGCTACAATAAATACTTCTTTTCCCTCCAAAATCCACAAACTCAGTATTCCTTGAGAGACACTGCAGATCTGCTGCGTATCCTGATTCATGTCAGGACATTACAGCTATTGAAAACAAAGTGTTAGCTTTGGGCCTGTTTCTGGAAGTGCCAAGTGCCTCTGATATCAAAGGAAGTAGTATCACACTCTACTTTGCAGGATGAGGCCCTTTGTCTTGTGATCAGTTCGTATTTGAGAAACATTCTTACCTTTCAACTGCCAAAATTTCTATGCCCGAAGTACTGCTGTTTCCATATTTAAAAGTGATTAGTTCTGGGTGTTTCTTCTTGGATGTAATTTTAACTACAGAGTTTAGGGCCTGACGAGACTGTATGTAAGCCAATCCCCTTCGTGATGGAATCTCCCTCAAACAGTACATGTGTGTTGCAGTTACTAAGAGATGACTTTAAAAAGAGAAAATTTAGCAACAAATGAAGTAAGGGTGAAATATACAGAAAGGTCAATATTAAAAGATAGCTAGGTCAGAGTGTGAGTTAACACACAGTTTTAAATTCCAACAGTTTTATATTTATGTAGCATATTTAATTCAGAATTCCTAAACACTTTACAAACTTCTCTCAGAACTGAAATGCAAGCACTTCCAAAGTCAAACATGGCAGCTGTTTAATAGCACATAGCAAAACCATATAGCTTGTCAAGAACATTGACACTGCACAGGAACTAATAGCTAACATGTATATCTCACAGGGAGCCAACCCAAAGGTCCTGATCCGGCATCCTACATACATGCACAGGTATTTGCAGTTTTCGGGCTTTATCTTCCTAGGTAAAATTTTTTGAAAAGCATGTTTTTTTTTTCCTGGATGAGCTTTTCCAGTGATGTAAATATTTAGTTCTTTGGAACTATGATAAAATGCAACAGTGAAACACTGACTGCAGTCTCTGGTCAAATTCTAAAGTTTTATCTTCTACCAGATTCTTTTTAATAAAAATATAAAATAGTTTTCTGTCTCTCTAAATAAGAGCAAAACACAACTTTAAGCAACTTAGTGTTTTGAGCAAAGGACACCATGCTTTACACTACAGCCCAAGTTTGTTAGGTCTCTACAGTCACACACTTCGGTTCAACTACGGGAAGATGCACTATGCATCATGCTCCAGTACCTCCTACCGACCAGATAAAAAGGTCACTGCAATTGTGTCCTGATTTAGAGGTAGAAGTACCTCTGCAATACATTCTTGCGCAGATATTGACAAGGGAAGAGTGCAGCCACACTTTGGACATTTGGGGCCCTGATGCTGAAAATAAACCCAAACTTATTGAGAGTAGTTTCTGAAACAACTTGTTTTGCAAAGGAGTTACTACTATTCTTTTAGCAGTAAAATTCTGTACACATGCTGTAGAAATAGTCAAGGAGCAAATTTGTACAGCACCTAGCACAATGACGAGGGCTCCTAGGCACTGTGACAATACAAATAATAAATACTACAGCTCTTAGTTACTTAGTGGCTCAGACGCTTATTGTTCATTATAGACATTATCCAGACACAATATAACACCACCACTAGCTTTTTCATATAGCTTTTCATACTCAAGAACAAACAATACTTTAGTACCTAGGAAACATGTGTCCATTTTCTTTCACTTCATTACAGGGGAAATGATGCTTCACATCTGGTTTATTTATCCATGTGTGAATGTTGACTACCTCTTTTCGATCATCATCTGACATTGAGGAACTATCAATTTCATCTATATGGAAGAGGAAAAAATAACTTTTACACAGACAGAACATCTGTCAACTCTTCAATGTTTATGTTACTGCTTATTAAAAATAAAAATAATTAAGTTTCATATCCCAATTAGAACACTGAAGAATTCCAAACAGTACATTTGATGTAAACCACAAAAGTGCCAGGAACCCATTATCTACTAAATCCAACCATCTTGCATCCACATTTGAGTTCTCACCTCCATTTTTTGAATTACTCCATTTTCAAAGCTATTTTTGCACGCTCTAGTTTAAATTGCTTTGAAATAAACATTCTGAGTTGTAGCTATGCACATCCACATCTAAAAAGGTAGTATTTTAAGAAGGGACACTGAAGTTAGAAGCCATGGGACAAATTCTGCTCTCAATTACACCGTTGTAAATCCAGTGTAACTGCACTGAAAATAGTTTCACTTTTCTTGTTCTGCTGCACTAGCACAATATATTTGTGCAATGTTGGTTTTACTCATACTGCAGTATTTGTTTTAAAAAAAGAACGTTAAATTTTAAAAAATCCAAAAAGCTAATTGTTAAACACTTTTTATTAAAAAATATATATAAGTACTATAGACAAAACCTTATTGTGGACCTAAATTATCTGATCATATCCATTGTATACACTCTAGTCGGTAACATCGCATCCTCAAATGGAAATGGCAGAAATATTTGCAAACAACTTGTGAAAGTTGTGGAAAGAGGTTTTTCTGGGGGACAAGAACACACTGACAGAATTTACTGAACTGACAGTGGAAAAGCTTGTGCCCATCTTGATGGCAGGTATGTGATTACAGCACTCAATGATAATCAATCAGTGATACAGTCGGTATGCATCTAAGGAACATGTAGTTCTGGTTGAATAGCCATTAATGTGAACTATAAACCTTGTAGTTTGTGACTGCAGTGTCCACGCAGAGGAGTTACAGCACAGCACTCCGGTGTGCACTGCTATTCACATCCTCCTAGTCCAAACTGCAGAGCAGTATACACACAGCCTAACTGCCAGCCAAACAGACAACCTAGGATCTGACAATCAAATTGGATTTTTTTCTTCTTGCTCATTATCACCACTAATAAAAGGTACTGCAGGCCAAAGTGTTTAACCTCAGTGGAGGTTAACAGTGTTGCATGGGTGTAAGTGATGACAGATGTTGGCTTGCAAAACCTTTAGAACAATGAGTGAAAAAGAGAATGTAGTTTGACTGTCAGATCTCCAAGGTGAATTTGCAGAGTTGGCAGTTAAAGGGGGACAGGGGAAATCACTCTTCAGGATACAGATTGTCTACTATTCTGTGTTTGTACAATGCCCAGCACAATATGGCCCTGTTCCTGCTTGATCATTAAGCCTCTCTAATCTGATCAATAGTAAGAATAATTTCTTAAAAATATTTTTGTAAATAGAAAATATTTAATTTGTAGTTAATGATAGACAACAATGGTACCCTGTGACAGTCAAATAGAAAAGAGGCCATGGCATGTGTCTAAATTAAGGGGACTTCAAATAAGAATAGAGTTTCCTACTGTACCAGTATCATATTCTTCTTCGTCTCCAATGCTGAATACCGGTTTTACACCACGGTAGGGTTTTCCCAATCGGTCACTGCTGCTAACATGTCTGTTGGCATGGGAAGAGGGTGGAAGGGGGAAAAATATTTTCAGATCTAATGGTACAACATTTCCTATAGCAGCATGCAATAGCGAAATGTGACCATATCTGTGCAATCAGAGAGGAATCCACAGGCTCAAAGACTACTACAAGAAAGCTGAGAGTGGCCCAGAAAGCACCAGATTAGTAAAAGCAGATCATGGGGTTATTTGCCAGATTGAACACTTTTAAGCACTGTAACTGAAAACCAGGTAGTCCTGCATCTTACATACAACTTCTAACCATTCTCTCGAACAGCAAATACATACTAACATTTCAAAACATTTAAGGAGGTGCTTTGAAATACCCAGCAGAGCACTCTAGTGTTTGTCTGAATTACATTATAACATTATGTGTGGCTCTGGAAGGACTGTAAATTGGGGTGGAGGGAAAAGATGGAGAATATAAAGAAGTACATTTGACAGTTCGCTGGACTGGCAACAGGGTCACTCTGGGAGAGATTTTCCCAAAAGGATGACACTGCGTAGACACAAAAAGGAAACAAATCTGCTTCAGTTAAACATCTATAAAGCTCTGTTCCTGTTTTGAGCCAATATATTGAGGCACACTAATTTATGCACATCTATTGAACTGGGTCCAAGATGGTACCTGTGCCTTTAGCAGGGCCGGCTCTAGCCATTTCGCTGCCCCAAGCACGGCAGCACCCCGCGGAGGCGCTCTGCCGCTCACCGGTCCCGCCGCTCCGGTGGACCTCCCGCAGGCGTCCCTGCGGAGGGTCCGCTGGTCCCGCGGCTCTGGTGGACCTCCTGCAGGCGTGCCTGCGGATGCTCCACCGAAGCCGCGGGACCAGCAGACCCTCCGCAGGCAAGCCTGCGGGAGGTCCACCGGAGCCACTTGCCGCCCTCCCGGCAACCAGCAGAGCGCCCCCCACGACATGCCGCCCCAAGCACATGCTTGGTGCGCTGGGGCCTGGGGTCGGTCCTGGCCTTTAGGACTATCTTGAAGAAAGACAATATTTATCTATCCGTGAAAGTCTAACAAGTTGTTACATCTTCTAGGACTATTTGATTAGGAGTTACCGAATGAGAAAGAACATGGAAAAACTAATTGTTAATTGAGAAAAAACAAATAGGCTATACAAAAAAAGCAATATAAAAATGTGCTCATTAGTGACTTAAGACAATAAGCATCAATGACACTGACAATCCAAGAGGGCAGTGATTCTATTTTATTATTTAGCTAGACTTTTGTGCATATAGAATTTTAAGAAAAAAGAATGAGGAAGAATAGTATAGATTACTGATTTGGTAAGAGGAGGCTATGTTTAATAAGATTATATATTTATAGTGTTAATTGAAATTCATAGCTAGGGTTTAAAAGAGGCCATATTTGCATTAACAGAGTAAGATTAGCGAAAGCAAAAAAGAAAGGCCTACTATATAAAATTTTGCACCTTATTAAATTAGAAATGGAGAATTCTACAGGAATTACTGTTAAACAGTGCTAAATGAGACCAGTTTGTGGTACAGGTATCTCATTTAATCTAATTCCATTCAGATGGTAACTTGCAAAATCAGATACAATTAGTATTTAGTAAAGATACAATTGTCACGACTGAATCAATGAGACAAAAAGGTTTCTTTCCACTTTATACAGCTGGAATTTTAAAAAAAGCTTAGTCTTAGTACATTAATTTATCCTGGGTTCTAACTAGTTAATATTGTCAGTACGACTTCCAGTGGAAAAAAAGATGATTTGACTGTAGGGGAGTAATATTCCTTTAAGGGACAAGTGCAAACTCAGTGCAGCTATATTTCTTCATAACAAACAAAAGGTAGGATGGTCTGTCAGATATAAATAACCTTAAGTACAACATTAAAAAGCTGCAAAGAAACAATTTTATAGTTTAATGTTAATGTTTCCTAAGAGGTTTTTATTTTTATTTAAAGTAGCTTTATAAATCCTGAAATAACCATATGTCTCAGTTTTACTGGGACATTTCTGTTTCTTTCCAAGGACTACAAGGGCACCCTTAACATTAATTATGTTTTTTGTTCACCCTATACCATCTCCCTTCTCTAGTAACATTGGATGACCTAGCATAGCCAGCATGATGTTCCTCCATTCTCAAAGAATGGGCAAATCTACTAGAAAAAAGTAATCAAAAATCCTGAAAAACAGAACTGATTTTTTTTTTTAAATCTGACTTTTTCAGCACCCACTTCCATACAGCACAACCTGCCAAGACTCAAATGTGGGATGCACTGTGTGACAAAAGACTCAAAAATTAGGGAGACCAAAGTATTTTTTGGGCAGGAAATACTGTGGATTCCTTTGTTTCACATAAGTAACTTTTTATAACCGCAGTTTCATGATTATTTCTGATGTAAATAATTTTAACATTAAAAGTGAAAGGATACTAAATTTGTGTGGAACACAGTTAACTCTAGGAATGAAACAAGGGACAGTTGAGAGGTATGCCTGTTTTTCTGGCTCTGTTTGCTGGTCCCCCAGTGTGAGCATCTCCATTCTGACTAGCATATTCCATCACCACATGCTAAGAATGTGCTTGGAGTACGCAGTATTGTTGTAGACATGTCAGTCCCCAGACATTAGAGAGAGAAGGTGGGGTGAGGTAATATTTTTTATTGGACCAACTTCTGTTGGTGAGAGAGAGAAGATTTCCAGCTAACCTGAAGTTCTGTGAAAGCTCAAAAGCTCGTCTCGCTCACCAACAGAAGTTGGTGCAATAAGATATTACCTCACCCACTATGCAGTACTTTTAAATTTGCTCACAAAATTCCAAGAGAACTTTAACAGTCTTAGACCATCCTGAGCTCTAAAGACACTTTTTGAACAGCTTGTAATAGGTCTCCTTTGAAGCTGAAGTCTCTCCTTCTGAAACTCAAAATCGAAGCCTGCTAAATAAAGGCTTCTGCCACTTTTCCCTACAACAAATAATTAATAAAAACTGAAGTGAATTGATCTAAAAAAAAAAAAACAACAAAACATTTAAAATAAAAAGGAAGGAAATTTAAAGACTGAATAAAAGCCAAGAGAATAAGCAAGCACTGCAAATATCGCCCTTTTCTTCCCCTACCTGCAGAATAGCACTTGAAAAAGTTAACACTTTGATGCAAAGCATAGCTTTTTAAAGTTGATATACAGAATTTCAGAGATGTCAGTGTGACCAATGCTTACATTGTGAAGTCAAGCCAAAAAGGACAAAGGTGTTTTTAGTCAGATTGGTCTACTCATTGGCTTACCGCTCCATGCTTGCTCTGTCTGGCCAGGGAAGATTGAAAGACATTCTATAGCAAATTGGGGCAGAGGACAGAACAAAATAATTACAAAAAATAAAAAACCTAGTATAAAAAAAATGAGTGCTCTGTATCAGCAATTTTCCCCTACATATCCTCAAACCCAACAATATTTCAGCAGACCTAGCCAGGGACCACAGGAAGCTTAGAAGAAATTCTTTTGAAGAGGCATTTCTACATTAGATGTGATTTATATATGAATCTTATTTGAATGCTTGGTGCAACAGAAACAAAAGGGTATTTTTATTACAAGATACAGCATAGTTTAGGGCAGAAGTAAGTGGTATTTGCATCATTGGAACAGAGAAACCAAGCTGTAAACAACCCTTTTAGTTGAACTAAAAATTAAGCAGGTGAGGATTTGAGAACCATTGTTCACTATAGCAGCCATCCTGAGCCCCACTAACAAGTAAATATATCTCAGTGCTGTAAAGGGTACTCAGTAGCATCCATCTTTCGCAACCTTGCAACTATTAAGACTTACAGTAATTTTTAAGAAGAGTTGTAAAATAGGCTACCAAATTTAGACTTAGTCACAATAAATATTTAGAAAACAGATCTTCTACTTTAAAACTAAAACTGTCACAGGAATATTGATTTCACAACAGGTTCTGTTTTATTGTTGGGAAAACAAGACTCTTAAAACCTCTCTAGCTGAAAGGGGAAGTCTATGTCAGAACTGTGCTTAGAATCCAGGAGTTCATGGATCTCAGTTCTGAGTTCAAGCCACGAAGTCAGGACAAGCACTTTTTATATTTCTCTTTGTTTCAGCTCCTCCCCTTTAAGCAAATGCATGTGAAATGAGCAAAATTCTTTAAGATAGAGATTTAGGGTGGGATTTTCAAGAGTATTCAGTGTTGATTTAACTCTGCTCATACTGAAGTCAATGGGAGTCTAACAAACACCTTTGAAAAACCCATTCTAAATGCCTTTAATAAGTTTACAACAAAAAAACCTGTCTAGTGATATAGTGGCAGTTTGCTGAAATATCATCCAGAGATGAGGGTGCAGATACTGGCCTTGAAATTATGAGCAAGCAACCTAGTCAAGTTTTAAGACGATGATATATTGCAAATGCTGGTGAAGGAAATTCCAAAAAAAAGGGGGGGGGGGGAGAGTAGACAAATAAAACACACTCAAAGGGTGATAAACTGAAAGCTATCGTCTCTTGATGCTTATTATTTAGTCTAATCTTCATACTTGCAAAAACATCCAGTTGAAATGGGGAGGCATTCATCACTGATAATCACAATCACATATAAATAACCCACCTGTCCACAGGAGTTGATGTATTTTCAATAAAACTAATAACTTTTTCTTTCACATTCACAGATTTAGTCTTCAAAGCAACAGTCATTTTATTTACCA
Organism: Gopherus flavomarginatus; assembly: GCF_025201925.1. Lineage (NCBI taxonomy): Eukaryota > Metazoa > Chordata > Testudines > Testudinidae > Gopherus > Gopherus flavomarginatus. Next base: position 167,008,207 of record NC_066617.1, on the reverse strand, counting down.
AGGACTTGACTCCTTTTCCATCACTTGAACCATTAGGAGAATCACCCTGTAAAAGTAAGTGCTCTAAGAATTTATTGTAACACAACACTTTTACTATCAGTAATTTGTTAAGAATGGAAAGCTACCACATACTGAGCACAATCACATGCTACTGTTTACAGGAAAGTTCTATAGACAATTAATATTGTTTATCGTGGAAACAGGATTTAAAAAGAACGGCAGACATACAGGACTAAAGTAAAGACCATTTAAAAAATAAGCTATCAAGCCCCATTACTTAGAACCATGCTCTGAAAATCTACTGAGAGGAAACAGTTCTAACCATGTAAAAATGTAAATATATATAAAAATTAAAAGCCATATTCTACCTACCACTAGAAGGGGCACAGAAGATTCAGGGAAGTTTCTTGGAATATTCCAAGGAAGGAAGGAATTAGAGGTGCCATGAAAGTAGCTCCCATACCCTATGGATCCCTCAGATGCATATATAAAGGGGAATTTAGCCTCCCAGTGCACCATTTCTTGGAGATGGCTGGTCAACCTCATGCTGAAGTCATGTTGCTACTGGCTTTCACTAACCCATTAGACCTGAACAACTTCTCTTTCTCAAATAAGTGGCATTAGATATGTAATAGACCTGATGTGGGATTATGAAACAGTTTTGGAAGGACCAGCCACTGACTTGGTAAATAACTGGTTGAGTTCTTCTACATCTTTGGGAAGATTTCTTGAAATTCCAAAAGGATTTATCATCATCCCATGTTCAGCCTTATGTATTGTATATACCCCAAAATGAGGAAGATCTAAGAATGGTATCTATTCCATATATTTTATTGAAATGCAAACAATGTGAGATTTCCTGTAAAGATTCTCTCTTCTAAGACAAGATGACTTCTGGCTACTTCCAGCAGGATATAAGAGTTATCTGCAATTAAATATACAGCTAAGAACAATTATAATCTGTAGCAATACATTCCGCAGGGTAGACTTGAGGTAAGAGAAGGGTAGATTTAGGCCATCTAGGACCCATCTTATCTACATCTATTGGACAGAGCAATAAATTATGGCTCGGATCCTTCTATCAGATATATACAGGTGCCACACAAGCGCAACAATCTCCACACAGATCCAACTGTAAGACTGGGGCCTAAATTAATAAAAACATGCACTTTGAGTTTATAGAATAGAAAGGCACTACGGAATACGCACACACAAAAATCACTACTTCTTGTCATTTTCAAATGTACAGCCTGATCTATAAATACACTTACATCAACAGAGGAGTTTATGCTACTTCTCGAGCCTGAGGTACTAGCAATCCAGTGGCCATATCCATTTTCAGGTCCTTCCACATTGATGTCTGCTAAGTGCTGCTGGAGTGCTGTTAGAAAGGGCATTTTTAAAAAAAGTTCGGAGCCACATTTGAATGAGTCATTTGATCATGTCTCACTTCAGACTGCTGATGTCAACATTTACTCTAGATGATTTACAAAAACCCAGATACGTTCAAATGCTACTCCTGCTACTGCTTTCTCCTTTCAATACTACAGAGCCTCTACACAAGCGTATTGTAATGAAATAAAAGATAGAAAAAACATTATGTAAAACATAGAAGCACCAGGAAATAATTGGCAGCTTCATTTTTGAACAGATGGAGAGCATGTCAAAATAGTGCTATTAGTCAAAGTAGAAGCTATTAGTTCCTGATCCTATAATTTAGCACGAGTGGACCCCTACACTCACGCAGAGCCTCACTGACTTCAATTGTGGTCTGCCCATGCACTGTAAATTGCTGCATTGGGAACCTAGTTACTGATGTTTAAGAAAACAAAGTAGTGAAAAACTACAGCACTGTTAACAAGTATTATTAGGAAACATTGTAGCTGTTTTAACATACATAGAAACAACACTAGGGAGGATAAAGCTTGGGAGGGAAGCTTCCCTGCCATTCATGATTAATTCAGAATTCAGGATACACTGTGACAATCGTAAAGCTAATTAAGAATGAACATGCAATTGCACAGTGTTCAAACAGCACATGACAAAAAGCTAGTGAATAAACTGTTTGCCATCCATTTAACTGATTGCCAAACAACTACCAACAGTAATCCTAACAGCATTAAAAAACACATTCAAAGCTTTGTCAGGCCAAGAGTGAATGTAAAAGGGCATTATTAAATCAAAAGCTTACCCATGAATCCGCCTTTGGCAATGCTTACATATTCCTTGTTTTTCTGCAACAAAAAAAACACTGGAAATCATATTTGTGACACTCACGGATTTTCAGACTTAAGGCAGAAAAATAGGTCCCGACTCTAAGGGTGTGACATACGTGCAGCATACTTTACTTGATAAATTTGGAGTTTCTTTGAACCAAGGAAGTCTTATTTTTAAAAATGAGAGTGATAAAGTTATGGTCTAATGCCTTATTCCTGCACAAGCTTGTACATGGGCTTACCTTTAATCACTGGAATACTCTTACTGAAACCAATGAGACTACTCATGGAGTAAAGTTAAGCACGTGTGGGTGTTTACTGTTTGGGATACTCAGGCCCTGATTCTGCAGAGAAGCATGCTGCAAGTACCAGATTATACATATTTTTGTTGCTTGCCTTTTGACTTTCCTCCACATCACAAAGTTGCAGTCAGGTCCCTGTTCTTCATTGTAATGCCCCAGTATGCACCATATATGGTTTTCACAGCTATCACAATGCATAACTGACTCCATGAAGGCCAATCATTATTTTATTTTTAGCTAATGGCATGGTTCTGAAAAGCTTTTTAAAAATATATTTATTACATCTCAGCTTGTGTAAATTCCATCTTCAAGAATCTAAGTCACTCTACAAATTAAAACAATACCTACATTAAAAAGGGGATGGCCTAGAAAAGTCAGACACACTCACCAACAACGGGGGATGAGGTGGAGGAAAAATCCAAAAAGAAAAGCTGGTATAAAGAGAAGTAAAAATTGGTAAAGTGAACTGACGAGTGGAAAAACCTTCCATTTGGCACTCCTCTAAGACACCAAAAGAAATTAAGATCAGTATGTATTCAGTTGTAATAGTTTTGGAGAGATGTAGCAGAGAGAAGTCATTTCCCTTGGAATTTGATTTCTGAAGATGCCATCAGCTACACTTTGAATTGAATTCATGGCAGACTGCAAAAGGCTAGCATTACAAACGTTCTTTACAGGAGCAAAATTTTGTAATTGTGGCAGCTTCTGAATCAAATAAAAAGAAAATTAAGTATGAATTAATTACAATAATTCTAGCCAGAATGTAATGAAAGTATGAATGACCATAGTGGGGCCCATGATGCACAGCTTTTACAGAGAACTGGAGATGGTACAGTTACAGCCATTCTGAAGCATTATTGCAACACGAATTTATAATCCCTAAATGCTATTCCAAACCATATCATTATAAAAAAAAACCCCAATCGCTTATCTGAATCTCTACAGATTGGCTCCATGGTAGCTGTGAAATCACAGAACTGGTGGCAATAGCTCTGGAGGATTTCTATGGGGAATGCTCGGGTAAGATACTTCAACTTCAGACTGCATTAAACTTTCCTCCAGAGCTTCTTGAGATACGAGACTAATCCTTATAAGAGCCTAGAAGCAGACTGTAGAGAAGGGACTCTGACAGTGTGGTTCCAGTTAAGCCAGGGATCCTGGAGGGCTAAGTCAAACCAGGTGAAGGCATAACACTTCCATATCTACGTCCCTAGCTCTCTGATGGATCCCAAGTATCTGGAGGCCTGATTCCTGCATCTTCTCAGGGGAGGAGGAGAAAGAGCAGGAGGGAAGGGCAAGAATGAATCTTACCGTGCCATAGAATAATATGGAGAGAACTGTGCAAGTGCACCCTTGCAGAATTTTCCTGATGCCAAGATCCTCTACTGTGTATTTGTTTAAAGGAAGGCAAGATCTGGGTTGAAGTGAACAACTAATTCTGGTTGTCATTAAATAACTGCTCAAAACATGTGTAGTTATAAGAACAGTTAATGTGTAAAGAAAGTCTATTTTGTCACTTTTTACTGATGTGTGAAAGAACGTAATTCTTCAGTTGTTCAAACAATAATTCCAATATCCCAGTTGTACCTGTAAAAAGTGTGCCAACACCATGTTCATATACATGTCCTCCTCTTCCCTGCCACTTCCCATGAAACAGAGGTGCTCCCCACTAGCTATGGAGCCAGACTCAATGGATTGCTTCTGTGCTTCTAACAAGGATTTTACAGACTGTGCAAACTCTGATGGGTTCTGGAGCATCTACAGAATAAAATAAACAATGTTAACTATTTACTTTGCATAAAACTTGTAAGCACACACACACAAAAAGACATCAGGGCTCTCATTTATTTGTTATTCGCTAAGCACTGTGTGCTCAGCACTTTACAAGGGAAATTAAAGACAGTGTGTCCCAGAGGTCATATTAGCTAACAAAGACACACACAGAAAACTTTTTGAGAAAAAAACCTCAGAATACTCTTGACTTTTAACAACTCAATTCTTATTGACACAGTAGAAAAAATGAGTCTTCGGCCTGGTCTACCCTAGGGGGAGAGGGGGGGAATTGATCTAAGATATGCAACTTCAGCTACGAGAATAGCATTGCTGAAGTTGACGTATCTTAGATCGACTTAGATTGACTTACTTTGCGTCCTCGCAGCAAGGGATCGACAGCCGCAGCTCCCCTGTCGACTCCACTTCCACCTCTCACCCTGGTGGAGTACCGGAGTTGACGGGGAGCGCGTTCGGGGATCGATTTATCACGTCTAGACGAGACGCAATACATCGATCCCAGATAGATCAATCACTACCCGCCAATCCGGCGGGTAATGTAGACATACTCTTCTTTTTTAAAGGAGGACTTGAATGAAAAGGTGGTAAGGTAGCAAGCTGGAATCAGGAGGATTTTCCATGCCTGTGGGATGATGTACAAAAAGACACAAAAAATAGGAGTTTAAGAAGGACACAAATTGGACAGCAAGGCTGAGCTCTATTTTAGGCATTTCTGAGTTGCTTTTACATTGGTACCTGAAGAGCAGAGAGGGGCGAGGGAGATGTGACAAGAAGAGATGAGAGATGTAGGGAAGGACTACTTGTGTAACACCTCATAACTGTCTGAGCTCCTGAAACAAACCGGCAGGTTTAAGATATCCAGATGGATGAAAGGGTTCTCAGTACACTTCAAAAGCTAAAACTGTGTTAGCCTCTAGACAGCAGACCAGAATACCTTATAGGCCAGATTTATCATACCAACACCATCATGAGCAGCCTGTCAAAAAGGGAAAGAAAAGTGGACTTCCCAAACCCAATGACACTTTTCTCCCCCCTCAAGGGGCAGGGGCTTAAGAAGAGAAACTTAATTAAGACCATTAGAAAAATTCAGCTTACACAACAGATTTTAAGATTTTTTATTTTTTTTTCAAGTCCAGTTTTCTAGTTGGACTGAATAATGAAGCACAAAGATCTAACATCTTGCCCAAGGTGACACAGCAAGTCAATAGTTCAACCCAAATTAGAACCAGGATCCTCTTACAGCCAAATGCTGTAATTATTAATTACTGGTTAAACCCCACTACTTCCTGCCATTAAAGCCATTACATAGAGTCAAATGCTTACTCCCTCGGTGCAAGTACTGTACGTGGTACATGTGAATAAAATGCATTAAGGTTACCTAAATAGCTTTTTTTTTCAATGTGCAATTGTTTGAACATACTGCTTCTTACATTAAATCCTCCACAATGTACCCCCCCACACACACAAATAAAACTGCAACAGGTTATTTTTATTAATTGAATGTGTTTTCATCAGTTATATGATAGTTTGTCTTATTTATTCAAGTAAGGGCAATTATAGCCCGTCAACCGTAAAACTGCAGCAATTAATCCCAGTTTATATCTAATTTAAATGCCTGACAATTTTAATATGTCCAATACATTGAAAAGGGAGGACAGCAGTTTGAAGAACATAATTTTGATTAATAAAACATATTATTCTATAACATTAAGCAGTTAAAGGGGCCTATTTCTACCTCAATGAACAGAAACATTCCATTAAGGCTAATGGAGTTATTATCCACAAGCATCAAGAGGAAAATATGTAAATTTCTTTCCTTCATAAATATTGGTTTACTTGCAAAAATAACTTAACTATACAGACATTAATTGTATTTAAATATTCAGTATTAACTGTCTTCTGATTATTAAAACAATATTACAGAAACATGAAAACTAGTGATATAAGTGAAAGACATTAAAACTTTCACTCATAACATAAGAACAGCCATACAGGGGTCAGACTAGTGGGCCATCTAGTATCTTGTCTTCCTAAAGTGGCCAGTGCCAGAAGCTTTAAAGGGAATGAACAGAACAGAACAGAACAATTATTGAATGATGCATCTTCTGTCATTCAGTCCCAGCTTCTGGCAGTCAGAGGTTTAGGAACATACAGAGTATGGGGTTGTGTCCCTGACCGTCTTGGCTAATAGCCCCTGATAGACCTATCTTCCATGAATTAATCTAATTCTTTTTTGAACCCATTCATAATTTTGGCCTTCACAACATCCCAAAAGTTCCACAGACTGACTGTGCACTGAGTGAAGAAGTATTTCCTTATGTTTGTTTTAAACCTGCGGCCTATAAATATAATTGGGTGACTCCTGATTCTTGTGCTATGCAAAGGGGTAAACACCTCCCTATGCTCTTTCTCCACAGCCTTCATGATTTTAGAGGCCACTATCATATGCCCACTAAGTCGTCTCTTTTCTAAGCTAAACAGTATCAGTCTTTTTAATCTCTCCTTGTTTGGATGCTGTTCCATACCCCTAATCATTTTTGCTGCTCTTCCTTGTACTTTTTCCAATGCTAACATATCTTTTTTGAGATGGGGAGACCAGAACTGCACACAGTATTCAAGGTGTGGGCATATCATGGATTTATATAGTGGCATTATGATATTTTCTGTTTCATTATCTATCCTTTTCCTAATGGTTCCTAACATTGTTAGCTTTTTTGACTCTTGCTGCATATTGAGCAAATGTTTTCGAAGAACTATCCGTGATCACTCTAAGATCTCTTTCTTGAGTGGTAACACTAGTTCAGATCCTATCATTTTGTATGTATAGTTGGGATAGTTTGCCAATGTACGTTACTTTGCACATAGCAACATTACATTTCATCTACCATTTCGTTGCCTAGTCACCCACTTCTGTGATCAGAATGAACAATGATCAAAAAGCACTTTTTGAGCTACATTTATGGTATTCACTTCACTGAGCAACAAAAAACAGCCATCGCTGAGGTGAAAAAGCTGCACTTCAAGACAGTTTAAGACAATAAGCGAATAATGTTATGGCACCCAACTGAAATGGCAGACACAATTTCAAGAAGACAAAAATGTGTAAAAAGAGTTCACATCCATACTTGAACAGTAATTCCAGTGGGATCTGTAATGAAGTTAACAGGATCTCAGTTTAACATTTCAGCTTCTCTCACAGCGCCACGAGAGCCAGCAGCACAGTGCCCCATAAAGCCACAATGTGGTCTTGCTTTTGTACTGACAAAGAAGAGTGACACCTACTCAATTATTTTGAGTTCTCATCCAAGCATGATGAAATTTTGTGACACCTGTGACACCAGGATTTTGCTTATGTTGGCTTTCTCCTGGCGTCACAAAAGATTAAATTTGTCAGCAAGATGGCTGATACCAGCAGTAAACTCAACAATGTAAATACACATTTAGTTTTAAATAAAATATACACTAAGTTTTAAAGAATACTATTTGCCAACATAACATTTCAGGGGAAAATATCTGGGGCAAAATGGGTGGAAACTTAAAAAACAAAACAAAACAAAAAACAAAAACAAAAAAAACTCTAGGACTTTTAGAAAAAGCTCACTTCTGAAACATGAGAGTATAAACTGAAGCCCACCACCCAGTGCTCCACTGACAAGAATTTGAGAACCAGTGGTTTGTGAAACTAGACACATCTCTCTCAGTTTTGTTTTAACTAAGGAAGTTAAAGAATAGCTTTTGTTGAAAACATAAAGCATACTAACCAAGTCTGAGTCAAGGTGAAATGCTGTTGATAAATGCCCAGCATTGTATTGTTCCGCAGGACGACAATCCACTACAAAGAACCTTACTCCTTCCTGAAAGAAAAACATTTTACCTGTTGCGATTTACTAATTTAAAGTTTAAAATATTTAAATGGGAAAGTCATACCATTCAAATGGACTTGTTATGCAAACACGTTTTAGTAAGAACTCCTATGCTATAAGGATGGGTCTCCTGATGTGACTTACTAGTTACCCAAAAAGCTATGTTCAGTGTGGGAGCGCCCAGCTAGAGCAGTATAGCAATAACACCAAGAATGTCCTAACAGTGATCTTACATTAATATAGCAGTTTTCATTTCCAACAGACTCCAAGTGCTATATGCACAATGAAATCATTTTACCTATCACTGGGAAGAAATGCAGCCCCTACTTAATAGCACACAACAATGCACAGTGAGAACCAACATTAAATTAAAGCTAAGCATGTGATTAAGTGCTTAGTTCAAAAGGGATAAATGTAAGCATATGTTCAATGCTTTACTGAATTGAGGCCAGAAAGCTTTTATTAAAAAGATAGGTACCTTTTAAAAGACAAAACACTGGGCTTACATCAAGCTACAACATTATCCATGTATTATACTAAAATATTGAGAATAAAGTCTCTGCATGCTAGTATATTTGTCTTACAAACTATTACACAAATACTTAGATCCTTAGCACAAATTAACACTTCACAACCCAAAGGCAGGATTCTCTTTTAGCAGTATTTTAGTCACAGTTGATCTTCCACAGGAATATCATGTGTGCACACAAGTGTGTGTTTTGTTTGGTTGTTTTTAAGTCTGCATCCCTATTTCAGGAAATCAAATTAAGGGAATGTCACACTAGGCTCCTCACTTCCCATGAAAGGCTTGCTATTTTTGGGAGGGGAAAATATCATTGCCTCTCATAGCAAGGCTGCACTGTGACCAGGAAAGCCTTTACAAAGAAGCTAGAATCTCAAGGCCTGAAATTATTTCTAAATTAGCAAACAGTAACTTGTATTTTCAGCTCCTGGAAAAGATTTCACCTAAATGGGGAAATAAAAGATTTTGCCTCTCTTTTTGGAAAACGGTAATGTAGTACATCTAGTTACTGACCCCTTGTTGCTGATTTGCTTGAAGAATCTCAGATACTGAAACTGCTAGACAGAGAGCTTGGCTCAAGTCTGCGTCATCATCCTTGAGTCCCAACAAGCTGCTGCCAAAGAGACTGTGGTTGTTCTATTATGGTAAGACACAAAATACCTTGAACATTAATTGCAGTTATTTTTACTTTAAAAAAAATAGACTCCAATCTAAGATTGTTACTTCTACAATGTTACAGGTGTACGTTGGACTCTATAGACAAGTTAAAAGTAAGAGTCAACCATATCTTGATCACATAAGTTTTTCTATCAGAGAATTTCTGAAAACCAATAAAACAGCCAGAGTTCCCTTTCATTCAAGTTTGTCAAAATAATAGTTTGACAGACCAATATCTCTACGGTTGTGTCAACATGGTTTAAAAAAAAATTTTTTTTCCATCTCAGCAAACAGAAGTTGGTGTTGAGGAAATCCTGCCCCTTTGATTATCCCCATTACTTGTCTACCACAAAACATCTGTACACCATGCTCAGAAGAAAGCACAAGTAAGCCACAAGTCATGAATACTAGTTACAAGTTATTAGTTGCACTGGAGTCAGTGGGACTACTTGTGACAGTAGGAAGTGCAGGACTATACACTATACTAAGAGTCCTATTTATCCTTCATCTCAATAGCTTTTTCTGCTCACTTTCTCAAAATCCCATCCAAGATTGCAATCTGATCCCTGCCAGAGAACCACTGTCTCAGTTTGGCCTGTCTGAATTGCTCAGTGTTCAAAAAAATCACCAAGTTATAAAGTAATTTCCTCAACTGCTTGGCTATTACCTTTCTGAAAGAAGCTGGAGTTTTACTATAATAGTATTGTGCCAAAGAGAAAAGGTCTTCTATATCTTCTATATCCAAACTGGCGGGGGAAGTTTCTAGGAATCCTGTAACATGCAACATATGGAAATTAATACTTAAAACATTTAAATAAAACATTGCATGTGGCCTTTTCAAACAGTAAAATATACTTTCTTTAACAGAGCACAACACAATTTTTTCAACTAACTTGCATATTAATTTACCCTCTCATTCAGGAACATAGTTGTTTTGGAAGTTATATATTCAAAATATGTGGTATTTTCCAGTAGATTTGTGAATATAGCGCTGGCATCCTAAGCTGCCTCTATTGTTGAGTGATGGGATGGGACAAATCTCATTAGTTACAGATTGGTGGAGCCAGAAAATGCAGGAAATATTTGTTACCCCCTTAATTGTTTCTGAACCTCAGAAACACACCACACACATGCATGTTATTTGCTAGATGTTTGAGTTTCAACTCAGAATTGCTCATGTTGAATGCATTTCTATCTAAATTTAGAGTTTAACCCTCATTCAATACTTCATCTAGTAAAGAGAGCGCTCAGGGATCCAGGGAAAGCACCAAAAACTCTGAGTGACTATTGGACACTTATCCATCCATCATGATGAAAGGGTGCAACTCACCAGTGTATGCCAATATGGCAAAAAAACCAAAACAACTTTATTGTGTATTACTGCATTTATTAAACAAACAGTGTTTTGGCTTTTTTTTTTAAGATTTAATAGTTCATGGACCAGCATTTTCATTGATGTGAACCCAACTTCAGAAATATAATAGATGAGATCCCTACCCAAGGAGCCTACAGTCTAATTCATATAAATGAAGACAAGAGGGAAAGAACAAACACAAAAATGGGTAATACAGCATCTGAGAGAAAGAGGTAATGAGGGGACTGGATCATGTATAGAGAGGTTGTTTCAAGCACATGAAAAAGGCACGCTGCCAAGTGTGGGAGAAGGAAAGGGTAATGCAAGAAAAGAATGGGTAGGATGCATAAGGTGACGGGGGAGCGAAGGAAGAAATGAAAGCACAATACGGGCAGAAACAGTGTTGCAATGCAGAGATTTGAAGGTGACAATCAGGAACGTTATGAAAAGAAACAGCTAGCGAGGGGATTTGCTGAGGGAGTGGTGGATCAGACTGGCAAATGGGGAAGATTATTTTGGCAGCAGCATTACAAGAGCAGTACATACTTATCATTTCTTCTCTGCTGTCTGATTCTTGTTGTAAAATAACATCTCTGAAAATAGTAGAAACACAAGTATGGATTAAGTCAGTAAAAATAAACACCAACTATGGACAAAGATGTGAGACCAACGAATTCGTATTAACAACTGTGTACTCACTTTGCATTGACAAGGATGATTAACATTAAGAAATAAATAAAAAATGGATCTGCTTGTTGTAGGTATCCATCCCATATTGCCTGAGTGACTTCAGCTGAGCAGTAATATGAAAAGAGGCTTCCAAGCTGAAAAGTTGGGGAATAGCGTGAAAGAAAGCAAAGAGTCAGGAACAACTTTAGCAGGACTACAATACTGCAAACAGATAGACAAGCTAGCTAAAAGAAAAACATTGAAGTCACTTGAAATTGTACATTTGCACTGTGCACTGAAGGGTATTTCTACTCTTAAAAATTACTTTTGAAAAAGTTGCATAGTGGGTATCCAGATGGTTTCTCTATTTTTACGTATGCTCACTTCACAGCTGAAGGGGTTTTTTTGTTTGTTTGTGTGTGTGTGTGTTTTTTTTTTTGCTTTTTTTACTGCCAGCCCTGCAAACTTAACTTGTGATCTGAAAGTTTGGCTGGGCTTATTTCTGGCTCATCTGCCTCAGCAATACAGGTTTTGAAATTTAACTTAGTTAATAATTCTGATGAAGCGTAAGTCATAACAGAATTAATTCCCTACTGTTTTGTTGGCTCTGCAGGGCTAATCTTAACAAAAAGTAGTGACAGAATTTATTCTAGTCAGTAAAGCAAGCAGACATGACTTTGAATACACACTGTGAAACAGTGAATACTTACTAAGGTGGTGCCATTTTTCATGGCCACTTTTCACAGCTGAACCAGACTTCAACTTAAAGAGGGCCACACGTGAGTTTGACAGTGAGACACACCTCCTAAGTTTTAAATCATTAGGCTGACAACTGAGTCTGCCAGGAATGGAGTGTTTTATCACCATTATAAAAAAAGTAATATTTGGGCACATACACTTTTAAAAAATGCATCCTTTCCACTACACAGAAAGTGGATGAAAGAAAACAAGCTGTGAATTTCCTTCCATGCGACAACATTTGTAATGATACTTAACTGAACGGCATAGTACATGGCTGATTTAGGGGCTTGCTGAGCCTTCTGCTGTGCCCCAGATGGGATGGCTACTGTCATGGCTTTCAATAGCACTTCACCTACTTTTAAAAGCTATCTTGAGAGCATTTAACACCTCCCAATTTGCTATTGTAATAAGGGCCAGAAGGTTTGAACAATTTTCAGTCAGCTGTGCTGAAAATGGTCTCTCTTTCAAGGACAATGGTGCACTGACAGAGATAAATGGTATTTCTTACAAACTTTTGTGTGTTTGAGTCCCGACTCCTAATCCCTCAAAATATAGTGACCTTAGAAAGAGAAGTCATCCTAGTTTAGCCTCTTAAAATAAAGTGAAAATCTAAGAGTAGCCTCTTAGCTAGTACAGCTACAAGTAGGATATTGAGTGCAACAACAATTCTGAAGGAGCCAAGGAAAAAACACCGAGCTAAAATGTGTTTTTCCCCCTAAAATTTGATTTTGACAGTTTTTATATAATAGTTATTGAAACATACTTGCACTAGGGAGTAATATACAGATATACTAGACAGACTACAGCCAAACATGACTGCTGCTTTAGATGTTGACTGGCCAAAGCTACATTTTATTTATTTGTGTGTGTATATGAATATCAGATTTTACCTGCTGCAGTTTAGTATTAAGTTGGTAGCAGCACAGAAAGCTCTAATTAAAAGAGGAGCTATTTTATATCCAGTTTTATGGCTTTTTATTCCTCTAGCTTGAAGTGATGAACCTTTGAAAAACTTGGTAGAGCCCAAGAATGCGAAAATAAATCCTAGCAGTCAGGGTGTATGTTTCATGGTTTACCACCAGTGTCTTTACTATATATACATTTTACAGACTTCTCTTGCAAAATATAATTTAAGAAAATTGTCCCAGAAACAAAGTTTTGGATTTCCTACACTACTCTCGAGTTTGATCTTGCAGTCTTTTGATGCACGTTCACGTTGACTTCAATATGATGTGTGACTACAAAACAAGTGCCAGGTCATATTAATTAGCAAATTAAAGGTGTGGGGGGGGAGCCAGTTCTTTAAGAGACAGTAATACACGGTCATGGGCTGCAATCCTGTAAAGAATTATTTTAGTATTAGTTCTGTCAATTCAAATATTTTAGTTACGTGAGGGACGAATTTAAAAAAAACAGACAACAATAACTTGAATTTATAAACGGAGTTAGCCCTATTGTAATCCATAATCTCTGAACTGATGTGCATACGCAAAACAACTGAATATGTGGGGCAGGGTCGGACTAACTTTTTGTGGGCCCGGCACCAAACATATTTGTGGGCCCCCCCCCGAGGAATGATTGTAAAAGGGGCCAAGGGTAAAAGCACAGTGGGGCAGAAGCTAGGGTTGATCTCTGGAGCAAGGGAGGGGTCAGGGTAAACTGCAAGCACAGCAGTGCAGGGGAGGGGGTAAACAGGATCTCCCCAACCCCTGTCCACACAGAGCAGGAACCTACCAGGTTCTAGTCCATTCTCTTTGTCTCTCTCTGCACTGAGCTGCCGCTCCTCCCACAGCAGCAGGACAGGTTCTCTTCCAGCCCTCTGGTATGGGTGTTGGGAGTGGAAGGAGCGGAGACTAATGTGGTTACTCCTATAACTGGACATTTAGTTTCCAGTCAGCACTGCTAACCGGACACTCAGGTCCCGTTTTCTACTGGAGTTTCCAGTCTAAAACTGGATACCTGGCAACAAGGCTGCCAGAAAAACCTGAGGGAGGGAGAGGGGCAAGCAATCATTTTTAAAAGTAAGAGGGCTAAGCCTTAAAGGGGGGGGGGGGAGGCAAGTGATGAGTGGATTAGGGAGTGGAGAGGAGCTAGTGGGCAGGGCCATGTCTCCTGTACTGCCCAAGTAGGATGGAGACTGTGGGGATCAGCTGCCACAGTATCCAGGGCCGATGCAAGGATATTTTGCACCCTAGATGAAACTTCCGCCTTGTGCCCCCCCCCCCGAGCATCGCTTACTATAAATTTTCAAAAATGAATACAGTGGAGTCACATCTTATGCAGGGGTTAGGTTCTAAGGTCAACGCGTAAGAGGAAAATTGCGTATAGTGAAAATTACCATAAACTAAAGTATACACTAGAACAGGGGTCCTCAACCTACAGCACATGTGCCAAAGGTGGCACACAAGCTGTTTTTTTCTCTCTCTTTTTTTTTTTTTTTTTTAATGGCAGGCTGCGGGTCCCAGCCACCGCTGAGCCTGCTGCTGGCCTGGGATTCCATTCACTCAGCTGCCAGCTGGGGTACCAGCTGGCGACTCCGCTCAGTCTCCTGCCGTTCACCCAGGCCAGCAGGAGGCTGAGCGGGGCCGGCAGTCGGAACCCCAGATCATCAGTGGGCTGAGCAGGGATGGAGGTCGGGATCCTGACTGGCAGGAGCTGGCCCACTGCTGGCCTTGCTCAGCCCGCTGCCGGCTGAGTGAACAGAATCCCAAGTCACCAGCAGGATCATCGGCAGCCGGGACCCGCAGCGTGCCATTTAAAAAAAAAAAAAATCGGGAACATAGTATGCGAGGGAGGAGCCAGGCTGCTGCCAACAGAGGCTGCCATGGAGCCGCAGCAGCCAGCAGCATAAAGCTTCTAATCCCACAGGAGAGAGCGGGGAGGGGAGTGGGGGGTGGAAAGAGCTGGCCGAGGCCCCTTTCGACCATGGGCCTGGCACCAGTGGTGCCATTGTAAATCCGGTATTGATGTGGGGAAGTGGTATGCAGTACTATTTAACCACCTCTTGGAAGTAGCAGTCAATTCAGACATTGCCACTCATACTTAATATGAACCACTTCCAATCCCTAGTATCCATAGCTTAGGTTTTATTTCTACAGTAAGGATCTAATGTTTACAAGATCTCACCTTCTATTTGGAATGGAAAGGCTAGATACTATAAAAGTGACACACTAAAAAACATAGCATGTGTTCTTCCTCTATTTCAGAACACTTTGGAAGTGATTAAAAAAAAAACCTCCAAATTCCTTTTACACTATTCCATAGCTCAGCAGTCTGTACTTAAAAGTTTCTACAGAAATTTATTTTTCATTATGTTTTCCTACTTTCACTTTATTACCCAGTTGAGTGCATACGAGTCCGGTGTCATCTTCTTAGTATCAAGAAAGGAGCAGAGTTCAGGCTCATGATACTGGAGGAGAAGCCTAAATAGATGAAATGGTCTCCCCTTCTGGAAACAATCCCTAAAAAGCAAGTAGCAAGACAATGTTTATGAAAACACCCTAATACCCCAGTCATTAGACTTATATTGGCAATTTTTAGCTAAGAAGAAAATATAACTTCCTGTGTACTAAGAGGAAACTTGTAATCCCTTCACTCATACAAGTGGCCACATCAAAGCTAATCAGATGGTGTGGAGAATTAACAAATACTTTAAAATTTTTTAACAATTTAAGCCACTACATTTAAATATCAAAATAAAGTTTAAACATTCTTTTGTGAAAGGCACTTTGGGCAGGAGTGTGCCTCAATCTAAACAGAGAAAATTGTTAACTATTCTAATAGAACTGACCAAAGTGATTTTAAAACATCTCCATGTACACCTGAATAAAAATTTCACATTAAGCAACTAGTGGGAAGGGAAGAGAGGCAAATTATGGTATGGAGTAGGACAAAATAAATTTGGAAGACAGTAAAGACAGATCTTTCTTGTACGTTAAATCCCAATCAATATAGTTCACTTGAGTGTGTCTTATGTGGGCAATTCTATTACTGTATGTTGAAGTTTCAAGTGAAACATTCCACCAATTTAACGTGTTATTTTAGTTATTAAAATATTTCTGCTTTCCCATTCAATTAATGGTGTAATGGTAACAAACTGAAGAAAGACATTCCATTATTTTTTGCATAACAATTTAGTCTCAAAAATTAATTTCAATCTGAATGGTTAATAGAAGAGTTCAAGACACTCACACTTTACCAGCTACCAATATTCAAAATGGACTCAAAACTTTCAGAATTTAGAGAACTAGTTTCTCTGAGTTTCAGCTTAAGATTGTAATAAAACCTCCATTTCAGACATAGTAGGATTTTTCTTAAATTGCTCTGCTGAACAAATTGCTCCCTACTACTTACCAGCTCAATCAATCCTGTAGTGGTCTGTCCAGATGTCTAGTTCAGGGGGTTTTCAAACTGGGGGTGGCCCCTCCACAGAGGGTCACAAGGTTATTACATGGGGGGGGTCGTGAGCTGTCAACTTCCACCCTAAACCTCGCTTTGCCTCCAGCATTTATAATATAGTGTTAAATATATAAAGTATTTTTAATTTATAAGGGGGGGTCGCACTCAGAGGTTTGCTATGTGAAAGGGGTCACTAGCACAAAATTTTGAGAACCGCTGCTCTAATTGAAATGCATCTCACTGCCTTTCAAGAGCAGCGAGTTCAAATACCTACCTCCTCACTCACTGGAGGGGTGAAAAGGCAGAATGATACAAAAAGAAAAAAAAGTGTTCGAGATGCTGATTTAAGTATCACTCTCTAGCCAAAGAAAGAAGAGAGCTGACCACCTGAAGAGGAAACTGGTTTTCACCCCTCACAAGAGGGAATGTTAGCATGGGAAAACAGAATTCTCAACCTAACACCTGCCAGCATTATCAAATGAAGATAGGAAATCTGTAGACTCTACTATCAACCATTCACCAACATTCTAGGTTGTTTATTACTATTTCAGATCATACAGTAACACACATTTTGTGCTAATTCCTATCTTTGCATGATGTGATAAATGTGTGCTCATCGGTTTTCATTTCCTCCTGGTGAGGAGTAAAGAAATAACCCTTTACTAAAAACAGATGTGTCAATATTAATTGCTTGAAATTTTCATGCAAGCAGTTAATTTACTCTGTCCAGCTACTCGAATCATTATTATTCGACAGGATAAGGAGGGAAATATAGCTAGCTACGGGTGAGAAGAGAACTTCCTTACAGGTATCACATGTAGCAAAGGTTTGAAAATCATTCTCTCTTTAAGAACAATTCTATTAATTTTATACATTGTGTCTTTCTTCCCTTGCTTTGTTAAATAAGCTCTTTTCAAGAGAAACTGGCTATGGTTTACGAGTTCATCCGCTCTTTCTGCACATATCCCCACCTGATGTCAATGTGCTGTTCAAACAACCTGCCTACAATTAGGATTTCAGGTAAGTATCAGCAACAGGTAAATTATTAACAAGAAATCCTATTGTCTTTGAGAGGAGAGAGAGTGAGGCCTGGTCTACGCTACGCGTTTAAACTGATTTTAGCAGCGTTAAACCGATTTAATGGTGCACCCGTCCACACTAAGAGGCCCTTTATATCGATATAAAGGGCTCTTTAAATTGGTTTCTGTACTCCTCCCCAACGAGAGGAGTAGCGCTAAAATCGGTATTAACATATTGGATTAGGGTTAGTGTGGCCGCAAATAGACGGTATTGGCCTCCGGGCGGTATCCCACAGTGCACCACTGTGACCGCTCTGGACAGCAATCTGAACTCGGATGCAGTGGCCAGGTAAACAGGAAAAGCCCCGCGTGGAGCTCTGATCAGCACGGGTGGCGATGCAGTCCCAAATCCAAAAAGAGCTCCAGCATGGACCGTATGGGAGATACTGGATCTGATCGCTGTATGGGGAAACAAATCTGTTCTATCAGAGCTCCGTTACAGAATACGAAATGCCAAAGCGTTTGAAAAAAATCTCCAGGCTACACAGTGCTGCGTGACAAGCATAACGGAAAGCCAAAGAATCAAATGTATGCTCATGGAGGGAGGGAGGGGGTACTGAGGACTCCAGCTATCCCACAGTCCACAGCAGTCTCCGAAAAGTATTTGCATTCTTGGCTGAGCTCCCAGTGCCTGTAGGTTCAAACACATTGTCCAGTGTGGTTCAGGGTATAGCTCGTCAATTTACTCCCTCCCCCCACCACATGAAAGAAAAGGGAAAGAAATCGTTTCTTGACTTTTTTCAATGTCACCCTATGTCTACTGAATGCTGGTGGTAGACGCGATGCTGCAGCAGTATCCGCTCTTCTCCCCTCCCCGGTGGCAGACGGTACAATATGACTGCTATCCATCGTCACCATCAGCCCGTGAGTGCTCCTGGCTGGCCTCAGATGAGGCTGGCCGGGGGTGCCTGGGTAAAAATAGGAATGATTCCCGGTCATTCCCAGTAGATGGTACAGAATGGCTGGTAATCGTTCTCATCATAGCAACTGGGGGATGAGCTCCATCAGCCCCCTCCCTTTCCTGTGTAAAGAAAAGATTCTGTACTGCCTGGACTATCATAGCAGCGGGATGCTGGGTTCCTGTCCCCCGCACCTCTGAATGTTCTGCCTGGACTGTCATAGCACCGGGAGGCTGCCTCCCCCTCATTTTATCTCACTAACAAGTCAATGTTTCTTATTCCTGCATTCTTTATAACTTCATGACACAAATGGGGGGGGACACTGCCACGGTAGTCCAGGAAGGTTGAGGGAAGCAACGGGTGGGGTTGTTGCAGGGGCACTCCCCATGAATGGCATGTAGCTCATCATTTCTGCGGGATCTGACATGGAGCAGCTGTGCTCTCTGATACACTGGTTCTCTAGTACACTTGCCCCATATTCTAGGCAGGACTGACTATTTGTAGAAACCATATAGGAGGGATTGACTCAGGGAGTCATTCCCAGTTTTGCCTTTGCGCCCCTGGCTGACCTCAGCCAGGGGCATCCATGATAGCAGCAGACAGTACAGAACGACAGATAACCGTCATCTTACTGCCAATTTACAATGGCAGCAGACGGTACAGAATGAATGATAACTGTCTCTGCTATCATGCAAAAGCAAATGAATGCTGCTGTGTAGCGCTGCAGTATCGCCTCTGTCAGCAGCATCCAGTATACATACGGCAACAGTAAAAAAAAAAGCTGAATGGGCTCCATGGTTGCCGTGCTATGGCATCTGCCAGGGCAATCCAGGGAAAAAGGGAGCGAAATGATTGTCTGCCGTTGTTTTCCTGGAGGAAGGAATGAATTACGACATTTACCCAGAACCACCCACGACAATGATTTTTGCCCCATCAGGCACTGGGATCTCAACCCAGAATTCCAAGGGGCAGGGCAGACTGCAGGAACTATGGGATAGCTACAGAATATCTACCCACAGTGCAACGCTCCGGAAATCAACGCTAGCCTCGGACCATGGACGCACACCGCCGAATTAATGCGCTTAGTGTGGCAGCGTGCATTCGACTTTACACAATCTGTTTTACAAAACCGGTTTATGTAAAATCGGACTAATCTCGTAGTGGAGACGTACCCTGAGAGAGAGAGACAGAGTGTAAAAAGTATAAGGATAGTCCTATGGTTAAGACACTGGACTTGAACACAAAAGATCTGGGTTCTGCTCCCAACTGCTACAGATTGCCTGTGAAATGTTGGCCAAATTATTTAAATCTCTTCATTTCTCATTTGTAAAATGGGGATAATACTTCCTCTCACACCCTTTGTCTCATCTAGACTAAGATCTTTGAGCTGAGACTGTCCATTAGTATGTACATGTACAGCACTTTGCACATTTGGAGTCTACAGGCACTACTGTAGTACAAATAATAATAATATTAATATGAGGGAGTAAATGTAGTGGTTAAAGCAGCAGGTGCTGCTTCAGGATTCCTGAGTTTTATTTCCAAATTGCTGATTACCTACTGTGTAGCTTGGGAAATCAGACCTTTCTGTGCCTCAGTTTACCCACCCATAACATGGGGACAATAGTATCTACCTCCTTTATGGGGATGTTGAGAAACTTAGTGTTTGTGAAGTGCTTTGACGTCACTGGAAGGCAGGCATCATAGATATGCAAAATGCTAATAAGGGAAGAGAAAGTTCAGCTTACAGAACATATAGGCAGAACAGTTTCTAAACAAGTACTTCTGATATTGCATGAGGTGATGTGTTTTTTAAAAGGTTTAGGGAATGTGTGCCAGTTACATGTGAATTAGTTAAATCATGAAAACTTCGGCAGTCATTTTCTGGAATCATATCTAACGTCTGTAGCATTTAGATTAGTTACATTTTCATGTACACCTCCAATTTTACAATAATCTGAGGGAATGTGGTAGTTTTGCTATAAATAATGTTACTCCTTTATTACTGCAGAAACCTCTATACCAATTGCCAAAACCACCATAATGTGTCTTTTGAGAAACTAGTTCTGAAAAATGTACACATTCGATGCCAGCAACAGTAGTTCGTTTTCTCTCTCTCTCTCTCTCACATACATGTGCGCACACACATTTTACCTAGGAATGTACTTGTTCATGATAGCATAAAAGCAGTTATACAAATCACTGCGTGGAATTCGAAGATGCACCAGTGGCTTCAGTAGATGTATCCAACTGAGGCAGGAACTGTATTTAACATTACGCGATTTACAGTAAAAGGTAGTAACGGATTCAATATCCAAAAGTAATACTGACTTCTCTTCTTCTGGCACTGACAGCTGTTCTGGAAATAGAAAAGTATAACAAATACTTCAGAGGCAGTTATGGAATAGTTTCATATGGCAGTTACACCCACATACAGAACTGTAACTGACTGCAGATACATTAGTTTGAATCAGGTTTTTAAGTGATGGTGTGAAAACAGGTTTTAAGTAGGGTTGTCAAGCGATTAAAAAAAATTAATTGCGATTAATCATGCTGTTACACAATAATAGAATACCATTTATTCAAATATTTTTGGATGTTTTCTACATTTTCAAATATACTGATTTCAATTACAACACAGACTACAAAGTGTACAGTGCTTACTTTGTTTTTTATTACAAATATTTGCACTGTAGAATACAAAAGAAATAGGTGAATTGAAAAATACTAACACAAGTACTGTAGTGCAATTTCTTTATTATGAAAGTTTAACTTACAAAATGTATAATTATGTACAAAAAATAACTGCATTCGAACATAAAACAAAGTAAAACTTTAGAGCCTACAAGTCCTACTTCTTGTTCACCCAACTGCTCAGACAAACAAGTTTGTTTACATTTGCAGAAGATAATGCTGCCTGCTTCTTTTTTACAATGTCACCTGAAAGTGAGAACAGGCATTTGCATGGCACTGTTGTAGCCAGTGTCGCAAGATATTTACATGCCAGATGCACTAAAGATTCATATGGCCCTTCATGCTTCAACCACCATTCCAGAGGACATGCGCCCATGCTGATTATGGGTTCTGCTTGATAACCATCCAATGCAGTGTAGACCGATGCATATTCATTTTCATCATAATGAGTTGTCAGATGCCATCAGCAGGAGGTTGATTTTCTTTTTTGGTGGTTCGGGTTCTGCAGTTTCCGCATCAGAGCGTTGCTCTTGTAAGACTTCTGGAAGCATGCTCCACACCTCATTCCTTGCAGATTTTGGAAGAAACTTCAGATTCTTAAATCTTGGGTTGAGAGCAGTAGCTATCTTTAGAAATTTCACATTGATATCTTTGCATTTTGTCAAATTTGCAACAAAAGTGTTCTTAAAAGTAATAAGATGTGCTGGATCATTGTCAGACTACTATAACATGAAATATATGGCATAATGTGGGTAAAACAGAGCAGGAGACATACAATTCTCTCCTAAGGAATTCAGTCACAAATTTAATTAATGCCTTATTTTTTTAACAAGAGTCATAAGCATGGAAGCATGTCCTCTAGAATGATGGCCGAAGCATGAACAGGCACATGAATCTTCAGCGCATCTGCACATAAATAAATATCTTGTGTCGCCGGTTACAACAGTGCCATGCGAATGCCTGTTCTCACTTTCAGGTGACATTGTAATTAAGAAGCGGGTAGCATTATCTCCCGTAAATGTAAACAAACTTACTTCTTTAATGATTAGCTGAACAAGAAGTAGGACTGAGTGGACTACAATTGTAGACTCTAAAGTTTTACGCTGTTTTGTTTTTTCAGTGCAGTTATGTAACAAAAAACCCTACACTTGTAAGTTGCACTTTCATGATAAAGAGATTGCACTTCAGCACTTGTATGAGGTGAATTGAAAAATACCATTTCTTTTGTTTATCATTTTACAGTGCAAATATTTGTAATAAAAATAATATAAAATGAGCACTGTACACTTTGAATTCTGTGTTGTAATTGAAATAGCTATATGTGAAAATGTAGAAAAAACATTCAAAATATTTAATAAATTTCAGTTGGTATTCTATTGCCTAACAGTGCGATTAATATTTTTGAGTTAACTGTGATTAATCGACAGCCCTAGTTTTAAGAAAAAGGCATTGGCCTAAATGTACAAAGCAAGCTGGGATATCATAATGAAGTGGGAACAGATGAGACTGGATTTTCTAGCCTACATGAAACACAGAGGTAGATTTAAAATGTGCTAAATGCCTCTCTTTTATTCCAGTTTGGCCAGTACATCCCTCGGCCTGCGCTGCTTTCAGCAGCTCCCATTGGCCCAGAGCAGTGATCTGTGGCCAGTGGACGCCGCGATCGGCCGGACCTGCGGACGGGGCAGGTAAACATACCAGGGCCTGGCCCGCTAGGGGCTTTCCCTACAGAAGCGGCAACCCCTGTTTGAGAAACCCTGGTATAACCATTAAAACATATTGATTTGATTATTTACAACTAAATAAAGCTTTTAAACTAGATGTGGTAATTTTTGCTAATCAGGAGGGATATATTATAACTATACCCATTTATTTCAGCAAATATGTAGCTTAGCATATTTATTGAGATTTTCAAGTTTTCCTTGTTAGAAAATGTATTTCTTATTTACAAGGTAATTAAATTTGTATTCATGATTTGTGTTAAGATGCATTTGAATGGAAATTCAAATCAGGGCTTTGGAGTGGAGCCCAGAGCTGTAGTGCAGAGCAGCTCTGGAGCAGTGGAGCTGCAGGTTTTTGCCTGGAGCTGGAGCAGAGCCAGAGCACAGCTCCAAAGCCGGATTCAAATTCAATTAAAAATGTGAAAAAACAGCATTTTAAAATAATTTTTTATTGAACATTACCTGAAATTAGTTGCATACATAAAGTGAAAAAGTATTTCTGCAAAGCTCTCCTGCAGAGACTGAAAGTATTGATATTTGGAAAAAAATACCAGCATTCACTCCACTGTGAAGAGTGAAAATGATACTTAAAGAACTTGACATCACAACCTATTTGTAAAGCTTGACCTCTAAATGTTTTTACATTTATTCTATTTACAATTTATAAGGACAGCTCATTGATTCAGTATATTTTTAATTTTAAATATTTTACTTGCTTATAGTAAGTCTAGATCTTAACACAGGTTGTCACAAATAAAAGTTAAATTTTGAACAGGTTTATTTTATTAAAAAAGTGAATAAAAATCCATTTTAAATAAAAATCTTATTTTTACTTAAAAAAGATTTTTCACATTCCTCTTCTCCCCAACACCACCCCAGTTCAATCATCTCTCTTCATGTAGCTGAAATGGGTAATGACAAAAAAGGGGGAATGACTGACTGTGTTTAATTTAAAAAAATTGAAAGGCAACCTATACTTAAGATGTTATATTATAAGTGTGTCCAGATGAAGTTTGTAGTGACAACTTATTGTGCCACAGGGACCCCAAGACCCATAACTGATGGTAAAAATTATCTACAAAGGAAGCATTTAAAAAGGGTTCCTTCGCCAAAGTTGATAAATATTTTGATAATATATAAAAGAAAATGCAAGTGTCATCTGAAGTGTTGTATAAATTTGCAGATGTAATACCTTCACTAAAGTGTGAAACAGAGGATTTTTAATCCTGCTTTAAAAGCAAGTCTTAGATAAAACCTTAACACTGTTACATTAATTAGATTAATTACTTTGGTACAGTCACAAAACTAGTTGTATAAAAGTTTTATTTTGGCCTGACTGAGAAAAAGTAGGGGGGTGGGGGAACCACAAAGAATAGTGACTTTACAGATATAACGTGCCACAGTCCAATACAACATTAAAATTGATTGTGCCATTTTACTGTACTCCTGAAAAGGAAGGTAACTTAATATTATTAATAGTGGGGTTTTAGATTTTTTTTTTTCTATTTACTTAAGTGATTTTTTTTTCAGAAGTGAAAAAGGGAAGAGGAATTCACATAGGGAACAGCTTTTTCTTCTCAATAGCTACTATATAAATACAAAAACAGTTTAAAAACTATTATTGGATAGTAGGAAGTGGTATTGATGATTAAATGAACCCCAGAGTCAGTAGTGAATCAATGTTTTATCATGGTGTTAGGAGGTACTGTGTCGCCCTTTGGCATAAGCTGGCAACTCATCCCAAAGTTCAAAACATGAAGGGCATTATATAATAAACATCAAATGCAATAGACCAACTTTTCTGAAAATGGTCATTTATATTTTTCCACAGTCTCAATCACAGCCCTTTTTCCTTTGGATTATGCTGTTTATTACATAATAGATATACTTTGCACTTCCTTCGTGTCTTCCTTTCAAAGATTAAGTTCTGCTTGCACATCGGAGATATTCAATTATTATTCTGTGCTAAGCTTTTACCTTCCCCACCTAAAATCCCCTTCACAGTTTAAATACTAGTGAAGGTAATTATGTTAAACAACATGACGCTAAGAGAGCAGGCATTACAGAAATGTAGTTATCAAACTTACCAATTAGCTCTTGGCAATCCTTGTGAATTATGCTCTGTTCTGGTAGATCTAAACAACCATCCCAGGATGCCAGACTGTCCCCTTTTCCTACAACATTCAGTGCAATCTGAAAACAAACAGTTCTTCAACGCATTACTAGTTGTACCTCTGCAGAGATCTAGTTACTGCACTCAATGAACTCTACAGATTTAAGCTCAAAGGAGAGTAAACATTTCAAAACTGAATTAACACACATTTCAGAGTTCTGCATGGCACACATGCCCCCACAAATGGGGGGAGGGTAATCATTTTATAATTATTCATGATACTGAAGCCATCAGCTTCAAATAAAAATATGTCTGCAAGTATATATTTCTTTCTTTAAAGTCATAGTTACCTTCCAGACTTTGGCTCTCAAATCAGCAGGCAGTGGTCTCCCTTGAATGATGTTTCTTACTGTTTCAAGGTCACAACCTCCTTCTTCTAGAGCTTCTTCAAGGTCTTTTTCCCTACAGAATTTTTTAAAAAAATACATTAAAAAGTACTTTAAACAGAAAAAATGTTTTGATTATTCAGCATGTGATATCTGCTAAAGATCCCTCCAAGCTGGAGGAGCCATCAACCCCCTCCCTTCCCCCCAAAAAATTAAAAATAAAAAAGTTTTCTGACCTGTTTTTATAAATAAACTTAGATTACTTGAAACCAAATACTGTAAAACCTAATTTATTTTTCACAGTGTGTGTGGCCTGCTTGACTTCAAATTCCACTCAGTTTAAATAATAAAAATGAATTATTTAATTTTCTGATTCTCATGGAGTGGCACATTTACTACAAAATTGGTCTAACATTGCAGAAGAATGTTTAAACCTAAGGAGCTGCACTATTTTCATTGATATGTTAGAGAGTCTAAGGAAGCATTTTTTTCACCCACACATTACACATTCAAATGCAAATTTGGGACCTAAACTAGGTGGCAATGTCTCATTAAATAAATCATCAGACAACCTAGATACTGGAAAATATTTTTCCAGCGGTTTATCAATAGTTATCTCTTAACCCATATTTCCTTTTTCAGATGCATTCATGTCATGGGATGCTACCCAAGTAATTAACCTAGTCTTCAGTTTTATCTGGCATAATTAGTGTGATAAACGTAAAAGAAAACAAAAAGAAAAAACCCAACAAATCAATGGATCGATAAGATATCAAAAAGCTTTTAACACTAATACCGCAATCTAACAAGTTAGCATATAACGGAATACTCAAGACATTCTAATTGTAAGAATTTTTTTTAATGTCTCACCAAAAATGTTTAAATGTAGACAAAACAGGTAATTATTCAGAAAGTGAAAACTTTGCACGTATTTTCAACAGATAAAAATCTTCTTGATGGCTGCAGTTGAACATTTCACACACTTGCAGACTGAATGCACCTGCTGAGCTACCTCCTACAATTTCATGTTGTCATAAACAGATAGCTAAGGGTTAATGTTCTTTTACCTGTAAAGGGTTAACACAGGGAACCTGAAACACCTGACCAGAGGACCAATCAGGAAACAAGACTTTTTCAAATCTGGGTGGAGGGAAGTTTCGGGTATGAGTTTTTTGTTGTTTGTCTTGGTTCAGTGATCCTCTCGGCTCTGAGAGTGATCTTTCTATCTCCAGGCTTTCTAATCTTCTGTTTCCAAGTTGTAAGTACAAGGATAGTAAGACAATAGGTTTATATTGGTTTTTTTTGTATTTACATGGGTGTAGTTGCTGGAATGTGTTAAATTGTATTCTTTTTGGATAAGGCTGTTTATTCATTTTTTCCTTTAAGCAACTGACCCTGTGTATTGTCACCTTGATACAGAGACCATTTTATGTCTTTTTTCTTTCTTTTTATATAAAGCTTTCTTTTTAAGACCGGTTTGAGTGTTTTTCACTGGTTAAGGTTAAGAAACGAATGGAGGGGGAATATCTCTTTGTGTTAGATTTACTAAGCCTGACTTTGCACACCCTCTGGGTGAGGGGGGAGAGAGATTACATCTCTTGGTACTTGTGTTTCAAGGACTTGAAGCAGGGAATCTCCCAGAGTACCCAGGGCGGAGAAATCTGGGAGGAGGTAAAGAGGGTGGAATCCCTTTGTTTAGATTCACGGAGCTTGAATCTGTATCTCTCTCCAGGAACCCAGGGAGGAAACACCTGGAGGGGAAGAGGGAGAAGGAAAGTGGGTTATTTCCCTTTGTGGTGAGACTCAGGGCATCTGAGTCTTGGGGGTTCCCCAGGGAAGGTTTTGGGGAGACCAGAGTGAGCCAGACACTGGAATTCTGGCTGGTGGCAGCGATATCAGATCCAAGCTGGTAATTAAGTTTGGAGGTTTCATGCTAGCTTCTCATGTTCTGAACTCTAAGGTTCAGATCTGAGTAAGAGAGTTATGACACGTAAAGTTACAGTGATGGCAAAACGGCAGGTGCAAGGGGGTAGCAGAAATAACAGTTAAACAGTTTGTCTACAGAGTGAGTAGAGCATGACACACTTGCCATACATTAAGTACAGAATGATTTTACCCCAGAATACAGAGAAGAATATCTTGTGAATCAATGTATATACTTGCACATGTGGGTACTAAAGGGTTATCAGTTAAAGCCCTCTGTTAGTAACTACTGATGCCACACCACATTCTACTTAGTGAACTTCACTGTCCTTTAAAAAGGTACGTTTCATAAGGAAGAATTGTGATACTGGCTGACATTAAATTAGAACATTCTATAGCAGACCTAATAAAATGCCTCATATTTGGGCACTTTTTTTATGGTACGTATCTGCCCACGGTCTTCAGTAGCTACAGTTCTTATTCCTGTAATCGATATAGCAAGTCAGATGCTGAGTTTAGTATGCTAATTTTAATGTTTAACTACCCACTCCCAATGGAATTCCTTGATCAAGACATATGAACTCTAGTCTCTTAAAAGACACACGCACACATCTGTTTTCTAAAGATTAATCTCTATATTTCAAAAAAAGGCAAAGACCCAAATCTGTAAACATTTATGCACACGTTTAACTTTAAGCATCCATGTGTTCCACTGAAAACTACACAGGATGTTAGATGTTAAAGTTAAATACCTGCACAATTGTTTGTGTCTTTTTCCAATAGGCTTATAAGCATAAGTGCTTCAAATCAGATTTTATATGTAGAGTGTGTGAAAGCCAACATATTCACACCCAGTTTGGATGAAAATGTAGTAAGACTTTGTAAGAAGAGGTTTACTTTTCTAGTTTTTTTTTTTTTTATTAATCTATTATTTGTATAGCGGAAGTGCTTATAAGTCCCAACCCAGATCAGGACCTCATTGTTCCAGGCACTGTACACGTACAAAGAGTTTACACTCTAAGGCTTTGTCAGGCAAGATACCTGCATTTACATGTTACTCTGTAATTAAAAGTTATTAGAGTTTAATAAGCAGCTCTCCAAAACCCTTGAAATTGATTATAGGTACATATCTGTTGGAGAGGAACCCCCCCCACACCTTCCCAAAGCTATTATGCATGTTCACGTTAGAGCAGTTGCTGATTTTAGATGAGAGACAGCAAAGTTGTCTTCACAGCTGTGCAATAAATGACCATCCTAGCAGTACAGTTATGTCAAGATGGTTATGATTCTAAATTGGGGAGTCTAAAGGACCAGCACTAGTTGTAAAGCTTAATGTTTTATCTATTGTAGTATAATGCTTCCTACCTACACCCTTAATAAATAGCTCATAACAACATAATTCATTAGAGCAATTCAGTTATAACTTTTCACTCCCATCTAACAGAGACATGAGGAAAGCCAAGCTGCTCCCTTGAATAATCTCCCAAATAGAAGAGATCTTCACTGATGAATACAAACCAAATGAGAAAATAGAACAGTCAAAATATTTGCAAACCTGAATTCATTTGAGTGGTGAACAAATCCTTTCTGTGTCTTAAGACTTCAGAAAGCCTGATCCATATAGAACTAGAGATAAAATAAAAATACAACTAAAAAATTTAGTGAGGGCTATGTTTTGCGGTTCTCATGTATTTATAAAATGGCCACACTAGCCACTTGATTTCTTTTTCATATGCTTCCTCTTGTGCAATCTGTTATTAGCACAATAATGTAACCTGTACCTAGCTGAAATTAATGTTCTGTTCAGAAGTCAAGTTTGACAGGTGGCAAACACAGGGTCAAACTTCATTTGACAAACACCAGACATTACACACAGCACAGCACTATCCAGTGTTTATCATCAGCATAATATGCTCTACAGTTTTAATGCCTGCAATTTAGGCATATAACCCAGCAAGGCAAAATAAATTAGCATTCCTTAACACATAGGACAAACATGGTTGAGTGGTGTCCACATACTGACACACAGTTGGGCAAAAATATGCAACTCTGTTTGTTCAGACACCCCTAAACTGTCTAACTATATTTGTACCAGTGCATTCTGGAAAATGTGGGCAGTGAACCCATTCTTCCATATTAGAAGATAAAGCACCTGGAGGACATACACACAGATCAGAACCAGCAGCATGTGGGTAATGCACTCTGGGCACAGAGGAGTGAGATGAAGGAGAAGCCACCAATCCTGTTAAGCAGGCACAATTAGGAGGTCCCATGGTATTGTAAAGCTCTGAACTCTATTTGTCCAACTGATTAGAGAGAGAATCAAGTGCCAGATTAGACCTATAGCATGGGTAAAATATGGTTAGCAGCTACAGTTTACTATCCAAGTTTTACCACCAGCTGCATAATTAACTGGTTAAAAGTCATAGTGTAGCTAGAGCCTCAGGCTGTAATATATAAACCATGTTTCAACATGTATTGGAGAGAATGTAATTAAGACAAACATACCTATGGAACTATTCTGGAAATAATTACAAACGCACCTGGAAGAGAATTTCTAACGGACCTGATAGTTTTAAATCTGCAGCTACCAATACCTGGTATTTACAGATTAAAGAGCTGTGTATTTGTACTTGTATCAAAATTGGCTTTTGCCATAATGTAAATGGAAACAATCACACAGGGGGAAAATACCCAACAGTATGATACCAGCTTAAAACAGTCATTCCCCAGAAACTCCATCATCAGTACTTTGTACCCTGAGGAGCAAAAAAGAGGGATGGCACTGGTCTACTGCCTGACCTTGAAGAGTAC
This sequence comes from Gopherus flavomarginatus, assembly GCF_025201925.1. Classification (NCBI taxonomy): domain Eukaryota; kingdom Metazoa; phylum Chordata; order Testudines; family Testudinidae; genus Gopherus; species Gopherus flavomarginatus. Next base: position 166,978,064 of record NC_066617.1, on the reverse strand, counting down.
TGAACTGATAGCATGGTTTGTCACTACAGAGGTGTTATCACCTTACATTAGATGGACTGCAACACAGAAGTTGTTTATATCACTCTGCTGTGGCTATGACAATCAGACATTCTTTTCTTCCATCATACCTACAAAAACTGTTCAGAATGGTGCGTGATGTAATCAACTGAGTTTATCATGGCTTGCTAAGAGAGCAGAGTCTCAATTGCTAATAGGAGCTTTCAGTTTTGTTTTGATTTTCCTCCAAATAAAAAAACCAATCAGATTCAGACTGATTTTAATGTTACTTAAGAAAGTGATATTACAGCAGGAAACTACAAGAGCAAAATTCAGACGAGCTGGGCTCTTGTCCTTCATATGACTGGTGAAGACCTGCACAAAAGTCAGTCCATTAGTAACTACATTTATTATTCCTCCTTTGGGAAGGATACAGCATCTCATCTCTTGAACAAGGCAAGCTAAGAGCCCTTAATAGCTTTGGTTTACATTCTGTGCTGGCTTTTCTGTTTTTATCTGGGTACAATTCAAAGTTTTGGTTATAGTTTACAAAGTCCTGATTGGTGGCTGGACCATTTATCTGAAAAACCAATTCTCTTACACAAGGCATACCATTGTTGATGCCTGGAATTAGCCTCTTTACACCTAACAGCAGGTCTCTCTCAGTAGAGGGCCCTTGCCTCTGAAATACACTTCCCCATCAATCTATTAGAATCCAAGTTTAACAAACTTCAGGATATATAGCAAGACTTGCTTGACTAAGGCTTTTAAAACTTGGGGAGGAAGTTGGGATGAAGAGAAGTTGGTCTCTTGTTGGTCCTTTTATGTTTAAAGACTTGTACTTTTTATGTAATGTTTATTTTATATATGTAAGGCACCCAGGTGCTGGGTAATGACAAACAATAAATATTACTAAATGAATAAATCACAAAAGCAGAACTTTCCTACCCACCAGTACTACCTTCGATGGAATTGGGAAGCAGTTACAGAATGCTGCTTTTCATGAAATACATAAGTCATTACTTTGCAGTAGTTTCTTTTCCCGAACTTTTCCAATTAGAATAAACAAACGAAGCTGAGGTTTTATCTTCAATCTCTAAAAACCACCAGAAACTAGTCTGAAACGTTCTCAAAATTTCTAGTTCAATTTGAATTCAATGTTCACAAACACTCACTTTTATTAAGGACTTATTTTAGCAAGTACCATGGGTGGCTAATTGGTTACGTAAGGCAGGTTTCACTGTAGTGACATTTCATCACGTCTGTGGTTGAAAATTATTTTCTTAGCAAATTAGTTATGCAAATTTTGCATGTCTAAGTTTGTAAATATTATAACAATACATTGAAAGTATCTAGTAATCATGTGGTTTACTGAATTAGTTTGTAATGCTGAATATAAACCATTCAGGAAACTTTGACCAAACAACACACTACTTCTGATAAACAAGGTGGGTTTTTTGGTCATCGTAAATAAAACTAAGCTAAAAGTCTAAACAAAAGGAATCCACATGCTCCTCGCAATACATATGAGTCTATATATCTAGAGAGAGAAAGAGAGCACGCGAGAGCGCACTTTTTCCTAGCCTTTTATACAAGATCAAGCATAACATCAATATGATCTCTAACTAAGTGCATCTGGGAATATATCTTGCTCTTGTAGTGGGATAAATTCAAGCATCTAGTAGGCATTTCCCATTTCTAACTACCTCTAATCCTGTCTCCTGTTAGTCTTCATGGAATTTCACATAAATTACTGAGTGTGTTGAGTTCCTGGAAAGTTCTTACTAGGAATACAGTCACCAAATTAGGCTACAATTAAAAAGTAAAAGCCAAATTAAGGTATTTCATTCTTAACCCTTCAATTTCAATGGGGTGCATAGAGTTAAAATGAGCACTTTCAAATAATGTTGATAGGACCTGCATGGTAAAACCAGACTTAATATTTCTGTATAGGATTGCAGTCAGCTCCTTCCACACCTGTGAAGCAGCTCCATAACATTGTCATACACATAACAAGGCTGCCAAATCAGACTGGAAGCTGTTGTGAGGTAAACAAGCAGGAAAGAGAGACAGCAGAAAAATATTTCTGGAACCAGATCACAGACAGAGGAGAGGCTGAACGAGAGGCAAAACTACTGATGAACTATTACTTTCACATATCTGGCAGTACAGCAACCCTTTATGCAGCTGCACAGCTAGCGTAGATCAAAGACCATCACTTGGACGATGCTTTGAAAACGTACCCCTTACATTTTTTGTTCTGAGAAAGACACTTAAATATCTTGCAATAAGAAATTATACCTCTACCCTGCTTTAACGCTGTCCTTGGGAGCCAAAAAATCTTACCGTATTATAGGTGAAACCGCATTATATTGAACTTGCTTTGATCTGCCAGAGTGCGCAGCCCCACCTCCCACCCTGAAGCACTGCTTTATTGCGTTATATCCGAATGTGTGTTATATCAGGGTAGAGCTGTACTATGTTACTTTTCTCCCCTATTTAGCTGAAATCCATGTGGCATCCACAGGCTAACCCAAAATTAGATTCTTTCATCTACTCTTGTTTATAGTCAATCAGCAATACATATCCTTCTGCTAAATGATCACACTCATTCATTAGTTTGTACAAACCTTAAAAACAATTATCTCCACTCAGATTGCTACATTGATTAGCCATATGCTATTCGTAGATCTGTTTGTGCTACTATACTTGAAAAGATGCTCTCATTACTTGTATCCACTCTCCTTAGACGACAGCCTAGTATCATACCACTCATTATTTGCTTTAATATACTGCCCATCTTCACGGTAGCAAGCAGTACTGTAAGCATGTATTTGTTAGGTACTGATCTACATACATGTTCCCTGTACTTCCAGGGCCTGAAACAAGGCTGCCATCAGTACACTCTGTCACACTCCCATCCTATCCATGCACACACCTAGCTCTCACTACCTTATTGGTCACTTTTAATTTAACCTTGAAGCAATTAATAAAAAAAAACAAGTTGATAAATGTAACAAGTCTAAACAGGACCTGAATTCTGAGTCCCTACCAATGTTTCATCTGCTGGCACCATGGCACTGGAGCCTGCCCCTTTAAATGGCTTACATCTTGGCATTATCAGGAACATGGGCAGAAAAAGGAGAAAGCAGGAGCATATATGGCATTGCTGTTGTCACAGGAGTTATGGGGAATATGCATGGAGATCCATGCTAGCACAAGCAGGGCTGCTAGCAGAGATCTATTAGGAAAGTAGTACTCTCTCATTCAGAACAGAAAACAGATACAGTTCAAATTTACTTTCACCAAAGAAGTTCTTTTGTGGAGTCCTATGAAGACATGTACAGAACCAGATAACCACCTTGTGCGTCTCTGGCTCTTTTATTTCAGTATCATCATACTACTTCAAATTAAGGAGGAAAAGTTAAACCAGCAATGCTGGATTTATGAAATGTTTCTTGCAGAAACCACTTCTAGCTATAGCAATTGGCTGAAAAGAGTACACATTTAAGGTCATGTTTTGCATCAGTTATAAAAATATTTGATAAAATACACATCATAAACTAATATATAGTAAATAAAAAACAAAACAAAACCTGCTGGCTGAGTGACCAACCGTAGAACAAACTATCAGAGGCAATAGGGTTCATATTATTATATCTTGCAAATCTTTTTTAAATAAAAGCTTTCCACTATTAAAAACTTCAATCTACATATATTTTTCTACTCTCCAGAAATCTCTCTCCCCACTGGCACCTCCAAATGTTTTGTAACCTCAGTTACCTTCTGGTTCCTATTTTTAATTAATGATCCTCTCACTGGAATGGAAAAGTTCCAGGAACAGCTATTTTGTATTGATGTAAATAAAAAGAGTTCTTCAACTTTAAAAAAAAAAAAAAGGTGCAGTGACACAGGCCCCAAATGCGGCACCATTTTGAATAACTCAAAAAAGGACTATTTTCCCCCTAAATGTATTACAGTATCACATTTAACCTTGAGGTTTCTCAGATTTAGGAAGTAGTGTCATGAGCATCAAAAACTATTTACCATTGCAACACTATTTTATGTCACATTACACTGTCCCAAACAGTTTAATTATGGTTCAGGAACTCAATGGTGAAATTTGGAAGCATAAGTAGTGATTACATCCACAATGAAAGCACCAGTTTTCCAGTTAAAGTAGGTCTTGAGACTGTTGAACTGCTGACGTTGTTTTAAAAAAAATGCTGTTGCATCCACTTGTGTGAGACTTGAAAACTAAATAAGAGGGTAAATATATTAAGCCCCTGCCAGTAGATTTTCTCAACTGTTATAGATTCATAACCATGTTTGCATCATATCACTATCGTTTTAAATGTAATCCTGATGTAAGGGAAACTAAACAGGATGTATTTTATCTCCTTCTCAACTGATGTTTCAAACTTTTAAATTACACTTAATTTCAATGAGAAAATGTGTGTATGCACAAGTAGAGACATACCAAAAATATGCTAAAAAAAAGGAACACAAACTATTTGTTTCATTTAAGTGTTTCCACCAATTGTCTATTTCACAATGCATTTAGGGTTAGATGTTGATAACAATTCTTGCCTCAAACAAAAGTAATGATATTGCTGAATTCGCACATCATGTTTACCCAAAAGTGGCAAATTGGCTAAAATGACTTATTTTGCAACCATGTATTAAATAAATACTTCCTACTAAAAAAAAAAAAAAAAAAAAAAAAGGTCAAAACAAATAAAACTCCCATGAAGTGGATCATAGCAATGTAGCACATTGTTTCAAAGTATATCCCCATATCAAAACAAAATCTTCTGGTTATCATCTGTTGACTATATACCCGAAACATCAAAATTTACAATTTGTTTCTTTTAAAGTCAGAAAACAATTTTATTGTTTTCCTCAATTTATGAGCTAAAATAAAGTTCTCTTACCCAACATGCCTCAAATTTTCATAAATCTGTTCTTCAAGAAATAAGGAAGAACTGTGGATTCCAACAGGTATTTACAATTAACCACTAAAGAAAAAATAAACTGACTATTACACCACAGAAGACTGTAGGTTTCCTACAGAATTTCTTCAGTAAATAGGTTTAAAGTACTTTTTCTACTATGTTCTCCTCTGACAAAAGTGTAACTTTCCTTGTGCTTGGATCCAAATGACTTGGTTTCACTGAGTTTCTCTGTATTTGCAGAAATCAAGTATTTTGTCCTTAAACTTCGCTGGAACTAGTTAGACAAAATGACTCGCCTCTCCCCCAGTCTCTCTCCACAACATGTTGATATTTTTAAAGCATACTCCGGTGACAGGTGATTTTCTTCATTTTCATTTTAAGAAAAGCATATCAAGCATTCAGTCTGGGATCTTTGGAATCTACAACTTTTTGCTGGCTTTAAACTGATCCAGGTCATTTGTCCGAAGAGAGATGCCTCATCACTGATCTATATTCACAAACCTACATGTTTTGTGAAAGGATTAAGGGTAGTATGTGTCATTAAATGTTGCTAGATCCTACAAATTAGGGATATTATCACAAGCTCTGGTCCTGTAATCAGATCTGTATAGCTGAATCCTTGCATCAACATGGAGCCTCTGACTCCAGTGGAGTTCTACCCATGAGATCTGAATCCAGGACCAGTTGGGATGAAGAGGAAAACAAAACGGTGTCTACACCTTGATATGAATGTTTCAACCAGCAATGCCAAAAACAGTGTTAGGCTCTCAAATCTTACATTAACATGGAGTTTTACATCAAGAAATATGCCAAATTTCTTTGCATACTATCCAGAGACAACACTTCATTCACCCCTTAAATTATAACTACCTCTTGAGCAAAGCAGGTACTTAACAGCACATTGAAACATTATATACAAAACACAATAAATTAAATTAAAAAGCAGATGGAATGTAGTGGGGACCTGCAAAAGGGTAATTACAAAGATTTAAATTTGGGCCAGATCATTAATTCTTGAAAGAGAAAAAACAACAACATGACATCTGTAGTCAGACAATCAGGATCTCAGTTTTACATCTCACCCAAAAGATACACTGCTAGCAACACGGTGACACTTGACATCATAATGTAGTTTTTGATTCTGAAAGAAAAATCATTCCCACAACTCCCTACAATGGTAAAGTTTTCACTGGGAAGCTCTCTCATTCAAATAATATCATCCCTGTTTAGTTTATTCCAATTACAACTGAACGTTACTATTCAGCATGGTATAAATACAGGCCACACATGGTAAAATCTTCACATTTTTGCAGTGAATTTGTATGGAACCAACATTGCTCATGCAGAACTCACTATTTAGTTTTTTCAAAAGCGTTTTAGCAGTGTTTTGAGATCTTGAAGGTTGCATGTACTCTCAGCAATTAATATTGGAACTGGTAGGACTGGAGTATTTTTTCGAAGATTCTTTAACATGATTCAGATTTCATCTCAAGGATTATGCTGCAATGTTCCAAGACCCAACAGTTTTACAAGTAGGTGCTATAGTGCAGGGGTCCTCAACCTTTTTCTTTCTAAGCCTCTCCCCCCAACATGCTATAAAAACTCCACAGCTCACCTGTGCCACAACAACTGTTTTTCTGCATATAAAAGCCAGGACCAGTGTTAGGAGATAGCAAGCAGGGCAACTGCCCGGGTCCCCACGCCACAGGGGGCCCTGTGAAGCTAAGTTGCTAAGGCTTTGGCTTCATAGAACGGCCATACTGGGTCAGACCAAAGGTCCACCTAGCCCAGTATCCTGTCTTCTGACAGTGGCCAATGCCAGGTGCCCTAAATCAAATTAATAGAACAGGTAATCACAAAGTGATCCATCCCTTGTCACCCACGCCCAGCTTCTGACAAACAGAGGCTAGTGACAGCATTCCCATCCATCCTGGCTAAAAGCCATTGATGGACCTTCAACTGCAGGTGGCAGGGCTTGGGGCCCTGGGCTTCAGCCCCAAGCTGTGGCGGTTTGGCTTTCTACCTGGGCCCCAGCAAGTCTAATCTCAGTCCTGCTTGGCAGACCCCTGAAACAGTTGAGAACCACTGCTCTAGGGCATAATTATATATCCATATGAGTAGATCTTTATTTAGAATTGACAACACTTAGCATTTATACAGCACTTTACCTGTAAAATGTGCTTCATAAATCTTAATTAATGAACACTGTACTTTATTAACTTTTCTGTAATCAGAAGAATGCAGTCAGTTTAAAAATGCAAATTAACAAAACTGAGTAGTTAGATGTCTATACTACAGATGGCACAGCTGCAGTAGCACAGACACTTCCTATAGCTATGGCAAGGTTTCTTCTGTCAGTATAGTAAATCCACCCCCAGAGGAAGTGGAGCTTCCCTTCACTTGAGGTGGGCAGAGGTGGGCAAACTACAGCCCGTGGGCCAGATCCAGACTGCCATCCCTGTGGCGCCGTAGGGCTAAGGCAGGCTCCCTGCCTGCCCTGGCCCCGTGCTGCTTCCAGAAGTAGCTAGCATCACGTCCCTGTGGCCTCTGGGGGAAAAGGGGGAGGCAAAGGACTCTGTGCGCTGCCCTCGCCTGCTGGTACCTCCCCTGAAGCTCCCATTGGCTGTGGTTCCCTGCTGTACACCCCTGCCACCCTGGAGCCGCTTCAGGTAAGTGTCGCTGGGCTGGAGCCCACACCCCAAACTCCTCCTGCATCCCGCACCCCAACCCCCGCCACACTCCTCCTGCATCCCAATCCCCTGCCCTGAGCCCCCTTCCAGCACCTCAACCCCCTGCCCTGAGCCCCCTTCCAGCACCTCAACCCCCTGCCCTGAGCCCCCAACCCCCTGCCCTGAGTCCCCTCCCACACTCTGCATCCCTCCCTGCACCCCAACCCCCTGCCCTGAACCCCCTCATACACCACACCCCCCTCCTGCACCCCAACCTTTTCCCCTGAGTTTCTTCCTGCACACCACACCCACTCCCACATCCTGCACTCCCTCCCACACCCCAACCCCATGCCCCAGCCCTACATTCACGGCCCTGCATGCAATTTTCCCACCCAGATGTGCCCCTCAGGCCAAAAAGTTTGTCCACCCCGACCTAGCTGCATCTACACTGGGAGTCAGGTTGACCTTACTACCTTGTTCATGTTTTAGATCATGTAGACCAGTTACACCAACATTCACATCAAACAGAGTTCCTTTATGTTAGAGCTAGGCTGATCAATAGAAAGCATACCTAGTACTGTACTAAATGTAGACTCTAAATACACAGATGGTAAGACAAGTGGGCCAAGACTGGTGATTGGGAATTGGAAGATCAAAATGAGTGAGGCAACTGCATAGGTGGCTGCACACAAGGAAACCAAAGGAAGTTTGTAGGTGTGTACGTGGAAGGGACAAAGAACAAGGAGGCAGCAGAGGAGAGGGGTCACATACAGGAGAGAGATAGAAGGAGAGAAATACAAAGGAAGGGAAATAGTTTAAATGTTTAACCTTGGTATTCAACACCGCATGGAGCAAGATTTAGTCTCAAGTGACCGTAAGAAGCCAGGTAGGCAGCAAAAATGGCATGTAGAGTAGCTACGGGGCGCACACAGACCAAAATCCCATCACTAAGGCCATTGAAGGAGACAGTCTCTCAAGGCACGGCGGGGCTTTCCCTCTCTCTGAGCTTCTCCAGGGGCACGGCCCTGTCTAGGGGTGTAAGACAAAGCCCGTTAATGGGACCCAGCTCAGAGGAGGAGACGGAACTAAACCAAAGGAAGCGCCGGAGGCAGCTGGCGGCTCTCGGCGGGCAAAGCCTTTTCACCGGGCAACACCAGCTCCCGGGAGCCGGTCAGACCCGCTGCCGCTGCCCCGGGCCGGCCCAGACAAGAGCCCCTCCCCCGAGGCTGCCCCGGGCCGGCTCCCCCCGTCCCTCCCCAGAGAGGCGCAGCCGGTGGGGCTCCCCTGTCCCCGCCAGGGGCAAGTCCCCCCGGGCCGGCCGCGAGCGGGGAAGGGGATCGGGGCCCAGGCTCGCGGAGGGGGTGACGGGCGCTCGCTCACCAGCTACTTAGCAGCGCCCCTTCCCCTTCCGCCATAGCTGTTGACGTGCCCTCGCTTTGCCGTAAATCGCGGTCTATTTCCGACAGCCGGAGAAAACATCCCCCTCCCGGCCCGCGGCGCTGTCGTAAAAACCAGACTGGCCGTAAAGCGCAGATACGGCGGCAGGTGACGTGGGGCACTTCGGAGTCGTCGGGCTGCTGCTGTTGCTATGGGGTCTGGGGGATGTGACGTATGCGAGGTTCGCTCAGGCCCGCCCCTTTGGAACGTTGTGGAGGGCGCCGCGCGGTGCGGGACATGGTCTCTCCCAGCCGCCCAGGAGGCTTCTGCTGGCGGCCACGCGCCTCCTCAGCTTTAGTGCTGTGTGCGGGCAGCGCGCGCTCCGGGACTGGGGCAGCTCGGGGCAACCACCATAAACATAAATAATAGTAATGGAGCTGCGGAGGGGCCCAGTGTGGGATCTGTTGCGGGGGCGGGGGGCTGAACCGAAGAGCTGACTGAGACTGTGTGTTGATTATCTTGTTTTCTTCGGAAAGGCGAAGTGTTGCTCTAAACGCAGTTACAAACATTTTCGGGAGCCAATGATGTAGCTGTCACGGGGCTCTGTTATGCGAGTGGGAGAGAGGGGGAGTTGATTCACAAGAATAATCTGCTAAATTTTCCACGTTATGGAAAGATGTGAGAATCACTGAGCAGTGTTATCAAGAGGAGTCAGAGAGGTGGAAGCAGCAAAAGTTACTTGAAGTCAACACAGGACTGCATCTACCGCATGTGCATAGCAGAGATCAGCAACTGCTACAGCTGGTAATTTGGAAGCTTGGAGGCTTTGAAAAACCGGTCCCAAGAACAACAGGTGTGCATGTGTGATATGGAAGTGTGAAATAAAAGCACAGTAACTGAATGGGCCACTTTGCTTTACTTAAAACACACAACAGCTTACAAAGGAGCACCAGCAAAAAAAACAACAACTCTTATTCAGGTGTTACAGAGAAACTTCAGGTTCCCCATAACGTCTTGTAAAGTTGCCACGTACAAACAAGGAGGCCAGATAAAACCTTTCCCCGAGAAAGAATCTGGAAGCCTGGGTAGGGGCTGGAAAGGAGTATTCCTCCTCTAGTGAGTGAGGTGGAGGCTGTATAGAGGAAAATGCTACAAGAAACCACTGCACTGAGCTACCCATGATCCCATCATAATTTTATTCAAAATGACCAATTGGCATTTGATCTGCTGGCAGGTTCAGACCTTTTTCTCCACTATTTAAGGGTAAGAGGTATAGGTCACCCATGCTGAGAATGGAGGGGATACAGAGACCACTCTCTGATCTCTCTTCTTCCTCTTGGTTGTATATCTAAAAGTGTCATAAACAGATAGTTAAGGTTTAATAGAACAGGAGTACTTCATGTCTCTTTTGCCTGTAAAGGGTTAACAAGTTCAGTGAGCCTGGCTGTCACCTGACCAGAGGACCAATCAGGGGACAGGATACTTTCAAATCTTGAGGGAGGGAAGTTTTTGTGTGTGCTGTTAGTGTTTGGTTGTTGTTCACCCTGGGGGCTCAGAGGGACCAGACATGCAACCAGGTTTCTCTCCAATCTCTCCAATACAGGCTCTTATAAGTTCAGAATAGTAAGTACTAGGTAGATAAAGCGAATTAGGCTTATGTTTGTTTTCTTTATTTGCAAATGTGTATTTGGCTGGAAGGAGTTCAAATTTGTATTTTGCTGAAAGGATTTTAATTTGTACTTGAATACTTAGGCTGGGAGGGTGTTCCCAGTGTCTATAGCTGAAAGACCCTGTACCTATTCCATTTTACATTTACAAAGATATTTTTCACTGTTTTTCTCTCTTTAATTAAAAGTGTCTTGTTTAAGAACCTGATTGGTTTTTTATTCTGGTGAGACCCCAGGGGACTGGGTCTGGATCCACCAGGGAATTGGTAGGGAGAAAGGAGGGAAGGGGGAGAGAGAGGTTAATTTTCGCTCTCTGTGTTAGGATTACTTTCTCTCTCAGGGAGAGTCTGGGAGGGGGAGAGAGAAGGAGGGGGGGAAGGTGAATTTTCCTCTCTGTTTTAAGATTCAAGGAGTTTGAATCACAGTAATCTTCCAGGGTAACCCAGGGAGGGGAAGCCTGGGAGAGGCAACGGTGAGGGAAAGGGTTTACTTTCCTTGTGTTAAGATCCAGAGGGACTGGGTTTTGGGGGTCCCCGGGCAACGTTTAGGGGGACCAGAGTGTACCAGGCACTGTAATTCCTGGTTGGTGGCAGCACTACAAGTACTAAGCTGGTAATTGAGCTTAGAGGAATTCATGCTGGTACCCCATCTTTTGGACGCTAAGGTTCAGAGTGGGGGTTTATACCATGACAAAAGGCCACTCAGCTGTAGGACAGCAACCAGAGGGAGTGGTGAGGAGCAGTGGAGCATTGCCCCCACCCTTTTTTTTTTCTTTTTTTTGAAGGAGGGAAGGAATCATGTTACTTCCCAATACATACAACACCCCTCCCTCCAGGCTGCCAGGTGCTTTCTGCAAGGGAGGGCATAAATCCTCCTCCAGTCTCCCCCTACAGCATGGACATCTGTCTCTCTTAAGGAAGTAGTTTCCTCCTGGTTCTCCAGGCTGTCAGGTTTTGAGGGTGTCAAGGTGCTCTTGACCCCCACCTGTATGATTTAGTTGGGGATTGGCCCTGCTTTGAGCAGGGGGTTGGACTGCATGACCTCCCAAGGTCCCTTCCAACCTTGATGTTCTGTGATTCTGTACATTTAAGCAGTTTGTCTTATCAAGTAGCCTTGACCCCTGAGCTGCTCCTTGGAAGGTATCTATGCTTGCTAGTAGCATGGACCAATTTTTAAGCTAGAGTACCTGTTGTGGACACTGTCTCTTCCAATCCTGATCTTCTATCTTTCCTGCCTCAACCACAGGGCTTCATTGCATGAAAATGATGGTAATAAATTAACTTTAATATTATATTATTCTGCAGCTGTTTGGTGTTAAAATCTTTTTGTATCTGTGCTATTTATTTCTTTTTACTGTGTAGACTTTACATTTATTTGGATCGAATAGCCACTTGTTCCCCGCCGCCCCTGCTATTTAATCTCTCCAGGTTACATGTTCTTCTGCTTTGTGGTTTGCTTCTGTGTCATCTGCTTATTTAATTATTTTGAACATATACCAAAGAAATACATTAAGTAGTCACACTGATTGAAAGAGTTGTGTAGTTTGTTTATCTAGTTAGGTTTTGTTAGTTCAGTTAATTGCCTTGCTAAACAAAAAAAAAGGGGGGAGGGCCTGTTCCAAATGTAAGAGAGAAGAAATATAGTAAGAGCCACAAAGCCAAGAGTGTCAAAGGAGCAGTAAAGCAGAAGAATTAGAAAAAGCATGGAGGAATAAGGGACATGAGAGTAGAGATGGAAGCGGGGCCAAGAATATGTGGTGCCTCAAAAGGTAAAGACTCAGAGCTCAGATTTGATGTGATTACTTACAAAAAGTAATTTACAGAACTCAGAGGTCAGTGGTAGTGATGGAAAGAACAGAATGGCAGGAGAGAAATAAAAGTAAAAGAACAAATGAGGAAAAAACACTCTATAAATAACATGTAAACAAATAGTTCCAAAGAAATTCCCCTCCAAAAGATGTAGGAAGACAAAATGGGTCTGAATTTAGGAAGATATAGTTTCCCAGGTAACTTTTTACTTAAGTGAAAGATGACTTTATTTGTATCTTCTAATCTAATGGACTGATTTATTATTTATACTTACTTCTATTAAGTGCCTATCTTCATCTATAGACATTTTTACATAACTCCAATACACAGTGCAGAGGTTAAAATTGCAACTTACATAATGAGCTACTTATATTATATCATAATACTTATCCTCCATAATAATAATTATTAAGCCTACATGTAATTCCCCTGTAGCCTTGAAATGCACACACTCTTCTCTCCCTAAAAATAGTTTGGTAACAGGCGCCGAGTGTTAACAAACAGGATTAGATTAATTTCTATGGAGCAATTGTGCCATCCCATGATTATTTAAGGTAAGTACACATTTATAATCTTTCACACTATTGCCTTGGGCCAGTGGTTCTCAACCACAGGCCCAAGGCCCCCTGAGGGGCATGAGCAGGTTTCAGGGGATTCGCCAAGCTGGCATTAGACTTGCTGGGGCCGAGGCAGAAAGCCGAAGCCTTATCACCTGGGGCTGAACCCTGAGTAACAGCTTCATTGGGGCCCCAGGCAATTCCCCTGCTTGCTACTCCCTAACACCAGCCCTGTCTTTTATATGCAGAAAAACAATTTTTGTGGCAGAGGTGGGCCATGGAGTTTTTACAGCATGTGCGTGTGGGTGGGGGGGGGGGAGGGAGGGAGTCTCAGAAAGAAAAAGGTTGAGAACCCCTACCTTAGGCTATATTTCATGTATTCCATGTATATAAATGTATTATAGATCTGATGATAAGTGTGTGGCTTCTTTTTACAGCATATTCATTTGTTGCATCTGATCATTGTATTTATCTGCTCTGTTGTTATTTGTGTACTTTAATTGCTTTTGCAAACAATAGATTATACATATATTATTATTTAAAATGAAGGGTCTGCTTATAAACATTGTGCATAAATATCACTCAGACTAAGTGAACAATGTTTCCTTGAGTTTATTAGCATGATCTTTGGTCACAGACTTGAAAACCCACATGTACTTAACTTTACTACTGTGAATAGTTCCACTGATATCAACAAGACTACTTGCAGTAGTAAAGTTAAGCCCAAACATTAGTGTTTGCTGGACCAGGCCTTTAATTCTCATTTATGTTAATTAATACCTGTTACTAATATTTCACTGCCTTAAAGTAGAATTCTTAAATCTTAAGACTGAGGCCACTTTTCCTTTACTAACAATGGGGCTTTGAATTGATTCCAGAGATCATAAATACATTGCAAGATTATGCTGTTCTGTACACTTCCAAGGATATTTGAAGATTTACACTCAAATAAAGGACCAAATAGTATTACATATCATGAGAGAAGAAAATAGTTTCAAAGCAATTGCTACTGAATTATTGCATAACTATGATTTTTATCTTTATAAAGTATTTATTACATGCAATACATATATTTGTAACATTTTGTGTAAATGTACATGTCTCAAAATACTTTTCATAGCCAGTTACATTGTATAGCCTTGATACTGTACATTTTTAGGAAACTGCATAATTTCATTTAGTTGGTTGAGTAGTCCCATTGACTTCAGTGGAACTACAGTTGTGACTAAAATTACATAATTCCTTAAGTGTTTGCAGGATCCATGTTCTATATGTGAAGGGGTGAAAAAGTTACAGGTTTACAATATATTTTCACATATGTATAGTCCTCTCTCAGGCAAGAGGTTATGAAGCATCACACTAAAGAAAGTAGATACACCGCTATCCCAAAATAACATGGTCGAGGGGAGCCAAAAATCCCTACTGTGTTATAAGTGAAACATCCTTATATCGGGGGAGCGGTGGCAGGGCTGCAGTGGAGATTTAAAGAGCTTGGGGCTCCAGCTGCGAGGAGCCCCAGAGCCTTTAAGTTGCCAGCAGAGCCCCACTGCCATAGCCCCAGGGAAGTGGTGACAGGGCTCTGGCCGCTGCGGGGAGCCTGGGCCCTTTAAATCACCAGCCCAGACCTGCTGCCACAGGTCCGGGGTAGCGGCAGCAGGGCTCCAGTGGTGACATAAAGGGCCTGGGGCTCCCTGCAGCAGCCGGGGCCCTGGACCCTTTAAAATGCTGCCTGAGCCCTGCTGCTGGAGCCCTGGATTACTGGCGGCAGGGCTCCAGCGGTGATTTAAAAGGCCCTGGGCTCCCCACAGCAGCTGGAGCCCTGGACCCTTTAAGTCACCACTGAAGCCCCGCTGCTACATGCGAACCTGTGTTATATCAGGTCATCTTATAGCAGGGTAGAGGTGTATCTCCACTCCCAGGGCCAAACAAGACAGATGCAGTCTGACTTAAATAAACATGAATGGTTGAGTTCTGTCTGCAGCTCCTTTTTCCCCATTGCAATCTTTGATTAACTTGATTGCAGCACTTGGAACACCTATTTTTTCTTACTACTTACTAATAAAAGAGTTGTAAAATATGCATGGTGAACTAAGGATAATAAATAATTTCAATATTACATGATGTAAAGCATCCTTAAACCTGCCAGACACATGCATATGTGCACAGATATGTAAGTACACTACAGACACCTCACCTACCCATACTATTTGTACCCTGCCCTCTTCCCTTTTTAAAATGCTGGTCTTTCTCCCAAGCTGTCCATCTGAAAAGTTCTGTTTCACTGCTGGGTTTCAAAGAGAGTTAAAATACATTTCCTTGTTTTTCTCCCCACCAAACGGTCTTACGTCTGCATGCACATGTGCATATGCACACATCACATTCCCCTGTGTACACACGTGCGGACACACTAGGTGCACGGGCTTAGACCCACCACGCGGACTCCACACATGTAGGCGCCTACACCACGTGTGCACAGGACTCCCGTGCACGCCGCGCGCAGACAACCCGAGTGCTGAGCCCTAGGCCACACGGCCGCCCGCCCCGCTGGGCCAGGCTCCGTAGCGAGGGGGGCGGGGCGTGTCTCTAGCGGGAGGGGGCGGTGTCAGCAGGCGGCAGCCGCGTCCCCTGGAGCTGGTCCTGGGCTCCTCGTGGACGGTGTAGGGTAGCGGCGGCGTGGCCTGCGGTGCGGCTGGGACACATGGGGGACGCGCTGGACGAGCCTTGGTGGGAGCCCCAGCCCGGAACACAGCGTAGCAGCGACAGCAATAACCCAGGTACCGGCTCGCCACGTGGGGCGCTTGCTCCTCCCTTTGCTGGGCTCACAGCAGCAGCCCCTTCGCTGGACTCCCCTTCCCCCTTTCATTTCTTCCCTCTCCTCGTCTCCCTCACCGCCCTTCCTCTCTCACATAGACCCACTCCTCATTTCCTCTCAGCGTGCCCCCTGGCTCCTTCCTTCTCTCCAGCGGCCCTTCCTTCCTTCCTTCCTCCCATCTCCCCTCCCCTCCTCTCCTCTCCAGAGTTGGGTGCAAACATTTCAAGTCTGCTTGTAAACAAAATGTCCAGTCTACATTCCTCTTCCGTAGGAGGCGTTATAAACATTAAACAGAAATTGTCACCGAAATAGACAATTTATATTTAAATAAAGATGGGGGAGAGCAACGGGATGCTTTGAGGTTAGAGCTTAACTGGTCCCTGGCTTTATTAAGCTTGTAAAGTGTATTCTCTACTGATTTGGGACTTCTGGTCTTCAGGGTATTGGCTGGGCTGTGTACTGTACATTGATGATACTTAGGTTTCTAAAAAGGCTTTTGAAACATGGCATTTAGAAAACCTTTGGAGGTAAACAAGTGCAGCAGCTGGTGGGACTGGTCACTGTTTATCACTAGTGTCCTGTATCTCACACGGATAGGAACTGAATTCTCAACTCTTCCATCAACCACCTTATTTGGCTGAGGCTGTGCAACTGCTTTGCCTGATGATGATAATTATTATTAATATATAGCTCTTATAGTGCTTTTTCATCAGTAGATCTCAAAGCACTTTAGAAAGGATATCTATTAAGGTATTAGGCTGCTGCCAAACTGTTACAGTTAACATTGGTGAATTTTAAAAAAAAGAGGTCTACACTGCATAATAAATCTGGGTCTGATAAACGAGTGGGCTTGGACCAGTCCCATAGTGGGACTCAGACCCATGCATCTTGGTAGGTTTGCAGGCCTGAGTCCTAAGAGGTTTCTGGCACGAGCCAGAAGGATTTGTGTGTGAAGAGTGTGGGGTTTGGTCCTAAACCTGAGTATGAGCCTGGTCTAGTTATGGTACAAATAGAAGTGAATTGGAGGACCTACCTAAAATATGATTAAATTCTGTCTACGACTGGTTCTCAACCAGAGGTATGAGTACCCTTGCGGGTACGCAGAGGTCTTCCAGGGAGAACATCAGCTCATCTCGATATGTCTAGGTTTACAACAGGCTGCATAAAAAGCACTAGCAAAGTCAGTACAAACTAAAATTTCATACAATGACTTGTTTATACTGCTCTATATACTACATGCTGAAATGCAAGTACAACGTTTATGTTCCAATTGATTTATTTTGATGACTACAGCATCTACTCAGGACACTCCCTACACTAACACCAGAAGAAATCAACATACCCCTAGAGCCCCGACCAGGGTTATTCTATCTACTACCCAAGATCCACAAACCCGGAAATCCTGGACGCCCCATCATCTCGGGCATTGGCACTCTCACTGAAGGACTGTCTGGATATATGGACTCTCTACTCAGACCCTATGCCACTAGCACTCCCAGCTATCTCCGCGACACCACTGATTTCCTGAGGAAACTACAATGCATTGGTGACCTCCCAGAAAACACCATCCTAGCCACCATGGATGTAGAGGCTCTCTACACAAACATCCCACACACAGATGGAATACAAGCTGTCAGGAACACTATCCCTGATGATGCCACAGCACAACTGGCTGCTGAGCTCTGTGCCTTTATACTTACACACAACTATTTCAAATTTGATGACAATATATATCTCCAGATCAGTGGCACTGCTATGGGCACCCGCATGGCCCCACAATATGCCAATATCTTCATGGCCGACCTGGAACAACGCTTCCTCAGCTCTCGTCCACTCACACCCCTTCTCTATCTACGCTACATTGATGACATCTTCATCATCTGGACCCATGGGAAGGAGACTCTGGAAAAATTCCACCATGATTTCAACAGCTTCCACCCCACCATCAACCTCAGCCTGGACCAATCTACACGGGAGGTCCACTTTCTTGACACCACGGTGCAAATAAGTGATGGTCACATTAACACCACCCTATATCGAAAACCCACCGACCGCTATGCCTACCTTCATGCCTCCAGCTTCCATCCCGGGCACATCACACGATCCATTGTCTACAGCCAAGCACTGAGGTACAACCGCATCTGCTCTGACCCCTCAGACAGAGACCAACACCTACAAAATCTCCACCAAGCATTCTCTAAACTACAATACCCGCACGAGGAAATAAGGAAACAGATCAACAGAGCCCGACGTGTACCCAGAAGCCTCCTACTGCAAGACAAACCCAAGAGAGAAACCAACAGGACTCCACTGGCCATCACATACAGCCCCCAGCTAAAACCCCTCCAACGCATCATCAAGGATCTACAACCCATCCTGGACAATGATCCCACACTTTCACAGGCCTTGGGTGGCAGGCCAATCCTTGCCCACAGACAACCTGCCAACCTGAAACATATTCTCACCAGCAACTGCACACCACACCATAATAACTCTAGCTCAGGAACCAATCCATGCAACAAACCTCGATGCCAACTCTGCCCACATATCTACACCAGCGACACCATCACAGGACCTAACCAGATCAGCCACACCATCACTGGTTCATTCACCTGCACATCCACCAATGTAATATACGCCATCATATGCCAGCAATGCCCCTCTGCTATGTACATCGGCCAAACTGGACAGTCTCTACGGAAAAGGATAAATGGACACAAATCAGACATTAGGAATGGCAATATACAAAAACCTGTAGGAGAGCACTTCAACCTCCCTGGCCACACTATAGCAGACCTTAAGGTGGCCATCCTGCAGCAAAAAAACTTCAGGACCAGACTTCAAAGAGAAACTGCTGAGCTTCAGTTCATCTGCAAATTTGACACCATCAGCTCAGGATTGAACAAAGACTGTGAATGGCTTGCCAATTACAGAACCAGTTTCTCCTCTCTTGGTTTTCACACCTCAACTGCTAGAACAGGGCCTCATCCTCCCTGATTGAACTGACCTCGTTATCTCTAGCTTGCTTGCTAGCACACATATATATACCTGCCCCTGGATATTTCCATTACATGCATCTGAGGAAGTGGGTATTCATCCACGAAAGCTCATGCTCCAAAACGTCTGTTAGTCTATAAGGTGCCACAGGATTCTTTGCTGCTTTTACAGATCCAGACTAACACGGCTACCCTCTGATACTTGACACCATGCAAGGCACTGCATTTAGCCGTATGGAATGGAAATCCATCAACCTCATGAAGAAACTTGCACAAATACAGACAGATATCATCTTCCTTTCCAAATGCAAACGGATGGACATCATACCAAATGGACTAAAGGTAAAAAATCCACTGCTATCTACATACTACACAGACCACAGTGAGAGATTATGTCATACTCTATCAAAAAAACTGAGGAACCACCTGATCAGCATCCTATACAGCAAACAGGAAAACATCAAAAAAGAGCTCTCCAACCTGGAGACTCTCATTAATAACCAAACTTCTATACAAACGGACTTTACTAGAATAAGACAGGAGATCTACATTACTCACTTCACCTCTCTTCAAAGGAAAAAGGACTGTAAGCTGTCTAAACTCCTACCTGCCACATGGGGCCACAACAGTGGTACCCCTAACCCACCCAGCAATATCGTCAATCTATCCAACTACACACTCAGCCCAGAAGAAAAGTCTGTCCTATCTCGGGGACTCTCTTTCTGCCCTGCCACCCCCACCAACATGATACAGTTCTGTGGCGATCTGGAAGCCTACTTTCGCCGTCTCCGACTCAAGGAATACTTCCAGGACAACACTGAACAGTGCACTGATACACGGGTGCCCTCCCACCAACAGCACAAGAAAAAGAACTCCACATGGACTCCTCCTGAGGGTCGAAATGACAGCCTGGACCTCTACATTGAATGCTTCCGCCGGCGTGCACAGGCAGAAATCGTGGAACAACAACATCGCTTGCCTCACAACCTAAGTCGTGCAGAACGCAATGCCATCCACAGCCTCAGAAACCACCCTGACATTATCATCAAAGAGGCTGATAAAGGAGGTGCCGTTGTCATCATGAACAGGTCTGACTATCAAAAGGAGGCAGCCAGACAACTCTCCAATACCAAATTCTACAGGCCACTTCCCTCAGATCCCACTGAGGAATACACTAAGAAACTACAGCATCTACTCAGGACACTCCCTACACTAACACCAGAAGAAATCAACATACCCCTAGAGCCCCGACCAGGGTTATTCTATCTACTACCCAAGATCCACAAACCCGGAAATCCTGGACGCCCCATCATCTCGGGCATTGGCACTCTCACTGAAGGACTGTCTGGATATATGGACTCTCTACTCAGACCCTATGCCACTAGCACTCCCAGCTATCTCCGCGACACCACTGATTTCCTGAGGAAACTACAATGCATTGGTGACCTCCCAGAAAACACCATCCTAGCCACCATGGATGTAGAGGCTCTCTACACAAACATCCCACACACAGATGGAATACAAGCTGTCAGGAACACTATCCCTGATGATGCCACAGCACAACTGGCTGCTGAGCTCTGTGCCTTTATACTTACACACAACTATTTCAAATTTGATGACAATATATATCTCCAGATCAGTGGCACTGCTATGGGCACCCGCATGGCCCCACAATATGCCAATATCTTCATGGCCGACCTGGAACAACGCTTCCTCAGCTCTCGTCCACTCACACCCCTTCTCTATCTACGCTACATTGATGACATCTTCATCATCTGGACCCATGGGAAGGAGACTCTGGAAAAATTCCACCATGATTTCAACAGCTTCCACCCCACCATCAACCTCAGCCTGGACCAATCTACACGGGAGGTCCACTTTCTTGACACCACGGTGCAAATAAGTGATGGTCACATTAACACCACCCTATATCGAAAACCCACCGACCGCTATGCCTACCTTCATGCCTCCAGCTTCCATCCCGGGCACATCACACGATCCATTGTCTACAGCCAAGCACTGAGGTACAACCGCATCTGCTCTGACCCCTCAGACAGAGACCAACACCTACAAAATCTCCACCAAGCATTCTCTAAACTACAATACCCGCACGAGGAAATAAGGAAACAGATCAACAGAGCCCGACGTGTACCCAGAAGCCTCCTACTGCAAGACAAACCCAAGAGAGAAACCAACAGGACTCCACTGGCCATCACATACAGCCCCCAGCTAAAACCCCTCCAACGCATCATCAAGGATCTACAACCCATCCTGGACAATGATCCCACACTTTCACAGGCCTTGGGTGGCAGGCCAATCCTTGCCCACAGACAACCTGCCAACCTGAAACATATTCTCACCAGCAACTGCACACCACACCATAATAACTCTAGCTCAGGAACCAATCCATGCAACAAACCTCGATGCCAACTCTGCCCACATATCTACACCAGCGACACCATCACAGGACCTAACCAGATCAGCCACACCATCACTGGTTCATTCACCTGCACATCCACCAATGTAATATACGCCATCATATGCCAGCAATGCCCCTCTGCTATGTACATCGGCCAAACTGGACAGTCTCTACGGAAAAGGATAAATGGACACAAATCAGACATTAGGAATGGCAATATACAAAAACCTGTAGGAGAGCACTTCAACCTCCCTGGCCACACTATAGCAGACCTTAAGGTGGCCATCCTGCAGCAAAAAAACTTCAGGACCAGACTTCAAAGAGAAACTGCTGAGCTTCAGTTCATCTGCAAATTTGACACCATCAGCTCAGGATTGAACAAAGACTGTGAATGGCTTGCCAATTACAGAACCAGTTTCTCCTCTCTTGGTTTTCACACCTCAACTGCTAGAACAGGGCCTCATCCTCCCTGATTGAACTGACCTCGTTATCTCTAGCTTGCTTGCTAGCACACATATATATACCTGCCCCTGGATATTTCCATTACATGCATCTGAGGAAGTGGGTATTCATCCACGAAAGCTCATGCTCCAAAACGTCTGTTAGTCTATAAGGTGCCACAGGATTCTTTGCTGCTTTTACAGATCCAGACTAACACGGCTACCCTCTGATACTTGATTTATTTTATTATTATAAGGTAAAAATGAGAAAGTAAGCAATTTTTTCACTGATAGTGTGCTGTAACACTTTTTTGTATTTTTATATCTGATTTTGTGAGCAAGTAATTTTTCAATGAGATGTAATTTGGGGGTATGCAAGAGAAATCAGACTCATGAAAGGGGTATAGTAGTTTGGAAAGGTTGAGAGCCACTGGTCTATGCTACAAACTTTAAGAGTGTTGCAACTGTTTTAGGTGACAACTATGTTATAGCAGGGTCCTCTGAGTTGGTTGTACTGAGGGAACATTAGGAGTTCATAGGTCGGGCTTAGAAATTGAGAGTGTTAAGTGAAATCCTGTGATATGATATCTATATGGTTGGATGGAGTGCTTTGTTTTTGTGAGAGCATCTTGTAATTATTTTATTGTGACATTTTAGATTTTACAATGATTTATTTTTAAACTTTGAGGGCATACCTGTGGTTCGAGGCACCAGAGAAATACTTTGTGAAATCCTCTAGGGACTTCAGTTTCGCTATCTATTTTATGTGGAAGGTGCTCGATACTATGGTGATGGGCAGAAGTATAAAACCCTAAAATAAATAAAAAATAGAATACATTTATGTCACGGCCCTGTCCCCGTGTTGGATGCACAGTAGTGTTTGGACCCACATGCTGGGTTCATATGCATTAAGTTCTCCTGGGCATTAGGAGGCTCTTTCTTTGGCCCCTAGGCTCACTGCTAGGGCATTGATTCTCTGTCTGGTACCCTCTTCTTAAATTGGACTGTGCAGCCTAGCTGCCTTAGCCCCGGGACCAGTGCTTCTCTCCCCTGTAGATTAAGCACATCCTTTTCAGCGCTCCACTCTAGTGTGTGTCATGGTTACTGGGTTAGCTGCACTACTGTCCCTTCTTGGGGGTCTCTCTGAGTGCATCCCACAGATATCAGGCTGGAGTGGAATTCCACAACTCATCCACTCTCAGACCCCAGGACCTGGGTTACACCCCCCCTGGTAACTAACCCTGACCAAGTGAGCAGATCCAACTGCTGATGGACCCTGCCAGAGTTTCCCTTTGGGAGCTGCTGACAGCAGTTGACGAAGTGACTCAAAACTGCGGCTTCAAAACAAAGTTTTGTTAATTCATTTCTCAAAAGCACAAAGTATTTAGACCAAAGTGTAACAACAGTAAAAGGGCTATGTGCAAAGGTGGTGTTTATACTTTTATAAGTTCCCCTCAGCTCAGTTAACTTCATCTCTTGCCATGAGTATCAGCTTGTCTTGCTCATAGCATCTGTATCTCTGGGTATGTCTACACTACGGGATTATTCCGAATTTACATAAACCGGTTTTGTAAAACAGATTGTATAAAGTCGAGTGCACACAGCCACACTAAGCACATTAATTTGGCGGTGTGCGTCCATGTACCGAGGCTAGCGTCGATTTCCGGAGCGTTGCACTGTGGGTAGCTATCCCATAGTTCCCGCAGTCTCCCCTGCCCATTGGAATTCTGGGTTGAGATCCCAATGCAGAAACAGTGTCGCAGGTGATTCTGGGTAAATGTCGTCACTCAATCCTTCCTCCGTGAAAGCAATGGCAGGCAATCATTTTGCGCCCTTTTTCCCTGGATTGCCCTAGCAGATGCCATAGCATGGCAACCATGGAGCCCGTTTTGCCTTGTCACTGTCACCGTGTGTGTACTGGATGCTGCTGACAGACGCGGTACTGCAGTGCTACACAGCAGCATCCATTTGCCTTTGTAAGGTAGCAGAGACGGTTACCATCCCTATTGCACCATCTGCCATTGTAAATCGGTGATGAGATGACGGTTATCAGTCGTTTTGTACTGTTTGATGCTGTCATGGGTGCTCCTGGCTGGCCTCGCTGAGTTCGGCCGGGGGCTCATGGACAAAAATGGGAATGACTCTCCTGGTCATTCCCTTCTTTATGTTTTGTCTAAAATAAAGTCAGTCCTGCCTAGAGTATGGGGCAAGTGTACTAGAGAACCAGAGAGCACAGCCGCTCTGTGTCAGAGCCCCACAGATCCCACAGAAATGATGAGCTGCATGCCATTCTAGGGGGTGCCACTGCAACAACCCCACCGATTGCTTCCCTCCTCCCCCACCCTCCTGGGCTACCGTGGCAGTGTCCCCCCATTTGTGTGATGAAGTAATAAAGAATGCAGGAAGAAGAAACACTGACTTTTTAGTGAGATAAAATGAGGGGGAGGCAGCCTCCAGCTGCTATGATAGTCCAGGCAGTACGGAATCTTTTCTTTAGACATGAAAGAGGGGGGCTGATAGAGCTCAGCCTCCAGTTGCTATGATGAGGACGGTTACCAGCCATTCTGTACCATCTGCCAGGAATGACTGGGAGTCATTCCCATCTTTACCCAGGCGCCCCCAGCCGACCTCACCGAGGCCAGCCAGGAGCACTCATGGGCTGATGATGACGATGGCTAGCAGTCATATTGTACCGTCTGCCACTGGGAAGGGGATGCTGGTGTTCAGCACTGCTTAACCCCGTCTATTAGCAGCATGCAGTAAACCTAGGGTGACATTGAAAAAAGGCGAGAAGCGTTTTTTTCCCCTTTTCTTTCGGGGTGGGGGAAGGGTGTAAATTGACGACATATACCCTGAAACACCCGGGAAAATGTTTTTGACCCTTCAGGCATTGGGAGCTCAGCCAAGAATGCAAATGCTTTTTGGAGACTGCGGGGACTGTGGGATAGCTGGAGTCCTCAGTACCTCCTCCCTTCCTCCATGAGCGTCCATTTGATTCTTTGGCTTTCCGTTACGCTTGTCACACAGCACTGTGCTGTGAACTCTTATCATAGCCTGGAGATTTTTTCAAATGCTTTGGCATTTTGTCTTCTGTAACGGAACTCTGGTAGAACAGATTTGTCTCCTCATACAGCGATCAGATCCAGTATCTCCCGTACGGTCCATGCTGGAGCTCTTTTTGGATTTGGGACTGCATCGCCACCCATGCTGATCAGAGCTCCAAGCTGGGCAAACAGGAAATGAAATTCAAAAGTTCACGGGGCTTTTCCTGTCTACCTGGCCAGTGCATCTGAGTTCAGATTGCTTTCCAGAGCGGTCACAATGGTGCACTGTGGGATACCGCCCGGAGGCCAATACCGTTGATTTGTGGCCACACTAACCCTAATCTGACATGGCAATACCGATTTCAGCGCTACTCCCCTCATCAGGGAGGAGTACAGAAATCAGTTTAAAGAGCCCTTTATATCAATATAAAGGGCTTCGTTGTGTGGATAGGTGCAGGGTTAAATCAGTTTAAGGCTGCTAAATTCAGTTTAAATGCGTAGTGTAGACCAGGCCTCAGTGTGTCTCAGTCACACTGTCAGTCTTTTCACTGACTCATCCTGGCCAGCCTCTCAACTTACCCTCTAAGCTGCCTCCCTTT
The DNA here is from genome assembly GCF_025201925.1 of Gopherus flavomarginatus. Taxonomy (NCBI): domain Eukaryota; kingdom Metazoa; phylum Chordata; order Testudines; family Testudinidae; genus Gopherus; species Gopherus flavomarginatus. The sequence goes on along the minus strand of NC_066617.1, from coordinate 166,952,724 downwards.
TCTAGAGTCTTTAGTTTTTTGCCTCCTTTGATCCCAAGCTTGGGGAGGATGCCCTATTCTAGCCTGGATGGAGGCAACCATTGTTATCTTACCTCCTTTGAAGTTGGGTACATCAGAGCTATCTTGTCTGTGTCATTGTTTTACCTTTCCTGGATTCTTAACAATCCCCCTTTCCCAGCTTCCTTTGATTCAACTGTGTGCATCCAGGAAGTGTTAATAATGCTAAACTGAACAGGGAAACAGAGTCACGTTTAATATTTATAAAAATATAATACAGACATTTTCTCATTTTGTCACAGTGAGTACTGTTTACAGTTTAATTGTTCAGGGACATGTGGTTGAAGCCAGTAGGACACAGACTTTGCAGAGGAATTTCTTAAATTAGTCACTCTTTATTTGAGACAGTACAAGAGATATACAGATCCATGTAAAATAAGAAACACCTCTATGCCATTCCCTGCCTAAGTTTACTCACCACTGTTTAACATTCTTTGGGATTTGGTCATTGCTCTTTCAGGCTTCCAAATCCCCTCTCCTGAGCTTCTCTCCTCCTGTACACACTTCTCTTGGTGAGAGAGAGAGCTGGTCCTTTTATAACTTCTTGTCTTCTTTCCATGAGAACCTCCTGGTCAGCCTCCAGGTCCTCTTCATGTGATCTGATGCTTGGTTACCACCCCCAACTGGAGTCCAGATTTGAAAAACTAGTTTATTGCAGCTTTGGCCACATTCTATGGCATAACCATTGCTCAGCTAGGATAGGGGCAGGACCTATTCAGTTGTTTGTGGTTCTTAAAGACCATATCTATCAGAGGCAGGCACTCAGGCGCTGCTCCCTCTCTCCTTAACATAAAAAGTGTGATGTATGAGTACGTACAAAAGGCAGTCAGCCTAAATATACAGAGCGTTCATAACATGAAATTAGAATTCATAAACTGTACATAGATAAGTCCCCCAAATTGTCTTCTAAAAATGATAGGCCATAAATCTTATTGGAATAAGTCATAAAATCTTTTCTTGCAAGAGTGAGGTGTGGTATAAACTGATGTCAAGTGGATGATGTTTCAAAAATTGCCAATTTGGTTCCACTGTGTGGATGGTAATATCCTGAATTATTGGTGCAGGGCCACATATACTTGTAATGGATTGCATTACTGGAGTAAAAGAGTGTTCCACTCTAATAACACTCTCAGTGCTCTTATCCTGTAAGGCTTTGAATTCCAAGTGCTGAATTTCAGACTGTTTTTCATTTCTGTGTATCTCTCAGTAATAAAATGTTCTGTTAACATTAAAGCTGCCTTGTATCCAGCTCTCTGTGACTTGCTGAATACAGATTATAGTTTTTTTTAATACTTCTACATGTTCATGTTTGGCAAAGTAAAGTGAGGTGGATTCTCGTTGACTTGATATTTGATGTTGGAAGCGAGCAGCAAAAATGAAACAGAACATGGTGAATGCACAGGCTTGTGAAAAGGGCTGTAAGCACTGACCCACAGTGCATGCTCTTCCCCTTCCCCACTCCATAGCAATACATTAAGCTTGTGCCTATTGTTTTTAGCCCTGAGACTAATTGCTCCATGCTGTGCCAGTAGGTACTGCAGAATATTCATCCAAAAATAAAATGTGGTTGGTCCAACTGGAAGTGTAAGTGTAATGACATAAAATGTGGAGCTCAAGAAGCAGTCTTCTTTTTTTGCTGAGAACATTACGTAAAAGAGCACTGAAGGGGCTGAGTACCTAAGCATCTTTTTCCATCATTTAATCCACATAATATGAAAATGGCTTACAGACAGTTACAGTAATTATTTTACAGTTCATTAAATAATTACATTTTCAGATAGCATGTTTGAGTATTACATGGCAAGATGCTATTGGGCACAGAATATAAGCCGCTTTCTGGGTTGTGCAAGTCCTGGAAGATGATGGATCTGGGCTCCATGGCAGTCTGACCTAATTAGAGCCCAGTAATGTTACATGGTAACAAAAACTTGCAGTGAACAAATTGGCATGTGGTATATAGTTGCATCATCATTCTTAGCTCCATATATGTTGAATTCGACATCAGTTTTCCTGTGGATAGGACTCTGAAGTAAGAATTTTTTGAAACCTGCCAACCATAAACACGTAAGTACCTGGTTTGTAGAACACACAGGATAATAATCTATCATGATGGTTACTGAAGTAAAGTCCCAAAGTGTGCTCTAGCAAATGGAATTTAAAGCATGAGTATGGAGGAAATTATATGGCAGATACATATGAGCCCCTTTCCTCTCAAAATCTGTGATATTATTGTGGTATTGTACTTGATTCTCTCTTTATTTGGAGATCTCTTTATAATTTTGATCTCTAGGGTGTGCGTTAGTAGCAGTGGGAACAGGTGATTACTGTACAGATCACATAATCTGCAGTCTACATCCTGTATCTGTGCTCCTGTCGTCAGGGTCCCTCTATGGAGCCAGTTGCTGCCACATGCAAGTACTTAGTTTGATACAAGTGACCATTAAGTTAAGAAGCTGTTACAGAATTTTCCCTTAGTTTAATTCACTTCTTTATTCTCTGCATAGGATGGATGAAAAGTCTAGCGTTCAGTTTAGACTGCATAAGATGGACAATATAGAATGCTTTTACATTGTTTGACATGTAGGAGGAAATCAATCAGAATTTACAGTGTGAGATGCATACATTTAAAACGGGTTGGCAACCTATGGCACGCGTGCCAAACACGGCACACGAGCCAATTTTTAATGGTACGCTGGAGCCTGCCAGGACTCCAGCATGCCCCTAAAAATCATGCCCCCCTCAAGCAGAGTGCGCTCTCCTCTGCCGGCTCCTCCCCCGCCTTCTCCCCTCCCCTGGAGCCCTGCCACCCCGTGCAGTGCTCTGGGGGTCGGGGCTGTGTGCTCTCGCGGGCAGCGTTTGGCTCCGCGGGGAGACAGACATGCTCCCCGCTCAACTGGAGGGGCGGGGCTGTTTGCTCCCGCGGAGCAGCATATCTAGCTCTGTGTGGCGCCTCATGGTAAGGGGCCCAGGGCTGGGGGGGTTGGATAAGGAGTGGGGGCAGTTAGGAGACAGGGAGCAGGGTGGGTTAGAGGTGGGGGGTTGGAAGGGGCATGGGAGTCCCGGGGTTTGTGAGGGGGCGAGGGGTGAATAGGGGTCAGGGCAGTCAGGGGACCGGGAGCAAGGAGTGTCCTGGGGCGGAAGTTGGGGAGCGGCTCTGAAGGGGGTGGTCAGGGGACAAGGAGCTGGGGGAGTGTATGAGTTGGGATTTCTGGGGGTCCTGTCAGGAGGCAGGGGTGTGGAAAGGGGTTGGGGCAGGCAGGGAGTGGTTGGATAGGCATGGGAGTCCTGGGGGTCTGGCTGGGGACAGGGGTGTAGATAAGGGTCGGGGCAGTCAGGGGACAGGTAGGAGGTAGAGTCCAGTCTGGGAACAAGGAACAGGGAGGCTTAGATAGGGGGTGGGGTCCCAGGAAGGGGTATTCAGGGGAGAAGGAGCAGCTGTGTTGAGAGTTATTAGGGGGCCAGTCACCTAGCACTCTCCCCTGAGCCCTGACCCCTCCCCCCCACACTACTCCCTCCGCCCTGAGCCCCGCACTCCCCCCCCCAGACCCCTGCCCTGAGCCCTATACCTTCCTCATACATACCCAGCCCTCTGCTTGACTCCTTCATCCCCCGCCCTCCACCCGCAACCCTAGCCCTAACTGGCATCCCCACCCATACCCAGCGCCCATTCTGCCCTGACACCTACACCCACTCACATACCCAGCCCTGACTCCAGCCCTCTGCCCCCAGCCCTCTGGGTCCTGGCCGCCAGCCCCACACAGCCCGCTGCTGGTCTGGGGTTCTGGCTAACGGACCCTTGCCAGCCGGGGTCCCAGCCACAGGCCCTGCTCAGCCCGCTGCCGGCCTAGGTGAACAGAACCTCAGACCAGCAGCGGGCTGAGCTGGCCGGCAGCTTAAGATCAACATTTTAATTTCATTTTAAATGAAGCTTCTTAAACATTTTGAAAACCCTGTTTATTTTACAATACAACACTAGTTTTGTTATATAATATATCGACTTACAGAGAGAGACCTTCTAAAAAACATTAAAATGTATTACCGGCACGCAAAACCTTAAATTAGAGTGAATAAATGAAGACACGGCACACTGCTTCTGAAAGGTTGCCGACCCCTGATTTAAAATATCCTGCCAACTTTGGGATTAAAAAAATAAAATGCTATTTTCTTGTCTAACTTTATTTATTTGTTCAGATTTTTTAAAAAGCACTTTTCCTAAAGCTGAAGGCGCTTATCAGAATAATATTTAAGATTCTCAACTAAAACACCAGTATACATTGACAAGCGCATCTAGACCAACTCCAGTACAAAAAATATAAACTAACCAATGGGATAAGCTTCTTTTTCCAACCAATGAATTCCCTGACAACCTCCCCCCTGCGGCGTGTTCTGTACCTTAGCAAAATTTACAGTTGGAAGAAAACACCCATTAAAACAAAGTGTTTGTTTGAAACAGATTTTCAAATTCACCTAATAGGGATAAAAATCACAAAATATATATCCAAGCAGGTAATATGGGAGTGGTCATTTGTGTATTTTTGGCCACACCATTAGAATGATATATTATGTCAGCTCCTCTTTCATGATTATATCCTCACAACTGTTGAAGAAAAAACACAAATTTATTATTTTGGTAATAGTTCTCACTTTTTTTTGCGGTGTGAATGTATATACTGTTTGTAAGTGATTAATTATGCAATGATTTTTAAGGCTGGAAGGGACCATTATAATAAACTAACCTGAAGAACCACACCCAATAGTTTCTGCATCAAGCCCATAACTTCTGTAATCGGAAATAGGGGTTCTAACTTAAAGCAATGAGTTGGTGTGCTTGCTTCACAGCCAATTACTACATTGTGGAATATCAAAAAGAATGTTCAGTGTAATATCTCCTCCCCCACATCATCATGATGTAAATTTAAAACATCATGTTACTAACACTTTAAAAATATGATAGTGATATTGCATGGAGTTGATAAGGGACATTCAACAGCCTTTTGAGGTTAAATTAGTGCAAGTGAGAGATGCTGGCTTGACAGCCATGGAGATTGAAGTCCTTTTTCTGTACAGCAGGAGGAGCACTGGCAGCAATGGTACAAACTTCATTCATTGCCTACAACCAATGTGCCACAACCCTCTGACTTGAAGGGACCACCTCCAGGAGCCGTGGTGGTCCTATGTTATTCAGAGATTGTTTCTGTCCCCTTCCTGTCTGTGACCAGGTCTCTCCATATTTATTCTTCCTACTTTCCTTGTCCCCCTCAACTCCATCAGGTTGCGGTGACTGACTCTACCAGTTGCTTGTTTGCTTCCTTTGGTCAATGCTACATGGACCAGGATGCCGGGGGTGGAGATGAATTGCAGTATTCCAAGAAGGGAGCAAGACCAGGAAGTTTAATTTCTGTAGTGGCTCACCAGCACTAGAATTGTGTGGAGAACTGGAAGTGGTACTGTAGCTGGTGGGTTTGGGGCCTATTCTCATAATGTAAGGTACAGACTAGCATTGTCAAATTAAAAGTTAGTTCAATTGGAATTTTCATTTGCCAAGCCTGTTCAGTCTTTGGCCTCTCAGTGGAGACTGGCAATGATGGTGCTAAATAGCGTCAGTCATAAGAATGGCCATACTGGGTCAGACCAATGGTCCATCTAGCCCAGTATCCTGTCTTCTGACAGCAGCCAGTACCAGATGCTTCAAAGGGAATGAATAGAACAGGGCAACACCAAGTGATCACTCCTCTGGTCATTCAGTCTCAGCATCTGAGAGTCAGAAGCTTAGGGGCAGCTAGTGCATGAGGTTGCATCCTGGGCCATCTTGGCTAATAGCCATTGATGGACGTATCCTCCATGAATTTATCTAATTCTTTTCGATCCATTTATAGTTTTTACTTTCACAACATCCCCTTCAACAAGTGCTGCAGCCAGTCAGCACTCACTGGGAGTGGAATCTAGCTGATGACCTAGATGTGAAAGACAGGCTGATCTTATGACTTACCAGTCTCCTTCTGATAGGTTTCTAATGAGTTAGGAGGTCTACTGAAAATGAAGCCTGACTGGAGACATTTCTCCAGAATTGCTCTGATGAAATTTATAACATAATATGGAATCAAATTGATAACTTTTTTTATAAGTAATCTCTAATGTGTTTCTTGGTGTTGTAATTATTTTGAAACCATTATTTATAATGCACACTAAGGCCCAGTTCTGCAAGGTGCTGAGTGTCTCGTGGGGGATGATGAGCAGCCTTTTCTCCCAAAGACTTCTTTGGGATGTGAGAGTTCAACATCTTGCAGACTCTGGCCCTAATAGCCTACACTTTATCTTTTCAGATAGATGTAAGTTTGGTAAATGAAATAATTAGAAGAAAGCCTACAGGTTTCTTCTTACAGGAAGTAGTCAAGAACTAGTTTCCTCAGATGTAAGTTTATCACAAAATAAACCTTGTAGGGAGAATTCTGAAAACATTTCTCACTAGATTGACTCTTTAATGTTTAAGTACTGAGGGGGAATTTCTTATCAGTTGTTTAGAGCCATCCATATTGCAGTCACACCTTTGCAGAGATTGCCGCAACTGTGCTTGTATGATGTGTTGCCATAATGTCTTTGATTAAAGCAATTTAAAGTTCTAGCTGTGAAGTTAAAAAATAGTGTTGGTTGGGTGCCAGGATGTTGGTTTTGCCTGGAGCAGAACAGTCCTGAGTCTGGTTGCCGTGGTCACCACTGACTTTCACTTTATTTGGGAATTAGAAATTCACTCTCGCTGCAAAAAGATCCATGTTAGCCTAATTTCAAAACTGCAGCTGCCCCACAAATCACATTTAGTGAGACCATTGGAATAAGTTCTCTGGAGGGGAAAAGGATGGGGGAGATAATGACAAGAGGAAGTCAAAGCCATCTTGTAACACAATACCCCATGAATTGGTCAGTGTTACAGGTACACAACATACTCTGCAATAGCAGCGTTTTGTTTTTCACTTTAGACAAATAGCATCAATATTTTCAATGAACTCTTCTATAGAATTTGTTCACCTTTTCATAAAGACAGTTTTGACAATTCATAATGACAATTATCCTTCAAGAAATAAAACAGTGGTGTTGTATTCTCACACAACTTGTTTATGTGTAATAGTTTTCAGTATCCTTATAGTAACATTCCCTTTGTTGGAGAACACAAAGCTTTTTTTTTTTTAATTTATACAAAAGCTGAGCAGAGATTCAAGTAGAAATGATTCTTTTAGCTAAAGGCATAAATTCAGTAAGAACAGGCAGTTGCTATGTGTTGCATGGACTAAAAGTGCCCTTGCAAAAGATCTGTAATAGGTATCAAGTAGACTGATCAAAAACTTCACAAAGATGGAGTTACAGTTGCAGGTACATATTTATGTGTGAATGTTTGAGTTTGGTGTGGGGGGGAAAATCCCCCAGGATATTAAGAACTAAGATTGCACTTCTCAAAGTAATACATGTTAATCTTAATAAAATAACCAGAACTTTAACCCTGCTCCATGAGAGACAGCATGCACAAATGAGATCTAAATACCATAATTCCAGTAAAACTGCAAAGGTTAATACAGCTAATAAAAAAAAATAAAGTAAGGTCTCAGTTCTTGCATACACTTTCATAATGCAGTGTTTGCTCACAAACAAGTGTAGTGACATCACATTAGTTTAATATGTTGGGGATTGACCCTTTTCAAATTCCATTTTAAAAATTAATGGTGTGCACATCCAAAGGCTCTGCATTTATTTAAGCTCTAGAAATCACATAATCAATGGCAGGTTTCATTCATTCCTCCATTCATAGAATCATAGACACACAAGGCTGGAAAGAACCTGGAGAGGTTATCTAGTTCTAGTCCATCCTCCCCTGTGCTGAATCAGGACAAGTATACCTAGACCATCTGACAGATGTTTGTCTCACCTGTTCTTAAAAACCTCCATTGACAAGGATTCCACAACCTCCCTGGATAACCTCTTCTGGTACTTGCTTATCCTTATAGTTAGAAAATGTTTCCTAATATCTAACCTAAATCTCCCTTGCTGCAGATTGTCAATTGCTTCTTGTCCTATGGTCAGTGGACATGGAGAACAATTGATCATTGTCCTCTCTGTAACAACCCTTAACATATTTGAAGACTATCAGTTCACCTCTTAGGCTTCTTTTCTCAAGACTAAACATGCCCAGTTTTTTAAATCTTTCCTCATAGGTCATGCTTTCTAAACACTTTATCATTTTTGTTGCTCTCCTCTGGACTCTGTCCAATTTGTCCACATCTTGAAGTGTGGCACTCAAAACAGGACACAGTACTCCAGCTGAGAACTCACTAATGCTGAGCAGAGTGGAACATTACTTCCAGTGTCTTAAATATGACACTTCTCTTGTTATACCCCAGAATACTAGCATTTTTTGCAGTTGGATCTGGGGGTTATACTGGATCACAAATTGAATGAGTAAACAAGGTGATACTTTTCAGCAGTACTACCACCTAGCCAGTTATTCCCCATTTTGTAGTTGTGAGTTTGATTTTTCCTTCTGGAGTGTAGTACTTTGCACTAGTCTTTATTTTATTTCATCTTGTTGATTTCAGACCAATTCTCCAATTTGTCAAGGTCATTTTGAATTCTAATCATGCCCTCCAAAATGCCTGCAACCCCTCCCAGCTTGATGTCACCTGCAGATTTTATAAGTATATTCATTCTGTTATGTGACTCATTAATAAAAATATTGAATAGTACTGGACCCAGGACAGATCCCTGTGGCACCCCTCTAGATACACACTCCCAGTTTGAAAGCAAACTGTTGAGAACTACTCTTTGAGTAGTCTTTCAAGCAGTTGTGCACTCATCTTATAGTAATTTCATCTAGACCACATTTCCCTATTTTGCTTATGACAGTGTCATGTGGGACTGTGTGAAAAGTCTTACTAAAATCAAGATATATAATGTCAACTGCTTCCCCCCCACACAGTAGGCCAGCAACCCTCTCAAAGAATGAAATTGGATTGGTTTGGCATGATTTCTTCTTGACAAATCCACATGGCTTATCATTTATCACCCTGTTATCCTCTAGGTACAAATAGATTATTCAGTAAATTGTTCCAGTATATTTCCAGGTATCAACAGTAGGCTGACAGGTCTATTATTCCCTGTGTCCTCTTTGTTCCCCTTTTTAAAAGATATAGATACATTTGTCCTTGTCGAGCCCTCTGAGCGTCACCCGTCCTCCAAGGATTCTCAGAGATAATTGCTAGTAGTTCTGAGATTGTTTCAGATAGTTCTTTAAGTATCGTAGGGTACGTCTGCACTACCAGCCGATTGGCAGGTAGCAATCGATCCACCGAGGATCTATCGGTGATCGCTCTCCCATCGACTGCTGAACTCCAGCAGTGCGAGAAGTGGACGCAAAGTCGACAGGGGAGCCGTGGTCGTTGATCCAGTGCCGCGAGGATGCGAAGTAAGGAATTTTAATTTAATCTAAAATATGTTGACTTCAGCTACAATTCCCGTCCTCCAGTGTAGACCAGGCCCTAGAGTGAAACTCTTCAGGCCCTGCAAACTTAAATGCATCTCACTTAACTAAGTCTTTTGTAACTTGTTCTGTCTTCCTTCTTCCGTGTTGTTAATATTCATTGTGTTAAGCATCTGATCACAATTTAATCTTTTTAATGAGGACTGAAGCAAAATAGGTATTAAACAGCTCAGTCTTCAGGGTGTTGTTGGTTATTAGTTTTCTCTTCTCCCATGCCCCCCTCAAGCAGAGTGTGGCGGGGCGATGACTCACTGGTGCAGCTCCTCCTGCTGGTCGTCCTGGGAATTGCTCTCCAGCTCCAGAGCGCCCTCTGCTGACTGATATCCTGCTTTCCTCAGGCTCCAGTGTCCCACCCCTTCATCTTGGGTGCTGCCCCCTGGCAGTATCCCCGCTCTCCAGGTTTCCCTTGCCCAGGAAACCCTCAACCCTCTATCTCCATCTCACCTCATTGGCTACTGCCAGTCACCATCCACCTCCCACTCACCAGGGCAGACTGCAGTCTATGAACCACTCATCATCAGCAAGGGAGGTTTGGGCCTGCTGCCTTTACCTACCCCTGGGCTGCCCCTCTGCAACCCCAGTACCTGTTTTAGGCCTTCAGCAAGGCCTGCAGGCTGGGGGGGGGCGGAAGGGCAGGGGTTTCCAACCTGGAATTCTCCAGCTCCTCTGGCCGTTCCCCCAGCCCTGCTCCACTCCAGGTAATCTTCCTAGCTCACAGGCAGCCCAGTCCTTCTCTCTCTAGCCAGAGAGAGACTACCTGAACTACTGCCTCACAGCCCTTTTATAGGGCCAGCGGTGGCTTGATTGGGGCGTGGCCCAAGCTGTGGCTGCTTCTTCCTTTATTTCATTTGTATCAGGATAGTTTGCCAAGTATTATATTCTCTCACTTAAATTTTAACCTGAAAATATCCACATTAAAACATAATTTCATAAGACCAACTGAAAAGAAAATCCTTGTGTGGTAACTTGTCATTATGATTGTAATCATTGTTGTAAATCTACTAGGGTGGAATTAAGGTTGTGGTTATTAGTTGCAGAGGTGTGTGTGCCAAATTTTGGTTTATAATAGAAACTCATTTAGCAATTTAATTTGTCACTTCATGGTAAGGGCCAAATTCTGTTGTCATTTAACTTGCAGTAAGTCAGGATTTACACTGGAGCACTGAGAGCAGAGTTTGGTCCAGAGAGTGTTACTGATGCGTTGTGGTTCTAGCCTGAGTGTTGCAGTCTTTTTTTACAGATCTGTGAATAGTTTTATCTCACTACTTGTGGAAACATTACCTTTTTCTGAAACAGCCCTTTGAAGTAATTGCTACGATGATTCACATTACTCAACAAATATATTTTACTCCTGGACATTGCAGGGAATTGTTTACCTTTTCCCTCCATTTTGAAGGTAAGTGCTAGATACAGTTCTCATGATGTGTTGTTTTCCAGCATTGCTCTCTTGGAGTGGTTTGTTGAAATGCCCAGTAGGTGTTTTCACAGGTAATTTAGTCATGCTCATGGACTTTGGTTTGGGAATCCGAGTGGGAGTTGTACGATGGAAAACATCGGCAATCTTGAAATAAACCAAGAAAAAATGTAAGCAGTTAGGGTGCATGGTTTCTATAGTTCTTTAGTGCTCTTTCTCAGCTTTTCAGAAAAGAACATATACATTGATCTGATTAAGAACTGTTGTCGTAGTTTTCCTTGATTTTCTATTTTGTTTTATTTTTAATGATACACTGAGGCACATGAAACGATAGTTTTTGAATACGAAAATGTTGGGGGAAGAATGAGTGCCTTGTTACTCTTTGGAGACTGTTGTAGGTTTCTTGTCTCTATGTGAGTAGCAAAGTCTGTGTAATTCAAGAAAAGTCTCAGAAGAGTTTATGGGGTTTTGCAGCAACACAAGTATTTTATTCTTGACTGAGCTATTACAGTCTACAACAAAATGCACCTTTTGGCTAAATCAACTAAATACTGAGTGGAAAAAAATGTATTTTAAAGATGGTCATGTTAGATGGGGTGGGATCTAAGTTACTACAGAGAATTCTTTCCTAGGTGTCTGGCTGGTGAGTCTTGCCCACATGCTCAGGGTTTCGCTGATTGCCATATTTGGGGTCAGAAAGGAAATTTCCTCCAGGGCAGATTGGCAGAGGCCCGGGAGGTTTTTCACCTTCCTCTGCAGCATGGGGCATTGGTCACTTGCTGGAGGATTCTCTGCACCTTGAGGTCTTTAAACCATGATTTGAGGACTTCAATAACTCAGACATAGGTTAGGGGTTTTTTACAGGAATGAGCGGGTGAGATTCTGTGGCCTGCATTGTGCAGGATCAGACTAGATGATCATAATGGTCCCTTCTGACCTTAAAGTGTATGAGTCTATTTCTATGCCATGTGATGAGGGAAAAAATGCCAATGCACATCAAGATGTGTAATCTAAGGCACCATGTCATGAAGGACGGATGTGATATTGATAGCACTTCCCTGTACAGCTTTTGTGAGACCTGCCTCAAGTATTGATTTCAGTGCACCCTGCCTTCCAGGGATGCATCATGACACAGCACAGGACTGAGAGTGAAGATACCTGGGATCTGTGCCCAGCTCTGCTATGGGCTTGTTGTGTGATTTTGGACAAATCATTTAATGTCTCTGTGCTCTAGTTTCCCCACTTGTAAAATGGGGATGATATTAATCTTCCTTCATAATTTCAAAGTATGTTGATGTCTGTTGATGTAAATGACTGTATGAATACTTACTGTTGTTCTGGGCACCTCCTTAGTGTTAATCTCTCTCTCTCGTGTGTGTGTGTGTGTAAAACCCTAGACCAGGGGTCGCAACCTTTCAAAAGTGGTGTGCCAAGTCTTCATTTATTCTAATTTAAGATTTTGCGTGCCAGTAATACATTTTAATGTTTTTAGAAGGTCTCTTTCTGTAAGTCTATAATATATAACTAACCTATTGTTGTATGTAAAGTAAATAAGGTTTTTAAAATGTTTAAGAAGTGTCATTTAAAATTAAATTAAAATGCAGAGCCCCCCCTAGACCGGTGGCCAGGACCCGGGCAGTGTGAGAGTGCCACTGAAAATCGGGTCGCGTGCCGCCTTTGGCCTCCTTGCCCTTTTAAAAAAAAAAAAAAGAGAGATACCAATCTCCTAGAACTGGAAGGGACCTTGAAAGGTCATCAAGTCCAGTCCCCTGCCTTCACTAGCGGGACCAATTTTTGCCCTGATCCCTAAGTGGCCCCCTCAAGGATTGAACTGACAACCCTGGGTTTAGCAGGCCAATGCTCAAACAAACCACTGAGCTATCCCTCCTACCTAGACAAACTGGAGAGCACCAAAAAGAACTGGAGCTGCCTTATTAGCAAAGATTTAAAGAAATACTTAGGCATAGCTTGGCCAGATGGCCATTCCATGAGGATGCATAGGTTTAATTGTTTGAAGAACGTGAACAGTAAAGAGAGAGTAGAATTGTTCTTTTTAGGGGTGCCATTGTACTGGGCTTTGTACAAACCAATAAAACAAAGGTTCCAGAGAGCTCACAGTCCAGGATTCAGTCTATATGCAGCTGGCAACTGAACTAACAAAAGAGGGAGTGACAAGGTAACAGTACAATTGTTTAGGATGTTCAAGGGGTTGAGTGTATCATAATGAAATTAAGAAAAAGAAAAATTTAAACTGACTTTCCAGGATTAGAGCGTCTCAGTATTGTCATTTAACTTCCTTCAGCAATAGAGTAATATATTTATTTTTGTGCTGGAGGCAGAACTTGCTTTGAATACAATGTTTATTGTATTCATCTTCACTGTATTAAGAAATCAGGGAAAGAATTAAGGAAGAAAAGTAACTTTTTTTTTCTTTATTATGTGTGGATATATGTGGGTGGATGGGTGAGATGTTGTTGCTTTGTAAGCGTAAGGCAAAACAGCATTTGATTTAAACAGAAATATTTTGAGAAAAAATGGTAAACATTCCATTAATGCTGGTGAGGTTGCTGTGGATTAGTAGTTTCGAGGTTAATTATAAGAACAATTGTGATAAGTGGATAAATAGTTAAATAATGTTTTTCCTCTTTCCTTGAATTGTTGCTGGAGGTTTAACGGCATTTTACAATACAGTGTTTCCCTTTGGGGAGATATTCCAATGTAGGTAAACAGTTTAAAATAAATCTGTTGAAGTGCTCGTGCAATAATTGGTTGATCACCTTTGTTAGCCTTCTTAAAACAATCATTTATTTGTTAACAATTTCCAGCTGATGTTAATTTTTTGTTTGTGTATTTTGCAGGAATCAGATTTCCCATTGCAGAAAAAGGTTTACTTGGTGTTTTTAAATTATGATTTAATGTGGCTTTGCAGTTTCTCACTGATGTTTCAGGTTCATTTGATATTGTTACTGATATGTGTATTAGAGAAATGGTTCATTTGATAAGGCCTGGTCTACATAGTTTTTGTATCTGTAAAACTGTTTTGGTTAAGGTGTGATTTTTTTTTTGTTTAATTTTTTTAAATTTTAATTGTGTGAACCAAAATAGTTATGCCATTACAATCCCGAGTATGGATGCAGTTACACTGGCTGTAAAGGTTCTCTATACTGGTATAAGACTTATCCATGTGTGAGTAAGTGGTCCATGTGTTTCAAAACCAGTATAACTGCATCCACACCTAGGGTAGTAGTAGCACTTTGACTATACCAGCATCGCTTAAGGGGTGAAACTTTTATGTGTAGACAAGACCTTAAACCGGTAAACTGTTTTTATAGTTCTTTCCCTCCTCTTTCAACACCTGAAAGTAGTTTTCTTTTTCACCAGCCCTGTCTCAGTTGTTCAAGAATAGATGCTCAAAGAGAGAGAGAGGAATGAATATAGTAAAAAAAAAAAAAAAGAAAAGAACGTTCAGTTTTCAAAACTAAAGGCTGAATCCAGTTTAAGCATGTGCTTAGGTGCTTTACTTTGTCTGACAGTCTCCTATTGACACACGTAAAGTTAAGCACCTACTTAAGTGTTTGCAGTGTTAGGGACTAAAAGATTGCTTGAAAAATGTGAATCTCGAATATGAGGGTTGAAAACAACATTTTTGGGTTACCTTTCCTAGATTATCCCCTTGCGTCATGGTGAGAATTATTTTCTGTAACGCATGTTTAGATTCTTGAGTGTGAAGTACCACAGTTGTTATGGTTATATTGTGAGAGTTCTATCGAATGAATCCTCAATTAGTTCCTTGTCTAGTCTTGAATGTACAGCATGGCAATGGTTATGTTCTAGTTATTACCTTTACTGCATCTGATGAAGTGGGTTCTAGCCCATGAAAGCTTATGCCCAAATAAATTTGTTAGTCTCTAAGGTGCTGCAAGGACTCTTCGTTGTTATTACTTTATAGTTATTACCGCTGCATTGCTTGGAAGGTGTCAACCATTAGAATATTGTGTGTGTTGGTTTTTGTTTCTTCAGTGTGATATTAGTTCTGGGTCCATGAAGGAAAGTAAGTATTCCCATCGAGAATTATTTCTGCAAATACACACCACCCTCTTGCACACTGATTCCCTCTTCTCTGTGCCCCTTCCCTGGGAAGATGAAGGGTTCTCTCAGCTTTCCAGTCTTCTTTCTGACAACCAGAAGAAGCATTCCCTGAGCTGATACAGCTGCTTGCTCCCTCTGTCCCTCAGTACTGCTATTGGTCTCCCTGACCTCCCCCATGTAAATGCCCTCCCCTCTCTGCTCCCTGTTCAGAGAGTTGGCAGGGGGTGTGGAATTCAATTCAATCATCCTTTAAGTAGCAACTGATGCTTCCCAGCACCCAGCGTCCCTTTTTTGTCACAGTTCCCACTTTTGCTCTCCAAACAACCCTAGAAACTAGCCCATTCCAAGATACTATCTACCTGGGACATAGCCATTTCCAAAGTTTTCCATTGTGTAATAATACATACAGGTCTACTAACTAAGGGGAAGTATAAAAAAAGACATTCTTGCTGTTTAGGCTTTAAAAATAGGCCTTGTTTGAGATGTGCAAAGCAAGCAATGGGTCTGTCTATAAGCACGATAGTAAAACATTAGATTCAGATATTAGTTTTGCAGAATTAGATTAGCTTGTAAAATATGTTAAGGTTTGTTGGCAGTAATGTCAGCAGTCATTAAAATGATATGGAATTGTAATGATGGACCTTTTTTAAATGAAACACTGTCAGATATTTTAACAAATTAGAATTTTTCTCCTTTTCTGTTTTCCGAGTCATCTGTGTAAATTAACCCTTTTTTGGGGTACAGAAGAGCGTGTGTGTGTGTGTGTGTGTGTGTGTAAGTAAAGCAGGAGGGGTGTGGGGGGGACAAGATGGGCATGTTGAAAGGTACCAGTTCTAGCTATCTGATGGCTGTCTCCATCTGCTTAAACCCTAACTCTCCACTCTGTGGTACATCTAGCATGACATGTGGCTGCATGTTTTCCTGTTTAGGGATTTATGCCTTTCATTAATGGACAAAGGGGAGGGTGCAGTGCTCATGGCTAGCTTTCCTCTTATATCTTTCTGCCTCAATTATAGAAATGCATCAAGGAAAGATAACATTAAATTCAGTTCTTTTTCAGCGCTTTGGTTTGAAAGGTTTGAACAGCAGAGGGAGTACTCTCTTAATTTTTGTTCTGCTCAAACTCTCTGTTGGCTGTGGGACAGCTCTGAACAGACCTGTTATGCAAACAACCATATGCATATCTTGACAGATCTTAGTTTGTCCTTAGATTGCTGAGAGCAGTTGAAGTCTGAGCCTGATCTAGAAAGGGCATATGGATGAGGCTGCCAAAAAGAAATGTGGTGATTGCTTACCCCTTGTTTTAAAACATTTCTCTGTGTGCTTCCTGAGGTCATTAACAGCTCAGTCCTGCTGTCCTTTTCAAGAGTGAGTTAGGGCTAAGTAAGGAGGGCAGGATTGGGCCCAAAGTAGCATTCTCTTTTAAGTTGCCAAATGATAAATTGTTTATTTGTATAGTTCTCTCCAGCCTCCCCCACCCCAACGCCCTTCCAGTTAGTCCAGAGGGGTCTCAAACTGGGGGTTGGGACAACTGAGAGGGTCGCAAGGTTATTACATGGGGGGTCGTCAGCTGTCAGCCTCCACCCCAAACCCTGCTTTGCCTCCAGCATTTATAATGGTGTTAAATATATTAGAAAGTGTTCTTCATTTACCAGGGGGGTGTCACACTCCGAGGCTTGCTATGTGAAAGGGGTCACCAGTACAAAAGTTTGAGAACCACCGAGTTAGTCCTGTTTTATTGAGCTGTACTGTTCTGCAACAAAGGTCCCAAACGCTGCATCTTGTTGCTGTAGGGGTTTAGGTAACTGCTGTACTATTTTGTTTTTTACAGTTGCTAATGTACTCTCTTCTGTCTTTGCCTTATGGAACCCTGGTCAACACTCTGAGGCCAAGAATTCCCAACTTGATGCTTAACTTTAGACAGCCTGCGTACCCTCTGAAGATACCAAAATAAGTAGTCTGACTTTTAAGAGGTACGGAGCACCCACAGTTCCTCCCTTAGCTGAGGGACAAAAAGACATTTTGGAGCTGAAATTTGAATAAAGAGAAGCAAGTTGATAGGGTAGAGATGCTTGCAGGAGCTGCAGAGGAGAAGGCCTTTGTGCAGACACTTGGAAGATAGTGGGATGTACGTAGAACACAGTGGGTGTGACCAGAGGGAAGCTGGTCCATGGAGGATTTTCAGGAGGTCTGAAATGAACAGGAATCCAGTAATGCTGAGTAGCTTCACTTAAATCGTGCTGTGGTAGTTCATATACCAAACTGGCACTAGATTGGTTATTCCTCTCCAGAGGTATTAATGTTAAACAAAACCAGTTTAGTTACAGAAGTGCAAACAAAGCATCTGCAACCACGTTTCTCTGTAGTTTCTATCTTCTGATTTAAAGGGATGCTGTCATGGCTGGCTGACTTTTTCAAAATATGGCCTGTCTTTTTCATATATCTGTAAGTAGTCAGTTTACACAGTGCCTTTCTTCTCAAAAATTTCTTCTTCTGTGCTTTTTTATTTTCTTTATTCAAACTGCAGAGGCAGGGCCCATGAACAAACCCTACAGTAACTGACTGTAGTGCATGGTTAGGGTCAGAATGGAGAATCTAGACACCTGTGTTTTAATCCTGGCTATGCCACTGACTCACTTTTTGACTGTGGGCAAGTCACTTCACATTTCTGAACCTGTTTCCTCATTTATGAAGTGGGGTTAATGATTCTTGTCCTCCTTTGTAAAATGCTTTGTGTCCGATTGTGATACCCATTTCAATGTGACTATTTGTGGTACAAGGTACCATCGAACATGTATAACACAGGCTGGCCTTTTGTGATCTGTGCCTGAGACATATCATTATTACTTTATTATTAAAATTTATTCATTTGTTGTTACAATTAGTAACGGGGGAGGAAGATATCAATAAAACCGTTTCAGCTGTACGATGGTGGCTATTGCACCTAAAATGCACACTGCCATTTCAAAACCTTTAGGAGAAATTTTTAAAAAATTCTGGCACTGCCTTTAATAAAAAAAAAAAAGACTAGCTGATGTTGAATTGCATATAGAACTTTAAAAAAAAAAAAGGGGGGGGGGGGAGGGCGGGCCGGGGCGGGGAAATGCTCCTGGGTATTCAAGCCTGAATGCCAAGCATTAAACTGAATCGTATTTTTATGGTTGAATTGTAAACGCCTTAAGAACTGGTGTCTCTGTAAAAATACTGACAGGTCCTTAACTGTAGCAGTGTGAATGGCTCACTATTACCATATTGTAAAGTACCAACGGTGTTGAGCCAGGTGGCTCACTGGATAATCCTAACCTTATAATTTTGCATATAATGGACAGCTCATGCTGTGGAACGAAGGACTCTTGGATTTTGCCATTTTTAACTGTTAGTCACTTTAAAATGGAAGTTAGAGGAGGAAAGTATTTAAAAAAGGTTAATTATAATAACTTGTGGTGTTGATTTTTGCTTTACAATGCATATGATGCCCCAAGGGTATCTTGATTTTTATTGTAGAGTCTTTTATTTGCAGTGAGAGCAGGATAGAGCTGCTTAGTTTCACGAACTTGAACTATTCAGAAGGAAAATTCATATTAGAAGTAGATGCAATTTCTGCACCTGTGACATGATCGTTGTCAAAATCTCAACCACACAGGGGAGGTCTGGTGCATAAAGATATTATTTTTTAGACTTTTCTATGGAGCTCATCTCCACAATATCTGAGCACCGTATAAAAACGGCAAGTCTTAATATCCCCATTTTGATGGTGGGGAACTGAGACACAGAGAGGTCACACAGGGAATCAGGCAGAGTTGGGAGTAGAAGCCAAAATATCCAGAGTCCCTTTCAAAAAACCTTAACTACCAAAATTTTATCATATACCCTTCTTCTCTTCAGGATTGTCTTAACTAGGAGATTTTATCATCTTTAAACTTGGCTTTTAATAATTGAGATAGCTGACACAGTGCTGAATGGTCAGCATAAACAAAGACATTTTGTGCCCATCATCAGGTCATCATCAGTGAGCTGTGGGTAATGTCTATCAGGGCCCGGGTTGACCAAGGAGTAGCTGATGTGATGATGAACGCAATTTGTTCTTGTCTGCAGTTACTAGTCATCCATGGTCAGTGTTGTGTCACCTAACTCAGTAGTTAAAAATTGTGTTTAAATGCAATTAAATTGTCTAGTGAAGACAAGCCTGTGCTCCAAAAGCAAGGTACTGCTTGAGTTTAAAGGGAAATCTCCATTTTCTGTTAGTAGTTTAATTAGAGGATTTATTCACTCTGTAGGCTGGCCCCTAGAAGTGCCAGTACTTGAGGAGGATTGATTTTATCCAGTAGAGGGCAGTGTTTACACTTGTATGTTAGCCCATTACCTCCATGTACATTGGTAATGTTTTCAATAAACTCATTTCCTCTTGGTTTAAATCTGTTTATCTATTCCTTGCATAAGATTGTTGGCAACAGAGATTCTTTTGTACAGATTCTGGGCAACTAAGGATTGCTGTGATAACTTTTTTTATAGTGTTTTGTTTTCAAAATGATTAGGGTGACCAGATGTCCCGATATTAGGAGCTTTGTCTTATTTAGCCAACACTACCTTCCTACTCCTCAAAAAAAGTCCAGATTTTTCACACTTGCTCTCTGGTCACCCAAAAAAAGATACATATGAAGCTGTAGGACTAGATGTAAATGTATTTTAAAACAGAAATTTCTTCAATACTGGGATTGATTGTGCAAAAATGTAAATATATATCCTCCCCCATCCTTTATTATTTAACATACTTTGCGGGAGCACACAGAGGTCAACCATGTTGGGGCCCCATTGTGTTGGTTAGTGCACAAACATTTGGAAAAGAATAGTCTCTGCCCCAAAGGGCTCACGAATGGGGTCCACATTTGGATTCTTGGGAACTGCTGTAGATTTCAGGGTAAGTTTTTTCTTCTGTGAAATCCACATTTTAAAAGAGTTTTAACCAGGCTCACCTTCTAGTCTGTGGTGGGATGTTTCTGTTTTTTGTTTTTTGTGGTGTTCACTTCTAAAAGAGAAACACGGTCTGTGATAACCTGAGTGTGAGTTTAAGAACTTATGAGTTTTAATCTTGTCCAGGACTCACTCGCTCTGTGGCTTTGAAGAAGTCACTTAACCCCTCTATCTCAATTTCTCCAGCTATAAAATGAAGACATTGTTTCTTTCCTTCTTCACAGGGGTTCTGTGAACATTAATTAAAGTTAGTATTGTACTTTGAAGATGAGAGTGTTATGTACAGTATGGGCTAAGTATTTTTGAGGGTAGTGCCAATATCTAAGTGAAGACACACTTTTTCCCTTTTCTGAGAAACCATCAACAAAGTGAAAGCCTTTTCTCATATATTTAAAACCTCTTTATATGGGAATCCCACTCTGTGCCCTGTTATGAATCATGTTTGGTCATAACAGTTGACTAAACTGATGATTTCGAGTGTGTGTCTCTATGTTTGAGTCCTCTCAGAATGTTGGACAGGAGGTTATGTTCTCGTGCAGAGAATGCAATAATACTCTGTGGCTGATTGATTGTAGGATTTGTCCTTGTAATAACATTTCACAGTCAGATTATATTTGTCAAAACCTTCCTGTTACTGGGGTGGTTTTAGCATTTGATTTTAGCATTAAAATGTCTCTCTCACACCCACCCGTGAACTCTTAAGATCTTCTTTTCTTGTTACATTGGTAACGTAATGTTTTTTCTACCCATTGCTTAAGTCTGGAGATTTGGGAGTTGAGTCAGCTTTTGTTTAGCCTATCTCAATATCTAATATTTCCTAGTCATCAGGCACATGGTTCCTCCATCTGCATGCCCCAACCCAGCAGCATCAGAATCATTTTAAGTCTTCTGCCATACAACTATTTCCCTATTTTTTTCTATGTGAGGAAGGATGCATTTTAAAACCTTGTAAAAGATTTAAGGAGTCCAAGGTGGTCCCCCCCCCCAGCTTTACTTGTCTATTCTCCTTCTGGATAAGGAGGATTTAGCTGGCTGTATCTTCAATTTTCATCAATTCATCTCCTTAACCTGCTATTAGGGATTGCTGTTGAACAATGTCAGGCGATGTCTCTCATTAATCTGATGAGCACGTTACTTCTGTAGTATTTTAACCTGTGAATTTTCCAAACAGCAGAAGACTAGGACCAAAAGTCAAAAGTATGTCTCTTGCAAGAAGGTAGAGAGCACTGCCGTGCTACTAGGCTGGCCCTCCTCCCAATGGGCAAGATTTTCAAACCTGTGTGCCTAAAATTACTCTCCTTTTTCCATATTTAGACACCTAAATAAATGGCCTGACTTCCAAATGTGGTGAGCACCCAGCAGCTCCCATCGAGCTTATCTTAAAAGTGAAAATCCATTACATCTGTCATGGGAGGATGCGGTTGAGGACACACAGGGAACAGTCATGTTGAGCATCAAAGAAGTGTGCTGAAAAGGGTGCTAGCTCCTCCCTTTCCATAACCAGTTAACCCCCGTTCTCTTTCCCTGAGGATTTGACTCCATATCCAGGGGAAGGGTTTGTTCAAAGGCTTGTTAGGAGAAGGGCTCACTGATGGGTCTGGGAAGGGGTTGGTGTCAATGCATGATGAGACTTGCAAGAGTGGCCTTTGAAATGCTGGCAGTTTCTCAAGGTGATCATTCTGCAGGGGTTTACAAAGAACAGGGCAATATATTGGTTTTGAACATTCCTGATTTTCAAGGGCATATAGTGACCCTTACTGTTTGTCTTATGAGAAGGACGGAAGAGAGTCCTTAGCTGAACTTGCTTTCTAGGGAAATCTTTTGTGTACACCTGATCTAGAAATGTTTAATTTAATAATCAAGTATCTTTTTTCTATCATTTTTTCCCCATAGTGTGCTAATTTCTTAAAGTCAAAAGGGGAGAAAATATTTTTTCCCTGTAGAAGTGAACTGTGAAGCAGAACAGAGCAACTTGTCTTGTTTTTTTTGTCCTTTACTGCTTTCGTGTGACGTATAAGAATAGCTTCAAGCTTGCTTCCGCCTTCTGGCACGCGCACACGCTCATGCAGTTTGTTTTTAACGTTAGAAATGCCAGAGTCTCTTTTTTGGTAGAGAACGCTAGCAAGATCTTCTGAAAGTCTGAATTGTGAGATGCTGTTTGAGGCTGTAAACCTGAGTTGTAGTTTTCTCTCTTTCTCCAACTGAGACAATAAGAACGGTCATATTGGATCAGACCAAAGGTCCATCTAGTCCAGTATTCTATCTTCCGATAGTGGCCAATGTAAGGTACCCCAGAGGGAATGAACAGAACAGGTAATCATCAAGTGATCCATCCTGTCGCCCATTCCCAGCTTCTGACAAACAGAGGCTTGGGACACCATCCCTGCCCATCTTGGCTAATAGCCATTGATGGAACTATCCTCCATGAACTTGTCTAGTTCTTTTCTGAACCCTGTTATAATCTTGGCCTTTACAACATCCTCTGGCAAGGAGTTCCACAGGTAGACTGTGAGTTGTATGGAAAAAAAACCTTCCTTTTGTTTGTTTTAAATCTGCCTATTAACAATCTAACAACAGTTTACCTGTGGCAATGTGGATGGCGGTATGGGCTAGCTGCCCGAGTGCAGTCCTGTCTGTGACCCTCAGTAAGTACTCGAGTGGTTAATCTGTGTCACTGCCTGCACCACTGCAGCTACACTGTGGTTTTTAGCACACTAGCTTCATCAAAGGTAGCGTTTGTACACCTACGCAACCTGGAAGTATACCTCCCAGCTACAGTGTAGATGTACCCTAAGACTAGGCAACCCCTATACTCTTCGCCTTTCAAGACCAAAAATATTCCCCTCCCCTCAGCTATGTAGAGGGAGAGCTGCACTTCAGGTTACAACCTTATGAGATATCGTACTTCCAGAAATCTGGCTGAAATCTTCCAACAAAAAGATCTGCACTTTCTATTGTAATTATGTAGAACAAAATATTTAAAAAGCTCTTTGATACTCTTCATACACAATAATGAAGCACAGTAGGAGGCTTAAACTTTTTTTGCACTTTTCTGGTAATCTTTAAATACAAGAACCCAAGATTCAGATATGTCCTACTCTTATTTTTGTTCTGACTTCTCACAACAAAGGTACAGTTAAAAATGGAAAGAGAAGAAAGGATAGAATGGAAGAGAGTCAGTGACAATCTCAAGGAATCTGTACATGGTACAAGGAAGAAGATCACCAAATCTACCCACGTCTTCTTTCACTCTAGAGATTGTTCCATTTCTTGTGATGCTACTATGGTTTAATATTATGCTAACAATATATCCAAAGCAATGTCCATTTTTAATATCTGCACCCAATTTAATTATTTTTAATTACTTTATAAATAAAAGAACAGAAAATTTTCTTCAAAACCTTGGGTCAGTGGCTGTTATGCAAAATCTGAAGTCTTTCATTTTCTCTTTCTCTGTCTAACACACATGCAGGACATGCAAGTCTGTGTTTTGATTAGCAAAATATTCAGTTGATGTGGTCTACTTGTGTTTTTTTTTTTTTTTCCCCTTCAAAACAGTCTGTGTTTTGAGCATAGCATGGTGTTCTGCTCCAGAGATTCAATTCATCTGATCCAACCTGGTTAAGATTTTCTATGTCCGTACTTCCACTATTATTATTATTTATTTGCATTATTACAGTAGTGCTTAAAGGCCCTTCTCAGGTTTGGGGCTTAGTTGTGCTAGCTGCTGGAAAAACACAAAAGGTAGTTTCCCTTGCAAAATGAAATAGCTATACTGACCCTATTTTTATAAAGTATTTTGAGATCTTCTCATGAAAAATGCTTTATATTTACTAAATTGTTGTTCATTATTATATTTTAATATTATAATACTTTGACCTTTTAATATAGCACCTTTCATCAAGGGCTCATAAAGCAATTTATAGATAAATTAACTGAGCTTCATCCTCCACCCCACAGAGGTAAATATTATCATGCCTGTTTTAGAGATGGGAAAATTGAGAGCTGGAGAGGTGAAGTGACTTGCCCAAGATGACATAGGGAAGTAGTAGCCGTGCCTTCAACCACTAGACAATGATTCTTTTCTTTTTGACAACCTTAAAGCTACCTTCTTTTAGTTAAGAATGTTATTTAAAATGAATTATGCTACAGTCTGTAAATATATCCAGAAATGCATTTGCTCCCTTACACACTGCTGATCAGCTCTTTGGAATAAGAGAAAAGTGAACAATTTGTCTTCTGAAAGCCTGATTTGTAATTGAAGTTGTTGCTCCATCTTGCTCCCGTGAAAGTCAATGGCAAAAATAAATACATCATGGAGTCCATGACCCTGCAAGTATGACATGTTTAGTCTCTTTGGCAGAGGGCATATCTGTTGATCTTAATCAAAAGGTATACTGTTATGGGAAATGTGACAAAGATGCTCACAGGCAAGTTTGATACAACTTTTCTGTGAATAGTAATATCCTATGGCTGTTTCCTTTGCCTTTTGTTAATTAAAAATTATTTTCCTGTAGTGAAAATGGTCTGTTAGTAAAAAATGAACAAGGAAGAAGAAGCACTATCCGGTTGAATAATTAAACTTTTTAATGGTGTGATCTCTGGTCTAGGTCTTTTAATTCACTTAACATAGAACTCTTGTTCAGAAGAACAGGGCAACTGTCCAAAGGTCAGGAAATGACTAAATCTAATTCTTGCTGTATAGTTAATTTTTTGAAAGACGTTGTAACAGATTACTGCCTAGTTGTTAATCAACTAATTTCTGTGCATCTGGTTAGCCTGCAAATGCAAACCAGAATATTTTGTTTTCTACATAATTTTAAAATAAAAACAAAATGTAACGCTAAATGTATGAGGACAGTAATAGGATTTTTTTTTAAAGGACTCTGGCATTTTCAGTATTTTCAAATGTCTGCTAACAGAATATTGGTGATTACTGCAGAGTTATGCACTGTTGTAAAATGTGCACACCTACAGGATCTTACCAGTGTATGTTGAAAATTAGTTATGTAGAGATCTATTGTCCATTTTGGATTGGCACTGCAGAAAAGAATGCTAAAGCCAAATGTAATAGAGTGTATGTTATTACCGTCATGTAAGATTATGCTCCTTTCGGTTTTGATTCTACAAGATGCTGAACACGTAGTGATAAGTAACTCCCATTAAAGTCGGTGGATGCTGAAGTCAATAAGCCCATTGCAGGATAAGAGCCTTAAGGAACATCACATGCTGAGCCTGATTCTGGTTCCACTCAGTTCAGCTTTTGAAGTAGTTGGAGTTAAATGGATGTAAAACAGGAGCAAAGGGCTTGATGCAAAGCCCACTTTGGATCAGGCTGTAAGTGAGACTGGGTTGGGCTCACCCTATCTTCTGTAGTTTAAATCTTTTAAAAAATGCTGTTGCAATACTCTGGTGCACTTCTTAAAAAATTTATTTAATTAAAACTCCTGTGGACCTTACTTTTATTTCTTTTTCCATCATTGCTGATTATTAAGATTCATTTTTGTGTTTTCTAAATAGAAACTTTTCCTTATACATAGAATTGTAGAATATCAGGGTTGGAAGGGACCTTAGGAGGTCATCTAGTCCAACCTGCAGCTCAAGGTAGGACCAATCCCCAGATTTTTACCCCAGTTCCCCAAATGGCCCCCTCATGGATTGAATTCAAAACCCTGGGTTTAGCAGGCCAATGCTCAAACCACTGAGTTATCCCTCCCCCCTCCATTGTCATTGTCTTTCTTTGTCTTTGTCTTCTGTCATAATCATTAGCTCCCCATTCAGCTTTAGCATGTGCTTAAAGTCCTTTGCTGAATCAGTGTTGAAGGACAATTAATATCACAGTTCATAATCATGGAAAAGATTATCTTTATTCTGATCAGTTCATCTTGAGCTGTGATATATGAAATAGAGAGCTTCTGTTTCTGCACAAATGTCTTTATGATGATTAGCAAAGTGGTGAAAAGATTTGTTTTCTAAATGCATAATTAAAATTGATGTTTAACTTTTTAAAAAGCTGTTTTTAAAAGAGTGAATTTCAGTAGTAGCTCTTTATTCAGAGAAAGAGAGGTGTTGGGGAAGTGAATTCAGGACCTTCCGGCCTTATAAATAATTCAAAATGAAGCTCTGATGTCACTGTATGTAATATTCTCCAAGAGGTTAGCACTGATTGCTTCTTACTCTTGGTATACAGACAAATTGAGGCCTGCATTGCTTATGCTATTGTCATTATTTCTTATTATATGCACTAATATAGCGTCCATCACTGTGGTGCGTAACGCAGTTTTGTCTAAATAGCGGCATTGTATTATTAGTGTCTGTATTATGTCTGGAGGGATGTATAAATTCAAATAGCTGGACTATAGTATTCTCTTTTTTTGTAACCAACTCATTTTATCATTTCAGAAACTATAATGGGTCCTATCATTCATTTTGCTTTCTCTTCTTCACTGTGCCTAACTAATATGTAGAACGTTGGACTGTAATCTAGGGTCCAACCCTGTTGCATCCTTCCCTTCTACTTTGAATAATAAAATCATGTTGTGGAGCCATTCTTCTGGTTGGTCTTTTTAAAATGTAAACGTTAGTATTTTTAATGTAGGCTAAGAGCTTACCGTAGGGAAAAAGAAAATATTTCTGTGATATAAACTTCTCAGCTCAACCCAGTTACAAAGGAAAGATTTGAAGGAGGAAACAGACTGAGTTTTAACAGAATGACAAAGTGTTTAAAAAAATCCACACTCTCAAAATCCCCAGTGATTGACATGCCCCAAAACATGTGATTTATGCATCATGCACTTAAAATTGGTACTGTACATGTGATTTTGTGTGTATTTGATCTAAAAATAACAATTTGAGTAATAAGGCTAGGAAAAATTGGGGAATAGAAGGAAGATAATGAAACCATTCTTATCGGTATTTAGCAGGCATTTCAGGGATTAAAATAAAAGTCTGTCATACATGCAAAAATACAAAATGCGCGCGCGCACACACACACCAGAAGAACAAATAATTCCGCAAGCAGTGGTAAAAACAACCAATTATTTACTGTTTTGAAATATTAAAATATTTCACCAATATACCTTGCAGTCAAAAGTAATGTAAGTTATGGAAAATGAAAATACATAAAGATGCATTTATACAAGTGGAAGACTAATTATTTTACATAAAGATATTTCAGTGAAAAGCTATACAGTAAGTGCACATTTGATACGACTAAGCAGGCAAAACTTAACGTTAGTTCCAAGTAGCATTGTACAGTTCATGCACAGATCTCTCCCAAAATAAAGAGGGTGTTCCAAATTATTCTTGCTGGGATGAAAAATAAGATGGGTTGCTGGTAAGGGAGTCAGCATGGATGGGGATCAGTTATAGACATTACTTACTGTAATTTGTGATTGCCGTGGGAGAGGAGTGGCTGTTGGTGTGATTGTGATACTGCTTGTGATTTTACTAGTAGGCTTACTGGGTGTTCCATTAGTTAGTGCTGGAGTTCTGTTATCCTGAATTGGAGTACAAGGTTTTGATGAATTAGCAAGAGCCTGAACATAAGGACTTCCTAAATGAATATGGATTTTATTATCCTCAGTAGTTATTACACTTGAACCAGTGCTGTTAGATCTTTGAAAGTGCCATGATGATTGCCTGTCTGGGGATACTCTAAAAAGAGTATGCTTGGCACCAATTTCCAAAGGCTCTGGAGAAAGCATCTGTTCTGGAGAACTTGAAGAACCTGTCAGAGCCAATGGAGACATTGTCCTTTCTGGAGTTATTGAGCCACATGATTCAGGAGTTTGAGATCTTGCAAAACTAGCCAATGTGATAGGTGGCACGGCTTGCTCTGGACTCATGTAACCATCAGCTGTTTTTGATTTTAAAGGCGTTAAAGAGGTATTTTGAATAATGGTTATTCTTTGCTTTGGTGTGCCACAGTTGGGTATAACTGCTGTACTAGTGTAAGAGTGAGGACTGTCTGTAGTAGGGCTTGTTATTTCAAGGGTAGCTGTGTTTTGTCCATGGTCTGGTGTAACCTTTATATGAAGAGGTTGACCAGGTGTATGACTTAGAACTAAGTCTCGTGGCTGTGCACAATTTCCATTCTGTTTGTCATGAATTTTTCCATTTTGAGAATGGCTTTCTTTGGACTTCATCCATGGGATCCATAATTTTTTGTTTACTGCATTTGCAATGGATGAATTGCATTTGAAAGACACTGTTTGCTCCTCATCGTTTTCATCTTCATTATCACTCTCTTCGTACAATTGCCCATTTATGACTGCTCGTTCTAAAGGAACAAGGCTCTTGTAATCAGGTGGTTCATTGTCTGCTGGATCTGTCTGGACTTCTTTAGAGAAAACCTGCAAGTCAGAAATTCTCCTTCCATTAAGACTCGGTCTAAGGCTCTTGCTGAAACGTCTGTATCTCTCTAATTCTTTGGTAAGGCTATCAATTTCTCTTGCTAACTCCCTGTTTTTCTTTTCTTGCTGGGTGAGTTTCTTCTGTAGGACCATATGATCACCCCGTAGATGACATATTAGGTCTTCTGTTGCCATGTACTCGTGAATTTTCTCTTTCAATGCATCTACCTCTCTAGACAGGTGCTCTGACTTTGCTTCTTCTTCTTTAAGTTTTTTGAAAAGCCACTGTTCTTGGTTGGACTCGGTCTTCTCTACTAATTTATACCTCGCCAGTTCCATTTTCACAACCTCCAGTTCTTCTGATAGAAATTTAGTTTTGTCTTGTTCATTGATGTATCTTCGCTCTAGAGACTCAAACTCATCTTCAGTTTTCATGAGATCATCCTCTATGGCCTTCATTTCTTTCAGCTTATTTTTCAGCCTCTCAACTTCTTGAGCAAGTTCTTTAATCTTGTTGTTCTCCTGCTGTAAGGATGTGCTTGATTTAGTTGTCTCTTTGAGTTTATTTTTAAGAAACTCTTTTTCAGTGGCTTCTAGTGACTGAAGCCTTTTCCTTAGAATATTTACCTTGGAAAAGAGATCATTTCCTTTCTCTTCCTCTGCTTTAAGTTTGTTTTTCAGTTCATCTCGTTCCTTTGTTACACTGGACATTTTTTCCTCTGCATCAGATTTTGATTTCAGTGCCTTTTTACTTTCCTCAATTAGTTTTTCTGTAACTGACATCACTTTCTTTTGCTCCACCTGAAGCTGGGAAGTTGCAGATTGTAACTTTTCTTCTGTTTGCTTTATTTTTTCACTCATTGTCTTTCTTTCATCCACAAGCATGACCGTTAATGTTTTCAGTTTAGTTAAATCTTCCTTGAGTGTGAATTCTGTTTTTTCTAACTTGGTTTCAGTGGCTTCAAGCTCTCCAATTCTAGCTTTTAAGCCCTCCAACTCCTGAGACAATTGCTTTATTAACATTTTTTCTTTTTCTAGATTGCATTTCAGAGCGTAACATTCTTGTTTGCTCTTATTGAAAGCATCTTCTAATTTCTCCAGCTCCATAATTCTTTTGTTGAGTTTGTCAACTTCTGCTTTAAAGTTCTTGTTTTGTGCTGCTTCTTTTTCTAATTTTTTATTAAGCTCTCTACACTGATCTTCCATTTTTATGAGCTCTTCATCTTTACCTTCCATTTCCAGGACACGTTTCCGTAATTCTTCTACTTCAGACATAAGGGTGGAATTTCCACATTCTCCTTTATTTATTTTTTCCCTTATGTCTTGCAGTTCTTCCTCTGCTTTTCGTAAAGACTTATTAGTCTCCTCTAATTCATCAATTTGTCGCGTGAGTGCTGTTAATTTTATCCGGAGCTGGCGATTCTGGCTGTCTTCATTGGTTAGTTTGGCCATCATTGTTTCTTGTTCTTGGGAAATGTTATTGGTTTGTGCTTGCAATTCTGCTTCCAGCCTGATGGCTTTCTGCTTCTCTTCTTCTGCTTTTGCTTCCGCAATGGTGAGTTTCTCGTGTACTTGCTCTGCAATAGTGATGAGCTCTTGGATTTTTTGACTTTGTTGGTTCAACTGTTCTGTAAGTCTTTGCTGTTCATCCACCACCATTAAAGCAAATGATTTCAGTTTTGTCAGTTCTTCTTTCAATTTCGTTATTTTCTTGTTGTTTTCCTTCTCTTTTTTTGCCTGATAGGCTGTTTCTTGGTCAATCAGCTTTTTCAATCTGAAAAAACACAAAGTATGTTTGTTTTATTTTGTAGTAGGTTTTGTAGTGGAGTTTTTCAAAATACATGTGTTTAGAATTATGATACCATCTAGAGTAGAGGTGAACAAAGTGCAATCTATGGTGTAACCTGAGGCTGCCTGACTTTGTTGTGCAGCGGAAAAGGCCACAGAGACTAGAAGTCCTCACATTAAGTGCTTCGTTTTAACCGAAGGTGCCAGTCCATGTTGCTTATTCAAATCTGTGGGCTCTACAACTGTTTCTGCAATAAAGGTACACTACAGCCTTCAGGCTTCTGCATTTGCCAATGCAACTCCATCAGTTGGGCAAGCTTCAGACACCCACTGTAGAAAAAAACAAATTGTCTGGTTCCTAAGATCTGGTCTGCACACACTGTTTTTATAGCTATTTAGCTGTATTGGTTATTTAGAAATTGATGTAGGTAAATCAATACTACGGTCTAGTGTGGATGTCCATAGTAAGGGGTTGCATTGATTTAAGTATGTCAGTGTAACAATTGATACGACTAAATTAATACAAAAACAGTGTGTCAGCCAATTCTAAGTGAAAAGGGATCCTTACCATCTTGTAGCAGTCTAATTCGCTGTAAACAGGTAAATGCATAGGTTGGTGGTTGTTGTTTTTGCGCCTTAAAAATCCCAAATTCCTTGTTGTCCAAAACTCAGGTCTGATGGTGTATCTGAAAATCATAGTATGAAACCTTGCCTTTTCATGAAGGCTTGAGGTGTTCCTTGAGATTTTCCTAAAATCAGGTTTTACCTGTAACTGTTGTAGCTGAAGTACATCGCTACCTTGATGTAACGCCACCCGATATAACATGAATTTGGATATAATGCGGTAAAGCAGTGCTCCGAGGGGGCGGGGCTGTGCACTCTGGTGGATCAAAGCAAGTTCGATATCACACGGTTTCATCTATAATGCGGTAAGATTTTTTGTCTCCCAAGGACAGCGTTATATCGAGGTAGAGGTGTATAGTTTCATAATCTTTCCTTGTTTATGAGATGCAGGATATTTCAGTGGTAAAAGGTGTATGTTAGGACTGTGCATTTGTGTCCTGCAGGACCTGGAATAAACCCAAATATCTTAGTATTTGGATCTTTTCATGGACCTTTCTTTTTTGTCTCTGAGACATTGATGGGACTGAAATAAAATGTAACCTGACTTTTTCACTATTTCTGCCTCCTTTCCATCAGCTCTTTTTACTTCTTTCTGACCAACAATGTAAGCTCCTTGAAGTGTTAAAAAAGCATGTGAAAAATATAAGTAGAAACAAAAAACATAATAGAAACACAAATAGTAGAACCTCTGCACACCAAGTGTCTGTGCGTGTAATATCTATATTAAATAACATTCATTAGGAAAAAAGGGATTATGCGGCAGGACTCTTTCTAAAAGCTCATGTTACCACCATCATCATCTTGTTCAGGAAGAACTAGGTGGTACTCCCATCCATGCTGCTCCTTAATAAGCTGTTCAGTGACTTGAGGGACATAGTCCTGAGGGCTTAGCATGCAGTCTCAGCAACACCTACCCATTTGGCAGTAATAGAGCCTGGATTCTTACATGGTAGTAGAAAGCTGCTGACACTATTTAGGTTGATCTGGTACTTGTCCCTTTCTAATGGTGGCAGTGAGCAGAGGTTTCCGACATTGGCTATACAAAATCTCTCACAGCACATTCACTGTACCCAAGGTATTTACTCTGTTACAGCAAATAAATCATTGCTCCTGCAGTGAAGTTCTTTTTGTGCAAAATTGACAGCATGAACAATAATAATCAAATATTAGTAAGCTTAACTTATATGGAATCATTCTTACAAACATTGTTAAATTATTTATAGAGCTTTCAATAATATAATTGGGAAATGGACATGAAAAGACGTAAGCAAGGGGAGAATTTTTTTAAATGAACTTTGAGAAATGACAGTGGGTTGATAAGGCAGATGAATACAGGAAGCTGATGATTTGGTGTTGCCATAGACACAAAACCATAACAGAAGCATAACTAGCAGTTTCACTTGGACTTGTTCAGCTTTTGTGTGTGCCTGAGGTCAGCCATCTTATTATAATGCTGATTGAATTTATTCCAACTTGTTAGTCTTGGTTTTACTTTA
This sequence comes from Gopherus flavomarginatus, assembly GCF_025201925.1. Lineage (NCBI taxonomy): Eukaryota > Metazoa > Chordata > Testudines > Testudinidae > Gopherus > Gopherus flavomarginatus. The sequence continues at coordinate 166,920,408 of NC_066617.1, read as the reverse complement.
TCAAATTATTTCCTTATCTTGATCATTCTTTTTAAAAGGGATACTATCTGGACAAGGACCAAATGAGTAATGCCTAAATTAGCTGTTGAATATATTACTGATTATCTTTTAATTAGGTGATATCTACTTTGTCCAAAAACAAAAATGTGTGAATTCTTGCTATGCCTTAAAGTTTTATTTCTAGAGGATGTGGTTGTCCACAAAACCTTAAACAGTTCTAACTTTTCCATGGTTGTTTTATAGTGATTTTATAATGCAATTTAGTTAACAGATTTTTCTTTAATTTAAATGTTTCAGTTGACTGATGTCTGAGTAAGTAGTTACAGAAATCTTTTAATATATGTACTGTATATGCATTCCAGTTTGTATCTTCATTCTCTTCTATAGCATTATCTCACTAGTTACTGGGACTGCTTATTAAAGTAAGGGACTACCTGAGGCTTACTAAAGTCTTTGCTGAATTAGGGCCTGAGACTCAAGTGAGGTACACAAATTGAGCTTTGATCAAGTCTGTTCTGCGTCTGTAAGCTAATTATATTACTAGTACCTGTCCTGGCTCAATGTCTAATCTGGGTGAATTCTCTGGAGCCCAGTCTGTTTGGTCTTTCTGAAGTCCTAGTCAGGCATCTGGAAGGGATGATGTCTGCAGTATATTGAAAACATCATCCTTCACTTAACCTTTTTTTTAATGGAATTTTGAAAACCTATTGGGAATAAAAAGCAAGTGTTTCTGTACTCTGTACCCTCAAATTCATCTCTTCCCCAGCCTGCAAAAAACAAAACAAAACAAACAAACAAAAAAACAACAACCCAACCCAAGTAAACAATAGCTATCATCACTTTGCTTCTGTGTTGTATCCTATTCCCATTCCCATTCCCTTTCCCACATCTGTCTTTGTAAAATGTATGCTTTTTGGGGCATGGATTATATCCTCCCTGGGTTTAGAAAACACCAAATGCATAGAGGACATCAAAATACTCTAAATAATGTATCTACCTTACCTTAAAATCCTGTTGCATATACATATAATGTTTGTCAAAAAATGGAAATGCATATAAACAGTGCAAAAATAAAAATATAAAACACATTGGTTTCATGTTTGTTTTCCTAAAATTTCTTACCAAAATTAGAGGAAAACAAAAAACCACCAACAGCAACAAAACATATACCTCTTACATTTAGGACAGTGTAGAAATTACAATAAAATTTCCAAAATATTTCAACTGTATTTGTATTTTTATCTAGGTTTCTTAAAAATACTGTTTAACTAGAGAAAATCAAATACAAAATTGATTATTTTGATAATGCTCATAATTTCTTCACATCCATAATTGTAAGATAGTTGTCTGGTTTTTGGAAAAGAATTTTAGGAAGATGGCGACTGTGAAACTAATGTGTATGTTAAACTTTAGTTTTTCTGTATTTTAGACATATAGTATATGTGTATGCAATATGCGATGACAAAAATAAAATAAATTTGCCTTAATATCATAAATATTTTCATTGTCTTTTTTGATTGGATGTGAACATTTCTCTGTAGTGTTTGCAATTCAGGCATCACACTACAGTACTAGCCAACCAGAAAGTGAAATTGATAAGAAAAACATGAAATTGACTAGTTAGTTTTCATTGACCAGATTGAGAATCCCTTCCTGCAAATACTTAAGACCTTGATCCTGCAATGAGGTCAGTGTGGGTGGACCTTGAGGACCTCTCTAGCTCATTGCAGGATCAGGACTTGACTACCTAGAGGGTGTTGTGGGACTTTTCACAGTAGCAGGCAATACACCTGGTGGGAAATGTGCACTTACTTTTTGTGCTTCACTGAGTCAGTGCTGAAACAGCATAAAAGATTACAAGAAAATTTGATTTTGTACAGTGTTTTGAGGTTTAATACTTTAAGTTGTATCTATAATATAGCTAATTCCTCCCCTCCCCCGTTTTTTTGTAATGTGAGTTTTAATCTGCCAAATCTCCTCTAAAGGACACTAATATATTTTACTGGAGAGTGATCAGGAAGGACAGGAAATCATCAATAAATCATCAGGCTGTCCAATTAGGTTAAATATTTGAATTATTTTCATTTTGAGTTGTATTTCATAAGAATGTAGTTACATTTTAGACAAAGATATATATATATATATCATTTAGACAAAGCATTCATAGACAGTTCCAAGTGCTTGATCCCATGGGACCACAGGAGCACTTACAGAATCCAGTCCAGCAAAAACAGGTCTTGGAAGCTGTTTTTATAGACATGAATGTTAGGTAGTTAAACAGAGTCAAAGCAGTGTCTTATTACTACTTATTTTCAGAGCTTCTGTTATAGTTATATAAGTTATTAACCTTATTCTGGTTTATTATCACACATATATGAAATGCCAATTGCCTGTTCTTTAAAAAAAATCATATTTATCATCCTTGAAACTCTCATTTTTCATCATAATTAACTTTTTTCAATGCACATATTATAGCCTGTTAGAGTCTCCATACGTATTAAACTCTTCTCCATACCTAACTGCTGGGTTAGATTGCACTGGGTTAGATTGCACTGATTATATTTAGTATCATATGACTCTCTGCCTCTTACAAAACATATCTAACAGCACCTTGTTTTACGGTGTCATGTGATATGTTTTATAAGTGGGGTTTTCTAGTATCTTCGTGTATTATATTACGTTAGTGTAGTTTAACTTGAATTTTTGTGGGACAGTAGGGGAAGTGCTCTCTTAAAGTTTGTGTTGTGAGGAAACTAAAGAGATTGCGGCAGGAATGAGATCATAAGATCCTTGTTTTTGTAATCTTTTGCGTCTCACTCTGTTTCTCATAGCTAGGCTGTTCAAGAATGAAATATATATTTTTAAGTACCAAGAGTAAAACAGAACAACATTTCTGCACAGTGAACCCTTGAAAAGGACAAATTCTGAAGGATTTAAGAGAAAGGGACCTCGGCCTATAGAATTTGGACCTTGACAAGTCTCCCTTCAAATAGTGAAGAAGCTGCTGTAGCTAGAGTTTTGGTTCAGGGCATGGAAATGACGGATATTTTAAGTGCCTAAGACACACAGAGACTTTTATAAAGCTTCAGATTCATATTTTTGAAGAGAATTCTAGTGTCTATCTTGGAAGCTGTGTGTAAACCTAAAATATTTTCTGTGTTTGTAAAGCTTACGGATGTGTTTATAGTTAATTTTAAGATGTCATTCAGCAAATATTCTACACATGTCAATTTGAGGAGACTTGCTAACATGTTTTTGGACATGTATTTGAAATTCCTTTGTATAATGTAAACAAAAATTTTAAGCTGAAAGTTTGAAATGTAAATGAAATCATGATTATTACTCTGTCTGAGGCATTCTTCCCAGTAACTAGAAAAGCCAAAGCCTGGCCATTAACAAGAAAAGAAACATGCTTTATGACTTCTGGTAAGTCCTACAAATTGGTGAGTTTTGACACCAATAGAGTTAAGTATTTCTTTCCGGAAGAAAGTCAGTCTTGCATTCCCTTATAGTTTATGGCAGTAAAGCTTGGCTTTACTAATTATTTTCCAATCTTGGGATGTGTATGCATAAATTTTTCCTCCCGTACAATCCTACTTATTGATGTATAATGTTTGAATACCTATGTTATGGCTATTTTTATGTCCTATGTATTATCTTTATTGGTGCTTACTTTTGTTCCTTTTATAAAGAAAATCAAAGGCTTCTAAAATCATAGCAGCAACAGCATTCCGCAGGTATTATATAATGTATTGGCTTTATCTGGATCTATTAGCACTGCCCAACAGAATGGCAACACTTTATTTTAAAATTGTGCATCTCAGTATTTGACATTATTTTTAAATGATTTTTTAAGAATTAAGTCCAAGTTTGAACTAAAGGAAAATTAAACGCACATCAGATACAAGATCCAAAAGCATTTTCAGACAAATGTCTTGATATGAAAGTTTAATTTAAAATGGGAACTCTTACATTAAGGTATGTTTTCCACTGGGCAGTTAATCACATCTTGATATCATCCTTATAATCCCAAATTGTTTTATAAACTTAACATTCCTAGACAAATAACTATACAGGGACCTGTGCTGCCACCTCTGGGATGGAACTCAACAGAACCAGTTTAGGAAAGAAGTGAGGCATACCTTCTCCATTTGTGATTGCAGAGAATAGGTAACCAGAATATATTTACCTGAGTTGGAAGTTAGTCATGATGCTGGATGTGTACACAGACACACAGAGATGAATTCAAGAGGGGAAGAAAAAGTAATAGGGTCTCTATAACAACCAATAGTGATTGGGGCCTTGGTTTTAGTCTTACTCTAAAATGCAGTGCTCCTTTAATATCCTCCCAAAGGCACCAGTTCAGTATTGACTGCTAAGAAAGTGTATTAGCTCTTGAGTTATCCACCACAGTTCTTTTTTATCTAAATGTACCTTGGTGATTATCAACCCTAATCAGATGGAGATCTGTTGAGATCGTAAACAGAAGGCATTGTGGTCTGGATGCACGAGTAACTTCATTTATGGAAATTAAAATGAAACATGCACAGAGAAAATAATATACCCCACTAAGTATATCAAGATATAATTTATCTGCCAGGCTGCCATGTATGTCTTTAAAGGGGACATGTAACTTGGCTCTTTTGATTGACTAATTTTAGAAAATTTTAATATTTTGTTAGAACACATACTTTGACAGTACCGCAGAATCATTAAAAAGAGAGAGAGAGAGAGAGAGAGTAGTATGCACAGCCTCTCAACATTCCTTGAAAAACACTTATAACAGTTTGCTCTCCTTTTGATGTTTATTAAGTCTTTTGGGCAGTCCTGAGAATAGCAGCAAAAGACATACTAGAATCTACTGTCTTCCCACATTATCCTTCTTGTATATGACTGCCTCCTTGATTTCAGTTCAAACTTAGCTATTATTGCTAACTGTTCTCATGCAGGGCTTTGGGAAGTGTGTTCCCAGAAACTCCTCCCCATCAGAAGTGCACAGTATCACACTAGTGCATAAGACAGAAGTTGAACTGACCAATAAAAAAAATCTCTGAAAATGACTGTACACAACAACTGCTGTCAATGCCAAAAAATCAAAGCTGAATATAGCTGAACTGCTTGATAATAGTTGAATGTAACATAATAAAATTTAACATCCCGGGGGTGGGGTGGGGTGGAGTGGAAGGGGAGGAGAGAAATACCAAAGCACAGCCCTCCACAGTAGCATTTAAGTTCAGAGAGGAACTAGACAAAAATCAGGAAGCTAGTTAAAAAGAAATGAAAAGGTACAGTGCCAAAAGTGAAATTCCTGCAGGCTGTATGGAAACTTTTTTATAGACACCATACTAGAGGCTCATTTTAAATGTATACCTCAAATTTAAAAACGTAGTAGGAGAACCAAAGAAGTGTCACCGTGGCTAAACAACAAAGTAAAAGACGCAGTTAGAGGCAGCAAGGCATCCTTTACAAAGTGGAAGTTAAATCCTAGTGAGGAAAATAGAAAGGAGCATAAACTTGCAAATGAAGTGTATAAGTATAATCAGGAAGGCCAAAAAAGAATTTAAGAACAGCTAGCCAAAGAGTCATAAAGTAACAGCAAAAATTTTTAAAGTACATCAGAAGCAGGAAGCCTGCTAAACAACCCGTGGGATCAGTGGACAATCAAGATGCTAAAGGAGCCCTGAAGGACAATAAGACCGTTGCGGAGAAACTAAATGAATTCTTTGCATTAGTCTTCATGGCTGAGGATGTGAGGGAGATTCCCCAACCTGAGCCGTTCTTTTTAAGTGACAAATCTGAGGAGCAGGAGGTTTTGGAACAAATTGATAAATTAAACAGTAATAAGTCGCCAGAACCGGATTGTATTCATCCAAGAGTTCTGAAGGAACCCAAATGTGAAATTGCAGAACTGCTGACTGTGGTATGTAGCCTCATTTAAATCAGCTTCTGTACCAGATGACTGGAGGATGGCTAATGTAATGCCAATTTTTTTAAAAGGCTCCAGAGGTGATGCCAGCAATAACAGGCTGTTAAGTCTAAATGTAGTACCAGACAAACTGTTTGAAACTATAGGAAAACACAGAATTATCAGACACATAGATTAACACGATTTGTTGGGGAAGAGTCAACATAATTTTCGTAAAAGGAAATTGTGCCTCACCAATCTACTAGAATTCTCTGAGGGGGTCAACAAGCATGTGGACAAGGGGGATCTGGATGTACTGTACTTAGATGTTCAGAAAGCCTTTGACAAGGTCCCTCACCAAAGGCTCTTCAGCAAAGTAAGCTGTCATGGGATAAGAGAGAAGGTTCTCTAATGGATCAGTAACTAGTTAAAAGATAGGAAACAAAGAGTAGGAATAAATGGTCAGTTTTCAGAATGGAGAGAGGTAAATAGTGGTGTCCCCAGGGGTGTGTACTGGGGCCAGTGCTGTTCAACATATTCATAGTGAGGTAAGCAATATTTGCTGATGATAAACTACTCAAGATAGGTAAATCCAAAGCAGACTGCAAAGAGTTACAAAGTGAGGTCACAGAACTGAGGGAGTGGGCAACAAAATGGCAAAAGAAATTCAAAATTGATAAATGCAAAGTACAGCACATTGGAAAACATAATCCCAGCTATACATAAAAAATGATGGGGTCTAAATTAGCTGTTACCACTCAAGAAAGAGATCTTGGAGTCATTGTGGATAATTCTCTGCAAACATCAATTCAGTGTGCGGCGGCAATCAAAAAAGCCAACAGTGTTGGGAATCATAGGACAGAAAATATCATATTGCCTCTATATAAATCCATGGTACACCCACATCGTGAATATTGAATTCAGATCTAGTTGCCCCATCTCAAAAAAGATATATTAGAATTAGAAAAGGTAAAGAAAAGGATGATAAAAATTATTAGGGGTATGGAACAGCTTCCATAGAGGAGAGATTAAGAAGACAGGGACTTTTCAGCTTGGAAAAGAGACGACTTAGAGGAGATAAGATAGAAGTCTATAAAATCATGACTAGTGTGGAGAAAGTAAATAAGGAAGTGTTGTTTACTTCTCATAATACAAGAACCAGGAGTCACCAAATGAAATCAATAGGCAGCAGGTTTAAAAACAAACAAAAGGAAGTATTTCTTCACACAACGCACAGTCATCTGTGGAAACCTTTGCCAGAGGATGTTGTGAAGGCCAAGTCTGTAACAGGGTTAAAAAAAAAAAAACAGATAAGTTCATGGAGGATTGGTCCATCAATGGCTATTAGCCAGGATTTGCAGGGTTGCAAAACCATGCTCTGAAGTGTCCCTGACCTTTGTTTGCCAGAAGATGGAAACGGGCAACAGGGGATGGATTATTTGATGATTACCCGTTCTTTCTTTCCCTATGAAGCACTTGGCATTGGCCACTGTTGGAAGACAGGATACTGGGCTGGGCAGATGGTTGGTTTGACCCTGTATGGTCGTTCTTATGTTCTAAATGGTTTTGGCTTACTCCCAGCACTTCGTATGCTGAAAATTTTTTTTGTCTAATTTCTTATAGTTCTCATAATCTCTGGTGTTACAAGTAACAGTAGGTAAAATTTTTCCCATGGAAATCTGGTTTTCAAGTTATTGATGTGTCTCTGTAATTATTATTATTATTATTTTTTGGTCTCAAAAATTTGAGTGCGAGTTCTTTTGAAAATACATAGTTACAAGTGAACTCTGTACTGACCAGACTACGGTAATGAGCTTTACTTGGGGTTATCCTTGAAAAACTCCCACAGAAGAGAGACAGCTTTTGGAGGACATGGAAGTATGAGTGCTAAGCTGTACTGTTCTGATGTTACATTTTGAGATACAGCTTTCTACCTCACCCCCCCTGCTATTTGAATAATTTCTGTTTGATGTTAGAATTGACATCTATTATTGTTAGTATGACAATTGCATGTAATTGTGCATGCAAGATCAATGTTAATCTTTTTCTGTCCTGAAGACTTGGTTCTTGTTTGACTATCAATTTTAAATGAAACTATGAACTATTAATGTGTGGTCACACCTACATGATGCTTTTATTTTCTTGGCTAATGGTTTGTTGTTGTTTTTAATATTACCATAGTGCATCCTTTTTCCATTTTCTTTTCTGCAAAGCAAATTGCCTGTGAAGCCAGAAATAAAAAAAGTAACTTCAGATGCAATACCAGAATTTGGAACTCCTTGAATTTACGTCAGCCAGGAAATTATAGTTTTGCAGATGGAAAGCTTACAGGAGGAAATGGAAAGATTAGTCTTGAGAGATGTGGTATAGTGGTCAGAGAAACAGGACTATGAGGCAATAAATCCTGAGGTTTAATCCAGACAGTGCCTCTACCTTCCTCTTTGGCTTGAAAAAGTTAAATTCTATACCTCAACTTCTGCATCTATAAAATGGGGATAATAAGGTTGACCTATCTGACAGTATATTTTCAGAATCAAATGGTTAACGTTGAAAATGCTTTAAAGGGGCTAAGTATTGCCATTTCTCACAAATCAAGACAGATCCAATGAAATCCATTACTAATTTTTGTATTCACAGATTACAAATCCATTACATTTTTAATAAATTGAATTTATGGGGGAAATCTGTGTTCTACAGCCTCCATTTTTTAAAAAGTGCATACTGTACAATTTATTACTGGAAAACTCTACCCTGATATTAAATCAGCCTGATATTAAATCCTTTCAAATAGCTCCTGTTACAAAATACGGAAAGCCTTGAAGATAAGCAACTACTGTGTTTGCCTTGGAATTCTTGTTGTTAAATTTTCTCTATGGCCAAGTATATATGGAGGTGCGTTTTGTTATTTCTGCAGAATATAAGTATCAGCCAGCATGCTGCTGCTGTAACACAGCAAGTGAAAACTATGTGCAAGAATTTAACTGTGGTTACAATAGAAAATCTTTTTATAATTCTTCCATAGCATCTTGAGCATCTCAAAACGCTACCAAAATTAATGCTTTAATCTTCCCCACTCCACTGTGCAGTAGGAAAGTATTCTTCCTCTCTCTTCACAGGTGGGGAAATTAAGGCAAAGACAGATTAAGTGACTTGCCCAATATAAAACAGGAAGTCTTTGGCAGGGCTGGAAATAAAATTAATATTTCCCAGTCTGTGACTAAGCATTGCATTACTGCAGTAAATGCTACCTACTGTGAAATGTGAAATTTCTAAGTAAATTTGATCTATTATGCATAGAATTGCAGCAGTGCTTGTGCAATAACATTTTCTGCCCCAGTTCTGAAGTCCCAAGGGGAAAATAAATTAGCTTGGATTTCAGATCTTCGAGCTAAGCATGCGTAATTACTGCTAAGTAACATACATACTACAATATTCTTAAATTTTAAGGAGTGACAATAAAAATACTATATAGGGGAGCCTATCTACATTCTGTTTCAATGTAGTCCATACACCAGGATTAAAACTGTGTTTTTTGGCCCATCTATATTGAGTGGGTAAATGGAAGACCTGGTCTTACAGCCTTTGGTTGTGTGAGTGGTGCCGCTGACTTCAATGACTACAGGACAGAGCCCTCTATTTTAAAGCTGTTTAGCTGGAACTATGTTTGAACACTTTTTAAAACATGATGGAAAATGCTGGAGTAGAAGAAGAATGAAGTTGGTCTTTGGTTTCCAGTCAGAATTATTTAAAAAAAATGAGTGAAATGATTGAATTGCCTAGGCCCTATTCAGCTGAATGTAAGTCCTGTTGATGAAGCCTGTCATAAAACTTGCAACTTCAAGTCCCTATCAGAAGTGCAACCCCTTTAAGTCATCCCTGAACATAGCATATTACTGTTCAAGTCTTCAAGAATATCTCTGACATGCATTCTTTAGGTGGTTTCTACACAGATAACTGTTTGTAATTTGTTGTTTCTTCTGTTCCTTTCTGTGACTCATAGGGCTTGTCTACATCACAAAGTTGCAGCGCTGGTGAGGGGGTTACAGCGCTGCAACTTAGGAGGTGTACACATCTGCAGGGCATCACCAGTGCTGCAACTCCCTGTTTGCAGCGCTGGCCGTACTCCCGTTTTGTCTCTGGTGTAGAGGATCCAGCGCTGGTGATCCAGCGCTGGTAATCAAGTGTAGACACTTACCAGCGCTTTTCTTGACCTCCGTGGAATAAGCAGGTATCCCAGCATACCTGAGGAAGCCTCTCTGGTAATCAAGCAAGTCTCCTTCCCCGGTTTGCTCTCGCGTTCCCTGAACCCCCGAGCAAGCAGGTCTCCTTCCCCGCGGTTTGCAGGGGGGTTCGGGGAACGCGAGAGCAAACCGCGGGGAAGCAGGTCTCCTTCCCCGGTTTGCTCTCGCGTTCCCCGAACCCCCGTGCAAGCAGGTCTCCTTCCCTGCGGTTTGCAGGGGGGTTCGGGGAACGCGAGAGCAAACCGCGGGGAAGCAGGTCTCCTTCCTCGGTTTGCTCTCGCGTTCCCCGAACCCCCGTGCAAGCAGGTCTCCTTCCCTGCGGTTTGCAGGGGGGTTCGGGGAACGCGAGAGCAAACCGCGGGGAAGCAGGTCTCCTTTCCCGGTTTGCTCTCGCATTCCCCGAACCCCTGTGCAAGCAGGTCTCCTTCCCTGCAGTTTGCTCTCGCGTTCCCCGAACCCCCCTTGAAGCGCCCAACAGCGCTGCAGTGTGGCCACATCTAACACCACTTGCAGCGCTGGTTGCTGTAAGTGTGGCCACTCTGCAGCGCTGGCCCTATACAGCTGTACTAATACAGCTGTAACAACCAGCGCTGCAAAATTGTAGATGTAGACATACCCATAGACTCATAGATTTTAAGGTCAGAAGGGACCATTATGATCATCTAGTCTGACCTCCTGCACAAAGCAGGCCACAGAATCCTACCCATCCACTTCTATAACAAACCCCTAACCTATTTCTGAGTTATTGAAGTCTTCAAATTGTGGTTTGAAGACCTCAAGCTGCAGAGAATCCTCCAGCAAGTGACCTATGCCCCACGCTGCAGAGGAAGGCAGAAAAGGCAAAAAACCTCCAGGGCCTCTGCCAATCTGCCCCGGAGGAAAATTCCTTCCCGACCCCAAATATGGCGATCAGCTAAACCCTGAGCAGGTGGGCAAGACTCACCAGCCAGCACCCAGGAAAGAATTCTCTGCAGTAACTCAGATCCCATCCCATATAACATCCCATCACAGACCAGTGGGCATACTTGCCTGCTGATAATCAAAGATCAATTGCCAAAATTAATTGCCAAAATTAGGCTATCCCATCATACCATCCCTTCCATAAGCTTATCAAGCTTAGTCTTAAAGCCAGATGTATCTTTTGCCCTCACTACTCCCCTTGGAAGGCTGTTCCAGAACTTCACTCCTCTATGGTTAGAAACCCTCGTCTAATTTCGAGTCTAAACTTCCTATTGTCCAGTTCATACCCATTTGTTCTTGTTTCCACATTGGAACTAAGCTTAAATAATTCCTCTTCCTCTCTAATATTAATCCCTCTGATATATTTATAAAGAGCAAGCATATCCCCCCTCAACCTTCTTTTGGTTAGGCTAAACAAGCCAAGCTCTTTGAGTCTCCTTTCATAGGACAGGTTTTCCATTCCTCGGATCATCCTAATAGCCCGTCTCTGAACCTGTTCCAGTTTGAATTCATCCTTCCTAAACATGGGAGACCAGAACTGCACACAGTATTTCAGATGAGGTCTCACCAGTGCCTTATATAACGGTACTAACACCTCCTTATCTTTGCTGGAAATACCTCGCCTGATGCATCCAAAAAGTGCATTAGCTTTTTTAATGGCCATATCACATTGGCAGCTCATAGTCATCCTGTGATCAACCAATACTCCAAGGTCCTTCTCCTCCTCTGTTACTTCCAACTGATGTGTCCCCAATTTATAACTAAAATTCTTATTATTAATCCCTAAATGCATGACCTTGCACTTTTCACTATTAAATTTCATGCTATTACTATTACTCCAGTTTACAAGGTCATACAGATCTTCCTGTATGATATCCCGGTCATTCTCTGTGTTAGCAATACCTCCCAGCTTTGTGTCATCCACAAACTTTATGACATGTAGATCCATAGTTGTGTATTACATGATGCTTGTGTTACTCTTTTGTCTTTATGGTACGTGATCCACCAGGAACTGTGCCGATATCTTAACCAGCACTGAGTATAGTTAAATGAGTACCCTGATACAAAAAAAATTGTACTTAAATTTAGCTAATATTTTTAGGATGACTTTGAGAATGGCTGTTTTCCAACAATAACTCATCACGTTACTCAGAGGAGACTGGCCATAAATGTCATTTTCCCACAGCATTTCCAGGAACTAGATGTTCTCTGAAATAATTTTAACATGTATTATATAGAAATAAATGTCTGAGCCAAATTCTCAGCCAGGGTCAGAATGGGTGGCATGACTGCATATCTATTGTATACTGCTGGATTATTGACCCTATTCATATACACCTTCAGCAGGCCTGGAAGTACTATGAAGCTAAAGCATAAAGCCTTTAGTTAATAACAGGCTGCTATAGTTGCCAGAGTCAGCCTCTAGATCACATGGTGGTCACTTGCATTATACATTCATGCTAATCTGGTTATAATTTCATTGTGTGCAATTACTTTATTTGATGTAGTTTTGTGGGGAAATCCATTGTATTTGTAGCAGAAAAAGTGAACCTTAATTGATACCATAAATTTTTGTTGTTGCTAAATTTTCTGAAGTATTACAGTCAAGCCTTTATAAACAAAGACCCTAGTAAATTTGGTTTACATAAATGGCCTTTATTTGTTTAAGAACAAAATCAAAAGTAAATGGAAACTATATTGCAGTGAAAAAACCCTTATACATAACTTTCATTTATGATCTAAATATGAATCTTTTCATCTACACCTGGTAAGGTGAATCCATCCATTTCTTGCTAATGTGGCAATCTGAATTGATGGCAGTGTGCTGTACCTGAGGTTATTAGTCAAGACCACTTTAAAGCTATCACTGGTGCAGACTGCCACCACTTAGGCCTTCTGTAGAGTGTTAATTTCAGAAAATATGTTATCAATTCTCCAAAGATTGCTTTTTTGCTTCCAAGTACAATTCAAAGTGTGATGGGATCTTTGGATATCTGGGGGACAGCCTGTCTGTCTATGATCTTCACCAGCCTTTGAGGTCAGCTGAATCATTCCTGCTAAACATCTTTAGATCTGAACAAGTTGAGGTTGGAAGTGCGGAAATTGCATCATATTCTGGTTCACTAGAATCTGAGTCTGTTGACCATAAGCCTTGAACATGTCAATAAGAATATTTCCTATCCCAGGCTCTTGCCTGAGGGGCTGATTGTGAGGTAGTTGCAGGTTGGTTGTTTTAAGAGTAGATTGTAGGATAGGAGTCTACAGTCAAAAACTAATGTTGATATTACTCAGTGAATCATTTGTGTTCTTTTAAGGACCATATTGTAAATGTGACTAAGGGCTATTTGATAGATACATTTGATAAATTTAAATAAGTCCTTTAATACATGATGGGACAAAAATAGCCCCATTGAAGCAACTATTCTTAATCTTTTAATTAAAGCAGGGGTTAGGGGTTCTCAAATGGGGGTCATGACCTCTTGGGGGTTGCGAGGTTATTATGTGGGGGTCGTGAGCTGTCAGCCTCTATCCCCAACCCCTGTTTTCTCCTCTAGCATTTATACTAGTGTTAAATTAAAAAAACTATTTTTTAATATTTTTAAGCAGGGGCCGCACTCAGAGGCTTGTGATATAAAAGTGGTCACCAGTACAGAAGTTTGAGAACCACTGATCTACTGTTGACTATCAAGAGCCAAAGATCAGTTGTTTCTTGTGTATCACAATAAGGTTTTCTGTCTTCCTGTTATTTGATGTTTTACTGCATTCACATTCAAATTCTCTGCTTTAACATGAAGGCCACAGTTGAAGATCCTTTTAGTCATATACTCACTTCAAATGTGAACAGTAGTTTGTTTCCAGAATCTGCTTCTGTTGTCGAACTGTTTAAACACAGGCAGTAGTTAACATGCTTGCTTTGGAAACCAAATGTTGCTTTCTTTCATGGTGGAGAAATTAAAATTGGTAGGGGGGAAAAAAGTAGATTTACTGGGTATAGCGAAGCTCACTGTGGCCAAAAGTTTCTTAATGTAGTTTATAACTGGTCTATCCCTTTAAAGCCAAGAGAGAGACTTATTTTTCCATAACTGCGCCATAGGAATGTGGTTTTTAAAGTGCACTAACATGTGAATTAATAAGTCCATGTAGACTTTGCTGGTGCACCCTAAAGGTTCCCTAATGCATTTCAACGTACATCTCTGTTAAAGTGCATGAGGGCGTCTACATGGACCCATTAATGCACAGCATGTTAGTGCGTTTTAGAAATCACACCCAAGCCCAAAGATAGAATCATAGAATGTCAAGGTTGGAAAGGACCTCAGGAGGTCATCTAGTCCAACTCCCTGCTCAAACAGGACCAGTTCCCAACTAAAATCATCCCAGCCAGGGCTTTGTCAAGCCTGACCTTAAAAACCTCTAAGATAGGCTCTTGTGAAAGCAAGTGGTTGTTTTCCTTGTAAAAATCTATATACTGCATACAGTTTTCATGGAACATAGGAACAGCAAAATTATTCTGGATGTTCTGTCTGATTTTTTCCTATCCCAATATCATTCCTGCCTTTGCTGATGATCTGTAGTGTTTAGGATATATTTCCGTATTTTCATCTGTCACTTTTATTCATTATATAATAAAACTTTTTTTCATTAATTTAAAAGTGAGTTCAAATGCAGAATGTGAAAAGAAAACCTTATCTCTAGAAGTTCTTGCAGTTGATTTGTTACCAAACCTTGTTAGCCTGAGTATATCTAAGGGTCAATGACAGGACCTAAATTGGACCCTCCCTAAAACCTGCAATTTATAATGACTCCTCGTCAAAGTAGAAAAAATCTGTCTTCAAAAGGATGGTGGAAAGAGTTTAAACCTCTAGGCTGAGGAGACCAGTCAAAGCAAGAGCAAACCCAGCCTGTCTGGGCCAGAAATTTCCAAAGTGGCCACTGATTTTAGGGTGCCCGCCTCAAGGAATATTGAATCTTATTTTTCAGAGATGCTGAGCACACACAATTCCAATTAAAGTGAATAGGCATTCAGCATCTCTGAAAATCAAGCTTGAAGGTGTCTCAGTTTGGACACCAAGAAATGGAGGTATCTAAAATCAGTGGCCACTTTGGATAATGTTGCCCTTAGTGTGTTAACATGGATGTAGTTGTGTAATGTATACTGTGTTGCCTTTTGTTCTCCTGCCATCTCCCTTTTATGAGTGAGCAAGGGATTTAAATTGGAGAGTTTTGTCACTTTTAGTCTACGGCCAGAGAGGAGCAGAAGGACAGTGAGTGCATGTGCATATTTATTTTCCAGTCACAAGAACAACTGCCTCTGATCCCCAACAAATTAAGTCTCCCTGGTTTTCTTTGTTTGTATTTTACTGTTTACTAGATGCAATATTAAGATTGTTGCAGAGCTTGTTTTGGAGGGTTGATAATTTTCTTCCTTGTGTCAAGGAGACTGTTTAGAAAAAAAATTGAAATTTAGGAGAAAAACAGTTTGGGCCTCTCAATATTAGCGATTTCACTGTCCAGGATGCAAGTCATTGTAGTTGGGAATTTAATTTTTGTTGCTGGTGACAGGCTTTATCTCATTATGTAAAAGAGTGCATGGTGCTACTTTGCAAATCAAGAATATTTTTGTAATATGGAGAGATCTTTTCACACAGATTAACTGAACACTTGTTTTGTTCACACGCAAAATCATTAGCAGCACTTGGAGATCCTAAATTTTCAAAACTGTGCACCCAAGTGAGGGTGCTCAGTGGTGGATTTCAGGTGTTCCGCTGTGGAGTTGGATGTCCTATTTAGGCGACCATCCTTACAAATTAGGCCTACTTTATTCATGCAGCGGTTTCACAGAGATCTGAAACAAAAATGTTCTACCTGAAAGTTCTGCTAAACCTGAAAAAAAGTATTACACTGAGAGGAATATTTTAAAGTTGAAAACTAAGCTCTAAGGGGGTTACTAGGCACCCCCTCATGTAGTCTATGTGTAGCTAATTATAATACACATAAGGTTCAGGAGTTTGTTTTCCCTGATGTGATGGATGACATCAGGTATATAGTTCCAGGTGATTTTATAGGCAAGTCTGATATTGTTAAAATCTCCTTATTTCTTATAGTTTGGATATGATGACTGCATCTCATGTAAGTTTTATACCAGAAAATGGATAGAGACAACTATTTTAAAGAAACACCTAGGTTAAAAATAATTTGAACATAGCACGAGAGATTGTTAAAAAGAAAAGAATTTTAAAGGTATAATCTACTTTTTTTCTGTTTATGCAGTTTACCTTTTCTCAGGGCAGCAACAATATGCTACTGAGGGCTTTATGTGGCCCTGAGTTCGGACTATGGGGGGTGTGAATTGTAGCGCACAATAACATGCTGCGGTCTAACTGTCTTGTGTGGACGCTGCTTGCGTGAGCTAAAGGGTACCTAATTTGCATTAACATTGTCCTGACTAAGTTAATGCGAACTATGTATCTTTTAGTTTTCACCAACACTATATACTCCAGGCAGTTGGAGCATAACAATTCAGTGTGGGCTGCAATTCGCACCTCTTTTAGTTTGTCATGCACAAGCTGCAATATTTGCTTTGCAAACACCGAAGGAGAAATTAATTAATTAAAAAAAAATCCAGCTGTTTACACTGCATTCTAAAGACAATTCATTGAAATGCTAGGCTTAAGACATATCTTTATAACATGTAAATTGTTGCCAAATTTGCCTTGACATTAGAGGATTATGTCTATGGTCTTGGCTACACTGGCACTTTACAGCGCTGCAACTTTCTCGCTCAGGGGTGTGAAAAAGCACACCCCTGAGCGCAGCAAATTACAGCTCTGCAAAGCGCCAGTGTAAACACTGCCCCAGCGCTGAGAGCGCAACTCCCAGCCCTGTAAGCTAATCCCCTCGGGGAGGTGGAGTACCTGCAGCACTGCGAGAGCTCTCTCCCAGCGCTGGTGCTTTGACCACACTGGCAGTTCAAAGCGCTGCCGCGGGAGTGCTACCGTGGCAGTGCTGTACGGCTGTAAGCGTAGCCATACCCTGTGCTGCTGTTTTTTGGCAGCTCTGTGGGAGCCTGCAAAGGAAAATGCAATTGGACTTGTGTTGTCTTTGTAGAATTTTGAAATATTAAAAAAAGCCCTGAAAATTTTTTGTCCGAGAAAACTTTTTTTCTTTAAGTTTTTAAAAGTTGAAGTAGCACTTAAATACCCCAATTTGGATTGAGACCCATTGTTCTGGATGCTGCGCAAACATAGAAATGGACATTCAGTTCTGGTCTATTCTGGCAGAGATGAATGATGTCCTTGTAGGATCAATGAGGGTGTGCTTTATTTTTTGTTTTTAATGAAAACCCACCTAACTGTTCACAAAGGCTTCTAAAGGTCCAGAAAACCCTGATTCTGATGGTGGTAAATCAAGTTTTACTTTTCAGGACAGAAAGTGCTGCCCTCTTAAAACCAAAATTTCCAAAGTAGTCATGTATTTTGGGTGCCCAACCTGATATACATAGGATCTAGTTTTCTGAATGGTTGAGCACCCACAATTCTAATTCATGCCATTAGGGACTGCCATTGCTCAGCAACCCTGAACATTAATCTGTAAGGTGACTGTGTTCTGCTCAGATGGCTCAGTATCTGTATACTCTGTTCCAGGGAAGTCAACTGGCTGTGGGCTCTGCCTGAAGCTGAACTAAAAAGTGGCTACACATGTTGCCAGCATGTGCATGATGGGACGTGCACAGAGGGTGGCCTTTGCGGCAGTAAAGGGCATGGTGCATTGTATATCTGAATGAGCAGGATAAAAGGAATCTTTTTTTATATGTTTGTTTCTGAAATGCCCTGTAGTCAAATTGGTTTGAACATTCAGCAGTTTCTAATGAGATTCATCCACTTCATTTACTTTTTTAAAAAAAGAATTATATTATGACATTATTTTGTCATGTATGCCTTAATTTTGCATTCACAGAATTTGATCTATTTCTACCTGTTGCTTAAAGTTTTCTCTTCCCTTATCATTTCCATCTTCCTCCTCCTCCTCCTTTTCCTCTCCTACTTAAGCTGCCCTAATGTGGAGACAGCACTGAGAATGAGTTTGACTTTGGATTGTTTGCAAATTCGAGGTTACTCATCGCTATTAATAACACTTTAAAGACTTTTTCTCCTGAGTCTATGAACGCTTGAGAGAGACAGTTCTAAAGGCCTGATCCTGCACCATTGGTCAGTCAATGAGAGTTTTATTATTGACTTCAATAGGAGCAATCTGGACCCTGAAAACTCAAACAACACTGGCTCTTGTCTCAGGCCTGGTCTACACTGTGGGTGGGGGGAATCGATCTAAGTTACACAACTTCAGCTGTCTGAATAATGTAACTGAAGTCAATGTACTTAGATCTACTTGTCAAGTGTCTTCACTGTGCTAAGTCGACTGCTGCTGCTCCCCTGTCAACTCCGCCTGCATCTCTTGCTCCAGTGGAGTACCGAAGTCGACGGGAGAGTGCTCGGTGTTCGATTTATCACATCTTCAGTAGACATGATAAATCAACCCCTGCTGGATCGATCACTCTGGAGGTAAGTGTAGACATGCCCTCATTAAGAGAAAACAGTGTTAGACTTCAAACTAAGGGCCTAATCCTGAAAGGTTCTGAGTGCCTCAGCTCCCATTGACCTAATTTACCTAAAAGGGCGTTAAGTTTATAATTTTTTGGCAGTACCTTATCCCCACCTGGAGATGAATACTAAATGATTTTTTAAGAGTCAGTGGTTGAACTGACCAGCCTATCAACCACGTCAAACTAGCTCAGAGTTGTTTCAGGAGTTCCACTCAGTAAGAGACATACAGACATAAACAATTCAAAATACTTCACATTAGCAGTAATGTATAGTTATGTTCTTAACAGTGAGATGAAAGGTGAAAAGCATTAGACTGAACTCTTAGTCAGAACTTAAAAACTTACTTAATGGTCTTAAAGGTTTTAACTACTTCTACAGTATAAAATATTTAGGATACTATCTTGCAGATACCAGTTTTTAATTGTAAATGCATCAGTATTATTTAGTTACGACCACACCAAGGAGTTGACAAAGTTGCTTGCAGAACAGTTCCAACAGAATGTACACCATTAGTAATCTTTCACTTTCCCATCTCTAAGTACGTTTGGCACAGATCTTTTTTAAAAAAGGCATGAACCTTTTGAGAATTTGTACATAATAGGAATTTCAGTTGGGAGTGAAATTAAGAAGGGCTTTTTGGATCTTTTTGAAGAATCTGTCCCAGCATTATATAAATCGTACAAAAGTGCCTGTAATTAGCAGATTCATGCAGTGACCTGATTTATCTAGAATTGATTGAGAAGGCAGGAGATTTAAAGTACTGTTATTTAGAGATGGAAAGCTAGTTAGATATTATTTATTTTGTTGTGGGAGAGGAAATAGGGTCATCATGCAGTTTTTCTTAGAAATTATATTTCACACAACTAATGGACTAGTCTTAGTTATCATGGACTATTACCTTTTCACACTGAGTGTTGTAATGTTTTCTACCATAATACTACATTTAAATAAAGAGCTATATCTTTGAAGACTGTTAATCAAATGTCCTCAATACATTCCTCAGGCAATTAATCAAAATAACAAATATTGATTTTGGAAAGTGGGAAAAAAAGATAAAGAGGACACTTCTGACTTCATCATAATGAGATCTTTCCCTAAAATAGGCTATACTCAATTTAAATACATTTGTATTAAATTAAAAGTCAGTACAGGTAGGGAGAAATAATTCACACTAGCAATAAATGATAAAATGGGGGAAGGAGCAGAGCAAAGAGCTGTAGATGTATACATTCAGTGGGCCAACTTCTTCAGTCTAAATTCAGTGAAGTTTTCCCAGTTTTATGCTAGTGTAAATGAGAACAGAATTGGCTTAAGAAAGTGCAAAATAAAGTGTTTCCCCTTAATATTAAAAAAAGACTGACTACAGGGAACACAGGTGTTAAGGCATTGATTGATGCTATGATTTGAATCAGGCTTACTGCAGTTTATAGTACAGATGGTACTCTGGGTATTGCTGAAACAGTAATTCATGGTTTCTGTTTCCCTCCTTCTCTATTAGATTCAAAAGATCTGAATAGTCTAAGGGTGGAATTTTTCCATTTCCAATTACAGCCTTTATCAAATAAACAGTTTTCCATTGCATATGAAATATTTCCATATAACTGAGTTATCTGTGGTTGTTTCCTTGTCAAATTGTTGTGAACTCTCTTGTTCTTCGACTAAATGAGCAGTTTCTGAGACTCTGTTACTAGACTCTGCATTAAGCAGTCTGGTCTATTTTTTTACTTCAGTGAATATTTCTGCTTTGTACATTTGGTAATTACATTGTTTAACTTACTAAATCATGCATTAATTAAATCTGTTGGACATAATGATTAGGGAACACCGTTACCTCTGTGCTTTCTTAAATGATCATTTGGCGAAGGGATGGGGGGCAGAGGATAGAAGGCCAAAGGTATGGCGAAAAAGTCGTAGGGATTACGGCAGTGGAATCCAAAGTTTTATTTAAAAAAATTAAACTTCCAATTATTTTGGTTGCTAGGATTCTTTTCACTCTGCAAATCAATATAGCATTTTCTTGTCAGCTGTGCAGCCAGCCAGACTGAACGCATCAACCGAGGTGTGAATGCTGCCTGTTCATTATAATAGGGATTGTCTTGGAAGCAAGGATGAGAGAGGTTATTAATGCCAATGCAAATAATACAGGAGTACCCAATTTACCATTGAAATTAAATTCCAATTTATAAATTAAGTTGTTGGAGCTATCTGGAAAATGCCTACTGAGCCATTTTTTTGCCAAAAAGCAGAACATTTTATAATGAAAATATTAAGACAATGTTTTACTTTCCCAGTCAGCCCTAGTTCTTAGTCTGTTGTGGGAAAAAGATCTTCTTAAAAAAAATTCATAACAGTAAATTTTGTAGTTTGTCTTTAAAGCCACATATAGGTGACAGTGTATTAGTGGTCAAGAATGCAATAGTTTTCATTCTTCCATGTATACTGCCAAACTAGAATATTGCAGGTTCTTTAACATTTCATAAAATAAAAACAAACCTCCACCAACTGTTTGTGCAGACTCCTTTTGATCTTATGGACAGTAAATAATAGTGCTTTTTTGGGGTTTTTTTTTTGTTTACTTGGTGGGTTAATGTATAGGATGTGATAGTCTAACTTTATGTGTTTTAGAACTTAATTTGCGTATTTAATTTATTGACTGTGGAATAACAAAAATGTGATGTACACTTGGGACTTGATCCTGCAAATCTTTGTGCTTGAGTCTGTGCTTGCCTGCATAGTTCAATTGCCTGCACTTGGAGTATGCCTATGAGTAAGGATTACTCCTGTGAGTAACAGTTTACAGGTTTGGGTCTTTAGTCATATAAGACAATGGAGTGTTTCTGCAGGATGCAGACATAAAACACAATATCATATTAGAGTCTGATTTTGCAACATTCAGAGCATCTCCTAAAAAGTGCTGAGTACTCTCAACTACTGGGAGTTTAGGACCTTGCAGAATCAGCCCTAGAAGGTAATGAAGTACCTCTAATTTTTAAAGCATCGTCACTTGCTAATGGCCAGTAATTAACAGTCTTGAAACTAAGATCTGACAGTTCTTTCCTCTTTTTATTTGACATTTGCACACAAGACGCAGGAGTGCCTAGGACTTGAATAGTTTGTATAAATTAAATTAGTTTTATGGTTTTAAACAATGTGTAACCTTATTAAAATGTGCTCCCAGCAATATTTCAACACTCTGAGTACAATTTAAATGCCTCTTTGTAAACTACAATAAAAGATGTTCAAAAGTACAAATAAATTCTAGCATGCACGTGTGTACACATCTTCTAATATATCACATACACATATAAACACACCATATAAAGAGAAATGCAGTAGCTCTATTTCATGTATTACAATACAGCTGGATTCTTTCCACAGTTTTAAATGCAGTCATTATTCTATCCAGTCCATTTGGAAAGTGTGCGTAATTCATAGCTCTCCCACTACCCCTTTAACATTAAAGAAATGCCTCATCTGCAGGATTTTTTAAATTTTTTTTTAAAAAAGAAAAGTTTAGAAATTGTTTCGATAGTTATGCTAGCTTTGAGCAACAAGACACATCTTCTGAATCCAGTGTTTTTGGAAATAATTATTGATGCTGATGATTTTTTAACCAGAAATGGCCATTGGTTGCTAAAAGAAGCTTTCCTCCCACTTCTCTCTTACCTTATATGCATGGACTGTAGAATTCCCTGGTTTAGCTATTGCTCTATGGTGTTGGGATTTCAGTTCTCCTAAGCATCAGAGATGTGAGCATTCCAGCAGTTACACCAAACAATGAGAGATAGACTCCTTGCATGCCCCAAGCCTATGGAGCATTACGTCATTGCATTGCCATATAAGGAACTCCGTGTTGTGCAGACTCGTCGTGTCTGACTAGTGTACTTTAGTGATAGCCAGAACTTAGAAAGCTTATTAATGTGTTCTGGCTCCAGCTGACGCTCAGGACTGTGAGAAATATTTCATTTGTCTACTCAGTTCATGGCCAAAAAGAATGTGCGGAAGGCATGGGTAACAGCAGTTCCTCTTTATTATTGATAATAAAGTCATGGAAAGTCGTTAGCTGATTATTTTATAATGCTTTCCTCTTCGTTTCTTAGCCCAGCATTAGAAAAAACATGGGCATCTGACTTAATAAAGTTGCCTGGAAGAGGTTTGTAATTTTTTTGTTTTTAAGATGACAAAAAATGTGAGGTTAGCTGAACCCCTCTGAGAGTGATATGAGCTTCAAGCCTTTTTTTTTTTTACTTTCTGTAAAGAGTCAGGGTCCTCAAAGGATAGTATTTTATTTCCTGATGATGTAACTACAAAACAATTCTTCAAGTGATGATGGGAATGCCAGATGAAATCCTATTTTATTTTCTTCAATGTTTTTCCTACAAAATCCTTTTTTTCCTTTTCACGTGTTTGTGTTTCAGCTAAGGCAATTAGGAGTTTGACCAACTATTTTTAGTGAGAAGGTTTTAAAAGAAACAAATCATTTGGTTAAGGAACTGAGGAGACAAACAGGAAGATATAACTGTAGGACTTAAAATATCTCCCTGATTTCCTCTCCTCCAGCCCCACCACCACCCCCTAAAAACGTTGAGGGACTATCTGCAATATGTAGGGGATTTGCTTGTTGAAGCCCCATTTAGGGTTAATGAGAGTTAACTGAATAAACCTCTACATATTGATATGAGAATTAGTCCATTAAGTACTTTCTAAACTTATGTTCTGCTCTGCTAAATGGATTATGGATGCATCTGCTTCATTTGCATCCCTTGAAATTTTAGTCTTCAGATGAGTTGGGGTGTGTGTTTACTTGAATCTGTTAAAAAGCTCATAATAGAACATTTTTATTTAAATGCAAATAAGAAGGCCAATGTGATGGACAGTACTTGTGTTTAGATAGGGATATCGTTTCCAGGTGCTAGAACAAATAAATACGAAAAATACATGTTTTATGGAAAAGACAGTGTAAGCATAATAAACACATGGGGTGAAACTTCTGTCCATTAAAAGATGTTCATGCTTTACTCAGAAATTTCAGTGGATCTCTTTGTACCATTACTGCAGCGGAACATATTCCAAATTCTGTCGTGTGTGTGTGTGTGTGTATATGTGGGTATGTATGAGTGTAATGGGTGTATACATACGTGTGTGTGTGTGTGTGTGTATATTGCTTGAGAAGGGATCAGACCTGTACATCTTTCAAACCTAGTTGGCATTATAATTGTCCATATATAAATCCCTCCCAACCTATATCTGGGAGAATGATACGCCTTATATGAGAGAGACAAAGTGCGTGAGGTAATATCTTGTATTTTGTTGGTGAGAGAGACAAGTGTTTGAGCCTTGTTATGGTTTGCTAGTCCTAAAGACAGAACAACATAATTTATTTAGCACTATGTGTAGATAACTGTCCATTGGCTGAAATTGGTGTTCAGATCCCTTAGCTAACATATGTTTGACCAGGAAATAATATTTTAAACTTGTATAAGTACCTTTCATCGGAGTGCTTTACAAATGTTAATTATCCGTCACAATACCACATTGAGGTGCTGTAGCTCACTTCACTTTTCACTGAAAAGTCACCTCCTTAGTGTGGGTCTCTGCATCTGTTTAACAGAGCATAGCAGCACTACATAACATTTTAAGATAGGAAATGTAAGCATTTCTTTCCCTCGTCCTTCCCCATTCTGTTTTCTTCCATGTCGCAGTCTCCATACTTCATGCCTGCTCTCCATTGATTGATCCTATCTCCATGTTAAGTTTACCTAAGTTCCAAGTGCCCTTCTACATCATATGGTCTGTTAGAATTGTGTGTGCAAAACTTTGAGGAGCAGAATGGTCCCAGCAT
Source organism: Gopherus flavomarginatus (assembly GCF_025201925.1). Lineage (NCBI taxonomy): Eukaryota > Metazoa > Chordata > Testudines > Testudinidae > Gopherus > Gopherus flavomarginatus. Next base: position 166,895,862 of record NC_066617.1, on the reverse strand, counting down.
TCCTATAAAACAAAAGGACCATCCTTCCCAATCTGGCTCTGTTTTGATGCTGCTACAGGAACACCCTGCTGTTAAGGAACAAAGCCCAGATAGTGCTTATTGTAAGCTTGTGACATTCTCCTGCCTGTGTGGGGATATGGAGGGAAATGCAAATCCCCCTGTTTATAAATCCGTGTTTACAGCAGGGATGGCCAAAGTCTGACCTCGTAGTGTTCCTAATTAATCCTACTCTGCAATAAAAATGTTCGCCTCTGTAGCCTGTTGCAAAGTAGCTTTGCCACAGTGCATCTGCCAAGCATGTAATTACCTGTTTCCACTTGCTTCTTCTATAATGTCACAGTTTAATAATGGCGGGGATAGACGACTATTCCAAGTACTAGGTTGAAATACACCTCTACCCCGATAGAACGCGACCTGATATAACATGAATTCGGATATAACGCGGTAAAGCGGCGGGGAGCCCCTGGCCCTTTAGAGTGCCACCCAAGCCCTGCTGCTTTACCATTATGTCCGAATTCGTGTGGAGCCCCGGACCCTTTAAATCACTGCCTGAGCCCGGCTTGGGCAGTGATTTAAAGCTCCAGAGGCTCTGGCTGCTGCGGGGAGTCCAGGCCCTTTAAATCCCCACCCGAGCCCCACTGTTGGAGCTCTGGCGGTGATTTAAAGGAACCGGGGTTCCCCGCAGCGGCTGGACCACCAGGCCCTTTAAATCACCACCGGGGAAGCCGGTCCAGTCCGGCGCGGCGTACTGGCCCGAACCTGATATAATGCGGTCTCACCTATAAGGCGGTGAGATTTTTTGGCTCCCAAGGACCATGTTATATCGGGGTAGAGGTGTGGTGAAGAATTTTGTGTCAGGAAATATGTTATGAGAATTTCAACCCACCGATTAAAAAAATTAGTCTCAGTGTAATAGGTTGCCCAAGAGCCTTCCTTGTTGCTTGTTATACCTCTAGCCCAGAGTCTTTGGATGAAATCCTGCTCTTACTGAATTCAGTGGCAAAATTCCCTTTGACTTCAATAGAGCCAGGAATTCACCCTCAGTCGGGATATGTCTACACTGCAGCATGGGTTGACTGACCTCACATGCTAAAAACAGTAGCATGGACATTGCAGCATGAGTGGGAACACAGGCTACCCACCCTCGTACTGATCCTGGGGGTGAAGCGGGTTTGTACTTGTTGGCTAGCCCATGCTGTAATAGTCACACTGCTATTTTTAGTGCAATAGCGTGAGCAGAGCTAGCGCTTCTCTGCCTACCTGGACTGGGAGTCACAGTCTCAGCTACAATGTAGCCCTACCCTCAATGACGACCGTGCACCTTGTACAGGTCAGTACTCATTTGTTTACCCCAATCAATCAATGAATCTGTTTTGTTGTTATACTGATTTGCAGTGTTTCTTTCATAATGAATGCACATACCTAACATTGTACGCTGCCCATGAGCCTTCAGTTTTGTAGCTCAGAGTTGCCTAAACCCAAACTGTGGCCACTTCAAAGACTCCATAGACCCCACTGCTGAAGCTGAGGTTTTCTGGTTTCAGTGAAGATGCTGAAGTTGTCAGGATGCTGGAGTGTCCTGTTCTTTTAAATTAATTTTATATACAAACCAATGGAAACACTTAAAAAAATTTATATTTTAAAACTCTTATGTAAATCCTCCAGAAATGATTGATTATGCTCACATGTTTCTGTGGTATCAGGGCACAATCCTGCAAGATGCTGTCTATCATATATGTATCAAGTATCAGGGTGTAGCCATATTAGTCTGTATCCACAAAAACAACAAGGAGTCTGGTGGCACCTTAAAGACTAACAGATTTATTTGGGCATAAGCTTTCGTGGGTAAAAAACCTTATGCCCAAATAAATCTGTTAGTCTTTAAGGTGCCACGGGACTCCTTGTTATCATATATGTGTGTTAGTACTGAATACAGAGATAGTCCTCTTAGCGTTAATGAGTGTTTTAGTCATGCATCATCTTCCAGGAGCTTCTTATAGGTTTGTGTCCTTACAGAGTTTGCTGATATTTCAGTACCCAACACCTTGTTTTATGCTAATCATTTGCTATTTTAAGGTTGCTAAGTGACTTTAGTGTTACTGTTATTTATTACTTGTACTCCAGTAGCACTTAGGAGCCTCAGTCATGAGCAGGACCCTATTGTGCTAGGCAGTGTATCAACAGAGCAAAAAGATAGTCCCTGCCCCAAAGAATGTACGATCTACATAAATTCCTACATTGCTGCCAGTTCAGATTTTAGCAGGAAGAGTGAAGCGATCTTCATTCTACAAGGTGATTGATCCAACTTTGTACTCGCAGTGTGTAAAAAGATGCAGTCCTTGTGAGTGAAACTCACTGCATCATTGGGAGAACTGCAGAACATTAAGGTCTGACCACCATTCTCTACCATAAAAGAATTAGATAAGAGGGGAAAGCCTATTATTTAGGTCATGTTGCTTCTCTGTCTCCCTGAAAACAAGCTGTGTTTCCTTAGTGACTAATCATAGTTTTCAAAATTGTTGTTGCACTCGCAAGTATTACGGCAGGATAGAAAAACCAAAGAATCACAGAAATTAGAGACAAAAAGAAAACCCTATTAAGTCATCTAGCCTGTCTTATGCCAGAGCAGGACTGCTCCCTGTAGTGTGTTCTCGAATGCATTTTGGTTTTGGCTGATTACTGTTTACATTAATGTTACTATTTAAACTGTGATAGTGTCCACTCTGTGGAAGAGCTTACTTGAAGAGAAGGTCCCTACTTTAAAGAGCTAAAAAGGCACAAGCACATGAAGGATAGGTGAAGAAATATATAATGTGCAAGGAAAGTGATTGGGGTGATGACGGGTATGTGTGTTAGTTACATGTTTTAACTTTAAAATTAAGTTAATTAAATTCTTCCCCTTCTGTCCATTATTAAATCTCTTGTCCCCCCTCCCTCATCACCCAGCCTTTCCTAGCTACAGTTTCATAATCCTAACCATTCTAGCATTTGATTCTGTTTCCTTTGCGATTCACATCAAAGATAAAAAAAAAGGACCTCAGTTCAGCAAACTATTTAAACATATGCTTTGTGTTTTGCTGAATAGGATGGACTTAAGCATCTACTTAAGTTTTATCATGTGTTTTAATGCTTGGCTGAAATAGGTCCTCAGTCAGCTAGTTCATGTTGGTGTTGCCTGAATAATTCTTTTTTTACTTTTGAAAGGATACTACCAAGTAGTTTAGGTCCAAAATTTGGATTATAACAAATAGCCACAGAAATTGAAAAATTGTCAATTTTTCAGTTAAAATTGTAAATACTTTTGAGACCATTTGTTCTTCTGGAGAACAGTGGTTGTGTAATTGGAAATAAACATTTGCACACAGTGCTGGAAAATCAGAGGTAACAGAAAGCAGTGTTGATTTCAGGAATGAGAACCAAAGTGAAGTTGACCAGTCTAGTTTCATTGCCTAACATACATGATGAACAGGTGAACTGATGTCCAAATATTTGTTCTAATAACCTGGTATTTTTTTTCTGAATACATGTCTAACCTTGTTCTGTTGAAGTCTGTGGGAATTTTTCCATTAATTTAAATGGGAGCAAGATCAGGCTATACATTTATTTTATAATTTGATAGTATCCCTTTTAAATGATTAAAGCAGTTTAATTTGATTTTCCCCTGCCCTTAACATCTTATTTCATAGACTACTAGATCTCACCATTAATTTTTTTTCTGGTTTTCAGACTAACTTTTTCTTCACTTTAGATTCTGCACTGTAGTGAGATAAATTTTGAGGCTTTTATGGCTAAATAAGAGTCTGAACCCCATTGATGTCCAATAGATTGTATATGTGGGGGGAAGCAGTGGAAAGTTCTTAAAGGTAACATTCTCTTGTATCATCTGGCTTTCACTGTGGGCCATGGACAGAAGCAGATTCAGATCTTCATTCCTTTGGCAGAGGGAGAGAACTGGGTATCCAAACTCTCGTATTACCTAGTGCAGGGGTTCTCAAAATTTCGTATGGTGAACCCTTTCACATAGCAAGCCTCTGAGTGTGACCCGCCCCCTATAAATTAAAAACACTTTTAAATATATTTAACACTATTATAAATGCTGGATGCAAAGCAGGGTTTGGGATGGAGGCTGACAGCTCGTGACTCCCATTAGTTACCGCACGACCCCCTGGTCCTGACCTCCAGTTTGAGAACCCCTGATGTAGTGTTCCTTGTCTCCTGTTTGGTAGATGCTAGCACTTCTAAGCCAGTTCTTATGAGAATTAGTTAGGTCCTTTTTCCTCAAGGCACAGCCTCAAGACATATAGTGACTGCATCTCTTCACTTAACCACTGATTCCTTTTCTCTTGACAGAGTCAGAAGACATTCCCTACCGGGTAGTGCATTTAGTTTCTTATTGTGTATATGTGTCCTTGAGAAAATTTTAGAGAAATGCACTGTAGGACAAATAAGTACACAGTTTGCCCAAAAGCAATATAAAAACATTTAATATACATTCTTCTTCCTAACCTAAACTAATGCTCATTTAAAAGGGGTGTTAGAAGACATGATACATAAAGAAGAAAATTTGGGATAGCTGAGATTTTGTCTTTAGGTGGTGAGTTGACCAGTCAACTGAATGTTATTTGGCTAGTGAATTGGCAGGTTTTCTAAGCATATAAACAGGGCATTAAAGAATCTCTCTCTTTGTTTAGTCATGCTCCAGCAGAAAAGGCTGATGATCTAACACAGACAAGGGCAAACTACGGCCCACGGGCCGACCGTCCTGCCCTGCCCCTGAGCTCCTGGCTGAGGAGCCTAGCCCCCGGCCCCTCCCCTGCTGTTCCCCTTCCCCCATCGCTCCCACTGGGTAGTGTGGGGAGCGCAGCTGGCTCTGGCCGGGTGTCGCGGCTGCGAGCTCCTGCTGCTGGTAAGGGGGCAGGGAATGGGGGGGTTGGGTAAGGGAGCAGAGGGTCCCAGGGGGCCTGTCAGGGGGTGTGGATGTGGATAGGGCTCGAGAGGACAGTCAGGGGACAGGGAGCGGGGGGGTGGATAAGGGGGTGGGATCCCGGGGGGCAGTTAGGGGCGGGGGGGGTCCCTGGAGGTGGGGGCATGGACAGGGGTCAGGGCAGTTGGGGGACAGGGAGCAGGCGGTTTGGATACGGCGTGAGGGTCCCAAGAGGAGATGGTCAAGGGACAAGGAGCAGGGGGTTGATGGTTCTGAGGGGGGCAGTCAGGGGGCAATAAGTAGGAGGGGGCGGATGGGGGCGGGGGCCAGGCAGTTTAGGGAAGCACAGCCTTCCCTACCTGGCCCTCCATACACTTGCACAACCCCGATGTGGCTCTTGAGCCAAAAAGTTTGCCCACCCCTGATCGAACATCTATGTTTAATCAGGACAAGATTAACCCTAACCTAACAGGTCAGGTTTAGAGTTTTCCCTACTGCTCTTCAACTTCAGATCTGCCTCACCGTGAATCCTGGTCCCTGTTGCGATTTGTCTTTGTGAGACAGTAGCACTGGCTTAACCTAAGAAGTGAAATGAAGCAATTAGTTATACCTGTATAAACTCTTCAATGAACATTCTTGCATTGGTTTAACTGAAACAACTTTAAAACACAATATAAGTTAAACCAGTACAACTTTTCCATGTAGACAAGGCTTCAGGTAGTGTCAGCAGAGGGTTTCGCCTATCAAGGCCTTGAAACAGATAGGCCAGGGTAATATTTCATGGTGTCTTAATTCCCTTCAGCGTCTTAGCACAGTTTTATATCTACTCCCATCTGACTTTTCACATGCATGACTGAGACCTCCAGTCACCCTGCTTGTTATTCAGTACACCTGCTCTAGAGATACCTATGTGAAGCCCAGCATGCAAGCTGAAGTGATCTGTCATTAAGTGTGTTGCTTCTGGTATCCCAAATGCTACAAGATTCATTAAGGGCCATGGCCTATCAAAAGTTTTACTGATCACTGATTAGGGCCAGTCCAGGACTAAAATATACTCAAATCTTTTGTTTTGTTATTATAGGTTGTTTTTTCTTTTTCTTCTCAATTGTGGCTTCCCATCTCCCCCTACCTGCAGCTTTAGCCAGTGAAAGTGTAACCATTACAGAAAGTTTCTGCTGAAGGTAGTTGGGTTATGTTAGTTGTGATTCTGAGCACTGCTGCTTACTATATATGCATATAAACGTATATAAAAATATATTCCTCAAATGATATTTTTTGTTAGGATTCACTGTCACCAAAAAAATTTTTTTTATCTCCTAAGTAAACACAGCTCTGCTTCTTACTATCCAAATGGCCAGACACTAATCACTGTATAACAATACAATGGCTATTAACGGTACTTAAGGATACTGATTATTTTGGTATCTGCTTAAGAAATCTGTGCTGAACTAACACAGTGGTTAATACATCCCAAATGAGCTGTTTTGAATTGTGGATTTCTAGGGATGTAACACAACTTGAAAAAATTTGGTCCATTTGGGATTCAGAAATGCTGTGCTATTTGATGAGTTAATGATTTAGGAATTTGTCTTGGTTGTGTGGTTCAGTTCTCTAGTCTGGAAAAGTATTTAGGGAATTTCTTGATCTCCTAGTGTGTAGTACATACTTAGTTTTTTTGTATGAGCGTTGCCCGTAGCTCGTACTGTTCAAGGGAGCCTCTTGGATTTTGGGGATGTTTTTTGCAGGCTTCAGATACTAGTTGGCTCCTGAGGTCTGCAACAAAAATTCCCCAATATCCTTGAGGTAGGAGGAGAGCGACTATATTCAAAAGGATATTGGTCAGGGGCTACTCTGTGGTTTTTGCAGCTCCAAGCACAGCAGTCAGGTGGCTTTCGGCGGGCTGTCTGCTGGTCACGGAGATTCATCGGCGTGCCTGCGGGAGGTCTGATGGTGCTGCACATTCAGCATCCCCGCCGCCAAATTACGGCTGAAGCCGCAGGACTGGCGGACCTCCCGCAGGCATGCTGCCGAATCTCCGTGACCTGCCCGCAGGCGAGCCGCCCTCACAGCAACCGGCAGGCTGCGCCCCCTCCCCCCTGGCTTGCCGCCCTAGGCACACACTTGCTGCACTGGTGCCTGGAGCCGCCCCTGGTATTAGTTAATCTCCTGTTATGTGGAAGCTTCTGAAGGACAAGTCAGCAGAGATGTTTTCATCTTAAATTCAGCAATAATGAGGATACATTGGTATTTGGGAATGCTTTCATTAATCGGATAGTTTCAGGTACACTGCGTGCAGACTGGACTGTTGCTACGAAAACCATACAGAGGATGATCTGAATGCTTGAATAAATTGTAAAGTGTTTCATACTAGAAAACTTTTCAGGGGCTCAAAGGAGTGACTTTAAAGCAATTCATATTCAGAGCTTAAAAAAAAAAAAAACCACCAAATCTTCTGTTCCCTGAAATTTCACTTTTCTCATACACTCTTTTCAAAATGGTTTGCCATGTTGTTGAGTGTTTGTTTGTTTGTTTGTTTTTTTTCTTTTTTGATACCTCAGTTAGTTCCAGTTAACTTTATTCAGCTCTATTATCCATTTTTTTAATTAAATGGATGAATAAAATTTCTGTTCTATTCCTTGTAACGTTATTTCCCACAATAACGTCTTCCAAACTAAAGGAATTCCAGTAGAACCTCACTTTTGGTTTACATTGGCTCCAGCCTTCAAGCTCATATGTTCATTTTTCTAGTCTGCTGCTTTGATCACGTCACCCTTTCTCTTTGCATCTTTCCACTGACTCTGCATCTTTATCGCATCAAACATAAGCTTCACAGCAAATTCTCCAGCCTACCTAACACTTCTCATTCCATATTGAGCTGTCAGTGCTCCAGTCAGCTCAGATGCCAGCTTGTTAAATTGCTTAACAGGCACCTTTGTGTTTTCTTCCATGCTTCCCCTCACACTTGGAAGGTGCTTCTTGTAAACGTCTACTAAGCTACATCATTCATTGTCTGCCTTCAGATCCCTCCTTAAAGATCTCCTTTGTCATGACGCCTACAAAAAACTTGACAACATTAGGCTGTTGGTGTGCTGAGACCACTACCGATCATGCTGACCAATATTGCCTCATTGTTTCCTTGTACTCCCTCATCTGTCTGTATCCATCTCTAGTTTCATGTCTTATAATTGGATTGTAAGCTCCTTAGGGTAGGAACCATCTTTTTGTTCTGTGTTTGTACAGCGCCTAGCACAAAGGGGTCCTGGTTCATGGCTGGCCTTCCTCGTACTACAATAATATAAATAAATAATGTAAAGTTTAATGCTCTTTAGATGAAGGATAATTTCAGTCTATAAACAAAGTTGGTTTGTAATCATAGCGCATATGTTTGTGTTTGATTTGTTTTTGTGTAGGACCAAGTGTATGCTAAGAGATGCATTGGTTTGTTTAATATAGTGGTAGAACTTTAGATTTTTTAAAAAATCTAATGTGGAATAAAGTTTTAAATGTAGGGTCTTAATGACTTACTCTCTGAGAGATATTATGTTGTTACTTAACAGAAAAGATAAACAGAGTCGATCAGCTCCCTGAACTGGCATAGCATAAGTCATATTCCATATAATATTATTCTGTTTCTCTTATGTGACTGTTTTTCCTAACAGTGACATTGCAACAGAAGAATCACAAGAATGTAAAACTTCTCTGCTCTTGGGTGATCCCGTAGGTAAAAAGATTTGGGCACTGTTTCTTTTTCCCATAGAAAATGCAAATATTTGTTCACAGGAGCTCAGTGGTTTGAGCACTGGCCTACTAAACCCAGGGTTGTGAATTCAATCCTGGAGGGGACGATTTGGGGATTGGTTCTGCTTTGAGCAGGAGGTTGGATTGGATGATCTCCTGAGGTCCCTTCCAACCCTAATAATCTATGATTCTATATCAGAGGGGTAGCCGTGTTAATCTGGATCTGTAAAAGCAGCAAAGAGTCATGTGGCACCTTATAGACTAACAGATGTATTGGAGCATGAGCTTTCTTGGGTGAATACCCACTTCGTCGGATCCATGTACATGCATCCGCCGAAGTGGGTATTCACCCATGAAAGCTCATGCTCCAATATGTCTGTTAGTCTATAAAATGCCACAGGACTCTTTGCTGCTTTTATGATTCTATAGTTTTCCTCCTTCTGCCCCCTTCTGCCTACTCCTGGCTGTACCTATCTTAGTTACTCTTCTGCAATACAGTCAACAGCACTTATAGAATCTTTCCTATACAGTGATAAATTTATCTTTTTTGCTAATTGAAATATATATATATTAAAGAGTTGTTTAAGCTCAACGTATGATAAAGAACTACAGGCACAGATTACACTAGATATCCATTCTCAATCCCTAAACCTTTTTGTGCTGGTCAGTAAGACCCAATCATGATTTATTGGACCGAGATTAGTATTTGCATGCCACAGATGGTTTAACAGTTTTTGAATACTTTAAATTTTTTATGAAGCCTGATATATCCTCATTATGCCTTTTTTGTTTGTTTATTTCATGGTATTCTTAGTAGATATACAGAGAGCGGGTAGCACATATGACGAGTTAGTACTTTATATACCTGGTGTGAAAAGGAAGAAGGGGAAGTGGACACAATTATACTAAATTAACAGACAATATCCTGGTACAGGAAAGCCTTATCGTATATGTGAAATGATTGAGATTTATAGCAAATGTAATAGGAATCAACATTTTATTTATTTATTGAAAATTGAACTTGGCACCTTTAACTTGTAATATTAATTCTGAGTCTAAACCAGTTTCAGTAGTGTCTGAAAGTTATTGCTGCATATTGTTTGTTACATGGTCATTGTGGGGTGAATTAGAATTTTCTATACAGTTCATAGTGGACAGGTATCCACATTATACCGCCACCACTGCAAGTAGGACCAATGGACATCCTAGTTGTTAGTTTTGGCTGAGAGGCCAAGATTTAAATGGGCAAGTAGGCAAAACTCATTTCTAACCCTTAGAATAAGAGAGCAGGGGACACACACACAACATATATACACACGTATATGTATATAAATATTATAGGATCTAATGAATACTTTGGAATTGGACATGAAAAATCAAGTGACATGCGGTATTTTGTCACACGTTAAAATCTTTTGTAGCTGTTTGTGTTAGGAGACTTTTATATCTGAAAGTGTATCCAAGAAGTTTATGCTTCAGGACATGATAGCATTTCCTTTATCGGCTAGTTTAAACATTGTTTGACTCAGGGTGAAGTAATGGGGTCTGTTTAAGCTCTTATGGTTGATAGCCCTGAGGTTCCTGATTTCTTCAGTTCCTGTGGCTTTTGAGATGTCTTGGTTATACTTTGGAAGGAGTGATTTATCAGCAATGTTTCTCAAGACCTTGCTTTAAATACAGCACTGAAATTTGTTTTGGTCACAACACATACTTGTAATATTGCTATCAACACAGGTACTGTACACATATTGATGTCAGAGTCTGGGTTGCTTAAACATACTTTGACTCATTGTTATTGCTCCATTGTTACCAGAAATGAATTCTTGTAGGCATCTTTTAAGGATATATTGTAAGCAATAGAGCTGGCCCTCTAGGAAATGAATTCCCAGATGTTTCAAAGGATGGTTTGGGCTTTTTATGCTTAAGGTGTTTAGAAAGGAGCTTGGTATCATGTCTGAACATCTTTTTCTAATAAAGATTAATTATGTCTTTTTGGAAGATGCAAGGATGTGAAAAATGGAGGTGGCTGAGTTTCTGAAATCCAATTTCAGTTAGAACAAGATGGTAGCTCCATCTACTCTATACTGAAGCATTAAGGCAAGAGAAATCTAATTTTCTCTCTCTCTCAGCTGTTAACTCAGAGGCCTTGTGTGCGCTACTGGGGTGAGTTAACATAATTATGCTGCTCCAGCTTCTTACTCTTACTCTTCTTGGGGAGCTGGAGTACCAGAGTCGACCGGAGAGTGCCCTGCTGTTGATTGCAGCAGCATTGATCTCCTCGGTAGTGAAGACAAGCCCAGACTCTAGAAGTAGTCTGAATTGAGGAATCAAGCTGGTCTTTGTCCTATGCATGGGACTGGCTTCCATGCACCTTGAGAGGCCCTTCCATCAGATGAGGCTGGGTTCTGCTGTGGTCTGCATGCTGTCAGGGCTAATGAAAGTGATCCACTGTTTTGGCATGTTTTGGTGGTTTCTCTGACATTGGAGAAGAATGATCTCTTAGCTGCCAGGCTTCTAAACGTTTTTCATTTCAAACAATCTTCATTTGCTGCCACTGTCACTCGAGTTTCTGTCTCTCTCCACCTGTTTATCTTTCTTTGCCACTCTTTGCTACTAATCCTCTTCATGGAAGAATGAAAATTGAGATAATAATGGCAAGGACAGTCTGTTTTTAAAGTTCTTTAGTCCTTTTGGAGATTATCTTCTAAGATTCTAAAGAAGTAAAAAGGTTTGCCTTGTGTCTTCATGAATAAATCCTAGTTTGTAGTCCTGATGTTATGGAACTGACATAGGCCACATGAGAGGACCACTTATTTATTGAGAATGTATCTACAAATGTTGCAAGACACTTCCTGCATAAATGGAAGGAGTTTTTCCATCACAATAGTAAATTCATCCACTTGAAAGATGGTAGTTTGGCTGAAAGAAGGATCCTTCTGTTGACCTAGTTGTGTCCACTGTGGGGGTTAGGTCGATCTAATTACATTGTGCAAGATGCAAAAAATGTTTACAGCCCTGAGCGGTGCAGCTACGTTAACCTAAGTTTTAGGTGTAGACCAGGCTTAAGTCAGGTGTGTATGAAAAATTTAAACAGTCACAGGACATTCAAATATTACTGTTTCCACTTTATGTAACAGTGAGATTTGTAGAAATGTGTTCCTTGTTGTAAAGATTATGTCTAAATCTGAAGGAGATTCTGATTAGTAAAAATCCTTCACATCTTTGAGTTACAGATTACATTTATAAAATATTTTCCCATGTATCTGGTATCTATTAAGAAATGCACAATTCATACATATATTCCTTTGACATGATGCTGCTGGGAGAAAAAAAGTTCTCCTTTGCCTGAATGCATTTCTCATGATTAGCATGGTCTTAATACACTGCTAGAAAACTCATTTTTCATATTATTGGCATTCCTAGGCATAATCACAAATGCAGGTTTTTGAGACTGATTCCATTTGGACTAAGATTTAGTATAAATCTGACCACATAATCTGCCATCTCCCAGCAAGCTACCAGCTAGTGCTCCATAAACCACATGTGATTCATTGATCACAGTTTGAGAACTGCTAGGTTAAACTGAAACCATTTTTTGTGGGTGACTTCTTTGGAAAATGCAGTGAATTTTTAAGTAATTGTTCTTTCTTTGATTTGAGATAACATTATGTGTTAGAAATTTAGTGAGAACTCATAAGAGAGGTTGATCAGGAGAGTAGGCGCAGCACTTTAACAGTTCCATTAGAAGTCAGCTCAAACTGAAAATGCTCAGACTTCTGGTTCACACCAGGTATGCTCAGAAGCTTGAAACCTATACAGCCAGGTCACTTCCATGGTGACACTACATTATCACAATTGGAGAATCACTTCAGTACTTGTCTTTGCATGCACAAAAGCTTCCCGGTGGGATATAAAATTTAAAAACATTACACCATCAGAGCAAAGGCTTATTTGGTTGATAAATGATACTGTAGCTGCTTGTGGAAGAAGTAACCTTATGAAATCAGTCTTTTCAGAGGCATTGCATTGTAGGTTGTAAGTATACCAGTGTATTGGTCCAAGCAGGCAGAATTATGTGGAAAAGGTATACCTCAAACAGATGATGATTATTTTATTTTGGTACCAGTTCATTTTCATTTCCTTTTTTTTGTGGTTAAGTTTTTTTTTGTTTGTTTGTTTTTTCGGTTCAAACTTTTACAGCTAGGTTTACAGACCATTTTGTTAAAATTTCAAATGTCGTAATTGCTGCTGTAATGAATTCAAACAAGGCAGAGCAATTTCCACAGTCATTGGTTTAATTTATTGGAGAGTGATCCACTTACAAACATTGTAAAGAAATCTCTTCAGTCATGGAATATTAAACTTGTCTTATTATGCTAATTTAAGCCCCGTTTAGTGTTGATCACTTGTTAAATACCATATGTGTAAAATTGTTTGCCAGGCCACTTCAAGTATCCAAACTCAAAACTGATCTAATGTTGAGCAAGAATTTTATAGAAGATATGGTATTGGGTTTATACTCCTCAGTTTGTGTTGAAGTTATATAAAAATTTCATTGTTATTGAGTGTTCTGATATTTTTCCTTATATTCTAATCTTAATGAAGTATATTGTTTTACAAACTGATCTTCTAAAAATAATAAGTCTCTCGTGTTTGAAATGAAATCTCTTCAAAAAATATCACAATTAAAAACATAACCAACCTCCTGAGTTTAAGGATATGATAATCATATTGTTGACTTTTTAATTTTTCTGTGGATTGAGTTTTCATTTTGAGGATCATAGTTAAATCTTACTCATAGATTCATAGACTCTAGGACTGGAAGGGACCTCGAGAGGTCATAGAGTCCAGTCCCCTGCCCTCATGACAGGACCAAATACTGTCTAGACCATCCCTAATAGACATTTATCTAACCTACTCTTAAATATCTCCAGAGATGGAGATTCCACAACTTCCCTAGGCAATCTGTTCCAGTGTTTAACTACCCTGACAGGAACTTTTTCCTAATGTCCAACCTAAATCTCCCTTGCTGCAGTTTAAGCCCATTGCTTCTTGTTCTATCACTGGAGGCTAAAGTGAACAAGTTTTCTCCCTCCTCCTGATGACATCCTTTTAGATACCTGAAAACTGCTATCATGTCCCCTCTCAGTCTTCTCTTTTCCAAACTAAACAAACCTAATTCCTTCAGCCTTCCTTCATGGGTCATGTTCTCAAGATCTTTAATCATTCTTGTTGCTCTTCTCTGGACCCTCTCCAATATCTCCACATCTTTCTTGAAATGTGGTGCCCAGAACTGGACACAATACTCCAGTTGAGGCCTGAATAACTTTAGAATTAGGTCTGTGTTAGTAGCTCCCTAAGGCTGTCTTTTTATTTTGAGATTTGCATGTCAAGAGGTGGGAAGTTAAGTACCATAACAAAATACTACTGCCTTCATGTTTGTGTTAGAATCCCACATTTGGGTTAGTCCTTCCACAGAGCACCCAAATTTCAACTGAAGTCTTTTTTGGGCACCCAAAATCAGAGACTGCTTCTGAAAATGTTGGCCTTAACTTCTAGGCCTCAGTTTTCTCTTCTATAAATTGTGGACAATATCTCAAAGATAGTTGGATTATAAATGTTTGTAACATTTGAGATCTTTTGATGAAAGGGGCCAAAGAAGTGTGAAGTCTTTTTATTTCAGATGCTACTAGTTGTACCAGTCCACAACTGGCAGCAGAGTATTTGTACTTTTACCTATTTAATACTTCTGCCCTTATGCCCTCACAGGGAAAACAAGGCCAGCACTATTTACACTGATAATTAGTTAGTAAATAATGTCCATAAGGCATTTTGTTAAGTGCTATACAAGTTGCAATTACTGTCAGCCAGAGGGAAACAGGTACCCTGCCATTTATTTTTTTGCTTGTTTCCTCTCACTAACCATCCAGCTTAGCAAACAGTCTGTTCCTCTCTCTCTGGCATTCCCTCCCTTGGGAGGGTCTTCTTGTTGCTCATTAAGGTGGGGCAGACATCCTTATTTTCCAAATTTCCCAATAATCTTTGCACCAACTTTAGCAGTATTCCAAAGCAGATGCTAGCACAAAGTATTATGGTTATGTTTTGAGCACTAAATGTGCCTTTTGTTCATCTGTGTTTACAAACAAGGATTCCATTTTGGATGGCTGTCCAGACTGTTACAACCCCCTGAGGGATTTGGGACTTACCTGTTTGTAACAGATCACATAGTACAGTTTTAGTTCCCCCTTCCTCATTTTAATAATATATAATTAATGGAGATATCCTATTTCCTAGAACTGGAAGGGACCTTGAAAGGTCATTGAGTCCAGCCCCCTGCTTCACTAGCAAGACCAAGTACTGATTTTGTCCTAAATCCCTGAGTGGCCCCCTCAAGGATTGAACTCACAACCCTGGGTTTAGCAGCCCAATGCTCACACTACTGAGCTATCCCTCCCCTCATTGCCTGCTTAGCTAATACCAAAAGCCCTTCCTGGGGGATTGTTCAAAGCACAGAGCTTTCTTGTCTATTGTATTCCGTCAATGAAGGCAGGTGACTCAAGGCACACAATATCTGCTGATAGGTCCCATTAACAAATTCTTTTCTCATTACTATTGTCTGAAGATCATTTTGGTAAAAACTACTTCAAGTACAGTTCTCCTCTAAAAATTTGTGTGAAAATAGCACCACCTTACATAAGAGAATGCTTGGGTCATATTTCTCACATTAAATGACAAAAGTCAGTTACTGCTGCATTTTACTTCTGTTATCGTTGCACAGTTAGCCCCGTGAGGAGATTGTGAACTAGATTTTTTCCCCTTCTTTCTTGCATGCCAAGAGATTTGCTTACTAAATTCCATCACTGAGATGGCACAAGTGTCAATGACAGCAGCAACTTTAGTATTGATGATGATGAGCAAGAAGAAAGAACACTCATCTTGACACTCAGATCACAGGCTCAGTTTGCAGAACTGGCACTTTAGTAAAAACATAATTTCCCTTGTAAATGGAGCATGTTTAATTTGAAGTTTAGAGGTAATCAGTATGGAGCACTTTGATGTAATTTTTACAGTCACTTTTTCAGAGTAGAACTACACTTTCAACCATTTAACTATCTTCTTATAAAATTAATAACTTATACCCTGACTTTCATCTCACGCAGCGTAGAGCAAAACATATTCCTTTGACAATAAAAGCAGCAAAGAATCCTGTGGCACCTTATAGACTAACAGACGTTTTGGAGCATGAGCTTTCGTGGGTGAATACCCACTTCCTCAGATGCATGTAGTGGAAATTTCCAGGGGCAGGTATATATATGCTAGCAAGCAAGCTAGAGATAACGAGGTCAGTTCAATCAGGGAGGATGAGGCCCTGTTCTAGCAGTTGAGGTGTGAAAACCAAGAGAGGAGAAACTGGTTCTGTAGTTGGCAAGCCATTCACAGTCTTTGTTCAATCCTGAGCTGATGGTGTCAAATTTGCAGATGAACTGAAGCTCAGCAGTTTCTCTTTGAAGTCTGGTCCTGAAGTTTTTTTGCTGCAGGATGGCCACCTTAAGGTCTGCTATAGTGTGGCCAGGGAGGTTGAAGTGCTCTCCTACAGGTTTTTGTATATTGCCATTCCTTTGACAATAGTTAGCCTCTCTAGTCCTCTGTACCTAATTGCCTGTTATTTAAAAGCAATAATTTTTAAGAACACAGGTTATGTGTAGTTTCAGTTTGTCCACTGAACGATTTAATGTGTGTTAAATCAAATAAAATTTATAATTGCATACTGAATAGTAAAAGAATGTAGGAGTTCCAGAGAAGTGAGTAGCTGTTAGGATACACATTATCTTTAGTAATTTCATTTTAGCTTATTTTTAACAAACTTTTTTTGAATTATTTTATAATCTATAAAAAGGGAAATAAGGACAACCCAGGGAATTACAGACCGGTCAGCTTAACTTCTGTACCCGGAAAGATAATGGAGCAAATAATTAAGCAATCAAAAAGATAATAAGGTAATAAGTAACAGTCAGCATAGATTTGTCAAAAACAAATCGTGTCAAACCAACCCGATAGCTTTTTTTGACAGGGTAACAAGCCTTGTGAATAGGGGGGAAACGGTAGATGTGGTATATCTTGATTTTAGTAAAGCTTTTGATACTGTCCCACATTAACTTTTCATAAAGAGACTAGGTTAAATGCAACCTAGATGGAGCTACTAAAAGGTGGGTACAAAACTGGTTGGAAAACCATTCCAAGAGAGTAGTTATCAGTGGATCACAGTCATACTGGAAGGCCATAACGAGTGGGGTCCTGCAGGGATCAGTTCTGGGTCCGATTCTGTTCAATATCTTCATCAATGTTTTAGATAATGGCATACAGAGTACACTTCTAAAGTTTGTGGACGATACCAAAGTGGGAGGGGTTGCAAGTACTTTGAAGGATAGGATTATTATTCAAAATGATCTGGACAAACTGGAGAAATGATCTGAAGTAAATAGGATGAAATTCAACAAGGACAAATGCCAAGTACTCCACTTAGGAAGGAACAATCAGTTGCACACATACAAAATGGGAAATGACTGCCTAGGGAGCAGTACTGCGGAAAGGGATCTAGAGGTCATAGTGGACCACAAGCTAAAGTTGAGTCAACAGTGTAACGCTGTTGCAAAAGACCTAAACATCATTCTGGGATGTATTAGCAGGAGTTGTTGTAAGCAAGACATGACAAGTAATTCTTCCGCTCTGCTACGCGTTGAATAAGCCTCAAGTGGAGTACTGTGTCCAGTTCTGGACGCCACATTTCAGGAAGGATGTGGACAAACTGGAGAGTCCAAAGAATAGCAACAAAAATTATTAAAGGTCTAGAAAACGTGTCCTCTGAGGGAACATTTTAAAAATTGGGTTTGTTTAGTCTGAAAAAGAGAAGAGTGAGAGGGGACATGATAGCAGTTTTCGAGTATGTAAAAGGTTGTTACAAGGAGGAGGAAGAAAAATTGTTTTTCTTAACCTCTGATGATAGGAAAAGAGGCAATGGACTTAAATTGCAGCAAGGGAAGTTTAGGTTGTACATTAAGAAAAACTTCTTACCTGTCAGCGTGGTTAAGCACTGGAATAATTTGCCTAGGGAGGCTGAGGAATCTCCATCACTGGAGATTTTTAAGAGCAGGTTGGACAAACACCTGTCATGGATAGTCTAGATAATTAGTCCTGCCACGAGTGCAGGGGACTGGACTAGATAAACTCTCGAGGTCCCTTCCACTTCTATGATTCTATGAATATGAACATAATAGTAAAACAGTTTTGATTTTATGCAATTATTTTTTAAACAATTAAATTGGTCACATTAGTTTTACCTTATCAGGAATGTGTGCGTAGAAACCACCATTCAATTCTGCACACGATTAATGCTGGATAAGTACCTGCCACCTACAGTTGGTATAGTCTTGATGCGGTCCCATAAAGTCAAACATTTTGTGCAGATAATTAATATATAGCTATATATGGTTGTAAAACCACACACCTCCCATTGCTTTTATATTTGAGTTGAAATCTACTTAACTCTTACAATTTTAAGATTCAGTTGTACTTTAACTAGTGTTTTTTTCCAATATCTTTTAGTTTTGAAAGATTTATTATGACTATTACTGAATGTTATTTTATCTCTCTAAAGCTATTCAACACATTTTGTTTTTACACTAGATTTTGTCCTTATGCTGTCTGACTAGAATGACTCAGTCTGGGAATGTTTGGTTATTTTTGTCCCATATTTTAACATATGTTCTGATGGGTTAACTTCCTGTTACCACTCTCCACTGCTAGGATGCCTAAAATGTAACAGCTATCATCCATTTCAGTGTATGACTCATAATTCAACAACTGACTTTGCTCTGCGAGCTAGCACAGAACTTAGATAACCTGCTCTACTGGGCTCTCGCTCAGCTGGATTTCCAACTTTTGCCCATGTAGCAATAGTAGTAATCCTCAGGAGACCTGATGGAGTTATAGGCCATCACAGTGGCTCGAAATTTTTTTTTTTTTTAATGTTAGTTTCTTACTGAAAGTTTCTTTCTGTGTTCTGTGAAGAAACGTGTACATGGGTTTCCCCCTTCACCATTTTGTTTGGGAGAAAAATGCTGCTTTTCATTGTTTTGTGCTGTCCACTGCTTTTGAAAAACCGAAAAATGCACAGACTAGTCTGCTGCTGAAAGAAGCGATCCATAAAAAGATAGGGTTCTAAACACTGGTAAACTGTAGCAATGAGTTTACAGGAAAAGAATGTTGGATTACCAGTGTTTGATGCTTGGGTAAGCGATTCACAAAAGAATCCGCCATCTGGAAACCTAAAGGAGAAAAAGTTTATTTAAGGTGGCCTTTAAAAAAAAAAAAAGAAAAAAAAAGCTTGGTTTTGCAATACATGGCTAAAGTTATATATTTTGCAGCATGAGTCATTGATGTCTTTAGAGTTACACATCCTTGCATAGAAGGAATAAACTTTAAAGAAAAGGAAGTTAAGAGAAAACAGAAGTGTGAATAACTGCTAATGGTGCTCTCTCTCTGGCTCCATTCAGTCTGCCATTTCATCATACATAAAGAGGGTAGTTCAGAGATTCCTTTCTTGGCACATAAGTGGCAACACATGTTTGAAACAGTGAATGGAAACTGTAGGAAAAAAATGACAGGCATATGGCAATAGGAAGGCAAGGGAAAATTTGTTGCCCTAATGTTAGCCACATAATTGGTACACTTAACTACTGAAGGATGATTTATTTAAAGAAAAAACTGTATGCCCCACTTAGGCAGGTTTTCTGTATATAGTCTGTATCTTTCCAGTTCCTTAATAACTTGCCTTGCATACAAGTTAAACCCAGGGGCATGCGGCTTCCAGAGTGGATGGCAGACAAGGGGGTGGCAGACAAGGGGTCTGCATATGTGAGATGTAGGGGATCTTTGTTGAGGAGTAGAGGGAGGGAAACCTGGATATAAAAACAGTCCCTTGCTCATACACAAAAAATTAGTACATTTTAAGGGGGTGGGGAAGCAAGTAAAGTTGAAAATTGTTTTTTAATTCATGTTATATTCACAATGTTTATGGCTTTACACAACTTAATGTATTCACTCATTGTAGGAATGTAGGGCTGGCCAGAAATAAGTAATTAAATATGAGGGAGGCCTCATTTCTTGGAAGACAGAAGTAGGGAACTAAACTAATTAGTAGGCTGAAAACAGAATATTTGTGTAACTTAAATAGCAAATGGGTCAGTAAGTGAAGAAGACTGGATGTTTGAGCCAGCTAAGATAAGAGGGAGAACACCCAGGGAGCCATTTACTCCAAACAATATAACAATGGACCAAAAGTAAGTTAGGAATGTAAAGATGGGGTAAAAAGTAGGTCGAACATGGATAATATGTGGACACAGTATGCTGCAAAGGGATTGGTTCCTGCCAGGTAACCAAGCCAATCCAGAAATGTGTAATGCAACATATAGTAAATGCAGTGAGATATGTAAATTTATATGAGGGAAAAGGTTTGCTTCATAACCTTTTGATCAACTCAGCCCAGCTTTCCTATAAGCCAAATAAAGAAACCTTAGTGACAAAACTAAGTTCTTGGGAAGCCAAATAGAAAAGATCTCAGGGAAACCACAACACAGTGTTTGACCAATGTTTTCAAGGCTAAATACACACAGATTTAGTACTTTAATCTGAGGGTGTTGTATTTTTAGGGTGTTGGAACAATTACTACCACCTTCTCTCTCTAATATCCTGGAACCGGCATGGCTACAACTATGCTGCATAATTAGTACCCTAACATTTGGGTCTAATTCATGTCTCTCCATTCATGGGTGTGCTACTGGGGGACAGGTCAGGAGAAACTCTGTTTCCCAACACTCTATCCAGGAAAAAGGCATAATCTGTCTCCAGGAGAGCCGGTGCTTGAGTGAGAGAATCAGAATTAAAACTGGTTGAAAATGGCTTTTTTCCTGCTAAAAATATTGATTTTTTGTTTAAAAAAACAAATGAAAAAGGTTTGGCCAGAACCATGACATTTTCAGCCAAATGTAGACCTTAAAAAGAAGAAGAAGAAGAACAGTGTTCAGATGAAAACTCAATATTCCATTGAAAAAACAGTTTTGACAGAATTTTCAATCAGTTCTCATTAGAGTGTCTCCAGCTATTTGTTCTCCTCTTGCTTGGCAGAGTGATTGAGTCCCTGGAGAGTTACAGTTGGGTGGTCAGAGTGTAAGCTGATCCCATAGGAGCTTACATTCTGAGGAATTCTTTGCCCATCTATAGCATGGCACAATTGAACAGGTGCATCATCTTCCTCTGAAGCCTCAGGTATTCGCCACCTCTGGCTGCAGGACTTGATGGGCCAGTAATGTGGCAAGCGCCATATTGCTGCTACAAGAAATGATAGACAGTGCACCCAGCATTACAAAGAAATATCTATTTATAAGTTGGGTGCATTATACCTTCCAACAGCACTTATCTTAAAGGTAACAAGTACCAAGACTTTGCCAACTTTATTTTAAAGAGGAGAGGAGTTTAAGGTTCCAAAAAAGGCAAAATGTCTCTGGTTCTTTTTAAAAAATGCAATTAGTGCTGTATTTGGACAAAACTAACTCCCTAAAATCTTGAGAAATCTGAGCTACATATTCCCTGATTTCTTGATCAGAGTGAATGGCGTCACAAATACTGTAGACAAAAGGAATGAAAACAAGAGTTTCAAATGGAAACCTGTTTATGGTATTTGAGGTGTCACTCATTCTAGCAAGAAGCCAGGAAATATGCAGTTCAGAATCAGCAGGCTTGTAAAAGAGATGGTGACTGTCTGAAATTTTGTTAAAATACAGAATTATATATTTTTAAATAATGACCCTATTACTATCTCTCTCAAAATCAAACAAGAATCTTGGGAATAATAAACAAAATATCACCTTTCCAATTATTTTAATATTTATTAACCTACTGAAGTGTGTCTGCTCAGTTGTCCTACAGAGTTCTCTGAAGTAACTAATTGACTTCAGTTGGATCACTTGAGGTTGCAGGACTGAGGAGGGAGACTGATGGCAGCGCTTTAACGTGGCAGTGCTTCAACGTGGCTTTACTGTGGCTGTATAATCACAGCACAGAGCTGGGAGAGCTCTCCCAGTGCTGTAAAAAACCCACCCCCACGAGGGGAGTAGCTCCCAGTGCTGAGAACGTGGCTACCAGCACTGGTGCATTGTTTACACTGCCACTTTACAGCGCTGAAACTTGCAGCGCTCAGGGGGCTTTTTTTCGCTCCCTTGAGCGAGGAAGTTACAGCGCTGTAAAGTGTAGACAAGTACAGCGCTGTAAAGTGTAGACAAGAGAGCATGCATGTGTATGCATGCTCCTGGACCCTGAGAACACCTAGTCTCAATAAACAACAGGTTTAGGGCTTGATAATACCATCTTTACTCACATGAGTAACTCGCATCAGTTTCAACTACCCCCATACTTCCTCACCAGTATTCCTCCACGCACGGGAACAACTGTAGGGGGAAGAGGCTAGTTTTGTCTCCATGGAACATTCAGTCTTTGCCATCTCTTCTGAGACTGAGAACAAGAGAGGAGCCAAATAGCAACAATTGTGTAGGTGAAATATGAATCGAGGTATGCATATATATTTATAAGAGGACTAGCACACTGACATAATAGGCTGCCAAGTAGTCATTAGTTGGGAACAAATGTCAGTTACTGTCAACCTGTACTGCACTTGAAATAGTGATCTAGAAATGGTATTTATATCCTATTACCAGTCATCTGAGTCAACTCAGTCCCTTCCTGTTAGATAGATTTCATTTTGACTGATATGGATTTAAGAGGAGAATATGATTCTTATTAACCAACAAGTGCTTAGAAATTATCAAGGG
Source organism: Gopherus flavomarginatus (assembly GCF_025201925.1). Lineage (NCBI taxonomy): Eukaryota > Metazoa > Chordata > Testudines > Testudinidae > Gopherus > Gopherus flavomarginatus. The sequence goes on along the minus strand of NC_066617.1, from coordinate 166,873,317 downwards.
GTGTAATACATTTATGGAGCAGATACTGAGTAAATAACTTTTCTTTTTTTTTTAAAGCCTGGAATGCGTTTTGATGCTCTTTATATATAAATCTAAACTGTTTGCGTGTTTTTAAATGATGTAAACACTGAGAATACTGGCTAGTTGAGGCGGTTAAAAAATAAAATACATTTAAAATAGCTTACTTGCAGACAAATAAATGAAATGTTAGAACATATACACAGAAAGGATATTACACAAGTTACTGTGAGTTGTACGCTGTACTCATACACGTTGAAATATTATGGTCACCATGTTAGGATTTTCCCAAGTACTTAAATTTTTTTGATTTAAGACATTAATAAGTGTTTCTTGTCTTTCACAGAATAAACATCACAAAAATATATTTTAACCTTGAATTTTAAGACCCTTTTTGTGTGTGTATGTATGTTTGGGTTACCAACTAGTACAGTCAACTTCATTTATAACAGCATGGTTATAGGGAATAAAAATACTTCCCAAACCAAACAAATTCACTACATTTTTTCTTGTCATTTCTGGTAATTATGGATATTTTCCAGCCTTTTTATAGGCATTACTAAAGCAACAAATGAAAATGGATTTGGCAAATATAAAACAAAATTAGAGCAGATACATAGGTTTTTGCTAATAACTAATTGTACATAGACCTTACACTTATTTAACAAATACTTTTGGAGGCAAAAGTTTTATTTTTTTGATAAGGGTATTTGTCACAGTATTCTGCACTAGCTGAATTCTTGGTGATCTTCAAAAGTAGCCACAATTACAGCACATTGAACTAGTCCTGTAATCTCAAACTGTGGTCTTCCTGGTGGTCCGAAGAATAATGTACTTGGAGAACCACGAGTGAGGTTTTGTGAAAGGAGGTAGATCCATGACAGGACCATACTGTCATACTCTGCCTAATGGAAAGGTTAGAGAACCACTGTAATTTTCTAGTCTTGAGGATAACTGAGGTGAGGTCTGCAACTGAGGTGAACATCTGCAACTTCTTAACCAGATATAAATGGAGTAAAGCACTCAAAGCTACTGCTGTTGTCAGATAATTCAGGTGCAAACAAGTACCAAAGAACACACGCACAACCCCACTCCATGATGGCCAAACCACAATAACAATAGACAAATTCCCTCAACAGAGTAAACAAATATTATACTTGTCAGAGTCTCCAAATGGGTCCCCAGCTCACCTGGATCACCTCAGTCTGTTCTAGCGGGAGCCTCAGACAGCTTGTTCTCCTTCAAGTTCCTGTCTTACTCACACAGTAGGGAAAATAAGGTCACTGTGCTGTTTGGGTCCAGCTGCAGATACAAGTACATTATGAACCTCTAGGAGCAAAATTGCCGCAAAGACTACAATGTGTTTGCGATTTGTGGTATGTCTCTTCTGTGGAAAACCTCATCTGAATTTAATCTTGTCCGCTAAGCCGGTGGAAATCTGGAATGTTATTAGCACCCTGAGAAGTGTGCATACCCTTCTTCATAATTTTTATGTCTTGTGTTTTTTATAGAGCTGATGGATCACAAAAGATTAACTATTTAAAGATACCAACCCTTTAACAGTTTGTGTAATAGGTGGTTCCTACAGGCTGAGATGACTCTGGACAAGTTGTTTTACTGGAAAAAGGAGGACTTTTGATTGCATGAAAACAATGCTGAGTCTCTTGTCTTCACTGAGGACCTACTGGCTCTTCCCTTTTTCTCAGAATGTATTTCTCCTTGTCTCCTGCCTGCACTCCCAGTTCCTGAGGTGGTCATTTTAAGAACCAGAAGGAGGTGGCAGTGCAGTGAGCAGCAGGAAGTTATTCCAGGATCAAGGGAGAGAGAGGCAGTAGCTCAGGTAAAGTGAGACGGATGCATGAAATTCTCCACTTTTGGGAAATGGATGTGAGGAATCTCCTCCAGCATTCATGCTGTGGGAGCTGAAGGAACAGAGGGAGGCGGAGTTGCAACTGAGTACAGGGGATGGGAAGAGGGAAAGGGAAAGGGGAAGGGGCTGAATTCACTTGTCCTGGAAAGGTTGTAGGAGTTAAACAAGTTAACTTTAAGAAATAAAAATCAGACACTCTATGTATCCGTGGCATGCAGGTATGCGTCTGTTTGAAATTTGCCATTGGAAAGGTTAGCAACCCTGTTGATTAAAGAAGGCTGTGCAAATTGTTTGGAGTTTCTCACATGATTAAAATATCATATTTTGTGACCACAGTTTCAAAGCTATGAAATATACCACTGCTTCCTGAAATTAGACTGATATATTTAACCAGTATGCTGAAGCAAAATTCTTAACAAGAGCCAGGGCAAGTCCCCAAAGCATTTTAAAGGCAATTTTAAGCCTATATGATAGCACTATGCGGATCAGCTAAAGTCAGCTAACAAACTACTTCTTATGTAATAATGCTACCACCACCTAATCATTGTTGGTTCATAAAATAAAATTTAAAACAAAACACTACAAGAACAACTTTTCTTAAACATGCTACTTGTAACACTAAATATTACAAGGGAGACGAGGGAACCACAATGAGGGCTTAACATGTCTCTCAACCAATTCATGTCCTTTTCATGTCAACTAATTGCTGGAGTATGGGGAATTTACTTACTGAGACAATGGATAACAAAGCACGTGGCTGCCACATCTGTCACCATCTCCAGCCCACTTCCCTCTTACAAGAGCTCCTCTTCCCACATTTCTAGTCTGTGGGGTTTACGTACAAATTTCATTCTCCTCTCTGTTTGTATTTAGCACTGGTCTTCCTTGGAAGACAGAACAGGAGGCACTGCAGAGACACATGACCAGTACAGCTGCCAGCAAGGGAGCAAAAAATGTTTGGAGCCTTGCAGAAACAGAACTTACTTACATGAGAAAGAAGGTGTAGAAGACAGTGAACACATATGCTGTGTCAGTAGAACTATGAGGCTGATACAGAATCTTTGGTGTCAAAGATGGAAAAAAATCTATTAGATCATCTACTCCATCTCTCCCTGTTAAGGAAGCATTGTTCCCTACAATATAACCTCCAGTGATTTTGTTAAGTCTAATTTAAAGAGCCTCAAGTAAAGGAGTTTTCACTGCAAGTGGGTGAAGATTACACATCCTACAGGCCTGATCCTGAAAATTCTTACTCATGTAGGAAGTCCCATAGACTTGAATGGGACATAGGTTGCAGGATTGTCCTTTGTTTGTTTATTTTATGGTAGATAAAAAAGGCACGAGAGAATTTTTTTCCCTAATTTTTTCTCTTAATTTTTTAATCTAAGAATTATTAGGAATGCCATATGTAGTCTTCCCTCTTTTCTTGCTGGACTTCTCCCTTGGCAGATCCAGAGATGTAACTCCTTAGGGGAATTGATACTTTAACAAAAGAGCTTTTCCTTCCAGTTTGTAAAATGAGAAATAGGTGCTAACAAAGTCAAATCCGACACTCCTCCCTGTTGCCACCACCATGACCTACACAGAAACCTTTCAAATGTTGTGTATAAAGTACACTATCCTTCTCAATGAATCAGGTTTTATTTTTTGGTTACACACGTCTTTGATACCCAGTGCCTTGGTATCTGGTGTCATAGACCAACTAATCATCCAAAGGGGATCTGAATTTCTAAAGCAAAAACATGTAGAAATAAAAAGAACCACCGATAAGCCTTACAGTCCTTCCTCCTGAAGAATCATCTTTCTTTATACATCACAAATAAATAAATTAAAATTTTAAAACAGCGCCCTCCCCCCCATTTTTCACCTTCTAGGCCCAATTTAATATAATAGTTTGAAAAGGAAGGAGGCATAAGCATTCATTAATCAGTTTAAATTAGAACAATTCTGCTGCCCTCGTGGCAGTGATACTTCTCCCTGCGTTCTTATATGAAGGGTTTTTCCAGTGTTTATCATCAAAGTCCAAGAAAATCCATTGCACCTCATTCCTTTCTTGCCCTCTACCTGGTCTATTACCTTATCTGGAAGGGCTTCCTGTTTCTACTGAACCACATGCAGCATTTTCAGATCCCAGGTGTAATCTGAAATTTTTTGTACCCATATTCAGATGGTTTAAAATGAGGTAACTTGTCAGCTAGCACAAAGAATTTCAGTATAGATTTACAACTGGAAAACATTGAACTGGACACAGCACAACTAGTTTTGGAAGCCCCGTCTTCTGGACTGGTGCAGATAGGAAATTGCATTATTGCTCTCCCTTTGGATTGTCACCCTAACCCTAATGGCAAAAAACAGTGATGCCAGCTCCTGACTGTAACAGAGGACTAGTCATATTGGGTGAGTCCTAAGGTTCATCTAATCCAGTATGTTGTCTCCAACACTGGTCTGCACTAGCTGCTTCAGAGGGATGTGTAACAACCTCACAGAGGGAGGTAATCTGTCCCCCACATTAGGTCTCATTCTGATCTCTAATAGATATTGGCCAAAGCCGTGAAGAATCAATTTTTTCCCAAACTTTTCAAATTTTTTTGTTAACTGCTGTAACTCTGGGTATTCTTGTTATCCTATAGCTGTCAGGTCCATTTTTTTTAATCTTACTAAATTCTTGGCCTCAACAATCTCCTGTGACTATGAGTTTCACAGTCGAAATATGCATGAAATTGTGTGAAAATATTTTTTGTTTTGAATTTGCCACCTTTTAATTTAATTTAATTTAATTTAATGTCTTGTGTTATGAGACAGGAAGAACAGAAGCTACTTATCTACCTTCTGTATATATTCATTATTTATATGCTTTTATCATGTCCCCTCTTATAAAACTGTATAAAGTATCAAGATGGTATAGAGAAGGTAGATAAAATGTCTATATAAAGCCTCCTAAATACAGAGAATTCAGTTTAAACCTGCAATGAAATAAAGAACATTTTCTCTGCAAAATATTTAGCAAAATGCATTTTGTGTGTAACGTGTGTATGTGTATATATAAATGTGCATGAATATAAAATATTTTACTATAATATAATTTTAAGTTCATCTCAAAATTAATATTAAATCCTCAAAAATGTAGTGACGAGCGATGACTCATTTTAGCTCATGTCAAAACAATGCACTTTAATAATTTCCCTGTCCCTTGAGAAGCTATTAAACACTAACCAATGCCTCAGAATGGAAGTGATGGAGTGTTTTAAATTATGCACTTTTGTTTGGCTTTTTGCCAGCATCTCATTGAATAGGATTAAGGCAATGCGAGACCTGTAATTTACACTGACAAAGATAATACACAGTTTACTAGCATCTTGGCCATAGGTATTTTTAAACTAAACATTCAAACAAAACTCAGGTTCTTAATGTAAACAATTTTTGTAACTCTATACTTAGCCAAGTGATTGAAAAAATACAGCCACCTTGAGACTGGATATGTTTCAATATTTTCCCTTGTTGATAAATAAAAATATTGACCTTGAATATGGAGAACAGCAAGTAGTCATTTTGAGAAGATATTTTTCTTTTACTCTTAATTTAAATAGTTTTGGCTTTAACCCCAATTTCCTAACTGTTTTCAATCTTTTACTGCCAAGTGGAACCTTGTGAGAAATAATTCAACCTCCCTTCACAGAGTGGCCAACCCAGCTCCATTTAAAAAGAACAGGAGTACTTGTGGCACTGACGACAGAATAGTGAATGAAAGTTAGTAGGCGTGTATAAACTGTGTAGATTCAAGTTACTTTTAGGATTTTGCTTTTTCAAATGTGTGACCTTTCCAAAAGGTATATTTATTCCATGTGAAAAGAACTAACATGAGAGCTGTCTGCTACATGGGCACAATGATCTGCTATGCAGTAATAATACTTTAGAGATGGAGTGAGGGAGAGCACCTTTCATCTGAAGATATCATAGCTCTTCATAAAGTATTAAAATCCAAACATTATTTAGGTTGTAATCTTATGTCAGGGACCTTATTATAAATGTTATTAAGTAAGTGCCAATAACATGCACTTGTGGCTGCATAAGAGACACGAAAGACAAAGCTTACATTTTAAAAGAGACACACAGAAAATGAGGTGCACTGGGAGACCTAGAGGATGGTGATAACCTCTGTTCCACATCCTCCTTGATACTTTTGCAGCATCCAGTCCTCCCTGTTATTTCTCTCTCAAGGCCCTTTTGCTCTACATCTTATCCCTGGACAACCTAATCCACTTGCACAAATTCAACTAACTTCTCCACGCTGATGATTCACAAGTCTCTCTCCAAACAGGATCACTCCATCCTGTTCCATATGGAACTCTCTCTCTGATGTGTTTACCTGTGTGGCCGGAGTGTGGCCCTTATCACCAACTCAGGCTCAATATGAACAACAACTCAATCTTTTTATTTTTCCTGCCATGATTCTCTCTGTCCTTTCCCCCTACCTTATTATGGACATCACCAGCATTATCCCCAACACCCCTGTTCTCAGACTCAGAGTCATCTTTTGATTTTCCTCCCTTCTATTTTTTCCACAGACATCCAGGCTGTTAATGTGTCGTCTTGGTGCTTCCTTTGCAATATATTTATTGGAAAAGGGCTGTGTGGGCAGGTAGGACTTGAGAAGGGAGTCGGAGGCATCCAGTGGGCACCAGGGTCTTAGGTGTAGACCTCAGTGGGGGAAGAAAGGCAGAAGTGTTTTATAAGATGATAGCACTGACATTGAGGAAGACCATGAGGCCCCTGAAATGAGAGAAGGAAGCAAAGATGGGATGTCATCCAAGGCTGGATGGGGTGGGGTGGGTGTCAGAGGGATGAGCAGTGTGTTGTGAGCTTGTGTATTGAAGGCAGAGGTGTTGGAGAGAGTGGAGTTGAGGATTTGACTGTGGAATCAACTATAGTGGAGGAAAAGACAGGAACCTCAGGGTGTAGAAGTGCAGAGAGGATGGGGATGTTATAGAGTGGAACATTATAATTGCCATAATGGATCAGACAGGTAGTCCCACCTAGTTTAGTATCTTGTCACCGGGTATGGTCACTACCAGATGCTTCAGAAGAAGGTGCAAGAAATCCCATAACAGAAAAATGTGTAATAACCAGACCATAGAGGAAGTTTCTTCCTCATCCCCTAGGCAGTTAGAAGTCACGTTTGTCTATTCTGTAAAGTACCTCACAGACTTCTGTGTGTAAATAATAATGAGGCTCAAATTCTGCTCTTGAATGGGATGTGTAACTCCCACTGAAGCCAAAGGGAGGTGCACATATGCCACAGCACAATTTGCTCCTAATTAGTTAAGCATAATATCACCTTTGAGGTAAGTATTATACCTATCATAAAGATGGAGAAACTGAGACAGAGAGAGGTTAAATAAGTTGCTGCCAAGGTCACTGACAAAGCATGAAATAGAGCCCGGGAATCATGAGACCTAGTGGTGTGCCTCTACCCATTAGACCAGAAACATCCAAGTAAGCATATCTGAGAAGATTTTTAGGATTAAAGTCATGGACCTTTTATGAGAAAGCGTCCATTTTGTTTCTGGTTAGTTGTAATGTGCATGAATCCCTGCTGTGCCATTTCCTGTTAGCTTTGAGGTTTTTGTCATATAAATCCTATTAGCAACCTATTACCACAAGACCTAGGGAGAAGATTCTGAGATTTTCCTAGATTGAAAGGCCTATGATAGAAAATTGATTCAGGAGTCATTTCAGTTAACTTACTCCCCCCAATCCCTGTTGTTGTGGTGTCAGAGAAGTGGCCTGATTTACTTAAATGCAGCAGAGATACGTGTTTAGAATTATTGTGACAGTAGGCAATAAATGTATTTCATCAGTTACAAAACATGTATAGAACTTGTATAGAAATGATGACAAGAATAAAATAATTAAGAGAACTAGAATGATTAATGTATTATTTAACAGCTGAAGTATATGAGGAAAGATAGACCAAGAGGAATAAACTGGTTAAAATATAATTTTTTTTAACAGTAATATGTATGCTAATTGTACCCCATACTCTGTACTGCCTATACTTCTGTGTACACCTTTATCTTGTGTATTTGTCATATTAAATGTCCTGGTGCATTTTGTGAACGATAATAGAATATTCCAATGCTGATATTTTAGTTATTTATCATTATCCCCATTTAATATGTGGAGAAACTGAGGCATAAAGACGAGTGATGACTTGCAGCCACGTAGCAGGTTATTTCCTGATCCCTGTTTCCATGGCCTAATTAAAGAAGATTTTCTTACTGAATAGGAAAGTGGTGCCAGTTTTCCACATGGGCATAAATTTACTTTGCAAAAGCAATTTTAGTGTCTGTGTACCCTGCAATTGGAGTTGTAATTTCTGGTTTGGGTAGATGTACGCACACTCGCATTCAGTGAGTGTGCTAAAGATATCAGTGTAGCCTTGGCACCACTGGCTAACTGCCTGAGTACAGTCCCGTTTGAGATTATAGGTAAGCACTTCTGTGGCTTGTCTGCCACCCATGCCATTGTAGCTACACTGCTATTTTTAGCATGCTTATTTAATCAAAGTTAATGTGTTTGTCTACTTGGGCTGGAAATTAAACCTCCTGCTGCAAGGTAGACTGCCCCGTGTGTTCACCAATATTCTGGCTCTGAGCATCCCCACCCATATTATCTATATTGCTATTAAGCATAGGAGCGATCTGCATGGAAAGGATGTACACAGCAGCCCCTATTGCAGGTTTTGGAAGTTTATACATGTCAACGTATGTCTCTTGCCTGGTTACACACATTGATGATTCTTGTTGCAGAGGACCTGTGAAGCAATCTCTGCCACTTTCAGATGACTCTGCCACAATTATGACGACTACCTTTTTTTTTTTTAAAACCACCTCTCCTATATTGTGGCTGTACCAGAAATAATCTTTAATAGCCCAATTTTCAAAAGAGCGCTGCTCCCATTTAGGCACCTAAAATGTGGAGCCAGATTTTCCAGTGAGCTTTTCACTCAGCAGCTCCTATTGCTCCTAATAGGACCTGCTGATGCTGAGCCCTTTTGAAAGTCTGGCCCCACTTCATTTAGTTCGTAGATGGGAGGTGAGCTTTAAAATACAGCCCTGGTTGTAGATGCTGAATGCTTAAAAATCTGGTGTTAAATATTTTTTTAAAGTATAGATTTTTTTAAAGGCACACCTACCCTTAGTTCTCTCACTGCACTTTTTTATTTATTGATTTAAAAAAAAAAAAGTAAAACAGTTCATTATGTAGATGTTGCCACAACTCTCCACATCTCAATCCCTCAGAAGTGGGGAGGTTGGTATATTTGATGCTATCTCTTTTACTCTATGTGGTCAGGCAGGCTCTTGAATGTTAACCTTTGTGAAAATAGCATTACTTAATGCAGAACTGCAGCTTACAACAAGAAGTAGGTTTTCTGACTTTTTGGTTTCATAGACTCATAGACTCGTAGGTCAGAAGGGACCAATATGATCATCTAGTCTGACCTCCAGCACAAGGCAGGCCACAGAACCCCACCCATCCAATTTTATAACAACCCCTGACCCAGGACCGAGTTATTGAAATCCTCAAAATTGGTTTGAAGACCTCAAGCTGCAGAGAATCCACCAGCAAGCGACCCGTGCCCCACGCTGCAGGGGAAGGCGAAAAACCTCCAGGGCTCCTCCAATCCGCCCTGGAGGAAAATTCCTTCCCGACCCCAAATATGGCGATCAGCTAAACCCTGAGCATGTGGGCAAGACTCACCAGCCAGCACCCAAGAAGGAATTCTCTGCAGTAACTCAGTTCCCATCCCATCCAACATCTCCCCGCAGACCATTGAGCAGACCTATCTGGTGGTAATCCAAGATCAATTGCCCAAATTAACGATCCTATCATAACATCCCCTCCATATACTTATCAAGCTTTGTCTTAAAGCCAGAAAAGTCTTTTGCCCCTACTACTTCCCTCGGAAGGCTGTTCCAGAACTTCACTCCCCTAATGGTTAGAAACCTTCGTCTAATTTCAAGTCTAAACTTCCTAATATCCAGTTTATACCCATTCGTCCTCGTGTCTACATTAGTACTAAACTTAAATAATTCCTCTCCCTCCCTAACGTTAACCCCCCTGATATATTTATATAGAGCAAGCATATCCCCCCGCAGCCTTCTTTTGGCCAGGCTAAACAAGCCAAGCTCTTTGAGTCTCCTTTCATAAGGCAGTTTTTCCATTCCTCGGATCATCCTAGTAGCCCGTCTCTGAACCTGTTCCAGTTTGAATTCATCCTTCTTGAACATGGGACACCAGAACTGCAGACAGTATTCCAGATGGGGTCTCACCAACGCCTTATATAACGGTACTAACACCTCCTTATCCTTGCAGGAAATACCCCGCCTGATGCATCCCAAAATCGCATTTTCTTTTTTAACAGATGTATCACATTAGCGACTCATAGTCATCCTGCTATCAACCAGTACCCCAAGGTCCTTCTCCTCCTCCGTCGCTTCCAACTGATGCGCCCCCAACGTATATCCAAAATTCTTATTATTAATTCCTAAGTGCATGACCTTGCACTTTTCACTATTGTATTTCATCCTATTTCTATTATTCCAGTTTACAAGGTGGTTCAGATCTTCCTGAATAGTATCCCTGTCCTTCTCCGTGTTAGCAATACCCCCAGCTTTGTGTCATCCGCAAACTTTATTAGCACATTCCCGCTCTTTGTGCCAAGGTCAGTAATAAAGAGGTTAAATAAGATCGGTCCCAAAACCGATCCTTGAGGGACTCCACTAGTGACCTCCTTCCAGCCTGACAGTTCACCTTTCAATACGACCCGCTGGAGTCTCCCCTTTAACCAGTTCCTTATCCACCTTACAACTTTCATATTCATCCCCATCTTTTCCAATTTAACTAACAGTTCCCCATGCGGAACCATGTCGAACGCCTTACTGAAATCTAGGTAAATTATATCTACCGCATTTCCTTTATCTAAGTAATCCGTCACCTTCTCAAAGAAGGAGATCAGATTGGTTTGACACGATCTACCTTTAGTAAATTCGTGTTGCAATTCGTCCCAATTACCATTGACCTTTATGTCCTTAACTACTTTCTCCCTTAAAATTTTTTCCAAGACCTTACATACTACAGACGTCAAGCTAACAGGCCTATAATTACCCGGATCACTTTTATTCCCTTTCTTAAAAATAGGAACTACATTAGCAATCCTCCAGTCATACGGCACAACCCCCGAGTTTATCGATTGCTTAAAAATTGTCGCTAACGGGCTCGCAATTTCACGCGCCAGTTCCTTTAATATCCTCGGATGGAGATTGTCCGGGCCCTCCGACTTCGTCCCATTGAGCTGTTCAAGTACGGCCTCTACCTCAGTTGCGGTAATATCCACTTCCATATCCACATTCCCGTTTATCATCCCTCCATCATCGCTAGATTCCTCACTAGTCTTATTAAAAACTGAGGCAAAGTACTTGTTTAGATGTTGGGCCATGCCTAGGTTATCCTTAACCTCCATTCCATCCTCAGTGTATAGCGGCCCCACTTCTTCTTTCTTTGTTTTCTTCTTATTTATGTGGCTGTAGAACCTTTTACTATTGGTTTTGATTCCCTTTGCAAGGTCCAGTTCAATGCGGCTTTTAGCCTTCCTCACTTTATCCCTACATGTTCTGACCTCACCAAGGTAGCTTTCCTTACTGATCCTGCCTTTCTTCCACTCCCTGTAAGCTTTCTGCTTTTGTCTAATCCCCTCTCTGAGTTGCTTGCTCATCCAGTTTGGCCTACAACTCCTGCCCATGGTTTTTTTCCCCTTTCTTGGGATGCAGACTTCTGACAGTCTCCGCAGCTGCGACTTAAAGTAATTCCAGGCCTCCTCCGTATTTAAATCCACTAATCCCTCCATCCAATCCACTTCCCTAACTAATTTCCTTAACTCTTTAAAATTAGCCCTCGAGAAGTCGAAAACCCTAATCCCGGATCTACATTTGTTTATCCTTCCATCTAGTTTGAACTGAATCACCTCATGATCACTCGAACCAAGGTTGTCCCCTACCACCATTTCTTGTACGAGGTCCTCACTGCTCACCAACACCAAATCTAAAATGGCATCCCCTCTCGTAGGTACTTCAACTACTTGATGAAGAAATCCATCCGCTATCACATCCAGAAAAATCTGACCCCTATTATTCTTGCAAGCACTCGTCCTCCAGTCTATATCCGGGAAGTTGAAGTCCCCCATAATCACACATTTCCCCTTTGTGTTTACTTCATTAAAGACATTAAAGAGATCTCTATCCATATCCCAATCAGATCCCGGCAGTCTATAGCACACCCCAAGCACTATCTCAGGGGAAGCTCTAGTTGCTTTTTTACCCAGTGTGATTTTTGCCCAGACAGACTGTCTTATCCATTCCATCGCTTCTTATTTCGGTACAGTTAATTTCATCATTGATGTACAAGGCTACTCCACCACCTTTGCCTTTCTTCCTGTCTTTTCTAAACAGCACATAGCCTTCAATACCCGTGCTCCAGTCATGAGTACTATTCCACCAGGTTTCGGTTATCCCTATAATATCCGGTTTCACTTCCTGCACCAGTAACTCCAGTTCCTCCATCTTGTTACCTAGGCTCCTCGCATTAGTGTACAGACCTTTTAATTTTCATTTGGATGGGCTCATATTACTTACGGGTGGGATATTCAAAAGTGCCTAAGCGATTCAACAGTACAAGCTCCATTGAAAACAGTGTGACTTGTGCCAAGTCATATAGGTGTTTTTGAAAATCCCATCCTACTTTTTTGTGCAGTTAGATACTGTGGCAGAGCTCTGACCTTGCTCCCGTGAGTCCAGCGCTTCTAGGCGGTTTATGCTAGCCTCAGTGGCTCACTGTGACCCTCCACATAGCCCTTCTCTCTCTAGGGCCAGGGTTACAGTCTACTGAGCCCTTTTCATCATAGGCCTGCAAGGAGTTTGGTGAGAGAACTCCCACAGTCTCTGTTCAGCCTCCTGTCCTGACAGGGGCCTGACTTCCCCTCCCAGGAGATGTTCCTGTAGTGGTGGGTTGGGGGAAACCCAGGCCTGCCCTCTGCTCCGAGTTCCGGCCCAGGGACCCTAATAGTAGCAGTTGTTGGCAGCCAACCTTTCACTGCCAGAGTTGCTACATTTCACTGGGCCACTTCCTCACAGCTCTCCCACTTCTCCCTTCTTCACCCTTACCTTAGGGCTCCTTTAACGATGGTCTGAGGGTGTCTTCAGTAACCAGCCCTTCAGCCGCACTTCCTCGCCTCTGGCTCCCTTGCTCTTCCCTGTTTGACTGGAGTGAGCCCTTTTTATAGTATCAGCAGGGTCTTAGAGTCAGGTGGTCACATTAACTAAATGGCCTCACCTGACTCTTTGCAGGTCAATTAGAGTCAGGTGTTCTCATTAGCCTGGAGCAACCACTGCTCTGGTCAGTCAGGGAACAGAAAACTGTTAATCCAGTGGTCAGTATATCTGCCTTCTGCTTTTCTGCTGTACCCAACTGGCCTGGGTCTATCACAATACGTTATATGCCTTCAAATAGTTTGTGTAGTTCTCCTTGAAAACCAATTCTTATGTGAAAGGAATTTCCATCCATACTGCCCCTCAATGATTTTCATCGAGTCATTATTGATGGGTTATTTGCTAACTTCAAGACCTGTAAAAAGTCTCCCTGGGATCTGAGAGTTAAGGTGGGTCTCTCCTTGTTCATCATCATAAAAATAAAAGATTCTGCTCTATTACACTTGTACAATCTCATTGAGTTTGCACAGGTGTAGCTGACTGGAACTGAGTAAACAATTTTGTTGGTGCTCAAATCCAGCTGTGTTTCTTTTTTAGCTGTACTAATTCTGCATTAAGGCTTACAGAATTTAAAAGCACTAAAAACTTATTTTTTGTCTCTGTGTCGGCAGATATAAATGAATGCACACAGTGATCAGAGTAAGGAGGTGCCACAGTAAGTAGTGTTGAGTTAGGAGATGCCATTTTTATGTAGTAACCTTTCAGAGTAGAACTGCACTATCTTAGAACTAAATATTTAAAATAGGCAAGGTTTTTTCCCCTTTGTTAGAAAAATAACTATTATGATATACATCTTATTCTTTTTTAGAGTAACTATCTTTCTCTGGGTGATGCTGCAATGCAGGTAACATAGCTAGTCTAAATACAAGTACTAATTTATAATGCTGATATATGCTGAGGTATACTGTAGCTCTGTTCTGAAATCTCTGCTACAGGATTGCGTGCTTCATTTGAGAAAACCAAGATCTCTAAGGGCTTGTCTAAACTTACCGAGGGATCGAAGAGCGGCGATTGATGCATCGGTGGTTGATTTAGCAGGTCTAGTGAGGGCCTGCTAAATCAACCGCAGATCACTCTCCCATCTACTCCTGTACTCCACTGGATCAAGATGAGTAGGGAGACATTGCATAGTGTGGACCCTGCAGTAAGTAGATCTAAGCTACATTGATTTGAGTTACAAACATGAAATTCAGACCAGGTTGATTCTAATAATTTGTTAAGTTTGAGAGCCTATCTGGCAGACCTGGGATGATTTGTGATTTCAAACTGAATTCATGTAAAATTTATAGGGTCACATGGTTTAGACATAAAAACTGATGAAACATGACTGTTTGGAGTTTTGTTTTCAGTTTCTTCATACCTGAAATTAAAGCAAAACTTGGAGTGGGAACCCGTGCAAATGAGTACTAGAACTCTGCAAAATATCCTCCTCAACAAGTGGGACAGTGGGTGTGTGATGTTTGATGCCAACAATGGCAAAGAGTGATGAAGATCCTGTTTTTCACTCTCTTTTGGAGCAAGGTCTTTCAAATGAGTCACTCTTTCTTGGGCCACATTCTTGAGGATATAAATTAGCGCAGTGTTTGCCCTTGTATGTGGAGCTGAAATAGGATATTTCAACCATCACTTGTTTCCAGGCCAGGCTGTCACATTAAAAAAAGTTCTTGAAGTATGTACAGGTGATTGTCTCCAGTCTCCTTTCATTGGGGGTGAACCTTCAAAACTCTGTCAGAGTTACACTGTTGTGTGTTAATGTGTATTCATAGATCAGGAGAAAATTTAGTTCTAATATGAAGATGATCTACACAGGCATGATGCTTCAGTAAGAAGTCTGATTGACTAGTCATTAATAACTCAGATTTTATGTCTGTAGCACTGTATTCCAATAGTGAGCCTTTGACAAGCATGTTTACAAGGTCCTTTTGAGTTTTCATTAAGTTTATTTAGTTTGTATTGGCTAAAGTTAGCTTACATCCCGTCTATAAGGATTTCAGAGGTTTATGGAAAACTGAAGAGAGAAAGAAGCTGAAGTAACTTTATTCAGTGAGCATGTTTATCCAAATATGTCATCAAACTTCAGATTTCTTGGTAGAACGCCAGTTAGAGATGAACTGGCTCACTCTTCCATCTGATAGAATGCAAATAAATTCAGAATTCTGCTGACAAGACTATTGAAACAAACAAAAAAGGCTTTTCAGGATTTCAGTTGTGGAGAGTTCTTCTCTGATAGTCCCCTAAATTAAATAAATTAAATTAAATCAATTTTCACATAAGCGCCTCATTCTCTATCTGAGCATCTAAATAAATGACTTGTTTTTTCAGAACTACTGAGCACTCATTGACTAGAAAGGGAGTTGCAGGTGCTGTGCATTTCTGAAAATCAGGCCATTTGACTTCAAAACAAATTCACTAGTCATGAGTTTAGATTTCAGATTACTATACATTGCTAACAGTTTTCCAATCTCATGACATCCTAAGTATTTGTTGTATGCAAATTGAAATGGGGCAGCGGGGCATTTGTAAGATAAGTTGGAAGAATTTTCCTATTCGTAGTGGATTTTATTCCACTATCTGGATGCTGGAACGTCTGTTTTTCCAGCCTTTAAAGAAAGGAGCAGTTAGATTTGGATGTAATGGGATTTCAGTAGGGTCGTATTCATCATTTTCGACAGCTTGAAGGGAGAGGAGAGCTGGTAACTTATCACTTGTCTCTTAAGTTTTGTTGTCACCTACACTAAGAACATCAGAAGGGTGCACCTTTCCCAAAACCAAATAAATATTTGTGTTGCAGTAGTGCTCAGAGGCCTCCAGCTGAATCAGCGCCCTGTTGTGATAGGTTCTGGGAAAACACAGAGGGAGACAGAAATAAAATATTCCTCCCTACCACATCATGCTTTTAGCCATGCTTCATAAAGGTGACTGAAGAACAAATATTTGTATCCATTGAATGTGCTAGCTTGCACCAAATTATCAAAAACTTCTTTCTAGAGGTGGCTACTCTGCAGAACATCCCTTGCAGGGCTTACATCTCTGCAAATGACTCAATTAAAGCAATGTTCTTTAGAATGCCAGCCTTAGGTCCTCATTCAGAGTTCACTCATCTTTGCATAGGCAAGGTCTCATTGACTTCAAGTGGCATATTGACTGTGTAGATATTTGGTAAGTACTTCAGGATTTGACCCAGGAAGATGTGAATTGCTACACCAAGACGAGTGTGGTATCCTGCCGGTGATCAATGCTGGGTGCGTCAGAGGAAAGTGTAAAAGCTCCATAATGCCTCTCATTGCTATTTCATGTGCAAAGATGGCTTGGCTAATGGTAGCTTAACATGTATTAAAAAGTCTTTCTGTTAATACCGTTATATTTTTCTTGGAAATAAATAATTGTTTTGTTTTTCTATTAGCTTAATTGAAGCTGCTTCTGATGTGTTCCATTAGCTCACATCTGACCTTTAAAGAAGCTGTGAACAGAAAGCAACCTGGTGCTCTGTTTTCCTGAGTGCCAATGGGAAGGTGATGTTAGAAATGCCAAACTGAACTGCCCTGGTTCTATTGAAGAATCTTGTTTTTTACTTAAAGATCCAATTCCTTATTGCTGAGCATTTGTAGGAAACTTGTTAACCAAACTGCTACAGAGCAAAGAAAGTGCTGATTCACAGTACTCTCCATGGGACAAATCATGAAGTCCTGTCTTAGTCCTTACTAATGTAAAAGTCCTGTTTACCTCAATGGGAGTTGGTTAAGAGTGAGTAACTGATCCTGAGAGGTGCCAAGCACCTCCTGCAAGGTGCTGGATGACCTCAACTGTTGGTTTTAGTGGTGTTTGAGCATACTCAGCACCTTATAGGGTAAGGCCTTGTGTAAAGATTTCATGATTCGGCCCAATGTGTTGCTGAATCAAAATACTGTAGCTGAGTAATTTTATCATGTTAGGTAATGGACCAAACACTGAGAGATGTTGAATAACAGCAACTCCTGTTGACTTCAGTATGAGTTCAGGCGTTCCGCAGCTTTCAGGATTTGGCCCAAGATATGTATGTTCAGAGCCATCCCCATGACAGAAACAAAGTGTTCTTCTTCGAGTGATTGCTCACATCCATTCCAGTTAGGTGTGCGCGCCGCGCGTGCACGTTCGTCGGAAACTTTTTACCCTAGCAACTCCAGTGGGCCGGCAGGTCGCCCCCTGGAGTGGCGCCGCCATGGCGCCCAATATATATCCCTGCCGGCCCGCCCGCTCCTCAGTTCCTTCTTACCGCCGTGTCGGTCGTTGGAACTGTGGAGCGCGGCATAGCTGTCCTCCACGTCCCTAGCTCTCCTAGTTTCTATCGCTTGTTTATCGCTTATCTCTAGTTCTATATAGTTGTTAATTAGTATTGTTAAGTAGATAGTTTAGTAAATAGCTGTTAAGTAGTTCCTTGCCGGGGGCTTAGCCCTTCCCGGCACCGGGCGCCAGGCTCATGCCTGTTTCGCCAGGCTTCAAGCAGTGTGCGGCCTGCAAGAAGCCCATGCCTACCAGCGATCCCCACGAAGCGTGCCTGAAGTGCCTCGGGGAATCGCACAGATCTGACAAGTGCCGCATCTGTAAGGCTTTTAAGCCGAGGACAAAAAAGGAGAGGGATCAGAGGCTCCGAACTCTCCTAATGGAGGCGGCACTTGACCCGTCGACTTCGCAGACCGTGGTTTCGGCACCGGCACCGGATCGCTCCGGCACCGAGAAGACTCCCCGGCACCGACCTTCTCCGGCACCGGAATCAGAGCCTAGGCCGTCGAAGTCTAATACTCCGGCCAGGCAGACCCGGCTTGAGCGCCCGGCCTCAACATCGGCCGCGGCACCGCCGGCACCGTCAGCACCGTTGACTCCGGGCCCGGCGGGTCCGTTGAGTCCGGTGCCGCCGAGCTCCCCCATGAGATCTGGGGTTGAGATAGTGGTCCCATCCACTCCGGAGACCTTCGCTTCGGCTCGGGACCTTATTGCCCTGACTGAGCCCACTCGGCTGCCACCCCCGGTACCTCCGGTGCGGGTTGTGTCCAGAGGCAAGCCCATGCTGTCGGCGCCGCCCAGAGACAGTCGTTCGCCATCCAGGTCCCGACGTCTTGGGCGCTCCAGATCCCGACGCCGCTCGCAGTCCCGGCACCGCTCCCCTCAGCGATACCGGTCGCACTCGCGGCAACGGTCGGCATCGAGACGGTCGCGGTCAGGCTCCAGTCGGCGTCACCGGCACCGCGACTCCAGGAGCAGGTCCCGACGCTACTCGCCACACCGGTCGACCTCCCGGCACCGAGCTGGTGGCAGGTCCCGGTCCCGGTCGACCTCCCGGCACCGAGCTGGTGGCAGGTCCCGGTCGATCTCCCGGCACCGAGCTGGTAGTAGGTCCCGGCACCGAAGCGGCGCCCGGCACCGTGACAGATCCCGGTCCCGGTCCCGATCCCGGCACCGATATGACTCCCGGCACCGGTCCCCGGCACCGAGACGATCCTCCGTGCCGGCACGCGCAGACCCGTACCATCCAGGGTCGGCCCCGCCGTGGCCCTCGAGGCAGCCGTCCGTATCCTCCCAGACGGACAGCGGCTATGCGCTGGGCACCGACCGGCAGGCGGCGCTGTTTGCTGATCCGCCGCTGCAGGACCAAGGCCCACAACAGTGGGGATTCTGGACACCCTGGGCGTACCATCAGGCCCAGGGCCCCCAGCAGCTCCCTGCTAGGCCGGCGACTGCGGAGCGTAGGGCCCCTGAAGCCTCTTTGTCTCGCCCCCCTCCCTCCCCGGAAGGGGGCGAAGGGTCCAAACAGCAGGACTCCGCTGTGGCTCCGGAGACAGAGGCGAGGGCTGAGGAAGACCCTCAGTTGGACACTATTGTGCCTGGGGTCTCATCATCCTCCTCCCCGGATGAGGCGGTGGCGGGTACCTCCTCCAACAGTCCCCCCCCGCTGGATCTCAGGGCGCACCAGGACCTCCTCAGGCGATTGGCTCAAAACCTGAGTCTGCAAGCAGAGGAGGTCTCGGAGATAGAGGACCCAATTGTCACCATCCTCTCTTCCGATGCTCCCACCAGGGTCGCCCTGCCGTTCATACGGACCATCCAGGCCAATGCCAATACTATCTGGCAGTCCCCGGCCTCCATCCCTCCGACAGCGAAAGGAGTCGAGAGGAAGTACATGGCCCCTTCTAAGGGGTACGAATATTTGCATGTTCACCCGACTCCCGGTTCACTGGTAGTGCAATCGGTGAACGATAGGGAGCGTCACGGCCAGGAGGCTCCGGCCCCCAAATCCAGAGAAGCCAGGCGGATGGACATCCTTGGCCGTAAGGTGTATTCGGCTGGGGCGCTGCAGCTCAGGGTCTCTAACCAGCAGGCCCTGCTGAGCAGATACGCCTTTAACTCCTGGGTGGCAGTGGACAAATTTAAGGAGCTGCTGCCACAGGATGCTCGCCAAGAGTTTACGGCCATCCTGGACGAAGGCAAGAAGGTCGCGCGCACGGCCTTACAAGCCTCCTTGGACGCTGCGGACTCGGCTGCCCGTACCCTCGCGTCAGGAGTTACGATGCGTCGCATCTCCTGGCTGCAGGTTTCCGGCCTTCCGCCAGAGCTCCAGCACACGATACAGGACCTTCCTTTCGAAGGCCAGGGCCTGTTTTCCGATAAGACAGACCCCAGACTTAAGAGTTTAAAGGACAACCGGGTCATTGCGCGGTCCCTCGGGATGCACACCCCCGTGACACAGCGTAGACCCTTTAGGCCGCAACAACAGCAGCACCGTCGGCCGTTTTCCCAGTTCCGCCAGCGGCAGGACCTTTACAGGCGCCGCGGCAGGAACGGGAGGCGCAGGCAGTCGGGGAACCAAGGGGGGCAGAACCAAGGCTCCTCAAAACCCCCGCCTGGTCCTAAGCCTTCATTTTGAAGGTGCGCTCGAGGGCGCAGTAACAGTTTCCCCTATGGATCCTTCCCCCCCGTTTTCCAACCGCCTTTCGTTTTTCCTCCCGGCGTGGTCCCAAATAACATCGGACCGCTGGGTCTTAAGCGTGGTGCAGACGGGGTACCGCCTGCAGTTTGTTTCGTTTCCTCCTTCCCGCCCTCCTTCCTCGTCCCTCTTCAGGGACCCCTCTCACGAGCAATTCCTTCGGCAGGAGGTGCAGACGCTCCTCAGCAAAGGAGCTATAGAGGCGGTTCCCGAAAACGAGAAAGGCAAGGGGTTTTATTCCCGCTATTTTCTGATCCCCAAGGCCAAGGGGGGCCTCAGGCCTATCCTCGACCTGCGAGAGCTCAACAAATACCTCGTGAAGTTGAAGTTCCGCATGGTATCCCTGGGGACCATTATTCCATCCCTGGATCCGGGAGACTGGTACGCCGCCCTCGACATGCAGGACGCGTATTTCCACGTTGCCATTTGGCCACGCCACAGACGCTTCCTCCGCTTCGTTGTGGGGGCTCGTCATTATCAATTTGCGGTCCTCCCGTTTGGCCTGTCCACGGCCCCGAGGGTGTTTACAAAGTGCATGGCAGTTGTCGTGGCGCATCTTCGGCGCAACCGTGTCCACGTGTTCCCTTATCTGGACGATTGGTTGGTTCGGGGCACGTCGGAACAGCAGGTGTACAGCCATGTCCGCGTGATCACCGGCATGTTTGCGAGTCTGGGCCTCTTGATAAACACAGACAAGTCCACCCTGAGGCCCACTCAGAAGGTGGAATTTATCGGGGCCGTCCTGGACGCCACTGTGGGCAGGGCCTCGCTGCCTCGGCAGCGGTTCCAGACCATGGCGGCGATCGTTCAACGCTTGCGGTCAGCCCCGTTGACGTCAGTGAGGACATGTCTAACCCTGTTAGGCCACATGGCGGCGTGCACTTTTGTGACCGACTACGCTCGGCTCCGCATGAGGCCTCTCCAGCTGTGGCTTATCAGTCATTACAGGCCAAGGCAACCGCTAGACATGTTAATCACAGTCCCCCAGAAGGTCTTAGATTCCCTCGGCTGGTGGTTGGACCAGTCCGTATTGTGTGCGGGTCTTCCCTTTCACCCGTCTCAGCCCTCGGTATCCCTGACAACGGATGCCTCAGATCTAGGCTGGGGGGCCCACCTAGGGACCCTGCGGACGCAGGGCCTATGGTCCCAGGAGGAGGTGGGGCTACACATCAACATGAGGGAGTTGAGAGCGGTCCGCCTTGCTTGCCAAACGTTTTGTCATCAGCTTCAGGGTCGTTGTGTAGCCGTGTTCACGGACAACACGACGACCATGTATTATATCAACAAGCAGGGCGGCACCAGGTCCTCCTCCCTGTGCCTCGAGGCGATACGACTCTGGGACTTTTGCGTAGCCCACTCCATTCACCTCAGGGCTTCCTTCCTTCCCGGAGTACGGAACACGCTGGCGGATCGATTGAGCAGATCCTTCCTGTCACACGAGTGGTCCCTTCGCCCGGACGTCGCTCTCTCCATTTTCCGGAGGTGGGGTTATCCCCGGGTGGACCTCTTTGCGTCCAAGGGGAACAGGAAGTGCCAAGCGTTCTGCTCCTTTCAGGGCAGGGAGCCGGGGTCGATAGCGGATGCCTTCCTCATCCAGTGGTCGACCCACCTGTACTATGCGTTTCCTCCGTTCCCTCTGGTTCACAAGGTCCTCCTGAAGGTGCGCAGAGACAGGGCTCGTGTGATCATGGTGGCCCCGGCATGGCCCAGACAGCACTGGTACACCATGCTGCTAGACTTGGCCGTAGCCGACCCAGTTCCCCTGCCCCTTCATCCGGACCTGATTACCCAGGACCACGGGTCTCTCTGTCACCCAGACCTGCAGTCGCTGCACCTAGCGGCGTGGCTCCTGTGTGGCTAACTGGTTCCGAGCTGCGCTGCTCCACGCCTGTGAGAGAGGTGCTCTTGGGCAGCAGGAAACCGTCCACAAGAGCCACATATTCGGCAAAATGGAAACGCTTCTCCTGTTGGTGCGTAGAGAGAAATCTCCGCCCTATGGAAGTTTCGGTATCCGAAATCTTAGATTATGTTTGGTCCCTCAAAGGGCAAGGTCTGGCCTTATCGTCGTTGCGAGTCCATCTGGCAGCTATCTCCACCTTTCACCCGGGTGCGGACGGTCGCTCCGTTTTTTCTCACCCGACGGTGTCGAGATTTCTTAAAGGGCTGGAACGGTTATTCCCTAACGTCCGTCCCCCTGCTCCAACCTGGGATCTTAACCTGGTGTTGTCCCGGCTCATGGGGCCCCCTTTTGAGCCGTTAGCTACTTGCTCCCTGCTTTACCTCTCTTGGAAGGCTGCCTTTCTAGTAGCCATCACCTCAGCTAGACGGGTGTCGGAACTCCGAGCCCTTGTGGTAGACCCCCCATATACGGTCTTCCACAAAGACAAGGTACAGCTTAGACCACACCCTGCCTTTCTACCCAAGGTGGTCTCAGCCTTCCACGTCAACCAAGAGATTTTCCTCCCGGTTTTTTTCCCAAAACCTCACTCCTCAGGCAGGGAGCAGCAGCTCCACTCGCTGGATGTCCGTAGAGCTCTCGCGTTCTACATGGAGAGGACCAAACCCTTCCGCAAATCCCCCCAGCTTTTCGTGGTGGTAGCGGACCGTATGAAAGGGCTTCCTATCTCCTCCCAGAGGTTATCCTCGTGGGTTACGTCCTGCATCAGGACCTGTTATGACTTGGCCCATGTCCCTACGGGCCGTGTGACTGCGCATTCTACCAGGGCGCAGGCGTCGTCGCTGGCTTTCCTTGCCCGTGTGCCCATCCAGGAAATCTGTCGGGCAGCGACCTGGTCATCGGTCCACACCTTTGCTTCCCACTACGCCCTGGTACAGCAGTCGAGAGAGGATGCGGCCTTCGGAACTGCAGTGCTCCGTGCCGCGACTTCTCACTCCGACCCCACCGCCTAGGTATGGCTTGGGAGTCACCTAACTGGAATGGATGTGAGCAATCACTCGAAGAAGAAAAGACGGTTACTCACCTTTGTAACTGTTGTTCTTCGAGATGTGTTGCTCACATCCATTCCACACCCGCCCTCCTTCCCCACTGTCGGAGTAGCCGGCAAGAAGGAACTGAGGAGCGGGCGGGCCGGCAGGGATATATATTGGGCGCCATGGCGGCGCCACTCCAGGGGGCGACCTGCCGGCCCACTGGAGTTGCTAGGGTAAAAAGTTTCCGACGAACGTGCACGCGCGGCGCGCACACCTAACTGGAATGGATGTGAGCAACACATCTCGAAGAACAACAGTTACAAAGGTGAGTAACCGTCTTTTACTGTTCTGAAGAGCAGTCTCACTGATGGCCTTTTATAATAACTTAACTCAACTAGACAGTCTCGAAGCTGACACTATCAATACTCTTCTGTGTTGCACAGAATATCCTGGATACAAGAATGCATGTACAAGCTGTCAAAGGCAATCCTATGATCAAAGCTCATGGTGATATGCCATCTAGCCCATTACTTTTCTGGAGTCCATGAGTTCGCCCTTTTGCCAAACACAGAAGGGGAGAAGGGAGGACTGACAATAGTACTGTGTGACTGATATGAGCCTGGAAGTTAGATATGGTGTGTAATGGTACAATCAGTCTATACAAAAAATGATTTTTTTTTTGCCTGTAACAAAGAAGGGCATTTTGAGAACCTGTTGTTTGCACTTTCCCAGTTTCTGCTGTTTGCTATTTTTATTTTCAATCCAACTGATTGGGTAGCTATTTGGACATTTGCAACATAGCTGTATTTCCAGCTAATTTTTTGAAAGTTTCCCTTGTGGGAATAAAAATATGCTTTCCTTATGGAGAAATATTTTTATTTCTTTTCTATATTTGTCAGCCTATCGCACTCAAACTAGCACAGCAATTTTTCTTCTACACTTTAAAATGAATTTTATTGTTACTGAAAGGTGCTGGATAGACAACTGTGAACACTGAAGCCTTCTGTCCACAGAACTGTCACATGAGGATCAGCAGTTCAAGCTTTGACATGCCTCTCTCTCTCTCTCTCTCTCTCTCTCTCTCTCTCTGCCCATGTCCCTCAGCATGTGTTCAGGGTGAAAGGAATGGTACAGTCTCCCTGTCTTTTCATTCCTGGGCTTTGATTTTCTTAGACTGCCAACAAAGGTGTGTCAGTTTTAAACCTTGATTCTGCAAGGTACTGAGAGCCTGAGTTCCCAAGTGAGGTGGACTTTTGGAACTGTACTGAGACAACAAACTCATTGCATGCAGGTTATTGCCTTTTATTCCCTACTGATTTCAGCTGATGACCAAAACATATAAATTAGCTTAGTAATGACTAAATTGGACACATTACTGGCCACAAATATTTGGAGAGTACAAAGGCTCTAACTAGGATTAATGGGATGAATGAGAGGAAAAGGAAAATTTAGGATGAATAATAGAGGAGAAAAACCTTCTACATAACTTACATGGTGAGAAACACTTGTCCAGGGGAATGAGTGAAAGAGCTTAGGACATTTGAAACAAGACTGGGCAAAGCTAGAAACTGGACAGTCTATTGTGGAGACCAATCCTGCATTGTCAGGGATGAGACCAAGTGATGTAATAGGTGTTTCAGTACCAGTTTCTATTCCGTGAGCCATCCATTCCCTTAATATAGTATTTTGAAATGGAACATCCTGACCTTTTTACCTACTTACCTATTAATTTTTGTAACTCCCAAGAGGCTATTTCTGCATGTACACATGCACTAAGTCTTTATGCCTTTACTTTGAAAAGATGGGACAGGCTATGGTTCAAGTATAATGCACTGCTATTTCAGCTTAGTCACTCTGCTTGGTCTTCACACTTTCCAGTACATTCATCTATTACCTTGTCTGAGTGTGCATCATTCTTTTGGATGTCATCCACAGTATACGTTACAGACTCAAGGAACAAAATGTTTGTGGACACATGAAAAGTTGCATTTTCATGTAAGGGGATTTTGGGGTTATTTTAAAAAGACTTGACTGTAATCTTTGTTCTTAGCAGATTTGGAGCTAATAATTCACTTTACCTTTTCCTGTTTGTGTTTATTATTTCTGTGTTTCAAACGGCTGTTTTAAGCACAGGTTACAAACATTGTGGCATTCATTTTCCTACAGAGCTTCAATCATAATCCATTAGAACATTTGTGTGTGTGGGTATATAATATACACTTCTACCCCGATGTAACGCTGTCCTCGGGAGCCAAAAAATCTTACCGCGTTATCGGTGAAACTGCATTATATCAAACTTGCTTTGATCCGCCGGAGTGCGCAGCCCTGCCCCCCGGAGCACTGCTTTACCGCATTATATCCGAATTCATGTTATATCGGGTTGCATTATATCGGGGTAGAGGTGTATGTAAAAATCTCCAGTGATTTTGTAGCCAAGACATAAATAAAGTTCATATTATGTCATGGGAAACTTAATTATGAGTTTAGACTGAATGCCTGGATGACTGATGACTGGCCTGTGCTATCTATTCTCATGTCATTTTTCTCTTGTCTGCTTGTTCAGTTATAAGACTAATTATAGCACTATGAAGTAGTTCAACATTTCTGTTACAAGGAAGAGATCTTAACTGCATTAATTTTTGTCCTTCTCAGACAGGCATATAACCTTTCCCTGGACAACATCTTATTCTGGAAAATCATGGTAATGCTTTCTCACCCTCTTCTTCTATCTCAGGAAATGAACTAGAGATTTTCTGTACATCAAACATTTTTTGAAATGCCCATTTGGAAATTTTAGTGCCACATTTTGTCACTTAACCAGAAATGCATGGCGTCGTCTTTCAGTCGCAGACCTTATTGCAGCCATCCATGCCTTAGTCACTTTGTGATTAGAATGTACTGTACATGGAACAACGCTCCCAGTTTTATTCAACGACAAAACAGCAGAGTTATTGCAGAGCTAAAGATTGTTTGGGGTATGTTGTCCCCGTGCAGAGATTTGAGTTCAAGAAAACTCAAAATTCTGAAAACCTGGAAGTGCACAAATAAGGTTGCCCTTGCAAACCTAACTCTGCTCTCTTTCAACAGTTCCTCTATATGCCCCAGTAACACACATACCTTTACTCTGCAAGCACCAGAATTTCTGAAATGTACAAATTCTTCACTTCCTTTCACACCCCATTCACTCTCACCCACAGGATTCCATCTAACACTATTAAAGGACAAAAAAATCCCAACCCAACCTATCCACGCTATCTATTTCAAACATCCTCTACAATGTATCTTTGTAAGCACCACATTAATCTGCCCTTAGATCAGGAATTAGCCACTTGCACACCCTCCCCCTCCCCGATCACGCAGGAACTAGTAAAATACACGTTTTCTCAAACAACCAGTCCCAAGGCTTGCCTACCACCCATCCTCATTGCCCAACACCTCGGCAGCTGCATCACCACTCCTTGTCTCTCCCCTCCCCCTCCCCACTCAGTATAACAAAAATTGTTTTTAGGCCGGCTGCTGACTATTCTGCTGTGTTCATAGTAAACCACTCCAGAAAATAAAAATGTTGTAACAGAGACAACTTGCAGCAAGCCACGTGAGTTATTATATCTGTACTGCACAGATATGCAAAGGTTTGGACTTGAAATGTCAGTGGTGGGTTGTTCACTAGGGCAGTGGCATCAGCCCGTTCCCTCAAACCAGCAGGGGCAAATACCAGGGAGGGTAAAGATCTATTTAAGCTAAAGGACAATTTTGGCATGAGAACAAATGGCTGTAAACTAGGCATGAAGAAATTCAGCCTGAAAATTAGAAGATTTATAACCAACCGAATGGTGAGGTTCTGGAGCAGCTTCCTGATAGGAGTTGTGGGGCTTAATTAGTTTTAAAAGAGAGATTAACAAATTTAGGAGTGCAATTGTATGATGGGGTTGCTTGTGATGCTGGAGTGAGGGGGCAGGCATCAATGCCGTGGGGCTCACTTCCCATTTGTCTTGTTCCTAAAAGCTAATGCTTCAAGGTTTCAGCCAGCCACCTGCAGAGGTTAGGAAGGGATTCCCCCCTCAGCCTCTCCCTCAGAAAAAGTATTCTGTGTTTTTAAAGTATTCTGTGTTTATAATTTTTAAACTCCCTCCTCTGAAGCATCAGGGATGTCTATGGTTGAAGATGGGACATTCGGTGGGATGGACCCAGGCTCTGTGGTGGTACTCAGCATTCTCTCTTTTAGGTGCTTGGTTGGCTGGTTCTTGCCCACATGCTCTGGGTCTAACTGATGGCCATATTCGGGGTCGGGAAGGAATTTTCCTCCAGGTCAGATTGGCAATGATATTGGGAGGGCTTTTTTTGCCTTCCTTGGAGGTGTGGGTCACTTGCCAGGATCATCTGGGTGTACATCACTTAGTCATTTCCCTGCCTTTGCAGGAACCTCAGTCACTGCTGCACTTTAGTCCCTTCCATGCCTGTGGCACATAATAGTCAAACTTCATGTGGGCTGTAATACTTTGGTCTAATTTTGGTTGTTTGGGGGGGGGGGGAGAGCTGGGTGGTGGTGGCGGCATTGGCTTGTGATGGGGTAAGACTAGATGATCTGGTGGTCCATTTTGGTCTCAAACTCTGTCACTCTACACTGGCAACCTTAAAGTGACTTCACAGAAACCCTCTTGTGTTCGTTTTTTTTCTTTATTGGTGTGCCGTAATCCTTCCAGCCTGCACATCTATGTGAGCGAAGAAGTGACCATTTTCTTTGAAGCTGTTCACAATTTGGGCTCCCCAAAGACTTAGTGG
This sequence comes from Gopherus flavomarginatus, assembly GCF_025201925.1. Taxonomy (NCBI): domain Eukaryota; kingdom Metazoa; phylum Chordata; order Testudines; family Testudinidae; genus Gopherus; species Gopherus flavomarginatus. Next base: position 166,845,434 of record NC_066617.1, on the reverse strand, counting down.
CATGCAGGGCCGGTGCAACCATTTAGGTGACCTAGGCAGTTGCCTAGGGCACTAGGATTTGGGAGGCGGCATTTTCTTCAACAGCGACCGCGGGGGTCAGATCTTTGGTCGCTCTGGTCGCCGCCGGCATTTAGGTGGAGGGAGCTATGGCAGGGGAGCGCGGGGAGGGCTGCCTGCAGCAAGTGCGGGGGGGGGCAGCATGCAAGGGAACTCCCCGCCCCAGCTCACCCCTGCCACGCCTCCTCCTTGAACACGCTGTCGCTGCTTCACTTCTCCCACCTCCCAGGCTTGCGGCACCTAAGCTGATTGGCGCCGTAAGCCTGGGAGGTGGGAGAAGTGAAGCAGCAACGGCGTGCTCAGGGAGGAGGCGGGCAGGAGTGAGCTGGGGCAGGAAGGGTTCCTCAGGGCAGAGGGTAGGGGGTGTGGAGCTGCCGCGGGGGGGGGGCACCTCAGGGCAGGGGCTCAGGGATGGGGGAGGATGCAAGGTGGAAGTTTCGCTTCAGGCGTGAAACATCCTTGCGTCGGCCCTGGTGGCATGCACTACCTTACCTGACTGAGTGAGACCAATTTGGCCCTCATCACAGTGAGAGTTTGATCTCTAGCTCTTAGCAAAACAAAAAACAAAACCCTGCCTAGAAACTTTTTGAAAAATGGCTGCTGGAGAGCGGGGGGGATGTTTATATCTCCACAACCAATAGCTCAAATAGACCCATATTTGGTTCATTAACCCTACCCTGCACCCTCCTGAGGTGCACGCCAAATTTCAAAGGAAACCAGTTAAATGTCAATTTTAGAGGACTCAGGGTATGTCTACACTACGAAATTGAGTCGATTTTATAGAATTCAATTTTTAGAAATTGATTTTATAGAGTCGATTGTGTATCCACACTAAGCGCAATAAGTTGGCGGAGTGCATCCTCACTACTGTGGCTAGCATCGACTTATGGAGTGGTGCACTGTGGGTAGCTATCCTACAGTTCCCACAGTCTCCGTCACCCATTGGAATTCTGGGTTAAGCTCCCAGTGCCTGATGGGACAAGCACATTTTCACAGGTGGTTTTGGGTACATGTCGTCAGTCGCCCCTTCTTGAAAGCAACGGCAGACAATGGTTTCTCGCCTTTTTTCCTGGGTTACCCATGGAGACGACCACTCAGCTCACCGTCACCGCTGCTGTTGTGGGCAAGTCTACTGTGGGGGCTGCTGTGATCCAAGTAGCCAGTGCAATCATTGATGTTCTGTTATCAAGGGTAGTGACTCTGGGAAATGTGTGGGCCTTTTTAGATTTTAGGTGCATCATATTCCTATCCTTTGTCGCTGGTGAAGAAGTCTTGCAGCCATACATTCCAGTCCGGTCGGCGCTGTAACACCCAATAGTACTTCTGTGGTTGACACATGTAACAGCTCCAGGGCTTTTGCTCTTTTGCCTTGGCCGAGGTATCTTGCCCTACCCAGACCTCCAAGCATTCAACAAAGAAGCACCTGCAGCAGCTAGCATTGCTACACAGCAGCAAACCTCAGTGCAACCAACATTCCCATTGTTATTGCTGCTTGCCGTGTGCTCCATAACATCTGTGAGAGTAAGGGGGAGATGTTTATGGAATGGTGGGAGGTTGAGGCAAATCGCCTGGTGTCTGATTTTGAGCAGCCAGACACCAGGGCAATTAGAAGAGCACAGCAAGGCGTGCTGTGCATCAGAGAGGCTTTGAAAACCAGTTTCATGACTGGCCAGGCTACGGTGTGACAGTTGTGTGTGTTTCTCCTTGATGCAAACCTGCCTCCTTTGGTGATTTTAATTTCCTGTAAGCCAACTACCTTCCCCCCTTTGAATAAAGTAACTATTGTTTTGAAACCATGCATTCTTTCTTTATTAATTAAAAAAAAAGAGATAACGGTCAAGGTAGCCTGGGTGGGGTGGGAGAGGAGGGAAGGACAAGGCCACATTGCTTATTGTAGCCACACTAAAAATCAAACTGTTTGAATGGCAGCCTTCTGTTGCTTGAGCCATCCTCTGGAGTGGAGTGGTTGGGCGCCCAGAGCCTCCCTTGGGCGTCCGGGTGAGGAGGCTTTGGAACATGGGGAGGAGGGTAGGCAGTTATACAGTGGATGCAGCAGGGGTCTGTGCTCTTGTTGGCTTTCCTGCAGCTCCATCAGACACTTCATCATGTCTGTTTGCACTCCCAACAGATGCTTCATCATGTCCGTTTGCTTCCCCATTAGCTTCAGCATCATGTCCTGCCTCCGCTCTTTGCGCTCACTTAATTCATTCCTGGTCTCTGCCACTGAATGCCTCTATGCATTAAGCTGTGCCCTATCAGTGCGGGAGGACTGAATGAGCTTGGAAAACATGTCATCGCGAGTGTGTTTTTTTTGCCTTCTAATCTGCGAAAACCTCAGGGATGGAGATGATATGGGGAGCATAGAAACATTCTACGCTCTACGATTCTGGGGGGACTGCCTGGTCACCTGTGCTGCTGAATGTTGCTGAGTTCGCCACACTGACCAAACAGGAAATGAAATTCAAAAGTTTCCAGGACTTTTCCTGTGTAGCTGGCTAGTGCATCGGAGCTCAAAGTGCTGTCCAGAGCGGTCACAATGGAGCACTCTGGGATAGCTCCAAGAGGCCAAAACTATTGATTTGCGTCCACACTATCCCAAATTCGACCCAGCAAAGTCAATTTTACTCCTCGTCGGGGAGGAGTACAGGAATTGATTTTAAGAGCCCTTTAGGTTGATGGAACAGGGTTGGTTGTGTGGACGCAGTCATTTTTAAATCGACCTAACGCGGCTAAATTCGACCTAACCCCGTAGTATGGACCAGGCCTCAGAGATGTTGACCTTTAAGAAGCAGTATTGAGGCAACCTTAACTGTAGTGACAGGATTGCACCTCTATAATTTAGCAGCTTAAAGTGATGTAGAATGTGAATACCTGATTGGTGAAGGTAGCATCTTGCGAGAAATGCATTATACCAGTGCTCAGTGATCTGCGCTGGTTGCTGGTTCAGTTCCAGGTAGAGTGTGTGTAGTTGGTGGTGTTTTATGAAGCCCTAAACATTCTGGTGCCTGCCAACTACAAAGACCGTCTTTCTCCTTGGGCAGTTACTGCTATGGTTGCAATCATTTGTTGGAGCTATCAGCAAGGCATTCTTTGTGAGGGCCACATGACTTACAAATTCACTCCCCTTCCTTGGTCTGAAACAGTCTAAACCGATTGACCTTTAGGGCGTGCAACAAGGCTTGTCTGTTTTCCCAGCCATGTAGGGAGGGTAGACTTTGGGTCTGAGGTGAAATGAGGTTTTGGTTTGCTTATTTTGTTAAGGTTTTAAGTGGATGGAGGTAGTTCCTTGTATTGTGCAATGTTGTCTATGATTTTAATTGATTTCAGGATGTCTAGCACTGTAGACAAGCATCTTTTTAATTATTCAAAAATCTAAATAAATAAATAGTAATATCAGTCTAATTCCTGTCTCTAACTTCACTGGCGTCGGCGAAGTACTCCAGAAATGAACTTGGCTTACAGTCCTTGGACCTGTCTCCAAATTTGTAATAGGTAGAACATTTTAAAATAACACTGAATTAATAAATGCTTTTCTGTTGCTTTAATACTGATTATGTGTGTTTGTGTTTTGAAGAAATTGGTTTAATTATTTTAATCTAACATACAGAAAAATGAGTTCTTAATGCATATCAAAAAGCTCTTCTGCCTCTGATTTTTTACTTTCTTTGATTTTACTTTCACTTAAAAAAAGATAAAGTATTTATATCATTATTTTAACCCTGCATTATGCTCAAGGAACTTTGTGAAAACCTTTGAATCATGTGGATTTTGACAAGGTTTTAGCTTCACAGCATCTGTTGAAAGTTATGCTATGTAATGGTACACAGTTTTTCATATACTAGCATGAGGTAATTAATCTGGGTGCATCACTTCCCGGAACTTGTCTTTATGGCTCAATGGTATTAGTAGTAGGCCTATCCCATGGGGGTGTTGTATAGAATTACAGTGCTAAAGTTGTGTTTGTGGTGGGTCTCACTCATTCACCTACAAACATTAGATACCCATGAAAAAGGTCAAATGAATAGAGATCTGGCATCCATTTCACAACTTGCAAGACATAGTCTCAGGCATATGTAATATATAACCCATTGCCAGAAAACCGAAAGGAAATGATTGCATTTGAGTACAATTCAATCTACAACAATAGTTTAGTGTGCATGAAATTAAAAACTGCTGGTTACACATGTAGAATAAATAAGTCAAAAGTGTTTACTTTAGCTGTAACATTTTATATAGACAGTGTCATGCTTCTTAGAATACCTAAGAAGATTAATTTGTTTAAAATGAAAATATGAATTGTGGCAACTGTTGTAGGATAGTGGATTCTCCACTGTAAGAGATACAGTGTGGTATTTTTATACCATATAAAGTGTCTCTTGAATATGTCAAAATTAAAGACAATAAATCTGATCTTACATTTACATGTATAGTACCTTTTTATCTAAATGGATTCCGAATGGCTTTGCAAGCTGTATTGAATAACTGTGTCAGTATAGTCTGATAGTCAATCACTTCACCTGTTACTTAAATACAGATACTAACTAATAGTGCACAACTATATAAAACATTTCTATAACTTTGCTGGAATTGAATATTGTTTCATACTGTAATGTGTGTGATACTTTGTAAAGTAATTGCCTTTATCATTATTCAATTTAATTATAAATATCCCGTGTGTAGTTAAATGTATTTAGACAACTGGATATTTCTTCTTGGACTTCTATAGCTTATATTATCTGCTACTTAATCTAAATGTTATAAAGCATTGTGCTTTGCTGATTTTATTGCAACTCTCGTCTTCTACTATATTTGCTGACACAAGTGGTATGTTTCCACCTACAAGGAAGCAAAGGAAGTATAAGGACTGTCAGTCAGAGTGGATGTCTATCGCATTCCTTGCTGTTTTTCCCTTCCCTCTTTCAGTATGGAAGTACTGCCTTCCTGCTCTTTCCTCCCCACTACCCTCACCTTCGCATCAGATCCCCTTCGTATGAGAGGAAAATGAAGAAGGCTTTTTTTTAAGACTGTAAGCTTTTCTAGACTAGAACGTCTTTTTCAGCCTTGTACATCCCTGAGCACATTGTAGATGTGAAGTAAAATATTGTAGCAATAGGGAATGGGAAAAAGGAGAAATGAAATATGAAGATAAGATGTAAAATGGGGAGGGAGGACGGTCAGGAGAAAAAGACGCCTATGCTGCCAAACCGTCAGTCTAATCCCAGACACTTAGGTTTTAGAGGTGCAAAGTAGCCATCCTTCTTAATGCTTAATTTTATGTTTTGCCTTCAGTGGCCTGTAAACAAGCCCCATAGCTCTTGTGCTGCAGTTGTGCAGGTGCTGCCCTTCTAAATAGTAATAACTGCAGCTGCATGGCTCATTACTGCCTTCAGCATTGGGCCTGCATCCAGTCTCCATACAGACAACTTTCAGCAGAGATTTTGTGGTGGCAGAATGGACTCTACCCGGGGTGGATAAAAATCAATTATTTAAAAAAACGATTTTTTTATTTAAATCGGATTTTTTGATAAAATGCTTTTTGAGGGGAAAAACCTATCTAAAGATAGCTTTAATTAAGATACATTATAGCTCAAAGATATCTCATCATGGAATAGGGATTATAAATTCTAATTCTAGAGTATGAGAAGATGTATTCATGTAATGGTTAAGAAAAGTTTTGTAAATGAGTTCCAATTGTTCATGGATTAGGGACCCAATCTTATGGGGTTCCAGGGGCTTCTGTATAGATTATTTTGGTTAATCTTTCTATCTACCCAATGGGACTCAGTGCTCAGTCTACAACAGGGTTCTCAAACTCAAATCACCACGAGTGCCGCAGGAGAACTAGTACATTGGCCCAAGGGTGGCATCACTGAAACCTTCCATGAGGCCCCGCCCCTTCTTTGCCTCATCCCACCCCTTTCCCACCCCCATTCCAAACCCTTCCCCAAAGTTCCCGCCCCAACTGCACCCCCTCTTTTCCCCTATTCCAACCCCTTCCCCAAATCCCGGCCCTGGCCCCGCCTCTTCTCCACCTCCTTCCCCCTCCCTTCTGGAAAGTCCTAAGCCTGCCAAACAGCTGTTTGGTGGTGGGAAAGCGCTGGGAGATAGGCAGAGGAGTGGGGATGCAGCGCACTGTGTGGGAGAGGAGGGGAGCTTGGTGGGTCGCAGGAAATAACTCCAGGGGGAGGGGAACTTGGCAGGCCGCAGGAAGGAACTCCGGGGTATGGGGTATGGGTAGGAGGTGGGGCATGGGAGCTTGGCAGGCCGCAGGATGTTTCCTGCGGGCTGCGTGCTTGAGACCCCTGGTCTAGAAGATACCATCAGAGATGCTTAGTTTTGCAGTTCTCAAACTGTAGATTTGTGTCTCCAGAGATAACATGCTTGTTAACAGCAAACATGTTTTAAAATAAATAAATAATATACAGAGGTGAGAAATAACAGACCTATTGTCCCTCTGCAAATTTGGGTACACAGAGTCAATCCCTTACCTCTCTCTAAAAGTGCAAAGTTTCAAAAAGTTCAGTTAATAGAATGTTGGGGGTGGAATAGATCTGGACAAGGAGAAGTCTGGAGATAAATGTGAGAAGGGAGGGACAGGCAGTAGAAACAAAAGTGAAACTGTTTGAGCAGCATATTCCAGAAGTCTTGATGTCGTTCTGAGTGTAGCCTTCATTGATTTGAGATCTACCATACCAGTCTCTCACTAGAAGGGAAAACCTATAATGGCAGCAGGCCATAAAAGAGACCCAGTTTGGGAATAAGAACCATTGAAGAAATATATGTTTGCTGATGATGTTTTAAAGAAAGTCACACCAGTGAGCTGGTGGAAGTCACTTAAGCACTTGGATTCAGAGACTGTTGAAGTTAGGGTGACCAGATGTCCCGATTTTATAGGGACAGTCCTGATATTTGGGGCTTTTTCTTATATAGGTTCCTATTACCCCCCACCCCCATCCCAATTTTTCACACTTGCTATGTGGTCACCCTGGTTGAAGTGATAATCTCACTTTTAACAGCAGTAGCTTCTTCTGACAGTGTGGAAAGAACATTTTCTTCCTAATTCATTCCAAATTGAGAAATCATTTGGGACCTGAAAAAGCAGGAAAGTTTGTTTTTCTTTTCCAGATTATTAACAAACAGGAAAATGAAGGTGAAGACAACTGAGTTAGCTGCAGAAGCCAGTATTATAAGTTTCTCATGTTGACCTGGCTGACATAGTCAATTTAATGTTTTTTAAATATTTCATTTAACTATTTTAGTTAAAAACAATTTTAACAAAAACAAACCTGACTTTTAAAAACTTGAATCTTCAACTGAATTAAAAAAATCAATTTGCTTGTTTTATTAAAACATTATATGTTTACTGTTGAAGAAAAAAATCCAGAATACATAATATTGTTGTTTTAGTTAAATAAAACAATTTAAATGTCTGTCTGGTGATCTTCTCCTCCTAATTCAGCATGGCAAGAAAATCCTCCAAATATTAGTGATTGACCTGTTGAATTGGAGATTGTTCACCTCCCAGTGACTTCATAAATATCTACTTCGATTACCTTTGGTAAATGAAATAACCAATCATTCATTTTCTGATATAGCTGTAAAACTAATCTGAAGTTTTCAAAATAAATCACTTTAAAATATATAGTTTGTACTTTCTAAAAATGAAACCTACATCTATCTATGAGTTGTGAAGAGTATGTATTAAGGTTATAACAACCAACAAGAAGGCACTTTTATGTAGAAATGCATGAATAAATCGAGTCTTCCTGACTAGTGATTTAGATCATGATTTAAATCAATTTGATTTAAACCAAATCCACCCTAACTCTACCTATTCTGAAGGCTCCTGTAGGAAAAAACAGCACCCTTCCTCTGCAGGCATAAGATGACGACTTACTCCCTACCATGAGTCTGTAGGATTCATGCCAATCCGTGCTTAATTTGTGCCAGGGCTTGCCAGGGCTGAGCCCTTGCATCTTTAGGCTTGGCAGTTCATAGCCCCAGCGCCTCTGGGCTTACCGCATCAGTTATGAAAGTAAAAAACGCTTGAGCCCTGGCACTGAATTGCTTTAGTGCCGGTACCTCTTTCATGACAAATACCAATTCATTCCTATTTGGCCAGGGCACATACAGGTTATATTTTGTGCTTATATGTGGGAAAGACATTTCCAGTTATTATCCATTGTCCACACCCTGTTGCCCAGTGGCCCCTATAGTTGTCACAAAACTCTGCTTGTGTTTTTGGCTGGTAAGAATTGCAAAGAGCAATGTATTATACAGTGGGCTCTGTTTTAAAAAATAAGGAAACAAAGAACAGCATTTACTCCAGGGTCTACAACCTTTCAGACGTGCTGTGCCAAGTCTTCATTTATTCACTCTAATTTAAGGTTTTGCATGCCAGTAATACATTTTAACATGTTAGACGGTCTCTTTCTATAAGTCTATAATATATAACTAAACTATTGTTGTATGTAAAGTAAATAAGGTTTTTAAAATGTTTAAGATGATTCATTTAAAATTAAATTAAAATGCAGAGCCCCCCCCCCCCCCAGACCAGTGGCCAGGACCCAGGCAGTGTGAGTGCCACTGAAAATCAGCTCGCGTGCCGCCTTTGGCACACGAGCCATAGGTTGCCTAACCCTGATTTACTCATTGCAATAGTTAAATTGATTGCAGCATTTGCAATAATTCCTGTTCCTTTATTAATTTTATTATGTTTTTAATAAGTAAAATAAGTTTAATATAAAATTGGCTCATGTGACTGTGAATGAATAAAGATAATGAAAGTATTAATTTTTCCTCCTGCCACTAACAAACTAGCAGCAGTTAAAAAAAACAAAAAGGAAAACAACCCTGGAAAAATACGTTCATTGTGTGTCTACAGATACTTACAGTTAATCTCAGAAAGGGGATGTTAACCATCAAGATGCAATTTGGAAACCATTTTGTATTCTTTAATGAGAGAAGGCCGTGGAGTGGCTGTCATAGGATGGCAACAAGAAAGGAGATTTTAAAAATAACAGCAAAAAACTAAAGATTTTAGCAGCCAATCTCTCGTTGAAAGTCCATCCAACATGGGTTTCCACATCTAGAGAGCTAGTGTTAGTCTTCTTGCAAGCCTAAACTTCTGATGGTGGCAATTTATAAATAGTCTTGTTGCCATCCCATGAAATCAGTCAAACTACTCCTATGATGATTAAAGTTAAACATATGCTTAAGTGCTTTGTTGGCTCAGGGCCAGCGTGCTCAGCATTTTGCAAGATCAAACCATAAGCTCTGTTTGCTTGCAAAAGAAAAGCAATGTCTGAGGAAACTACCTCAGTGGAAAGATGGAGCCTGTTTTTTGGGTTTTTTTTTAATAATTTTTTGATAAATAAGTGTTTCATCACCAAGAATGTCACTGAAAACTCATCATTTCAGCTCTTGGCTCTTGTGCACCTTGAAATAGGAGACAGTTGCTTTCTGTTGAGATTGGAAGATGATAAAAGGCACACAGTGATAAATCAGAGCTGCAGCTGACTGATAGTTCCTCTAGTCTCACAACCATTTCAGTGACAATTTCTAGTGCTCCAGCATAATTGGAGTCTGTTCTAAAAGATCCAAGTATTATTTTGGATGTATAATCCCGTATTATTCATAATCCCATTTGGCTTTCATGCACGCTACCCTTCCAAAGTTAAACCTTCTTCCTGTAGTTTAATTATTTCATGAGACAAAGTTAGTGAAACAAAAGTTCTGGATTTTTCTTTGAAATGGAAATAATAATATTAGAAATGGTACACAACTTTCCACGTTTAAAGGTGAAGGCTGCCTCTTGCCTATGTTGAAAATTTGTTAAACTGCATTGATGAATAACTGGCTGCTTTTTGAAAAATAGAATAAAAAATAAAGCCCAAAATCACTGGCATTGCTTTTCATGTGAAGCTTTTCACATAACTCTGCTTGTTCACAAGCCAAATGCAAAATTCAGGAAATCAGAATATTGGTAATTGGTAATGTTTTGAAGTGGAGTTTTGAAAAAATGTTGTGTGTGTGTGTGTGTGTGTGTTTCAAACATCAAGCTGTAGAACATAACATTAAGGGAGCTTCGCCTTAATTTATTTGAGATTTCCCCCCCTACTATGGCAGGCAATTGCTTAGAGATCTTGATGGCAACATCACTTGGCAAACATTTTGGACTGTGCTCAACATTTGACATCACACTCCTTTAGGGTTTTCCACATAAAATGAGTTCTCCAAAGAAAACAAAGAAATAGGGATTTAATCTGAAATCTAGTAATATATCCTCTAATGTGTTATTAGTCACCTCAATAATTCCCTCCTCCTCCCTTGACAGATATTACTAAATGCTACAGATAATAGTAGTAAACCTTTTACAGTCTTTTTATTATTATTATTATTATTTATTATTCCTAAAGGTTCTTAATCCTACATTTATTCCCCCCCCCTTTTTTTTTAACAAGGATTGTGCAGTTTAGCTTGCTGTCTGTGCACACTTCCACTGATTTGGGTATAGCTGATGACAGTTTGTTTCATTTAGTATCTTGGGTTATTGTGCCCAGGCCCTTGGAAGTGAATTTCTCTTGATTTTTGAGAGAAGTGTGCGTGTTTGGGAAGAAGGGTGTAGACCAAAACATTGTACGTTTTGTGTGCTGGCTCTTGATATATCAAGATTTTACAATATGTTGGTTGGAGAGAAAGCCCACTGTGTGTCTCCTGGGGACCCTGTTCTTTCTTCTTTGCCTCCTGTGTCCATGTCCCTCTACATCTGTTTATATTTATCTATGAATAATATAATTTTTCTTCTGTTATGTGTATAGCATTTATTTGTAATCGCAGTTCCATACATATGGCTTTGTCCTTGGTAGAAAGCCTGGATGCTGTCTGTGATAGACCTGAATGAGAGAGGTGCAGCAGCAGGAAGGGTGAAAGTAGTGAACAGTGCCAAAATACATGAAACATGATGTTATACAGGCGAAGCAGAGGAAGAATTATCTATGCATCATGTGAGTTTAGAATAGGCTTGACGTTCTCACACCCAAACATTTCCATCTGGAAGCTGTTCCTAAGCAAAAGGAAATAGAGACAATATTCTCATATATTCTGGAGTAGCTGTCCAGGGAATAGGATACGTTACTCAATTATTTTTTCGTGTATCTTTTGGGGATATGTTCGGGTTAATTGCTGTTTCAAAGAGCCGGGACATTTTAAAAGTTATTTTTTAAAGACAGTAAATGACATCAAACTCTTTTAATCCTTCCTTTGTGAGAGTCAGGGCAAAATCTTCATACTGTGCTTATGCAGGATGTTTGTGGCAATTCAGAGTTGCATTTTAGAAAGAAAGTTTTGTTTTGATACCATTGCAGGTCTGAAAGTGTTGAAGGGCTTTCTCCTAATTTTCAAAGCTCTTAATTTCCTCTCTGCTTTTTCAACCTTGTCTCTGTTCCTTTCAGTCTGTCCATATCTCTTCTGGATACTTCCTTTGTCTCCTTCCCCTACTCCAGACTGCATGCCTGCTTTCAAATTCGTACTATTCCTGATACTGACCTCCTTCAAAAACTTTGAAAGATGCACCAGTTCTATGCTGCATATAGCTTATAATGTGCTCACACTTTTCTGTGATTTGTAGTATAATGTCCTTGTTATAATATTAAACTGTAAGTTGCTTGGGATGAGAATCTGTTAACTTATTGGCACACTTCACCTGCTGTACAGAGTTGTGTACACTGGTGGTTTGTATATACATTATTTTCAAAGCATTTTGGTTTGGAGATATTTTCTGATCTTAGACTTAATGCAGAACAAGAAAGTAGAAAGCTACTTAGAAGTAATTTTCGAATTAAGTAACATTTTGTTATCAAATGTAAAGCAACCTTACCTTTCTCGTTCTTGTTCCAGTAAATTTGTAAATTCATCACTTTTTTCCATATACTCTGTATGCTTCCTTTTCTCATCCTCTAGCTCGTACAGAGTCTGTCTGTGTGATTTTTCTGCCATCAAAAGCTGCTCCAGCATTCGTTTGTGAGTTTCTTTCTGTTTCTTAACAAGTTTGTCAATCTGCAAAAGAAACAAAAACTCTTGCAGTGCTGTAAATTTTTTACTTGCTTTATTTGTCCACCCCAAATTATGCTAAATTCTTGCTTAGTCATCAATATTATCTTTAGAGAGACATTTTAAAGTACTACAGGCCCAAAGTTTAACCTAATAGAAAATAGAATTCATAACCTGATGGCCAAAATTTTTGGAATCTACTTGGAAAGCATTATTTAACTCCCCTTCATTGTCGAGAAATTTTAAAATAAATTAAGGTTTTATTCTGTGAGACTCTCAACTATGTTGTGTTCAACAACTAGCTCCTTAGCAGCTATTAACATTTACTGTTCCCAGAGCTGTGCTCATATTGTCGATAATTCGGCGGAGGAACAGATGTCTTGGCATAAGGTGCTCTCTGCTTTAGGTAGGAGCTGGGTTTTTTTTGTTAAGTAAAAATAGCCATCTTAATTTCAGCTCCAATTTAAATATTACTAAGCACCAATACAGTGTTTTCCATTGGACCCTTTACAAACAATAACTAATTATTTTTCACAACATCCTTGTGAGGTAGGTGCCTATATCAAAAAGTGACTTCTGTCATGGTCCTCTAGCAAATGTATGGTAAAGCCAGGATTGGAACTCCATTTCTGGCTCTGTCCTACATTCATTCCACTTAGCTGCACTTCCTCCTGGGTGTGGAATTTACAAAATTTGGTGTTTATCTTACAAAAAAACCTGATGGACGAATGCTACTTTTAAACAACGAGGAGTTATTTTCATTATGTGACAGGATTGTTTGAAAGTAAAGTGTATGCTTTTTAGAAACATAAGCCTACATTTTCACAAGTAATTAGTGATTTGGCTTGCATCAATCTGTAAGTGCCCAACTTGAGACACCTTAAATGGGTATGACTTCCAGAGTGTAGGCATGCAGCACTTTCTGTAAATCAGGCCCCTTTTAAAGGTGTCTTATTCTTAAACCTCAATAGTCACTTTTAAAAAATTTAGGCCACATATTTTAATTTTCCTAAACAGCTTAAAAATTTATTTTGCCATTGGCATAACTAGAGTGTTATTTTATTAAGTGATACTTTATTAAGCTGAATGTTGTTTCTCAAAAATACCTGCGAATGCTTGATAGCTTTTAAAATTCAGTTCCCCTAAAAATGTGCACGAATATGTGTGCAAAACTGGGAATAAAGGGTTGGATTTTGAACTTATGAGCCATTGATCTCGTTAGTGACAGTATGAGGAGGGATTGTTCAGCAGCCAGAGAAACTAGGAGGAATTATGAATCTTTGTCCCATTGTTACTTCTCAGAAGGTTGTCATTGTTCTTGTGTTGACTCAGTCATGTTAATTTCCTTTTTTTGGACAGGTAAGTCTGCGGTATAAGGCTAGGGTCTTCTTTTAACCACATTCAGTTTTAGTAGGTCATGACTGTTTTTTAGTATTTACTCTGTTAACAGGAAAAAAATTCAGAAATCGTCAATGTCGGTAAAGCAAGCCCAGTTCTAGCTTTCAGTTGCTTCATCTTTCTGCATCTTTTCCCCATAAGGCACTTCATTGGCCCATAGAAATGCTGGAGGCCTCAGTTTCTCCTTGCCGCCACTCATTACAAAGAATTTAATACCAAAGAGCATTATGGGTCATTGTCAGTTCATGCTCATTCAAAGTTCTCCCAAGATGAGAGATGATGGAAAATGGAAGGACTATACCTCTACACTTCTGTTTAGAGTATAACATGAGTTCCTTGGATGAGCAAATGTTCTTTGTTCTTCCCCTGTGGGTCCCAGTATCTTCCCTAGTACCTGATCCAGATTATTTGTAAGCTTTCTGCAGGCTGTCTTTCCTCCTCTTTAATCATTGTTGACTTATTTGGTGATGCTGACAGTGACAAACTCAGAAGCATTTATTTATTAATATAGCATTTGTGTATTTGCCGACTCAAGCAATAGCATTCTTAGTGGCCAAGTGGAGCTTCCGGCTTTTGGTTAGTGGAAACTCCTTGACAATGTGTATCATTGTTTGATCTGCAGGCAGCTGCAGTTTGTTTTGAAGACCCCAATGGTGCTGATTGGCTGCACAGAGGCCTTACTCCGTCCAGAATCAGTTCAGAAAGGGCCCCTGATGACATGGCAGGTCAAAGCCAGGCGGGCGAGCAGTAGAGTCTGTGATGAGGAACTGATTGGTGGTTGGTGTTAAAGCACCAGTCTTCCTGTCACAGGGACTCCGCTGTCATGTCCTGGCTTGGCAGCCTCAGTCACAGTGGGTGTCATGATGAAAGATGTGTGGCTTCTGGGCTAAATGGGTCATTGAACAAGGGCAAGTGTGGGTTGGCACGTACCTTCTGAAGCAGCTTGCCAGCTGCAATCTCCCCCCGATGTAAGGGGGAGCAACGTGGCTCAGAACTGGAAGCCATGGCAGATGAGTCAGTCAGAGAGTTCCTGTGATGATACACATTGTTGAGCTGAGTTGCATATCAAGTTTGGTGTGTGCTGACCAACTCCTTACTGATGCACAGTACTCTGCTATTGAGTATGAGATGGCAAGGACTGAGGTCCTTAGGGTTGAAGCATCTGTTCCCCAAAAAGAGCCTGTTAATTTGCTGAGAAGGTTGTTGCATGTCTTGACCTTTGCTCAGGTGGCTATTGTATGTCAGTGTTTGGTTGAGGGTCACACCCTCGATATGCGGGGTATGCTTCATGCTTCAACCTCTGGCCATTCATTATGATGTTTAGTTCTCTTTTAGCATTGGCATGGTGGAGGTGGAATGTGCTAGGGACAGTCTTGCTGGTGCTAGGCTGAAGGCACCAAGTCTTGCAGTAGTCGAACAGCTTTGTAGCATCGTCACTCAGGGTCTTCTCGAGCTTGGAGAAAGTCTGAGCCTGTAGCCTGCAGCAAATGTTGTCGGCATAAATGAACTTCCATGACTGGGTGGATGATAGATCATTGATGTATAGCTAGAACATGATTGGGGCTAGAACAGACCCCTGGGATAACCCATTCATCTGTTTTTTCCAAGCACTTGTTTTCTCACCTGCATACACTCTGGACCATCTGTCTCGGAGTAGCAGTTCGATGGCATCAGTAACCCATGGAGGGAGGACTCTCTTGATATTTTAACAAGTAAACCCGTGTGCCACACCATGTGGTATGTTGCAGTGAGGTCAAGGAAAATAGTGCCTGTTTTCAAGGTTTCTTTGAAAACTGTTTTGAATGAATGTGGTTAGGGAAGTATTTGGTCACATGTGCTTCGACCTTATCGAAAGCCTGCTTGCTTGAGATTCAAGGTGTTTTGTACCTCTGGTGGTGGTTGCTGTAAAATTAGATGCTCTAGAACCTTGAGCCACGTAGAAAGCAGCGCGTAGAGTGGTGTCTGGGTTTTACTAGGTGGTGGTTTTGGGAGGCCAATGACTTTTAACATGCGCCAGGTTTTTGTCCATCTTTCTTCATTGGTGACTCTTGTGAAGAATTGAGCCAGATAAGAGCAGGCACGTGGGCCAAGATTTTTTAGGAACTCTGGAAGGACATTGTCATTGCCAGCAGCAGTGCCAGACTTGAAGTTATCTAGAATTCTGTCCAGCTCTGGAACTGTGAATGGTTCAGGGTAAGCTCTGGATTTATGTTGCCTTGGGAATACTCTCCACTTGCTCTGGACTCAAATCTTCACTTCTTTTTCCAAGGGTTTCTTTCCCACGTAAAGCAGGTTCCTGGCTACTTGGTTAGCACTCACAGATGATCAGCTTGGTGTTGGTGGTCGCTGGGCAACTCCAAGGTAACAAAGTAAACTCCAGTATTGCTGGCTGGAATGAGTAAAGTCCAGGTTCTTCGGTTTTTTTCTCTCATCTGGCTTGGTGAGCATAGCTCAAAACTTTGATTAAGTGGTTGGCCATGTCCAGGTGACCAGGTGACTCACACTGCTTGAGTAGAGCAGCACATGCCTCTTCAAGGCAGGAGATGTACACAGGGCAATATCCGTGTGGAATAGCTCTGGTGGCTGCTTTGTAGATGGCTCTACAGAAATGCCCATAAGCCTGCTCTGTTGGGATATGGAGGGGTGGTATTTTTACAGTATCTGTCCCAGTGCCTGGCTGTATTTCTCTCAGCTGGCTTTGTGCAGGTTCCATTGGTGATGCTTTGTGCTTGTGATGATTGGTAGCAGTATGATGGCTACTGAAGTCTCCAACATAAACAGCTGTAAGCTTGGAAGGATCTGTTGACCCCAACTAATGCTAGGAGGCTCATAGATGTTTGCTGCCTGAAATGTGCTGATCTTGATGACATCGCAGTATTCGGAGGATGACACATGGACCATATCTGCAATAGTAGCCCAAACGTATTGGCAATCTGAAGCATTGGCAGGACTGTGAACTTCAAGTTGATGACATTCCAAACAGAAAAGATTATTTTTCATATGGGTTTCTTCATATTTGTCTTCTTCCTTCTTATTTTGGAAATATCCCTTCCTGTCTTTTCTTGACACGCTTTATTGGTTGAGGGAAAGTTCTCTGTGTAGTCACGATGCAAGTAAATTCAAGTTCCATTTCAATCAAAACTAAGAATGAGAAGAACTCATCCAGTTCCATATATGTCAGTTTCAGCTCTTCTCTGAAGTGGCAAAAGACCTTTTATTATTACAGTGGCTTGGATTTGTGCCTGATTAAGGGAAACATAAAATGGAACAGCTCCTCCCTGGCCTGCATCATTCAGTCAGGACTGGAAGTCCTTTGACCAAGAAAGTCTTGACTTGCTGGGCTGAAAGGGAGTCTCTCTGAGCTGGGGAAAATGTTTTCTTATTTGAAACCTAGATATGGTGGTTCTCCCAATAACCAAGACTTCATCTTTTGCAGCACGTTTGGCTGGATTCTGCCATGAGTTCCAGGGACTGAAGTGAGTTGGATTGAAAGATCAGCCTACAGCCCTTATTTTGTCCTCTTTCCTATTTACTATGGTGCTTTTTCTGATCGGAGTGACACTCTTCTTTGTATGTAGCTTATTATCTATGATTTGTATGGTACTTTGGCGCTAGATGACAAGCATGGTAACGTTTTTTTTTAACTTGAGGTTGATGGTTCCAAGCAGGCCATTAGGATGTTCTTGAGATCTCCCTCTTACTTACACAAAAATGTATCGGAGGAGTATAAAGTAGAGGACTCTCTTATCCAAGTATTTACTTTCTAAAGAATTTAGTTAGAGAAGACTTGTAAATAAAAAGAATTCTCAGTCCCTTTATATGTGGGGAGGGTTCTGAGTTACTACAGAGAATTCTTTCCCATGTGTCTGGCTGGTGGGTCTTGCCCACATGCTCAGTGTCTAACTGTTCTCCATATTTGAGGTTGGGAAGGACATTTCCCCCAGGTCTGATTGGCAGAAGCCCTGGCGGTTTTATGTCTTCCTCTGTAGCATAGGGCACAGGTCACTTGCTGGTTTGAACTAGAGTAAAATGTTAGAATCTCTATAACTTGAAGTCTTTAAATCAAGATTGGAGGGCTTTTGTAACTCAGCCAGAAGTTAGGAGTCTATTGAAGGAATGGAAGATGAGTTTTGTGGCCTACAATGTGCAGGAGATCAGAGTAGACGATCATGATGTTCCCTTCGGGCCTTAAGGTCTATATATGTCAGAGAGAGCATGGAGACAGTCTGCTATGGCCCTCTTGTTTATTAGTCAGGATATAAGAATGTTTTAGTGCTAAACTTTATCCAAAACCCATAAAAATACTCTCTTCCTGGATTAGTTTGCCCAGCCATAGTGGATGGGTGGTAGATTTCCCCAGTCAGCATGGTCTCTTCTTTGTTGAATAATTCAACTTAATCAGAAAACTCCCCAACCTCTGTGGTCCAACCCATTCCTGTGTATCTATTGTGCACAGTCCAGCCTTCTCAGTGCTCTCTTCTGCTTTGCAAACAGCTACAGTTATAGCCCTTCCCCAAAACACATGTGCAAAATTATAGCAAGACTGAGCTGAAGTTAACCCCTTGTTCACTGGGGAGCAAGTAGAACTGGTGGGGGAAAAGAAGAAAGTTCAATTATTTTTAAACCTCCCCCTTTTATGTAAAAAGATAGGAATTCCAAAAACGGAAATATTTTGACCAGCTCTCTTGTTGGTCAAAAAACAGAGGAAAATTTTTCTGAACATTGATTTGAAATATTTCACAATTTTTTTAGATATTGTAATATTTCAAAATTTGTAAAAAATAAAATCAAAATCTAACCAGCTCTAGAAGCAAATGTTCTATGTCCCATTACACAGTGTCTGCATCAAACTGCTATAACTTTGCTCCACACATTGTTAAAGTTCATGCAGTCTCCTGCTCTCAGATGAGATGGCTCTGAGGTGGCTTTCAGGCAGATAATATAAAAGTTGGCTATAAATAAGCATGGACGAGACCCTCACTTTGGCTCAGCTGACAATTTAGTGGACTTGCTGAGCATGCTTCAGTAAGTGGTGAGTTTCTCCTGATGACATTAGTGGAGTCACAGACAGTGATATAAGGGAATGCAGGAAAATAGGCCATGACAGGAGGTGTGAGGCTTGAGATGTGTTGGGGGTGTGTATCTGTGGGGACAGGGAGGAAGGAAGCCAGAAGCTAAGAGATCCATATGGCCATTGCTTCAAAAATGTGTATATGATTCCAATAGGGTGGAAATTGATATCTTAGAAAACTTAATGAAACTTCTTGGCTTACATTTCATTAAAACCAAACATAAAGGAATAGCTGGTTTCCCAGCATATAAATAACTGTTGGAGGTGCATGCCCAGGGTAGTCACTCTGATATAAATAAATGGTATTAACAAGCAGAAAATATTCCTGTTTGTGATTCTTGGTGTGACGGACATGGGAGCTCCCTATAGTATTTTATCAATATTATATGTTCTATCTGTTTGGAATTCCATTGTGGTGTTTGCTGTAATTACAGGAAGTTTATTAAAGCAGTGATTACTTGTATGTATGCAGGGAAGTGGACAAAAAATTTGCATTGTTCCATTCACTGATACTTAATGGACAATGCAGATGTCATTCACTTGGAAGTTTTGCCTCTGGCCTTACTGAGATCAACAGCCTGGGTGTAACCTGGTGGGAGAGGGGGCAGCAGCAGGCAGGAAACTGGAACAAAGAATTTGGTGTGGATAAAAGGACAATTCCTGTAGAAGAGGGGAGAGTGAGGCAGGGACTCTGGGGAGCAGACTGAACCTCAGTCCCCAGAAGGTAAAGGTGATAACTAGCCTTGCCTAAGCCTCTAGATAGGACAGATAGATGTACAGACTGTTTAGGAGGTTTTGTTTAACAAAATACTCTCTTGTTATGCTTTGATTGTACTGTTGAGAGCAAACAATACTCTGTTCTGAAAAGGCCTTTAGGGTCACTGTGTTCACAGCTTGTAACAGCTTCTAAAAGGAAGTTTTGTAGGTAGCTGAGCCCAGAGTGACTGAGCAATCATGGTTGGTACATGGAGTGCTGTAGCCAGAGGACAAGGTCTCAGAGTGGGAGAATTGTGGAATTCTGTTCGATGGAGCAGCCAGGAGTGGAAATTTGGGTGGGTCTGACTTTCAGGTGGATGAGCAATGACAAATTGTACTAGCTCAGCTACTCCTCCGATGTCACGCCCTCTCCCTGTCCCTCGTGCCGCAGATACAAGGCTTCACCTGCCAAGTGGGGCACATGCATGGGGCAGCTCAGAAGATGGCCAGGCAGAGCTGCTGGAGCATAACTTTCTGAAGGGCAGGTGCAAAGCTCCATCCTGGATCTCAGGTGCCTCAGTGACGCTCTGGGCTGCTGTGACAGTATCACACCCTGCTAAGATCAGGGTGAGCCTGGAAGCTAAGTGGGTGAGCCGTGGCCATGCCTCTGATTCTGCTTTGAAAGAGGTATAGGCACAGGGCTTGTCACCTGGTGGGGTGCACTCTAAGACACTAGGGAAGAAGAGTGAAAGGTAAAGATATCCCTAAACTATCATACTTGGTATCTACAACTCTAGGATTGGACAGATGTGAACTGCAATCCCAGTAAAAACACTGGATGTGAGAATTCTAAATAGGCATGCTTTCTCCCCAAACTCTCTGGCCAAATGTTGCATCTGCAAAAAATAGGCTTTATATACAGTCTCTGACTAAAGACCCAGAGAGTGCTAACAAGCAGCCCTGTAATGTCCACTAAAAATATAATTACAAAGTCTTAATTAAATGATCTGTTGTTCTCTAATTTGTTCTTGCTAGCTGTGTTTTTTGCTAGATCTAACACTTGGACATACTGTACAATACAATGGAAAATGTGAGAGGCTAGTTCTTGCATAACGATGAATAGTTTCACAAGCTAGAAGGTCACAAGAATTTAATCATTTAGAAATATTTTACCACCCACTGGTATCTAAAATCAAAACAGAATAGCATGCCTCATATCTGTTGTGCTGGAGCTGGATTCCTAAACTTTTTCTCTAGGCTGTTTTGTGTGTAGTGGCACTATGCCAGTATAAAATCTGAGAGAGTTGCTTTTCTTTATATAAATCCAATGTTCAGAGAATGAATAAATTAATTAATAATGCCACTGTTAGAGTATGTGTGTGTGAATAATCTTTGGTTTAAAATTCTATATGATGAAACACTGTGCAGAGAGAGATTTGGGTCTTTCTGAATACATATTGGCATTTTCCCCCTCCCTTTCAACAGTTTGAGCCAAATATTTATTTAGACAAAATATACTTGTCCTAGCTACCAAGTTTCCAGCACTGATGTTACTTTTTGCCCCCGTGACTGTAATCCATGGGCACTGCCTGCCTTCTCCTATGGGCATTTGAAATTTGTAGCCAAAATGTGCAAGGTGATAGAGATGCCATTGAATGTGCTCTGTTTAATAGGTGATAAGAGTGCATTCTTCTCTCAGCTGATTGGCATTGGACTTGAACAGATGGATTAAAACTTGATTGGGGCTAGATTGATGCAAGACATTAGCCGTTCCCCCACCCCACCCCACCCAGCGTGATGGACAAATCTCAGTTTAGGACCCTTTGGAGTCTGACCAGAAAGGAAGGTGATGGCAAATATCTGAGCTTCAGAGAATGAGGTCCAAAACAGCTGATCTACAGCTAATTTACCAGTGGCCATTGGGAGTTCTAAGTCTGAAGTGGCTTGTTAATGATAGGGATATTAAAATAGAAAAAGAGATGAGACCGTTAATCCTCCTATCCCTGTCTTTAAAAAAATAAATTCAAAGTTGGGAAAAGGGATTCCATCTGGCAGTTGCCTCCAGTATGTTCGGTGCATTTCCTCTTATCTGTCAGACATGTGGCAACCAATCTGAAGTCAGGTTTATCCGTGGCCCTATAGCAGGCAAAGTAGACAGACATGGCAGGCAAATGAATCACATGTGACAGGTGTTATTCACATTTCTTAAAGCACTACTGGAAGACACTCCGATACTACGGTGATGAGGGAAGTACAAAAAACGAATATAGAGTAGAATAGAGTTATCCCCAAATTGTTCTCTTGCCTCTCAGAGGCAGCTGCAGTTGGTACAGTCCCTTCAAAGTGTCACCCCCTCCCTCAAGCCTTTAAGGCTCCAGAGCCCTAATGGAGCAGAAGAAAAAAGATGGCTCTCTGAGGGAAGGAGGGCAGAAAATACCACTCCTGTATGAGCATGTTCTGTGTAGAGTCCCCCGCCTCTCCCTGCCATCCTGTTGCAGTAATAGCAAGTTCAGATGGGATCAGGCTTGCTCCTGGCTCCTAATGTATGCAGCTCCTTGCCACTACCAGAGATAGAAGGAGAATGTACCATCCAGTAAAACCTAGCAAATTCAGACTCATAGGGGGAGTCCTGGGATAGGCAACACTCAGCTACTCCCTGTCCTAATTTGATTTATCTGGAGAGGGCTTCCACCCAAGGTCAGAGACTGGATCAGCCAATTGTTCATGGCTTCCCTACTGTCCCCAGTAGGGTATTTCTTCTCTCTCCCTAACCCGAGAATCTCCCAAAGGAGACCCTCTTTCTGCATATTCTTAAGCCACCACCTCAGTAATTGCGCAGGACTTCTTTTCTGGCTGTGAGCCAAAATAGCCACCTGCTCACTTTTTATCTCATATTGGGAGTCTCTGGAGGAAGAAGAGTTGGACCTGTACTCTGAGCCTTCAGATCTCTTCTGAGAATCCTGGAGTCTCTGTGGAGGAATGGGTTTAGTTATTCTCCCATCCCACTAAAAACCTGAAGATTTCTGCAATAGAGTCTAATGACCAAGAGGATGAGGCTTGTTTGCCCATCTTTTCTGTAGGGAGAATCATCGGACCAGGCTCTTCCTTGTTCATGGTAGGTTGCTAGGCCCCTGGTTCCCTTCCTTCTTGCCCCAAGAACCTGCAAAGAATCTTGTGACTGAATCATGCCTTTCATGATCTGTGACTGGCCCACACAAATGTGGGCTCAGCAGTAGCATCTCATTCCAAACCCTCAGATCAGTTCCTGGAGTCTATCATTTCCTTCTGTGATCATCTTGATCATAAAGTGGATAATATAGTCAGGAAAACCTGCCAGCTAGCAGACTGTGACCACTTCCATCTGCAGCTTCTACACCTCCAGGGTAGCTATTTCATATGTAAGACAACATTCCTTGATCAATAGAAATCTTCCATGTGCCTTGCTGAGGTTTTTCAGCCTCGTCAGCATTGATCTGAGGTCCATCCATCTTGGAACTTACATCCTCAGTTCATGGGCTGTGTCTCACAGTTTTTCTAGATTCA
The DNA here is from genome assembly GCF_025201925.1 of Gopherus flavomarginatus. NCBI lineage: Eukaryota > Metazoa > Chordata > Testudines > Testudinidae > Gopherus > Gopherus flavomarginatus. The sequence continues at coordinate 166,822,618 of NC_066617.1, read as the reverse complement.
CCCTCTGGGGAACAGTCTCATCATAGCTTAATTTCCTCGCTTTCCTCTAACATCCTAGACTTCATTCTGAAAGAGGTCTCCAAGAAGAGAACCTCTCTGCCTGACATGAGAGAGTTGTTTGAGAAGTGCAGCTCTAGCCAGGGCAAGTAACATTCCTTTTGTGAGCTGGAATTGAAGTCCGAAATCTTTTCTGGCCAGTTCAAGACCAGTCCTTTCTGATTACTCCTATCCTGCCTCATCCACCTTTGTCTCTCCCTCCTCACCCCTGCAAAAACCATCTCCCTGTTCTTTTCTCCAATGTTTACCTCAGCCTACCCTCACCAGAAAGTACATAGGAGTCTCTCACACCTATCCTCTGTCCCTCCTAAACATCACCCCTCTCTCCTTTCATCCCAATGAAAATAAGCTACATCCTGTATATAAACTACATCCTGTGTAAAAATTACAACATGTTCTTGATCATGGATCAGTGTTGTAGCATGTCTGGTGAAGACGTGCTATAGCGACAGGAGAGCACTCTCTCATCAGCATAATTACTCCACCTCAATGAGAGGCAGAAGCTATGTCAGTGGGAGAGCTTCTCCTGCTGACTTAGCATGGTATAGACACAACGTTAAGTCGATGTAACGTACATTGCTCAGGTGGGTTGCTTTTTAACACCCCTGAGCAATATAAGTTACATCAACTTGAGCGGTAGTTTAGACAAGCCCTAAGATGCTCTGAGATCAATCAGATTGCATGAGAATCCTCAAACTCTTCCTGGTTAAAAGGCCAAGTTCCCTTCCCCTACAGTCTCTCTTGAAATCTGTTCATGGAGCGAGAAAGCAGTGTATTTTTCTTGCCCTTAGGTATACTCTTAATCGGACTTAACATTTGAGTCAGGTCACAGTTTAACCTGAATTTGGGCATTCTGCACTTTGCCCCTTGAAGGTGTTGATCCACATCATAAAACTGTGTCATAGTTGTCAAGATTGGGAGAAAATGCTCAAGAGAAGCCAGAACAGCAGGCATTTTGCAGGTCAGGGCTGAGGTATATTGCCAGAGCTACATGAGGAAGTTCATAGAGCCCTTTTCCCCACAGTGTGGTTGTTCCTCACTTCTCATACATATGTACAAAAAGCAAGCAAAAATACTAAATTTATCCCTAAAACGTAAAATGAACACCATTTGTCAGTCCTTTGGTTTATTGAAATGTATGGTGTACCAGGTATCTGTATCATTTTTGCCATGCTCAGAATGTTTACCTCTGTCTTTGTAATTGCTAAGTCCAGTGATGTTAAAAGATCCTTTTAGTGCCATTAAGTGTTAGAAGGAAAAAACTGTGCCTAACTGCACTTAGTTTTTAAACTTCTTTTGACTGTTTTTCAAATAATTTCTATGCATACTCAAAGTATCTATGACATAATACCACGGTGTTCTAAAATAAATTAACTTCTGCAAATTAACTTTCTGTTTTAAATTATAGCTAGAGATTTTAACCTTTGAGCTCCTGAAATGAGTCCTGACCTTTTGGCTGACACTATTTTCTGTGAAATGAACTTTGTATCCTGGGGTATGTTTCTGTTACAGAGCCTGGAAAACATTTGGTTTTGTTCATTACTTTTTTTTTTTTAATAACAGTAATCTATAATGAGCACTAAAATCATGTTTATCGGAATGAAAGGGGAGACATTCAAGAATTTATTTGGATTAAGTGATATAAAGAGATTTTTATGTAAGTGATATACACTGGGGGTCACAATTTAAAATCAGAGAAATGTAGTTCAGAAAGGACAACTTCTGTTGCTTAATTATCAGTTTTGCATTTCTGCCTTGATGAAGTCTGTAACCTTCAGTAATTTTAATAAACGGTAAAAAGCCAGATCCTACAGTTCTTGTGCACCCATAACTTCCATTGGGAGCGTAGAACATGCAGGGACTCAGGATTGAGCCCTTAGAACCAAATTCACACCTGGCACAAGCAGAGAAATTCCCATGAAGCTAATGGAGATGTCTGCTTGCACCAGATGTTAATTTGGTCCTCCACAAAGCAAACTGATGCATTAAACAACATAGTTATTAGGCTAATTTTTAAAGGTAGACATTAACAATACTTACTACAACTTCCCTCCTCTCTCCCGGTGAAGTAAATAAGTTTAGAATCATAGGACTGGAAGGGACCTTGAGAGGTCATCTGGTCCAGTCCCCTACAGTCATGGCAGGACTAAGTACTATCTAGACCATTCCTGACAGGTGTTTGTCTAACCTGCTCTTAAAAATCTCCAATGATGGAGATTCCACAACCTCCCCCTACAGAATTTATTCCAGTGGAATTTATTCCACCGAGACAGTTAGGAAGTTTTTCCTAATGTCCAATTTAACCCTCTCTTGCTGCATTTTTAGGTCGTTGCTTCTTGTCCTCTCCTCAGAGGTTAAGAAGAAAAATTCTTCTCCCTCCTCCTGGTAACAACCCTTTATGTACTGTGACAAAGTTCCTCCTCTACCTTAGTGGGTCCTGCACTTATTGGCAGATTTGCTCACCTCAGTGATCTCCCCCACAGTCTGGATCAGCTTCTCCTGTGTCTGATCAGGAGTTGGGAGGTTTGGGGGAAACCTGGGCCTGCCCTCTACTCCGGGTTCCAGCCCAGGGCCCTATGGATTTGCAGTTGTCTATAGTGCCTCTTATAACAGCTGTGTGACAGCTACACCTCCCTGGGCTACTTCCCCAAGGCCTCCTCCAAACACCTTCTTTATTCTCACCACAGGACCTTCCTCCTGGTGTCTGATAACGCTTGTACTCCTTAGTCCTCTAGCAGCACACCCTCTCAGTCACAGCTCCTTGTGTCTCTTACTCCCAGCTCCTCACACGCACTTCCTCTCCTCTGGCTCCTCCCCATCTGACTGGAGAGAGCTCCTTTTAAAACCCAGGAGCCCTGATTAGCCTGCCTTGAGTGGCTGCAGGTGTTCTAATCAGCCTGTCTGCCTTAATTGGTTCTAGCAAGTTCCTGACTACTCTAGTGCAGACCCTGGTCTGGTCACTCAGGGAACAGAAAACTACTCACCCAGTGACCAGTATATTTGCCCTCTACCAGACTTCTGCACCCCACTGGCCTGGGTCTGTCACAGTACTTGAAAACTGTTATCACGTCCCCTCTCAGTCTTCTCTTTTCTAGACTAAACAAACCCAATTTTTTCCATCTTCCCTTGTAGGTCATGTTTTCTTGACCTTTAATCATTTTTATTGCTCTTCTCTGGACTCTCGCCAGTTTGTCCACATCCTTCCTGAAACATGGCTCCCAGAACTGGACACAATACTCCAGTTGAGGCCTAATCAGCTCACAGTAGAGCAGAAGAAAAGCTTCTCGTGTCTTGCTTACAACACTCCTGCTAATACATCCCAGAATGATGTTTGGTTTTTTTGCAACAGCATTACACTGTTGACTTGTATTTAGCTTGTGGTCCACTATGACCCCCAGATACCTTTCCGCAGTACTCCTTTCCGCAGTACTCCTTCCTAGGCAGTCATTTCTCATTTTGTATGTGTGCGACTGATTGTTCCTTCCGAAGTGAAATACTTTGCATTTGTCCGTATTGAATTTCATCCTATTTACTGCCTAACATTTCTCCAGTTTGTCCAGATCATTTTGAATTTTAATCCTATCCTCCAAAGCACTTGCAACCCCTCCCACTTTGGTATCATCCGCAAGCTTTATAAGTGTATGCCATTATCTAAATCATTGATGAAGATATTGAATAGAACCAGACCTAGAACTGATCCCTGCGAGACCCCACTCGTATGCCCTCCCAGCAGGAGGAGTATGAGGAAAACAAACCTTGTGGGCTAAATGTATTGACTGCAATGGAGTTTCACCTGTTAAATTTTGCCCAGAGAGATTGAATTACTTCTCCAGGGTCATGTACTGAACTGGTGTGGGAGCCAGGATTAGAATGTCTTGGGTCTTTGCTGCTTGCTAAATCAATTAGATCATGATGCCTTGTAATTTACAGCAAAAGTGTATTCTGTACTTTGGTCTACTACCTGGTAGTCCATATGGAATGTGCAGTCTGAGAGCAATATCCTTCTCCCACTGAAGTCAATGGGACTTCTGCTATTCAATTTGAATGCAATATGGTTTGTCCCTGTGTGTGTGTATTGAATAATACTATGCATACCTCTCCCATAGGCTTTTCATATATATCCTCTTGCCATTGTGCAGCCTTGGTTTGTATAGCATCTCGCTGGAGCGCCTCTAATACCTTTTTTGGAGTAACAAAGCCATATTGTGCTTCAAGCAAAGCCAGGTCAATTTTTTCAGCCTTAAGAACTCCTATGACTTCATCTTGAGCCTGCAGAAACACAAAGAATTCCAGTGAACTAGTTTTATGTATTGGTATGCTCAGTGAGTAGCTTCTACATTAACATTTGGCTATAGTTGTTAAAGTGCTTTACATTATATGTTAAGTACCCTTGAGATAATTGGTAAAGTGAACACTTTAAAATTGTAAGAGAAATATTGGTCTTTGTATTTTCAAAATCCTATGCTATATATGTGTGTGTATATATATATATATATATATATATATATATATATATATATGAGCTTTTTAGGTACACTTTCTCTGATACTCAATATTTTGTTAAAAGTAGATTATGTAACTCAATTTTTGTATGAACACATACTTTTCATTGTACAAGAATTTAGAACAAAATGTCATTTCAGGTATTGGCATCTATTTTTAGATTTACATGTAATTTTTAATGTACTTTGGGAAGCCAAGAAGCTTAGCATTCTCTGTTCACACAGGGTACAAAGGCAGCATTTGTTGTTTAAACTGACTTGGAGGTAGTCAGCTTCTATTGTTACATGTACATGTTTGTGCATTGAAGCTAGTGAGGTACATGGTGCAGAGGATGTGACCTTTTACAACATGCATTCCAAAAGCATGCAATAATGGCAGCTCTTTAAAACAAGATTAATTGTCCTTAAAGCTGGCAGAAGTGTGTGTGTGTGTGTGTGTGTGTGTGAGAGAGAGAGAGAGAAATATTATGTATAGGGGAGTGTGTGTGTGTGAAATATATAAGGCCAAGATTTTCAAAAGCAACTTATAATATTAGGGTCCTCAATCCTGGGTGCCCCCTCAAGGCACTTTAAAGGATGTTGAGTTACAGAAAGTGCAGAGCCCTGCTTTGTGAAAACCAGGCCTCTTTAAGATCCCTCAGGTTGCCCACCCAAAAATCTACTCATTTTTTAGAATCTTGGCTGCATATGTGTACATTATACACTCTGTCTATGTAATTGTATGTATTTTTCTTTATATATAGCATAATTGCCAACATTATTTTTAAGAGTAGAGTGTTAATTTGCTTACGTAGTAGTGTGTTTGCATATGTTCTGGGACAAAACAGCAGGCACATGTGCCTTTTATAAAGTTACTGTGTACCAAAGTCTATTGTGGAAACATATTGCTTTTATTTCTGGGGAGCCTACAGTATTTGATAGGTACCAAGATATAGGTATCTAAAACAAATAAAAGCAAATACCATGTAATTTTTAAAAATAAGTTCCTACTTCTTCATGGTGACAAATGTTAAGAAGCTGGAGGGGAAGGAATGCCTGTTAATACTAACTCTGAAAATGTCAAAAGGAAACGCAGATAGTCAAGTCACTTAAAATAATTCTATACTAGGATTTCTAGAAAAAATTGGCAATGACCTTTTCAGGCTGTACCCTCAATATTGCTAACTCTCATGACTTTATCATGAGTGTCATACTATTTGCTTTTATTAAAGCTCCAGCCCCTGGAGTCATGAGAGTCTAATGAAGTAACAGTTTAAAAAAAAGGTGTCTAACTCTTTTGGAGGTGGAGAAAAGCTGAAAAAGTGACTCAAGTAATCTCTTCTTGGAAAACAGAAGGTAAATAAAAGACACAAGATTTATCATTTTTAAAAATCTAATTTTTAAGATAATCTCATGATTTTGGGGGATTGAATCATAATTTTGGAAGGCTTGGAATTGGTAGTACCGTGTATTGGCAAATCAGGAATCTAAAAAATTGCATTCCTACTTTTTTTCAGCAAAAATATTTTCTCTGATCTACAGGAACAACATACAAATTATGCAGTGGCCCCAGTATGTTCATATTTTTAATAGCAGCAAAGAGTCCTGTGACACATTATAAACTAACACACGTATTGGAGCATGAGCTTTCATGGGTGAATACCCACTTAGTCGGATGCATGCACGAAGTGGGTATTCACCCACAAAAGCTCATGCTCCAATACTGTAACAGTCTGTTAGTCTGTAAGTGCCACAGGACTCTTTGCTGCTTTTACAGATCCAGACTAACACGGCTCCCCCTCTGATACATATTTTTAATGTAAACCATTTCAATTTTAAATATACTGAGAAAGTTGGACTCTTTTTTTAACTAGAGAGAGATGTATTTGCTTTGAACTGTGTTTTCAGAGAGAGTGTTTGGGAAATTTGGGTCTTGATCTAAATCTAGAGAGAAGGCAGGGAAACAGGTGATGACTTTGAAAAAGTTTAACACCACAGCATTTTTCTTAACACACACATCACTCTTGGGTTTTGGGCCTAGTATTGGCAGAGGGGGGAAAGGGTTGCTAGGAATTTCCCTGTGGAAAGGGCCAAAATAACATATTCTACAATTAACAGTAGATTTGGGAGCGTGCGCATGTGTGTCTATGTTCAACTGGTCACTTATGTGTGTGAATGACCAGTTGAATAAACACACATGCAAAATATATATAATATTAATATGTGTCACATATACATATATTAATAATAAAAGTACTCACACAGGTAATGTCCAGATGTTAAACTGTGAAACCATGTGATAAATCCATTTATCATGAACCTTTGACCAGTTCACCTGACCTCTGCTCACAAACATTCCAAACTCATGAGCAGTTTCAAACAACTCTCATTACTTTTATTAAATCACCTTGCTCGCCTCCATTTTTCTGCAAATACAGACTTCCATTCTCACTCCCAAATTATATTTGCCTAGAGTGGGCAGCATTCAACCCTGGGCCATTGAGAGCTTTTACAATATCTCATGGCCATGGTGGGAGCCAGCACTCATTCCTAGCCCTGTAAGGCTTGATATAATAGACCTTTTGAGCTATTGTAAACCTATGTTAAGGCATTTTTTGGGGGGGGGGGTTTGCTCCCTCTGAATCCTGTTGGACTCCAAGTAACTAATGCAGCTGGCTTTACAGGAGGTCACAAGAAATGGCCCCAATAAAAGTTTTTTTCTAATTTCTAAAACATTCCTAAAATAGTTATTTAACAAATATATTATATTCTGAATGCATGATGGGATTGTGTGATATTAAAGTTTTACCAGTTGTGCGTAGGGATGAATTCACATGTAGTTGCACACTTTGAGAGTAACGGACCATTGAGCCACTAAGACGTTTCCATGATAACACCTACATATTTCAAATATGTTATATACTGGGATGAGTAGGGAAAGTCTAGTGTTTGTTCTGGGTTGGGATTTCTTGTCTATGATGTATGGATGAAAATTTTATGTACTCTTACATTTTGCATTTGTACACTTGCACCAATTATAATAGGTGTACTATCTAAAATGAGGAGGGGGGGGCATATATTTAGAGTAGATTAAGCAATGAGCCTACAATCTGGAACATAAAACAAAAGAAGACTGCACCTGTAATTCACCCTCAAGCACACTAAGAAGAAATAGCAGGTCATCTCGAGAGAGGTCCTCTCCTTTCTTGGAATATCTTTTCTGTTTTTTCTCATATTCAGGACTTCTTTGGATGGTGCAGGTTTCTTTCTCCTTTTGTCCCCTTTTCATGTTTACTCTCCCAGCATAAGGAGTATCGTCCTTATGGTGGCCTCTTATCTTTTGCTGGCACTGTTTGGATTTGGTTGGACTTTCTGTGCTGTTACTTCTGGAGCACATGTGTATGTCCCTGGAGCTGGAAGGAGTGGGAAAAAAGTGAAATATTTTAACCATCATTGAACATAGAGAATTACCGGTGGTGGCATTTACCTCAGAACAAAGGGTCCACAAAAGTCTGCATATGCCACTTAAGTGGAACAGAATATTAATGGTATAAACGGTTCATAAGCAGACTGACCAAGTCTCCTGGTGTGTCAGGAAGATACTCATTTACAAGCAAAAAGCTTCCAACTCCTGATTTTTTAATGTTATATCCTGCAACAGCAATGCTCCTTCTCCTGCTTGGTCCCAGCCATTCCAATTCCTTTCTCAGGTGCCTTACTGTGGGCCCTGAGGGAGAATTGGAGGGTTCAGTGCACTTCTTGCTCTCTGTGTTGGTGTGCATGCAGCTAGTCCCGCCCCCGGCAATAGGAAGCAGGCGCTCACATGCACTCACACACACTGCCCATTCGGTCTATCCTGCTTGCACTTTGCAGCAGACAGGTGGGGGGGGGGGGGGGGAGGATGTTCACTGGTTGCAATGTAGTGCTGGGTATCTCTGTGTCCATACTGCTCTTGCCAGAACTGTGACCGCTGTGCACATTCAGCAGAGATGCATCAAGGAGGCATATGTCGTGTGCCCCAGGCCTGCAACTGATCTCTGAAATTAGTTTGAAAATGTTGGTCAGTATGTCCCTAGGAGTTTGTGTGAACCCACTGCATTGGGATGAACTTTGCCCTAAGGATCTAAATGGATCTTAACTAGGGCATTGTGCCTTGCTGAAATACTGTCTGTCTGCATCACAGGAAACCCAAATTCCAGTGTGAAATATAGACTATGGGAATTTCACTTGATTAAGAGTGTTTTCACTGAGAATAAATTTATAATGTACCATTCTCTGTCTGCTGTTATTGGATATCTTTAGGGAGTAAAGCTCTCTTCCTTTTTGGTAGTAAGCTTTTAGATTTGCCAATCCTCCAGGATTGTCCTGGAGTCTCCAGGAATTAAAGATTAATCTTTAATTAAAGATTATGTCATGTGATGAAACCTCCAGGAAAACATCCAGCCAAAACTGGCAATCCTGTTTTAAGATAAGGCGCAAATGACAGTGTCTAGCCTAACGGAGCCCCAATCCTGACTAGGTCTTCTGAGTGCTATTATTTATATAACTATTACATCCTAAACATTGTTGTCAATAAATTAATACTCTTACAAACATTAAATAACTCAAGGAGCTCAATCTACTCAGCTTCTCAAAAAGAAGGTGATTGGATGATTGTATCACAGTCTATAAATGCCTGTAGGAGGATCAGAAACATGATAATAGAGGTCCCTTCAATCTAGCAAGCAAAGGTATAATTGGGTCCAGTGGCCAGAAATTGAAGCTAGATAAATTCAGACTTGAAAAAAGGTGAAAATATTTAATAGTGAAGGTAATTAGCCACTGGAATAATTTACCAAGGCTTGGGTTGGACTCTCCACCACTGGAAAATTTTAAATTAAGATTGGACATTTTTCTAAAAGATCTCCTCGAGTTCAATCACACCTATCAGATTTGAAATAGTAATTCAGGGAAGTTCTATGGCCTGTATTATGCAGGAGGTCTGACTAGATGGTCACAGTGGTCCCTTCTGGCCAGAATCTGTGAATAAGAATACTCCAGCAGAGTTTTTCCTTTTGTCTGATCCTGAATGAAAATCCTAATCCTAGGTTTATATCTTTAAATAAAGTTGGCTCCTATGATCATAACATAACAAATATAGTAGCATTTTTGGTTTCACTGCAGGAGGAGGATTCAAAGAGTAGAAAAAGGGAGAGAGCTTTTATTTCAACATAAATATGGGATGATTAGTTAAAAGTGACTAAGAACATTTTGGAAAGGTAAGTGGAGTTATGTATCGCTGGAAATTTTCTGTAGTGGTAAAGTCCCATTTTAATAGACACATAATAATTTTAAAGTATCCTTAAAGTCATCTTCCACAGGAGGAAATTTATGGTATTCCTTCTGGTCTTTTGCATTTGTTAGTATAAAGTTGGGGTAGGAGCTCATTGTAAGGCCGGCACCACCTACAGCATCAAGTCTCTCCTCAAAACTTATCTTTTCTGTAATATATTCAGAAGACTGCAACCTAATAATGGGTAGACAGGTGGCATGTTGTGATTACTGCTTCATTGGTTAAGAATTGTGCTTATCCTAAAATTTCTGTTACCCTGTTTCTTATCCCACTACCCAACCCCACCCCACCCAACATGCTTGTTTGTATTATCTGCCTGTTATGTCTTGTCTTTTAGATTGTAACCTCTTTAGTACCGGGATTGTTGTTTACTATATGTGTACAATGCCTATCACAATAGGGCCCTGGCCTGGCCCTCTACAGTCTAGGCATTACCACAGTAAAAGTGGTCAATAAGAATCATATCAACAATACAGAGGTGATGTAGTAAATCCATTATCTGATCACCTATACACCATTATTCTGCAAGTGTAGAATGCCATGAAATGCATAAATGATGCACAAAGCCCTTCTTTATTTTTCTTCTAGTGGATTCTGCATGTTCTTTATGCAGCACCCTGAACTGCAGCTCCTGCTTGTTTTAAGCTGATCATTCCAGGGCTCAAGAAGGCATTTCCTCCCCCAGGTATAGAATTGTCATGTAGGCCAGGTACATTATAGGGAGTTTTCACTTTCTTCTGAAACATTAGGTTTTGCTACAACCAGAAGCAGGATTCTGGACTTGATAGAGCAATGGTCTGACCAGGAATGGCAAGTTCTGTGCTTCCCCTCACTTTCCCCCTGCTTTTACACACAAATGCTCATATCCTTGAGGACCCATGCCATGCACTTTCTTCACAACCAAAGAGGGCTGGCTGAGACCCACTTTGGAGTCTGTTAAGGCAACTTCTTAATCACCAAGACATGTAATTAGTTTACTAATACAAGGTGCTTTTAGGGTGCCCAGATAGCAAGTATGTAAAATAGGGACAGAGTGTGTGTGTGTGTGTGGGGGGGGAGGTAATACGCACCTATATAAGAAAAAGTCTGAATATCAGAACTGTCCCTATAAAATCGGGACATCTGATGACCCTATTGCCAAGTTGCAAACACACCATCAGAGAGCCTGATGTGTTTGCAGTGGAGACTGACCAGAAGAAACCTTTGCAAAGTGTGCTCTTTCATGGTCATGGGAGCACAGCCAGATTTTTTGTAATTCTCTGTTGCAAGGCCAGCAAAACAGTGGATTTCAGTAAGAGTACAGGAAGACCATGCCTACCAGCAAACAATGAAGACTGGCAGCGCTGGAAATTTACCAGACTGGTGACCAGCTCAGGGAGCGGATTAGAAAAACCAGGGAGCAGAATCGCAACTCACTGACATCATGTCTGTTTTAGGAGGAGTTTGACTGGATGCTGGGCATTGTGCTGAGCCTGGAGCCAGTGGTGGTGCATGATGACCTTGTCAGCCAGGATGGTGCCCTCCTGGCCCCAGAACCCAGCATGGGAACTAATGGGAGCCAGCAGCCACTGCCAAGTGAGGGCAGTTAAGTGACGTTGTTGCTGAAACTGGTCCCCCAGGAGGCTGTGTTACAGAAGCAGCAGCAGCACATCTTGGGACCATACTTTGAGGAGCTGATTGTTGGCCCACGGAGGACAAGCCTGCTTTGGAGCCTGCAGCAGACAAAGGAAGCGATGGAAGCTGCTGTAGAGCCTGCTAAGTTCCATTTTAATGTTTATTAATATAGGAATGGGAGGGATTTCTGCTCTGTGAACCAGTCAAAAGTTATGAGAAGCCCCAGCGAGCTGCATGTATCCATTGATGGTGGATTGTATCCCAACGCCTTCACTTCACGCACCCCAGCCCACCCCACCATGTGGAGTTCAAAATTACAACTGGGAAATGCAAGCAGTAAAAACGCCTTGAAAGTGAATTTTTACTGGAAAGGTGCAGAGTTTTGCTAGGGCTGTTCCTGTTTCCTAAAATTAATAACCTCACATTGCCGCACTTGTAAGTACACCATTCTCAAACCATTCAACAGTGGAATGAGCCACTTGGAAACAGTGAACTCTTGACTGTGTGTGTGTGTGTGTGTGTGTGTGTGTGTGTGTGTGTGTGTGTGTGTGTGTGTGTGTGTGTGTGTGTGTGTGTGTGTGTGTGTGTGTGTGATTCACAAATCTAGTCCATTTTAATTAAAGGCAGTCCATAGGTGACAAAATAATTTCTCCCAAATTTGACTGGGGTTTGAAATTTTAGTTCAGAAATACGCCTGGTGGGGTGGGGGCCTAGGAGGGAGGCTGCGGAGGTGTATGTGTTTCCATGCAGCCATAACTGGCTAAGCTATTTGGAAGCTAATGGAGCAAGCATGCTGTTGATTCCCTTATGAATTCTGACCCAATCCCTGGAGCTGATAGATGCAGGCTTTTCCTGAAGCAGGAACTCCAGACAGATAGTCACATTTTGGGAAAAGGCGTATTTCCCAGGGACACCTCAGCAGCTGACCAGCCTACTCCACTCATAGATGTGCTGTTCAGTCACTATCCATTTGAATACTTCTGTTGCATACACTTCAGGTGTCCCACTGGTAGCTTGGAATAGCATCTCCCCATGCCATTTGGGCACCACCAAAATATGTCCTCTAAAATAATGAAGGCCTGAAATGATCGGGGAAAAAAAGCTTTTTTAGCATGGTCATTGATGTCCCCGCACCCAAAATCCAAGTAGTTCTGCAATTTTTAGAAAACCATAAACAGCTTTGAATTTTTAACTTACCTTTGTCTCTGCTCTTCTTTCATTGTGATTAACCAGGCAGTGTCCAGGGAGCTTCTGTGATCTGAAGCATCCTTCTCACAATATACAGTAACTCCTCACTTAAAGTTGTCCCGGTTAATGTTGTTTCGTTGTTATGTTGATGATCAATTAGGGAACATGGTCATTTTAAAGTTGTGCGGTGCTCCACTATTACGTTGTTCGGCTGCCTGTTCCCCCCGCCACCAGTGCCTGCCGGCAGCCCCCACAGATCAGCGCCTTTCCCCTCCTCCCCCCGCCCACGGCAATCAGCTGGCTTGCGGTGTTTAGGAGGCAGGAGGGAGTGGGGAGGAGCGAGGACTCGGCACACAGGCTCCCCCTCCCTCCCCTGCCTCCTGAACACTGTAAACCAATTGATTGCTCTGGGTGGGAGGGGGAGCCTGCATGCGAAGTCCTCGAGCCTCCCTACTCCCTCCCGTGCCTCCTGCCTGCAGCAATCAGCTGTCTTGCAGCTTTCAGAAGGGAGGGGAGGGAGGGGGGAGGAGCGAGGATGCAGCGTGCAAAGTAAAGAGGGAAGAAGAGGAGGGGGTAGAAGAGGCAGGTCAAGGGTGGGAGGGGTGGAGTGGATGGGCTGAGGGTTGAGCCCCCTACCCCCGGCAAAGCCAGTGCCTGTGCTTGCAAGAACAGCGAAAGGAGCAGCCGGACAATCCATCCTCTTCCACTCTGTGACTCCACCACCTCAACCAAGCTTCATACTCGGCAGTGATGACTATAGTATTAAATTGTTTCCTTAAAATGGTTTAAAACTTATACCTGTATTAAATTGCTTGTTTAAAATGTATATAATGCCTTTTGTCTGGCAAAAAAAATATTTCCCTGGAACCTACCCCCCGCCCCTTTACATAAATTCTTATGGGGAAATTGGATTTGCTTAACATCATTTCACTTAAAGTCGCATTTTCAGGAACATAACTACAACATTAAGTGAGGAGTTACTGTACTGAAGTTTAGTTTGGAAAAGTAACATTTTATGTCCTTGGAATTCCACAAGGAGTTTTCTTGTTCTCCTTCACTGAGCTATTTGAGACAATAACCCTCTGCCTTGTCCTAGTCCAGCCCCTCGACGTCTACAGGCTACGGAACCTCCACAGCTCTCCTACACTGTGGTAGAAGCCTGGGCCAATGTACTTTCATGGATCATTCCAAGAGGAAGCATTTCCATGATAAACTTATGGTTTAAGTTCTGGACAGGGCCAACAGGCAGGTCCAGCACCAAAGACAAGAGGACTTGTGGCTAGAGAAAAGGCATGAGGAGAGGCAGGAGGAAAAGGAGAGGCTGGCTGCACAGCTTGAGGATAGGGTTTCAGCACAGGAGCAGGTACTTCCTTCACAGTTCCTGAAACAGGAATGGTGGCAAAGGGAGAAGAACAGAGCTCATCAGAAAGAGATCTGTTTGAGCATCTGGTATCACTAATGATCACAAGGGTACCAGCTCCTGCTGCATCACCCACACCATGGCCTGAGTCCCATGTGATGCTGTCCCGAAACAACTTGGAAATGTCTATGACTGGGTGGCCCATGCAAGCAAGCCCCATGAGCAGCTGGGCAGGGCAACTTTGCCCCATGCAGTCCTCTGTATTGCTCCCTCCCCTGTGGATGCCTCCACCCCCTCCCTGGCACCAAGTGCATAGCAATTGGGAAGGGAAAGCAGGAAACATGCCATAGCAAGGAGTTTCTGTCTTGCACATGGTTTACTTGCCTGCACTTGTTCATGTACCCTTTTTTTTTTTTTTTTTTTTTTTTTTAAGTTCTGTTGTTACTGTTGTTTTGATGTGGTAATGGCAGCTGGCCTGCCTGGCAGTGGGTAAATGTTGTACTTTCCCAATATATGTTTATAAATTAAGCTTTTTATTTATCAAGCAAGTTTATTGTTATCAATGCATCACGTCATACAATGTATATTTCAAATAATAAAGTTAAACACAGGATCAGGAACAATTAGGAATTAGTATGCAAAGAGTATTCCAGTTAGTTACATCAATCTGTACTGTGACTCGCCCTCCCTCCCACATTGTTTGTGAAGATAAGGTTAAAAAAAAAAACACCTTATTGTGCTGGCTTGCTGTTCAGTCTGTAGTGGATGTTCTGGGCTACTTTGGGTCCCTGTCCGTGTTACAGCTATATGAGATGCCAGATGAATATTTGTACACACAAATTATTAGGTTGCACATTGAGTGAGTGATTTCTTTCTACTTTCAGATTTGATGATCATGCTGTCAGTTGATTTGATATTTTGGGAAACCTCCAACAGTGACTGAACAACCACTAATGAAAATCTTCCTGTTTCAGCAGACACTGTCCCTTTTTGTGCAGCAAACAAAGAACTGCTGCAGGAGTGAAAAACATAGACTTCATCCACACATCTTGAAATTCTTCCCTTTCTCTTCCAAAGTGTCAGATCCCTCCCTGCCACCCCAATTCCAGTTGCAACATGGCATATTGGTTGACCTTCTCAGTGCTCTTGACAGTTTAGACAGACCAGTGACTGCAGCGTACTATACTGTGGCCACTGCAGAGAGATAATCCATTGTAGTGCAGTTTAGGCTGGTTTTCTGTAAGGTTAGTCAGCTTTTGAATGGTTCCAGTGTAACTTACAAACTGGAACAAAGTCATTTTTAACTTTCCACTTGTGTTTTTACCTTTTTACATTGAGCAACATTTTCCACCCAGTTTTATTTTTAAATAGGACCTGAAGTACCATGAAGTTTCTGGATATCAGCTGCCTCATGGCACCCTAAAGGGTCTGTCATCTCTTCAGAGCCAGGGTTCTGAACGTTAGCTAAATGAGTGGAAAATCTTCCTCTCTGTGTGCCTGTCTCTTAGTGTACGCTATAATAACCACATCAAGAGGACCTACTTATACCAGAGATGTCTTGCAATGTGGTTAAAACACTCTTCCCTCTTGTAGCAGAGATGGTAGTTCACCATACTGAGGCAATGTTAACTTCCCCTATAATCCCCATTGGAGGACAGAGCTCTCAGCTGTACCGTGTTTCATGGTATTTTCTTTCTTTGAGCTAAATCAGGATCCCCATTACTCTGTACCAACAACTAGGGTGGTACTAGAGCACAGAATAACAGCTGGTAGCAGCTGGGTAAGGAGAGGAGGAGGAGACCTGACTCAAAGCACACCATCTTGCATGTCTGTGTGTTAATATTTATCTTTTGTAAAACAGTCTCTAGAGAGCAATGGTACTTGTACATTCTAGCTACAACATTATAAGGGGATCAGGTGCTTGCTACCTATTAAGCTTGTCATTATTCCCATGTGGAACTCTTGCTAGCCAGCTAGGTGATCTTTGCCCGTTTACTTGTTTTCGGATGATGCATTGTCTGCCTCCTTGGTAGTGTTTGCAGAGGCATCTTGGTGTACATGGCAGAGTGATCCTGTCACAGTCACATTGTCAGACCTGAATTGAGTGGGTGTTAAATTGCAGCATTTCTCTCTCTCTCTAGTTGGAAAACCAGTTGAGGGAAGTAATTTCTTCAAATAGGTTTGAGACCTTAGGATCTGCTCTCATTGTGTGGGTCTTTAAAATTGTTTTTTTAATCTTCTAACATGAATGTTCTTTTACATTTAAGAAAGAAATCTTAGTGATGGGCTAATCTATAGGATCAGAATATGCTTTCCTTAAGAGCCACAATAACAAATGATTGAATGTTTCTATGACATTAATTTGGTCTCCACCCTCTCAATCACATTGTGAAAGAGATGAAATTGCATTTGTCTCTTTGGCAGCAGTGAACAAGCAGGTGGCTTAGAAATCCCCACTGTTTTTGTGGGAAAGACAGAAATATCCTGCAGAGATGACTTCACCACAGATACCGGAGGGTTTTAAGAAACATCCATCTTTTTTTTTTTTCCTTTTCCCATCAGTATTTTCTCTCTTTAGCCAGTGATTGACTTATGAGCTAACAAAATCGCTTACAGGAGCAAGTATTCTATTAATCCCATGGTAAGGATCCTGGATTGTTGAGAACTTGATATTCCTTCCAAGAGTCCATGACTAAGCAAGGAATTATGTGTTTCTTTTTCTAAACCTCTCTTATTTAAAGGGATATAGTCAAAATAAGGGAGCCTTTTCTTCAACAGCTAACTCACCTGGGAGCTCTCAAGGATTCAGCGAGCACTTCTGTTCCTCCACAGGGTCTGTAAGTTGGAACTAAGTATCCAGGAGATCCAAGGGCAGGACAGGTCCCCTGCTTGCTCCCCAGTGAGTCTCTTGGCATGGTATCACAGGAGAGTCAAACTGCTGTCACAGGGAGAATAAACAAGCAGCCTGCATTTCTCTCTGTAACAGGGTCTTGTTAAAACTTGGGACCCCTGGTCTTAGCTTCTCAAGGATCCTGCAGCAGCAGTTTTACATAATTCAGGAGAGTAGTTATTCAAACTGGGCAAGAATCTGGCTCCAAGAGATCACGTCAAATGTTTCCAAAAAAAGAAAGAGAGCACCTTGAAAGCCATTTCTGTGGTGGAGCCTGGTAAGTTCTTTCAACTGACCAATGTTCAGTTTACCATATTTTTGGCTGAGGGAGTCCATTTGGGTCAAAGGATGACACTGGGTCTTTGAAATACATCAGAGAGAATTCTTCCGTAGCAATGTGCTCAGGCTAAAAGTGGTGTGATATACCCTGCTTCCATATAAACTAGGTTCCTTCGTCACTATGCCTTGCTGAGATCTGGCCCTGGAAGCCAATGTAAGCCAGCAGAAGAGCACTTAAAGCACGTCTCCAAAAAAACTCTCCTAGGCTGATGGGCAGACTTGAGTCTTTGCATCATTCATGCCGTTCATGTCCCAAAGAACCAGGAAGTGAGCTGTCAGTGCCACCGAAGTTCAGTCTAGCTTGTGCCTTTCTTCCCTTGTTTAAAGCTGTGGAGAGCCTGGGAAAGGTCTGGAAGGATCACTTGAAGGTCAGACTGATTGATTGTTCTGAATTGGCCTAGGAAGTCTTTTCTTGTTTTAACCAGAATTCTGCAGATACTGTACATACCCTGTAACTACTTGGCAATAAGATGTCTCGCTGTCAGTTTTAAATTTTTGAGCCTTAATCTTCAGATCAGGGATCTCCAAATCTTTCATAGTGTGGATTACATCTTAATAGAAAGATCATCTTGTGGATTATGATTACAACAGCTGCCTTCCTTTGTATTAACATAAATCTGAGCCCATGTGACCATGACTGGGAGGGGAAATCTCTTTTATTGCCATTGGCGTATGTTCTTGACGTAGCTACAGCAGTTGCTTACATGGCAAAAGTGATATTAGGAGATAATTGTGATGTATTTTTGGCTTCATATAATTAAAATTAACAGTTGGAAACAGGGAGAAAGAGCAAATACCATGCATCCAGTCAGCCCTCCTCATATGAATAGTGAGTACTCTGTGGCTCGCCAGTGGCTTACAGACCACAGTTTCAGAGTCACTGATTTAGAAGCAATTTTATGTTAATATTGTCGTTTGAGAACTCGAGAACTGGTATTCACGGTATACAGCACTTAGAATGCATGCTACAGTTACCCAAAACACGTGTTAAAGTTTATTTACATTATCAGAAATGTTAAGTGCTATTAAGCATTCATGTTTAATTGTTTCTGATCTTTTTAAAGAGGCATGTTTCCATTCAGAGACTACAAACCTCTTTATGCATTAGATCAAAGTTCACTAACAAAAATGTTCACCCATTCCCAATCTAGAGAACCCATATAGGGCCCAGTCTTTGTCCTCTTGAAGTCAATGGCCAAATTCAGAGATGAGTCTAAGGGTACGTCTACAGTACGAAATTAATATGAAGTTATTTTATACGAATTTTCTCTATCGAGTTCATACATTCAATGTTATTTGTCCCCACTAAAGCGCATGAATTCACCAGAGTGCGTCCACAGTACTGAGGCTAGCATCGAATGGCAGAGCGTTGCACTGTGGTAGCTATCCCACAGTTCCTGCAGTCTCTGCTGCCCATTAGAATTGTGGGTTAAGCTCCCAGTGCATGATGGGGCAGAAACATTCTAGCAAGTTTTTCTGGGTGTGTGCCATCACTCGCACCTCCCTCCGTGAAAGCTACGGCAGACGCCATGCTACCAGCAGACGGTGCAGCACGGGGCACTGCCTGTTTCCTGGTATGTTGAATCCACTTCGAATGTCCTCTCATCTTTCTATCTACTCTTTCATCTAACCATTTCCCACCGTTTCCCGGCCATCGTGAACAGAGCCACACAGCTTCCGCCGCTTTTTCCATGTTGTCTGTCCTGGGCTCCCATGGAAGCTACAAAAGGCAACAATTCCCCGCCATTTCTTGGTCACCGTGAACAGAGCCACACAGCTTCCGACGCAAACTCTTCTTACGTTTCCACCGCAAACTCTGCTCTCACCACTTTTTCCATGTTGTTGGTCCTGGACTCCTGTGGAAGCTACAGAAGGCAACAATTCCCTAATGTTTCTCGGCCATCGTGAACAGAGCCACCCAGACAATCTGGAGAAAGCGGCAGAAGCTGTCCTGGGCTCCCGTGGAAGCTACAGAAGACAACCATTTACTGCCTTTTATCGGCCACCTTGAACCAAACAACTCATTTCGCGCCCTTTTTAAAGGATTACCCATGCAGGCACAATTGTGTGGCAAACATGCTGCAGTTTTGACCTTTGTAAATACCTCGTGCATTATCCAGCAGTATGTTCAGTACTTGCAAAACCGGGAGAAGAAGCGACAACAGTGTGATTACTATACTGATGAGGACATGGACACAGACATTCCTAGATGCACGGCATGTGGCGATTGGGAGATCATGGTGGCATTGGGACAGGTTCATGCCGTGGAATGCCAATTCTGGGCCCGAGAAACAAGCACAGAGTGATGGGACCGCATAGTGTTGCAGGACTGGGATGATTCCCAGTGGCTGCAAAACTTTCATATGTATAGGGCCACTTTAATGGAACTTTGTGACTTGCTGTCCCCTGCCCTGAAGTGCAAAGACACCAGAATGAGAGCAGCCCTGGCCGTTGAGAAGTGAGTGGCTATAGCACTGTGGAAGCTTAAAATGCCCAACTGCTATCGGTCAGTTGGGAATTAGTTTGGAGTGGGCAAATCTACTGTAGGGGCTGCTGTGCTGCAAGTAGCTAATGCAATCACTGAGCAGCTGCTATCAAGGGTAGTGACTTTGGGAAATGTACAGACCACTGTGGATGACTTTAATGTGCTGAGGTTCCCTAACTGCGGTCGGGCGATAGACAGAACGCATATCCCTACCTTGGCCCCGGCACACCGGGGCGGCCAGTACATAAACCACAAGGGGTACTTTTCCATGGTGCTGCAAGCACTGGTGGATCACAAGGAACATTTCACCGACATCAACATGGGATGGTTGAGAAAGGTACATAAATTACTGTTGGGGATGTTGAAATGCCTGTAGTTATCCTTGGGGACCCAGCCTACCCCTTAATGCCGTGGCTCATGAAGCCGTACACAGGCACCCTGGACGGTAGTAAGGAGCAGTTCAACTATAGGTGAGCAAGTGCAGAATGGTGGTGGAGTGTGCTTTTGGATGTTTGAAAGGCGCTGGCGCAGTTTACTGACTTGGTTAGTTCTCAGCACAACCAGTATTCCAATTGTAATTGCTGCTTGTTGTGTGCTCCACAATATCTGTGAGACTTTTATGGCAGGGTGGGAGGTTGAGGCAACTCGCCTGGCTGCCAATTTCGCACAGCCAGACAACAGGTCGATTAGAAGAACGCAGCAGGGGGCTCCGCGCATCAGAGAAGCTTTGAAAGCCAGTTTCATGACTGGCCAGGGTACGGTGTGACAGTTGTGTTTGTTTCTCTTGAAGTTATGCGCATCCTATATATATCTGAAAGGAAATAAAGTCAAAATCATTATAAAACTGTTCTTTATTATTTTATGCACAACACATTGAGAGCAATTATAAGGTAGACTGGGGGAGGAGGGAGTTAGGGGAGTGGTGGAGGAGGGAAGGACAAGTCCAAAAACCAAATCAAAAGTTCACATATCCCAGCTTTCCGGTGCTTGGGTGATCCTCTGGGGTTGAGTGTGTGGGTCCCTGTAGCCTCCCCCTTCATGTTCTTGGGCATCTGGTTGAGGAGGCTGTGGAACTGCGGGAGGAAGGAGTTTGATTATGCAGGGGCTGCAGTGGAAGTCTGTGGTCTTGCTGCCTTTCCTGCATTAGATCCACCATACAGCAGAGCATGTCAGGTTGCTCCCTCATGAGCTTGACTATAGTGTCCTGCCCCTTTCCCATAGCAAGCAATGCCTGGTGGGTTTGCCATATAAAAGGAGGGCCTGCGGGCTCTCTGGGATGATCCCTGCACACAACAACAACACCCCCCTCTCCCCACCAACCGCATGTCTCTGGTCAGGCTCAGAGCAGGGATGAGCCATTTACTCTAAACGTGAACAACCCAGCGCGGCTGGGTTCCCACCCCCAATATGTGGCTCTGATCAGGCTCTCACTCACGAGAAATACCTTCTCCAGGGTCATGGAACAGGAGCCCGCCTTGGGAGTGAAGGGAGGGTATTGGATCCAGCATTAAGATTAGTTCCTGGCTAGGGGGGAAAATGGATTCCCCACTTGCCGCCTGTATACTGTCGTCCTCCTCCTCCTCCTCCTCGCTCTGTGCAACTGCCCCCTTGCAGGTGTCCATGGACAGTGGTGAGGTAGTGGTGGCATCACCCCCTCCCTAATTGAATGGCGCTCACGGTAAAAGCAGAATGTATGGGGCTGTGATCCAGAGCGCCTTTTTGCCTCCCTGGCTTTTTAGTATGCTTGTCTGAGCTCCTTGATTTTTGTACGACACTGCTCTGTGTCCCTGGAGTAGCCTCTTTCCGTCATGGCCCTGGAGACTTTAGCCTAGATATTTGCATTCCTTTTTTGGGAACGTAGTTCTGCCATAACAGACTCATCTCCCCAGCATGCGATGAGATCCAGTACCTCCCGTTTGGATCATGCTGGGGCTCGTCTGCGAATCCGGGACTGCGTGATTTCCTGTGATAGTGGACTCTGCATGGTCGCCTGTGATGGTGGACTGTGCTGATGGTCACCTGTGCTGCTGGTGACCAAACAGGAAATGAAATTCAAAAGTTCCCGGGGCTTTTCCTGCCCACCTGGCTAGTGCATTGGAGTTGAGAGTGTTGACCAGAGCTGTCACAAGGGAGCATCCTGGAATAGCTCCCGGAGGCCAATAATGTTGATTTGCATCCACAATACCTTTAACCCAAGATTGTGATCTCGATTTAAGCACTACTCCACTTGCCTAGGTGAAGTACAGAAATCGAATTAAAGAGCCCTTTAAATTGAAAAAAAAGTTCGGTCATGTGTCTGGAATCATTTTTCTTCGAAATAACTCGGCTAATTTCGAAATAACAGGCTAGTGTAGACCAGGCCTACGATTGTGTAATTTAGACCTTCTAGCCCCCCTTACACAATTCCCAACTGCTGTATAGATATACCCTAAGAGTTGGACCATCACCCAAACACATTATGTTGCACCTTCCTGTTAGTTGCTTTTCTTGCTAAACCAGTCTTTTTTGCACACCTATTTGTTACACCAGCTGTACCTCCTCTTGATTAAGTAAAGGCGTTTCAGCTTTTGTATGTGGGTGGTAGTCTGAGGGACGAGAATGTACACCAGTATAATTTACATGCTGAAGATGCTGGAAGGAAGTAGACTTACTTAGATTCCCCTCTGAATTTGGCCCATTTGAGGATTTTGCCATTGATTTCAGTGCAAGGAAGATTAGAATCAGTGCTTCTGAAGTTAAAACATTTGATACCTGTGTATTATAGCTTGGCTGTGAAGTAGTGATGAGTGACAAGGCTCTGTCATTATATGGCTCTGTTTTCAGGAGTTTATAACTTTTGGGGAGAGAGAGATAGGTTGCTCTTAGCTGAAATTTCTATTGCTTATTCTCCCAAAAGTGGGTTGAGGGGAGGGTCGTTTAACTACATTCAATTGCTTATGAGATCTCAGTGTGTGAAGGGAATATTTTTTCACTATTTAAATGATTCATATGCTTATTTTATATTCAAACACTTTTAAAATAGGTTCTTTCTGATACTTTGAACTTACCCTGGAACTTGGTCCTCAGTGAGGACAAGTGATTTTGATGTGATTTGAAGAAATTTGGTTAGAAAATACAAGTTCTAAGCATTTAAAATGATGGGCTGCATTATCTTTTACTCCCTTTTTAACAGAGATGAGATGCTCACCTGGCATCTTCAGTACCACCCATTGAAATAAAATGCAGCTTTCTTATATTTCAGTTATTATGCCAGGTTGCATTCCACGTACATGTATTTTTGCCTTTTTTATGAGCTTAAGACATAGTTCACATTATTTAATATAGATTTTGTGGTTTAATATTTATTCTGCAGCTGCTGTAATTTAGCGTTCAGTATATAATTATTCTGTAATTATAGGACTATTCAAAGCAAAAGCTGGAAATCATAGAATATCAAGGTTGGAAGGGACCTCAGGAGGTCATGTAGTCCAACCCCCTGCTCAAAGCAGGACCAATCCGTAGACAGATTTTCACCCCAGATCCCTAAATGGTCCCCTGAAGGACTGAATACACAACCCTGGATTTAGCAATCTAGTACTCAAACCACTGAGCTATCCCTCCGCCTACTGCTACATGAAAAGAAAATGTTCCTACTTTACAAATTGTGTACCTAAATGCAGTCTTTATCATTGTACCCTAAAATTAACTGGACAACAGACAACTGTGTAGCAGAAAGACTCAGATCTTATATTTTTACAATACTTGAAGATAAATATGACCCATGTCTGGTTGGGGTTTTTTGTTTTGTTTTGTTTTTTAAAGGAGAAAAGAGAATGGTGTAGAGAAGGTAGACTGGAAGCTTGTGTTTTCTCTTTTTCAGAATACGAGATCAAATATTCAGCAGAATTGGAAGATGGCAAATTCAAAGCTGATTAAACAAATACTTTTTTCAAATGGGTCTCATTAATCTGTGGTGCTCTCATTACTACAGGATATCACTGAGGTAGAGAGTTTAGCAGGATTCAAGAAGGAATTAGACATTAAGGGGCAGGTGGCAAATATCCCCAGCTAAGTATAAAAGGTGACTTTGCCAAAGGGCTGGAAGTTGTGGAGGAATGGAAAATTATATTAGGGACATAGGAGCAACGAGAGGGAAAGCAATGAGCAGACTCCCCCAACATCTTAGATATCTATACAAGAGGAATGACATAATTGGCATCACAGAGACTTGACGGGATAAATTTCATGATTGGCATACTGGAATAAAGGGTGATAGTTTGTTCAGGAAGGACAGGCAGGGAAAAATGGGAGGAGATGCATTGCAAATCAAGAATGTATACACTTGTCCTGAGGTCTAGAAGGAGGTGCGGAGCAAACCAGTTGGAAGTTCCACGGTGAAGATGAAAGGGGGAAAAACAGGGGTGATGTTATGGTAGAGGTCTACTGCAGACCACCAAATCAGGAAGAGGAGGTGGATGAGGCATTTCTAGAACAAATATCAGAAATATTCAGAACACAAGACCTGGACCTGGTAGTGATGGGGGACTATACCTACCCAGACATATTTTAGAAAAGTAATGGCAAAATACAAAATGTTCACTAAGTTCTTGGAATATGTTGAGGATAACTTCTTGCTTCAGAACATGGAGGAAGTAACTGGCGGGGGGAGCTATTTTAGATTTTATTTTGACTAAGGGAGGAATTGCTTGTGAAACTTAGGACTTGTCTGCACTACTGGCCATATCGAAGGGCAATGATCAATCTGGCAGGGGTTGATTTATCGTGTCTAGTATAGACGTGATTGATTGACCGCCGATCCCTCTGGCATTGACTTCGGTACTCCACCTCAATGAAAAGCGCAAGGGGAATCGACAGGAGAGCGTTTCTTGTTGACACACCACAGTGAAGACACCACGGTAAGTAGATCTAAGTATGTCGACTTCGGCTACATTATTCACATAGCTGAAATTGCCTAACTTAGATCGATTCCTCCCTACCCATCTCCGGAGTGTAGACCAGCCCTGAAGGTGGAATGTAACTTAGGTGAATGTGATCATAAGTTCATAGGCTTCATGATTGTAATGAAAGGAAGGACTGAGAGCAGCTGAATAAAGACAAAGGTAAAAAAAAAAAAAAAGCAGACTTTTTAACAAATTCAGAGAACTAGTAGATAATGTCCCCTGGGGAAGAAAATCTAAGGGAATAAGGAGTTCAGGAGAACTGGCATTTTCACAGAGACAATATGAAGGGCACAACAGCAAACTATCCCAATGCAAAGGAAAGTTAGGAAGAATACTAAGAGACTGATATGGCTCCATCAGGAATTCTTTAATGATCTGCAAATCAAAAAGGACTCCTACCAAAAGTGGAAAAGTGGACAGATTTAAGAATGAATGCAAAAGGATAGCACAAGCATATAGGGTCAAAATGAGAGGCTAAGGCACAAAATGAGTTTCACCAAGCAAGAGACATAAAAGGCATTAAGTAGAGGTTCTAGAGATACATTAGGAGCAAGAGAAAGGTGAAAGAGGGTGTAGGACCACTACTTAATGAGGAAGAAGAGCTAATAACACAGGGGTAGGCAACCTATGGCACGTTTGCCGAAGGCAGCACGTGAGCTGATTTTCAGTGGCACTCACACTGCCCAGGTCCTGACCACCAGTCGGGGGGGCTTTGCATTTTAATTTAATTTTAAATGAAGCTTCTTAAACATTTTAAAAGCCTTATTTACTTTACATACAACAATAGTTTAGCTACATATTATAGACGTGTAGAAAGAGACCTTCTAAAAATGTTAAAATGTATTACTGGCACGTGAAACCTTAAATTAAAGTAAATAAATGAAGATTCGGCACACCAGTTCTGAAAGGTTGCTGACCCCGTAATAACACATGACACCTCACCAAGACTGAGGTGTTTAATGCCTATTTTGCATCAGTTTTCTCTAAGAAATTTAATTGTGAATGTATGCTTAACACAATATTAACAACAAGAGGGAAGAACTCAAGCCAGAATAGGAAAGGACTGATTAAAAAGTATCTAGATAATTTAGATGTATTCAAGTTGACAGGGCCTGATAAAAATTTATCCCAGGAAAAAGGAACTAACTGAGACAATCTCAGAACTATTAGCAGTTATCTTTGAGAACTCATGGAGGCTGGGGGAGATCCCAGAGGGCTGGAAAAGAGAAAACGGAATACCTGTCTTTAAAAGGGGGAGTGAAGGGGGTGCAGGAAATTACAGCTTAACTTTGATACCTGGAAAGATACTGGAACAAATTATTAAACAATCAGTTTGTAAGCACCAGAGGATATTAGGTTGATAAATAACAACTAACATGGATTGTCAAGAACAAATCATGCCAAATCAACCTAATTTCCTTCTTAGTGGTGTAGTGGATGCAGGGAAGCAGTAGACATAAACTTGTTTGCATAAGGCTTTGGACACAGTCCCACATTTAAATTCACATAAGTAAACTAGGGAAATGTGGTCTAGATGAAGTTATTATAAAGTGGGTGCATATAACTGGTTGAAAAATCATGCCCTGAGTAATTATCAAAGGTTTTCTGTCAAATTGGGAGGACGTCTGTAGTGGGGTCCCACAGGAGTCAGTCTAGGGTTTGGTACTATTCAATATTTTCATTAACGACTTTGATAAAGAAGTGAAGAGTGTGCTTATAAAGTTTGTGGATGACACCAACATGGGAGAAGTCACAAGAACTTCAGAGGACTGATTTAGAATTTAAAATGACCTTGAAAAATTGGAGAATTGATCTGAAGTCAACTAGATGAAATTCAATAAAGACAAGTGCAAAGTCCATCACTTAGGAAGGAAAAATCAAATATACAACTATAAAATGAGGAATAACTGGGTGGGGGGTAGTACTGCTCAGGGGTTATAGTGGATCACAAATTGAATATGAGCCAAAAATATGAAGGAATTGTGGGAAAATAAAAGCTAATATCGTTCTGGGGTGTATTAACAGTAGTGTCATAAGTAAGACCCGAGAGGTAATTGTTCCACTCAACGTGATGCTAGTGAAGCTCATCTAGAATATTGTGTGCAGTTTTGGGTGCTAATCTTTAAGACAGATGTGGACAAATTGGAGAGCATCTAGGGGAGAGCAACAAAAAATGATAAAGGGCTTAGAAACATGAGTAGGCCCTACCAAATTCGCAGTCCATTTTGGTCAATTTCATGGACATAGGATTTTTAAAATTGTAAATTTCATGATTTCAGCTGTTTAAATCTGAAATTTCATGGTGTTGTAATTGTTGGGATCCTGGCCCAAAAAGGAATTGCAAAGTTATTGTAAGCGTGGGGTTGGGCTACTGCTACCCTTACTTCTGCTCTGCTGCTGATGGCGGTGCTGCCTTCAGAGCCGGGCAGCTGAAGAATGATGGCTCCTGGCTGGGAGCCCAGTGCTGAAGGCAGAGCCGCTGCCAGCAGCGGCATAGAAGTAAGGATGGCCTGATATGGTATTGCCACCCTTACTTCTGTGCTGCTGCTGGCGGGGTGGGGCCTTCAGAGCTGGGCGCCTGGCCAGCAGCTGCCGCTATCCAGCCACCCAGTTCTGAAGGCAGCACAGAAGTAAGTGTGGCAATACCACAACCCTCCTAAAATAACCTTGTGACTGCCCTGCAACTCCCTTTTGGGTTAGGACTCCCAATTTGAGAAACACAGGTCTCCCCTGTGAAATCAGTATAGTATAATGTAAAAGCACACAAATATCAGATTTCATGGGAGGAGACCAGATTTCACGGTCCGTGACGTATTTTTCATGGCCGTGAATTTGGTAGAGCCCTACCTATGAGGAAAGACATATTTGGCATATTTCGTTTTGAGAAAGGAAGAGTGATGAGTGATCTGATAATGTCTTCAAATACATTCAGGGCTGTTATAAAGAGGACAGTGATCAATTGTTCTCCATGTCCACTGAATGTACGAGAAGTAGTAATGGGCTTAATCTTCTGCAATAGAGATTTAGCTTAGATATTAGGAAAAACTTTATAACTACAAGGCAATTTAAATTCTGGCATAGACTTCCAAGGGCGGTTATGGAATGTCCACCTTTCACAGTTTTTAAGGACAGGATAGACAAACACCTGTCAGGGATGGTCTAGGTCATGGATACGCAACCTATGGCACAGGTGCCAAAGGAGGCACGCGAGCTGATTTTCAGTGGCACTCACACTGCCTGGGTCCTGGCCACCAGTCCAGGGAGCTCTGCATTTTAATTTAATTTTAAATGAAGCTTCTTAAACATTCTGAAACCTTATTTACTTTACATGCAACAATAGTTTAGTTATATATTATAGACTTATAGAAAGAGACCTTCTAAAAAGGTTAAAATGTATTATTGGCGTGTGAAACCTTCAATTAGAGTGAATAAATGAAGACTTGGCACACTACTTCTGAAAGGTTGCTGACCCCTGTTCTAAGTTTATGGTCAGAACAGGTAGATGGACTTGATGACCTCTGTTTCTTCTTCCAACCCTATATTTCTATAATTTGTATGGATAACAAGAATGTCCAGGATAGTATATTAAATATTTTTTAAAAAGTTTTGGAAGGGATATACGCTTCCTTGCTTCAGGGCATAAACCAGACTCTTACTTGTCAGGGTTAGGCTTAAGCAGAATCTTTCCCTGTGGGCAGGTCATTCCATAACTGCCTAATGAAGGGTTTCTTATGCTTTCTTCTGAAACAGCTGGTACAGGCTACTGTCTTTGACAGGCTATTGGTGTTAGTGCTACATTATAATTATTTATACAAAATTGTATCCACTGGATAGTTTCTTGCAGTGCTACTTAACTGGGAAAAATGTATTCATGTTTAAAACATCTTTTCAAAGCTGCCATATACAAAACGCTGTAATAGAGTATAGAGAACAATTCTGTAGAGAGAAGTGGACAAAAATGAGCTGATACGCTCTAATGTGACTTTTCCATCTCAGACTTCTGTGATTAAATCTACCTCCCCAATTTCCTTTTTACCTGCCAGCGTGCTACTCACAATATGCGGATTATCCCCGTATGGTGGTAGGTGGAACTGCTCTATTAAAGCAGAATGTGATAAATTATGTGGTGATGTCTTTGTGCTCTCCAGTAATGTGGCCTAAAGTATTCTGAGAACTTCTTGCTAATCTGATCTCTCCCACAATAATCCCATTTAAGAAACAGATGGTTTTATAATGTCAGATTTATAGTTCTAGATGAAATAAGAGGAAGGAACAACCAGGTTTTTGGATTTTACTGTTTTTATTTTTAAAAAATATTTTTTTTTCTTAAAGAAAAAAGTCATTGTGGCCTCTAAAGTGCCCATTAGCTTCGTAACTACTTTTGTCCATCTCTGGTCCCAGCTTCATTCAGTTTTGCTGTGGAGTTGGAGATAAGGCTGTGATCAAAATAGCAAAACAGCCTTCCAAGGGGAGTAGTGGCGGCAAAAGACATATCTGGCTTTAAGATTAAGCTTGATAAGTTTATGGAAGGGATGGTATGATGGGAGAGCCAAATTTTGGCAGTTGATCTCTGATTATCGCCAGATAAGTATGCCCAGTGGTTGGTGATGGGATGTTGGATGGGATGGGATCTGAGTTACTGCAGAGAATTCTTTTCTGAGTGCTGGCTGGTGAGTCTTGCCCACATGCTCAGGGTTTAGCTGATCGCCATATTTGGGGTTGGGAAGGAATTTTCCTCCAGGGCAGATTGACAGAGGCCCTGGAGGTTTTTCACCTTCCCCTGCAGCGTGGGGCATGGGTCACTTGCTAGTGGATTCTCTGCAGCCTGAGGTCTTCAAACCACAATTTGAAGACTTCAATAACTCAGGCATAGGTTAGGGGTTTGTTATAGAATTGGATGGGTAGGGTTCTGTGGCCTGCTTTGTGCAGGGGGTCGGACTAGAGGATCACATTGGTCCCTTCTGACCCTAGAATCTATGAATCTATGAAAAAGACTGCAATGAGAGCTCCACGCATGTAGAAGAAATGTAGAATGGGCAACTGAAATTGCAGTGTGGATTGAAGAATAAAACTGTACCCTTATTACAGCCCAGTAAGTGTTTCCTAATTTGCTGCTCTTTTTCTTCAGGGATAGTTTAACGAGCATAGCTTCGCTGAGTGTGGGAGTGTTCTCTTCAGTATTGCTCTCCTGCACACATGAAAATAAACCACAGGCTTCTGAATATCCTGAGAATAGTTTCTTCAAAGGAAGATCAAAAGTGTTTACTAATGTCTGATGAGGCCGCATGCCTGTCTTGCTCATGAACTCATGTCTATGGTGAGCGTGTTAAAGGACAATCAGGATCATTATTCCACTTGTTTGATCATTAGCTATTTAGTTTGAGCGTAAATGACTCTTGTTTGGAGGGGGGAAGAGAAAAAAAGCTGCACAGATGTCCCATAATTTTATCAAGACATGAATAATACAGCTATGCACAAGCCCAAACCTCTGTTGTGCTTCCCTTGCATTGTGTGGGATGATCTACTTGAACTTCAAACAAAAATACTTGGAGTTTTTCATGTTCAAAAGTTCTGTAGAGACATTTTAAAAATTCAGTTGTATCCATTTTTATGGATTTTACAAATGATGTAAAATATCCAATTTTAGTTTGCAAGAGTTCATCAAAACTGATTTTGGCTTGCATGGGTGTCTGGATTCACCTGTTTTTTCACGTAAACCATAGAAAACTAAGGATCACCGAAGTTTGCTCTAAAAGTTTTATCAACTTCGCTCAAATCCAGAATTCTCAAACTTTTGAAAGCTTGTGCTCTACTTTCAGAAAATGGATCAATCTGTATTCTTCCCCCCATCCATTCTGCCACTTTGCCCTGGTTTTTAAAGGCCTACCCATTGTAATTTATGCATCTTTTGTGCCCTTTGGTCTCTCCTTTGTACTTCCTAGGAGAATGCACCTCACTTTTAAGACAGCTTAGAGCAGCATTTCTCATTCCAGACATTTTATACCATACTCATCACCATGGTATCTAAACATCTGGATTTCAACAAAACTAGGTTGAGATTCAAGTTTGTAATTAATCCTAGGGTGCTGGATTTCATAACTGATTTCACACAGCCCTCATAAATGACCTTATTCTGCAGCCACTCAGAAATCTGAAAGTAAGCCTCGAAGTTCATTCAATCAGAAATTAAACCATGTACATTTTCTTTTGTACTGTCACTTTAGAGCATTCTCTAATTCATAATCTGGATTTTCCTTTTTCATTGTGAAGCTCCAATTCAGATATAGTTTGTTCAGTGAACCACTACATTGTGCTGCAGTAATTAGAGGAATATTGTATTATCACAATTATTCCCTTCTGTATATACTGTAATACAGAAGGTGTGATCTCACATGTTATTGTTCTCTGGTTTGTTTATTAAACATTAGTAATAATGAGTTTATAATTGTAAGTTAACACCTAGTCATGATTATGCCAGACACAAATAACCTGCCTGAACTGGACAACAGAGGTCTTTTGTATTGTATAAGAAATATGCTGAAAAGCTGCTTTCTTGGATCTGTAAACTAACACAAAATAGAAATGTTAAAAGCATTGCAGGGTTTTTCCCACCCTTTCTCCTGCCCTCATGGAAGGTCATCCAGTATTTTCCATTTTTTTTCCAGATTTAGGGCCCAGTATTCTTAAAGGTGCTGATCACCAACAACACCTTTTGAACTGAGACTAATGGGAATTGAATCTGTCAAGATCAGATCTTCAGTCCTCTTGATGACCTCCCTCCCAGAGAGTGCTAGATCAGTGACTCTCAAACTTTTTTACTGGTGACCCCTTTCATATAGCAAGCCTCTGAATGCACACCCCCCCCCATATATATAAAAAAGGTGTTTTTAATTAATAACACCATTATAAATGCTGGAGGCAAAGCGGGGTTTGGGGTGGAGGTTGACAGCTCACAACCCCCATGTAATAACCTCGTGACCCCCTGAGGGGTCCCGACCCCCAGTTTGAGAACCCGTGTGCTAGATCCTGCTTCCTGTGGCACTGCTTAGGTTAGTCAGAGGAAGGGAATGTTGGAGAGTGACAAGAGCTTATTCCCTATCCTCTGAGGAAAGAATGCTGCTCCATTGTGCACCCAGTTCTTGCCAGTTTGTGACACAAACACTGATCCTCTGTCAAAGATCCACTCGGACCAGGTCATCCTTTGACTTGCCAGCATTCACAGTGATAATACACTGCACTGTATCTGTTTTTACTAGGAGCCCCCAGACATGCAAGGTACAAACATCATCTATGAAGTTGTGAACGTTCTAATTTTTCTAATTCAATTAGAGTTAAAGTGCTCTCTACTTCTGCATGATTGGGACTTCAGATTGTAATCTCTTTGAGGGCATGGACTCGTTTTGTTTCTTTTCTTTTGTTTTAAAACCTTATTGTGCAAACTGTCTGTTGATTTCATTGACAGCAGGACCATGCCCTTTGTTTGCTACTTTCTACCTGTTGTAAAGTGCGCGAGGCCCTTGGCAAATAAATAATAATGTGAAGAATATAGACATCTCCATGTAGCTTATCACTTCAGCGCCATGGTTGCTTGCTACTTTTTTTGCAAGAGATATTTTCATGGAGATTAATTTTCTCTTATTGCCTGAAATGAGCCTAAGTAAAATCATGCCTTTGGCTCTGAGTGGTGGTTTATATATTTTATATGGTTAATATTATTAATTGGTAGCCGTGGCTCTACATATTTGGCAGGCAAATGAAGGGGAGAATGACAAGTACAGATTTTGAAAGGTAACAATATAAGGTGAAAATTCTTTTTTGTCTGTGTTCAGATTACAGGTTTTATAAGCCACGATATTCATTATTATTTATTGTAGTAGTTTACAGTTTTAGACCCTTCAGCTCTCTTGGGAATATACCCAGCTCCAATGATGTAATTTTGGAAAATGCAATAAAAATCCATTGGAAACGACAGCTTTCTAATAGGAAGTTTCTTGAAAGCAGTAAAATTAAATTGCTTCCACACTGAAAAAGGAAGTGGAATGGATGGCTGTACGCTGGGTAGAACTGATTCTCTTGTATGTCCCCAATTTTCGTGGTTGAAATTTTGTGTATCTAGGTTGTCATGTGTGGTTGGCGGGGCCAGGGGTGGAACTTGTAAATTTCTTCTGTCACTAGATAGCAGACTTCACAATTCCACTACATAGGCTTCATACTTAAGGAAGTATGTTCCTGATTTGCTGCCACAGCTGTGATTTCATCCTGTTTTTGATTATGTTTTAATTCAGTCTTCTGAGGGTAACATGTATTTCAGAGGCGGTTTTGAACACATTGTCATTTGTTCCTTTCTTTGGCTTTCTACTTGTTCAGATAAAGATGGTTGTGGACAATTCCTATGGCTGCTGGGAGTCAAGGATAGGGGGAAAAGACAGAAAGACACATGGCTATGTAGTGATACTGAGCTACAGGAGTGGCATGGTGTGGGGAGATCTCTGATTACTCAGGGGATGTCCACACTACCTGCCGGATCAGCAGGTAGCAATGATCTGTCGGGGATTGATTTATCGTGTCTCATCTAGACGTGATAAATCGATCCCCGAACGCGCTCCTTGTCGACTCCAGAACTCCACCAGGGCGAGAGGCAGAAGCGGAGTCCCACACTGTGAGGACGAGAGGTAAGTAGATCTAAGATACGTTGACTTCAGCTATGCTATTCTCGTAGCTGAAGTTGCATATCTTATATCAATTTCCTTCCCCCCTCCCCACCCAATGTAAACCAGGAAATACATGGTATAAGAAGATTCTATGGGAGTTTATGGACTGATCTTCAACAAGAAGTCAAAGATGGTTTTGCCACTGACTTCAGTGTGAACAAGATTGGGGACTTTATTGGCTGTGGTGAGTGGCATTTTGATGGTGGTGGGACAGACTTGGGCTTTGTGCAGTTGTTTGACTGGAGGTGAGACAATGGAGACAGAAACATCACATGTGGTTAATACTTGCATTCATGCACAAATCTTCGACCCTCCAAAAAGTTAAACAGACATTGAACCCCACCCTAAAAGCTACTGGGAACTGTTGAGCACCCTCAACACATATATTACTTTAGTAGGAGTTGAGGTTGCTTAGCGCTTCACAGGGGCACTCTAGCATTTTGTAGGATTGGGCCCTTTATCTTCCATGCATAGTCCTTGGTGTTGCCCTTTATATATTCAGAAGTGGCTCAGCTCAGGTGCTAATACGCCCACTTCCTTATGAATCTCGTCCATCACATCCCCCATGTTTGATGGCGTAGTGCACTTTTCCCATTCGGTCTAGATACATAGGCTCAACCCTCCAGTGTGAGACAATATTCATATCAGAAGAAAAAATTCACTTCCAACATCTAGGAGATTAATTTGTGAACATTTGCTTAATTTTTTTTAGAGGTGTTTTTGTTGATGTTTTATTCCTGAATGGTTAGAAATGAGTAATCTAACAGGCAAAAGGTGCATATTTAGTATTAAGACACACTAGCAGATTAAAAGTATATATTCTTTCTGTAAGAGAATACATTTTCTTAACACTCTGTTCTGATCAACTCACTTTTTGTTGCATGAATAAGTATTTAAAACATGTTGATAGTGGAGTGGTTTTACCTTGATTAAGAGAATATCCAGACCTGAACAACCTCTGGTTTCAGTACATGCCATTTAGAATGGAAGGCATGGTCACAGGTAATAAATTGGAATATTTCTCTGACAAGAGAACATTACTTTTTTTCTGCACTCTGATTATGTGTAGTTAGAAAAAACAGAATTACTCTTATTTAAAAAAAAAAGGTTCCTTCCTCCACTCTTGCTACTTAGCAAAGCACTGTAAAAATCAGGGTATACCTGGTAGAATCCTTTGACTTTTACTCACACAAGTAATCCTATTGAAATCTGTGGGACTAGTCACATGAACTAGGATTACTTATGCAAATAGGGCTTGTCTGTCTGGTGATACCCAGATCTAATAAATAGTGGGTTAAATTGATCTAATAAATAGTGGGTTATTTGATAATTCCAAAGACTGTTGTACATTTAGGGACCAATCCTGCAAACCCTATTAGGTATTAGTGCTCTCTTTTGGGAATGCTCCTTTCGATGACAACAGGACAACTGACAGTAGTGAGCACTACACTTAATAATAAGTTGTGTTGAAGTCATTAGGACTACTTACAGTAGTAAGCAGAAAGAACAGGAGTACTTGTGGCACCTTAGAGACTAACAAATTTATCTGAGCATAAGCTTGAACCCCCAGTGCATTTTTGTAGGATTAGACCCTTTGTTTGCATAATTTTATTTGCATGCAGATAAAATGTTCTTTTAACGTAGGCCTCAGTTTATAAAGGTACTTCAGCACTTGCCTAAAATTACAGTATGTGAGGCATTCCACTAACAAACTAACTGTTCATATGCTTAAGTTAGGCACATGATTAAATAGTTTGAATCAGGGTCACAATGAGGCACCTTGTGGAGTGCTCTCTATACAGCAAAGAGTGTAGCAGGAAAGTTCATTGTTTGAATAGACTTTCTTTTTTAAAAAAGTTAATCCTCTCCCACAAGGGCAGCCATGTAAAGCTTCTGGTCTGTTTTGGCTAGGATGGAATGTTGTTCTTTTCTCTTCCTGCAGTCTGGGTGTATGTTCTTATTTAAATGGCATGCTATATGGTTATTGGCTCACCTGCATTTGAAAGGTGACGTGGAAACCTTTCCATGGTTCTATATATACCACTTTGGGTGCTGTAGATCATCCTTGTTTTCACTTCAAAAAGTTGAAAAGGATGCTTGTGCTATCATTGAAAAATGTAAGCATTTGTGCCGGGATTTAAAGTGCAAATTGTGAATAAAAAGGACATCCAAACAGATTTGCTTCCCATTAGGGCATGATTAATAAATGTTTAATATAGACAAATCCTTATCTTGATGGCATTGTCCCTACATTTATTAAACCAGCAATGTCCCATTCAGTACCAGGCCCGTGTTCTCCCTGATAATTGGGACTTGGTGGGATGAAAGGGCTAAGGTTTTGTACTGGATATAATTCAATTTAACAAGTTTAACTTGACCCTAAATTATTATTGTTCAGGGCCTCATAAAAATAGTTTGAAGGCTTAGGCAAGACTATAGTAATAAATGTAGTGTACAGACTTTGAAAAATATTAACAGAATCCTTGTAAAGTTATACAGACCACCTGTGCAATATGTAACTGCTGAGAGTTAGACCCCCTTATGGACTTGTACTGTACTTGTAAGAAATAGCTTTGTCAAATTTGCAGTTGCCTGGTTAAGCATTGAGTCTGGGCTCTCTGCTCCCTCGGCTTGTAGACATGACAATGGAATTATGGGCATTTTCTAGATGCATGAGTGCCAGTTGTACCTAGGACTGCTGTTGTGAGTGGGGAAGCACTTAGGAACTTTGTCCCCATCCTGGCCCCTGCTCCTGACTGTCTCAGAGCTTTGATTAGCAGCTGCAGACTGAGTCAGATCATCAGCTCCTTCCCTCTGCTAATAAACTCTCCTGTGGGAGTAGAATTCAGTTTGCCTCCCAGCTGCACAGCAGAGGGGCAAAGGGATAGGAGAATCTGCAAGTGGAAATGGGGAGGAAACAAGCTCTACCAAAACATATCTCTACGCATGCACTTTATCGTGAGGGAAAAGACGAAGGAGAAAATGAGCCACACGGAATGTGTTAGTTGCTTAATGCACTTCGGGCAGGTGTGCAGATACTTCTGTGATGAGTGTAGTATAAGAAGCTGTGTACAACAGAGCACAATAGAGAGACTGCGAGTGCAGCTGCCACATGGGCCCAGGCAACAATCACTCCCTTGGGCTTTCTCTTGCGGATGAGGACTGAAAGGTGCATCCCTCTGTCATGCATTAGAGGCCCGAAAGCGAGACAGCCTAGGGTGAGGGGAGGGCAGGCCAGGGAAAAGAGAAGGGAGACCACTTGCGGGCCTGCTCCCATAGCTCATCCTGGTGCTGAACCTTAGACTAAGGGTATGTCTACACCGGCAGAGTTACAGCGCCAGCAGTTACAGCGCCACTCAGAGAACGCTGATGGGAAACCGCTGTTGTGTGTTCACACTGTCAGCTGCCTGCACAACAGCGTGTTCACACTTGCGGCAGTATTTGGAGCGGTGCAGTCTGGGCAGCTACCCCACAGAGCATCTCTTCCTCTTCTGCCGCTAAGAGTTGTGGGAAGGCAGAGGGGGGTCACGCGGCATCCTGGGTCCTGTCCCAGTGCCCTGTGATGCATTGCTTCGCATCCCAGCAATCCCTGTACTTCCGTCCGCATTTGGCGCCATCTTTCAACGGTTTGTGTACCTGCCTCTTGGGGCTGCAGGAATGAATCCCACCCTGTTGACCAGAATGCTGCTCACTCTGACCAACACGTCATGACTGGCAGCGGAGTTATTCCTTAAACTACAAAGGCAAGAGGAGTGCAACATTGATTTCGCCACGCGTAGTAACTATGATACGAGACTTCTTGTGGCATTCATGGAGGTGCTGACCACAGTGGAACATCGCTTTTGGGTTCAGGAAACAAGCACTGAGTGATGGGATCACATCGTGATTCACGTTTGGAATGACAAGCAGTGGCTGCAGAACTTTGGCATGAGGAAAGCCACATTAATGGGACTGTGTGAGGAGCTCTCTCCAGCCCTGTAGTGCAAGGACATGAGAATGAGAGCTGCCCTGTCATTGGAGAAATGTGTGGCAATTGCACTGTGGAACCTGGCTACTCCAGACTGCTACCGATGGGTCGCTAACCAGTTCAGAGTGGGAAAGTCAACCGTTGGACTCGTGTTGACGGAAGTGTGCAGGGCTGTTAATCGCATCCTGCTCCAAAAGACCATGACTCTGGGCAGGGTGCATGACATTGTGGATTGCTCTGCACAAATGAGCTTCTCTAACTACGGAGGGGTGATAGGTGGCACGGACCTTCCAATTCTGGCACCAGACCACCTAGCCACTGAGTACATTAATCTGAAGGGGTATTTCTCTGTGGTTCTCCAGGTGCTTGTGGATCACCGTGGGCATTTCATGGACATTAACGCAGGCTGGTGTGGAAAAGTGCACGACACATGCATCTTTCGGAACACTGGCCTGTTGAGGAAGCCGCAAGCAGGGACTTTCTTCCCGGCCCAGAAGATCATCGCAGGGGAAGTCGAAATGCCCGTTGTGATCCTGGGAGACCCCGCCTACGCCTTAATGCTGTGGCTTATGAAGCTGTACATGGGGCACCTTGACAGCAGCAAGAAGCAGTTCAACAACAGGGTGTCTACACTGGCACCGCGGCACTGTACCCCTGGTTCAGAAAGCTGTATGCTTCTCGTTGGGGTGGTATTTACAGTCCTGCAACTGTACTGTTTCTACGCACTAAGTGGCTTGACAGCATGTACACCTCGGGAGTTACACCGCAGAAAGCTGCTCTGCTGCACAGAAACTTGCCAGTGTAGACAAGGCCTAAGTAGTTTTTCCTCTTCCCCCATGTTTGGCAGGGCTCAGGATAGGACAAGACATAGGAGCCTAGTCCCAGGTGGAAGGGAGACTGCAGAGGTAGAATAAACAGACATACAGATAAAGTCCTAATTCCTCGTCATTGTGGAGGAAATGAGACCAGGAAAGTTTGGGTTTAAGGGTGAATGTCAGGCAATATTGTACTTTCAGCTTTGTTGAACAACACAGTTAATCTTATGCATACTTTGGAATCTCTTCCGAGGAGCACCTCCGGGGTGGGGAGGTGGGGGAGGGGAAAAGGTCCAATGAGCAGGACAGAGAGGCAGAAACTTCCTTCATTGACACAGACATTGTGTGTGGCCTTAAGCAAGCTGCTTCTCCATACCTCGCTTTTTTCTGAAAGATGAGGATAATATTTAATGACTTATTTCACAGGGCTGTTGTGAGGACTGAGTGGTTTTGACAGCTCTTTGAAGAAGGAAAGTATGATGTAAAGTGCTATGTCCAAAATTGGTTGTCTAAAGTTAAACACCTACATACCAGATATAATCTCCCCAAATAAATGAATGGTTTCATTTTTTTTCAGAGGTGCTAAACACCATCGACACGCAGTAGGTAGTTCTGAAGATTTTTAATTTAGTTGGGGGTTGCAGCTGTCAAACACATCTGAAAATCAGGCCATTTTCATTTAGGGCTTGGCTACACTGGAGAGTTGCAGCACTGGTGAGGGGGTTACAGCGGTGCAACTCAGGATGTGGCCACATTTGCAAAGCACAGCCAGCGCTGCAACTCCCTGGTTGCAGCGCTGGCTGTACACCTGGTCTGCCTCGGGTGTAGCGATTCAAGCGCTGGTGATGCAGCGCTGGTCAGCAAGTGTGGACACCACCAGTGCTTTTATTGGCCTCCGGGGTATAAGGAGGTATCCCAGAATTCCTGTCCACAACAAACCAGAAGAATGGCTGAACTCCGATCTCCCTGTAGCTACTTGCTAAAAAACAAACACAGCTGCTCTGTGCTCCAGCGAGCGAGCCAGCGAAGGCAGGACAATTGCTTTGGAATGTTCAAAGCTGTTTGCTTGAAGAGAGAGGGGGGAGGGGTAATGTTGAGCAACTGTTTATGTGGTCTGACGGCTATTTAGGAGTGCATAATTAGCATTTAGTGAATAAGAGACAAGTAGGGGAAAGGTCAAAACTTTTAAAATGATTGAAGGTAGGCACTGTGTATCTTCCAGTCCTTACAACTTGCAAGGCAGGGAGCTGAGAACAGTGTCAACTCCAAAAATCCACTCTCTCTGTCTCCCCCACGCTCCCTGTCACATTCCACCCCACCACCCTCTTTTGAAAAGCACGTTGCAGCCACTTGAATGCTGGGATAGCTGCCCACAATGCAGCACTCCCAACAGCGCTGCAAATGCTGCAAATGTGGCCACACTGCAGCGCTGGTAGCTGTCAGTGTGGCCACACTGCAGCGCTGGCCCTGCACAGCTATACGAACACAGCTGTAACTACCAGTACTGCAGAACTGTAAGTGTAGCCATGGCCTGAGATGCCTAAATGTGGATTCAGGAGCCTGACTTTAGGCATCCAAAATTAATGATTTTGGCCTGTATATCATGTATTTTATTTTACTTTGTTATTTAGTTATCCATGATTTGGAAGTTTGATGTTCATTCTCATGGAAGTTTGGAGACTGAAAAATAATTTGCTTAGTATAAAAAGATGCTCTATACAAAGCAAATTTAGGCACTGGAAGGAAACAGTTTATAATAAAGCACTGTGCTTTGAGAGAAACCAATCTTGCCAAGGTAAAATGACATTTTAAAAACAAAATCTAGCCCTTGCTGGTATAATAAAAATGAATTTGAGTCCAGTGTGATGCACTGAAATTCAGTTGCTGAAGCATTAGAGAATGAATTGGGTTTCAGATATTTACATTTGGAAAATAAATGCTCTAGATGGAGTACTAGCCCATAAATTCGTCAGGGGCTTCTGATGATATCCTAAATGTAAAGGTGTATGATGTAGGATTTCAGTATCAACTTACAGTTCTTGAAAGTTGATGCTGTAACACATTTTTTTCCATCCATTAATTAACACAGTGGCAAGGCAGAATAACTTCATGTCTGATGCTTTACATTTCTAATTGCAGCTGCTATGAGTAATTATTTCCATTGAAAACTATTCATGTTTCTGTACATAGTAACAAGTTCTTATAACAGATATGAAATTAAATTGCTACCCTTCTCTAAGAGGAGTATTGAAGTTATGTATGGAGCTGAGACATTTCATTTGAATACACATTTTTCAGTAGATTTGTTGGAGACTTTAAGATCTTCTGTTTGCCTCTGAAGCTTTCCATGTGAAATTAGTACTGTTGAAAGGTGCTGGATTGTAGTCCTGAAGAATGAAAGTCTCTCGTTAAAGATCAGATAAATCGTGGGCAGTGGCAATGGGTGAGCTTGGCAGACAGCATGGCAGACATGACTCAACCCTGATCTAGAGAAACCATCTTCAGGAGTGAGAGGCAGATCATTTTTCAGGTCTGTTCAATCCTTACCCTGTCTGCTGAGAGTGCCAATATTTATGGTGCTTTTCAGGATGTTATTACAACCAAAG
The DNA here is from genome assembly GCF_025201925.1 of Gopherus flavomarginatus. Classification (NCBI taxonomy): domain Eukaryota; kingdom Metazoa; phylum Chordata; order Testudines; family Testudinidae; genus Gopherus; species Gopherus flavomarginatus. The sequence continues at coordinate 166,781,833 of NC_066617.1, read as the reverse complement.
TTGTAACTGATGTATTTATTTTTGACGTTTTTAATATTATAGTAATATTAAGATTTGTCTCGCTATAACTGGGCGCTCTCAGACTCCGTGCAATAGAAGAACTGGAAAACTGAATGACCTACGGGAGATGTTACTTAACTTAGAAAGGCATTTTGGGCCAGAACTGACCGGGCCAGAACTGACCAAACAGTCCTACATCATGGGCTATCTTAACTTCCCTCCCAACGCTCCAAATGGAGTTAATAGTCCTTGAGATGAGGATTTTAGGAACTAATCTATATTAAACCCTGAGCCATTGCCAGTTGCTTCAGACTGGAATTTTAAATACTGTGGTTTTCTTTTCTGTACTCATTATACAAATTCTGTAGGGGAGAGAGAATGGAGTTTGGAAATGTCCGATGTCCAACGTCCTTGTTTAAAAAAAGACTTATGTTAATGAACAGCATCTGTATAAGTTTGGGATAGCATCCTGCATATTCCTAAGGATTTGGCTTTATTGTGAAGGGATGTGTCTTATGAGAATGACAATTTTCAGAGGGGTAGCCTTGTTAGTCTGGATCTGTAAAAGCAGCAAAGAGTCCTGTGGCTGTATGTTAAATCATAGGATCTCTTTATGTATTACTATATTTTGAGGGCAGCATAGAACATGTTTATCGAGCTGTGACTCAGGACTGCTATTGGATAAGAAACAGATACTTCCATTAGAGCACCAGTTGTGAGTTAGTATTTTTTGCATGGTTCCTAGCCCAAAAAACAAATATCTTCATTACAGATATTCTATTAAAAGAAAGATGACAGTGTAATCCCCATTGTAGAAGAACATCTTTTGAGATTTTAATGCCATTGACATTGTGAAACAACTGCAAGCTGATTATTGCGTTTAACAAAAAAGCAGTATGGGAACTGCTTCAGGCTCCTTTATCTTTCAACTCCTCCCACAGCCCAAGGAGGTTTACACAAGGGCTGCTGGGGAGAGAGTTGATTAAATTGATGCATGAAGCCAACCTGATCTGACAAGGTAAAAAAGAAAAAAAGAAGAAAAAAAAAAGGTTATCAAAACTTAAATTTGTATTGGCTGAAATAATCTGGGCTTCTGTTGAGGTAGTTTATAATAGAGTGGGAGTGACTCGGTGTCAGAAATCTGCATGTATTTTGAGCATATTAACTGACATTTTAACGTGGAACTGTAACTGCTTCAGGCTTGCATTTATGCAGCACCAAACTGAAGTGTCTACCTTTCTTTCTCAAGATCCTAGAGAATTTTAATAGCAATTAGAGATGCAAAGAAAAAAAACCATTTGTCCTAGAATTGATCGACTCACTGATGCAGGACTGTTCTCTTTAGTTATTTTCTGCTGCTTTTCCAGTCTAGTTTTAGGTATTTCCAGGGATGAGCCTTTCACCATTTTTCCTTGGGAAATTATTTTGTAGTCTTCTTAAGGCTTAGGGAAGCTCTCCTGATATTTAGTCTAAATCATGTTGGTCTTTATAGACTTCCGTCACTGAACTTGCACCCGAACATGCAGGGATTGGCTTGCTGATAACCAGGGCCGGCTCCAGGCACCAGCTTATCAAGCAGGTGCTTGGGGCGCCCACTCCGGAGCGGGGCAGCACTTTCAAAGATTCGGCGACAATTCAGCTGAGGGTCCCTTACTCCTGCTCGGAGCGAAGGACCTCCCGCTGAATTGCTGCAGATCGCAATCGCGGCTTTATTTATTTATTTATTTATTTTTGGCTGCTTGGGGCGGCAAAACCCCTGGAGCCGACCCTGCTGATAACCCCAGCAAATTGATTTCTGTTTTGTTTCTGATGCTGCCTCTTACTTTTAAGATAGATATCATGATACCCATTTCTCAAGGGGGTTGTGAAGTTTGTAAAACTCCTTGAGTTCCTCAGATGAAAGGCAGGTGATATATTCATATTCTTTCAAAACAGATGTAGTTGCTAGACTCTCTTAGGCTATTTTTTCCTTTCCTCAGAAAGGGTTTCAAAATAAAGCTGGTCACTTTGAAATCTTGATATTTAAATTTTCATCTAAATCTTGTATATGCCCCAGATAAGCAGGATAGTTCAGCAGATGCCTAACATTAAGTACATGAATAGTTCCATTAGTGTCAATAGTACTACTCACATTCTTAAAATTAGGCTCATATTGCTGAATCAAGGCCTTAATTCAAAAATTAAACTTTATCCCTTAAACTTTTCTTATTGAACAACTTTTCCATTCCAACAAAGGTAATTTATCCCTAAAGAATTTGCTGCTTTTATCTCAACAGAATTAGGTGCCAATTTATACATACCACACATTCAAGACAAGATTAATATGTTTTGTTTTTGAATCCTGAAGGAATGATGGAATTTTAAAATTGTTTTCACAAACTGGAATATTTCTGGGAAGTTGTTGTTCAGACTCTCATATATCTTGTTAGTGAGGATGTACTGTTTGGTCACTAGGCAGTATGTAACAACTGCCACAAGTCTTAAAGTTTGTTTCTTCCTTTTTTTGCATTGACACTAACTTGGATCCTGGTGTCTTGCAAGGCCATTGTTCCCCCACATCAAATCCAATGTGGTCTTAACAGATGAGGCAGTAAGAGAGTTTTAATGCCATGCTGCACAAGGAAGCATCAACATTCCTCTGAGAAAATGAATCAAAATGGCTTCTGCTAATCCTCCTGATCTCATGGAGATTCAGTCAGATAACCAGTGATCCTGCCTGAAAACTCAAGCAAAGTTTGTGGTAATAGTAGGAGAGGGAAATACTGGTGCCATCTTATGGTAGAGTCTATACAAATTCCATTTAGTTTCTGCTGCTTGCTCAGCCTTAGGCTTTGTTTACACTGGAACTTTGTTGGCAAAACTTTTGTTGTTCGGTGTGTTAAAAAACGACACCCCTGAATGGCAAAAGTTTTAGCGATGAAAAGCGCCGGTGTGAACAGTGCTTTGTCGGCAAGAGCGCTCTCCTGCCAACAAAGCTGCTGCCTCTCATTGGGGGTGGAAGATTTTGTCAGCAAGAGAACTTTCTCCTGCCGACAAACAGCAGCTACACTGCATGCCTTTTAGCGGCACGGCTGTAGCGGCACAGCCAAATCGCTAAAAGGTGCATAGTGTAGTCAAAGCCTTAGGCATGCTTCTTTGGTTCCATTTAGTAAATATTTTTTGTTTTACAGTCAATGAAACAGCCAAGTGGGACTCGGCAGAACAACACTGATAAGCCTTATAATGTTCTTTAAAACCTGGCTATTGTTCAGCAAGCATGCTGGAAAAGTTTTTATAGTGGGGCTGCTGAGAGCCATTGAACCAAACGATAAACCCTGTGTAAGATGGGAACCACTCCTAGTTCCAGCACAGATGTTGTTCAGTGCTCTGCCCCAAGCGTTCTCTCCCCTTCCTCCACACAGATGATGTAAAGCTGGGCTGCCTGGATTGCAACTGGTGGACACTGTATCATCAGCCTTAACTATACAGGTACTCAGAAGATTGGCCTATTGGTTAGAGTGCAAGCCTGGAACTCTGAGGACCTGGGTTCAATTTCCTGCTCTGCCACAGACATTCTTTGTGACTTCAGGCAAGTCACTTAGGGCCAGGATTTTTAAACATAGGCCTAATTCCCTTGATTTCAGTAGGAGTTAAGCCCCTAAATTCCTTTTAAAAACTGATCCTTAGTCTCTCAGTGCCTCAGTCTTCCTTCTGTAAAATGGGAATGATAGTGCTTCCATAGCTCCTGGAGGATAAATATATTGATGATTGTGAGGTGCTCATCATATGATGGTAATGGAGCCATGTAAGTATCTTAGATAGGAGGATGAGCCATGTGAGTGAAAGCATCCGTCTACTTTGTGATTAAGTAATCAGCTATCCAAATTAGTTCATTTTCTGAATCAGGCTCAGTGGTCTTCAGGATCATCCCAATTTATAAAATAATTCTGCAGCCCACTGGCTATATCAGCTAGATAGTTAAGATGGCACTGTGATTATTTGTACGTATATTAGACATTATGTTACTCAAACACAATCTTGTAAAACTGCTTGTCATCAACACTCAAGGGATTGCTCATAACATATTTAGAAAGCTCCCTACTGTGAAAGAGTCCTGTATGATGACTTTATTTTATAGTGAAGTCAATGGGAGTTATGCCCAAATAAGGATGGAACATTGAATAATGACCTGAATTTAGGATTTGCTTGTTATTTATATTGTAGTAGTGCCCAGTAGGGTGCCAGGATTAGGATGCCACTGTGCTGGATGCTGCACTAATACATAGTAAGAGAATCCCTGCCTTAGCACTTACAATCTAATAAAACAAAAACAGATGAAGAGTGGGGGAGTGGAACACAAGCCAGTCTGTCTGGGTGGTGATAGTTACGTATCATCTTAATTAGTTTTGTCATTCTTTCTGTCACATGAAGATGGAGGCAGGACAGCCACTGAAATATGTCCCATATTTATACTAATTATATATATTACTTCAGTGATACCCAACCGCTCCTCAGCCTTGCCAATATTAGTTGGCTAGCTTATTGTAGTCCTTACAGGAGAAATGGATCTCGGAGGAATATATTAGTGGCCTTAAGGATCAATTGAAGGAGGATGTTTCATGCTGAAATCGCAGTGTGGAAGAGAGCTAGAGACATTCTTGAGGGGAGGAGCAGTTTGATAACTGTTGTTATGCATATTTAACCTGAATTTTAACAAATCCTGGGATGCCACAATGAAAGCTTTCAGAGACCAAATTCCCAAGGTGTAATTAAGGCCGGGTCCACACTACAGCATTAAATCGATTTAAACAGCGTTAAATCGATTTAACGCTGTACCCGTCCACACTACAAGGCACTTTAAATTGATTTTAAGGGCTCTTAAAATCGATTTCTGTACTCCTCCCCAACGAGAGGAGTAACCCTAAAATCGATATTACTATATCGATTTAGGGTTAGTGTGGACGGAAATCGAAGTTATTGCTCTCATTCTTTTAATCAGCTACCCAGAGTGCACCGCTCCGGAAATCGATGGTAGTCTAGGACCATGGTCACACACCACCGAATTAATGTGCCCCAGTGTGGATGCGTAAAATCGATTTTATAAAACCAGTTTTATAAAACCGGTTTTAATAATTTCGATTTTATGCTGTAGTGTAGACGTGGCCTGAGAAGGAGACCTGAATAACTTCTGTGGAAGAGCAGTTTTAAATGACACATAACTAGTTGAGGAACCTGGATAGAAAGAGAATAGTGATGGCTTGGGGGAAGAAATTGTACAGGTTAGGCAGCCTACAATGTTTCAGAGGTTTCCTTCCCTCTTCCTCTGTGTACTACAGAAAATCATGCAATTTGGGATATCAGATCAGCCCTGGAAGAGTAGAACTGAACTGGGAGTATGTTCTCTTATGAGAGCAAGGAACTAATAGAGACAAGGCCTTGATAGGCCTGACTATACTACAGTTCCTTCTCACAGGCAGTTTCTTCTGGCTTTTGTATTACATTAGGGCTTGTCTACATAACTCACAAGTGCAGACCACACGGGTGTGAATTGCAGTGTGCACTAAAGCATTGGGCTGTAACTGCCCCAATGTAGACATTGCTAGCGCAAATTAAAAGATACCTAGTTAGCATTAACGTAGCTCTGTTTCAATCAGGGCTATGTTAATGCAAACAAGGCACCTTTTGGCAAAGGCCAGTTACAGCCCAATTCTTCAGTGCATATAAGTGGTGCAGTTCACACCCCCCTGTATTCCACACTGTGGGTCTGAGTAGAAAAGTCCCCAGTCAAAACTGCTGAGAAGTCTTGTCTTCACTAGTTTGCCTGCATTTACTTACATCAGTTCATCTGAACAAATGATAGGGAATTAGGTGACTAGCAAGTTAGCCAAACACTTGAGACTATGGGTACGTCCAGATTACCTGCCGAGTCGGCGGATAGCGATCGATCTATCAGGGATCGATATATCACGTCTCGTCTAGACACAATATATCGATCCCGAAATGCTCTCCTCTCGACTCTGGAACTCCACCAAGGCGAGCAGCTCCACCAAGGCGAGCCACAACCATCGATCCCACGCCGTGAGGATGGGAGGTAAGTCAAAATAAGATACTTCGACTTCAGCTATGCTACTCCCGTAGCTGAAGTTGAGTCTCTTACATTGAATCCCCCACCCCCCAGTGTAGACCAGGCCTCTGTTTACAATTAAACTCATGCTTAAGTCCATCTCTCTTCAACAAAGCACTTAAGCACATGCTTAAACCTCACTTGAGTCTATGGGACTTTCACTTAAAAATATGTATTTAGGTGCTTTTTTTTTGCACAGGGATAGACTTAAGCAGATGTTTAAATGTTTTCCTGAACTGGGGCCTTATTTCTTAAAATGACCTATGTCAATAAGTTTCACTTCCCGTCAGTGCTGCTGATTACAATCTCTGTGACCTTGGGCAAGTCACTTAAATTCTCTCTGCCTTCCTTTACCTAAGCATAAAGTTTAATCCATTCTTTTAAAACAAACGTTTGAAATCATTAAATGGAAGTGCCATTATTTCTGTGGTGTTCACGTCAGGCTGAAAAAATTATTTTTGTGAGGCAAATAAGGAGTTAAAGGCTCTTGTAGTTTCAAAGAAAAGTCTAACAGCTGCTGTAAACTATCTGTAGAATCCTAGATGACCTCATTCTTGTTATACAATAGTGATAATAGCCAAAACAGGTTTAAAAAAAGAAAAAAAAAAGGATATGTTCTAGAAATGTACACATGGTATGCAAAATGATCAGATATATGTTCTCTCAAAGGGCTACATACTACAAGAATACAGTTAATTTAAATTAGATGGTGAAATTAAATTTATACAAAAATGTATTTACAGCAACAGTATTTCTGTCCAAAAGACTGTTCTTGGTTACTTAGTGTACAAATGGCAAATAAAAACTCATTTTGATACATGCTGTAAGCTAATAGCCACCATTCAGATGTAATTTAATTACAGATTGCTATCTCCATGAAGCTGCTTTTTAGTGGCAATAATATATAGGAATCTATATAGGAATCAGATGTGGTTTTGACAATTTTTGTATGAGTTTGGAGAGATTATTAAGCTCGCAAAAGAGTGGAGTTGAGTATCGGATTTTTGTTGCTTAAATAAATTTTTCATCCTTTAGGTATGAAGCTGAATTAGAGAAATGTAGATCTCTAAATGCACATGTTAACTTATTAGCTAAATATGAGCTACATTTCTGAACTGAGTGGAAATGGAACTTTTTCGCTTTACATTCTGTACTGAATGCTTTAAAATAAAAAGGATTCTCAGAATGGTGCCATTTCAGTTCAGGAGATATAAGGACCTCTTCCAAATCTTCTGTCCAAGAAACCACGGACCCTAATAAACTAAGAGTGTTTGAAAAACATTGACATGTTTGATTAACAGTCACTCCACAAGACACTTTTATATAGATAATTTGATAATGTGACAGGTTCGGAAGATTTTTTTGGTTTTGTTTAACACATATCTTTTAAAATAAAAACGAAGTGCTATTTCTTTTGTATTATTGGTTGTTTACTAAATTCTTAAAACATGAAAATAAAATCTTTCCTACCAGTTTTGTACTTCTCTGTTTGCAAACAGTGAGTTTTCCTCTTGGTCACATACCGTAATAGTGTTCAGAATTGTCTCTTGTAGTATGAATCTGGAATAAAAAAGAGAAGTTCATAACATAGTTTTATAACAAGCATAGGCAGGCATTACTTAAAGGTGTGATCCAAAGCCTTTTGAAGTCAATGCAAAGATGTCCGTTGATTTAAGTAGGCTTTAGTAAATTTGGTATACTTCTGCAAAACAGTTTATTCGGTGGAAGCCTGTGGTTCTGTTTAGGATTTCTGCCCTCTGAATTGTAAAGCATACAGACCATGCTCATCATTTGTAATTGGTCAGATTGGTCTGTGTCCATGAAAGAGGTACATAAATTGTATGTATTTGTTCCATTTCTTCTACCTGTAACACAGTAAAAATGTCATTTTCCTTCTTAATTAAAAATAGAAAAATGCAGCAAACTTTATGCTGGGATTTTTTATACTAAAAATCCATGTTTACGAGTTAATAGGTGCAAGCTATGTCAAGCATGCCCCTTGGTCTGTTTCATGGTGCAGTGCCTATTGCATGGCAGATTTGGGAGTATTACTGGGAAATGGCATTGCACTGATATTGACTATTATAAGGCGAGGAACTGTTTGTCTTTTTAATCTGAGTTACAGTGCTAGAGCTCACATTGAGTTGATGTTTTAGAGAGACTAAGGCTGGTCACTAAAATAAAGTGCTAGGCAAAAATCAAAAGCCTACTGTATGCTGAGGCATAAAATAAGTGGTCTGTATGTTTAAAAAATCCAAAAATGTAACAAAGAACAAAAAGGGAAAGCTGAATGTGACTCTTTGGAATCACAAAAACAATTTTTATTCTGACCTTACTGGGCAACTCATTTATTGAATACACACAGAGAGCCTTTTCAAACTAAATTACATTTCATATTTGCCCACTCCATCTGGAATCTAGTGCCAAAGTGAAAACCACATAGTATATTTTTAGGATTAAACCAGCTATTACTGATAGATAATGACAGTGCAGGAGGAGAAGGCACCAGTTAGTCTGCATTAGCTCATGAATTCTGGATAACTCTTCAGTGAACTCTTAAGATTTGTGAAATTCTACCAGTCTATGCTGATGTCTCACTGCATTTTTGACATGATGAATTATCTCTTTTCCCAAGTCACTGACAGGTCACTTCATATACCACCAAAATAGTACTCCCTCTGCTTTTTGAGGTACTATGCCATGTAGTCCTTATTATAAAATTGAATAAAACAGATGATTTAACGTCGTCTTAGCTAGAATAATATCTCCCCTTACAATAAAACACACTTTGGGGTTTACAAACCTAGTGACCCCATTCATCTCAATTATGTAGTCTGATTTAAGTTTTATTTATTCCAATATTTTGAACAGGTAGATGCTAGACTTTGGATCTGTAGTGACTTTCGGTGAGGTTGTTGTTCCTAAATGCCTAAGTCACTTTTGCAAATACTTATATGTGTGTTTGAAAATGTTAAATCTAATCTTTAATTACAAAGAGATCTCACTTAACTGTGAGACTGGGCAACAAAATGGCAGGTGAAATTCAGTGTTCATAAGTGTAAAGTAATGCACATGGAAAACATATTCCCAACTGTACATACAAAATAATGAGGTCTAAATTAGCTGTTACCACTAGGGTTGCCAACTTTCTAACCACAGAAAACTGTATGCCCTTAACCCAAGGCCCTGCCCCTGCCCTACCCCTTTTCCGAGGCCCCACTCTCCACTCACCCCATTCTCTCTCCCTCCGTCACTCACTCTCTCCCACACTCTCTCATTTTCACCAGTCTGGCAAAGGGGGTTGGGGTACGGGAGTGAGTGAGTGCTCCGTCGGGGGGTGCAGGCTCTGGGGTGGGGCCGGGGATTTGGGCCTTGGAGTGCAGAAGCGGGCTCTGGGCTGGGGCAGGGGGTTAGGGTGTGGGAGAGGGTGAGGGCTCCAGTTGGGGGTGCAGGTTCTGGGGTGGGGCTGGGGATGAGGGGTTTACGGTGCAGGAGAGGACTCTGGGCTTGGGCCGAGGAGGCTGAGGTTCAGGGGGAGTGAGGGCTCCAGCTGAGTGTGTTGGAGGGGGCTCAGGGCTGGGGCAGGGGGGTGGGGTGCAGGAGGGGGCTCGGGGGGTGGGCTCCAGCTGGGTGGTGCTTACTTCAGGAGCTCCCAGAAGCGGCTGGCATGTCCGGCTCCTAGGCAAAGGAGCAGCCCTGGAGACTCCACATACTGCCCCTGCCCCAAGCGCTGGATCCACAGCTTCCATTGGCTGTGGTTCACGGCCAATGAGAGCTGCATAGGTGGCACCTGTGGGTGGGAGAAGCATGCAACAGAGCCCCGCAGCCACTCCTTTGCCTGGGAGCCTGACATGCTGGCTGCTTCCAGGAGCTATGCGGAACCTGCCAGCCCCATTGAGCCAGCAGTGCCACCAACTAGACTTTTAATGGAATTGCCAGGGTCCCTCTTTGCCCAGGTGTTCCAGTCGAAAACTGGACACCTGGCAACCCTAGTTACCACTCAAGAAAGAGGTCTTGAAGTCATCATGGTTACTTCTATGAAAACATCTGCTCAATGTGCAGTGGCAGTTAAAAAAGCAAAGAGAAGGTTAGAAACCTTTAGGAAAGAGGTAGATAATAAGACAGAAAATATCCTAATGCCACTATACAACTCCATGGTATGCCCACACATTGAGTACTACATGCAGTTCTGATTACCCCATCTCAAAAAAGATATATTAGAAATGGAAAAGGTTATAGAAAAGGGCAACAAAAATGATTGAGGGTATAGAACAGTTTCCGTAGGAGGAGAGAGAAAAAAGACTGAGACTGTTCATCTTAGAAAAGAGATGACTGAGGAGAATTATAATAGAGGTCTATAAAATCATGAATTGTGTGTGGAGAAAGTAAATAAGGAAGTGTTATTTACCCCTTCACATAAAACATGAACCAGGATCACCCAATGAAATTAATGAACAACAGGTTTAAAAGCAACAGAAGGATTTACTTCCTCTCACAACACATAGTCAGCCTGTGGAACTCGTTGCCAGAGGATGTTGTGAAGGCCAAAACTATAGCAGGATTCAAAAAAGTACTCGATAAGGTCATGGCTATTAGCCAAGATGTTGAGATAACAGCCAGAAGCTGGAGTTGGATGGCAGGGGATAGATCACTCAATAAATTGCCCTGTTCTGTTTATTTCCTCTGAAGCATCTAGCACTGGGCTAGATGGACCATTGGTCTGATCTAGTCTAACTGTTTTTCTGTTCTTATGTAGATCTTATAGAGGGCATATTCCTGATGAAATAGTGTGAAATATAAAAATCACTCTAGAATCCAGTTGACTATCATGTTTATTTTTTACAGGAAAAAGGAATTTGCAAGAATATTCCATTCACAGATGAATTAAGTTAATATGCAAAGTGCCACCTTTCCAGCAAAAAGAAAATAACAAATTGTAAATGTTAGAGATGAGCAAAGATATGTAAAACCAATCACCCTGTCTTCCTTCCTTTGCAGGACTGAATTGTAGATCTACTTTGTCACACCTGCATATAGTTAGCCTGTTGAATTTTTGGCTGCAAGAAAGCCATTGAGTTTTTACAGTCGGGATTGAAAACAAAAAACACCAGATATCTTTATGACCAATGATGATCTAATGTAAGGAGAATTGAAACTTATGCTTCAGGGTTAGGGAAGAACTTTTTGCCTAATGTGCAATATTACATAATCAGCTATGTTTTCGTTATGTATTCTCACCTTTCTCAGAAGCATCAATTATTGGACAGTCTTTGAAGCAGATTAGACTTGGATTGGATAGACCAGTGAGCTGACTCTATGTGGCAAATCCCATCTCCAGTACTTAATAGAACAACCATCCAAAGGGAAGAAGTAAATTCACACAAATTTCACAGCTGGTTATGTCACCTTATGACAATGTAATATCTCTTAACTCATTGTAACAGAACTCTTTTTTTAAGAACCAAACAGCTGTTTGCTTTCTTTAATCCCTCTTTGAGTCATAGATTGCAGCAAACTTGTGTTGGTTTAGTTTTTGTTTTTCTAATAACCCTGGAGAGTTCTATTATTTTCTTTGTCATGCTTCTGTCCTTAGTGCTCTGCTCTTGTTAATATAAGCTATTCATATGGTCATTCAGCATTCCAACTAAATCAACAAAGGGCAGTTGGGTACCCAACTTCTTTTGAAAGTCGCGTGTTTTGAAAATCTTTCCATTGTCAAAATGCCATAAATACTTTTATCTAATTTATTCTGTATTTCAGGCAAGTTCTAGTTACATTTTTTAATTTCTCAAGATTATGCCATGTTTGCCAGTATAACCTTCCATTCTTCCATCATCGTCAGAAAGGTGTTACATCAGCCGTGTGTCAGGACATATTAGAAAAGTGCTTCTTCATGTTATACATCTGTGATCTAAACTATAATATTCACATTTAATGTTATGTTCACAGTCTGAAGAAAACTTCAAATGCTGTTCTTCGAAATTCTACATTTTTTCCCTTTAAGTAATATATATGTAAGACATATGCTTTTAAAATATTAAAATATAACTTCTAAATAAACAGTAATCCTCCACTCTGCTCCACCAAACTGTTATGTTGCATGTTTCTACTTACATGGATTATATGTGTGTTCCTATGACCTACCTCTCATAATATTGTTTATTAATATTTTTAAAGCCAAAGGATATATTGAAGGAATTTGGAATGAAAGTACTATTTTAATCTCTGAAATCATTATAATTAGGGCTGTCAATTAATCGCAGTTAACTCATGCAATTAACTCAAAAAAGTTATTGTGATTTATTTTTGTTTTAATCGCACTATTAAAATAATAGAATACCAACTGAAATTTATTAAATATTTTGGATGTTTTTCTACATTTCAAATATATTGATTTCAATTACAACACAGAATATAAAGTGTACAGTGCTTACTTTATATTATTATTTCTATTACAAATATCTACACTGTAAAAATGATAAACAAAAGAAATAGTATTTTTCAATTTACCTCATACAAGTACTGTAGTGCAATCTCTTTGTCATGAAAGTGCAATTTATAAATTTAGATTTTTTGTTGTTGGTTACATAACTGCACTCAGAAACAAAACAATGTAAAACTTTAGACCCTACAAGTCAACTCAGGCCTAATTCTTGCTCAGCCAATCACTAAGACAAACAACTTTGTTTACATTTAGGGGAGATAATGCTACCAGCTTCTTATTTACAATGTCACCTGAAAGTGAGAACAGGTGTCCCCATGGCACTTTTGTAGCTGGCATTGCAAGGTATTTATATACCAGATATGCTTAACATTCGTATGCCCGTTCATGCTTTGTTCCAGAGGACATGCTTCCATGCTAATGACACTCGTTAAAAAATAATGCGTTATTTAAATTCGTGACTGAACACCTTGGGGGAGAATTGTATGTCTCCTGCTCTGTGTTTTACCTGCATTCTGCTATATCCGAGATTGCTATAACATGAAATATGATGACCGAGCATGTTGTTGGTTTTAAGAACACTTTCCCTGCAGATCTGACAAAACTCAAAGTAGGTACCAATGTGAGATTTCTAAAGATAGCTACAGCACTGGACTCAAGATTTAAGAATCTGAGGTGCATTCCAAAACCTGAAAGGGACGAGGTGTGAAGCATGCTTAAAAGAGCAACACCCAATGCAGAAATTACAGAACCCAAACCACCAAAAGAGAAAATCAACCTTCTGCTGGTGGCATTTGACTCAGACGATGAAAATGAACATGCATCGGTCTGCATTGCTTTGGATTGTTATCGAGCAGAACCCATCATCAGCATGGATGCATGTTCTATGGAATGGTGATTGAAGCATGAAGGGACATATGAATCTGTAGCGCATCTGACAAATATCTTGCAACCGTGGCTACAGCAGTGCCACGAGAATGCCTATTCTTACTTTCAGGAGACATTGTAAACAGGAAGCGGGCAGCATTATATCTTGCACATGTAAACAAACTTGTTTGTCTGAGCAATTGGCTGAACAAGAAGTAGGACTGTGTGGACTCGTAGGCTCTAAAGTTTGACATTGTTTTATTTTTTAATGCAATTATTTTTTGTGCATAATTCTACATTTGCAAGTTCAACTTTCATGATGAAGAGATTGCATTACAGTACTTGTATAAGGTGAATTGAAATACTATAATTTAATTTAGGTGCAAATATTTATAATAAAAATAAATATAAAGTGAGCACTGTGTACTTTGTATTCTGTGTTGAAATTTCAATCAATATATTTGAAAATGTGGAAGACATCCAAAATATTTAAACAAGTGGTATTTTATTGTTTAACAGCGCAATTAATCACACAATCATGATTAATTTTTTTAATTGCGTGATTAATCGTGATTAATTTTTCAATCGCTTGACAGCCTTAATTATAATAAAATGACTTTCATGTGTTTTACAGAGTTGACAAACCAATCAGATACCATTCCACATTGACCATTTTTAGCAAGGGACTATCTAAAAACATTGTTGGAAAGCTCCCAGGCAAACATCCTTGAGTTTTTTTATTAAAAAGAATTAGGCAAAAATCAAGTGTCTCAAGAATTATACATGTGCAAAGCAGCAACAAATTCTGATATTTCCTACAATGTGATATATTTCTTTCCAAATGTCATCTGCATATGGACTCCTTGACATTCTATATGGAATTTAGGGCCCTTGTTTCATGACGTTAACTGACTAATGCAGTTTCTTGAAAGAGTGAAATTGAATTTCCTCTTAGGACATGTTCCGGACACCCTTGAATTGTTCTGACAGAATGCTTAAGTCCTTCCCCTCGTGGCCCCTTCCTCCATACACTGTATATTTGGACTGTACTGCAAATCAATTACAACCAGTAAAAAACAATGTTACATAAAGTATACTATAAGCCATTAGCCGCTCACCATTTTAGCTTCATAATCACTGTAAAACATTCTGGTAAGTTTCATGAATGTCAGCTTGGTGAGAGTCAGTAGACTTGGGTTCTGTCCTGTGCCACTGACCCACTGTGTGTGTTTGTCCTTGAGCAAGTCAGTTCACACTCTGTGCTTCAGTTTTCCAATCTGCAAAATGGGGATAATGACACTTACCCCTCCCACATTGTAAACTACTTTTGAAATCTGTAGATGGGAAAGCAGACGGAACCTTGTTTTTAAAGGTCTCCTCCTCCAGAAGTATCATACGCAGCAAACTAAATTAAATTCAGTTTATCTACCGCAAAAGAATGAAGGGTTAAGTTGGCCCTACTGGGATTTGAATTTGTTGCTCTTGAGCAGGGGTGGTCTTATGAGCCACATGCAGCTCTTTTACCATTAAAGAGTAGCTCGCAGAACCCCCTTCCTGCCCACCTCCCCATTCTCCACCTACCAAACTGGAGGGGCAGGCTCGGGACCTCTGTCTTGCAGCGCTGTGGTGGGGTAGGGACTACTACCTAGCAGGAAGGGGGTGTCTCGGGGCTTCAGCCCTGCGGGGCGCACCTGCCAGGTTTCAGGGCTTAAGCAAGAGTGGGCCTGAATCCCCGAGCCCCATCAGGTGCCTCCTGAGGGGCTGACACGCCCAGCCCCAGCCCCTAGCAGGTGTGCCTGAGCTCTCAAACTTCTGAACATTGTTGGCCATGGCTTTTATATGTAGAAAACCAGCTATTGTAGCACAGGTGGGCCGCAGAGTTTTTATAGCATGTTGGGGGGCTGGAGGGACTCAGAAATATAAAGGTGGAGAACCCCTGTGTTGGAGAACACCCACATATGTAGGAAAAATGTATATTGCCCCTTGGGAGGATGCAGCATGTGTTCCCATTCACAAATAACCAGCTATGTTGGTCTGTGTGTGTGTGTGTATATATATATATATATATATATATATTTGTAAGTGGGGCATGGCAATGCATCCTTTTGCCCTTCCTGGGCCTCCTTTGGGGTGGCTAAACTCTCCAGGGGTGTGAGAAGTCAGTGGCCTCTTCAGTCAGGAGAGGGGAGAGTCTGCAACTGTGAATAGTCCTTGCATAGGGGCATACAGGGTGGAGAAGCCTCCTTTTACCTTTGTGTATCTGGGTATCAGTCTGGCCCTTAATGTGTATAAGATAGATAACAAATATGTTCTAAATAACTTCTGGTAGCACAGGCCTCATTGGTGGAGACAGGACAGAGTTCATCTAAACTTCTTTTGTATGTGACATAGTGCTAAGTGGGTACGTCTAGACAGCCTGTGGCAGCAAGCCTCCCATCCCAAGCTGACAGACTCAGACTTGCAGAGCTTGCAGTAGTGGGCTAAAAATAGTGGGTAGGCAGTGTTTTGAAGTTGTATCTAGGCTTCAGAGTCCAATCTCCAGCCCAAGTCACGACTTCAAAGTGATGTCTACAAAGCTATGTTTAGAGCACTAGCATGAGCCCTGCAAGCTCGTCTTGTCAACCGGGGCTGGGAGGCTCACCTGGCAGGGGCTGCATAGACATAGCCATTATGGGCAAACTGCTGAGATATCCCCTAATCAATGTTTTAAAGACATAACTCACTTTATACAGATCAAGGCTATGGATGCACAGAATAAATTGTGGTATTTGATAGATATTCTTTGAAGTCTGAATGTAATTGTTCTAAGAGCATACTCAAGGTAGGCTTCATAAATTTTGTTCATGGTTTCTAACGCTGGAGTAATTTTGAAAGTGAAATCTGTTTTCTCACAGAATTCCTTCCTTTGCCTGCACTCTCTGGACACTGAACATTCTTTTTCAGTTTTGTTTTTTTGTTTACAATTTTTTCAAGTGTTTAAAAAAAAACATCTAAGTGAACTTAATGCTTTGAAAAGGGTTGGATTGAGAGATCTGGGCACTGAAAAGTGTGAAATACATTCCCAGGGCATGGACATGGACGGGCAAGCTTCCCTGACACTGGCCTGACAGTTTGCCTCAACTCTGTTTTCAGAAGGGCCATTTGTGGAGGCTAGTTCAGTCTCCGTGGCCCATTCAGCCCTCAACCAGTCTGCTGAGACTTCCAGCTTGGATGCATTTGCAGATGAGGCAGATGCCTGCTTGTTACAAATTTAGACCAACAAATTATTTCACATAGGTCACTGAACCTCTGCCAGGAGAAAATGGCTTTCAGTTACGGATCTGGCTAGGTTTTAAATTGGTGAACTGGAGGTGGAAAGTGCTCATTTACGTAAGCCTCTGAATCATCTCAACTCTCTAGTTTCAGTTTTAATAAAATAGCTTTAATCATTTAAAAAAACAGATACATATAACACACTAGGGAAACTATCCAAACTGATGTAAAAAAAGTTATATTTTCTTTATGGTTAATTTTTATTCTGTATATTATTCTGTTTAAAACTGACACATCACATATATGAGTGAGGTAATATTCCACCTATAGGTAAACACTTTTCACAAGGTGATCACTCTATATGTGACCTATCGGTTTACATCTTCAAAGGAAACCTGTGCAACACTTCCAAAAGACGAGCTTGGGAGCTTAAGTTCATAACTTTGCTAGACACTGAAAATCATGGTTTTAATAAAGACACTGGATTTAAGGTTTATTACAACAACTGTAATCCATTAACTCCGCTTTTTGTCCAGTAACTGCAGGGCTGTTAATGGGCCACTTCACCTTGAATGGTCCCTTAGAATATGTGCTAACTATTTATGTTAAACTATCTGTTCAATCTTGTATATAGCTGTGACCCTGTGGGTATGTCTACACTACAATTAGACACCCACAGCTGGCCCATGCCAACTGACCTGGGGTTACAAGGCTTGGGCTAAGGGCTGTTTAATTGTGGTGTAGATGTTCGGGCTTAGGCTGTGGCCCGAGTTTTGGAACCCTCCCACCTCGCAGGCTCCTAAAGTCCAGGCTGCAGCTCCAACTCGAATGTCAACACTGCAGTTAAACAGCCCATTAGCCTGAGACCTCTGAGCTTGAGTCAGCTGGCCCCGGCCAGCCACAGGTTTTTAATTGCAATTTTGACATACCTTCTGAGTACCTTTTCCAGACCTGTAGAAGAGCTCTGTGTAGCTTGAGAGCTTGTCTCGCTCACCAACAGAAGTTGGTCCAATAAAAGACATTACCTCACCCACCTTGTCTCTCTAATATCTTGGGACCAACACGGCTACAACAACACTGCATATATCACCTATGTGACAGATTATGTTACGTTACACTAGCATGAATCCTGGGAAGACCAAGGTTCTGATAGCTGAGGGAGGAGGACTCGCTGTAAAAGATACCAGTCAGATAAGTTAGAAGAGTGAAAGAATTTCAATACTTAGGATAAATGGTTGCTGATGATAGTGCTCTCCTGAATGATACTCAGATCATACTGAAGCTACGTGATGCGAATGGCAGGAGCTCGCCCCAGTTCTTTATGACAAAAATGCCCATAGGGTAGAAAGTATAAAACTATAATTTGACTTGGCCAGTCACAAGAAGGGAAATCAGTATGCCTGCCGCCACGGAAATGAAGATGTTGAGCTGGTCAGATGTTTAAACTCTCTGTGATAGGAAATAAAACAAGTTTGTAAGGGGCCTAATGCCATTTGCTCCAGTTGAAGACAAGTTGAAGGAGGCTAGGCCATGTTGGTGTGGGCATATCCAGCAGAGACTGGAGAGCTCTATTGATTGGTAGGACGGCTCTTGCAGTGACTGTGGACAGAAGACAACCAAGAGGGAGTCCAAAGACACAGTCCGTGGACCAGATATCAGTGGACCTCAGATAGACCAATCTGCGTTATAGCTTGGATGGTTGTGATTTTTGGAAGAATGCTGCAGAAGTTGCCAACCTAGAATAGGGAAGTGGCAGCGAAGAAGAAATAATATATATTGCAATACATTTAAGTTACAAACGTATTTATTTTGTATAATACTTAAATGCTGAGTAAGTATTCAATCAAAGGAAACAGAAGCAGCAACAAAATGAATACAAATAATCAACAGGAATAGTAAAGCCGACAGCTGACAATGTAGATGTGATAGTGGGCTGTGGAAGTGGGAAAGATGAGGAGATTGAAGCGCTAGAGTAGGGAGTGTTTGGAGGGGAGATAACCTGGTTTTGAGATGGAAAATTAAGCCACAGTCCTATGATTTGAAGTCATGAAGTTGAGACTGCTCAGCAGTTCACAGGGTTGATCCCTAAGATGACAAAATGAGAGAAGTGTTCCAGAAAACTGGAGCTAAGAAAGAAATACGCAGTGTGTTTAGCATCACAACTTGCTTATCCATTACACTTCTTAAAGTTGCAAGAACCTGAATGAAGGGTACAGGCACTGGGATATTGAATAATGCTATGAGGATATTTACATACACATATGGAGACTCCAGTAAGCTCTTGTATAGTGGACACTCCAATAATACTGCAAGTATGAACCCGCTCCTGCTGAAGTCAATGGCACAGCTCCCCCAGATAAGGCCCTGCCTGGTTTGCAGTGCATCTAATAAACAATACTCCTACCTTGCTATGAAAGTTTTCTAGAAATGTACTGAAGTGCAGTAGTTGAAGGATAATTTCCCTCTGCTTTAAAGTAAAATGTATAACCTTTAATTACCTGTAGGATGCATGCAAATTATTGGCAATTCTTCCAAATAACTATTCCATCCTTCTATGAAAGGGTACAGTAGCCCTGCATTCTAATTTAAACAACCTTTGTATATCCCACAAAACATTTTTACTTAACCAAGTTATATTGCAATCTTTAACACAAAATATTCTAAACACACTTTACATTTAGATTTGTTTTCCTAATTGTTCCCTTAATGAATTAATTAAAATCTGTCTTGGACACTAAGTGATGTGTCCTATATAACCTTATGTACATACTGCAATTCTGTGTTAATCATATACGGTATTTAAGGATCTAGCTGAAGCAATCTTGGAACTGTTAGCAATTATCTTGGAGAACTTGGAGCATGGGTTTGGTCCCAGAGGACTGGAGAAGGAAAACATAGTGGTCTGTCTTTTAAAAGGGAAACAACAAGGACCAGGGGAATTATAGACCAGTCAGCCTAACTTTAATACCAGGAAAGATACTGGAACAAATTATTGAACAATCCATTCGTTAGAGGATAATAAGTTATAAGGAATAGCCAGCATGGATTTGTCAAGAACAAATCATGCCAAACCAAACTGATTTCCTTTGTTGACAAGGTTACTGGCCTAGTGGATGGGGGGAAGCAGTAAATATGATAAATCTTGATTTCTGTATGGCTTTTGACACAGTCCCACTTCACAGTCTCAAAAGCTATCTAGGGAAATGTAGTGCACATTAAATTACCATTAGGTGAGTGTACAACTTACTGAAAGACTGTGCTCAAAGAATAATTATCAGTGGTTTGCTGTCAGACTGACAAGATATATCTAGTTGAGTCCTGTAGGGGTCTGCCCTTGGTCTGGTACTAGTCAATGTTTCATTAATGACTTGGATAATAGAGTAGAGAATATGCTTATCAAATGTATGGATGACACCAAGCTGGGAGGGGTTGTAGGCATTTTGGAGGACAGGATTAGAATTCAAAACAGCCCTTGACAAATTGGAGAATTGGTCTGAAATCAGAAATTCAGAAAAGACGAAAGCAAAATACTACACTTAGGAAGGAAAAATCAAAGGCGCAGCTACAAAATGGGGACTAACTGGCTAGTTGGTAGGACTGCTGAAAAGGATCTGGGGGTTATAGTGGATCACAAATTAAATGAGAGTTAGCAATGTGATGCAGTTGTGAAAAAGGCTATTGTTATTCTGGGGTGTGTTAAAAGAAGCATCACATGCAAGACACTGAAGGTAATTGTCCCTCTCTATTCGGCACTAGTAAGGCCTCCGTTGGACTACTGTGTCCAGTTGTGGGTGCTACAGTTTAGGAAAGATGTAGACAATTTGGAGAAAGTCCAGAGGAGAGCAACAAAAAAGGTAAAAGGTTTAGAAAACCTGATATGAGGAAAGGTTAAAAAATTCTGGCGTGTTTAATCTTGAGAAAAGAAGACTTAGGGGGGAATAGTTTTCAAATCAGGGCTGTTATAAAGATAGGGATCTATTGTTCTCCATGTCCACTGAAGGCAGGACAAGAAGTAATGGACTTAATTGCAGCACGGGAGACTTAGGTTAGGTATTAGGAAAAACTTTCTATCTATAAGGGTAATTAAGCCCTGGAATATACTTCAGTGGGAGGTTGTGGAATCCCAGTCATTGGAGATTTGTAAGAACAAGATGGACAAACACCTGTTAGGAGTGGTCTGGGTTTCTGCCTCAGTGCTGAGGGCTGGAGTTGATGAGCTCTCAAGGTCCATTTGCACAATCAGAGACATCACTTAGGGACTGAACAGGGCTCTGACATCCCTGTTCACCCTGGACCACACTTTTGTATGTCCCCTGTGTGAAGTCCCAGAAATTTTCTCTCTCTGAGTAGTGTTCAACAGAGGGATTATTTTGTTTGGCTCATTTGTGTGTTCCTTCAGCTGCCCAGTGGCCTGCCTGCCATGAAAGACACTCTGTCCTCTTTCTTAACAAGCTGCAAAACAAAGTTTTGGTTTGAGTTTTTGAGTTACAGGTTTGGGCAGGCTCTTACTTTTTACTCAGCCCTGTGTGCACATCTTTATTATTTATTGTATTCTGAATAACTGATTAATCCGTAATCCATGAACTAGCAATTTTCCTGTGGAATGGAAAGGGTTTATTTTCTTGTGGGGTGTGTTAAGGAGTTGAAATGAAATTCAGGTTGGTCTTGAGTTTCTTGACATGCCAAAGTGTTTGTTCTGTTAGCATTGCCTTTCTCCCTGTAAATCAGACATTCTTCTTGGCTTGCATAAGGTTACTCGTGACATGATTAATGCAGGAAGGTTAGAGAGGAATGACGTAGTGGCTCATGAAAAGTTTACCTGAGAATTATCTCTAGCTCTTTACTGTTTAGTGTCTGTGTGAGTCATGTGCTGACGCCTTGCCATCTCCTGTTCTTCAGCTGGGTCAGATCACACTTACCTCACTTTATGCATTTCTTCTTTTCATGCCAGATCTGATTAGAAGCACTTTTGTTTTAAGCCCTATATTTATGAAACATTAAATTTAATTTTTACAGATAAGTGACCTCTCTTTTAAGCAAAAAGAGCCATTTGATATTTGTGGTTCAAGCAACTGTGGAAACTTGGTGGGGATATTGCCGTACTTAGATGGATTCTGTTTCTATCAACTTTAGCTCTTTTAAAATGCCTGATGATTTAATGATGATAGCTTGACAGCAGGAATGAGCTTCGCAGTAGGACCATAAGTCCTCAGATGTTGGTGTTCACGAGCAATCCTGATATGGGTGTGTGTGCACATGTGCAAACTTTATGCTGTAAAAATATAGGCAAGTTTGTAGCAAAGCCACTGGTGTTTAAACCCTGCTGTTGCTTTACAGCTATCTCAGCTGAGACCCTGCCTGTAACTACAACTGTTTTAGGGAAGCTCATTATAAAAGTCGATTCCTTAACAGGGTTACAGCAAGGTTCCAGTTATTGGTGAAGATGGAAAATGAATTTTGTCCCTGATGCATGTTAAAGCCTTAGACCTTGTCCAGTAGTCTGGGGTTAGGCTTCTGATTAGTTTGTAGCTCTCTGGCACATGGGGTGGGGTTCAAGATATAACTGAGTGGTGGCTCACAGTTTCCCAAGTCTGGTCTACTTCAATCTCCTTTTTCTATTAGTCTATTATTTTTCTTTAAGACATAGATTTCTTACAGGCTCTTTGAAGTGCGTACCGTGGAGTTAGCCACCAGGCTTGTTAGAACTAGGGCATAATTCTAAGAGATGCCAAGTGGTCTCAAGTCCCGTTTAAAGAGATCACTGTGGGCATGAGAACAATGAACACCATGCAGAAGGTTCTCAGACTTTTGCAAGCTTAGCGCGTTTCCTTTGTCAGACTATCATGAAGTCTTTGGCACACTCATACACCCGAGTTTAGCATATGGTGGCACTGTGTCTGCTACTGTGTGTATAAACTATATAAACAGTAAACATTTTTTACAGAACATAATACAAATAGCAATAGAGGCTAATAATGAAAATTTGTTGTCATTTTTCAGCCAGCTCCTATTGTTCAACATGTCGAAGCCCTAATGTGGGACACAATGTGTGGAAAAAGATCTAAACTGATTGACATAGAAAAAGAATATGTGGAAATTTAAAATGCCCTGGGATTCATTCTTTTAGTGAAAAACTCTTTCTATAACCTCAGTTTCATAATTCTTAATATGTGGTATTTTAACAATAAAAGAAAGGGAACACAAAGTTTGTTCGGAGCACAGATAATGTTGGGACCGAAATGAATGACATCCCTCTAAATGATGTTCACTTGAAAAGTATGGGTAAGGGGAAGTATGCTTTGTAGTAAACTGGGTAATTCCCTGAATTGTACCTGACACAAACTGTACTGATGGTTGAAAATAAATGGTATAATACATAGTTGCTGATTGCATTATTGAAATGCATATTTTAACGAGATGAGAATTTATCTAGTTACACATTTAAGGTAAAGTTATACTGGACAATACATTTTAATGAAAATAATGTAAATCTATAAGAGCATGGTTTTTAAATTTAAGATATTCTAAAGTCATGGAACAAATTCTGCCGTATTATTTGTGAAATATGTGATCATGAAGTTAAAGATTGTCATAATGCATATACACAAAGGAACAGCGTTAGAATTGCACGTGCAACCTTAACATTGTTTGCACTTTTTTCCTATTAAAAAATCGTATGAAATCTGCATTGGTTTCACTGAGTTACAAATAAAACTGTGAATGGATTAATGTTGAAAGAATTTGAAAATCTAACTTACTCTTCACCACTTAATTGTGTGTGAGTTTTTTAAATAATTTACAGCTTGAGCAGGGAAAAAGGTCTGCTCTGTTTAACTTTCTTGTTCTTATGCTAACAATATGTGGGTTGCAAAAGTTTCAGAAATGTATAAGTAGCTTTTCATTGAAATATTTTAAACTTGTTCAAAAAAATTCTAAGATTTTGTTTTTTTGTTCACCAAAACCAAATGTGTAGTACAAACTCTCTTTAATAAAGTAAAAATCAAAAATAAATTTTAGATATTTTCACTATGCTATGTAAAAACCCTTCCCCTAAAATCTTGAGGAAGGACTTCATCAGCAGTCCAGTTAATGTTGAACTGAAATTTCGCTTAGCTACTTAAGTTAAGTAGCAAACCTTATGCAAATAACCCCATTCAGTGTTCCTTGCGCAGTGAAAACTCCTGAGTTCGATGGGAGTTCTGAGTAAGGAAGGGCCCAAAAGCAGGAAAAAGATTTACTAAAGAATGTCCTGGCTCAGGTAACCTAGTAACAAGTGTAACAAGCCAAACTAACCAAGTTACTTTCTTGGCCAGAACTATAGTGCATTGTCTGCAATTATTTGATTACCTAATTCTTGCTTTCTGTAAGGGATTTATTTACTGTTTACACATGACATGCCCCACTCAGAGCAAAAATAACTTGCTTTGTTCAATGTTTTCATAGTGTCTTGCCTTCACATGTAGTTTGTCTATGAGTCAGTGCTGTTCACCATCGCTATTTTTACCTTAATCACCAGGTTTGTTAATGTGTGTAGTTAGACAGTTTTTTTTCCAGTGAGGCTTGCACCATCTTTTAGTGTTTCATTTTCCCCAGAGCTTTTCATTTTACAGATTTTCTTGTGTTATCTTTGGCAAGTGTTTAAAATGCAACAGCAGCCAACAACATTACAGTATCCCTTTCTTTGTCTCTAATGGAAACCCTGTGATGTCTCTTCAAAAAAAGCAGAAAAAAATCCATCTTTTATTAATAAGTGCAAGTATTATTGTATTTCTATTGCCATTTGCAATGTATAAATCACAGTGATGTAATAATAAGACCAAAGGAAGCATGCAGATGACATACGTAGCTTTACATTAGATGGTGCTACTTTATGTTCTGTAGAGAATCCGTGAAACCTCTGGCACCCACTATTCCGATTGTTAGCCTAGAGTCTGCACACTCAGTATGTAAATTAATCATATGATCAAAAAAACAACAAAAATGAAACCAACACAAGTACACAACAGCTGTTATACATCAAAATGACTAGGGGAAACTCAAAAGTAAAAAAAGAAAGGACAGTCTCAAGCAGATAGAAACAGAGCAACCAAAACCAAGAAACAGATGGTGTTGGCAGTCATGTGCATGCCAGTCAATGGAAGTGCCACGTGTAAGCACAGATGTAATGTAGTTGAAAGATACAAAGAGAAGCAGTGCGGTAACCTAGAGTCAGGATCCAACATTCAAAGCTCAGTATTTTACTGAGGAGAGTTGTGTCTTGGGTCAGATTGCTCCCTTCTGAACTGTGCAATTAAGGTCTTGACTCAAAGTCCCAATAGAAAATGCTGTATTAACTACAGTAACTTTATTTGACTATTGTTTGTATGGGGGAAGCCAGATGATACCTCCTTATCTGCTTTCTTTTAAGACTGTTTTGGCTTCCCCTTCTTGTGAAAGGGAGCATTAACCATGTCCGAACAGCATGGCTGTTGAGAAAGATATCGTCTAGTGACCTGAGCATGGGACTAAGAGCCAAGGAATGCTTGAGTTCTTTAAGCTGAGACACTGACTCCTTTTGATGGCTTGGATATGTTGCCTGATTTCTTTCTGTCTCAATTCCCATGTGTGAAATGGGGCTGATAATATTATCTACCGTAGAAAAATACAGGGGGAAATTAATGACAATTCCCCCCTCCCTTTTTTTCAATTTATTTTTCACAGAAATTTCAAAATTCCAAAGAATATCCACTAGCTCTAATACTATCCCCCAGGGGAATTGTGATAATTAGTTACTGTTTGTCAATGCTTTGAAGATGAAAAAAGCAAAATATTATATGAATGAAATAAAATTATTGCTTGTATTATGTTGGTAGTTGTGAGGGATAACACTCAGTAGACAAAAATCAGGAAACAGACAGGACTTAACTCCAGGGCAGCTGTAGTGTGTGAGTATAACTTTAGCAGTATGTTTTTGTTGTTCAAGCACTGAGCTGGGACTCAGGAGATCTGGGTTCAGTTCCCAACTATGCCATATGCTTTATGTATAAAGTCCCTTTCCCTCTCTGTACATCAGTTTCTCAGCTGTAAAATGAGCGTAATAATACTTCCTTTCTCAGTTTTGTCTATTTAGATTGTAAGCTCAAGCACTTTCTCTTATGTGTATATGCCATATCCTAAAATAATGAGACACTGATCTCAGTGTGGGCCTCTAGGTAATGCCACAACAATAATAAGGCAAAACTGATTGCATTAGCTAGTACAAATTGTTAGATGATGATTCACAATTAAATTCAACATGGCAAACTAGATTACTTGCAACAATGACATTTTAAAGGTCGTTGGACTGTCTGATTTAGTGGCGATAAGATAGATTGCACATTTTTGTTATGTTTGAGGATTCTGTATTTTTTCATAACAAACATGTCCCATATTTAATTGAGCCAACATCCCTGTGTGAGTATATATGATGTTTGCTAACCTGGAACCTGTTGTTTTTTCTTCTACGACACTTTTATCCTGGGATAGCCCCTTTCTGTATGTGTGAAGCCTCAGTAGAGGTCTGTGTCTATTTACGGTTACTGCTTCAAGAAACTGCCTCAGAGAACAGGAAAACCCCTTTCATAACTTAGGAAAACCCCTTTCATAACTTAAATACTACTTGATTTGTAAAACAATGAAACTAAATTAGAAAACAAAAATACCTCACCAGCAGAACTGGATGAATTTGGGTATATAGAATAGCATGTTCATGACTGATACTACAATTTTAAGGATGCCTCACAGCAGGGAGGGACTCCTCCCAAGCCAGTTGTTTATGTGAAGCTAACTATAAGCACCAATCCATTGGCCAGCCAGGAAAATACAATGGCGGACCATTAGAGTTAATGGGAAAACATTGGAACAATATGAAACTGAAAAGAAAACCCCAGTTTTGGGCCATGTCTGCACTACCACTTATGCTGGGAAAACTTATGTTGCTCAGGGGTGTGAAAAAACACCCCAAGCGACGTATATTTGGCTGGCATAAGCGCTCATGTGGGCAATGCTATGTCAGTGGGAGAGTTTCTCCCACCGACATAGCTACTGCCGCTCATGGAGGTGGTTTTATTATGTCGACAGGAGAGCTTTTTCCCATTGGCATAGAGCGGTTGCACGAGCAATCTTACAGGGATGCAGCTGCATTGATACAGCTGTGCCCTGCAAGTTTGCTTGTGCAGACATGGCCTTAGGCTATGGCTACACTACAGAGCTTACGCTGATAGTGCTGACATAGCTACCACCTCTTGCAGAGGTGGAATTATTAAGTCGACAGGAGAACTCTCTCCTGTTGGCTTAGAGCATCTTCACCAGATGTGCTATAGCAGTGCAGCTGTACCAGTGTTAATTTGTAGTGTAGACCTGCCCTAAGAGGGGAGGGAATTTTTCATACTATGAATCATCATAGTCTGAGAGAGAGAAAAAAGAAATGGAATTTGAAATGAAGGCCATCCAGAAACTGAGGGCGAGTGTCAAGGTGGGTGTTGTCTGTGAAATGCTCGAGCCCCTTTGTGATGGAAGTACCCTGGAAATAGGGAATCTAGTTAATAGAGAAATGTAAAACGTGAGGTTCTGTCTTTGTTTATTTTTTGTGTAACTTGTCAGTCTTTGCTTTTCCCTGACTATTTCATCTTTGATTTTTCTATCAAATAAAGCTTTTATTTATTTTTATCCCAAGCAGGTCACTGTTGTGCAGAGTGTGTGTGTGTCAAAGTGAACTGATAATTGGGATCAGGTGTCACTCTTTTGGGGGTTATGAACCAGAGGGGGAAAGTCTGAGTGTCCGGTAATTAAGAACGGTGGGTAAATGGATTTGGGGAAACCCAGAACTGGAAGGTCTGTTGGGGTCACTCTACAAAGAGTAACTGGGGTGGTGGAAGCTGGGGTGAGACTTCTATGCTTATAGGTTAGCTATGGTGTCAAGGCTTAAGTTTGTAGCAGCATAGCATTAAGGCATCTTAAGTAGCAAGGCAGATGGTGACAGAACCCCTTATTGGTCTGGATGATCCCCACAATGTCATAGCGAAGCTTGTCAATTGTGCTGGTAAGGGACCTGCTCCAATCCATATGTTATTTCCCATTTTGGGAAAGGAGTGAACAGCAAAGACCAAAACACCTGTATCAAGTGATCTAATTACTATGGGTCCTTTGTCACCAAGAGATCCAAAAACCATCCTTGTGTCCACTTCTTGAGTTCTGAGCAAGGCTTGGGCTTTTTCAACACATCTAATGATGATGGACTTTGCTACTTCACCACTGGAAAAGCCTCCAGTAAGGAGGAGGGTTTGTGTTGTGTATGCTTCTGCACTCTAAGGTGCGTTATGAACCATATTCAAAGAGGAATTTTACAAGAGTCTTCCTATTGGATGCCATGTTTAGAAACTTTTTCCACAGAGGCACAGGTGCATCCACCGATCACCTGGTATTTCTTTCATCCAATCTTAGATCCTGTCTGGTGTGGTTTTTCTGCAATTTTCACAGAGTTACTGTTGTCATATTTGTTAAAGACTTTGATTACAGAATTAGCTTTGTCATATCCTTTTAGGACCTGCCTCAAGTACTCAGCGACCAGTTCATCAGATGTGTGGAATTTGTCTCCAGCCATAATTTGTATGACAGCCCTGGCGTCTGATGTACGCTGTGGTTTCTTGTTGTATGCTCTTAGCTCATGGATTCTTTCAGTTTGAGCTTCCAGTTGATGCCTTAATTCAACTTTGTCTGTTTGTTTCGTTGTTCCATCAGCATGGAAGAGGGATAGAGATACAGGTTGTATTGCATGATTAAGAACAGTTGCAATTGAAACATCATCTTTGCATCTTGGTAAGGACAGGACTCAGCAGAAAACAATTTCTGAACTGATAGCTGCTGTGATTGTCTCCCTTGCTAGGCTTACATTTGATCATTTTAGCCATGTCAGCAAATGTTTGAATGCCAGAATTGGTGACTGGGCTGAAGAATCTGTAATGTCCCCTCAGGATCAAATACACCTCTCACAAATCTCTCCATTTGTTCTTCACCAACATCTGCTATTTTCAGTAGAGACCCTTGTATATATGATGTTACTCGCAGTCCAGTAGACATGTCGATAATTACCTCTGGAAGTGATTCAAGGTCAAACGGGTTTGTCATATTGTTGACGACATAGTTGGTAAGAGCTGTAAAATGCTTTTCATCCCTCTTCAGTGCAGAGACAAGGGCCTGTTTGTGGACTTTGTCCTCACAACTACTTTTTAAGCCACTTCTTTCTCTCATAACTTTTTCTCGTTCATAATATGAAATGGTTCAGTGTCATCTCTAACACGATACTGATCTGTGCATGAGTATCACTGAATTAAAAAGCTAGTTTCTAGAATATTTCAAAGGATAGTGCTACATGCATAGGCAGTTACAAACTGGAACCTTCTATCAGGCAGACTAGATGCTGCATCGTATGTACAAAAGCTTACAAATGGAGTAGCATTGCATTAGGCAATACAAACTGAGGGTATGCAGTCTACCGCTACTAATGAACAGCCTTCGATGTGAGACTGATCTGGTCATCAAATTTTAGTTGAAAATATAGAAAACTTGTGAGATACTCTAAGAATTAAGAATATGTGAAAAATTTTCATGTTAATATATTGCAAAATATTGGTATTCACCATTTTTGCCACGTGCTAAATAGCATCATTATTTTTGGGGGAAAAAAAAACTTGCCCATGCAAAACCAATAAAAGTCTTTTAATACATTGTCTTTTGGTAGCTTTGACCAATAAATATCACATTAAGGTATTGAAATTAACTTAAATAGTAAAAACTGTAGTCAGTCATGTTGCAGTATTTCTTGCAATAACTAAAAAAAGGACACTTCCTTATTTTGGGTACCATTGTTTCACCTCTCCTACAGGCTTATGGCATCACTTGATAGCTCTGCATCACACCTCTTCAAAATGGATGTAAAAATAAGCTTTCAAATAATATACGATGTGGGTGTGAGTAGTGTGAGTACATTAAACTCCAAAAAAATATGGCCCTTTTTGGAGACTTGCCACACGCCTACTATATCAATGAGGAACAAATAAACAAAGCCTCCAAAACATCCTTGTTTATGGAGACTTTAATTTCAAATCAAGTATAGGAACAATCCTGTTCAGATTTTACTGTGGATTTAGCCACAGGTTTCATGTGACCCTGTTCATAAACAGGGCCAGCTCCAGGCACCAGCCGACCAAGCGCATGCTTGGGGCGGCATCTTGTAAGGGGCGGCCAATCTTCGGGTGTTGTGGCGGTACTCGGGTTTTTTTTTTGGTTCGGCGGGGTGGCGCTCGAGGGGGGTGTTTCGGTGGGGCAGGGCAGTGCTCCGGGAGGTGTTGCAGCGGGGCAGGGTGGTGTTCGGGTGTGTGTGTTTCGACAGGGCATGGCGGCGCTCCAGGGGGGGTTGTTTCGGCAGGGCAGAGCGGCGCTTGGCGGGGGTTGTTACAGCAGGGCAGCGCTTGGGGGTGTGTGTTGTGGGGCAGGTTTTTTTTTGCTTGGGGAGACAAACAAGTTAGAGCCAGCCTTGTTCATAAAACATTTTCCTTTCACTAGAGACCACTTGTTGCAGGATAACTAATGCCCACTATACGTATTTAGGAACTGCAAAGAGTTTTCAAAAGTAAAAAGAAGCAAAGATTAATAAACACAATTTAAAAAATTATTTTTAAAGAAAAAAACTGATTGTTCTTAACTTGTAATAACTAGAGCTGGTTGACATTTTTCATTTTGAAACTTTTTAAAGAAATATTTTTGGAAAAATAACACTTGTGAAAAAAATCAGTTTTTAAAAAATTGATTTTTTTTCAACAAAATATGAAAGCTACTTGTTTGTGTGTGGTTTTTGGTCCCCAGCCCATTTTCACACTTTGCCACTGTAAATGGAAAAGAAGGGAATGGTGCAGTGAAAATTTAATTAGCTACACAACAAATTCCTTTGATCACAGTTGTTTACAAAAGTTAACAATTATTTGGAATCAAACTTCAAAATTCAGCATGACAAGGACAAGCAAAGACACATCCCTAATGATTGCACATAAGAGCCCATGCACACACGTCTGAATTTAAATAAATATATAGTATTGCTCATTTTTTAAACACCGTGAAATGCGAATGAAGGACCTTCGTCTCCAGCAAGCAAGCTTCTCTCTCAAGTGACCACCTTGCAGTCTCCACATGTGGTTCTGAGTAGTTTTGTTTGAATTTTAGATGAATTCTCACCTCTATTAAGTAACCCTGTTTTTTAACTGGTCTCTTGGGTTTCACTGTACTAATACAAAATTTCCTTTATTGCTTGTTTGTATATATTAGCAGTCTCCCTGTTAATGTTAATTACTGGGTCAAAGAAATGGCAATTTCCTGTTCTGATGTTAGCGTCTTGTTTTCTTTGGGTTGTTCCATGGTTGTCATGATATCCACAATTCATTATTTTGGAATTACTGGTGTTTTTAAAGTGTGATATACTTAGTGATGATTTTTACTTTTCTTAATTGTAGGTAAGAACACTTCTTGCAGTGCTTTTGCCCTTGGTGGAATTTCATGTTTGGTAAAGTATTAACCTATCTTTATTAAAAGCTTTGAAATTTTACCCTTCTGCTTTTGAAAGTGGGACTTGCCTTAGTAACGGTGCATGGTTCTCTGAATCATAGCAAAAACCATGAAGGCAAGATGATTACCAAGTAATTATGCGTGTTCTTAAATGCTTGTTATAAGAGCGCTTGAAGTTTTATATAAATGCTTTGTTGGTTTTCATCCCCATTTTCTATGTTAAAAATGTAGGCATATTAAAGGAGTTTGTAATTAGCAGGTACAGATGAGGCTGTAACTTGTTTAGACCTTAATTAAATGCTATTTTTAATCACATGGGTAGTATGGGATTACTCTTCCGTTTAAAGTTAAGCATGTGCTTAAGTACCTCACTGAATCATGGTTTTAATGATGAGACAAGGGTTGCAAAAGCAGGATTTCAAACTCTTGCTCTTTTGAGTAGAGAAGTCTGATAGGTCTTTATTTTACAGATTGTTTAGCAATGGAAGGGACCTCTCTGCTATATTTCCCCTCCCCACCCCTCAAGTATTGACTCTAGAATTAGCTATTGTATGTTGTGATGATAGAATTCTAGGGACAAGACCATTCATTTAGAAGTTGCCATTGGTTCTCCTAGTGAGAGGAGAATTGGTACATTGTGGAGAGTATAACTATAAATATGATTTCCTGTGTATTGGACACAGTTTGCCAGTTGCTGGAAACTTTTTAGAAAAGAGATCTTGTCTGGTTACAATTCACAATTAACTTATGGAAATTGACTTTTGGTTGAGAACAGCAGGCCATTTCTTTTTGCCAAGGATACTGTACATTGATACATAGTATTGCAGCGCTGATGTTTGCTTTTTCTATATGTATATAGTTTTAATTAGCGAGAGGCCCATGCATGAGGTAATCCTGGAAAGAGACATTTAAAATCCTGTAATTCTTCATAAAGAATTATGGAAACACTGATACTGCTATCTCCTTGGTCAAAACTATGTGTCACTTGGACAGTATGTAGCTGTTTGCATCTGAGGCAAGTGAGAGCATATTTTCTGCGCTTCCGTATACTGTGTATTCCTCTGGGTTTTGTATGTTTATAGAGGACTAAAAATAAAATAAAGAAGTAATGTAATACATGCTGGAAAATGAGATCTCCTTGTCTTTAAACTATATCATCTGAATTTTCATAGATTTTAGGGCTAGGAGAGACCATTATGATTATATAGTTTGGCCTCCTGCATAGTGCAGGCTAAAGAACTTCATCCAACAATCAAATGGTTATTGGAAAAGACTTACGGGTACTTGGAATTTAGCCATAGCACTCCATTAAAATCAGTGCAAGTTGTGTGGCTAAGTCCTCTAATGCACTGAAGATATAGGTGTGCTTCTTTGCTATCCCTCCATCTGTTAGATGATTTGATGGTTTTCTCAGGTTAACACTGTGGAGGCTATGAGACAAATTCTGGGAGCACATTGTTCATCGTTGCACACAGAAGCACATGCACAGCAGGAAGAGGAGCAAAGAGCAGGAGATTTTCATGCTGATCTTTGCTGGTGCCAAAATCCTCAAGCCCCACCTCACCTAAGGAACATAGTCTTTCCATTTGGTTTTTGTACATACATACATCCTTGATTCTCAACTTCCCTCCTCTGCAGATTATTTCTGCTTCTACCAAAACTATCTGGATGAGTTTGTGGTAGGGATGGTGGAATGTTCCTCCTATGACAGGGCCCCCATAACCCTGTAATATTGGTGAGCGTCTGTTCTGGGTTGTGTAAGTGTAGAGGCAGTATTTGGCCGCAGATGCACATATAGTTTGTATACATATGCTGTGTACAGAATACAGATATATATGGTAGGCATGTGTGTAATTTTCTCTAACCTATATTCCAAGGCTGGCCAAACTGCAGCTTGCGAGCCACATGCGGCTCTTTTACAGTTAAAGTGTGGCTCGCGGAGCCTCCCCACCTCTACTCTCCACCTAATAGACTGAGGGAGAAACTCAGGGCTTCTTCTCTGTGGTGGGATGATGGGGCTAGGGGCTTTTTCCAGAGACCACTGGTGCATGCTCTGGTGGGGCATAATTTAAAGGTTCAGGCCCCCCCAACAGCTTGATTCATTCCCCCAAGCACACCCTCCCTTTTACCCTTAGCAGCCCCTCCCTGCAGCTCCCAGGTGTTAGCCGCTGCCTCTCCCTAGGGCCGCAGCTCCCAGCTTGCCAGCTCCAGCAGCTGCCACACAGGGAGGGAGCCAGGTAGCACCATGTGACCGAGTGGGGTCAGCAAACCCTGGCAAAAATCGGGTGGGGGGTGGGGGGGAGGTGACCTCACATGCCCCCCATGTGTCACCTCTGGTTTCAGCCCAGTAGGGAAGGGGTGTCTCTGGGCTTCAGCCACACAAGAGATAGCTGCCAGGGCACAGAGCTTCAACCCCGAGCCCCAGCACGTGCGCCCTGGCTCTCAAACTTCTGAAGATTGTCCTGTGTGGATTTGAGGGTCAACTGGAAATCCAGCAGCCTGAATACAGCGGCCTGATTAAGCTGTAATCCTTCTCTCTCAGTGATACCCTAGACTGAAGCAACCATTTTCCCTTTAAAAAAAAGCCTTAGTAGGAGTGTATTATGTAGCTCATAACCTTAAAAAAAAAATTTAATGAGTATAATCCAAATCCTTCACATTAAAATGTGATCTTTTAAATGTAACTTTTAAATATTTTGGTTCCTTGTTTTCAGTGTTTTTGGATATCCTTATTTTGTACAGACAGTATCTCCTGCTGAGTTGTAAGAGTTAAATACAAACTTAAATTACTAATACATTACATCACTTGTTCTCTAGCACTTACATTTTCTAGTAGGATACCCATTTACTGCCAGAAACATGACTCAGAAGATCAATAGCAAGCAATCTGTACAAGTTTACACAAGAGAATGAAAATATTTCATTTTTATAAGCATCGAGCTTCAAAAGCATGGGGTTTGCTCTAGGGAGGTCACCTCTTTTAATTTTTACTATTGCTTACAGAAGTAATGTTGGGAAATCCTGGGGTTTTGTTAGAAGATCACTGGTCACTTACTGGTGATGAGAGGAATTTTTTGTGGTCGTGATCCCAAATGCTATCCTTTAACAACGATTATTCATTATGTTTCTGTCCAGACAGGTAGTCATTTCAAAGCAAATTTACGTTACAAACTAGCTTATGGCACACAGTAACAGAACTGAGGCTTTAGGTTTGTGTCCTTGATTCTTTTAATTACAAATCACACTAACAGGAGCAATAGTTCCCAGATTAGATGTTGGTCATGGTTTAAAAAATGGTTTATATCAGGAAGGCAGGTGTTTGAGGGATAGCTCAGTGGTTTGAGCATTGGCCTGTGAAACCCAGAGTTGTGAGTTCAATCCTTGAGGGGGCCACCCAGGGATCTGGGGCAAAATCAGTACTTGGTCCTGCTAGTGAAGGCAGGGGCTGGACTCGATGACCCTTGGGGGTCCCTTCCAGTTCTATGAGAGAGGCATATTTCCCAATATAAAAAATGGTGGAAGAACTTGAGAGAAGATCTTGATTCAATAATTATAGGCCAAAACATATCCTTGATTGTGTTATTCCCACATAGGGGCAGAGAAACTTAATGAGTTCGTACATGCAATGGAAATCATCTCTAGAAGTGTGTGGTGTTTGCTCCCCTCATGGAACTAGCCTGGAATTCCACTCTCATAAACCAGCAAAAACCTATAGATCCACAAGTCCTTTGCCTTCAAACTGGCTCCCAGCTTCCCTGAGGCGCTCAGACTCTTTGAATCCCTGACCATCCTAAAACTTGCCCGTAAGAAAGAAAGGTGTTCCTAGCTGCAGAAAGGAAATCCTGCAAAGCTAATGCTCACAGGGTCAACTTGAGTTTGCTCTCTTTTTTCTCTTGAAGGGGAAGGGGAATGCAATGTAATGGAGAACAGCCGTTCCAGCCTCTCCCGTACATGGATCCCAAGACCTGCACCATTTCTCCAAAAAGGGTTTTGTGGGATTGTGGAATTAGATTAATGTTGTAACGGAAGTCTCTTCATCCCACCCTTATGCCACCCGCTCATATAAGGAGTTCTACAGTGCATCCCTGCAGTATGGTTTTTAACAGGAACTCTGACCCACATTGTTTTCTGAAAACTCTTGTAATGTTGTTTATTTGCTGTTTGAATAAGGCTAAGTGGAAAAGGATAAGGAAAGTGTGAATATTGGGTTTGGAGATCCGTTTTTCTTCAGCGGATCTTGATAGAATGAGTTGCAGTTCTGTGTTTGCTGCCTGTTGAAACTAATCATATAAATTCCAATTGATGGGGATTCAGGGTGTGATTGTGTACAGTGCAGGTGTGGCGCACAAAATAAAAAACGATGAGCAGAACCCGATCCTGCATTAAAGAGTGCTCGTGTGCAGCCACCAAACTACTTGTGCTTGGTAGGAAGAATAAGGCCTAAGAGTGAAGCATATAGCTAACCACCTCATTAGCTATTGAGGACTATACGTAACTCCATGTCTCCTCGGATGCTGTCAAGGGGCTTGAGACTTACTGCTGCTTAAATTGTAGGACTATGCCTAACACTTGCCATTAATTGTTCTAGTACGTAGCCTGCATAAACACCTGAGCTGAAGTGCAATAAATTTGTGCTTCCTGCTATGCCCCACCAGGGATGTGTGGGAGCAAGGCTTGCGAAGGAGAACAAAAAGGAGGAAAATTGAGTAATGTTGTGCTTTTCAAGTAGCGCGTAGCCCTGTTAATTTAGCTGTTGGTTTGTAGGCACTGTAATACCTGTGCACCTGACTCTAGATGAGAACTAGTAAGAAAATATGAGTTGGATTATTTCTAGAGTCAGATCCTTTAGAACATTCTGTGCAGGTGACTCCAGATGCCTATATACAAATGCAAGAAGTATGGGTAATAAGCAGGAAGAACTGGAAATGCTATAAATAAATACAACTATGACATTGTTGGCATTACTGAAACTTGGTGGGATAATACACAACTGGAATGTTGGTGTGGATGGGTATAGTTTGCTCAGGAAGGATAGACAGGGGAAAAAGGGAGGAGGTATTGCCTTATATATTAAAAATGTACACACTTGGACTGAGGTGGAGATGGACATAGGAGATTGAAGTGTTGAGAGTCTCTGGGTTAGGCTAAAAGGGGTAAAAAACACGGGTGATGTCGTGCTAGGAGTCTACTACAGGCCACCTAACCAGGTGGAAGAGGTGGATGAGGCTTTTTTCAAACAACTAACAAAATCATCCAAAGCCCAAGATTTGGTGGTGATGGGGGACTTCAACTATCCAGATATATGTTTGGAAAATAACACCGCAGGGCACAGACTATCCAGTAAGTTCCTGGACTGCATTGCAGACAACTTTTTATTTCAGAAAGTTGAAAAAGCTACTAGAGGGGGAGCTGTTCTAGACTTGATTTTAACAAATAGGGAGGAACTCGTTGAGAATTTGAAAGTAGAAGGAAGCTTGGGTCAAAGTGATCATGAAATAATAGAGTTTGCAATTCTAAGGAAGGGTAGAAGGGAGTACAGCAAAATAGAGACAATGGATTTCAGGAAGGCGGATTTTGGTAAGCTCAGGGAGCTGATAGGTAAGGTCCCATGGGAATCAAGACTGAGGGGAAAAACAACTGAGGAGAGTTGGCAGTTTTTCAAAGGGACGCTATTAAGGGCCCAAAAGCAAGCTATTCCGATAGTTAGGAAAGATAGAAAATGTGGCAAAAGACCACCTTGGCTTAACCACGAGATCTTGCGTGACCTACAAAATAAAAAGGCGTCATATAAAAAATGGAAACTAGGTCAGATTACAAAGGACGAATATAGGCAAATAACACAGGAATGCAGAGGCAAGATTAGAAAGGCAAAGGCACAAAATGAGCTCAAACTAGCTATGGGAATAAAGGAAAACAAGAAGACTTTTTATCAATACATTAGAAGCAAGAGGAAGACCAAGGACAGGGTAGGCCCACTGCTCAGTGAGGAGGGGGAAACAGTAACAGGAGACTTGAAAATGGCAGAGATGCTTAATGACTTCTTTGTTTCGGTCTTTACTGAGAAGTCTGAAGGAATGTCTAATATAGTGAATGCTTACGGGAAGAGGGTAGGTTTAGAAGACAAAATAAAAAAAGAGCAAGTAAAAAATCACTTAGAAAAGTTAGATGCCTGCAAGTCACCAGGGCCTGATGAAATGCATCCTAGAATACTCAAGGAGTTAATAGAGGAGGTGTCTGAGCCTCTAGCTATTATCTTTGGGAAAACATGGGAGACGAGGGAGATTCCAGAAGACTGGAAAAGGGCAAATATAGTGCCCATCTATAAAAAGGGAAATAAAAACAACCCAGGAAACTACAGACCAGTTAGTTTAACTTCTGTGCCAGGGAAGATAATGGAGCAAGTAATTAAAGAAATCATCTGCAAACACTTGGAAGGTGGTAAGGTGATAGGGAATAGCCAGCATGGATTTGTAAAGAACAAATCGTGTCAAACTAATCTGATAGCATTCTTTGATAGGATAACGAGCCTTGTGGATAAGGGAGAAGCGGTGGATGTGATATACATAGACTTTAGTAAGGCATTTGATACGGTCTCGCATGATATTCTTATAGATAAACTAGGAAAGTACAATTTAGATGGGGCTACTATAAGGTGGGTGCATAACTGGCTGGATAACCGTACTCAGAGAGTAGTTATTAATGGCTCCCAATCCTGCTGGAAAGGTATAACAAGTGGGGTTCCGCAGTGGTCTGTTTTGGGACCGGCTCTGTTCAATATCTTCATCAACGATTTAGATGTTGGCATAGAAAGTACGCTTATTAAGTTTGCAGACGATACCAAACTGGGAGGGATTGCAACTGCTTTGGAGAACAGGGTCAAAATTCAAAATGATCTGGACAAATTGGAGAAATGGTCTGAGGTAAACAGGATGAAGTTCAATAAAGATAAATGCAAAGTGCTCCACTTAGGAAGGAACAATCAGTTTCACACATACAGAATGGGAAGAGACTGTCTAGGAAGGAATATGGCAGAAAGAGATCTAGGGGTCATAGTGGACCACAAGCTTAATATGAGTCAACAGTGTGATACTGTTGCAAAAAAAGCAAACGTGATTCTGGGATGCATTAACAGGTGTGTTGTAAACAAGACACGAGAAGTCATTCTTCCGCTTTACTCTGCACTGGTTAGGCCTCAACTGGAGTATTGTGTCCAGTTCTGAGCACCGCATTTCAAGAAAGATGTGGAGAAATTGGAGAGGGTCCAGAGAAGAGCAACAAGAATGATTAAAGGTCTTGAGAACATGACCTATGAAGGAAGGCTGAAACAATTGGGTTTGTTTAGTTTGGAAAAGGAGAAGACTGAGAGGGGACATGATAGCAGTTTTCAGGTATCTAAAAGGATGTCATCAGGAGGAGGGAGAAAACTTGTTCACCTTAGCCTCCAATGATAGAACAAGAAGCAATGGGCTTAAACTGCAGCAAGGGAGATTTAGGTTGGGCATTAGGAAAAAGTTCCTAACTGTCAGGGTAGGTAAACACTGGAATAGATTGCCTAGGGAAGTTGTGGAATCTCCATCTCTGGAGATATTTAAAAGTAGGTTAGATAAATGTCTATTAGGGATGGCCATAGAGTATTTGGTCCTGCCGTGAGGGCAGGGGACTGGACTCGATGACCTCTCGAGGTCCCTTCCAGTCCTAGAGTCTATGAGTCTATGAGATTCACTATTGGCCTTAACACTGTACCTTGCCAATACTCCTCCAGTTCTGTTTGTCATGACTAGTGCATGTGGCTGTAATGTTATCTTGAACTAAAATATGTCCAGCAACAGTTTGGAAGGATTATTTTATCCACCAGCTTACTCTGCATGTGCTTGCAGGAAGTCCATTTGCCATATCATTATAAACATATTTATGCACTACATTAGTTAGTCTTGGAGTGTGGTTTGGTTAATTTTGACGCCTAATAAATTACAATATTACAGTAAATTAAAACTCTTCCATGATCATTGGTTAACATTTGTCACAAAAGATGTCAGAATTGAACTGGTACTGAACTAATATAGATATGTGCCTCCTTTTCTGTGTATTCCCATTTCTTCTTGGTTGCTGTATTATGCTTTTTATAGAAAGCTAGCTCTTGGATTAATGGCTTAATATTTCAAACACTGCAGTTGTTGGTGCAATTGATGAGTAAAATATGTGTGTGTGTATATATATATATATGTATGTGTGTGTGTGTATTTTAAAAAACAGTTAGTAAAAATAATGAACAAAACTCAACGTTTAAGGGGAAAGCCTTTATTGCTTAGCAAAGAAACCTATCTCTAAACTCATGCTTTTTATGAAATTATTATTGGCTTTTGATTTGACATCTTGTACTTAGTCAATGATTGTTGCACGAGCAGCAGGATATCTAGCCATTCAAAAAGCTTGTTGCATTTCCACTGATGGTGCCCTTAGCTGGATAGCATCCTTCTGTTGGACTTAAAATGTTTTGACATTTCATAAACTTCTGCTTTCAAACAAAACCCACAATTAAAAAATAAAAGAGAGTGAGTCACAGATGATCAGTAAATGCAGAGAAGATTTGGTAACAACCTAACTTATAAGGGCTTTTCACTTTGAGTTGATTGCTCTGGTTTGACCAAGTTTTTGCTATAATCTGTTCAAAAAGTGACAGTAAACCTAATTATTCCTACTAATTTACCCATCACAAAGTATTGTTCCTTTTTTAAATTTTTAAATTTTTTTAAAATATTGCTTGTCAAAATGCTGTGACAACTAGTTGGTTTTAAGCAAACAGAGCCTGGCTCTGAAAAGACATTACATCTGAAAGTTGAACATGGATGGCAGCCATTGGCGTTGGAAGGAGTTAGAAACCACAGATTGTTTTCTCATTGGACGAAGAGCTTAAAGCAGCGTAAAGTTAATTGAAGAATTCCTTGAAAGTGAAGTCAGACTAAAATAAAAGCTTCAGGTCTATAATTTAGTAAATGTGAAAGCTCTGTAAGCAGCAGTGAAGCTAAAAAAGATTGAAAAGAACATATTTTAGTAAACATATCTGGCTTGTGTTATGGGTTGTCCTGTTCTTATTATTTGTCTGAATAATGTAGATATGCAGTAGGATCTCTAATTAGGTGAAGTTTGATTTATTGAGCTGGCCCTATATAAACGATGATGTCATGCTGAACTGCACAAAATTACAGCTCGGCTCTTGCCGTTTAAAATCATTATTTTTAAACTTTGGAATGCTTCAGTTTTTGTGCAGCTTGGGTTTTAGCTTCATAAACTTAAGACATTTTTTCTCTGACCAAAATGTTTTGTAGCAGTTTAATCAGCATGAAAGAACTATTGCAGTGGACTTTGGTGCACTTCTTTACAATAAATATTGTTGGTAATTAAGGAGACAGGAGCAGGAAGGTGCATGTTAGCTGTCTGAGTGATTGAGGCATAGGAACAATAGGTAGTGACTCAAATTTTGCCAAGTATCTAGATGCTGATTGTATTTGTAAGTATAGGAAGGAAATCCAGGCTCTACAAAGCATGAAGTAATGCACAGATTTGCCATGGGAATTTAAATGTGTACTCAGGATTGTCCAAGGTGTTGATAACCTTATGACAGTTGCTAAGCACTCTCAGCTCTTACGTCGGAGATGAGGCAGTTAGTATTTTGCAATACTGGGAACCAAGTTATGAATTTTCATTCTGAACGTTAAACTTATGGTAAACCAGAAATTCCTGGTGCTGCTGCTTAAAACTTACACTCTCTGTTTCTATCTTTAAGAGTCTTAGGATACTTTTGTGCTATCCATGAAAATAAAAATATTCAAGATTTGGATGCCTTGTCATCTCATGTAATACTGCTGAGTATACGTAGAAACTTTTATGCAGTGGGGGCTAATCCTGAAGCCCCCTTACTCAGATGTTATTTGGTGCCTTCTTATTTCCCATTGGCCTCCATGGTAGCTTAGCCTTTGTAACCACTGAGTCAGAACTAGGATCAGATTACCCCACCCACATCAATATCCAGGAAGAGAGGAGAGGGCCTTCCACACTTGGATCTTCCCACTTTTTTATGGAAAGGGGGAATCAGTCATGTCTATGGTATTGTTCTTTCCCCTCTCTGGGTCTTGCAGGGGTCTCTCTGGAGGTGTGGGGTTGGAGCTGAATAGATGAGTGAAGATGGGGCCAAAGGGTACACACAATGTTTCCCTTCCATCCCCATGAAACTTAGTCAGCAAAGACATTGCAGCCTAGGACTTGCTAATCTTTTCTTTGGAGATGCTAGGGGCAGCTGTGGCCAAGGAGAGAACTTGGTAGCATGAGTGTAATGGAGATGCAATGCCAAGAAGACAGGAATAAGATCCAGAGCTGATGATGGAAATGTGGCTCCATATGCCCCTGGATATGCCATGTTACGGGGCAGGTCCTGCAGTCTTTCTTCAGAGTGGGGGAGGCAAACTCTACTTCTCCAGTGAGATGTGAGGGGGATTTCCAAGAGAGGAACCTCACAGAAATTTCTTCCCAAGGGTTTTACTTGTGGGAGGTGGTAATCTGACCCTGAAAAATCACTTCAGGACAGGACCTTGCTTAAGTGAATGCAAAACTGTAATGTGATGAGGATCCTTAATTATACAACAGCTTACTCTATTTATGTCATATAAATTATATATAAACTGTATATCAAAAAAGTTCATAAACAGCCATAGGACTTCTTGGGTGCAGTTTTTAAAAGGTCTTTTACAATCAATGTCACTGTTTACAGTTGGTTATAGACCAACATATTGTTTTTAAATGTATGACCACTTGTTAGCCCTTCCACTACTTTGTTTCAGTTTAGTTAATAAGGTTTAGAGGAGATGCTGTGTAGGAGAAGAAAGGAGCATGTAGTATAGATGGTGCCAGTGAACATAAATAGATGGAAAATATGCACCAGTTTACTAACAAATGGTATGTACAGACAGTGGAAAGAAAGTGTGTTCGTCTCTGAGTTCAGTTTAGGAAAACATATATGCCATGTTTGTTTTGACTTCCAGAAGTTGCCAGGCAAACAACAAACTGAACCATTTAGAATAGGATTATTATTTAATCCTTTGAGTGCCTTCAGATATCCAATGTACAGTCAGCAATATGGCAGCTGTAATTCCTTTATGTCGTTCTACCATAATATTGACAGAAATTGGAGAATTGTAACATCATGCTGAAGAGTTTCTATTTCTTTTGTTGCAATTCCAAAATAGATTTGCACAGAGGCTGAAATATTCCCAAAGAATGACCAGCTTTCTACCAAACAGCTTCTGGTTTAGAGACAGTCGGGTTAAAGATCAGTGATAGATTTCAAATAATTCCATTATTAGATGCATATGCTCTGTTGTGAAGAACACAAAAAAGTAGTTAAATGTGAACCATTATCTAATTAAGAGATTGTGTGACTGGAACCTTATCATAGGATAGTGGGATCCAGCGACTGGACATCGATCGTGTGGTGCTGCTCAATTACCGTGACTTTATCATTCGTGTGTTTGTTTGGATTTTTTATAATACTGACGTTGGGCTTGGACCCAGAGTTTGCTGTTGATCCTGTACCACAGCCTGCTCTGGACCTGGTTTCAGAAACAGAGTCATTTCATGCTCCTCACTTGGAGCCTGTTACTGGCTCCCAGCAGTCCCCATGTTGGATTCAGGAGACAGCAGGGCACCGTTCCGGCTGGCCAGGTTGTCATGATTGGCTCCGTGCTGAGCTCAGTGCCGAGCCCCCTGTCAAAATCATAAAATGTGCATGAGATTGGTGAGTTGCCAGAGGTGCAGTTCTGGTCCCTGGTCTTCTGGTACTCGCTCTTGAGCTACTTAATCCACTGCCAGCACTAGTCACTGTTTAGGTAAATTTGCAAAGCTGTCAGCTTTTTAGCTATCTGCTGATACTTATGGTCATCCCTGGTACCCTGGGTTAGCATGATTTGTGTATAGACGAAAGGCAGGTTAGGCTTGAGCTTGAGTCTGAGCCTGGGCTTACACTGCAGTGTAGACATACCCCAAGAGAGATAGAAGAGAAGGCTGGTCCGTGCCTTGAGGAGTTTTCAGTCTAAATCAATGTAGTTCTTTATTACAGATCAAATGACTGATATAGATGTATTCATTTTGTCTGACGTTTGACTGCTGTGTTGTTGTTGTGTATTTGTTCATTTTGTATTACCATAGCATCTAGGAGCCCTAGTTGTAAACCAGGACCTCATTGTACCAAATGCTGTGAAAACATTGACTAAAGCACTTACTCTAAGATGGTCAGTTTATTGTATATTGGAACAAGTTACCTAGGAACATGGTGGATTCTCCATCAGTCAAAGTATTAAGACTGGATATCTTTCTAAAAGGTATGTTATAGCCCATCAGGCATTATGGGCTTGAAGCGGAAATTACTGGGTGAGGTTCTGTGCCCTGTGTTTATACAGAAAATCATATTAGCCGGTCATAGTTCCTCCTGGCCTTAAAATTTTGGAATCTGGTTGCTGGATCAGACATGTTCTTCTAAAACCATTGCGTATGTGAAATAAGACCACACAGCAGTATCATACCTGTAAAATTCTGCTTCCTGCTATAAAACCAGTGGAGATGGCATGGTGATGACTGACAGCGTAAGAGCCTACATTGGTAGGAATTAAACACACTGTTAGATAGCTTGGAAATTTTTGAAAGATCGTCAGCTGTGTGCACTTAAATTACAGTGTTTTCAGTACTTTCCCATTCATTACATTTCACAATTTAAGGCAGTCTAGTAGCACTTGAGGGGAAAAAAAGACTCTTTTCTAATGTGCGAATGAAGCTATTTGGTTAGCATTTAGGCAAACAAACAGCACTGACGGTAGTGCATGAGGCCGCTCCAAGGAAGTTGAGAGAAAAACTTTAGCTAAGGGAGCTCTCTGAATGTGAAATCACCATGGGTATGTCTACACTGCAATTAAAAACCTGCAGCTGGCTTGTGCCAGCTGACTCAAGCTCACTGGGCTCAGGCTTAGGGGCTGTTTAATTGCGATGTAGACATTTGGGCTCAGGCTGCAGCCCAAACTCTGGCACCCTCCCACAGCATGGGGTCCTAGAGCCCAGGCTCCAGCTGCAGTGTAGACATACCCTAAAGCGGCAATCAGTGAAGGGCAAGGGAAGGAGTGGGTCGAACAGCAACATAACATCAGTGGGCCTCTTGATGTTCATAACTCTCGTCATTGTCTAGTGGAGGAGAAGAAGACATACTTTGCCTCTGCTGGTATCCCCTCAAACTCTGCTAGGTCTGCAGCTTAAAGTTGAGGTTCTGTACTTCACCTAGGGATCCTCTGTCTTCAACTAGCGTTTTGCCTGAGGAAGGACTGCAGGATTTGGGCCAGTCATAATATCTGAGTTTAGATGGCAATATTAAATGCTTCACATGCATTCATTTAACCAAACAATACCTCCTGTAAGAGAGAGGTTTTACAGGTGCAGAAATGGACAGACAGATGTTGTGACTTGCTCAGAGCGACAAAGGGAGCA
Organism: Gopherus flavomarginatus; assembly: GCF_025201925.1. Taxonomy (NCBI): domain Eukaryota; kingdom Metazoa; phylum Chordata; order Testudines; family Testudinidae; genus Gopherus; species Gopherus flavomarginatus. Next base: position 166,737,074 of record NC_066617.1, on the reverse strand, counting down.
TATTTCAGGATAAACTCCTGTGGCCCTGGCTCCAGACACCATGCCACTAGAAATTCATAAAGTACTCAAACTTCATGTTGACTTTGCCCAGTTAGAACAGTGTAATTTAGAATAGTTTCTAAGCAGAGCAGACATTTCTAGGTATCTTTGCATAATCCACATCTGTTAAATATAAAAGAACTACAGTTAAGCAGTCATGGAAATAAAGGATATAATGCCCTTCTGAGGTTCAGTAACTTCATAACCCATGTGAGAACTGCTATAGGTCATTTATTGCCAATCTCCCAAAATGCAATTTCTTGTTGCATTTTTTCCTATTTCAAGTACCAGAAAAGTTGTGTATCAATGTGACACATATTGACAGTAATCTCTGTGTCCTCACATGAATAGTGCGACTTTAAGTGCACTCGACTGCTCTGCTTGACTTTTTTTAGTCATTATCCCTTTATTGTAATTGTATAACATGCTGCGGTATGCAATTATATCACATATTTATTACACAAAAAGATAAGGATTTCAGTCAACTGCCACTCAGGAAATTCAGCACAATGATATCCTTACAAACCCTACATGAGCATAATTACATCACTTCTTTTCCGCTCCACAGAACAATTAGTCATTTTTGTCCCACACCCTTAAATAGTTACCACGCTTAAACTCTCCTTCAGGCAGTTGTTACCCTGTGCCCCATCCTCAGAGATTTGACAGAATGTTCAAGGAGGCAGGAGTGGAGAATTCCCAGCCCTTATGATGTGTGAGAGAGGTTGAATGTTTACATGCAGTGTTGTGTAGGAGCTTCTGTTGCCTTGCCCTGGTTTAGGCCTAAATTTACGTTCACAGAATGGTATGCTCACAGTAAACAGCCTATGCACTGATCAAAGGCTTCGGATTCACTTCAGTTAATCACCCACAAAATCAAGCCATTAATGGTCCTTGTCTGCTGTGAACATTATCCTCTAAGAAAGAGAGCATTCTAAAATAGGTTTATTGAAAATGACAAAAATGGATAATTTAATTGAACAAATTTATTTTTATGAGATTTTAAAAGGATGCTTTTATTTTTAGTAAATAGGTTTTAGTGTCTCTGCTTTAAGTTTTAAATGTTGATGGAAAAGTGTGCGTGGGTAGGGGTGGGTGGAGGAGAAATCAGTAAAACACGTCCTCCTGATTTTAATTTTGGGGCGCACAGATTAAACACCTAATATTTTGCTCTCAAAGGAGAAATCTTATTATGGGCATATGATGTACATGCAGAGCAAATGCTGGCTGTTTTACGACTGAACGGTACTAAAATTCTGTTTGTCAGCCTTTTCACATATGAATCATGTTATTTAATCCAGATTTTTTTGAAACCACAGCCAGACGTGCAGTACGGATGAACACTCAGAGAAACCGATTGGTGTTATGCACTCTGTCGTTTTTAATTTTGTTTAGCTTAATCATGAATTGACGCACAGAGGGAGAAATGTTTATTTCCATTATCCATATATTAAGAGTTACAAGTTGAGGTAATGCTGATTAAAGGGTCACAGTCAACTCAGAAATCATACGTCTGTCAGAAAAATATTTGCGTTGTATTGTTACAAGAAACAGCTAAGTTTATTGTAACCAAAAGATATTGAAGCAGGGACTTTGTGTGTTCATACAGCACCTAGCACAATGGGGCTCCTAGGTACTGCAGTAATACTACTACTAATTAGAGAAACATGTCTTTTTGTTTTTTTTAGTCCATGATGTGTGCTTGGCAGTTGTTGGTGGGGGGAAGGTCCTATTTCACTGTTTCCCTTGTGTAGTCAGGAAGGATGAGTAAATTTCTCCCTTTTTTTATATGGGTCTTTCACACAGTGATAGAGGAGAAGAAAAAGATCAACAAAAATTAGGAATATTGTGAAACCATAGAAATTGGCATGGAGATACCTGAAAACTCATTTAATTTCCTACTTTAAGTGAACTAGATTTGAAGTAGATGGCGTCCCTTTAAAAATACAAGTATCTTTGATCTTTTCTGTTGACGGAAGCCTTTTAAACCAAGTTCCTGACTGCTCTGTGTGGATGTTAAGGACTAGTTTGTGACTAAACCTGGACAGAGGGTGGAGAGAGAGGATACCGAACACCTTCCCTATCCATTCACCTCTTTCTTACCCTGCAAAGGACCAGTCATATACTCAGATCTTTTGCACCCTGCCTCAGCAAGCTTCATAGTCAAAATTTATCATGGGTGCATCTCCTCTAGTGGTAGCAACACTGGAAACTGTAGTGTAGAGCAAAATTGGGTGTTTTAATCATTGACTTGTCAAACCCTAAATACATCTGCATTACAGCTTCCATTGTCGTTACCAGAGCAGAACTGTTCTTATACACTCAGCTCCTGAACACAAGGTCTTCTCGGGGTTGCTGCAAAGTGTGGTGCTGGCCTCTGTAGAGGAAGCAGCAAGGTAAGTGTGACAATAGGCTTGCTCTCTCCCCCTCCTCAGTAGCCAGCTGACCTGGGCTAGCAAGGGGATGCGCACCTGCTGTGTTCTTTCCAAGGGAGGATCACTTTTTCCTGCTGACGTCTGATAGTCCTTGAGGCATTATCCCTGATTCACACACAATGCCTCCACTCCCCTTCTGCAAGATTTTGGGCATACATGCGCACTCTAGCTCTAACAAACTCTTATAAGCAGTGCCATGGGATTTTCTCAGTATCCTGGAAAAGAATGTCCCTTCCCCACACTATTGTGCAGAGGATGCCACCCTATACTGAAGAGTTGGCTGTTTTTCACTGTTGCAGTATGAAGCCCTTGGTCAGCTTTCAGCCTGAAAGGAACTAAATGTAAACCACACCTAGGTATGAACATCTAACTTACTGTATTTTCTTTTTTCTTTGCCCATTCTCTAACCATCCTACACAAGTCATGAAAATCAGAGTACCGTAGATAGGAAATAAGTGTTCTGATGCATTTATTCCTGTTGGGAATGTATGTTCATGGTAATGCTTGTGAAGTTGTCATCTTATGCTCAGACCATACTGCATACACGGTAATGCTTTCCACTTCAGTAACACCTACAGTCTGATGGTCCCAAACTGCTTTTCAATCATTAATTAAGACTGCTATTGCTTCTGTGGTCATTAAGTATATATTCCCATTTTTTCTGACACAGAAATGACAGCACAGTGACACTAAGTGACTTTTCCAGTCTTACTGAGCAAGTGAGCAGCAGCGCCACTAGAATGCACAATTCTTGTCTGTCAGTCATCTGCTGAACCTCTAGACTGTGCTTTCTCCGCATTATATAGTTAGTATGCTACATATAGTAAATAACTAGAAATGTTTCTTCGGAGCTGATAGTAAACTGCCATGCTGTAGCAAACATATTTGGAACAATCAGTAAACTGAGAGAGGTCAGTTGGGAGTAATCAATTAGAACTTTGTTAATAAACCTAATAATGTCATCTAAATGGGACTGAATCCTTAAAGGTAATATGCTGGTGCACTGTGTCATAGTCTTATGAGCAGATTTCCTTGTCAGTCAAAACTTAAGCAGAAACATTTTTTTAAAATTGTTGATAGAAAATGTCTTCTATTTAAGTGCAGCCAATGAGCTCTGGGTTAAGGACAGGTAAGTTCTAATATTCCACAGTATATAATGTTGAGGGGAAGAGGTTGATAAGGAAATGTAGGTTTTAGGGTCTCAGTTTTGTGTGTACAAATGCGAAAATTTCCACTAATGTACAAAGGAGTCAAATCTTGTTTACAGCAGTAGGGTGCTGTTCAAATAAATAAGACTTAGTTATGTGAGTAAAACAAGCAGGATGCAGTAGTAAGTTTATAGTGAAGACCAATATGCGGGAATGTTACGTTCTTAAGTCTTGTAGTAAACGAGCTATAATTAACTGCTAGTATTCTTGTTTTTCTTCTTTTTTATGTCTGATTGTTCATTAATTGTGGTATTTTTCTTATATCATATGTGGATAGAAGAAAAATTGTGCTCATCAAATAGGAAATCAAAAATATTCCCCTCATTTGTTTTTGCAGTAATGATTTTGGATGGATGCTACCTATTTCTTTATATTTTTAAATTGTAAATGATTTTCAGATAGTCCTATCACATAATCACACTATTTTTAAATTTCTTTTTGCCGCTAATTTATTGGGGGTTTTTTAATTGTCCTTTTTTGTATCTTGAGAATGCTGTAGAACAGGCCTGCTGAACTTCTAAAGCAACATGGGCCATATTACTTCAAAGAAAATAGCTGAGGGCCAAACCGGCCCCCCCCTCCCCGGCCCTGCCGAACCACCCCCCCCTGCAGCGCTGCCAGAACGCCACCCCTCAGTGCCACCCAACCCTCCTGAAACACAACTCCCCCAGCGCTACCCGACCCATGGAAACACCTCCCCCAGTGCCGCCCAGCCCCCCTGAAACACCTCCCCCCAGTGCCACCTGCCCTGTGGAAACAAACCCTCCTTCCCCAGCGCTGCCCCACTGAAACAGCGGTATTGAACCTTGGTAATATGTTATAGCGGGCCCCTAAGGTAGTATAATTAAAAGAAAACTGTCTTTTTGCTAGAAGTAGAATAACATCTTCTCCCCACTTTGTAATCAATTGCCCTGTTGAATGAATGAGGTGTGACTGAGGAAGGCATGGAAGGCAGGCACCTCCAGACAGCTGCAACCCTTGGAGAGGGGCTGGGAGCCAGACCAGATCAATAGAACAGGTCAGCCACTGACTCCTCGCTCGCCTCCTCAGCCCCCCTCCACTGCCACTGGCTCACCTGCCCCCCCCGCCACTGCCTACCCGCTCGCCTCCTCAGCTCCACCTCCAGCTCACCTCCTCAGCCGCCTCCTCCCCCGCCGCCATCTCACCTACCCCCTGCCACTGCCTGCCCGCTCACCTCCTCAGCCGCCGGCTCACCGGCCCCCCTGCCACTGCCTGCCCGCTCACGTCCTCAGCCGCCGGCTCACCGACCTCCCTGCCACTGTCTGCCCACTCACCTCCTCAGCCCGCCCCCGCTCGCCTACTCACCCCCAGCCACTGCCCTCCTGCTCGCCTCCTCAGCCCTCTCCCTCACCCGCTGCTTGCCTACTCACCCCCGTGGGCCGCACAGTGAGCCCAAGCGGGCTGCATGCGGCCCCCGGGCCGCATGTTGTGCAGGCCTGCTTTAGAAAAATAATTTACCTGTAGCAGGAGTTCAAAAGTTATTTCTTATTTGGGGAGTGAAGAACAGTTTTCAAACAGCAAATGTCAAATTTAGCATTGCTCAGACAGATCTGTGCATTTTAAATTTAATTTTTAAATAATCTAAAACTTAAATCTGGAATAATCATAATAGTAAAATTATCTGTGGCTCAGTCGTGTAGTATGCTGAGTACCCACATGACTTCAGTGGGAGTTGAGAGCACTAGCTGCTGGACACAGTTGAGCCCAAGATGAAAAGAGAGGCAACTTTCCCTTCTCTGTCTTTTTCGTGACAATATTGATTAACAACTTTTGTAAATGTTTACTCTTGGTTTTGTTTTAGGGATTTAGATGGGTTGCAGAAGAAGATGTTGATTTAAATTGTTAGTGCTTTCCTCCTTATTCATCGTTAGTCAATTTAATGTATAAAACCTATTATGCTATCTCTTTCCCTTCTGAAATAAGGGAATGTTTTACATTCACATTCTCAATATGATATTGCTACAAAACAGTCCTGATAATGTTTCCTTGCTCAATCAAAACAGAAGAGACTTTGCTAAGCTTGTTTTTTGTTTGCTTAAAAATGAAAAAAAAAAAAAAAGATTTCATCAAAAATTTTCAAGTAGGTAGGGCTCAGATATTTGCCAATAGTGTAGGGTCATAAATGGTTGTGAAGTGTTTTTTTTTTTAAGTCCGTTAAGAAATCTGAACTGCATTTCAAGTAATTTGTTTTGCCCAATGTTTTAAGGATTTATTTCCAGGAATTTTATACAGTGTCTTTGTCTGTTGGTGCAACAAATCCTGACATGTTTTCGATACTGTATGCGTGGGACGATTGGTGGTAAAGCTGGTTTGTTGTGTTATGATTCTCTGTTCCAAATGTTAGCTGATGTTGAAACTGAAGAGCAAAAGATTTATCTGGGAAACAGCAGAAAAAAGGGACTTGAAAATACAAAATAATTATGAATGGATTAAATGAAATATGTGATGCTTCTTTTTGAAATTAGTAGCTTGTTGAAGGGGTAATACCTCTTGTATGAGTTATTTCCATATAGCGCATTAGGAACCATGTCAGATTAGATTCACCGACATTCTGTCCGTTTACCTTGGAGGTGGATTTTGCCCTCTTCCTTCAGCATTCACTTTATTAACAACTACAAAAACTAGAATACCATGCTGTTAATTATATTATGTTTGTTACTGCCTTTTATGTGGGTCATACATAGTATGCAGAAAGAAAGAAATTTACAGAGTCCTGATTAGTCAAATAACATACTGAAGGTAATCATCCGCCACTCTTCATTAAGGCTGTGATTCAGGAAGGTACATATGCAGGTGCCTGACCTTAAGCAAATGAATAGTCTCACTAACTTCTGTTTGATGTGTTTAAGTACCCTGCTGATCAGGGGCCTACAGGCCATTTAGCACCTCTCAGGTTTAGGCCTCTAATTCAGTGTAGCAGCCAATTATCTAAGGCTTGGTCGACACTAAATACTTACTTCAGTATAACACCCTGAGCAATATACTTATACAGACCTTAACATCGCCCCTCCCTGTAGACAGTGCTATGCCTGCAGGAGAGCGTCTCCCGCTGACATAGCTACCACCTCTTACAGAGGTGAAGTTATCAAGCTGACGGGAAAGCTCTCTCCCACCAGCTTAGAGCGTCTTCACCAGACATGCTCAAGCAGCACAGCTATACATGTACTGCGCTGATGTAAATTTGTAGTGTAGACTGCCTTAAATGTATTGTATTAAGGTAAAATATAGTGATCAGCTGGGCTGTATATCTCTAATTGTTGTTAAACTACTGTAATGCCTCAATGCTCTGGTTCATGCTTTTTTTCTTTACCAGTGATTGGTTACTTTCCTTCAGCTTCAGACTATGCTACTGTGGTTCCAGGTTGACCTATCTTAAAAGATCACTGCTTTGGTAGAAATTTCCCCACTAAATTAAGGCAACAAGCCAAAGGGACTAGAAATAGGCTTGTTCACCATGGAAAGTTCTTTTCATTATGTTTCTAATCTAGGCTCCTTCTGTATCCACAGTTTCTTTAACCTGCGTCACTGAGTTTGTTTCAGTTCCTTTCTACCCGCTCTCACTCCTCCATGTGTGTATCTTTTTTTGCTATCCTTTTAATCATGCTGAAAAGAAGAACATGACTAGCATGATAACCAGACAATCTCCACACCATTCACAAGAGAGGAATTTATGCTGAGAAAGGCAGATTCCTAGTGGTGGAACAATTTGTATAGTGGGAGTGCTGAGAGCCATTGAACCAAACTGTAAACTCTGTATATAACAGAAATCACTTCAAGCCAGGGGGTGCAGCAGCACCCGCAGTTCCATTACCTATGGCAGACTCATGGGCCTACAAATGCCACTGGGGTGGCATTTATGTCTGTGATTAGTTAGCTGATACTACAACAGTTTCTGTGTATCCCGTGAACATAGCAGTTACTCATTTTCACCTGTGTATCTTAGGTTCTCCTATGGTCCCAACTATGGTAGTATCTGAACATCTCCTACTTTTTAATATATTTATCCTTACAGCACCATCGGATGAGGAAGTGGTATTACCCCAGTTTTACAGATGAAATAGATAGGCGCAAAGTGAATTGCTTGAAGTCTCACAGTAAGTCTGTGGCAAAACAGGGAATTGAACCTGGGTCTTCCCAATCTCAGGCTAGTATAGCACTTGACATTGTTCCTTTAAATCTGATATGAAATGGCTGGCAAAGCTGTAATTTTTATGTTGTGTTTGTTGTAATTCACTTTTAATACATCCCCTCTCGTGGTTCTTTGGTGTTGTGGTAATGACTGTGGTACATTTGCCCAGACTTGCAAATGTAATTCGTAGTGGGGGAAGAATCTAAAATGTAGCTTTTCTTATTAACAATTAACAGGAAAGTTCTGCCTGTGTGCAAAAATGACCCTGCATATGTTACATGTATTTTCCAGCATGGGGGAAATATTTATTTGCTTTTTCATTTGCATATTATATATTATTAAATATAGTAATTGTTACTGAGTTTTGACATGTTACACTTTTTGTGCTTTTTAGTTTCTAATAAAGATATGGTTCTCAGCAAGCCTATTAATGATATATTAAAGGTTTTCCCAGGAGAAACGTATGCATGGTTTCAGTTAATAACATTGGCGTTTTAATAAGGAAGAGCACAGACATGATAGTGGTTTGGGAGGCAAGCTGAGGTAACATCTAAAAACATCTGGTGCAAGTTTCTTCAGGAGCTCAAATAACTGCATAGACGTTAACTAATCTTTTTTTCCTATATTCTATCCAATTTAATTATTTCGATTATGGATATTTGCATGTTCATCATTACAATGGCTGGGCCCCCTCAACTCTACTTATGTGTCCTGAGCTTGAAACAATGAGTATTTATAGGGTTGTAAAGAATGATTTGTAAAAATGACTGCTTCACTTTCAAAGGAAACACAGTAAATGCATCATTTGATTTTTCGTGTAAATTAAAAAGTTTTTTGACATTTCCATTCCTATGTTCAGTGATTGTTTGCGCATGGGGGACTCTTTGGGATGTGTTGTACTAAAGGTGTCTGTATATCATCTTAAATCACAGGTGGACTGAGTTTTATTTCTACCCCGTCACCCTCCATTTGCATGTGTATATAAGCAGGTTCAACCTGGTTCTCCCTTTCTGTCGTGTTTTCCAATTACAGATGCAGAAATTTTTCCTCATAGACCTTCTTGGCCTAAGAATATTTCAGGGACACTTACACAGGAGATTTGATATTTCTACTTGCTGGCTTGGTATCTCTGGTTACACTGCTGGGTAGTCTTCAAGAATAAAATGAAAAATATTCCAGATTCTCTGATAAACTGTCTTTTCTGTGAATTCTGATAAGTTATTTCTTGGGAAGTTCGCTGAGAAGCTTGTTGTAGGCCAACTTCAGCAATATCTTACCATCTCAAATGTTTTAGATCCTTGTCAATCAGGCTTCACACCAATAGTAACTGATTTCCTCATGGCAATGGACACAGGACAAGCATCTTAGTTAATACCATTAGACCTGTCACCAGCCCTTGACGTGTTTGATTGTGAGGTGCTCTCAACGCAATTGCAGGTCCCGGCATGTGTGGATAGAGTTGCTTTAACAGTGGGGATATGCTTATTGCTTTCAGAGGGCAATTGCTCCTCTTCAAGGCCTCTTACTTGTGGAATTCTAGAGGGCTCGGTTTTGGGGTCTTACTTGTCCAGCATCTAAATGAAGTCTTGGGGGAAGACTGAGGCACTGTGGGTTGCAGCATCATCAGTCTAGTGAGGTGGTCCTCCTCCAACACAGAGGGGGAGGAACCACCCTTTGTGCCTGCAGGGGTGGAGTCAGACCTGTCTTGCCCCTCCCACCGGAAGTGGGTTCCAGGAACAGGAAGTATAAAAGGCAGAGCCTCTGGCTCCGTTGCAGCCAGGATGCCGAGGGAGACAGACATGTCCTGCTTGCTCCAGCCTGCTGACTCTGCTGCTGAACCCAGTAACACCCTGCCTGCTAGGGAACCTATTTCTACTTTGGACCCACCAGAGCTGCTGCTTGCCACCTACCCGGAGGAGATGGAGGATGCCCTGTGGTTCCAGGTACATCCTGAGGGGAGCGGAGGAAGTGGCCCAGGGACAGCTGACTTCATTCTGCCTGTAGAGCTGTCTGAAGCACGGTCTGCATGTTGTGGATGGAATCCTCACTGACCCAGTAGAGGACCATTCTACCACTGTTAGGGCCCGGGGTTGGGGCCTGGTGGAGCCACTCATGGGGTGGCAGCCTCCTCTCACCAGGTGTCATAAACAGATAGCTAAGGGTTAATGTCTCTTTCACCTGAAGCACCTGACCAGAGGACCAATCAGGAAACCGGATTTTTTCAACTTTGGGTGGAGGGAATTGAGTGTCTAAGGCCATGTCTACATCTAAAATTTTGCAGCGCTGGTTGTTACAGCTGTATTTGTACAGCTGTATAGGGCCAGCGCTGCAGAGTGGCCACACTTACAGCAACCAGCGCTGCAAGTGGTGTTAGATGTGGCCACACTGCAGCGCTGTTGGGCGGCTTCAAGGGGTTTCGGGGAAGGCGAGAGCAAACCGGGAAAGGAGACCAGCTTCGCCGCGGTTTGCTCTCGCGTTCCGCGAACCACCGTGCAAACCGCAGGGAAGGAGACCTGCTTGCTCGGGTTCGGGGAAGGCGAGAGCAAACCGGGAAAGGAGACCAGCTTCGCCGCGGTTTGCTCTCGCGTTCCGCGAACCACCGTGCAAACCGCAGGGAAGGAGACCTGCTTGCTCGGGTTCGGGGAACGCGAGAGCAAACCGGGAAAGGAGACCAGCTTCGCCGCGGTTTGCTCTCGCGTTCCGCGAACCACCGTGCAAACCGCAGGGAAGGAGACCTGCTTGCTCGGGTTCGGGGAACGCGAGAGCAAACCGGGGAAGGAGACCAGCTTCGCCGCGGTTTGCTCTCGCGTTCCGCGAACCACCCCGCAAACCGCAGGGAAGGAGACCTGCTTGCTCGGGTTCGGGGAACGCGAGAGCAAACCGGGAAAGGAGACCAGCGCTTTTCTTGACCTCCGTGGAATAAGCAGGTATCCCAGCATACCTGAGGAAGCCTCCGGTAATCAAGCTGGTCTCCTTCCCCGGCTTGCTCTCGCGTTCCCCGAACCCCGAGCAAGCAGGTCTCCTTCCCTGCGGTTTGCAGGGTGGTTCGCGGAACGCGAGAGCAAACCGCGGCGAAGCTGGTCTCCTTTCCCGGTTTGCTCTCGCGTTCCCGGAACCACCCAGCAAACCTCAGGGAAGGAGACCTGCTTGCTCGGGGTTCGGGGAACGCGAGAGCAAGCCGGGGAAGGAGACCAGCTTGATTACCGGAGGCTTCCTCAGGTATGCTGGGATACCTGCTTATTCCACGGAGGTCAAGAAAAGCGCTGGTAAGTGACTATACTTGATTACCAGCGCTGGATCACCAGCGCTGGATCCTCTACACCCGAGACAAAACGGGAGTACGGCCAGCGCTGCAAACAGGGAGTTGCAGCGCTGGTGGTGCCCTGCAGATGTGTACACCTCCTAAGTTGCAGCGCTGTAACTCCCTCACCAGCGCTGCAACTTTCTGATGTAGACAAGCCCTTAGTCTTTTGGGAGTCTGCCTGCTTTCTCTGAGCTTTGGAGAAGTACTTTCTACTTTCTAGTCTTCTGTTTCTAAGTGTAAGGACAAAGAGATCAGATAGTAAGTTCTATGGTTTCTTTTCTTTGGTATTTGCATGAATATAAGTGCTGGAGTGCTTTGATTTGTATTCTTTTTGAATAAGGCTGTTTATTCAATATTCTTTTAAGCAATTGACCCTGTATTGTATCATCTTAATACAGAGAGACATTTGGATGTATTTTTCTTTCTTTTTATATAAAGCTTTCTTTTAAGACCTGTTGGAGTTTTTCTTTACTTCAGGGAAATTAAGTCTGTACTCACCAGGGAATTGGTGGGAGGAAGAAATCAAGGGGAGATCTGTGTGTTGGATTGCTAGCCTAATTTTGCATTCCCTCTGGGGGAATAGGAAAGTACTTTTTGTTTTCAGGATTGGGAACAGAGAGGGGGAGTCTCTCTGTGTAGTTTCACAGAGCTTGTGTCTGTGTATCTCTCCAGGAGCACCTGGAGGGGGGAAGGGAAAAAGGATTATTTCCCTTTGTTGTGAGACTCAAGGGATTTGGGTCTTGGGGTCCCCAGGGAAGGTTTTTCAGAGGGACCAGAGTGCCCCAAAACACTCTAATTTTTTGGGTGGTGGCAGCAGGTACCAGGTCCAGGCTGGTGGCTAAGCTTGGAGGTTTTCATGCTAACCCCCATATTTTGGACGCTAAGGTCCAAATCTGGGAATAAGGTTATGTCATGAGTGGCAGCAGGTGGGATATAGACAGAATCCAGAAGCCAGTAGGAATATTATATTTTTCTTTTCTCTGCTAAGGGCTTTTTAGCAGAGAGAAACAGTTGGTTTTAAAAGGGAACCAGAGAGAATTTTTTTTTCTGCTCTCTCTGGCAGTTTGTGGCTTGCATGTTAAGCGAGAAGCCATTAAGAGACTGTTGAGGGTCTTTTGTCATGCAATAGCCCTCCCATTAGGAGGCAAGTACCAGCACGTATATGCATGCAAATAAAGTGGTTTTTCTGGTTTACTTTCATTGAACATTAGCTAGAGAGAGAAAAGGAAACAAGCACTGTTGCTAGGCAGACTTCAGGAGGCAACAGAGAACCTGCAGTTCAGAAGATAAACACCGGAGGGCACCCCAACACAAGAAAACAGGAACCATGACTTCTAAGGCAAAAATTGAGGCCGAAGAACAAATCAAAGAAGCTGAACACAGGCGACAGATGGAGATGAAAGAAAAGGAAGAAAGCATGAAACTGACAGCCTTCCAAAGAGAACAGGCAGCCCAAGAGGCAGCACACAAAAGAAAACTAGAAGAAGAAGAGGTGGCCCACTGCCGAGAAATGGAAAAGTACCAAAAAGAAATGGAAAAACAACAAAAAGAAATGGAAAAACAACAAAAAGAGAATGAAGAGAAGGAAAAACAGAGAAAACATGAACTGGAGTTGGCAAAAGCTGGGCTGCATGTGCCAGCCAACCCTAACAACCCGGCGCCCATTATTGCTCCACAGCACAGGAAATTTCCCACCTACAAGGCAGGTGATGACACCGAGGCCTTCTTGGAAAATTTTGAAAGAGCCTGTCTTGGGTACAGCATTCCCGAAGACCAGTACATGGTAGAATTGAGGTCACAGCTCAGTGGACCTTTAGCAGAGGTGGCAGCTGAAATGCCTAAGCAGCAAATGAATGACTATAAACTTTTTCAAACCAAGGCCAGATACAGAATGGGGATAACCCCAGATCATGCCCGTCGGCGCTTCAGAACCCAAAAGTGGAAACCAGAGGTGTCATTTCCCAAACACGCCTACTACATTGCAAAAAACTATGAGGCCTGGATAACAGGAAACAACATTCAAACCTTGGAAGAACTGAACCTCCTCATACAAATGGAGCAGTTCTTGGATGGTGTTCCTGAAGACATCACACGGTACATACAAGATGGAAACCCCAAAGATATCGCTGAGGCGGGGGAGATTGGAGCCAAATGGATGGAACTGGCAGAAAGCAAGAAAGCTACTGTCAAGGGGAACGATTACCCCAGGGGGCACACAGACCATAAACCCTACAACCGAGGACAGCCAAAGACCCCACATACCACCCAAGTAAAGCCACAGATACCCTACCCTTCAACCTCACCAGTCTCCAGTAACTCACCTCGGCCCAGTGACCCATCAGATGGAAGATGCTTTAAGTGTAATGAACTGGGACATATCAAGGCCAAGTGTCCCAAGAACACCATGCGAGTGCAATTCATTACACCACCATCACACCAAAGATCCCCAGGCCCGGATGCCTCTCAAATACCCTTGGAGCGAAGGGAAAATTTGAGAGTGGGCGGAAAGAAGGTTACTGCGTGGAGAGACACGGGGGCACAAGTGTCAGCTATCCACCAATCCTTCGTTGACCCCAAATTCATCAACCCAAAGGCCAAAGTTACAATTTACCCCTTCATGTCACAAGATGTAGACTTGCCTACAGCTCAACTGCCTGTCCAGTACAAAGGCTGGTCAGGAATGTGGACTTTTGCAGTCTATGACAATTATCCTATCCCCATGCTACTGGGGGAAGACTTGGCCAACCAGGTGAGGCGGGCCAAGAGAGTGGGAATGGTTACACGTAGCCAAACCAGGCAAGCTTCCAGACCCATTCCTGTTCCTGAACCGTCCACAGAGGCCCCGTCTGTGTTACCAGAGACCCAGACAGAGGTAGTGGACCCGGATTCCATGCCTACCACTGAAACAGCCACAGCATCTCCAGTCCCAGGCCCGGAACTGGAACAGCAACCAGCACCGGCAAGTGCAACCACATCTTCAAACTCAACGCCAGAGGGCGCCAGCGAGCCAAAACTGGCAGAAGCAAAAGACAGCCATACCCAAAAGGCTCAGCCAGAGCCTGAAATACCCTCAGGTGCACCAGCGGAGAGCGGTTCACCAGCAACGGAAACAACCCCATCACCTACATCGCTTCCAGAGGGACCAAGCCCAAGTCCACAGTCTGAGGAAGAACTGGTGACCCCAGCCTCAAGGGAACAGTTCCAGACTGAGCAGGAAGCAGATGACAGCCTTCAGAAAGCGTGGGCGGTGGCACGGAGCACCCCACCGCCTCTCAGCTCTTCTAATCGATCCCGGTTTGTTATAGACCAAGGACTTTTATACAAGGAAATTCTTTCTGGTGGACACCGGGAAGAATGGCAGCCGCAAAAACAGTTGGTGGTTCCAACTAAGTACCGAGGGAAGCTCTTAAGCTTAGCCCATGATCATCCCAGTGGGCATGCTGGGGTGAACAGAACCAAAGACCGGTTGGGGAAGTCCTTCCACTGGGAGGGGATGGGCAAGGACGTTGCCAAGTATGTCCGGTCTTGTGAGGTATGCCAAAGAGTGGGAAAGCCTCAAGACCAGGTCAAGGCCCCTCTCCAGCCACTCCCCATAATTGAGGTCCCATTTCAGCGAGTAGCTGTGGATATTCTGGGCCCTTTCCCAAAAAAGACGCCCAGAGGAAAGCAGTACGTACTGACTTTAGTGGACTTTGCTACCCGATGGCCGGAAGCAGTAGCTCTAGGCAACACCAGGGCTAACACTGTGTGCCTGGCCTTAACAGACATCTTTGCCAGGGTAGGTTGGCCCTCCGACATCCTTACAGATTCAGGGTCTAATTTCCTGGCAGGGACCATGGAAAAACTGTGGGAAACTCATGGGGTGAATCACTTGGTTGCCACCCCGTACCACCATCAAACCAATGGCCTGGTGGAAAGGTTCAATGGAACTTTGGGGGCCATGATACGAAAATTCATCAACAAATTCTCCAATAATTGGGACCTAGTGTTGCAGCAGTTGCTGTTTGCCTACAGGGCTGTACCACATCCCAGTTTAGGGTTTTCACCATTTGAACTTGTGTATGGTCATGAGGTTAAGGGGCCATTACAGTTGGTGAAGCAGCAATGGGAGGGGTTTACGCCTTCTCCAGGAACTAACATTCTGGACTTTGTAAGCAACCTACAAAGCACCCTCCGACACTCTTTAGCCCTTGCTAGAGAGAACCTAAAGGATGCTCAAGAAGAGCAAAAGGCCTGGTATGACAGACATGCCAGAGATCGGTCCTTCAAGGTAGGAGACCAGGTTATGGTCTTGAAGGCGCAACAGGCCCATAAGATGGAAGCATCATGGGAAGGGCCATTCACGGTCCAGTAGAGGACCATTCTACCACTGTTAGGGCCCGGGGTTGGGGCCTGGTGGAGCCACTCATGGGGTGGCAGCCTCCTCTCACCAGGTCAAGAGACCTGCATTTGTCAGTCGTCAGCCATAGCTAGGGCACCTGACTTCTGGGTTTTTGCTCTGTCCCTGACTAACAGGCTCAGAGCTTAATTGACTCCAGGACTTTTGCTCTGTCCCTGCATTCAGGGCTCAGAGGTTAATTGACTGCTGTGTTTGCCCTATCCCTGGCTAGAGGGCTCAGAAGCGACAGATTATTGTGTTGGCCCTTCCTCTGCTTGAAGGGGCCCAGAGTTTGTAGACTCTGGCTGCTGCTTAAAGGGCCCAGGGACTATAGCTGCCCAACCCCAGCCTAAGGGTCACAACCTGTTGCCCATTCGGGAGCTCAGTCCTGTTAAACTGGTCAGGACGCCAGCGCCTGGTTTACCAATTCCCCTCTGATACTAGCTGGCAATCTCGACAACGTAGTGAGGTGGTGTGGCCACGCGATGAAGGGAGGGATGACTGCCACACCACTCCATTAGTATGTTGATGGAACACAGTTCTCTGTCTCCTTTTCACTAAGCATGGGCACAGCAGTCCCATGGCGTAATGAGGGTATAGTGGACCTGAATGTCAACTGGTTAGCTTAACCTAAACCTGGACAGGATCAGGGGATGCTGGCTGTTGGAGGCATCACTTTGAAGAAGTGCCAGGGACCATGATGTTAAGGGTCCACAATTTCAATCATACTATAATGTCTCTTTACATGAAGTGCCTAGATAGTAGAGGGAGCTGGGAAAGAAGCCCTCATTCATTGTCCTAGCCACAGAGAATAATGCATTTGTCACCTCCTAAATATAATTAGAGTAACATGATCTATCTAGTGCTGACCATGGGAACTACTCAGAGGCTTCATCTGATGCAGATGTATCTCCCTGTCTTCTAAGTGGGACAGGTTCTACTTGTTGCATATGGATGATATGTCTTGAGAAGTTACTTCTTTAATTAGAAACTGACCTATTCCAATTTCTTATGTAAATCAAGCAGTTTTATATATATTCACTATATGATCATCCAGAAAATCCGTTGTAATCTCTCACTTGATGTTATTGCAGTATTATTGTTACAAAGTAGATTATTGCAGTACCAGATTTTGATATCTGGGTCACATGTTCTCAGATTGCAGGTCTGATCCCTTTGGGAGAAGGGGGCTTAACCAACCAACCAATGTCAAATGGGAGGGAGAGGTTGAGACCCATTGATCTTAAAGATGATTAAAATAACAAAAACATTCATAATACCCAAAGGGATAACACCATATTGTAGATGACTTGCTTATTATGTTAGATGTCTTCCTAGTTATATGAATGCATAACTCTAGTCTTATATCGCTAATCTTGCTTTTTGTCCACTAATTACATTTTTAGAATCTATAATCTGTCCTGTTTTAAAAGAACATATTGCTTCCAGGCTGAGTCCTTGTATGCCAAGTTTAATTTGAGAATGACTTTTTATAGGCAAATGATAAACTCCTGAAAAAACAAACATATCCTTAATTGTAACAAATGAGTTGCTATATTATTATGAATGCAACCTAATGTCAATAGAGCTAAATATTTACTTTCTAGCTTATTTAGTTCCGCTTTGTTCCTTTCTAAACTACACATTTCTCCGCTGCATCCCTTCATCAACTGGCTAGTCTTCCCAAACTCATAATCTCGGTATCTGTGATGTTAAAGAAACCAGAGTGTGAGGTCAAAATTTCCATTACATAGCTGGATAGGAATTTCAAGGAACAATGCCAAAATCATTGAAAAAATAAATTTACAGGAAAGATGACTCATCAATCAACAATTGCAGTGCTAGAAAATAGAATTAGTTGTATACAGTCTGGTAATAAAAAGAGGCATGACAGGCAGGGGTGAAACAGGGTGAATGTTTTGTGCTTCCACAGTTTTTTTTTTACCTTGACCCTCATTTCCTGCCCTTCTCAGACAAGAGGAGATTTTGCAACTCTCAGTTCAGTGCAAGGATTAGCCATTGCAAATCTTAACTTTTCTCATGCCTCCCCCGCGTTAAAGCTACCTAGTAAGAAAAGTTAGCTGGCTTGTAGTGGCTTGCACTACCATAGAATAAACACATGTACTACAGCATAGCAGGGATTCGAGAGGGCAGGGTAAGGGGCAATGTCCCTTTCTCCAAAATACTGAAATAATATATTAAGAGAAATTTTCTGACTGTGAGATACATTGGGCTGTAGAATAGCCTCTCAGGGTAGTGGTGGAAGCCCCATAAATGTAACATTTAAAACTATATTGGACAAAGCACTACAAAGTGTACGGTATCCAGGTAATATCCTGCATTGGCTCTTCACCACCTCTCCCTTTAATTCCCCCCCCCCTCCACACACACACACACACACACACACACTCCAACAGGTTGGACTGGATTATCTGATAGGTCGCTTCTGTTATTTTTTTTAACCCAGCTGTGTCTCAGAATGTTGAACTTGTTAGCCAGGCCAGCCTTAAGCATGAGCAAAATAAATGGCTGCTTGGAGCTTCACACACTGGGGCCCCCACCTCTCCTGCAAGCTTTGCATTTCACAGCCCAGCCCCGCTTCTTTGTCTGTTAGGGGGATTGGAGTGGGTAAGAAATAACACATCATCTTGCTGTCTCCTGCAAGCTGGAACAGAATGGAGGCCATTCATAACCTGAAACTTATTTAAGGCAACCCTGATCATTAGATGCTTCTGTAGAATAACTGCTGCTAATGATAATAACTGTATCCTGGGCATCTAACAGTTTTGCTTTTTAGCCTCAGAGTTCATTAGCCCAGGATACAATTATTAGTTTATAAATAGGAAGCACCCTCATGCAGCTGCCAAACTATATGCTGTTGTTCTGTATTTCCTTTTATTGCCAGGCTCTCTTCCCTGGAACAACAGTATGGAAATAATGGGACATGGGCAACTGGTTTAAAGGATGTGTAGGTTACAGGCAATTTGCCTGCAAATTTTCCTGTAATGAAGCTTGATGCTTCAACACCTTTCTGCCCTGACCATGCTATAACATTTTGATCTTGCTTGTGTACACTAGACCAGACCATTTTACAAGCATGTGTAACGAGCCATGTTACCTAGCTGTTGGCAAAGACTAGGATGGATTCTTCCCTCTGTGCATTGATATGGAGGAAGTTTTCCCTTTGCATACATGGAATGACCAAGAGGGCTGGCCCCTGAAGCTCAAGGATGTTGAAAGAGCTGCCAGAGGCCAGAGCCATTTGCAGGAGGAGGCCTGGCTTTGCACTAGCTCCGGGCTTTCCCAGCTTCATCTGTCTCCTGGGTAGCATGGCTTCTCTGGGAGTCAGTCAGCCAGAGGATTGCCTGCCCTCTGCTGACCCTAGAAACTGCCCCCTCTCCAACATGAGGAGAAGTTCAATTTGTGTAGATGGAGCCCACCACCCAAGTTCATACTGACTGGTTCACTACTGAACTTGAATGAGGAGTCTCTTAGGCTTCAGAGGTAAGTATGCCAAGAAAGCAGCACATCTCACCATCGGCTTCCCTTTCACCTGAGTTCTTGTCCCCTCAGTTCTTTTTTTCATATGCTCTTATGAAGAGAGTCCCTCCCCACCCACCCCCTGCTGGGCTTGAATGAAAGGCTGGAGGGATAGACACAAAACTCTCACCACCCGTTTCTGTGCCTTAGTTTTCCCTCAGTAATAATTAATGAAATAAGATCAAACCTCTACTCCCTTCTCACTCAACCAATGCAAAATACCCCCTCTGTCTTTAAGAGTGGAAAGGACTTAGCATGTATCTATTTTCTTTTCTTTTAAGGCATTATGATACCATGGTGATAAACGAGGAGTTAATAAAACCCTTGATACAGAGAGAGAGAGACTTTACTGAGAAAGTTCTTGGTTTTTTTCCCATCTATCCAACCATAACCTTATATGAACACATTTTTCTTTTTGTTTGTTTTATGGGAGGGATTATACTTTGTTACTCTTTACATAAATAGTCAGTACAACAAATTAAAAATACAATTTAATTACCAAAAGAATCAGAATAGCTTTATTGCATAAATGTTGTACAGGAATTAATTAGTATAAACCATTTCTAACATGCATTACTGTGAGTGTAAATACATACTGAATCATCATCTTGTTTTGGGTGTTTTTCTATTATACTTTTGATAGCATTGTCAACTCTTGTTTTAGCAATGGAGGAGAGTTTTCTGTACTGCATGCTGTTCCATTTCAGTTGCAGTGTCTCTGTTATCATTTTTATTACGTATAGAATCACTCGAAGTCCCATGATCCTTTAGCCTAATGTGCCATAATCTCTCTGTAAGCTTGACGGTATCTCCTAATAGGGAGCTTGAAATTAAAAACCTAAGAAACATCAGTATATGCTCAAAAGCAGCTTTTCAGAGTCAATAGCTGGCAGCACCTCTCATTTTTCCATCATTAAAAACTGAATTTTTAATTGTTGACTCATTAGTAAATGAAACAAAGGTGGGTCAAATTTTAGTAAAAGAAGAAAAACATAAATTTTTTAGACGTATAAATAAAGTTAATTGTCATGGAGAACTGTGTATAGTACCATTGCCTTTTAGTGTCTTTAATATTTAAATACCAATCTGATGTGTGTGGATAGTTGGGCTGGTGCAGAGATACCCACAATTCAGGAAAATCAAAGGTCAGATCTCCAGTGGTGTAAAATTGTTGTTGCACTGTGCTCATCTCTGTATGTATCCGCCTTCTTGTCTCATCAGCATACAGGGCTCAGTAACAGTCTGTTTATGATGTGATATTTTAGCTACAGTAAAATGACTGGTATTTAGGCACCTCGGTCACTTAAACGCTGCTGAAAGTGTTACCCAATAGCAATAATGTTATTTCCTCTTTATTTTCCTGGGTGATAATCCCTTTCCTTTAGTGTTGTAAAGTAGGAAACTGAAATCTAATGCACTCAATAACCAGGTTATGAAATTTAGGAAACAGACTAAAAATCATAGGAGGAATGATAGTCCCATTTAAGTAAAATGTTACCTATATTGTGTGAGTTCCAAGTATAACATTTAAATATATATAGGTGAACTATCAAGAACTGCTGTGATATTTCAATCCAAATGGTATGCAAGTGGTTTTATAAAGCATTCCAACAGAGTGAAACAATTGGTGATGGTCCTGCTATGGGCTTTTTTTTTTCTTGACAAGAGAGCTTCTCCCATATGGAACTTTTTTTCCTGTGTTGTTTTTGGTTTATTAAACAAAAAAAAAAAAAAAAACAAAGAAAAAAAAGAAAAAAGCAAAACAAGATGTTCTATTGGGAAAGTGTATTATTTTTATAAGAAGCATGTAAAAAAGAATGATGTTGAAAAGGGATATCCTTGATTAACCAAGCAGTGCTGGAATAGGCTGTCTTTACTTAAAAAATATTTTCCTTCCTTCAGAACAATATTTCTCCT
Organism: Gopherus flavomarginatus; assembly: GCF_025201925.1. NCBI lineage: Eukaryota > Metazoa > Chordata > Testudines > Testudinidae > Gopherus > Gopherus flavomarginatus. The sequence goes on along the minus strand of NC_066617.1, from coordinate 166,716,103 downwards.
TGGCCTTTAGTGAGGCTTTACCAGAACACACTGGAAAATTTTCAAAAGTGTGTAAGTAAGCCCAAGGCCCCTATTCAAAAGTGACATGGGCGTTTAAGTCTCATGTGACATAGGGCTTTATGTGCCGAAGTCACTTTTGAAAATGGAAATTGGGCTCCCAAACCACTGAGGTGCTTTGGGTAAATTTTTCAAAAGTCACTCTCTTTCCAAACTTCAGTCTTCATTGGCCATCCAAAAGCACAGGCCTCTAGTTTTAAAATAAAGTTAGTTTGACTTTTTTTAGCCTATGTGAGTTCTTGCTCTATCCATTACTGCAGTTACAGCTATTTAGAGCTCCCACGTTCTCTTTGTCCTGGTGTCATCCCAGCCATGATCTTACTTCTTCTGGATTCAATAGTGGTCTGATAACGAAACGGGCTAGGGGAGCATGCAGTTGGCTTGCCTATATTTCATATAGACTCCCTGATAACTCTATATTGGATATAAGACTCCCTCATAATTCATAAGCTGGGCTCCACTCCCTGCGGAGAGCCCCCTGCAGAAGTATATTCTCTGTATTTCCTTCATACAGTGTATTTAATTTTAAAATAAACAATGCCCCAGACCAGAAGAGTTCTGTGGAGCTCGAAAGGTTATCTCTTTCACCAACAGAAGTTGGTCCAATAAAAGATACTACTTCACCCACCTTGCCTCGCTCATATTCTGGGACCAACATGGCTACAGCAACACAGCAAAGAACCCTGCAAACACCAGGCAGTTTTATACAAAGAGGAAAATAGGCCATCTCAATAGCCAGACACATTTGCCTGAGGTTCTCAGCTTGGGTTCTCAGAGCTGCACAAGATGAATCTGTTAGCAAAGTAAGTCTGTGGGCTGGTCTACACTGGGGAAGGGGGATCGATCTAAGATACGCAACTTCAGCTACGTGAATAGCGTAGCTGAAGTTGAAGTATCTTAGATCAATTTGCCTCAGGTCCTCACGGTGCGGGATCAATGGATGCATCTCTCCCGTCAACTCCGCTACCGCCCTTCGTTCTGGTGCAGTTCCGGAGTCGATAGGGCGCGTGTTCGGTGATCGATTTATCACGTCTAGATGAGACACGATAAATCAATCCCCGATAGATCAATTACTACCCGCTGATCCAGTGGGTAGTGAAGACGTACTCTGTGATAGGATTGAGGGGCACTACCTGGTTCCTTATGAACTCAAGCTTCCTTTTCCCCTTTCCCTTGAAAAAGTGGTTATGGAAGGAGCTATAAGAGTGGTTGCATGGCAAGCGGAGTGGTAGAGACTGCCTGTGGGAAGGTTGAGCATCACATCCACAAGTCAGAGGACAGAGCTGAACCTCATGCTGGGGAGTTTTTCTGTTTACTTTTTAGTTAGGTAAACTTAAATGCATTGGTAAAAACAGTCACCCTTTAGGAGAAAACTTTGCTGCCTCTGACTAGGGTTTTTTCCTGTGCAGTGTCGTTCTACCAGCTTACAAAGTGCTTCAGCATATCTGGAATCCTGGATATTGATTGCCTGGTGAGGGAGAAGAGGACACTGTTTATAACTTCATGAGTTGGGTTAATTAAACACCTATGATTTTTATCTTTACTTTTATAAGAAGGAGCTTAAGTCTGAATATAATGTAAAGTGGAAACCTGAGAGATGCAATGTACAAGCGTTCTTGACATACAGTTTTTTGAACTAACTGTGTTAAAATACCACCCAAGCAACTAGCAATAATCGGTTGTCTAGTAAAGGGGTCTCTCTTAATTAAAGCATGAACAGGATTATACTGGAAAGCAAGAGAACTTAGCAGGGCATTGCCTATTTGAAGTGACCATTAATTCAGGTGTCAGGGTTTTTATGAAAATACACAGTGGAACTATGAAAATACATAGAAAAACTGTTTAAGAGGAGGAGCATGATACTCACTACGTTGAGGGGTACTTTAGGGCAATTTTTTTAGATAGATGTTTACACCGTATTGCCAGCCCGTGGATCCCAAATTCAAAACCCTTTCTTTACATTTCTCAAACATGACATGAATGGATGTTGCACTTAAAAGGATGAGTCATTACATATGTCTCATGGTACAAAGAAAATTGCTATAACAGAATTGCCTTGGTCATAAATTTCTATAATTGTAGCCATGTGTCTTTAAATTCCTCCTGTTTCACATTCAAATTAAATGTTACTCTATCAATACTTACCACATCTCTATCACTTTCATGTCTCTGTTATATTTTAGCCCCTTTGATGCTATGCCATTTTTGAAGTAGCAATATCAGTTTTAACAGTTTAAATTAGCTCATAATATTTTTATTTATCTAATCCATGCACACAGCGTACCCCTTGTCACCATTATACCTAAGCATATAATAAAACAGATTTAAATTGTGTATTTGAGCATCATAAAAATAATTAGCATCTTTACAAGTTTTATTGAAAAACTGAAACTTCCTAATTGACTGGGATTTTACAGAAGTGGATGAAAGGGGATAAGCAAGAACCTCTTGAACAACTCAGAAAACTAGGAGCTGAAGCTTTTTACCAGTGAGTCACTAGTTCAAATCTATTACCAGCTGATGACTGTTCAGTACCTCACATGAAATGAGGTGATTCTAGGTTAGTTCCCAAGAGACAGATTCCAATCACAGAAGCCACCACCGCAGTGGCCACTTATTGTCAACTTTGCTAACAGTCTCTGTGGAGAGGCCATAAACTACTCCCTCAACCCTAGGGCTGGTCTTCCCAAGAAACAGGGTTGAGTTAGTGGTGGGGAGAAGGTTGAGCTGGAAAAGAACAATAGATTGCATCCTCCTCCCTTCAGGTGCAAGTTATAGGGTCAGGTTAACTATTGTCAGTGCAGTGACAGGTAAATTATATTTCTCTCAACCCACAAAGCCCATCTGCACCTTGGTGAGGGCTTCATCCTGAGCGAGGGGGAAGTGGTGTTTCTCTCATCACCTTGACCTGAGATTTCTGCTGTGGTGGGAGCAAATTTCACTTGCTGCCAAGGCTCCTGTCAGAAGCTGCTAAGGGACACAGTGAATCAGTGCATCTCCCAGCTGACCTGGCAATAGCCTTTACCAGCCATCAGTGCCTGGTTACGTGTCTCTCCCCTCCATCCCCAAAACAACAAAAACAAAAAACTCAGAACCACCTCTTGTATATTTTCTACCTCAGAGACCCTCCATTAGCTTTTACGCCAAGCAGTGGGTGAATCAGACCAGTTTTTGTCTCCAGACAAGACATGTATTAGTAGTTAGTAAACTGATAATGGATTTTATCTTGTTTCTCTTTATTTCACAATGAACAACCCTCTCTAAAACAAAGCCTGTCTGTGCACTCCACATTCACGAGTAAGAAAAAAAATCTATTAAAAGCCGCAGACATTTTTCTTTTAATTCTTGCTGGAGTCATGTAATCTTTTGAAATGGTCTTGAAACTATTCTGATGTTGGCAGCTAGCATGAAAACATTGACCGATTCTCATCTCCGATACGCAGCATGCATCTCTGTGTAGCTATTTTTGAGTCACATTCCAATGTGCAGACAAAGGAAGGTCTGCTTTGCTTTTGTGGCCATCAGGTTTTTTATTTCTGAGCTGAACGCTATTGTTGCAATGGTTTTTTCCCCTCAAATTTTAGAATTAGGTCTGGCATCTCTGTGGTTCAGCATATTTGCTGGCCTTTTGACATTTGCAGTAGTCATCATAATGGGAGAACATGTATTTATCATTTTACGCAAAAGCTATTTCATTCCTGTCTACCCTGATACAGCATGCAGAGTTGAATGTTCATCTATATAAGTGGTTGATTTTTCATAACATGTTTTTAAAAAAGAAAAGGAGGTAATTCTGATAGCATCCATAGGATCTTACACTATCCCGGTTCAAAGCCTGTACAGTTTGTAGATTGATGCTGCTAGAAATAGCCATGCAGCCATTAAATATTAAATCCAGTTTGTTAGATAAAACACATTTTTACACAGATTATTAAAAACCACCGCCTTATTTTTCCTCTTTTTCTCTCCACTTTTACTTTTATATTTCAGTGTGGTTTTTGTGGGGGAGGAGGAGGAGGGTCAGAGTTGGTTAACTTTTTGACTCCTCTCCATGTTGCCATTTCTCTGTCTGCCTTTCTCCTGCTCGCAGATTTCAGATTTGGCTGGTCAGCCTTTCCTCTGTTTTTTTCTTCAGAGTTTTCTCTTTCTCCTCCTCACTTCCCTTCTCCATCATTCCTTTCCCCCCTTCCCTGCCCTGGTGAGTTTGTGATGGGAGCCAGAGCTTGGGTCCTGCTCACCCTCCAAGTGCTGGTGAATTGACAGTCAGTTCCATATTTCTTTCTTAAGAAAAGAATCTCAGATTCCTGAATGGAAGCCCAAACTATCCCGTTTGCTCCAGAGGTTCTCCCAGTTTTTCTCCACTGGACCAGTCTTCCTGTGACTCCAAGCCCGAAGGACTGTTTCAAGTCTTTTTTCTCTACAGTTTTGTCATTATAATGTGTTGTGTCATGCACACTCTCCCCTCCATCTCTGAAGCAGGTGATACATGGAGTCATAGATTTTTTCAAGACCAGATGGGTCCATTATCATTTGTTCTGACCTAGTAAATAGGACTTGGAGGCACAGCAGGTTAGAAGCTCCCACTCTTCTCCCCCTTCAGAAGCTCCATTTTTAGGGATCTCTAAACAGAAAACCCCCACAACAACGTGTTGGGTTGTTATTCTGCTACTATAACTATACTTGGGATTTTTTTTTAAATTGTCAGTGAACTGTGTGAGAATCAACTTAATATACTGGTCTAATGATTTAAATATGTATGTATGTAGACAATTGTTCAAATGCATGTTATTTGTGCTGTGCAATAAAAATTACTGCAAATGCACAAAAATCAATTTTCTAACTTAAATAACAAGCTATTTTTACAAAAAGACAAAAGGTCCAGTTTTGTGGAATTGACTAAAAACTGGCACAAATTTATTCAAAAATGTTATTTCTGGGTCGTATTATAGGAGTTCAAAAATTGTCCGTCCGTGCATCTTCTGCCCTTTAAAATTGTTTATAATGTCTGAAAAGATTTTGTCATGGGGTGTCTCTTAAGCCAACTTCATCCATGAATGAATCCTCATGTGCCACCCATAAACCGAGATGCCACTCTCCTAGCATGAACGTAATCATAGAATTGTAGGACTGGAAGGGACCTCAGGAGGTCATCTAGTCCAGTCCCCTGCACTCAAGGCAGGACTAAGCATTATCTAATGCAGAATCACCAAAAAGCGAAATACTGCAGAAGTGTTCTGATGCTTCCTGAGTCTCCTTAAATTGAAGAGTATAAAATGTCTCTTTTATGAATGATAGGTTTCTCTCTCTGACGTATTAAGGCATGGCTTCAGCCTTGTGCAGTCTAGGATTTTCTATTCCATCAATGCACTTCATGTTCTAACAGTTACCTATCAGACACAGTGTATGTTAGTTTGGGTTAAGTTTAATGCAATATTGGAGTTGTATATTAAAAAGCAAAGAGCCAGAGGGGCCAGTTTTCCCACTGTGAGACACCAGTGACTTCCTTTTTAGTCAATGGAAGTTAATTGTGTCCTGCAGTGGGAGAATCAGGAGCAGGAAATGCAAAAGTTAAGCTTCCCATAGTAATATTGTCTCACCTACATTACACTATACATTTAATACAGTAGAACCTCAGAGTTACAGACACTTCGGGAAGGGAGGTTGTTTGTAACTCTGAAGTGTTTGTAACTCTGAACAAAATGTTATGGCTGTTCTTTCAAAAGTTTACAACTGAACATTGAATTAATACAGCTTTGAAACTTTACTATGCAGAAGAAAAATGCTGCTTTCCCTTTATTGTGTGTGTGTGTGTGTGTACTTCCAGTTCCAAGTGAGATGTATGGTTGACTGTTCAGTTTGGAACTTCGCTGTTCGTAACTCTGAGGTTCTCCTTTAGTCTAAATAGCGGATGCTAAGGCGGGGTGGAGGTTAACTGATTGAAACCTTCTTGTACTGCCTGCTTTTGAGTAGGAACATGCAGCATTGCTTTCAGATGAAACCCTCAATCCTTCTCCAAAAACTATGGAGAAGAAGGGTGTTCATTATAAACTTGGGCCCAGATTTTTGGTTTTGAAACAGATTGCAAAACCAGGCAAGTTTCTTATGCTTTCAGGTGTCATGGCAAAAGGGTTTTCATAGTGGTAGGTTTCAGTATCTTGTAACACACAATGGAGGAGAATATCTTCTGCTTACTTAGCGGATTGCGGAAGATTGTCGTTTTCTGTTTGCACAGAGTTCAGGTAAATTGTCCATCCTTCTATTTTCTTATGCAAACTGTCATAGGGAGCCCTGCTCCTGACCTTTGTGCTGCTCTTGCGCCTTTGGCTGCCCCTTCCTCATAATGAGAGATGTAGAAGCCGATTGCCTCCTTCCTTTCCTCCCTCTCTGTCTTGCAGATTGCACAAGCCTTGGAAAATTTAATACAGCATTTGTCATAGCATGCCTTGCATTCTGGCATGGTTTTAAATAAATGTGTGTTGGAGGGGAATCATGTTACGCTGCTCGTTTTGAGGGGAATTTGGGGTCATGGTTTAGCATTCTGTTGGTCTTGTCATCCAAAAGCGGTGAGGATGTCTCTGTAATCACTTAGGGCATGGACATAGTTTTTATTGAAATATATTCCATGCCATGGAAGCCTGTGCAAAACCACAGAAAGCCTGACTAATCAATTCTTTCTGGGTTGCAATGGTGTACATTGTGTCCATATCTCTTGCTCTATCTAACCTGTTAGCTCCCCAGTCTAGGTTTTACATACTTGTCTCCAAACCTTTCAACGGTATTTGATCTTTTTTCTATTATAATGTGGATGAGTTGACAGTACTACAAACACAGCGGAATCAGAGGACCTGGTTACAGCACAGTCCCAGTTTGTAGCATGGATGGGATATTAACTGCATTTTGCCAACAGATGCATCTTGTCTGGTTACAGGAGGTTAACAAATTGTCATTTACATCATAGCAATATGAAACAAGGATGGGAATTAGTAAAGTAGTGGTGAATATATATGCCATTTACCTCCAGATTGCCAGTTCAAATACACCCTAGGCCAGTAGTAACCGAAAGAAGGTACAATTGGATAACTGTTCAGTGGCTTGTGTGAAATGAATTTGGTAGTTTCAGTTCGATTCCCACTGGACAACTGTCTATGTTACAACCCCCCCCCCATATTTGGCATTACTCAGATTGCAAGCTCCTTGGGGCAGAGACCATCTTTTTTCTGTGTCTGTGCAGCACTTAGCACAATGGACTCCTGCTCTGTAATTAGGGCTTCTAGGTGCAACAGTAATACATAGAATTAATAATAATTGGGGTCTTGGTTTACGATTGAATGGGCATAGAAAGTGATTTACCTTCTTGCTAGCATGTTTGAATTCTCCACATTAGAACTGAGGCAGATTAATCTAATGCTAAGATGTGAGTCTCAGTTTTAGTTTATTGGTGGTGGCAGGGTGAGTGCCCTTTCTGTTCTGGAAAAAAACGATGGCCAAAAGTAAAAGTTGAGATTAGAGGATGTACATGTGTACCTCAGGTCAGACTGGCTCCAAAATGAAGGATGTTCCTTTGTTATTAAGGCCAGCTCCAGTGATATGAGAGATTAATGGAATATTCTTTGTGGGTCCAGTTTTAAAATTTGGTTGCCACAGTTTTGCATTTGGCTGCTCAGATCACTTAGGACCAGAATTTCCCATCTTCATTTGCCTAAAAGTTAGATACCTAAATTCATATCTAGTTGCATATATCTGAAATATGGCTCTTGTCTACACTGCCACTTTAGAACCCTAAAACGTTCTCATACTCCCATGAGTAATGCAAATTCCAGTGCTGTGAAGTGGCAGTGTAGACAGTGCACCAGCACTGGTAGCTATTCCCTCGCGTGGGGGTGTTTTTTTTACAGCTGTGACCACCACTCGTGCTGCGACCACCCAGCCACATTAAAGCGCTGCTGCAGCAACGCTTTAACCTTGGTAGTGAAGACATACCCATGGTGTTTAACTTCAGTTGGAAAATTTAGTCCTTAGTGTCTGATCTTATAAGGTACTGGGCATCCTGGTCTCTCACTGAAAGTCAGTACAAGTTGAAGGCACTCCACAGGATTAGCTTTCTTATACTTTTAGAGAGTCATGGTAGGTGCCTATGTGCAAATTGATCTCCATGTTCTTATCACCTAAACCCACAACCTCAAGGTCATCTTCAGCTCCCTTCTCCTTTCTCCCTCTACACACAGACCATAACAAAGTCTCATCACTTCTTTGACTACCTTCTTTAATATTTGACCCCTCCTGTCTGCCCTGCTGGATCCTGCTCCTCTGAGATCTTTGTTGTGATAATCTTCCTCCTCTAGCATGTTCAAACTGCTGCTTGCCAAAATTGTCTTTCCTATTCATTCCTTCATGTCACTTAGCCCTGTTCCTTCTGACTCACTGGTTCTCCATTGCACAGCACAGCAAATGTCAACTTTCTTTCTTTTCTTTCAAGGCTCAACACAGTGCTGATCTTCATACATCTATATTTTATCCTCAAGTTTTGATTCCCCTCCCTTCTCACTCTATTCTGATAGTGACACCAGACTCTTCCTCTTCCATTTCTCCTGCTCGTAGTTGTGGCTGTGTCTTCTCCCCTGCTGCCTTTGGAAAGACCTCATTGAAATCTTTTCTTAAAATCTCATCTTTCCACATAGGCCTGCAAAATGTAAAAAATCCCCAAACAAACAAAAGAAGCATCTGGAACTAATGAACTTACATACCTGCCATTGCCCTGATCACTTTGCTTGTATGTTGTATTCCTTTATCACTCCCTCTCCATCTACTTTTGCATATTTGAAAATTGGGAGTTCCTTGAAGTGGGGATTGTATTTTTCTAAGAGTTTAGTGCCTAGCACATTTTGAGTCCTGCTGGAGTACAAATAACTATTAATAACTGGGTACCATCAGTTAAAAGTTTGAAAACTGACCCTTGTTGTTGAATGTTTCTTCTGGTATTCAGACCCCCTTAATCAAACAACCAAATGATTATTTAGTTTTATCAGGTATGTGATGACAACCCTTCAAAAAACAAATTCCTCATCCTTTCCAACCCTCCTTCCTTCTATAAGGTACAAACATTTTGCTTCCAAAATACAAGATACACCTCCACCCTGATAGAACGCGACCTGATATAACACGAATTCAGATATAACATGGTAAAGCAGCGGGGAGCCCCGGGCCCTTTAAAGCACCACCCGAACCCTGCTGCTTTACCGCATTATATCCGAATTCATTTGAAGCCCTGGGCCCTTTTAAATCCCCACCCGAGCCCCGCTGCCAGAGCTCCAGCGGTGATTTAAAGGGCCCGGGGCTCCCCATAGCAGCTGGAGCACCAGGCCCTTTAAATCCCCGCCGGGGCTCTGGTAGCCTGGCTCGGGTGGTGATTTAAAGGGCCCAGGGTTCTGGCCACTGCGGGGAGCCCCGGGCCCTTTAAATCCAGGCCCAAGCCTCGCTGCCAGAGCTCCGGTGGTGATTTAAAGGGCCCAGAGCTCCCCACAGCGGCTGGAGCTCCGGGCCCTTTAAATCACCGCCAGGGAAGCCGGTCCAGTCTGGCACGGCATACTGGACCAAACCCGATATAACGCGGTCTCACCTATAAGGCGGTGAGATTTTTTGGCTCTTGAGGACCACGTTATATCAGGGTAGAGGTGTATCAAAAATAATTTCAGAAGAGTTGTAGAGATTTAATTTCAAAATTGTTTAGCTTTCAAAATTACATTTCACCTAACTACATTCTTCCGCCAACATAGCTACCACCACTCATTGCAGGTGGTTTAATGATGTTGACAGAAGAGCTCTCTCCCGTCAGCATAGAGCAGCTACATGGGAGATCTTACAATGGTGCAGCTGCATCTGTACAGCTGTGCCACTGTAAGGTCTCTAGTGTAGACATGGCCTATGTTAAAAGGAGGATCTGCTCCTTGTAGTAGCTGCAAGAAGTGGTAGGCAGGTTTTTATTGCAGCTCAGCAGCAGTTCATAACAACATTGTATGGACCTCAGACTATTTGGAAAGGGGAACAGGCATGTGAACAAACTGTTAAATATCCTCTTTCTTTGAAGTGGTTTCCCATTTATTTAATTTTACTTCAATATTTAATAATAAAGTAAACGTGTTTAGTCTCAAAATTTCACTTTGTGCAGTTTCTTAAACCTTTGTGTGACATTAAAATAGTTTATTCTATGGGATCTCATTTGCACTACTCCGCTCTTTTAATAATTAAATGATAATTTAATTAAAAAATTAAAATAGCCTTTAAAATATCTCTGAGATTGAGTCTGGGAATATTTCATTTTCATCTGTTTCTCATAGTCAGCACAGTAATGTAACATTTAAGCACACAGAAGTTTCTCAAAAGAAAAGAAACAAGATCTGAATAGCCTGAACTCTCCACATTCATGAGTTTTTCTCAGTGACAAATAGCCACCTGGAAAGTATCAGTTAATTCATTCTTACTCATTCTTGAGTCTTTTAAGAGGTAGCTTTGGCAAGATTTTGTAAATGTAGAAACCTAAACAGAGAAACTAGAGAAAGATAGCTAATGAAAGACTTGGCTTTGGTGATGAAAATGCCTTACAAGTTTTATTAAAAGCTTGGTTGCACCTGGATTCATGAGGATTTCCACAGATCTTCCCTGATGACATCTACAGTTAAATTAGGACTGTTCTATGAAAGACAACCTAATATGGTCTTAGATTTCATTGGTCTTCCCACCGCCCTATTCTCCCCATGTCAGTTCCTCTGGAATCAGCATATGCGGGAAAGAAACCATTTTATAAAAGAGGGCACTTGGTGTGTATGGTGTGGAATGATATTGTAAAATCAGCCAAGACTTGAGGCGGTGGGGTCTGTCTTTGTGTAGTGACCCTCAGTCACTTCTATAGCAAACCCAACTCTTCTCTTCACAGGAACCGAAATCAAAATCAAAATCTGAGCTGACAAATGGCTTCATAAAGACAGTGGGAGAGGTTAGACCAGTGGTTCTCAACCAGGGTACTTCTACCCCTGAGGGTACGCAGAGGTCTTCCAGGGGGTATATGGATGTATCTAGATATTTACCTAGTTTTACAACAGGCTACATAAAAAGCACTAGCGAAGTCAGTGCAGACTAAAATTTCATACAGAAAATGACTTGTATACTATACTGCTCTATGTACAATACACTGAAATGTAAGCACAATATACATATTCCAGTTGATTTATTTTAGAATTATATGGTAAAAATGAGCAACTTTTCAGTATGTTTTGCTTTTGTATTTTTATGTCTGATTTTGTAAGCAAGTAGTTTTTAAGTGAAGTGAAACTTGGGGAGAAATCAGACTCCTGAAAGGGGTACAGTAATTTGGAAAGGTTGAGAGAAGCTGGGTTAGAAGATCTGATCAGAAGATGTTGATTTAAGAACCATCAAAGATTACAAAAGGGGAAAGGAAAAACAATCAGAAATGCTGTCTTTTTATCGGTGTATCAATTTCCCCTCATGACTACTTGTGAAAGCTTTATTGATAGCTTTCAGCTATGTATCATTATAATACATACAATAAGTATTACGTAATACGAAAAATATGCCGTGGTGAGCTAGAAAACAAGTGTTAGATAGTCCTATGGATAATATCAAAATGCTCTCCCTGTTATTAAATGTAGCAACACTTCATCAGATATAATAAAGGCACATCATCAACTTAACATTCATACACCAGCCGTAGCATTTTTCAAGTAATACCTAAAGTTGCTGTAACTGAAATTGATTAGAGCAAAAAATGTTTCTCTCAGTTGTTTTCAGTTGTACATTTAGCACCCTTTAATTATATTTAGTTTCACTGTTCCACTTGTTTAGCCAGCTAGCCAAGTGAGTTTCCCCCCATTATTTGTGGGCGTTTCTGACAGCAAGGAAGGAGAGAAAAGCATTTCCCAAAAGCCATGAAAATGTGATTGGAAAACCATAAGAATTAACAGAACAACTTGGGGAGGTGTAATCTCTTTTAATTATTTTTAAATGATTAGATTTAAAGTTGACTGTTTCCTTTTATTCAATGACTATTTTCTGTGACAAAAGCGACTTGCGAAAAGCACCTGTGGCCTGCAGCACCGTCTTTCAAAGATTTGTAATCCCCACCGCAAACGAAATAAGGAGGTGGGGAGCCTAAGTGCAGATTCTTTTCTTTCATGTGCAAATACAGCTCCTATTGAAGTCAGTGAGAGCCACATGTGTGCAGCTGAGATCAGACTTTAAGCCCCAGTTCAGTCCTACTGAAGTCAATGGAGTTACCTTGCTGAATCAGGGCATTAGCCCTTAAATTTTCTCTCATTCCAAGATTCCAGACAGTAAAATATAGTTTTCTTTAAAGTGATAACAGAAGAGGATGCCCTCCTGTGAGGAACCACTTCCTCTAAACCAGGAGTTACCTACCACGTTAGGGCATAAAGCTGTTTCTGTGAGGAATGGGGGAATGACATTTTCTGCAGAATATAAATTTTCGTTGGGAAAAAATTCTATTTTTCTTGTCATTAGTAGGATCAGAAGAAACCCATTCCAAATGTAAACAGATGCAGTAATTAGGTTTATAGTAGCTTTGAGAATGAGCAGTTTATGCCATTTTCAATGGCAATGTATTCATTTTTACAGTTTTTTTAATGTGAAGTTATCAAAAGTACATGCCTTTAAATGTAAAGAGCAACTGTGGCCAAACCTGGCACAATGAACTTTAAAAGTATCAAATTGTTATTATTTGCAGAATGTGGGTTTGTTTGGTTGGTTTTGGCTGAAATAATACACTAGATTCTGGGATATGAGGGCTATTGGGGAAAAAATAGGTGGTTTGATGTTGTGGAATGGGAAAGTGGATAATGTTAGGTATGTGGTGAGGGAGAAGGGAGAGGAAATTGAGAACCCTTGCTTGAAACTAAATAATCTGGCCAATAATTTCCAAATATCTCCCTTTCAAGTCATTGGTTGTTTCATTTCAACAGACAGAGCTCCTATCTGAGAAACAATTGTAGGCCATAAAGGATTCAAAGAAGCTAAGGGCAACACCTTAATCAAAATAGGGTATGTCTAAGGTATATTAATACCAGAAGAATACAAAGAAAAGATGTAGGTATACACAGTGCCTCATATATAGTGGGTTACCCCTTTTCAACCACAGCGGTTAGTCAAAATTCGGGGCCTTGTATGTTGTTTCTGTTGAAAATATTAATTGTCAATGGAGGTATTTTCTTTTATGCAGTCTTATTTATTTAAAAGTAATGTACAAAGTTCTGCTCCTTGGAACTTGGGGGGTACGAAATGCATGGGATAGCCTCTTTGTTTATAGCCCCAAGCCTTTTTAGCAAGCACCAGACCAAGAACCTGTCTCTGTTTTTCTTGTCTGCACTCTAGCTTGTCTTTTCCACATACCTGATCACACCTGATCAGAACCATGTGCAATAGAACCCTTCACACACATAGTCCTAGTTTTTGGGAAGACTCTATTATGCCTTGTTTTAGGTGAGGTCTCCCCACCCCATCCCACACATTTACTGAAAGAAAAAAATATATTTTATTTCAGAAATGGCGTAGCTAGACCGTATCATTTTACAGCTTTACTTTTTTGGCCTTTTTCATTGCAGAATCACAAAGGACCTCACTAAAGTAATTTTTCTTATGAGTTCACACCCATTAGACAAAACAGGAAGATGACTTAAGCGTTCTTGTACCATAGTAGATTGTCTGCAGGTTTTGATATGGGCGCCAGCTTGCTGAAACTTGTTTCTACTTCTGCCACAGTTACTGGCAATGTGCAAAAAGTGGGTAGGGCTGTGCACACTTCACTGAAAACTAGTTGTAGTTTTTTGTTTTAAATCTCACTAAGTAAGATAGGTGGTGGAAGTTCAAGTTGTTTTCCAAAAGTAGACCTGACGGGTTTTTTATTTTTTTTTCCTCAGATGCAACATTTCATGTGGAAAGTTCTCCAAAAGATCCATAGGATATTTGAGAACTAGACATGTGGATGTTTGTTCCAGTTCCTCAAACTGGAGTGTGACATATTTTAGAACTGAACGTAAAACAAGCGTAATTGGTTACTTCGAATCATTGCTCCAACTCACAGATAACATTGTTCAAAGCTGCATAGAACATGTTCCTTCTGAATAAAGACTTTGGGTATGTATGTCCGATATATCGGGGATCGATTTATCAGGTCTCGTCTAGACGCGATAAATCGATCCTCAAATCAACGCCCGTACTCCACCTCGGTAGGAGGAGTAAGCAGAGTTGACGGGGGAGCCGCGGCGGTCAACTTGCCGCCGTGAGGACGGCCAGGTAAATCGAACTAAGATACTTTAACTTCAGCTATGCTATTCTGGGCCTGGGTTTTAAGCCCACCCCTCAGGAAGAACTTTCCAGAATGCTCTGCCTCAGGTGGCACATATGGCAGACTCCAGGTTTCCCTCCGGAGCAAAGGTTTCAAAGGATTTGTATAGGATTTTTAACTAAATATCTGTTTCTTCTATGGCTCCTTAGAGCTGCTAAAAACTGCTAGATCTCGGCGCTCTCATAAAGTCCATAAAGAGATCAATACACCCAAGTGGAAATGTTGAAATTCATTGTTCTAGCACTAGCTTTCCAGAACTTCAGATAATATGAAAATAAGCTTCCTGGGGAGCTACTGCGGAAGAGTCACTCAGAAATGCTTTAGCTTCTGCTACAGCAAGAAGTATTATCAATACAAAATACTCCCTTTTTGGATGTGTAACCTGTACACTGGTATTCACCAAAGCCATATTGTCCTTCCCCTTCAAGTGAAAGGGGTACATGTCTAGATGGTACAAAGGGGTACATGCTGCACAAGGCCCAGCAGCCATCTTTGAAAGCCTTCAGAAACATGGCATTTTAGTGAACAAGTGAAAGGGTAAATTACAGCCCTCACAAAACTCCAGAATCAAAATTATCATCCAAGACCATCTTTATATCAAAAGAGAGATGGAAGAAGATAGTGTCTGATTTGCCAAACATTAGCACACCTCTTCTAAGAGAAAATCTCTGACTCAGCTCCTGGGTTAGTTTGGTCTTGTGTGGAAACCTGCCTGGCAAATTCTTTGTTTGCTTTTACAGCAATTGCAGCATATCAGTTATATAAGGATCTTAATCCAAATTTGGTAGAAACATCTCTTGATAAATTCATTCTTTATATTTGATATTGTGTCCAGAGCAGCTGGTCGTGAGCACAGACACCAATTCCTATGTAAGGGAAACATATCAGTACTCCTGTATGACTTGGGGGAGGTAGGGAAAGGAGTGTGTGCGGATGTGGCCCAGGCAGAGTATAACTTGTCTCATGCTATGGGCCATCTAGCTCATTTCTGCTGAAAATGGAGAAAATTCTTCAGAAACATGGTGTGTATATCCTATCTAAGATGGCAAAAATCTTTCATTGCTGATTGCAGAAGTAGCTTCGTTTATGTCATGGGGTGGGGGAAGCTCTTGCTCTGTTCCTCAGACTTCTACAACAAGAAGGAAAGTAAGGGTCAGCTGGCTCAGCAAGACTTACCTAGAACCAAGGGAACACAGTCTAGATATGCTAGTCTTTTGGTGCTTCACCAGCCAGGTTGGAAGCTTATTGATGAATTTGCGTGCATGCAAGTCCAGTTGGAAAACCAAGAGGTTACATGAGGAAGAGACACCGGAAAGCAGAGGCGGTGGTCCCCTTGTCTCGGAAGTAGGCTAAAAGACTTCCTTTATGCCTTTCCTCCCTCTTCCACTGACAGTAAAGATGGTAAAGAAGATTGTGAAGGATCAGGCAACAAAGGTTATAATCACTTTCTCATTATCCTTCAGGTCTTGGTTCTCAGACCTGATTTAGATGTAACTGGAATCTCCTCTCAAACTTCTACAACAAACACATATACCTTCAGTATGGACCTACCTGAACCTCTCCTGACCCCTCAGATGGGAAGCTTAGAGGAAGGAACTACAGTCATTATGAAGATGATAAACATCCTCTGACTATCGCAGAGGAAATTGATAAATGATGTATTACTGGAAGTTTAGATGTTGCTGTTACAGGGGACACACATCAGAGCAACAGATGAAACAAAAGCAGCAAAGAGTCCTGTGGCACCTTATAGACTAACAGATGTATTGGAGCATGAGCTTTCATGAGTGAATACCCACTTCGTCCGATGCATGTAGTGGAAATTTCCAGGGGTACGTATATATATGCAAGCAAGAAGCAGGCTAGAGATAACGAAGTTAGTTCAATCAGGGAGGATAAGGCCCTCTTCTAGTAGTTGAGGTGTGAAAAACAAGGGAGGAGAAACTACTTTTGTAGTTGGCAAGCCATTCACGGTCTTTGTTTAATCCTGAGCTGATGGTGTCAAATTTGCAGATGAACTGAAGCTCAGCAGTTTCTCTTTGAAGTCTGGTCCTGAAGTATTTTTGCTGCAGGATGACCACCTTTAGATCTGCTATTGTATGTCCAGGGAGATTGAAGTGTTCTCCTACAGATTTTTGTATATTGCCATTCCTAATATCTGATTTGTGTCCGTTTATCCTTTTTCGTAGGGACTGTCCAGTTCGGTCGATATACATAGCAGAGGGGCATTGCTGGCATATGATGGCGTATATTACATTGGTGGACGTGCAGGTGAATGAACCAGTGATGGTGTGGCTGATCTGGTTAGGTCCTGTGATGATGTCACTGGTGTAGATATGTGGGCAGAGTTGGCATCGAGGTTTGTTGCATGGATTGGTTCCTGAGCTAGAGTTAGATGTTAGATGAAGCAAAAGACATTATAGTACTTTTACAAGATGGGCTGACCATGGAGCTCAAACCCAACACCCTTTGGAAAGACAAGTCAGCAACTGCAGGCATACTGCATTGTAAGAAACCCATGAAAGTCTCTCATCACTGTCACACAACAGATCCCTGGGACTGTCACACTTATCAGTACTTTGGCAATATGCAGATTCCTGTCGTGGTCTTGCTGCGTGGGTTAAATAACCTAATAAAACCACAGTTGGTAGGTCTCTTCCTCTTTTCATTGAAGGTATCTTGCTTGTATACTCACCACTTCCTTGTCCAGGGATTTTCCTGGATATGCTGTACTCTCAGAGAAATCTATCTTATGTGTTCTATCAAACAGGGTAGTTCTGTGAACTAACCAGCTGTCCATCCTCAAGATCGCCACAATCTTCATCACAGAATAAGAAGTGATAGTGTTGCCCTTCTGGTTGAATCCAGATATCCTCAGGGAGTAGAAATGTATAAGTTAGATGTGAACAGAGCCTACAGAGGAATAAAGGTGTATACAGCAGAGGTAGTCAAAGTCTTAGGTACAACTCTTCTCATGGCTATGCACTCTGTGAAAACAGCAGCGATTTTGTGGGATGAAGAGATTACATAAATGTTATGAGGAGGTTTGTAAGGCTATTACATGATCGTCCATCCACACTTTCTCCAACATAATAAAGTTGACATACTCACCTCTGCTGAAGCAGCATTTGGTAGAAGGGTATTACGGAACATGGTGTCCCAGTAACCCTTACGTTCCTTTTCAGTTCTACATGGATAAATTGAATTTTCCCTCCTTTTGGATAATTTACTGCTTTTACACCCCATAGTGAAGACTGTGTAATATGGAGGGGACCAAGAAAGGGAAAATTCTTTCTCATTTGTGAATTTTCATTCTGGGATCATCCATGTCAGACAGTCTGACCCTCCCTTGGGAGGACTGCACTATGTCAAAGGTTGTTTTTCCTGGCTATTGGTCTCCTGGTAAGAGTTTGAAAGGTAAGAGGGAGTTCCTCCAGGAAATCCCTAAATTTCATATCAGTGTTGTTCTGTGAATAGTTTGAGTTGAATAGCACATTTACACTTTTATATAGCTAGTACTTTTTCAGCTTTGGAATCTTTCAATGATCTGGTTTGCCTCCAGTTGCCACAGAAATGGGGAATACCCACTGCGAAGACTGACTGAGATGGAGGGTCCTAAAAAGAAAAGTAGTGGGCAAATTCTTTCTTACCCTTTTTGTCTCACAGAGCAGCAGCATGAAGATCCATGTTAAGGTCCACATCTCCAGTCTTGTATTACAACAAATCTGTGAGCTAAATAGGACTTTATAGTTGAGTGCTGGTTGATGCTGCAAACCAAGGCCATTTGGCACTTTACAATTGCAGCAGAGCTATATCTCAGATCCTCCTGGCTCCAGCCACTCAAGCTAAAGAAGAATCTCCTCTGGCTGTTATCCGTACAGAGCATTCTTCTGAGCAGTTCTAATTCCATCCTGTAGAAGCCCATGGTACACAGCCAGTTTAATGCAATATATGGTAATCAGCTGAATGTAATTCTATCTTTGCTCCTGCCCGCTGGATTTAATGGGGTTGCACAGCATGCTTGAGGGCAGAAACTTTTATTTTCAAATTTATTTGACATTTTAGGGCCTGTTGCTTTTGGCAAAGGACTTCAGAGAAATTGCTTTTGGCATTATGGGAGGCCAATCCCCCAAAGTCTAAATCGGTTTCCACTCCATTTTTGACATGTGATTGGTTGCTAGTTAAAGAGGTATGTTTATCCCCACAGCTAGGCAAACAAAAGAAGCTGTTCTGTTCACTCCATGCATGTTTCTGTTCTCCGTATTCTGTCCTCCTGCTCCTAGCTGCTCCCCGTATCCCATACCATCTTTTCAATTGTCCCTAGTCTGTCTTTCTATTGCTGTTGCTGGGGTTCCTCTCTCTTTCTGGACTTTTCACTCTATTTTCTTAATTAGTCTGTGCTCTGCTACTCTTCTGCTTCATTAATCTATCTTTTGTCCTTAATCAACTAATTTTCTGCACCAAACAATCCGTGAACATTTGATTCTCTGTTTCCTTCCTCTTGCTCCCCAATCAAGTCTTCTAGCCATCTTCTGCTCCCCAGGAGTATCAGTCAATTAGATAGTCTGTCCCTCATCTGTTCTGCTATCTTCATGTTCTTCCAGCTCACCTGCAAGGTTTCTTTGTTCCTCCTCCTGCCCCACGGGAGATCCTGAGGTAGAGGGAGAGCATGTGGTCCCATCAGGTCCTTTCCTCCTCTTCCCAAACCAATGTGATCGTTTTGAATGGAGAAGGAAACGCTCTGCTCAGAGACAGCACAGCACCAGTGCTACATGCCCACCCACATTTCTACCTGTGCTTTCCTCACCCCTGCAGATTCACTGGCAAAGAGGGAAAGTCAATAAAGTTGCTTTTACTCCTATTCCTCTCCCTGCTCATTTGCACTGTGACCTGGTAGCCATTGGAGTGTGATGCAGCTGCAGAGTGAGGTTTGGGACCTTGGGGAGGGAGCGGAGAGGGCCAGAGTATATAAAAAAAATAAAATTGGAGATATACCAATCTCCTAGAACTGGAAGGGACCTTGAAAGGTCATCGAGTCCAGCCCCCTGCCTTCACTAGCAGGACCAAGTACTGATTTTTGCCCCAGATCCCCCAAGTGGCCCACTCAGGGTTTGAGCCCACAACCCTTGGTCTAGCAGGCCAATGCTCAAACCATTGAGCTATATGTCCCCCATGGTATGGCTGACTCTCTTGCTTCCTGGTCTGATGCCACCAGAGGTAAAGCACTCTAGGGAGTGACTGAAAAGTAATCTCTGAGCCTGATCTCAGATGTGTACTGAGTAGCTCCAAAGGGCCCATTCCTCTTCAGCTTATAGGACAGTGGTCTTAATTGTTGAGGATGGCATATGATCCTACACTGTAAACCACAGCAGAAGGTTCTCCAGTAACTGATGTGAAGCTTATGGTCTGCAGTGCTGAGTGAAACATACATCTCTTTAAAACACGTGGCTTGAGTTTAACGAGAAAGATGAAATGTTGGAAGCTGAGCAGACAATGTGTTTGGCTTTAGATAAGTTTAAAGAAGACTTGTTATTGAAATGGCACATGTGAATTAGTTAACATGCAAGAATTTATTGTACTTTCACTTCCTGTGCTCCTATTTCCTGTCTGGGTGTTAAAAGGAAACCCTAATCAGTACATTGTGATTAACCACCAATACAGTAGTAAATTCAGTGTTTTAGGTTTACTTGCCTGTGAACATTGTTGTTGTCAAGAGCAGAATTGCTCAGTCCACAATTCACAATGGGAATCATGAACACTGAACTCTGGGTTCCACTGAGTTCATTGCTTGTGTATTGAAAACAGAGTAACTTTTGACCTGACAGCTACAAAGTACACTTTGAAGCTGAGGAGCTGACATGGGTTTATTTCAACCTTTCCTCACCCAGCAGATGGCACTATGCAATAATGGGATTTTTACCTAGCATTCATGTGATGTAATTGGATCATAATTGTTTAAAATGTAAAAACTTCTTAGATTGTTGAGTCCATCTCACTGCTAGCACAGAATATAGTCCCTGGAGAGAGGGGTTAGATACTTATTTCTTTTAGACTATTGTAGTATTCTCTTGTCACATTGGGTCTGATTCTGTTTAGGACACTTTTACAACTATTTAGCACTGTTGATTTCGAGTGAGTTGCCCTGAACCATTTTAATCAAGATCAAAATCAGGCTCACAATATTTTGCATATGAAATGAGTCCCATTATTATTTAAAAAGCTCAGGTGCCTTTTAAACATGTTTAATTTGATGTAACATACAAAAGATAGATTTCCTGTATAATCAGATGACCCCCATTCTTGCTTAACCCTTTTGGAGCTGTACTATTCTCTTATTGACAAGGTTTTGTAGAACGTGGTGTAGTACTAGGGCCGCCGCTTGATCAAGGAAAGCCCCTAGTGGGCCGGGCCGGTTGATTTACCTGCCGCTTCCACAGGTTCAGCCTATCGCGGCTCCCACTGGCCGCAGTTTGCTGCTCCAGGCCAATGGGGGCTGCAGGAAGGGCGGCCAGCATGTCCCTCGCCCGCAGTGCTTCCTGCAGCCCCCATTGGCCTGGAGCGGCGAACCGTGGCCAGCGGGAACTGTGATTGGCTGAACCTGCGGACACGGCAGGTAAACAAACTGGCCCGGCCCACAAGGGGCTTTCACTGAAGAAGTGGCGGCCCTAGTTTGAGAACCACTGCTGTAGTGTTCTGATGTGTTATCTTCTGGATCTTGTGTAGGATCTTTTCACCTGCTCTCCATTCAGTAATGCACTATCACTGAAAAGCTCAACTGTTTGATCAATGCATAACATTTCAACTGACTTTCATCAGGAATCTTTAGCTTCACCTGTCACTTGGTCTTGCAGACATCTGAAGCATGTGTGCCTCTTGCCAGTTCTGTGAGCTTTTCTTTTCAAAGACCTGGTTGGCAAATGCCGCAAACTCCAGGCAACAAAGCTGAAGTAAATTTAGATGATGATCCTTCTAGTTTTTTAGACTGATAGCTTCAGACCATTTTCTTCTCTGCTGCTGAAAGCAGCACAATGAAGATTTGAAAAGCCATTATTTACTACTGGGGCAAAAGAAGACCTGGGTTCTAATTCTGGCTCCAGCATGGATCTCTGTATGGCATCTAGGTCAAGCCACTTAACCTGTCTAAGTGGTTTCTAATATCTAAAATGGGGATAATACTTCCTTACCACACAGGTGTTATGAAGCAAACTTGTAAAGTACTTTGAAGCTGGAAAGTGCTAGGTAATGTTAAATATTATTGTTATTTTTAATTAAATCATAAGTAGCCTGTACAGCTACAAGGAAGCCTTCTGAGCCACCGTATACTGAATGGGCCCTTCAAAGTAGCCTGATCCTTTTCAATTTTTCAGAGACATTAATAGTTTCCTGGCTCAGTGTTTTAGGAAATATCATCATAGTCTGGAGGAACCAGTAAAAACATAAGTCACCTATTTTGTTTGATCGTTTTATGCCAGGATATTTGATTCTGGGAGCAGGAGAAGGGGAAAAACTATTCCATTTATATGGGTGTAAGATGTAAAGTTTTAAGTCTACTTCCATGAAGTATGCAAAATTCAGAAACTAGAATCTGAACTCCATGTGAAAAACAGAATGTTTCTGAGTTGTTAGGCAGAGGCTCAAGATCATTTTAGCAAACAGTTTAACAATAGAAGCAACCAAACTGGATAGACTAAATCAATAATCCTCTTAATTACCGAAGTGCAGTGTTATTTTTCTTCCTGAAATGGTCACTGCTTCTGCACTAGCTAGGAGGGAAATAATTTTTGGAGAGGAGCATTTGTTGGCTTTAATCATACTTTGTCCTCCTAAAATGGCAAGGGCTTAAAACAAGTTAAGGTATGAAACTTTATAAAAATGTAGGAAATATTGTATAAGAGCAGCAGCATTTTACTGGTCTGGCCGGTTTGTTTACCTGCCACGTCTGCAGATTTGGCCAATCGCAGATCCCATTGGCCACGGTTCGCCACTCCAGGCCAGTGGGGGCTTCAGGAAGCAGCGCGGGCTGAGGGACTTGCTGGCCACCCTTCCAGCAGCCCTGTAATGATGCTGGACTCACCTCTGTGGTGCCTCCTGCTGGTTGTCTATGGAATAAGCGCTTCCAGCCTATGGAGCGCCCTCTGCAAGCCTGTGTCCCACTGCCGCTGGCCTCTGTGTCCCTCCCAGGACCCAGTGCCTCTTGTGTTTGGAGTGCTGCCCCCTGGCAGTACCCCCACAGTCTCAGGGTCTCCCCACCTAGAGGAACCCCCATCCCCCAATCTCTACCTCACCTCAGTTGTAGGCTACTGCCAGTCACCAACTTGCCCCCACGCCCTGGGGCAAACTGCAGTGTCAGCCACTCATCATGGGCAAGGCTGAGTCTGGACCTGCTGCCTCTCTCTGCAACCCAGTACCTCTGTGGGGCCTTGGACAAGGCCCTGCAGCCTGGGGAGTTGTCAGCCTGGAGCTCCCCAGCCCCTCTGGCCTTTCCCTAGCCCTGCCTCACTATAGACACTCTGAACTTCCCAGCAGCCAGGCCCCCTCTCTCTGAAGGCAGAGAGAGACTCCTCCTGGGCCTCTGGCTCACAGCCTTTTTATACAGGCCAGTTGTGGCCTGATTGGGGCGTGGCCCAGCTGCGGCAGCTGTGCCAATCAGCCTAGTTCTCCGCTGCCCCAGCCCTCTGCCAGGGCTGCTTTAAGCCCTTCCGGGCAGGAGCGGGGGATCACCCTGCTACAAGCCCCCATTGGCCTGGAGCGGCGAACTGTAGCCAGTGGGAGCCGCAATCGGCTGAACCTGAGGACGTTGCAGGTAAAGAAACCAGCTCGGCCCACCACAAGGCTTTTCCTGAACAAGTGGCGGCCCTAGTTTGAGAACCACTGCTCTAAAATACAGCCTTTCCCACCTGTCCACACAGGTAAAACTCTCCTCCAGGCTCTCTTCATCTCCCATCTTGATTATTCTCCTGGCCTTGAAAAATGTCATCTTGCCCTGCTCATATCCATTCACAATGATGCTTCAAAGATCATTTTCCTAGCCAGTCACTCTGACCATGTCATCCTTCTCTCTGCATCCCTTCTTCTCTGTTGTGTCAAATGTCAACAGCTTGTATTCACTTTCAAGGCCTTCAGTCCCTTCCCAACCTATCATCTCTCAGTTGCTACTGCGCTGTTGATGCTTGCCTTCAATCAGCCCATGATGCTAGCCTCTATTTGACACTTATTAAATTTTCAGTCATCTTTGTGTCTTCTCTTGTGCCAATGCTAATGCTTGGGAGGCGTTCCTTGTAAATATCTGCAGAGATACCTCATTATCCACCTTCCAATCCCTGCTTAAAACTCTCTTCTCTTGTGATGACTACAAAAAAATTGACAACAGTTGAATTGCTGGTGTGCAGAGACAGCTGCTTATCATGATGAACAATAGAGAGACGAGGTAGGTGATAATCTAATTGTTCACTTGTACTCCCTCGTAAGTACTCCCCTGTCAGTATCCATCTGCATAGATTGTAAGCTCCTTGGGGCAGGGGCTATCTCTTTGTTCTTTGTTTATACAGCACCTAGCACAATGGGGTCCTGGTTTGTGACTAGGGCAGATACTACGATAATACAAATAATAATCATCATCATCATCAACGAAAATATTTGATTTGAAATAATGGAAAGCAAACCATAAAATGTCTGTAATAGACATCAGGCCACGTTCTGATCTCAGTTACACCAGTGTAAATCCAGAATACTGAAAAATGCTACATGACGCAAAGCTGACCTAAGATATCTGGAAGACTTACGAGTGTATTTTGTTTTAGGGCTAAGGAATAACCTACCTAAAATTTTGGTCATAGCTAAATTCCAGGTTATTGAGTGTGCTGAATGGGATTCTTCATACTGTCTTGTTTTTAGAACCATATCTTTTAATAATATTAATTTACCTGATGGTTCCTTAACCTGAAAGTGCCTTTCCTACAGTATGTTTTAATATTTTATTTCCATGATGTTCCAGCATCCGAAGATTGCCTGCCTGCACCACAGTGACCCAACAGCATATCTATATTATACAAGAGAATAAGAATGGCCATACTAGGCTAGGTGGAGAATTGGTCTGACTTAGTATGGCTATTCTTATGTTCTAAAGAAAAAGCCAAGCCAGTTATTAAAATATGTATCTTTTACCTTTGTATACAGTTATAGAAATAACCTAATATTTTTAATGTCTTTAGAAGCATTTATTTATATATTTTGGTGAATGCTTTATTTTTTATCTTAAATGTTCTGTATTTTCCTTAAGAAAAGCAAAGGACCATATTTAGGATGGGTCATATCTCAAAGACCTTACCTGATATTAATTGTATTCTTACTGAGGCAGAGTTCCCAGTAAGCATGTGGATGAAGTCCTGGTCACAACCTCCCCAGTCTGCTGTGCCTGTAGAGTGCAGCCAGTCATACTAACTAACCCAGCTCTGCCACCCCAACTCCTCAGTAGCATTCAAGAGATCGTTAGGTCTACCTTGTGACTAACTTCTGCCGGGGTGAGTTATGTGCAGCAGGAAGTCTCCAGTGCACTTTCCCCATCTGCCCCTAGCACATGCTCCGGGGCGAGGAAGGATGGTACCTCCCTCTAGCGCACCCTGCAGGGAGCAATCAGAATTTGTCCTAGTGCTTGGAAGGTCGTGCAGTGTGTTCTCTCATTTAATCTTCTGTCTTCCTGCAGTATTAGAGACCAAGTGTAATATTTGTCAGTAATCTGGAGAAACTGAAGTGTAACACTTACTTCATCCTACACAGCTATGTTTTGGAAATGAAGTGTAGCACTGACAGAGAACGCCACCACCGTAGCACATTGCACCATACCACGTTACACAAACTTTTTTCCACAACGGGAAAAAGTAAACACAGATCCTTTCAACATTCACTGTAACCTCAGAAGGAGCTGATATGCTGTTGTCATTCACTAAGAATCCAAAATTTGTTTAGACAGCAGTTCATGTGCCACAGATTCACATCAAAAAGCTGTTGAGGATTTCAGAAAGGGTACAATTCCTCAGTTGCCTCGTGAAAACACAGTCTGGACTGCAGGAAGTATAGCTACTGAATATAGCTGCTGTTGCATTTTATGAATCAAACAAATTGTTAATGTTATGACTGCACAAGTAGGCAACATCCCTTGAGAGCATTTAACATTAACTCCTGCCAGAAATCTGTCCCTTATGTTTTTCAGAGAATTTCCTCTCTGCCTCTTTACAGCTAATGAGCCCAATTCTGGTTCTTTGTACTTTTTTCCACTCATACGGGTTTAAATTAATCAGCCCCTCAGACTGCACTCTGCTTGTTACTGGAGTAGACAATTTGGAGATCTTATTAGCTCACCAGATGTTGTCAGGTGATTATCCAGCTAGCTGTAGTTACCCGAATTGTCTTTTGTTTTTCCTGCCTGTGTCTGGCTAGAAAGTTGGCAACCCTTTTGTTTTTGAAATGGACCATTGTCCCCTTGAGATGAGGTGGCTACACTGTACTCTGCCTGGGGCTACACCTTCAATCTGCTAATAAACTGAAGCTGGTCCTGAATGTGTTTGCCACTTGGCAGTATCTTTCTGGGAGTTCATGACTCCAGTTGCTGCATAGTAGTTCCAGAGTGGAGTTGAAAGGTGTTGGTTTCCATCTATAAAGCTTTTAAATTGGCTTGGAAACTGTCTCCCTAAGAAACCATTTCTTTCTTTGTGTGATATTGCTGCTGTTCTAGCAAGCAAGGTGCTCAGAGTAGATGCCTACCTGCCAAGGCCTACCTGGGGTGGCACATTTGGCCCTGCTGTCACTTTCCCTCAAACTTGCTGAAATGACCCTCATAATCAGAGCTGCAGAGAATGAGCAGTGTTCCCCCAGCAGTCCCACCTTCCAGGAAATACGAGTTGCTTTCAGGACTGATGAGCTCCCAAAACTCCCTTGGCCTGTTGTGCCTCTTCGGTGCAGTAGGGTCAGACATCAGGGAGTAGGAGGAGGAAGTCAATGCTGGCTGCTTCATACCTGCCTGCCTCCTGCACTAATGGGATATTTGGGAAGGATGCACTTTTCTCAGATTTCTGGCTAATTGACTAGTGCTTTCAAGTTGCTCAGCTGATAGTGCTGGACTTGTTATGTAGTTGAGCTTTGAAATGTGTGAGCATTGTCTGTGTGTGTGTATGTGTATATATACATACACCTACATGTGTGTGGGGACATGCCTTCAAAATAAATAAATAATATACATATTATATATTTGACACTGACATGTCAACCAGCAATTAAGACATATGTCCTAAACAACTAGAACCAGATTCAATAATAAAAATTCCACCATCTTTCACACCAGACAAGTCCAGTCCTTGCTGCAAAAGGGTTCTTCAAGCACTGAAGCTAAATTTAAAAAACCTCAACAAGTTATATCCCACTGTAAGCTAGCAGACCGAAACAGAAGAGAAAAAAAGAGAGTCCAAGTATTGCTTACATTGTATTTGTGTTCTTGTGTCATAACGTGTGTCTTGGCTATAGTTATTTTGTGAAAATAAATCTGATGTATTCAGTTAGGTTGACTATCTTATGGACACTGTGTATAGAGCAGATACAAGGCAGAAACATTATCTTCAGACTTGTCTGTAAAGGGCCTAGCACACTTTTGGCTCTGTATTAGTAATAATAATAAGGCCAAAACCTCACTGCTAGCTAGTGAACAAAAAAACCCCTATACTTCGAAGCTGTGTCATCTGAGAGTTATATTTCATTAGAGCTGATATTAAAAACTCCAATGTCAGGCAAGAAATATAGCTGAGTTCCAGTGTACAAAACATACAGGAAATTTTTTCCTAATGTGTTGTCACTTTAGAAGTCTGGCAGTCATTTAGCTTCACTCATAGAACTCCTAGCATCCATCTTCGTTTTTAAGTCCTCAAAAGGGGAAGTCCTCATGGCCATTTTCTCTAAACGTTAAAAGCTTTGTTTCCAGTGATAAATACCATTTCTATTAAGGCACATGACAGCATGCTGAGTGCTCTGAAAGCTTCAAAAACCAGTTATGAGGACACTCTGAGAACTACAGACCAGATGGCCACCAAGATCGCCATGAATTGGCCTGAGGAGAATGCCAGATATTTGAAGTGACAGTGTTTTAAACATCGATTCAGAGAAAAGCAAACGGCACTTAAAGGAGTCGTGGATATTACAGGCTTAAAAACAAAAATTGTCAAATCCTCTTTTCCCACTAGGGGGCTTATAGACAGTCTTGCTTTAGTGCAGACTTTTTTCATTTGTGGATCCCTAAACATTTTGAATGGAGGTGTGGACCCCTTTGGAAATCTTACATGTGGTCTGCAGCCCCTCAGTGGTCATCAGACCACAGGTTGAAAACCACTGTTCTGTGGTAGCGACCAACCTTTCACAGACCCCTTACGCATAGTCTGTGGACCCCCTGTTGAAAACCACTGCTTTAGTGGAAATGCAAATGTGCACAATAAGCTGGTTGCCATCACTATAATTAAAAGCTGCAAAAGAGTTTATACTCAAATCCCCTGTTTTCACAACCTTCTGAAACATTTACTGATCAGGCTGATATTTTCCATGCAGGGACACAGTAAAAATGTGAAGGCTTTTTTTTTTTAATGCTTTGAGAAGTTTAGCAATTAAAAAAGGGTTAAAAAATATGTAAAAATGAAATCCTGACCACCTTTATTTCTGTGGGATGAACTTCAATACATTTGAACTTTGAAATGTCAAATGTGGTATGTAAGTGTGCTTAACTAGCTAAATGTTAGGATTACTGTGGTGGCAGGAGAGAATACTTCATAAAAGGTAATGGTACATGTTGGAGTTGGAGAGTTTGTGCAAAGAAATACGTAGTCATCATTTTTTTTTCCCACTGTCAGAAAAGTTTGACTGGGTTTTCAAAGTGGAAAAACTGGGACACCTGTATTCCTGTAGAATTTAATAGAAACTTATAATCTTGCCTAGACTTTTTGACCAGCCAGATGGAATTTAATAGAAAAATTATACAATTGTTCAGCAAAACTTACAGAAGCAGTCTTGTGGTCTATTATTTTCTGTAGTACCCTATTTATGTGATGCCTGTCAGGGGCGGCTCTAGACATTTTGCCGCCCCAAGCATGGCGTCATGCCACGGGGGGCGCTCTGCTGGTCGCCGGTCCCACGGCTCTGGTGGGCCTCCTGCAGGCGTGCCTGCGGAGGGTCCGCTGGTCCCGTGGCTCCGGTGGACCTCCTGCAGGTGCCTGTAGGAGGTCCACCGGAGCCGCGGAACCAGCGGACCCTCCACAGGCATGCTGCCGAAGGCACCCTGCCTGCCGCCCTCCCGGCGACCATTAGAGCGCCCCCTGCGGCTTGGCGCCCCAAGCACAGTCTTGGCATGCTGGGTCCTGGAGCCGCCCCTGATGCCTGTTAAACTCTAGAGTTCTCCTTATGGAAAAGTCCTATAGAGATGTGGAGGAAGCACAGGGTATAATAGTGGTGGGGTGTTGGTGAGTCTGAACAGGTGGGTTTGGCCCTTTGGCCTTGATCTTGCACACTGATCCCTGTGAACAGATCCCTGCATTTCCATGGAGCCTCATTGACTTCTCTGTGGCTCCGTGCAAGCACGGGTGTCCAGCAGTGTGGATCAGCTTGTGGTATCAGGGCCTGCATATGAGTGATTTCATATTAGGGTTATCAGAGGGTTCACTGAGAGGCCACAAGGGGAGGGCAGTGTGGAAACATGCACAGGCCTGGTTAGGAGAGATCCTTGAAGTGTACCTCTGTTAAGCCAACCTATCAGTTTCATTTGCTCAGGAGGACAGTTTGCAGGAATTGTAAAAACTGGATAAACCAACCTTATTTTGCTCAAAACGGTAGTGACACAAACAGGCCCTGAAAACAGGAACATTCCCAGCTTTCAGGACACATGATTATCCTGTACTTGGCTATTCCCATAATAAGTGATGTGATTGCTACTATTTCAGGTTGATGTGTGTTTTCTCTTCATGGTTACCATGGTACCAGTGAAACAGATACATACAGTATGTATAGATGAACTATAAAAAGATATAAGTCCATAACACAGATTTGCTTTCAGCACTATATTTATGGCATAATGGTGTTAACTACAATAACCTTTTGCCTCTCACTAAAGCTGTATGCACTTAGTGCTCTCTGTTTTAGGTCACATGTATATTTGTTGTAAGTACTCAATCATGCTCTGTTCCTATTGAGGTCAATAGGCCTACTAACCTTAATTTGCAATTATGAAATTGCAGAACTACTGATTTTAATATGTAGCCTCTCACTGAAATCAGCCTGTGTGCCAGATGTCTGGCAGGTAGCTAATGTAACAGTGACTTATAAGAGGGCTTCAGATGACATCCTTGCAATTACAGGGAAACTGGTAGAAACTCTAGTGAAAGAACAGAATTACCGGACACATATATAATTCAGATTTGGTAGGGAAGAGTCAACATGACTTTTGTAAGGGGAGACACGCCTCACCAACCTGTTGGAATTTTTTGAAGGAGTCAACAAGCACATGGATAAGGGTGATCCAGTGGATATTTGAATTTTCAGAAAGCTTTTGACAATGTCTCTCACCAAAGGCTCATAAGCAAACTAAACAGTCATGAGATAAGTGGGAAGGTCCTCTCATGGATCAGTAACTGGCTGAAAGATAGGAAATAAAGAGTAGGAAAATATGTTCCTAATGGAGAGAGGCAAATAGTGGAGCCACCAATGAATCTGTACTGGGACATGTGGTGTTCAACATATTAATTAATGATCTGGAAAAGGTGGCAAACAGTGAAGTGACAAAGTTTGCAGATAATACAAAGTTATTCGAGATAGTTAAGTCCAAAGCATACCGTGAGAAGTTACAAAGGGATCTCACAAAACTGGGTGACTGGATGACAAAATGACAGATGAAATTCTACATTGCTGAGTGCAAAGTAATGGAAAAAATAATCCCAACTTTACATATGCAATGATATGTTTTAAAAGAACTGTTACCACCCAAGAAAGATTTTGGACTCACTGTGGATAGTTCTCTGAAAACTTCCTCTCCATGCACAGCAGCTGTCAAAAAGGCTGTATCCAGTTTAGGTGGTGGTGTTTTATTAAAGTGTGGATCTGGTCACCACCTCTCATCTGTTGTGGTTGAGAGCAGTGGAAAGGAGTAGATAATTGGTATAGTAACTATTAGTCTCTGCAGCAGTGGATTTCAGCTGTCCCCATTTGTGAGAAATGCAGTGACTGAATGGCAGAGAGAAGCAAATGGAAGCTAGCTAGCTACTTGAACAGAGCTGCTGTACTGGAAATGTGGAGATATGAATCAGCTTTGAAAGAGATAATGATGTGTTTGAGCTGCTGGTGAGAATAGAGTCCCTGAAAAGCTAAAAAAAGATTGACTGTGGTTGAGAGTGTCAGCAAAGAACCATAGAGACATCATCTACTTGTGGTGATAGCTATTATAAGAATGCATTGAAAGAAGGAGTATCGATAGCTCATGAACAGTGACTGCTGGTGCAGAATGTCACAGGAGTTCAAATTTTCTCATTGCCCTGAAGTGTTTCAGGAGCTGAACACTTCTAACCTTACGTCGTCCCTCAGTAATCTTGTGTTCTATATGATTTCTGCAGTACCTCTTGGGCCAGTAGCGTTGTGTGCTAACTGTGTGCAGGCTCGTGTTGTCAAATATTATTTCTGTTTTCCATATTAGAATGTGAGCGGAATCCATCGGAGGATAGTGAATTAGTGTGCTTCCCTCATTTCTGTTCACAGCAGGATATATTTCTGTTTTGCCTTAGTGTAGGGAACTAGAAGGGCTCTTGTATGTATGTTAATTATACACTGTGTTTCTAAACTCAAGGTAGAGACTTACTGTGGCTTGATCTTGCACTAGTCAAGTCAATGGATTTTTTTCTATTGTCTTCAATGTGAGCAGGAGCAGGCTCCTAGATAGTTGATTCACAAGCGAGGCAGGTGGGTAAGATCTTTTCTTTGGCGTGTGCTGTTTCTCAAGGTGGTGCTATTGTGCTTTGTTCTTCATTTTGTTGTGGTTTACAAGCTGATTTCTATTCTTCAGCCTAAGAGCATATGGCCTTGGCATCTCAAGTCTTTCAGTATTGTTGGTTTATTGCTGATGGAAAGGATTTCAGCACAGCCTTCCCTGAGTTGGATTTCTACATTTGTTTTATGTTTGTTTAGTGATATTTGCAGTATTGCCATCCCCAAGCATTCAAAAATCATCCAGTCCCCGAAATCATGACACTGGATTAAAAATAATTAGATTCAAAACCGAAGCTGGGTTCTTTCAATTTGCTTTCTGGGATTTGAGCCTTTAGGGGGTCAACTTTTTCAAACTTTCATCTAGATAACTAGGAAGGCTAGAAACGTTTTTGTTTAAATTAAAGCTGAGTGTTTCACAAAATCATTGACTCCAGGAGCTGGGGATAAAGGAAAACACCAAACAGTACGAGACTTGTAATAAAATCATGAGAGTTGGAAACACTGGGTGCCAGTCATAAGTACATTTGAAACTTCAGTTAGGCTCCACATGGGCACCAGAGTTTGTCTTAGTGAATTCAGTTGCTAGATTAGAGGCATAATTACTTGGGCTTGGGAGTTCTTTTTAATGGTCTTTTGATATGTTAATTTAATTTTGTATGTATTTTTTTAACATCTAGTAGTATTTGTGCATTGAGTGTATTCATGGTTGACGTCCCATAGCCAGAAAATATCAGTGGGACTCTTGATGCAAGGCTCTGTTTGGGCTGATCTGATTGCAGGATTGAGGCTTTACATTGTAATTTAAATAATAAAAAATAGACAACTCTTTTTAGAACCATGTAGAAGTTCACATGCCTAAACTCAGTAAACACATCAGCTTACTACTGTAAACCTCTTTCCTTGCCGCATCTCCCCATTACTGTTTATTACCATCACCCCCACCACAACACATATTTCATCATGTCCAAATTAGAGAGTAATCCCTGTGCACCCAGTGCATCTCATTCTTCTGTTTGTACTGTAAAGCAGCCAGCATATTTTTGGGTGCTGTGAAAATAACTTTACATTAGTGAAGAAGAAAACAAAGAACCTCCTAGCTGGGTTTACCTCTTTGAAAAAAGCTTGAGTGAACAGGCTTTGCAGCATGGCCAGAAAGTGAACAAGCTGTCTGCAAAGTTGGGAAACAAATTCTCTAAGGTCAGATGTGAAATGGAGGACTGAGAATCCACTGCTTCCATCCCCACAGATACAAATGTAGGGGCTGTCAGCTTAAGTGCCCCAACTGATCTCAGCTATAAGGGTAAACCACAAATAGATATGTGATCTTGGAGATATACAGGACCTGAACCCTGAAGGGCTTAATGCAGAATGCTGCTATTTGCTTACTGGCGACGTTACTGTATGGAGTATAATATACCTGTGCTCCGGAAACCTGGCTTCCAGATTGTTTCTGGGTGCAATTCCAGGTTCTATTTTTGATCTCTAAAGTGGCCCTGATCATGTAGTTCAAATGCTGGTTAGAATTCAGAGGTTATTATTCTCAGAGTCTGTGGTGTACACTGGAAGAATTTGTATTGTAAACTCTGAAATATTTTAACTATAGTAAACTATATTAATTTTGATACTTGTTGCATAAAGAGACAATATCAGCTGAATTTTTGACCTCATATTCACATTTTGAAAAACAGAAATGCCTTCGTGACATTTTAAAAAAATCTGCTGAAACAATGTTTTTGTTTGGCTTTAAAATTCCTCTGCACTGTAACAGGATGCTCGTTACTGCTTTGAGAATTAGAAACTAAAACTAGCTATGAACAGAAGTGAATCTGATCAGCCTAGTTTTCATTATTCAAGCTGTGTGAAATCTGTATAAAGTAATCGCACAACATTAAAATGGGCAATAGTAAATTAGAGTTTTGAAATTTGTTCAGTGCTAATAATACAAAATGTTATTAGTGACATAGGTACAGAATTACCTGCTTAAGCACCGTCTACCAACAGTGGGGAATTAGACTCCCTAATAAGTCAACTTTCTTTTGCATTTAGCCAAAGCTTATTTTCAAGCTTGTCTGTTGATTATTTGGTCTGTTCGTGCGCCGTCAATCTGTGTTTCTAGTATACAGTAAATGCCTTTCTTTCCCTAAATTGTACCAAATGCTCAGGGGTGAGTGAAGGTACCCACAAATTATAAAAGAAATGGAGGACATTTAGGTTGGCTTTCCGTATCAAATATGGATAGTACAACTGAAATCATATAAATTTATAAACATTCTGCATGTAAGATTCTTGAGATATGAATCATCTATATTTTGTGTCATGTACAATGTCAAGTCCACTGTCAGAGCTTAACAAATTAATAATAATGCCATGAAAAAGGCCATGTCTAGTAATGCTTATCTCTATTGATCATTAGTAAATAAGTATCGTCACTTTATGCTTCCTTAAGGCATTGGCAGCTTTCTCATCCCCTCCATGTTTCCACATTTTGATTGTGATAGTTCTACACAGAGCTGCAATCAGTTTATGTGAGTGACAAGATTAGTAATATTAGAACATAACTTCCATCTTTTGATGGATATGATTGTGAGAATTCACTCCTGCAGAAAATGTGAATAACATCTGTCCATGTGCTCCTAAGATTGCTAAGGAAGTTCTGTCAGTTATTCTGCAGCTGCGTGCAAGTATCTCGTCCATTGATCCTTGGCCAACTTAGCTTGTTAAAACTTTCCTAGCGGCTCTGTTTTCATTCATCACTGCAGTTGTAAATGCATCTGTTAATAGCAGTTACTTTCCTTGAAATGTTACTAGCTTCCTTGACCTATATACTGCTCATTTAAAAAAAAAAATCAGTGTCTGTTTTTTTCAAAAGGAAAAGCTTTCAAGTTATCAACAAGTCTTGAACTTGACTTTTCTTCCATATCTACTGAAAAAATGCACTGGCAGCTCAGCCCTAGGAACATTCAACAAACAGAGACATATAGAGGAAATGCAGCCATCTCTGGGATGAAACATGGCTGCTGTTTAACAGTGCACTACTGTAGCAGTTTTGGACAGGAATTGAAGGATCTTTTATCCAACTAAAACTGTAAGGAAAATCTTGGGAGATGGAATGAAATCATTCAGGTTGGAATTTGGCCAGAGCATGGGATAGTAGGGATGGAGATTAACATCTTTAGTGAGCACAAGTGGCCAAGACTTCCGTTTTAGATAGACTCTCCAGAACAGTAACCTGAACAGAATGCTGTAGTAGGGTTTTCATACTGACTCGGGAGGAAATAAAGTCCATAGTGAAGTACTGACTCTCCAAAGTGATTTCTGGAACACCTTATTTCCCCCCCTCAAAGTACTGGCTGCATCCATCGCAGCTTAGCTTATGAGATCAGGCAAAGTGATAGAATGAGGTTGAGTGGCTAATACTGTCATTTTGAGTTTTTCCCCAGATTGTAAAGTACATTGAGTTAAGACACTGCCAGTTTTACAGCATTATTCTTCTGAATAGAACCGCACTTCAAGGAGCTTCAGTTTTTAAGGTCTAAACACTTTGGTTTTGGGAAAAATTTCAATCATTACACTCAACCCAGCAGTGTAAAAATTCAAACTATAGGTAACTTCTTCATGTTTTTCTACTTTTTGCTCCTGTCAGTCCTGAGGGGCTTTAGTGGGATGGGTCAGATTTTGATGTCATTTACTTCTTCATGCTTGCGAAATTGTTTGAAGACAATGTAGGACTGCACAAGTAAGTCTACAGAATCTTTATTACTGGTAATGATGCACAGACTGAAAAGACCGTGGGTGGGGGACCCCAGCTTGACTCTCAAATTCCAGATTGAATTAGGAGAGCTACAGTTGGAAAAGATCCTCATATTATATGCAAGCTGTGCATCTTTCATGTGGAATCGCTGGGACCCGATGAATATTGACTTCATCACTTTTTGTGGAATAACTGCATTATGGGGGAGAGGCAGAGTAGGCTGTGATACAGCATAGCACCACCTTGCTGAAGCCATTACTTATTCTCCAACATTTCTGCTTTAGCTTTAAGAAAGAAAGTTTCTAGGCATTATGGTTGAGAGAAAACTCTTTACAAGCCATGGACAGTTTGACCAGTGCAGTAATGACTACCTGAGTCTGTAGACAGCCTGAAACTAAAGCTCTGACAGATGTGAGCTGCCAATGAGTATTAACTTAGATGTCTGGGACTTAAAAATATCAATGTTTAAATCATGGACATTAAACTTTTATTGCTCATGAAAACATGGAAGAAAGGAAAGGGATGTCATATTTTGAAGAGCTGCACAATCTCCTGTGATTAACATTGTATTTTGGTGACATGAGAGTGGGTGCCATTTGGGAGATACTACCCCATTAAAGAAGTAGCCAAGACCAGTGAGCCTAGCAGAGTGCACATAATCGTGTTTTGAACATTCTGCAGTCTATTGTGAGCAGTATCTCAGGTAGATGGAGGTGATTGTGTGGATTGGACCTAGGAAGAGGACCATTACCTTCGTTCCTCTCCACCCCCACCAGTTCAACCCCTGTTTATAGATCTTTAACTTCAAGCTTGCCTCAGCATGAAACTCCTTAGAAGCAGTCTGTTCAGCAACTGTAAGAAGCCACATTGTACCTGGATTTACCAAGACTGACAATGTGCTGGAGGCAGATTTTTATTTCAAAATTTGTGGGTTTGTTTCCAAAGGAGGACTTCAAAGAAGAAATGTGCTGTGGGAATCCCTTGGGTAAGACCTACCATATACAATAAGAGCTCCTTGCAAGGTAGATCATATTTTGTTGTTACCATATCCTTATATTGTCTTAAGGATATCCTGCGGTTTGTTGGCCGTACTGACTTGGCTACATTGTGGACACAGAACTTCTGGACATGTCCACGAGTCAGTGCATTCTAGGTTGGACTGGTTGCTGGTCTTTCCTTTAGATCTTTGCCTCCAGTTTCTCCAGTATCTTACAGATGGAGTCATTTCTATACTGGTCTAGTAAATCTCTTCTGTTGTGTTTCCCCCTCTCTCCTTTTTCAGGATCCACTGCTTTCATGTTCATTAAAAAAGCTCACAAGGCGTATTTCTTTGTTCATCTCCATTCCATTTAGAAGTGTTTTGGGAAATCTGCACTCATGGAGTGATGGAGAGGAACCAAGTTACTTGCAGAGTATCCATTTCCATTATCTGACATACTGAACTCCTCACTGTACACTCTCCTTTAACTAGGCTACCTACAGTACTTTATTTTGTACAGTGCTGTCTCTTTTACAGTCAGGCTCAGGTGCATTCTAAGTATCTTACATTTATTAGCTGGGATGCGATGACATGAGTATGGGTATGGCTAGTTACATTCTTCTTGACCTGGGGAGCGTGAATATCCTGCTGCGCTGAGGAAGAGCTGTGTGTGCTCGGAAAGAAAAACAGGAACTCCTCCAAGAAGTGAGTAATTCTGTTTTTATTATGCCCATCATAAGTGAGTGCAGATAGACAAGATACCAGTTATACCAATATGCAGTGCTTCTCCCGTTTTGCTTTCTCTGCAAACCTCAGTTCCCCGCTTCTCGTCCTCTCTCACCGAGTTACATAAAACCTGCCCTACCCCAAGTGCATGCAAAGAGTACACTTTGTGTCAGCTTCAAAGAAGAAGGCTTTTGTGCTGCTTTTCCGGGATGGAAAAGCATAATAAGCTTTTAAACAGAGTATTGTGTGTAATATACCATTTAATAGTGAAATGGTCCTTTGTTAATGCTTCAGCAAGTCAACCATTTTCTTAGTCAATAAGTTACTGTATGTGCCTAAAACTAACTGTTCATGAGATTAAGCAAAACTTTCATGTCTGTCAATGACATGCCCATTGATATGGCTTGTTCATAGTTTTTCATTTTTGATTTCTTCAGCTGTCCTCCGAGACTTTGAAAACCTTTCTAACAATTCTTATTGACTGCAATGACACACGTTAATGGAAATATGGCAAATAACTGCAGGCTATAAAATTCAGTGAGTAAGATGCTCATGATTGTAGCAGATGTGTAAGTGTTTAATTTTTACATCAGCAGAAGCTTTTCATGGAGAAATCCTCTTTTCTTCTAAAAACAAATGCCAGCAAGTTTTTCTCTTAAAAGGTTGTTCAACATTACTGTTTGCTTTGCCAGGACTTGATGCTACTTATTTTTGTGATGCTCAGTAAATAATATTCTAATTTGTTGCACAATATCTTTCCTCTCTTAGTGGAAAAAGTTGACACAGCTATTGGATTTGTAAGAAAAGACTCATATTTAAAAAAATACTCAAGTGTCAATAGCCTTTGTGTCTTTATCCTATTTATGAAGGAGTACATGAAGTCTGTTATGTTTGATATATTGTTTTGTAGAGTTAAAATGCATTATTTGATTTTATTTATATAGCACTGCAAGGGAGTATGGTGGTTTATAGGAGAACATAAACCTGATGGGATTTTAATTTGGTATGGGTATTTGTGAGATGTAGCAAAGTACTTTGCCTCCATGTATACATTGAGTGAGTGAGTAAGTTTTGGCTCCCTAAGTGCTTTTTATAAATGTTAAATTACAAACATTGAAACTAAATGCTATTCCACTAAAATCAGTGGGACCAGGGTTTGGCTTATGGCAATTAAATCTAGACCAGATTCTGCTCTGTTAGACTGAATAATTCACTTATTCTGTCCCAGTGTACCTGCTAGGTGAATACTCTAGAGTAGGTGGGTAATGTAAATAAATGTTCAACAAAGATGCTTAGTTTTCAACTAGGATGTCTTTAGATGGATTATCTCAGTTGATTGCAACTCCCACAGTATCCTATGAGGAGAGGGGCATTTTCTAAGGTAGCTAGGACTTGAAACAAAAGAGCTTTATAGATCGAAGCCAAAACCTTAATCTTTACCCAGGAATCATCTGGCAGCAAGTACAAAATATATCACAGCTTTCTCTCATCTTCCCTTCTGTGTGAACTAGCACAGAAATGCTAGCTAAGATCCTTCTTGTAAGACAAACTTTGTCCTCAGCTCCACCCCTGCAACCCCTCTGCCCATTTAACTCCAGTCTTACGGATGGAACTGAAGGCAGAATCTGGTTTCTAATTATGTTGAAATGTTATGAATCAATTTCCCATCCTATAAATGTGACAGCCAAAGCAAACAAGATGTTAATAACTCAGCCCTGCTGGCTATTTTGTCATTAATTAACATACACAAAGAAGCAAAAGAATAATTGATGGTCATGTATTGACTCCATTTCAGTGCTTTCAAAAGCAAATGACTATCTGTGGGGGGAATGCATGACATACCACCAGCATAAAAAAAATACCCATAATAGGAATTTTGTTTTGTAGTCCTTTGAATATGAATCCAGCAGACCTTACAATCCTCTTAGAAAACATACTAAGTTTTCATAACTAGACACCCTGCGAAGTTAAAAAAAAAACAAACAACCTGATCTTGAGCTCCTTCCAAACTACCAACAGCTCTCTTGACATTTTATGGTTTAGGGAGTAAAATATAAAAACTGTCTGTAAGGGCACAGGATGCCAACTATTCTGAAAAGATAAAAAATTTTGATATTTTACAGGTCATGAACTGCCTGACTATAAATCAGTGTTAGGGGCTGTAAAATTTGCGCTTCAGCTTTTTGGAACAGATTTTCAGACAGTGTTCAGTGGAATATTTTTTAAAGTATTCTTTACCCAGAGTCATAAGTAAATCCCACCAGGCTTTAAATAACCTGTACTGTAATGTCACTGTGGTTACACATGAGAACAATTAGTAGGGCCTGCCTTGTTTTATCTACTACGTTACTGGCAGTATGTCAGAAATGCCATACTTCGGAAATGTCATGTTAAGAAGTGTTTTCCGTCATCCACTTGAGTGTGGGCCTTGTTATGAATTTGACTTCAAAAAATCACACTGGCTGTGAAAATGTGAAAGATGGTCTTTTATTTCTGTATTGCATCAGTTTTTAAACTAATTTCATTTACTAATAAACATGTATCTGGGTCCTATTTGGAGACTCAGTTACATTTTCTTTGCACTTGCACAAAAAAAATCTGTGTAATTAAAAAAAAAATCAGTTAAAGGGGAAAAACATCGTAAAGTAATATACCTGAAATTAAGGACAGTTGAGTGGATTTCATGTTTAGTTCCACTAGTCATTCTCAGTGTGTTGATTTTTTAAAAATTATTTTGGTATATTGCTTTGGAAGAATAGTACATCTGTTCTGTCTCTTTCTTTCCTCTTAACAAATTGCTTTGTCGTCTATACTCTCTGAAGGTATAGTTTAAAATATATATAATGTGTGGGTACTTGTGTGCATGTGCCCATGCGGTATCCTAGTTACTGACAAGTCCAGCATAAGCTGTCTTCATCTAAACTTCTGAAACATCTTCTGAACAGCCTTCAGAGCTCAACTTCTAACTTACTAACATCTTGGACTGAATAACCGTTGTGTGGATCAAAATTCTATGACCACTCTCTCTCTCTCCCCCTTGCCCTCATAGAGATCTCCATTACAATCCCCCCCTCTCTGTTCAGACCCCCCTGTGAAGACCGCCTCTGAACAAGGACCTCAAGATGGTAGCCTCAAAACCCACAGCCTCAGGCTTTCCCCCATCCTGTGGTGAACTTCTGCTTAAAGACAGGAACAGGAAGTGCCTCTTCTGCTTGGATTAATCCCACATCCCAAGTAAATGCTTGGTTTACTTTTTGTTCTCTACTCAAACCTGAAAATCATGGGATGCGAGATCCTAACTCCAATTCTTAGAATAATCCGAGAGAGAGGTGTTGGACCCAGAAGTTCCAGGCTCTAAGACCCCTCTACCTGGCAAACCTGTATCTTCCATCAAGCAGACAGGTGATACCCAAGGCTCTCAGCAAAGATGTGGCACCAAGTAAAGAACCAGCACGAATGGTGGCATTGACACCAGCCCAGAACAATGTGAATTTGGTCGGAGCCCCAATTCCAAAGATTTGGGACTATATGCTGCTCCTGAAACTGTTACGGCTGGCATTTAGCAATCTGAGTCCATCTGGGAGCAATATCAGCCCATCATGCTTAAATTCAGTCACATTCAGTTTTCTGACACCCTGTGGCATCAAGAGTCATCATGGGCCTTCTTCACGCCTGCCCTCCAGTTAAAGATCTAGCTCACACCTGAACCTTAATGTGGTTCTCCAGAAGCTCATGGACCCTCCCTTCAAACCTCTGTCAGAATGTTTGCTTGTTATGCCACCTTACCATCGAGATGGTCATCTTAGTTGCCATCACGTCGGCACGGCAAGTCAGTGAAATCCAAGCCTAATGGCTGAACTACCATATATGTCATTTCACAGGGACAAGGTGTTAATGAGACCACATACCAAATTCATTCCCAAGGTGATCTCAGAATTTCATTTGAATCAGTCACATTGCTGGTCTTCTTTCTAAAACCTCACTCTTCTCCTACAGAAAGAAACTTTGCACTCTGGACTTCTCAGAAGCTCAGACAAGACTAAGTCCTTCCAGCCTTCTCGCCTTCTCTTTGTGGCCTTTTTAGATGTATCAAAGGGCCAGACAGTCTTCCCAGAGACTCACCAAGTGGATTACACTGAACATTTCCACTGGTTGCCTGCTGGCTGGTGAGCTTCTCCCTCCGAACGTCAAGATGCATTCCCCCAGAGCATAGCCTGCTTCAGAAATGCGTCAGCCTCAGAGATTTGCAAGGCAACTACTTGGAGTAAGCTGCTGACGAGGGACGGCTCCAGGCACCAACGAAGGAAGCAGGTGCCTGGGGCGGCCAATAGAAAGGAGTGGCAGTCCATCCTTTTTTGAGGCAGCATGTCCGAGTCTGCAGCGGCAATTCGGCAGCGGGTCCTTCAGTGCCTCGCATCCTCTTCGGCAGCACTTCGGCAGCAGCTTAATCGCCCCGCTTCAGTCTTCGGCGGCAGGTTCTTCAATCGGATTTTTCTTTTCTTCTTTTTTTTTTTTCACCGCTTGAGGTGGCAAAAAAGCTGGAGCCAGCCCTGCTGCTGACCTTCAATGAACGTTACACCATTGACGTGGCAGCCAGAGCAGAAGTCAAGTTTGAAATGGCAATACTGCAAAATTTGTTTGATGAGTTGCGACTCCTCAGTCCTACCATCCAAGGAGGTTACTGCTTGCTCATCACCTACAGTGGGATCCACACTGACACATACTCTAAGAAAAGTTAATTACCATGCAGTAATTGTGGTTCTTCAAGATATTGTAGTCAGTGTGGATCCTATGACCTGCCCTCTGTCCCTGCTTTCAGAATTCTCATGAAAACACAGGCTTTCAGTTACAAGGAAACTGAGGGAGTGGTGTGGCTGCTCCACCCTTTATACCCTTTTATGGGACCATGAGGAGGCTCAGGGTGCATGAATGGCTTCAAGTGACAGTGCTGGCTAAAAGAATCCAGTGTTGTGTACATGGGGCATATGGGAACTTTCAGTAGGTTCTGCACTGACTGCAACATTTTGAAAAACCACAGACACCATAATGTAAATAACTGTTCTTTTCCCCACCTCACAAAGGTGCTGCAAGGAGAACAGTAAAAAGTTTGTGAGGTGATCAGATACTGTGATAATGGAGGCTATTTAAGCACCTTAGACACAAGTCTCACATGTCCTAGTTAATTCTTAAGTATCGGGCAAAACAAGTTTTGCTGATAAAGCTTAGGGGCAAATTCTGGCTTTAATGGAAAAATGGTGCATTTCAACTGGATAAGCTGTCACATAGTTAAAGTGTTTTTGAAATATCACATTTTTTGTGTGAATGAAGCACAAACAAGATGTGTTTTACCCAGTTCTATTCCAGTTCTTTTGCTTTCAAGACATAAAACTCCTGGCATGCTGATAAAAGATGTTGCCAACATACCAGCTCTTTTCTTTTTGTGGTTGCAGCGTTCTCAAGTATGCAACACACTACACTTAGTTTTGTTTTGGTTTACTTTGTTGTAGTTATGCCAATATAACATAACACGCAAACTCTGAACACATCAAAGCAACTTTGTCAGAGATGTTATCTTTCATGTGATGATTTATGCGTCCTTGTCATCTTTGAATTCAACACAGGTTACTTACATATTGATTCTACATGCTTTCCTTCCCCAAATTGCTAAGTCTGGGATGCACATGGCTTATATCCATGTGATATGTCTCTAGGGCTGTCATTCAGGAGCCAGCTATAAGTGTTAACGTAACCAAACTTCTAGAGAGTTTTAATTTACAGTTCTGTGGGAAATGTATCCAAGTCTGTTCAATTCCAGTTCAGTTCATGGGCTGCTCCATTGTTTTTAGTGTTTGTTAGGTTTTCAAATACTATGGTGATGGGGCCAGGTATTATTTATATTATCGGTAGCACCTAGGATCTTCAGTCCTGGATCAGGACCTGATTGCACTAGGCACTGTACAAACACAAAACAAAAAGACAGCCCATGCCCCCATGAACTTACAATCCAAATAAGGTAGGTAGATGGGTCATAGAGCATGCCCTGAAAGTTCACAGATATGGGCAGTTCTGCATCAGGAGGGAAGAAAATTCCAAATGTGAGGTCTTTGCATAACTTGCAATTTATTTTTAGTTCTCAGCATGAAAGACAGGTTTGGCTGGCTGGGGTGGTAAATATGCTAACTGACACTTCATTACAAAATGAAATGTTGTGTTACACGTTATTTGTGCAGCTGGCCTAGTGAAAAACTGCCACTTCGTGTGCTTGGCTGCAACTATGACTTTGCTCAAATGCAGTGGTTGTCTATCAATAGTGACACGGTACTTTGGAAAAGTTGGTGAGATGA
The DNA here is from genome assembly GCF_025201925.1 of Gopherus flavomarginatus. Classification (NCBI taxonomy): domain Eukaryota; kingdom Metazoa; phylum Chordata; order Testudines; family Testudinidae; genus Gopherus; species Gopherus flavomarginatus. The sequence goes on along the minus strand of NC_066617.1, from coordinate 166,672,877 downwards.
TGAAAATGATGAAAAAATATGTTCTTCTCTATGTGGATACATTAGTGCAGATGTTTGCTATTGTCTCATAAAGAATTAAATTTAATTGGTCTGTCCTACTATGACTTTAAGATAGTCAAGAGAACATTATCTCACAATTTAAAAAATAACTGAAATCTCCTTTTAGGCTAGTGCACATGTGGCTAATATGGACATTGGCCACAGATGCTGTAACTATGGTTTTAAGATTTGAGATAATTCTGAAGGGAACCTGATTCTGATCTCATATACATTAGTGTAACTGCATAGACTTCAGTTGATTTGTTCCTCATTCACATTGATGTGAGATCAGAATCAGACCCTAAATCTTTATTACTGATACATTTGTGTGCATGATGTGTCTCCCACAGTATATCAGAGGACTCCACCTTTTTTAAACTGCATTTTCAATAGCATATTTAAAGATGGATTTACCCAGGTTCTGTGTAAAATTACAAAGCAGGGAGGACAGAACAAACCTTTTGGTTTACAGCAACTTACTGTGATTTGTGCTTCCTTTGTGTGCTAGGACAGAAGTGAATGCCCAGGCACTTGAGTTTTGTAAGCATTTGACCTTCAGCCTTGAGCTTCATAACACGCTTGAGATATATTTGCATATGCTATTTAAAATCTGTACAGTTGTTCATTGGACCTTATATAGAAATTCATATTATCCTATTTCACTGTATCTGGGCGATGGAATTCTGTACAAACCTGGGCTTTCTAAATGTTCCTAATGTTCCACCACTTCCCTCCCCCAGAAAACATTGACTTTTTGTCAGAAAACTCAAAATCACTCAAGTTTTCACTCACAAATAGAAATTTATTTTGGCCAAAAGTGGACACTTTCTGCAGAAAATGTGTAGTTGAAAATCCAATTTTCCATTGAAAAACAGCCCTTTTGATGGAAAATTTTCAACCAACACTAGCAAGAGAATGTGAACTTTTGAGGTCACAGATGGACATTAAAGAGCAGTTGGAGGAACTATTCTTTCCCCAAAACTCAATGTTTTGCACTCAGCAGAGCACTTCCCCAGAGTTAACCTTTTGCAAGATAGCGTTGATTTATGTAGTCATGTGACATGAGAAGACTTAGTTTTTGATAACGCATGTTGGCTTTGATGAGTTTGGGGCTGAACTAAAAGAGAATTGAGGCTGGGATTTTCAGTCTCTAGGAGCAGCAAAGAATCCTGTGCTTTTACAGATCCAGACTAACACGGCTATCCCTCTGATACAAAGTCTCTAGGGACTCTTTTGTCCAAATCTCATTGAGAATCAATAGGATTTTGCCACCAAAATCCCTTAAACTGCAGGCAATTCAGCACCTGTGAAAAATTTGACCATGGGTTTCTAGGGTGCAACATCATTTTAATTAATAGGACGTTGAATATTTTTTGTACAGACAATCAGTTTACAATAGGAATTTTCTTCACTGGTTTATCAAGACCTTAGAATGGATTTCCATAAGTGTTTCATATAGGTTGCTTTTGAGGGTAAGCATGTCTGCTACAGAGTAATTTTTTTTCTTTCTTCCAAAACGTTTTAGTGATGATTGAGTTGGGAAAAAATGTGAGCTGTTATCAGTAAATATTTGAGGGGAAGCAAAAATCTGAAAGATTGTTCATCCTAGTAGATGTGATTATCTCTCAAAGCAGAAAATAAGAATATACCCCAGCTGTGTGTTGCTGGACAGTTTTGAATGGTTTGTCATTTAAAGAAAAGAGGATTTTGGGGGGGAAGGGTGTCAATCTGAATTCTTTGCTTATTCCAAGAGAATAAAAAAGCACTAAAAATTCCCCCAAGTGTTCACCCTGCAACATTCTAGCTACTGATTAAGTGTCATTAATCTGGTTCTCATGAGATTCCATTATTATGGCAGTTAAAAATCAATTGACAGAGTCCATTCTTATCACCAAGAAACTTTATATGCATCTGTATGAGTGACAGATTGCCAGAGTCAAGTACTCAGAATGCTTAGACTGATAAAGGACTCATTTAGAATCAGGCATCCTCAATTTTGCAGCTGCAGTGAATTGCTAGTGTAACCCACCTTAACCCTTGTAGGTCTTTGTCCCCTACTACTGACTGGATCGCGTGGGAGATTTGAGTCTGCCCGTTGTCGCCTGCCACAGGACCGAGTCCTTTAACTTGGTCAGCAGAGGCTCATGCTTTTAGATCCAGAGATCCCATGTTAATTCCCCACAAACCATCCATCCAGGGGGTTATCACAGTAGGAAAAAGCATGAATGAACTGCGGGCACAAGACTGTGATTTATTTCACTGTGGGCACAAAATTGTTTAAAAATCAGGGCTGCAATATTTACCTTTTCCCTTTCTTTAAAAATACTAGTATTTCTCGAGGTGCCCTTGTAATAGTGCGGTTCATATGAATTTTTCAACATATCACACTGGAAGAATAATCTTCAGCATTAAGGAAAACTTGGAACAACTCTTTGAATACAGGTTAGGCTTTCTTAACATACGCAGGAAGAAATCCAGGCCCTCGATGCTTTTGCCTTTTTAAAGAAAAACACACATAACGATTTACATGCACTGTGCACCTTGTCCTCACCCAAGCACAAAGGACATTTAGGTTGGGATGTTCAAAATGTTCAGCATTGGCTTAATTCTCTTCCCACTGAAATGAACTGGAGCTTTTACTATTGACTTCAATGGGATCAGAGCTGAGCGAACTCAGTGCTTTTGAAGATTTCACCCGTGGAGTGTACAAGCCACAGGATTTAGGGGATGTTGGAAAACTTGTGGTCTGCAGTTCTTTCTGTATAGATGTGCACATATGCAGGGCCGGCTCTAGGTTTTTTGCTGCCCCAAGCAAAAAAATTTTTGACTCCCCCCCGTCCCAGCTCTGGGCTCCCCCCCCACACTCCTGTGCTGCCCCAGCCCTGGGCTCTTCCCCCCCCACCCTCTGCCACGCCAATGCTGGGCTTCCCCCTTCCCCCCCACTGGTGCCCTCCCCCCACCCCCCTGCCGCCCCAGCCCTGGGCTCCCCCCTTACCCCTCACTATTACCCCCCCCACACCTCTTGCTGCCCCAGCCCTGAGCTCTCTCCCCCTCCTCCACCTGCACCCTCCTTCCGCCGCAGCCCTGGGTCACTGGGTAAATTCCTCCCAGGGCGGGTCATTCAGCAGAAATTTTGGATGTGCACAAAACACAGACAGGATTGTTTCCCATATGGTTACAGAGGTGCAGTAAAGTGGAACAATTTTCAGCTTGTGTGATTGTAGGATATCTGGATGCATGTAATAAGACTGTCCTCCATAAATGAGGAAAAGTTGAGGTGCCTTTATTATTCTTTTGTTCCACTCTTTCTTTCTATGGGGAATTTGCCAATGCAATATCACTCTCTTCCCTTTAAACAAACAAACAAACAAAAAAGGCAATGGCTGTTGAAAATAACAATTCCAGTCCTAATAACCACTGGGAAGCATTTCTTGCTCAGTTTTATCCTACTTTTTCTACAGCAAGTTACAGTGAATCAGTATATTTGATTTGGGAGAAATGAAGTAACAGCTGCCCAAACTGAGCTTGAGCACTCCTGAATTTTGAGGTGTTCAAATCTGGAAGGCAGGTGCTGGGTGTGTGTGTGGGGGGGAGGAGGGCGGCTGTGGGCTCCGTGGGGGAGCACGGCAGCATGTCTGCAGCAGCGTGTCTGGCGCTGCGCGGAGCCAGACACGCTGGTCTGAGTGGCACAGTAAGGGGGCTGGGGGGTTGGAGAAGGGGTAGAGGGTTCCGGTGGAGCAGTCAAGGGACAGGGAGCAGGGGAGGTTGGATGGGGTGGAGGTTCGGGGGGGCAGTCAGGGGCAGGGAGGGGGGGTTAGATGGGTCAGAGGTTCGGGGGGGCAGTCAGGGGACAGGCAGTGGTTGGATAGGCATAGGAGTCCCAGGGGTTTGTCAGGGGACAGGTAGGGGGTGGGGTCCTGGGGGCAAGTTGGGGGGGTCTCAGGAGGGGCAGTTGGGGACAAGGAGAAGGGAGGCTTAGACAGGGGGTGGGGTCCCAGGAGGGGGTGATCAGGGGACAGGGAGTGGGGGGGGCAGTTGGATGGGTTGGGGTTTCTGTGGGGGGCAGAGGGAGCGGATGGTGGCAGGGTGGGGCTTCCCTCCCCCTGGAGTGTCCTGTTTTTTGAATGTTAAAATATGGCTCCGTACCATTCACAGCACTCACAGCACACTGCCGCATGAGGTCCCCCTCCTTCCTTTCCAGTTGGTAGTGGCCAAGGGACTGCTGGGAAATGTAGTTCTTCTTCAAGTGATTGCTCATATCCATTCCAGTTAGGTGTGTGCGCCGCGCGTGCACATTCGTCGGAAAACTTTTACCCTAGCAACTCAGTGGGCCGGCAGGTCGCCCCCTAGAGTGGCACCGTCATGGTGCTCGATATATACCCCTGCCGGCCCACCCGCTCCTCAGTTCCTTCTTACCGCCCGTGTCGGTCGTTGGAATAGTGGAGCACAGCTTAGCTGACCTCCACTTCCCTAGCTACTCGTAGTTCTCGTATATAGTTATGCAGTTATTATCCTTTTATATATATATTTGTATAGTTATACGTTTTTTCTTTGCTAACATAGTTAGTTTAGTAATAGTTAGCGGGGTTCAGAAAGTAGCCCCTTCCCTGCACTCGGTGCCGGAGCCCATGCACGGCTCACCGGGTTTTAAAATGGGCTCGGCCTGCCAGAAGCCGATGCCGAAGGGAGATCTACATGACTCCTGTTTGAAGTGCCTCAGGGAATCACACTTGACAGCTAAGTGCCCCATTTGCAAGGCTTTTAAGCTGAGAACAAAAAGGAGCAGGACTTTCACTTACCCCTCCACCTTTGGCACCGAGCGATGATCAAGCGGCTGGCAGAAGCGCCTCCTCGGCACCGGACCCCGCCGGTACTGCCAAGGCCTTTCGGCACCGGCCGTCGCCGGCACCGAAGTCGACTCGACACCGCTCCCTTCCTCCGAGGTCGAGAAAGCCTACAGTTCCTGCTGGTGCCTGACGGCTCCCCGGCACGCGCCGTGGTTGAGCCCCCTGCTCCTGCTGCTTCCGTGCCACCTGCATCGCAGCCAGAGAGCTCGTCTAAGTCGGATTGCCCGGCACCAACACCTGCAGAGGCACCGATGACATCGGCACCGTCGATTCCAGTCCCCCAGGGCCATTGAATCCAGTGCCTGACAGCTCCCCGGCACGCGCCATGGTAGAGCTTACTGCTCCTGCTGCTTCCGTGCCAACTGCACCGCAGCCAGAGAGCTCGTCCAAGTCAGATCGCCCGGCACCGATGCCTGCTGAGGCACCGACGATGTCAGCACCGTCGATCCAGGTCCCACAAGGGCCGTTGAATCCGGTGCCTGACGGCTCACCGGCACGCGCCATGGTTGAGCTTACTGCTCCTGCTGCTTCCGTGCCAACTGCACTGCAGCCAGAGAGCTCGTCTAAGTCGGATCGCCCGGCACCGACACCTCTGAGGCACCGACGATGTCGGCACCGTCGATTCCAGTCCCACAAGGGCCGTCGAATCCGGTGCCTGACGGCTCCCCGGCACGTGCCGTGGTTGAGCTTACTGCTCCTGCTGCTTCCGTGCCGACTGCACCGCAGCCAGAGAGCTCGTCTAAGTCGGATCGCCCGGCACCGACACCTACCGAAGCTCTGACGACCTCGGTACCGTCGATCCCGGTCCCACGAGGGCCGTCGAATCCGGTGCCTGACAGCTCCCCAGTATGCACTGTGGTTGAGCCTGCTGTTCCCTCCACGCCGGAGACATTACCAATGGCGAGGGATCTCATTGCCATGACAGAGTCGATGCTGCCTGACCCCGGCACCGCCGGTGCGGGTAATACAGTCTCTTCATATGACCGTCCTCTGTCAGCACAGCAGAGCGGCACCGTTCATGATCACAGTCCCGCAGACGCTCCAGGTCCCGTCGGCACACCCGACACCATTTGCAGTCCCGGTGCTGTTTTCCTCATCGGTACTGGTCGCACTCGCCGCACCGGTCGGTATCCCGTTCGCCGACCCGCTACTATCGGCACCGTTCCGACTCCCCGCACCGCGACAGGTACCGTGACTCCCGTAGCCTCTCCCCGAGCCTCGAGATCTCAGTCGACCTCCCGGCACCGTTCTGGTTGCAGGTCTGGATCTCGTTCCAGGTACCGGTACGCCTCCCGGTGCCAGTCCCCGGTGCAGAGTTGGGCAAGGTCCGATAGAGTCAGAGACTCTGCCCATGCCTTTTTTTAGTACCTCCATGGCCATCCAGACACGCATCCGTGTCATCCCACATGCGCAGATCTTATGCTCAGGACCACGATTCTGATACGCCCCCCGACAACCTGAGGTGGAGGAGGTCCCAGAGGTAGAGGACCCGGTATGGGGCCCTCTAAGGGGTACGACTACTCGTCTGTCCGCTCTCCTCTCTGCTCACTAGTCTTTCAGTCTGTTAAGGAGAGGTATTGGTATGGCCAGCGGGCGCCAGCCCTGAAACCGAAGGAGGCTTGGCGAATGAACCTACTTGGCCGCCAGGTGTACTCTGCAGAGGCCCTGCAGCTCTGGGTAGCAAAGCAACAAGCCTTGCTTTGCTGCTATAATTATAGCACCTGGGTGAAGGTAGTTTAGTTTATGGAGTTTCTCCCTCAAAACTCCCACCAAGAGTTCGCTGCCGTCTTGGAGGATGGGGGAAAAAGGTACCCAGAGCGTCCCTCCAGGCCTCGTTGGACGCAGCAGACTCAGCAGCCAGGACTCTGGCCTTTGGTGTCGCCATGAGGTGCATCTCATGGCTTCATGTTTCAAACCTCCGGCCGGAGCTGCAGTATGCCATTCAGGATTTACCCTTTGTTGGTAAAGGCCTCTTCGCGGCAAAGACAACCCCAGGCTGCGAAGCCTGATGGACAATAGGATCCTAACGCGCTCTCTCAGCATGCATATGCCAGCGACCAAACGCGGGCCTTTCTGTCCCCAGCCGCCATACTCTGTGCCTAGCCAGAGACAGGACTTTGGCAAACGGCGAGGCCAAGGTGGTCGCAGACGAACGTCAGGACCCCTAAAGAGCCAAGGTCAAGGTCCCTCGCAATTACCACTGGGACCAAAGACGAACCTTCCAAGGTGCGCCTGAGGGCGGTGTACCAGTCACAGGCCGGGATCCCAATCCCGCTTTCTCCTAGCGTGGCCCCAGTTAATTTCAGATCGCTGGGTCCTGCGCACGGTGGAGCATAGGTACCACCTCTAATTTGTTCCAGCCCTGTCCCCCTTCAGGGACCCCTCTCACGAGCAATTCCTCATATAAGAGGTGCAGACGCCAACTGACGAAAGGGACAAGGGGGTCTACTCCCGTTATGCCCTAGTCCTCCACTCGAACAGAGGTCTCAGACCTTCCTAGTCCTGCGCGGACTCAATCAGCTTAGGATAAGGTTGAAGTTCCGCATGGTATCCCTGGGAACCATTATTCCATCCTTGCCTCCTGGGGGCTACTATGCCACCCTCGATATGAAGGACACGTACTTTCGCAACGCCATCTTCCCTCCGCACAGGAGATACCTCCGCTTTCTAGCCAACCGTCAGTACTTCTGGTTTACGGCCATAGTCGCCGCCTACCTTCGCTGATGTCGGATATGCGTTTTTCCGTATCTGGACGATTCGCTTATCCGAGGAGACTCCGAGACACAAACCACTCAGCACGTGGGCATCGTCACGGTCTTATTCACAGGTCTAGGCCTGATGATTACTATAGAGCAATCCACTCTGGTTCCCACGCAGAGGTTGGACTTCCTAGGGGCTATCCTGGTCTCCGACCTAGCCGGAGCCTGCTTATCACAACTGCGGTTTTAGGCGATGGCAACAATCATCCGAGGTCCGCAGACTTTCCCAACGACCTCGGCTCGCACTTGTCTCAGTCTCCTGGGTCCATGGCTGCCCGCAAGTTTGTAACCAAACATGCCAAGCTCCGCCTCCGTCCTCTCCAAGTCCGGCTCACCTCGGCGTACCACCCGGACAGGGAGCCAATGGTCATGGTAGTCACCGTTCCCTTGAGCACCTTAGGCTCCCTAGAGTGGTGGCTAACTCCCTCCCTGGTGTGGGCAGGGATGCGGTTCCATCCGCCCCAGCCCTCACTGCCCCTGACGACGGACGCGTCATCTCTCTGCTCGAGTGCTCGTGGTCACCTCCGAGCTTAAGGCCTTTGGTCTTCTCGGGAGCTGGCATTCCACATCAATGCCCCAAAAATGAGAGTAGTCCGCCTGGCGTGCCAGGGGTTCCAGCGGCAGCTGCGAGGCCGTGGTATCTCGGTGTTTACAGCCAACACAACGGCCATGTGCTTCATAAATAACCAGGGAGGGACATGGTCCTCCCCCCTTTTGTCAGGAGGCCATCCATTTCTGGGACTTTTGCATGGCCCACTCGATGGAGCTGGTGATGTCCTTTCTCCCAGGCGTTCGGAACGCCTTGGCGCTTTGACTCAGCAGGTCTTTCCTGTCTTACGAGTGGTCACTCTGCCCCATGTGAGGCATTCTGCTTTCCAGAAGTGGAGATTTTTCCTCACATAGACCTGTTCGCTCACCGCGAGAGCAGAAAATGCCAGATGTTCTGCTCCTTCCAAGGTCTCTCCTTGGGATCGATCTTGGACGCATTCCTGATGCCGTGGAAAGGGCAACTCCTTTATGCCTTCCCACTGTTCCCACTGGTTCATTAGGTCCTACTCAAACTCCGCAGGGGCAGAGCGCGCATCATCATGATCACTCCAGCGTGGTCCAGGCAGCACGGATATACCACGTTGCTCGGCCTGTCAATAATCGACCCAATTACCCTGCCACCCCACCCAGACCTCATCACTCAGGGCCACAACAGGCTTCGTCACCCGGACCTGCAGCCTCTTCGCCTCACAGTGTGGCTGCTGCGTAACTGAGCCGGGGTGACAGGAAGCCTTCCACCTGGTCAACGTACCGGGCCGAGTGGAAGCGTTTCTTCTGCAGGTGCAATACGCTCGATCTTGCTCCTACTGAGGTCTCGATCCCCTCTATTTGGCCTGCCTCTGGCCTTCAGCGGCAGGACCTGTCGGTATCATCGCTGAGGGTACAACTCGGCAGCCATCTCTACCTTCCAGCCAGGCTAAGGTGGACGTTCCGTGTTCTCACACTCTATGGGTTCGAGGTCCCTCAAGCGCTTGGAGCGCTTGCACCCTCGGGTGCGCCGCCCAGCCCCAACCTGGGACCTCAACCTAGTTTTAACCAGACTTATGTCTCCCCCATTCGAGCCGTTCGCGACCGGCCCTCTGCTATACCTGTCTTGGACGACAACTTTCCTTGTAGCTGTTACATCGGCCAGACGAGTCTCCGAGCTCAGAGCTCTTACAGTGGTTCCGCCGTACACTAGGTTTCACAAAGACAAGGTGCAGTTATGACCGCACCTGGCTTTCCTCCCTAAGGTGGTTTCGGCCTTTCATGTTACCCACAGCTCAACGCAATGGGTGCAACAATTGCACTCCCTGGACATCTGTAGAGTGCTCGCATTTATATTGCGCTGACAGAACCATTTCGTAAGGTGCCCCAGCTCTGTCACGGTAGCAGACCAAAGGGAAGGCTTGCTTGTTTTCCTCTCAGAGGATCTCATCTTGGGTGATGGCGTACATCCGCACTTGTTATGATTTGGCTCATATTTCCCCAAGCCACATCACCGTGCATTCTACCAGGGCTCAGGCTTCATCTGCCGCCTTGCTGGCTCGTGTTCCTACCCACGAGATCTGTCGCGCAGCTCCATTGGTCCTCGGTCCATACCTTTGCTTCGCAGTATGCCCTGGTTCAACAGTCAAGAGATGCTGTAGCCTCTGGCTCAGCAGTTTTCATTCTGCCACATTTCACTCCGACCCCACTGCCTACGTAAGGCTTGGGATTCACCTAACTGGAATGGATATGAGCAATCACTCGAAGAAGAAAAGACGGTTACTCACCTTTGTAACTGTTGTTCTTCGAGATGTGTTGCTCATATCCATTCCACACCCGCCCTCCTTCCCCACTGTCGGAGTAGCCGGCAAGAAGGAACTGAGGAGCGGGTGGGCTGGCAGGGGTATATATCGAGCACCATGACGGCGCCACTCTAGGGGGCGGCCTGCCAGCCCACTGAGTTGCTAGGGTAAAAGTTTTCCAACGAATGTGCACGCGCGGCGCACACACCTAACTGGAATGGATATGAGCAACACATCTCGAAGAACAACAGTTACAGAAGTGAGTAACCGTCTTTTCTTTCCCTGCTCGAGGGCTGGCTCTATAGGCAGGGAGCTAACCAAGGAACTATAGCTCTAAGGGCCTCTGTTGGTTCTGCCGCCCCTGCAAATGGGCTGCCCCAAGCAGGTGCTTGCTTTGCTGATGCCTAGAGCCGCTCCTGCACAATCTGCAGGTTTAAATTTTGCCACTCCTTGGTACCATAGCTACATATCCTTATTATATGTTAGTATCTTTGTAACCCAGGCACACTCTTTACTAATTTTTGTGTTTTAAATTTCTTTGACTAACAAGTGTATTTAATTACCACCAAACACTGTTTACTTCTTGCTGATGGATGGTAAAACCTTAAAGCCAGTTTTTCATAAACATTTCCAGGAACCTGGTGCAATCTTGACGGTGTGAGAACAGCTAATGAGGTCAGCCCTAATTCTTACTTATCTTGAGATTCAAGCCTTCCGCAGTTGTTCTTCAACAGTGAAATTCTTGGTTCAGAGCCAGTATTGAGAGATGGAACCACCAGGGAGAAATTGTGTAGTTCACCGATAGCTGATGGCACTGTAATTTGGGAAAGTCAAAATTCTGAAAGCTTCGCAAAGCAGTAATCTGGGATGCAGCCATTTTATCAAGAGGCAGTTGTGAAGCTTTTGACACTATATGGTGTCAAGACATAACTGAGGAGTAAGTCACAGACAAGTTCTGAAGACCTATAAACATTCTGATAGTGGTGCTGGAACAATTTGTATAGTGGGGATGCTGAGAACCATTGAAGCAAACTGTAAACCCTGTATACAATGGAAACAACTTCAAAGCCAGCGGGTGCAACAGCATCCCCAGCACTCCTCGTTCCAGCACCCGTGAGAGTGTGAAAGGACTTGTCTAAACTGGCAATTTACAGCACTGAAACTTTCTCACTTGGGTGTGAAAAAACATCCCCCTGAGCTCAGCAAGCTTCAGTGCTGTAAAGCACCAGTGTAGACAGTGCACCAGCACTGGTAGCTACGCTCCTCATGGAGGTGGGTTTTTTTAGAGCGCTGGTGGAGCTCTCTCCCAGCGCTGCGTTGTGACCACACAAGCCACGTTAAAGCGCTGCTGCAGTAGCATTTTAGCGTTGCCAGTTTAGACTAGCCCAAAGAAGATGCATACTGAGCAATTCGTGGATGAATTAGATGTCTAGTCACTCATCTTTTAGAATCCTTACAAATTTGCTAATGCTTTCATAAAGGGTCTGCCTAGTCCTGTTTGTTAGATACCTTCTTTAGTTTTCTTCAGTTTGCTTTCCTGGTTGTCCCATATTATTGCATATTTTAAAGTAGATTTTAAAAGAACTTGAACCAGTGCCCAGAGCTACGTGTTTGCAAAGCAGCTTTGAAGTACAGGTAACTTTAAACTTGAGGTCATTTGAAAAATGTTGCTCCAGGGACTCAACCATTAAATATTATCCCAGCATTTCCTTAGATATTTTACAGGAACTGTGCAGTTCCCTATAGTGAAGTGCAAAAGCATTTGTATTGTCTATTTTATAAACTGCAGGATTATATGCATAGGTTTTTTGGAAAGACTTAGTGTTTTACAGGAGGAGGAAAATCCAAATTTGAAGCTAATGTTTAGCAGAACATTGATTCCTACTATATGAACAAGTAATAGACTTCATAAATTATATTGTCACTGAGAATAAACATGTTCTGGCTACATTTCCAATTTAAAAAAATCACTGGCTATCTTATTCTTCAGTTAATCCCTCCATTTAAACTCCTTGATGTCTCTTGAGTACATTTTTTGTCATAGCTGAAAGAGATGAGTTGGAAGGGAATAACTGACTTTTCTACAAGCAGCATGGGACCGTTTCTTAACTTCATTTAGCTAGGTCCTTAAATGTTGATGAGGCATCTAGTTCACAAGCCTTTCAGACCAAGAACAATTATCCCTCCAACTCAACCTCCTCTTTTCTTAATCCAGGGCTGCTGGAACAATTTGTATAGTGGGGATGCTGAAAGCTATTGAACCAAACTGTAAACTCTGTATATCAGCGGTGGGCAACCTGCAGCCCGTCAGGGTAATCCACTGGTGGACCACGAGACAGTTTGTTTACATTGTCCGTCGGCAGGCATGGCGGCCTGCAGCTCCCAGTGGCCGGGAATGGCAAAGTGTAGCCACTGGAAGCTGTGGGTGGCTGTGTCTGTGGACGGTTAGTGTAAACAAACTGTCTCTCAGATCGCCAGCAGATTACCCTGACGGGCTGCAGGTTGCCCACCACTGCTGTACATAATGGAAACCACTTCAATCCAGGGGATGCGGCAGCACCCTAGTTCCAGCACCTATGATCCCCGTACCCTTAATCTACCCAGGAAAGCCTGTTTGAGTATGGAAAACTGGAAATAGTATTTTTTTTAACACCACGAATGTGCTAGGTGCATTGTTTTTTTCATTTTTGTTCCACTCTAGACTTGAACTAGTATTGCTTAATCTACAGTATCACTATGCAGTGCTGAGAGAAATGTTCTTTGTAAATATAATTGTTGCAGTTCTGATTTGTCAATAGAGCTGTTTCTTTTATTGTGCTTTAGACTGAGGAGACAAGATGCTGGCCAGAAATACATCAAGGATAATACTTACCTTTTTCCTGAATACATAAGGAACATTTATCTCAGTGGGCTACTGGGACTATTTGAATGGATTTTGGAAAGTTTCTTTATTTTAATGGCTCAGGTAACTCTCAATAATATTCCACCTCATTGCAAGAAAGCTCCTGAGAAGCCTGAGCACCAGTAGAAACTACTGGAGAGGTGGGGTTTTTTTTGGTGGTCTGGACTTAGTGCTTCAGGGTGGGGGCATCTCTTCCAGTGACAACCAGTTGCATGTACAGTATATTCCCCATCAGATGTGCTGCTAACACACCACTTATGCTTGTTACTGTGCATGCTGAACATTATGAAAATGCTTAGGGGGTTGTGTTGTATTAACCATGGTAATGAATAATGTACTGAAATGATTCTTTATTTAGAGTACTGTTATGTTCTCTTTCTGTAACTGGCAAGGTCACTCTTCAGAGTTGGCTAACGTACATTACATCAATTTCTTAACTGTTTTTCCTCATGGAACTTCAAATGTTTAAAGTATTTTTAGTGGAGACAATCTTGACCACTCTTTAGCTGTTGTAAAGCACAATCTGACCGATGGTGACATACTACCGGGGAAAGTTGTCATGCCATTTAGATATAACCAATAAACATCTTACTCCAAAAGCACTAGAAAAGCCAAATTGTTAAACTGAAGTGAATTGCTCTCTGTGCTACTTTACAATAGGAGCTGACATGAAATGTCAGTGGGGGATTAGTACATGCAGCCTGCTGCTGTCAAGGATTGCGGTTAAGTACTTGTGCCACTTGGTCAAACCACGATGTCAAGCTGCGGTGAGTGCTGAATTGCTAAAGTCGCCTCAGGTTACTTAACTTGGGTTTGTACGCAAGCGGGGGAAGGTGATTGACTGGCAGAGTTACTCAATCAACACTGATCTTAGAACAAAGTCAAAGAACAGGCTCATTTGAAATAATATTTCTTCTTCCCGATGGTTCATCAATGGCAACAGCATCGCGGGGGGTGGGGAAGGTGTTACAGTGAAAAGTAATTCCCACAGCATTGCCCCAAGAAGGAATAAGTCTGTTAAATTGCCATATTTAAATTATGTTAATTCTTCTTGCCACCTGATTTGGATAGATTCATGGTTTCTCAGCCATACTCAGAGTTGATAGAAATGCTTCTCTAGACATCCGTCAGTGGTTCCCTTACTATCACCCAGGAATGTGTGAACAGATTTTTACTATTGCAAGAATCTGTTTGTACCACACTTCTTCCCCTGAACCAAACCTGAACCTTTTGAAAGACTTGAATCTGTACAGCAAAGGAGCTCCCTCCCACTGACCTCAAACAGGTCCCCAGCTCTCTGATGGCTACTCTTCCCAGCCCTGTTCCTCCCTCATAGCCCTGTCTGCTTGCTCCCTCTCCTCAACATCCTCCCCATGCTGCTACATTACTTACCCAGGCACAACTTTTTCCAGTGAAGGATCCTTCTACCTCTCTTTTAAGGGAAGAGTAAGCAACTTGTGTTTTGGGCTGTGTGGCATTAGTAATAATAATGCAGTGAATATTGGTTAAGCAACATTGCTGCTACTAAGTTTGGACAAAGGTACAAGACTAGCCAGGGATCCTCTTAAACCAACCACATCTTATCCTTTTATTTCTCAAGTGAAACAATAAGGCTTAGTTCTGTAGTGGCAGCACAGTTATAGGAGTGAGGCGGAGAAAGACCCATATCCCTGTTTACAACAGGGCTGAGCTCCCATTGAAGTGAAAGTCAGTACACAGCTGGCTGGCCTTTTTCTCATCTGACAGTCTTCCTCTCCCTAGCTTAATGATCAATATGGGGTTCAATCTTTGCCCTGTGCCTTGGCTGCATCTCCAGGACATATCTGTAATTCATTTTCATGATGTTCATTTAACTTGTTCTCTGACTCATGGGGTACACAAGACATCTGTATAGGGCAGCTGAAACTCCACAACAAATTAACACATGCATAACTGAACAGAAGGTGTGCACTAAATATTGAAAAATAAGGATACTAATCCCAAACTGGTCATTAAGGTAAGGCGGGGAAGTGGTTGCTGGCCATTGGTGGAAGTCAGATGGTTTGAGTGAAAACGGGGAGGATGCTGAAGTGAGGTAAGCAGCTACAGAGTCCCCAAAATTGTAGGAACGATTGTATTGGGTCACCTAGTCCATGCCCTTGTGCTGCCATGTAAGGGTTCCAGACATCAGCTCTGTTATCCTGATCATGGGCTTTTGGGGAAGGAAGGTGAGCACCCAATGAAATTTTCTAGCAACCACTTGAAACAGTTGGGAAAGTTACAGGTAAGGAGCAGCTTCCAAACCCTCCTCATACTCAGGAGGCTGCTGTGACACTAGAGCCTTTGAGGAGGAAAAAACACATTAATGATAACAAACTATCAGCAGGTCTCTGAGTATCCCCTCCCCTCAGCTGGCTCTAAGGCAGTTTGTTTTTGCCAAGTCAGTGACCTCTCCTGCACTGGTTACAGAGGAGCAAGCTGGAGGTCTGTCATGTCATGAGAGAATAAATGAGAGAACAAATAAATGAGAGAATAAACTGAGTGGATCAATTAAAAAGATAGATTGATTCATGGTGGGTTGGAATGTTTAGGGATATTTTTAATGATATCCTTATACTGAAACTGTCAGTTTATCCCTTTGCACCTGTGGCATATTTCACTGCTGGCATTAGGCCACAAGGGTTTTTCATTCAAAGAAAGTATGCTTAAAAAAAGAAAAGAAAAAAGTAAATAGAACGTTCTTAATGTGATAATCACTAGTTATGAAAAATGGCATTCCTGAGTTTAAAAGAGAGAGGATGTCTTCTGGAAGGAAAAGTCCTGCATTTCAAGAGTTAGGGTCAGATAGATTTTCTGCCAACCCTTCTTCCTACCCCCAGCTGTGTGCTCATGCTCAGATTTGGCTTCTTTCAGATGATATAAAAGAAAAAGAAGTTTTTACCCTACATTCTTTGAATTCTTGAATTCAACATTGGGTCAGTTGTGTGCATCCCAAGTTGCTGTCTGTGTTTGTTCATCAGATTATATTTATATTTAAATATGTAAATATGTTTGTTTATATTTGAATTCTGTGAGTTTATCTATGAGCTGGAGTTCTGTGAATTAGCTAATCTGAGAAGCCAAGCTTTTTAAAAAAGACAATGTGTGTAACTCCACTTATGTTTATATTTGTAGATGCACAGACACTGAAAGCTTAAGAAGCAGTCTTAAGTGCTGTTGAACTACTGTTGAACATAAAAAAAAAATATTTTTCTGTCCTTAATAAGCTTTGTTATATTTTCCTTATATTTGTTATGAGTAAGGAGGCACTTCTCATATAAGCTCGTATGTCCAGGTGCTCCTGTTACACTGCAAAAAAATTACCCTTTGCGTTAGTATTTTTCTTGTTCTCAGCTAACAGATGATTATTAAAATTTATTTAAATGTTATTTACTCGCTCTGCAGTTAATGCATAAAGGCAAGGGAATAAAGCAAACTGTTCATGCCCTTTGAAATGTAAGGCTAGATCTGATTACATTTACACCAGCATAGATTAAATTGGAATTTGGCTGGTTGCCTAATGGTGGAAGTGGCTGTATGCAGCTTGGTGTATGAAAGGCAGGCAAAGGGTGAGGATGGGGAACAGGACTTGTAAGATCGGCAGTACACTCTTGATATTCTTTCTGTGTATTTTTTAGCCTTTCTAAATAATTATGGGTGACAGTCAGTGTTGGCATATTTCTGCTCCAATTGAAGTTCACTGACTTCAGTGAAAAGTGTTAGGCCAATTGCTGGCTGCTTTTGAAAATCTCCTATAACTACAACACTCTCCCTGTTCAGAGTGTGGTACAGACTTTAAGGGCCTGATTTTGCATCTCTTGCTTCTGTTGGCGAGCCCTTATCAATGTGAGCAGTGCTACTGAAGTCAAGGGGATACTGCTTTTCGGAATAAATGCTTACGAACTTGAATATGGATTGCACAACTAGGCCCTAATACTTTGAATAAACGTGCTAATGGTGAGCACAGTGTGCCCCTGCAGTTGGTAGCGCCACAAACGTACTTTAAAAAAACAAAACAAAACCAGCAACCAGGGAAATTAAATGCAGAACTACATATTCTAATTGCATCATTAATGGTGGGATTTTAATTGCATTAAAGTCATCTTATTTGAATGTATTGTTCCCACTGCAGCGATAGTGACATTACACATATGTAATAAACATTAGGGATCATTAGTACTTGTATATAGCATGCTACATTTTTAAATTACTGGACAAAAATTAATCCTCACATCTCCTGTATGAGATAATTAATAAAATTCGTGTGATTTAGTGAATGGGGAGCTGAAACTGGGAAATGGAAGATCTGGGTTCTTTTACTAGCATTGCCACTTACCAGATATGTGACTTTAGGCAAGTCACTTCACCATTCTGCACTTCATCCTCTATTATGGGGATAACTTACTCTCCTTTGTAAAGCATTTTGCACTTCTGTAACCACTTTCATTTGTAGATTTCAAAGTATTGTTATTTATCACATTTACCTAAGTTCAAGAATGCACAATTGGACTTGCTGTTTGAACCATAAGTTTGAATGCCCTGATTTTTGCAGGATTAGAATTTCAGTCTTAACATTGCACAGTATTGTCGCTTGTTTTAACATTGCTTTTGCATTTAGTGCACACTGCGGTTGAGTTGGAATGGCAAACTAACATTACAGCTAAAGATAATTCTGAGAAGGGGGGAAAGAGCCAAGCTTACAGATGTGGAACTTGGAATGGTACTTGCCCATAAATAGGTGTCACTCCATGAAGAAACAGGATACAAGTTCTAAAACAGTGTTAATGTCTACAGTCAGGGGTTTATATTACACTCACCTTCAGCATGGGTTCTGTTTTCACTGCTGATATCCAGATATATGACTATTCTAAGAAAAGTGGCTCATGGTTTTTCGAGATTTGTCACCAACCTGTTTATTGACAGATCAATCCCTTCCCATGCAAGCCAGCTTTAAAGGCAGATATATTATAGTAATAATGGCAGCAACTGCTTTAATTAAGGTTGCATAATAGTTTCATATCTGACTCCTGTGTTTTCAGTTGCTCATAATTTTTTGGCTGAAATTTTCCTGGCCTTGTCTGTGGCTGAAGATGTGTTTTTTTGTTTTTGTTTTTTTTTTAAAGTTTGAGCAAAAATGGTTCAGCCATGTTTTGAGTACTAACAGACTATAAAAATATACTTTTTGTATTATCAATAATCACTGATTTTTTAAACAAACACCCTCTTTCAGCTGAAGCATCTTGGGTTTGAAAATTTGGATGTGACTGAAATAGCCAGACTGATAAACCGAATGCTCCAGCGGCCATTGTTTTTGACTTAATCACTTGATGTGATTTTTCAAGGCTGAAATTGAGCATGGGAAGTAGACATTTCCAAGTCCATTCATAAAGAGAACTAAGGAATTAATGCATGTTCATCTCCAGCTAATTTAGCTGAGTAGTACATTGAAGTATATTGCTGAATATTGGTAGGGAGACCTGGACTGGGGAAAGTCTCCTGAATGCTTTGCAATGTTCAGAGGCTTGGTGGGACGTCTCCTGCATAACCTGGTAAAGTGTGAATGTTTGATGGCAGAATGTGTACAGAAAAATAACGGGGACGATTGCATCTTTCCAGTCCACACAATGCCTGGCCCTTAGACATGGTTTTAGTTTTGTACTTCCATAATCGGTAACTCTTTATTTTTGAAACAGGCTTATAACATAGCTTTGCTTGATTAAAATGTTTCTGGAAAATGTGGATTGCACCAGTAATGTGATCACATTTTTTTAAATATTTGATAAACCTGTTTTATTTTAAATTAATTGTTAGTAACTCTCAACTTTTATGAAAATATATATAATAAATTAGAAGTTGTTTTGTCCTTTAACTATTGTGACTGACACCTTAACAGCCTGTAATCCAAGCTGACAATAACCTTGACAGTAACTAAGAACTCTTCTGTCAATAGACACAACCGTAATTTTCTTCACCATGCCAAAGCTCCTTTGCTCTCCCAATATTTTTGCTTGAAGAAATGCATTTACTGTGGCCAATGTAAACAAAGTTCCATTCTCCGCTCAGTGTCCATTTGAGCTGCTCTGCATTCTGCATCGTTGGGCAGATCTTGGCTCTAAACCTATGTCTGTTAGCTAACAGCCTGTCAAAATTATTGTTTAGTGGGCAAACAGGTAATAGGGAAATAAAGTGTTGTTGTCATATGGTGGATATGGCTTCAAAGAAAATGGTAGTTTATTCTGTGACCCAGATTCAGAGGAGTCTGAGTGATTCTATAGAGAATCTTAATTTGGTGCAACATACATATTTATCTGGCCTTCCTTCAATGTGATGACGACTTAGATTCCCTCAGACCTGGTTAGGCTCCCTTAAACTTGCATAACAGTGAGTGTAATTAGGTCCAATGGAGTTTGGGTATGAAGATTCTAACATCTTCCACCATGTACATGTGACACCCGATGATCAGGATTGAACCTGGGACCTCAAGATATAAAACATGAAACTACAGCTAGAGCTAAAAGACCCAGTTTATCAGAGGTGGTAGGAGACTGATAAACCTCTTTGTATGGTACAGCTACTGCAGGAGGCAAAGACCCACTTGGCTAGGGTAGGACATACATCACCTCTGAATTTGGCCCTCACTTTAGGAATCTCCTTTGAACTATTTTAGTAAACAGACTAATCTAGCTAGATAGCAAAATGATTGCATATAACTCATTGTTCTCCCCAAATCGCATAAAGAACTGATTCCTTGGAAGTGCAAACTGATTTTCAAAGGTTTGAATACGCAGAGCTCTAGTTTAAGTAAGTGGGAGCCACAGAAGCTCAGCACCTCTGAAAATCAGGGCTAAGGTGTTGCAAGTTGAGAACACAAAAATGGAGAAATTTAAAAGTAGTGGCCTCTTTTGATGTTTTTAGCTTTAGCGTTTGAGAGTTGTTATGCATGGCAACAAATACCTGTATGTGCATGTACTCTCATACACAGGGGAATGTTGGCTGCCGACCACAGTCTTGTGCAAGGTATAAATACATGGATAGACTTTAGGTGGATGAGTGTCTACAAAACTTCGAAGCGTTTAGTTTACTGTGGATGACACAAGCTTGAAGCCATGTGATAATACGATAATGAGTGTGGTATAAATGCTTAGGCAGGCAGATATATAAATCCAATCATTTTGATGTGGGCAGAATACCTCAGAAAATAGGTAATTTATCTTGTCAAAATATGTTTTTAAAAGGTAATATTAACTATGACATCTTTATCAACTTGTTCTGATGATGAAATATGGGTGGGGTGACACTATTCATCTATACTGTTTCTGTATAATTACCCATTAAAAAGCTTCCTTTGACTCTAAGATTATCACGCTAACATGTTCTAAATCCAATTTTTACTGAAGAAAGTAACTGTAAAATTAACTGACTTCTGCTCACTGGTAGCAACTTATGTAAGCTCCTCCTCCTTGGGAGATGAGGGGAAAACAGCAGAAGAGAAAGAAGGATCTCGGGGATCATTAGAGAAAACAGCCTCCAGAGAAGCCTATGAAAGCTTAGGGGATGGGCTGTGTACAATGGCTAGGCTGGAGGTAGCTGTGGAGGGACACATTAGGAGAGACAGTCAGGATTAATGGTGATAGGTGGCAGTATAAAACCCACAGATAAATGAAGTAGAGCTGAGTGAAATTTTTCACCTGAAACTCGTTTAGTTGGAAAAATGCAGATTCAATGACATTGAAACATTTTGCAAATATGTTTCCATTTCATCAAATTGTTCAGTTTGAAATACAATTATGAACAATTCAAAAAGTTTCAATCACCTTTTCATAACGAAACAGTTAGAATTTTCAGTTCAAAGCAAATTTTCAGTTTATAAAGTTCCCTCAATTTTATTTAATAAAAAAATCAAAAACTTTTAAAAATGATCAAAATGGAAAGGAAACAAAATAATGTTTTTTCAACTTTTTCAATTTGCCAGAAATCCCAAAATTTCATTTTTGGGGTTGACCCAAACCAAAATATTAAAAAAAAATTTTTTGAATTGCCAGCGAACCGAAAAATCCATTATTCCACAGCTCTAAGATGAAGGGAAATACAGGTCTGTCGCATCTTACGTGCATTTAACATGAGCGATTTCAGCTTTGCGCAGTCGGGAGAAAGGAAAAACAAACAAACGGGCAATTCCACCAGCGTGAGACGCGAATCTGCTGTTCCCACTAAAATATTTTGGGGGGGGACTTGACAGCAACAGCATGTCTTTAGGCCTGTGATAAGGGTCTCCCCTATAATAACCCTGCAGGGTTGGCAAAAAAAAAAAAGTGTAAATAGTGTGTCTGCCACAGAGTGAGTGTGAGATGGGAGGAGCGAATCTGCTGTTCCCACTACAGTACTCAGTCCCCCTGTGCCTCTCATACTGTGTGCATCTCACTGCACTGAGTGAGATTCTGTGCCTGTACTGTTTAAAGAGACAGTACGTATTTTTCGTACTGTATAATATGGCCCCTAAACGCAAAGCACCTACTTCATTTGATGCTCAACCGAAGAAACAGTGATGTTTTCCAACTATGGAGGAAAAACTGGCCATTTGGACTTATTGAGAGACGGTATGTCCATCGCCAACGTGACGCGTAAATAGATTCGAGAGACAGAAATTCATCAAGCCGTGGCATCAAGTGCTCCAGTAACTGCTAAGGTGACGAGTCAAGTGCGTGATAAGACTTTAGTGAAGACTGAAAAGACATTAAACTTATGGCTGGAAAACATGAACTGTAAACATGTGCCTATCAATGGCAACACATTGCGAGAAAAGGCTCTTAGCATTTATGCGCTGTTCAAACCTCCCACCGAAGAGGGACAGCCTTCTGATAAGAAGGAATTCAAAGCCAGCCAAGGTTGGCTTAACAGTTTTAGGAACCGTTTCAACCTCAAAAATGTGCAGACTACTGGTGAAGTTGCATCTACCAATGAGGACGCAGCAAAAGCCTACCCCGAACAATTAAAGAAAATCATAGAGGAACAAGTTATTAATGCTGACGAGACTGGGCTCTTCTGGAAAGAAAAAACAACCTCCAGCAGCAGAGCCTACACAATCAACTTCTTGAGCTGAACCAGAGCCAACCACTTCGTCTACGACTCGCTCTCCGTCACCCAAGCCTGACCCATCGTCTCCTGGATCGACATCAAGCCCTGATAACTCAATAATAATGTTATCAGGGGAAGAGGAGGACTAATCATTGGAGTGCGTACAGTACAAGACTAGCAAGAATATCCAGGATGACTGGTGACTGTTCAGGTTTGCAGTACTGCACTGTACTGTACTGTTTTCATTTTTTATTCTTTCATTCCTTTGTCCCTCTGTTATGTTATTAAAAATACTGTAAAATTATATTTTGCATATGTAGTCTTTATTATATACTGTACTGTACGTTGCTATATATAATACATAGTACTGTACAGGGTTGCATACCCAAAATTGTACTTTATGGGTGATTTAAGAGATTTTCAAGGGTCATTTTGACTATATGCGGTTTTTGCTTTACGCGCTGACCGCGGAATGTAACCCCAGCATAAGATGCGACAGACCTGAAATATCAAACCCTTAGCATTTTTGTTTGCAAATCCATGACAAAGAAATAAGTAAAGTCACATTTGCAAATGTGGACCATTTTCTGTGGTCTAGATGTACAAATATATGCACGTATAGCCCCTCCCCATATCCCCCAGCAAAAAAATAAAAATAAATCAATGCTATGAACTGGAAATCTCCACTGTATACTTGGTGTTTAAGAGACAGAGAGATATTCAGTCTATTGTGGGGGAGAAGGAGGCTCTTTTGTGCATTTAAGGCACTGGGCTGCATCAGGGTTGGTGTGGAACCTAAGTAGCTCCAAGGTGCATGAAACTCAGAGCTCCTCTGCATGTTCAAGGAAGGTGATTGGTTGCCAATACACCTCTTAAAGGAGTACAACATGCATGCTTCTCCATGTTCTCTGTTGCCTGCTTCCTTTGAGGAGGGACAAGTTCTAGCGCAAGAGACGGTATATGTGGGGGGCAGACCTCCTTCCATCCACCCTTCCCTTTGTGCATCTGCATGACTGGTACACATAAAAAAAATAAAAGAAAATGTGAGATGAATATTCGAGGATGAAACGTACTTTAGGCAAAAAAGGCTGGGACATTTCAGTTTAAAAGCAATAAAGCACACACATAACTGACGGTGATGATAATGGATTTCCTTTACCAGAGGAAGCGATAAAGACTGTCTGGGAAAAATTATCCCTTGCCAAGCACCTATTTCTGTAATCCTTTAAATTTTTTTTAACTTGACAGTACTTACAGACATGCTATTTTATAGTGGGTTTTTCAGCAGATATTACAGTAGTAATTTATAGCAGAAAACAACCACAATTACAATTACATTCTTAGGCCCATGTAGATTATTTCCAGACTGGAAAACAAAGATTTGTGTCTAGCAATAATTGCTTGTGGAACCAAGGCTTAGGGAGAGTTTAGACTGAAAAGCCAAAAGGGTAAAGCATCAAATTACTGCATTAGAATAAGGCCCAAGCCCAGCCTTTCTAGTTGGAGATGCAGTTTCTGTACAGACTTGCAAGTTCCAAGCACTGAGATATTTTGCGTACAGTGCTACCAGCCGAGTGCTTAGCTCAGGTTTCAAAAGAGCTTAGGTGATGCATTTAACACCTGCTGTGTATGCTGAAGGTTAAAACTATGTTCAAATGAGAACAACATGAACAGAAACTACTGATCTAACTGCCCCGGCAAGCAACGGGAATGGGAAATCCCCAACCAGGAAAGGTTGAAAGCAGCAACACACACACAGCGCTGCCTTAAATTATCTAGAATTTCCCTAATTTTCCATTTTTCCTCCCTGCTCCAACAGTAAGCAAATGCAACATGCTTCACTTGGGGCTCACCCCCTAAAACGCATAGCTGGGGCATAACATAGCAGTGCATCACCCCCGTGCTCTGAGTTCTACATTGGCTAATATCTAAGTCCTCATTCCCCACCTTCCAATTCCTAAATAGGCTCAGCGCATAGATGTCTCAGTGCTCACTCCTCTCTGCTCCCCATACACTTAGCAGGGATGTATCAGATGACGGAGCTCTGTTTGAACCCATGATGTCAGAAATAAGGCATTCTCCACCAAGTGTTTGCTGTTGTAGACTTGCATCTGTCATGGATCCAACATCTCCAGCTCTTGAAATTTTATCATACATCTCATGATATTTTGTGGTTTTCTTAAAGCCACAACTCCTGGAATCATGGTCACTGGAGAATCTAAGCTTTTATTTAAAATTAAAAGGAAAAAAAAAGACCTTTCTAGCCTTTATGGTTGCAAAGAAAACCTTGAAAACATGAACCCTAAAGGTTCGGAAACCAGAAAGCAAATTAAAAGAACCTCATTTTTTAAAAAATCATGTGATTTTAAGCCAGTCTCATTATTTTTACGGGGCCTGACTCATGATTTGTGAACAATTGAGGTTGGCAATACTATATCAGGATTTACCATCTTTACATCATTTTGCTAGGTGCATGTATACAGGCAAGAGTTTCTTCCTAACAATCGTGTTGTGAGATACTTGACAGCTATCTCTAAAATCACCCACCAATGTCTGAGCAACAGAGCAACTTCTCAGGAGAAAGGAGGAGGACTCTTCCAACTAGAACTAATTTGTCTTTAATTTTGCAAAATACTCGCATGCTATAGTGATGAGTGCTTTAGAAACACAAATAACAACCCAGTGATGCCTTCCCTGCAGAATTCATTAGATCTAATATAGGAGCTCTCAACATACACAGCTCAAAAAGAGTCAATATCACCTTGGCATAACGAGTTTCTTTACGGGGAATTTGTATGTCTCCCTTCTGTAAAACTCATCCCTCTATATTGTGAAGAAATTGGTTTTGCTCCAGAAATGTGTGAAATGCAGTAATGTCTGCCAAATAAACTTTCGGGAAAGAGCTTGAAGAGTGATTGTTACATATTCAAAGTATTCAAGCTGTTTAAATGGAATAACTATCTAGAACGCCATCCTGCAGTATCTGAGGGATAATCTCCACTACTTATAGTGTCCACCTTTCCATGAGACATTTTCCTATTGAGGAATTATGATACTTTTTAGGCACAACAAAATATGTGAATTCCTGCCCTTTTAAAAGAACCAACATGCCAAAAGAAAAAAACTCCAGACAAGGATGAAGCAGATCGTTCTTGGCAATGCTTAAGCAGTTCTTGCCTATTTTACAGTTTGGTGAGATCAGTAACTGCTACCCTCTTATAAATGAGAACCTTATTTTTGTCTCAGCCATTTTAGGGTACTGAATATCATGACTTCATTTTTTTTGATTCAGCTGCACCAAGCCACCACTAATTGGAAGAAAGAGAGCAACACACTTCAAACCCCATTAGATGGGGAAAGTAGTCGGTAGTCCCACTGATTCTCTTGTTTAACTCTGATTCTGACTGATACTAGAGATAATTAAAAAGAACAAGAGTACTTGTGGCACCTTAGAGACTAACAAATTTATTTCAGAATGAGCTTTCGTGAGCTACAGCTCACTTCTTCAGATTGAGTATTCTCACTCAAGAACAGCTCATATACCAGCTCCTTACTCAAATCTTTCTTTAGGATCTGTTTCCAAGCATCTCATAGTCAAGGCTGCTCTGGAGTCAGTCAAGCAGGGTGGGCACCAGCTTTTTGAACTCCGTCTGCTGATTGGCTGGCTATGTGTTGTGGTGTGTTTTGCTCAAGTGCTCAGAGTTGAGCACTGAAAACGTTTTCTGCCCTGGCTGGCAAGCATATAGAAATTCTATACAGACCTATGCACAAGTTACAAATAGAGTTATACTCACATCCTTAACAACAGTGTTAGGGTCTAATGGGTCTCTCATGGCTTGATCATCAGTTTTCCCATTCTGGGCATATCCTTTTTATAATGTGATTCTGTCTATACTTACATTCTGCGCATGTTCATAAAAGTGTCAATCCTCTTTTCTCTTATTGGTCTGTATCCCCTGGAAACTTTAGGGACCCCAATTTTCTATAGGCTGTGTGAGTTCCCTTTGTTCTCATTAATATTGATGCACAACCTGTATCCTGTGGGTAAGACACATATTGGAGACAGATGCACCTTTACAGTATTTTTATGATTTAATATTAATCTTCTGGGTAATTTTGAACAGTATTGCCACATGGCACCTCTTTTCCCATAATCTTAGGACATCAGATCATTTTCCAGTCATTGGCTTATGTCGTCATTTCTTGTTTCCAAGGCCTAAAATAGCTAAACTAAACTCTTTCAGGCTTCATCCTACAGGTTATTGCATTTCAGCTTGTCTTACTCCTGGCTAATACTTGATTCTATGAAATACTGATCAATCTTATCCTTTTATAATCCTATAATTCATTCTAATTAACATACAATGAATATATATGATATAACATATTGATTAATCATAACATCACACAATAAATGGTTAATAAACTAAAATCTTTGGCTACATTTCGGCCACACAAGTAAAATCAGGAAGTTCTTCTTGCTCTGGCCTTGAATAATGGGGGTAGTTTCTCAAAGAACTGGAAAGTGCACACGGCTGACAAATGAACTCTCCAGGGATTCCAGACTTATCTGCTGCTTTCAACACAGGCATCCGCAAGAGACGGCTAACTTGCCTGCTGAACAAAACATGAGTCAGTGGAAACAGTCTCAGATGGTTAATCTCGTTCCTATCAGAGGGCTGAAATGGGCAGCTGCTCCTCCTCACCATGAGTGCTCTCCATGGCTTTCCGAAAGGCTAGAAACCTTCCCCTCTGAAGCTTTACATTATTCTTCTTGTCTGAGGCAGAGTGCTGTAATCCAGCTTCTTTGTTGTGCAGAAGAACACCAGCTGTCTCAGACTGAGCCCAAGTAAAATGGATGTGATGCTTGTATCAAGGAGAAGCATTTCTTAAGATCTTGTAGGAGTCATCTTTTCTATTGATTATCAAAGAGGTGCATGGTCTCGGAATCCTACTGCACCTTGGGCTATGCCTGTTTACCCACAGTTGTTGGAAGAGCCTTTTTCTACCGTCTAGTTGTAAAATAGTCACACCTCCTCCTCTCTCAGACAAACACCCGGACACAATGGCTCTCGACTTTGTTAGTTTAGATGGGCTACTGCTACGTTCTCTACATGGGGCTAACAAAGAAAGGTGCACAGAATACAACACTGTATCCCCTGAGCAAAGCAGATATTCCCCACCTCCCCCGCAAAAAAATCACAGGAGTGCATCACATTCTTCACTGCTGTCCCAGTCATGGTCCTCTCCCTGAAAGTCTTCAGTAGGCTAGGATCCATCTGTCTAAAAGAGCTCCTTCTCCCTGTTCACCACTCTGAGGTCTTGTGAGCAGTAGTTGCAACGTAGCTGTTGTTACTGAGGTCAACACTCATTCTTAGTAAAAAACATCCAGCCAAGAAATTCTTCTATCATAAGAGATCAGGATAAACTTAAGAACTGTGCTCTAAAGCAGGAAGAAAAGACTTATTTGTTCACTAGCCCTTCTTATAAGTGGTCACACTGACAAATTAAACAAACAGTAGCCCCTTAGGGTAGGTCTATACTGCAATTCAACACACAAAGCCGCCCCCTACCAGCTGACTCAAGTTTGCAAGGCTCTGGCTACGGGGCTGTTTAACTGCAGATGCCTGCTGGGGCACCAGCCCAAGACTGAATGTCTACACCACAATTAAACAGTCCCATAGCTTGAGCCTTACGAGCTCAAGTCATTTGGCACGGGCCAGCCATGGATGTTTAATTGCAGTGTAGACCTACTCTTAGAAACTTCTAGTGTAAAATTCCTGTACTTAGCACGTCGACACTACAATGACTGGCACAATGTAAGTATATGGATGGACGGACGGATGGATAGATAGAATACATGGATAGAGATCAAAGGGCGCTGGGGACGATATCTATCTTTGAACCAGAATCCTGTATCTTGGACCCATACAAAGCTACAGGATCAAGCACAGCTGTGCTTTTGAGAAATGTTCACACCATCATGTTACAGTTATTTTCACATGCACAGTCCTTCAAGGAGAGTGAAGTCCTTGAAATTCTGTGAGTGAAGTTCAATTCTTTAAAAGCATAGTAAAGAAACAAGTTGTAAATGCAGTTTCGCTCCAAGGTAAGATGAATTCCAGACTGATTTCAAGCGTAAGAAATCAAGGACCTGGAACAGGTGATCAGAAAAGTATATTACAGTTTGATATTTTATAAATCAAATTGACTCTTAAGATTTCATTCTCTGCGTGGCTATTGTACAGTGCACTCATATTGTATATATGTAAATACCCAGTGCAGACCAACTGAAACTGCAGTTCCCACTATAAAAGAAAATAAGATTAATTCCTCTTCCTCCCCCCCCACCCCCCCCGTTTACAACAGTAATAAATGTAGGCTCAGGGCATTTCCTGGGGATTAGCAACTGGACAATATTAACTATGATTAATCCTCAGGAAATGTCCCATGTCTTGGTCATTATTGCCTGTGTGGGGAAGTAGTGTGTTGTAGGCAAATGTTAACCGAGAAGATATAGTTTTAGTCACCACAGATACGGAGCAGAAATGTATTCAGGTTTCCCATGTAATGAAAAGTACTTGAGAGGCCTGATTGTAGGCATTCAGTATGTAAGAACTTGAAAATGTTGAAAGGAAACACTAGTAGGTTAAAATAAATCCATATATTTAAAGACAAGCTGCCTCCCTCCCTCCTTTACTGCTAAAAACTAGACTTTCTAGAAAGTTTCAATTTCTGATTCTGGTTCTCATAAGTTTGGGCTGCAAATGAGAAAATAAAACAAACCTGTGTTTATTGTAAATTTTAAAATGTGCATGAGGTCATTTTTATTGGGTTTCATAATGATTTTACACAAAACCTAAATGTTGGGCCCAAACTACTTGACGGTTTGTCATTCACCATGTATGGATATATAAGAAGGATATATAATTGGTTAAGCTTAAATAGATACATCATAACTTTGGGGGTTATTCTGGAAACTGTGCTAGATTTCAGCTTGCATAACTTGTTACTTATCTGTAGTCACTATTGATTTTGAATGTATGTTATCTAATGAATGGTTATAAAATGGTAAGTAATACTGTTTTTCTAACTTCTGACTAAGTGTTTTAACTACTTATAATGGTGGAATGTCTTTGTAGTACTAATACTTTGATATCCAGGCCTCATGACATCAGAGTTAATAATATTCCAGATAATGGTGCTCTAAGTATTTTTAAAATGTTCAGCAGTTATGAAAAATCAGTTTTAACTGGGAAATTAAGGAGCCTAAAGATTAAGAAATGTATTGAAAAAGGATTTGGCACTGGAATTTATACGCAGTATATAGCAGCTATGTCACCATACAGCTTTATAGGACGAGAGAGTATTTAAAATCTCCATCACAGGAATGAGAAAACATCAACAATAAATTGTTACCTCTGAGGCTTGCAAGAAAGAGTAAAGAGTTTATTAAAACAAAGTTAAAAGATATTCTAAAACCAGTATTTCAGTCTGCAGACTGAGATGAGGTAAATGGGAATTAAGAATCCAGCCCTGATTAATTAAACCTTACTCAACTGAAACTTCCATTCAACCGGGGTTTGTTTATGTCCTCCAAGGCTTTATGTTCAACACAGCCTGATGACACCTCTCTGCTGACCTCCATTTCCCCCCTCCTGTCCCCTGCCTACCCACTCCAGCAGAGCTAGCTGGCCCAATATATAGGACTAATTCTTCTCTCACTACTTTGGTCTGGCTGTTTGATGAAGTAACTTATGGCTAGATGTTCCTTCCCAGCAACACGCAACCAATAAAACATTACATTGATCCTGACTTGAACTCATTTATTACTTCTGTAGTTTAACCCTTTGATTCTTTTGAATGTTGCTAGTTCTGGTAACTGGCAAACAACTCTGAAAGCTGTTACATCTATATATTGCTGTCCTCTTCACTGATAGTGATGCCTATCTAGACTCCTTTGTATCAATGATGAAGTTCCACCTTCGTGTGTTTTCCTGGCATTGATTTTGCTATAAAGGAAACAAGAGGAGGAAACCACAGTTCCTCACAGGGCCTAGAGTGAGAAATTCATAGTGTGTGAAATTGTGCAGGGAATCGGAGGATATCTGCATTATGAGGCATTCTCTCCTGCACTGAGGGCAGGGTCTAGAGAAAATACCGCTTCTGTGTCCTTTGTACCATGTATTCCGACCCTAGCTTTACAAAATCTTTCTCCAGTAATTCCTTGGGTTGTGTGCAACAGTCAAACCCTATGGATAAGACTGATCCATCTCCATCTTTTGTTCGATGCCAACACATTCTCCAAGGCAGTTTTGGTCTAATAGAGCTATGAGAAATTGACACTTTAAATATTTCTTATTACTATGCAGAATTTTCAGAACTGTAATTTCAGGGTTAAATTCTATCTCATTCAGCCAGAGCTGTGGCTTTGATAGAGCCAGCCTCAGGTTAGTTTTTCATCTTGACATTTTGAAGACAGGTACATGGAGCTCATTACAAAGCACTACTTCTTTTTCAGTGAATCACGCAGAGACTCTGTGTTCCTTCTGTCCTTATTGTACAAGGGAAAAATGAAGGTAGTAAATTAACTAATTATTCTTTATGCTTCTACAGCACTTTCCTCCAAGGATCCCATAGCCCTTTACAAATATTAATTAAGCTTCAGACCACCTCAGTAAGGTAGGTGTCAGGAGCCCAAGTGCCGGCAGACCGGTTCAGTGGTTAGAACCATACTGGGGGTGGCCAGGAACCAGAGCTGGGGCCAGTGGCCAGTGGTCAGAGCCAGGAACCAGAGCCAAGGGTCAGAGCAGGAGCCAGGAAAGGGACACAGGGCTGAGGTAGGGCAGCAACAAGTCAGGAGCAAGGCTGGAGCATGAGCAATCACAGCAGCAGGCAAAGCATTGAGCAAGCAGCAACCTGCTACTGCTGCTGGCTCCCTTCAGCCAATCAGGCGAGTTGCCAGTCAGGCAGTCCTACCACAACCCATCCATAGGTGCTGGAGTAGGGGTGCCTGATGTGTGGCTGCACCCCCTGGCTTGAAGTGGTTTCCATCAAATACATTATATCCATTCCAGGCTATACCGTTTGGTTCAATGTCTCTCAGCACCCACACCATACAAATTGTTCCAGCTCCCCTGAACCCAGCTGAGCTCATTTATCTGCCTGGAGGCGGGGCTGACTAGTCCTCAGGTTCAGCTGATGATGCTCTGTCCTGACAATAGAAAGTATTACTGGGTCCTTTTTTCAAATGGGCAAACTGAGGCAGAAAGAGGTTTAGTGACTTGCCAAAGATCCCAGCATGTCAATATTAGAGCTAGGAGTAAAATCTAGGAATCTTTACCCCCGACATGGAACTAGACAGCCCTTCCCACAGATCCGCATATAGCTGCACTACAAGTGTACTGTCTGGAGCCACCTCCTCTGAATGTATGTAAGAGGTATTTATGCAGAATGCAAAGAATATGTGCAACATAAATTAATGCCTTTAATATACCTTCAACAATTGTAAAATCTGATACTGCCAAGCAGTTAGTGTTTTACCTTCTCTAAAATAATGTAAAACTTATAGATAGATAGATTGTCTTCGATTATGAAGGCACACTTTAGAAGATGACAGAGAAGGAGCCAGCCCTGATTGCTCCAATGGCCTGATAATAATGCTCTGCATTACTTAGTGAGTCCTGCTGTTGTTTTCTTGTATCGTGTTCCATTGCCTGGAGGGAGAATCTCTTACAACTTAACAGGAGCAAACTGGGTGGGATTTATAAAATGGGAGAGAATTGGGATTCATGAGATTAACCCCTGGGAAAATTTTTAAAGACTGTTCCCTCTATAATTAGGCTACGTGTCCTTCTACATAGACTGACTAGCGGTCAGGTGAAAGTAGTTATAATGGGAGATTAATGCTCTAGTTTAAGCCTAGAGATGTAGGCTCAACTTCTGTGTTACAAACTGACAGAGTTGAGTCATCTCAGTCTGAACTTGAAATGTCTGCTTGTCCACATCAAAAAAACTATTAAATAATTTTGCTGACTCTGCTCCTGAGCAGTCAAACAGCATGGAGTGTTGCTGCTGAGGCTTGATGTGCACTAGCACAGCTATGTAGGAAGACCTGCAGAGCAACTGACTGCACTACTTTTGTGTTCATCCAATTGGTTTTAATCTGTCACTTTTCACGAGTACAAATAAATTACATATTCACCCCCATTTCCAAATGGGATTTCCCCTCCTAATTATTGATAGTTAATGGGAGAGTTTAATTTTGAAAACTAAAGACATATTGCGTTTTGTTTATTTTTGGGATAGCAGTAGGGTGTCTTTTGCAGTAACTGATTGAAACTGAAGTGGTAGCTAGTTCTGTTCAATTCAGAGTCTAATTCCACCCTCATCAGCAGGATATCTGAGCCCCACTTTACTTGCATAAGCAGCTACAGCACATGTTTATGTTCCAAACTGGGAATTCAAACAGCTGATCTTGGCATTGCACTCCTGCAGACCCAACAAAAGGTACCAAACCTTAAAATGATTTCACAAGGTGACACCAACACCAGTGGAGTCCCCTGTGTAGTGAGTGATTCTGATTAACAATTTACAAGCCAAATGCTTGTTCCTCTTTCATTTGGGGATCACCACTCATAATGGCTCTCGGCAAAAGAGCAAGCACTGCCCTTTTCATCCCTTAATTCAACTCCACCAAACAAGGGATGTGAAAATAAGGGTACGTCCAGACTATGCGCCATATCAGCGGGTAGCGATCGATTTTTTCGGGGATCGATATATCACGTCTCATCTAGATGTGATATATCAATCCCTGAATGCTCTCCTGTCGACTCTGGAACTTCACCGGAGCGAGCGGGGGTAGCAGAGTCAACACGGGGAGCCACTGACGTTGATCCCGCGCCATGAGGTCCCAAGGTAAATCGATCTAAAATACTTCGACTTCAGCTACACTATTCACATAGCTGAAGTTGCATATCTTAGATCGATACCCTCCCCCCAGTGTAGACCAGCCCTAAGTAACATTTTCTGCCTGTTTTACTTTCATAAGTTATCTTATTGAATGGGACTACTCTCGTAACTAAGACAAACACATGTGGCCTAACATTTCCAGTTTTCGTTGTACTATGCACATTATTTTTCAAGCTGTTGAACTTCCTAGAGAGATCTTCCCAAATATTTATCATCCAAAGGTCTATTGTTGGGAGTGTCCTGCATTTTTTCCTCTCTTGGTTATGCATTCTCTCTCATGCAGCGTTGTTTGTGGTATAGGAAATTCCACAAATACTGCGGTAAAGTAAAATGTAATGGCACGCTAAATATTTATTTTCTTTGAATAGTGTTCATTGTGTGCATAAGAGAGTTTTCACACTATTCTTACTTTCCGTGTAAATGACCAGCCATAGGGCCAGCAATAAACAACTCTTAGAAAAGGTGTCTTTGAATAAAAGTTGGAAAAAATGAATTAGAAAGGTTACTTTAAAATATTTGCTTAAAGCAGGGGACTGTCTGTTGGAGTTGGTCTTCAATCCATATTTCTTTGTATATGAAGTGCATAGATATGCACAAATACATCTTTTCTTTGCAGTAGGACTGAGAGCGGAATTCAGTACAGTCATTACACTTAGATTTAATTTGTTAGTCCTGGTGCAGGTGACAGAAGCCAGTGACATTTAGTATATGTAACTGAAGATGAAATATTTTCCTGAGGAATGAATGAAAAAAATATATAATATAAAATGAATTTTATCTGCCTTTTCCTGTATAATTATGGTCATATCATGCAAATGGGAATGTTATTGAAAAATATTTTTAATAAAACAATGTAATCTTAGAATGAAATGTACTGTTAAATCAGCACTGCATGTACAGTATTACACTCCCTCCGCAACTGGCATTGAAGTCTGCAGCTACACTGTTCTTAGAAAGGCCACTTCAGCGAAGTTTTGGCATTTCTGCCAAGGCTTTTCTAGGCTTTTCAGCTCCTCTATTTAACTTGTGGACTTTACTTAGCGTACTGAGAGATTAAATGTACATTCTGAACTCATGTCAGATAGGGCTTCAGAGCACAAACCCAAGTTTCAGGCCACGGTGGAGATGTTATAGTAATTTCCCCTTACTGTCTTCCTTCTGGACTTTTCTGAGCTAATCCCTTGTAGGAGCAAGGATCTATCTGTGAACCTGCTATAGAACATCTGTTGTCATGGAAAGAGATAGATCTCCAACCTTAATGCTCATTTTCAGTTTACTGCTCTAATTTGTCAGTAGCCTGGAAGCTGTCAACAGCTATGTTTCATTTTGAATATAATGCAAGACACAGTCCAGTAAAAGTCATCACTTTTCATATACGACTGAAAGTGGATATGTAAGGTAGAGATAATCATCTGTATCCTGAAAATGTATAAACTAATGCACACAAAACTGGGATGTTTCTTTTCATGGCAAATCAAATGGTTCAAATACTGTGATTTGGTCATTTTAATTCTCTTGTCATCTTTTTTTTCTTTTCTTAAATAAAGATTCCATTGTTATTCTCCCTCCTCACCCAACAAAGCGTAAGGGCCATTTTAAAAAAATACTCTCCTCTAAGAGAATCAAAGGGGAAAATCATGACATGCCTTCCCTGCAGCCAGTCCCAAACATCACCTTTGTGTTGTGTGAGTGGCTGGACAATGGGCATCCATGTAGCAGAACTCCCTAATATGCCTGTAGGTGAGGGTTAGGGGTAGGATAGGAGCATGGCCAGAGCATCTGCATATGGGGCAACAGTGGGGCTGCATCTGAGGTACCATGTGGTACCTGAAAAGCTCAAGTGGGCACTGGCTACTACATGTGGTGGTTACCTATTACAGTTTCATTCTTGTGCTTTTTGCAAGCTGTAATCTGAGCACAAGGTCCATTTACTCACGTTGTGCCATTTTCCCCAGGAGTTGGCTCTAAGGGCAAAATTCATCCCACACGGGAGACTCTCTGTTCTCTTTCTGCCACAGCAGTAGGTTCTTCGCCAATTCTGAATAGTCTGTTACAGAAGTGAGTATTGGGGCATATGTTGATGGAGGGACCACTAGACCCAGATCTAAGTGGATACAGTGTCCAGGAATCTGTGCTTGGAGGACAGAGGAATAGCAGTCAATATTCCAGCCCATAAACTGTAATAGCAGTCACAAAGAGGCTGTGTTAGCCCCTGTAGCCTGCCCATGACTATAGGTGGCTGTCCCCAGGCTCCCCTTGGATAGAAACACAAAGCCAGGTGCTTTGGGGAGAGTAAGAGTGAATTACCCCATATGGGGATAATATTTTCAGTTGAAATGCAGAGTCGGAGATGTTTGTGTTCACTCCAGCAATGTCCCAGACTGAGAAAGAGCACACAGGCTGTGGACTCCATTGTTTTTCTCAGAGCAAAATATCTGTTGTTCTACAGTGAGATGTCACTAAGATGTTATTTGTCTGGTGCACAGAGGGAGAAATCCAGCGAGCAACCCCATAGACAAGTTTTTTCTTTTTGTCTGTCGCATTGTGAGAGATGGATTTGTAAAAGCAGGTCAGATGCAGCTTGGGGCTGTGTGGCTTGTTGTATCAACTCTGATTTTTCTTCTTCCCTGTCACTAGTAAAATGAGCTGGGAAAATAGATTCTTCAGCAGAAAATGAAATTATGTGGTGAATTCTTTGCTTAACTCCAGTTTTGAAATTTTTTGTTGTCCGTGTTGGCTATCTAATAGCCAGCCCATCATCCTTCTTTTGCATATGTGAGAGCACCGTCTCCATTGTCATTCCCCGTAATAGTGCATGCTGAGAGTCACGATAATCAGCGTGAAACAGTGTTGAAATGAGTTAATTTGCAAGCACAGCATGCCTGCATAAAACATGAAATGCAGCATGATTATTCCATGGGAAATCTGTGTTCAGCTCTTAGGATGACCTAATGAAGAATCCTAGGCCTGGTCTACACTCGGGGGTGGGGTCAATGTAAGACATACAACTTCAGCTACGGGAATAGTGTAGCTGAAGTTGAAGTATCTTATTTTGACTTACCTCTCATCCTCACAGTGCGGATCGACGGCCACGGCTCCCCCTGTCGACTCCACTACTGCCACTCGCCCTGGCGGAGTTCAGGAATTGACAGGAGCGCGTTTGGGGATCGATATATCGCATCTAGATGAGAAGCAATATATCGATCCCCGATAAACCAATCGCTACCTGCCAATCGGCGTGTAGTGTAGGCATACCCCTAGACTGTAAGCTGGATGAGGGCAAGGACTGCCATTTTCTATATACTGAGGCTAGCACAATGGGGCTCCAACCTGGGTCCCCTCAAGTTGCTGCCACAGAATAAATGCTTATTCATGAGAGCAACTGAATTGCAGCTAATTAGACAGCGATTTAGTTTTGAATATATTTGGCCACTTTCTCCCTTTCTTCCCTCTTCCATTGCAGCCCTCTCCTCTCCCATCACATTACTTTTCCTTTGACTGAGGGATGCTGGGCACAGTGCCCTCTTCATCCTGATCAACAGCCAAAGGGAGTCACTTGGGAAAATTGTCACATATTCTGGCCCCACCTTAGAGCCTGAGTAGTGATTCCATTCCCTTTTGGCTCAGGGACAGCAGGAGTGAGCAGAATACCCCAGTTCCAGTTGTTGTTTGGTTGCATTGGGAGGTGCTCGGTGTAGGGGAGCATATTGGTATCAGAACTGGCTATCTGAATATGGTTGAATAATTCCAGCTGATACGTGTGGTGTTCGGATTTGGTCACCCATGTGTTTACTCTATTGACACCGGAATTATTATTTTACCTCAGTTTTTAGCACTGGTGTGATGGCCACTGAATACTGTGTCCGGTTCTGCTGCTCACAATTCAAGAAGGATGTTGATAAATTGGAGAGTATTCATAGAAGAGCCGCAAGAATGACTAAAGGATTAGAAAACAAGTTGTATAGGGATAGACTCAAGGAGCTTGATCTAGTTAGTTTTATCCAGTGGTTCTCAACCTTTCCAGACTACTGCATCCCTTTCAGGAATCGGATTTGTCTTGTGTACCCACAAGATTCACCTCACTTAAAAACTACTTGC
Organism: Gopherus flavomarginatus; assembly: GCF_025201925.1. Lineage (NCBI taxonomy): Eukaryota > Metazoa > Chordata > Testudines > Testudinidae > Gopherus > Gopherus flavomarginatus. The sequence continues at coordinate 166,635,850 of NC_066617.1, read as the reverse complement.
TTACAAAATCAGACATAAAAATACAAAAGTTTCACAGCGCACTGTTACTGACAAATAGCTTATGTTCTCATTTTGTCTGTGTGAAATTTTAGTTTGTATTGATTTTGCTAGTGCTTTTTAAGTAGCCTGTTGTAAAACTAGGCAAATCTGTAAATGAGTTGATGTATCCTCTGGAAGACCTCTGCGTACCCCCACAGGTATATGTACCCCTGGTTTAGAACCACTGGCTTAATAAAGAGAAGGTTAAGTGGTGACTTGATTACTGTTTATATGTACCTACATGGGGAACAAATATTTAAATCAGGCTCTTCAATCTAGCAGAGAAAGGTATAATATGATCCAATGGCTGGGAAGTTGAAGCTAGACAAATTAAAACTGAAAATGAGACATAAATTTCTAATGTTGAGAGTATTTAGCCATTGGAATGATTTACCAGGGGTTGTGGTGGATTCTCCGTTACTGGCAGTTTTAAAATCAAGATTGGATGTTTTTCTAAAAGATCTGCACTACAAATTATTTTGGGGAAGTTGTCTGGCCTGCGTTATACAGAAGATCAGACTAAATGGTCACATTGGTTCACAATGGTTCCTTCTGGCCTTGGAATCTATGACTTGATGAATGTGCCCTTGGAGCTCTGCCTGGACAGCTGGCAGCATATGAGTAATCAACAAACAGGCACTCCTCATATATTTCTCTCATCTCTCATCCAGGTAAAAACAATTCTGTCTACAAAGACTTGTTACTATTTTTAGTTTATGTTGGTAACTGCTGAATACTATTAAGTCCTTACCTGGTAATGAACTTTAGAAACACATTAGCATTTCTACAGCCCAACATACAGTATGTTGTCCTCCAGTTTCCTCACATTAAAAAATCCTCCAGAAAATCTCTGAATGATCACCTCCTACTTAGCCCAAATCTACACAATGACAGATTGCTTTAACAGTTATTCGTTAAGATCCATGAACTCTTAGGAAACACTTTTTTGGAAATAGATGTCAGCCATTATATCTGTCGTTGTGCCAAAAATCAGGTCTTGCAAGTACGTTGCTAAATGAAATTGGAAAGAAGGAAACATCAGAGGGTGATTTTATATAAGCTAAGAGAAGTGATCAAGATAAATGATCAAGATAAATTCCTTCAGCATGTGAGACTCTGACAGAATGTAAGCATTATACTTTTATAGCCTAATGTAATATACTATACAAAAAAGTTTAATAGCAGATATATTAGAAAAAAGAGACAGGAATTAATTACAGAAATTGAACTGGACAGCATTGCATAGATGAACTAATTCCATATGAGTGGTAGTGCTCTCCTGTTGCCTTATTATTCTTCCTAAAATAAAGGCTACTAGCCTTCAATTTCATCAACTGAGGTATAGGCTTTTGCAACAAGTTTGCACTGGGGACAGAAAGGAGAACTTCTAGTGGTACAACGTCAAAAATGTCTGGAGCTTTTGTTCACAATGAAACTTATTGGCTGTGTGTTTTCTAGAATTGACACCTATTTGCATTTGCTTTTCAGAAAGCTATTGTGGTGTTGCATTGGTGTATACGTCCATCTTCCATTAACACATTGTGACATATCCTCATCACATAGCAACACAACCTCCTCATGTTGACTCATGACATTGGATGGTGATGTCATGTGATCTGAAGTGTGTTAGGGGCTCATTTATTTGTTCTGTCATCCAGCAGAACAAAGGATGGACCCAGACCATGTCACACATTTGGGGGCTAGTAACAGCCTTATCAGTCATCCTTATAACATTCATTAGCACCAGTGGGTGGTACATGATCAAATCAAAAGCAAAAATAGATTCTAAAGTTTTACATTTGAGAATCCTAGCACATTAGCATTGAATGAGTGAGACTTGTAGAGGTGTTTATTAAGGCTAAGGACATAAATAACCATGCACGAGGCTATTGCATTAAACTGCTCTTACACCTTAGTTCTATTGGTGTATCTCCACTAAGATGACTCATAAGGCCATCAGGACCAACGAAAGGTCTGGCAGTAACAACATATTGATTTTATTATGTGTACTGTACTTATAATGTTTGTAATACTTCAGGTGTGCTAGTATTATTGTTTGAGTATCATTTCAGTTTGCATTAAAACGAGAACTTAAAGTGACTGGAGAATACGCAGGAAAGCCATTTTTTCACGCTACAGAAGTGTTTAGCTCTAATTAGAAATTCACTGTAATGTTAAGAATTGCAAGGTGCATGCCTTGATGCACTGAAACAATTCAGGATTCTTTACTTCATCATTATGAACAGAGATTCATTTATATCAGACATCACTATAAACAGGTTCCTTTGTTCCTCACATTCCTGTGGAAAGGAAATTAGCGTTGTATGATTCCGTAAAGTTTAAGTAATAAACATGTCACCCCTCTAGTTGGATAGATTTCTTCCTAACCCTTACTACATATGGCATGTTGTATTCTGTCCATGTTTTTCTTGTAAACATCATAACAGATTAAAGTAGATAAGGAAAACAATTAAACTACTTTTGCTTCTAAGTTTTATAAGGAAACAATGTACTACCAGTCTGAAGCATTCTGTTGTAAAGAAAATACCTCTATCGTATGACCCCTGTATCCTGCGTATAGCTGCCCTGAAGCTGTGCAACTTCTTTGGAAATGTGAGAGAGCTGAGCACCTTTTTGAGTGACCTTTGTTTAAAATGATCCTTGCTGCTTGCAGTGAACCCTATTTTACATGCTTACTGTCAATGGAATGCATATTTTCGGAACCTGCATATACTTAATGCATATAAATATAATATAATCAGTAACTACACACACATGCATACATTCACATATATTCTCACATACACACGCTTTTTGCTTACTTTCAGAATGTAACAGTTTCTTTTCTTGGAGTGCACTTTCTAATACTAAATCTGTAATATTTACTGTGATGTTCATAAATCTGATTTAATCAGACATGGATACTGTATTGCACATGCTGATGTATTCTTAGTTATTTTCCTGATTACTTCCCATATTAATAATGCCAATTGATATTTTATACATCATCAATCAAATAGCTGAGAATTTCTCCAGATCCATATTCAGGTCATTAACCTAAAAAACATTCATGTTAAGGGTAAATAGAGTACAGGTCTAACAGAAGAATCATGTCTGGTGCATTAAACAAACGACTCAATTTCTCAATGATGATGATATTATCAAGGAAAAAAAACACTTACGTTAGTGCAGGAAATCTTCCTCTGCTGTATTCTGGAGAATTTCCTTCGTCTCATTCACTCCAAAGGGGCAAATTCACTTTCATAAAGAAAATTATCTATTTAAAGATACAGAATGAGGGAAGTTGATGATTCCTCCTCTAAGCTCCCAATTCACTTGTTTTAGCAAGTTGAGAAACCTGGTCACAACAGTAATTCAGAATGATTTTTCTGTTTGTATACTGTAGGCTGAGTAGCAGCAGCAGAGAGTTATACCCAGAGACACGAGACAGTGCTGCAAGGGAGAGACAGTAGGGAACCATGGCACTGACTTAGACCAAACTCTAAATATAACCCAACCCACTTTCTGTGCCGTTCTCTTCATACTCTGAAGGCAGATGACCTTGTCAGAAAACTGACCTCACAGGCTGTCACTCTCCACAAAGAGGATCTAATGGGACAGAGCTGCAATGTAATGGGACAAAAAAGCAAGCAGCCATCTGTTTGTAGCAAACAAGTGTAGGTATGAACTCTATTTTTATGGTAATTACGGTCTAGATCAAGAGATACAGCTCTTTATTTGGACACTTCAGACACACTCTGCATACAAGTTTAGAACAGGGATAACAAATGAGATATTGCTTTTGAATCATTTTGTACCTTCCAACCTTAAACATTACAGAGCCTTGAAGGAAGATGAGTAGGAAGGGCATGACATTTCCCCTTCGAAAAGCTTCCCTTTATAACATTTTAACATTAAGATCTATATATCTAGTCTCTCTCTCTCCCTACTTTTGTTGCTGGTTTTCCTGAGATTTTGGGAAAGGTTTGGGGTAAACCATGAAATTTATGTATGAAAGGGTTACAAATTAGCGTATGTAGGGTGGGGAATGTAACTTGCTTTGAGACCAGTTTACAGGGAAGAGTGAGTATATGCAGAAGGGAGAAGTTTTACAGAAGGAAATATGTGAGTTATAGGAATAAAACCTTTAGCCCTTTAGCCTTTGATGGGGAACTGTGCTTTTAAACAGATGTTGATATTTATAATCCAGTTAGTTTTCCACCAACCCTAAGTGGTAATATATCACGATATTTCTTCTTAAGCTGACGGAGAATTAACTTGATATATACTATAAAACTATGTTACAGTGTCACTCAGTGACTCGTGTGAAAAACAACTTTTATACCCACATTTTCTATTCTATGGAGGAAGTCAGGACTTGGGCTTGTTTGCAATAGTATTCTCTATTTCAATGTGATTGTTGTTGGCAATATCCTACTGGCTCCCATGTATTGAATGCCACTCGCAGAATCATAGAAATGTAAGGCTGGAAGGGACCTCTAGAGGTCATCACACCCAGCCTCCTGCGCTAAGGCAGGACCATGTAAACCTGAACTATCCCTGACATCCCTGTTCTTAAAAAGGTCCGTCAATGGGGATTCCATAACCTCCCTTGGAAGCCGATTCCAGAGTTTAACTATCCTTATTGTTAGAAACTTTTCCCTAATATCTAACCTAAATTTCATTTGCTGCAGATTAAGTTCATTACTCCTTGTCCTACCTTCAGTGGACATGGAGAACAATTGATCTCCTTCCTCTTTATAACAGCCCTTAACGTATTTGAAGACTGTTATCCAGGGCAGCCCAGAGAATTCAAGGGGCCTGAGGTCTTCAGGAGTGGGAGTCCTTCTGCTTCGGGTCTTTGGGCACTTCGGCAGCGGGTCCCAGAGCAAGTGAAGGACCCACCGCTGAAGACTCGGAGTGGAAGGTGCCCCTGCCACCGAAGACCTGGAGCAGAAGGAGCCACTGCCACTGAAGAAGCAGCTGGGTCTTTGGCAGCGGGTCCTTCACTCAATCCCGGTGTGTTCGGCGGCACTGAAGGACCTGCTGCCGAAGACTCACCAAAAACTCTCATGGGGGCCCCCGAAAACTCTTGTGGGGGCCCCTGCGGGGCCGGGGCCAGGGACAAAATGCCTCACTTTCCACCCCCCCAGGCAACCCTGCTGTTGTCAACACCGCCCCTCCCCCCAGGTCTGTCTTTCTCCAGATTAAACATGCCCAGTTTTTTTAAACTTTTCCTCGTAGGTCAGGTTTTCTAAACCTTTTATCATTTTTGTTGCTGCCCTCTGTACTCTCTCTAATTCATCCACATCTTTCCTAAAATGTGGCTCCCAGAACTGAACATAGTTCTCCAACTAAGACCTCACCAATGCCAAGTATAGCAGGACAGTTACCTCCTGTGTCTCACATACGACAGTCCTGTAAATATGCCCCAGAATTATATTAGCCTTTTTTTTTAAACTTCATCACATTATTAACTCATATTCTATTTGTGATCCACTATAACCCCTAGATCCTTTTCAGCAGTACTACTGCCTAGCTAGTTATTCCCCATTTTGTAGTTGTGCATCTGATTTTCCTTCCTAAGTGTAGTACTTTGCACGTATCTTTATTGAATTTCATCTTGCTGGATTCAGACCAATTCTCCAGTTTGTCAAGGTTGTTTTTAATTGTAATCCTGACCTCCAAAATGCTTGCAACCCTCCCAGTTTGGTGCGTCAGTAGATTTTATAAGGATACTGTCCTCTATCCAAGTTATCAATGAAAATATTGAATAAGACCGGACACAGGGCAGACCCCTGCACAAACCTACCTAAGTATGCCCTCCCAGTTTGGCAATGAACTATTGATAACTATGCTTTGAGTACATTTTTTTTCCAAACACTTGTACCCTCACCTTGTAGTAATTTCATCTAGACGACATTTCCCTAGTTTGCATATGAGAATGTCCTGTGAGACTGTGTCAAGAGCCTTTCTAAAATGAAGATATATCACATCTACTGCTTCCTCCTTATCCACTAAGTCAGTAAACTTGTCAAAGGAGGAAATGAAGTTGGTTTGGCATGATTTGTTCTTGACAAATCCTTGCTGTCTATTTCTTATAGCCCTGCTATACTCTAGGCGCTTACAAATGGATTGTGTAGTAATTTGTTCCTGTATCAAAGTTAGGCTGACTGGTATATAATCCCTCTGGTCCTCTTTGTTCCCCTTTTTAAAGATAGGTATTATTTTTGCCCTTCTTCAGTCTGAGATTGCTTCAGATAGTTCATATGCATGCCACACTATTCTTAATGGTAAAACAAGCCTCAGAAAGGAAATCGGGGCAGTATAGCCATGAATGATACTATATGCCTACAAATAAAATAAAATAAAAGAGATTGAATAGCAGTAGAGGCAAGCAAAACAGCAATATTCTAACTTTGAACAGCAATGCTAGAGTCAAAGATATCATAAAAAACGAAACCTGTTATTAATTAAATGGAATATCTGTTAGTACCGTATATCATAACATCTTTATGGATAGCTCCTGTAGGCCGAAAAGCTAGCTGTAATAAAGGAAGTTGGTGTTTGACTTTGAGAAAATATGAAAAATGAATTAGACTGCCTCCAGACAACTTCTGTTTTCTTCATATACATTCTCAGGGCTGTGGGTTGACTCTCTGATACCTTTATGATGTTATGGTAGCATGTTTCCTTATTCTGATGCCAGATGATATCAGGACTAGCATAGAAAATAATCTATAATCTAGTTTATGGAATGGATTAGCAGGGTTTCTGATTTCTGGTACTGCATTCCTGTGGCATCTTGAGCATGTTTTTAATAAAGAGGCCTGTGCTTGTGGTATATCTCTGCCAGTTGCTTTACCTAGCCTAGTGCTGGCTGTTATATATTAGAACTGAATGGGCTGTTAAGACCAACTCCTCTGTTAAATTGTTGAGGGGAGCTCCTCTAGGTCCGATTTGAGGTGCATTGGTGGGGCTATGTGAGGGACGCTTGCACTACCACTGCCTATGTATCATGACTTCTGTGTATGTAGAACTTCAGGTTCTAGAGCTGTCAATCTACTACATTTCACCAGCATTACTGTCAGACTTCTCTCCCCTCGCCATCCCTCGCATCATCATAAAATATTGGAAGGATCATGATTTCAGAAAGTCAGTCATTTCTTCGTTCCCAAACAAACCGAGTAAGAAAAAATCCCTTCTAAAGTGAATATCGTTAATTCTTTTGGCATTTATTACCAATGCCCTTTTCTGCAGGTAAATTCTGGGGTAGATGCAAGGTGACTGTGTAATTTCTGGAGGTTCCTAAACCTCATAGTCTGAGGCAACCCCTATAATTATAGAGTTAAATATTAATTCATGCCTATTCAAAGTTCTCTATGGATATTTTGCATTGATTGTCCACATATTAATCTTTCTAAAAGACCCATTTCTACCTTGCTCCTTATAGTGAATTAAATTGACTTGTATATAAATTGACTGTAGCTGTTTCCTTTCACCTAACTTTTGTCTCGTTGTTTGTCTGTAGTCTGGGGGCTCCTTGAAATGTTTGGAAAGTACTTATAATGTAGTATATTCACTGTTAAGGGAAATGCCCCATATGGAGGTTCTTTAAAAGTACTAAGGGCTTGGCTACACTCGAAACTTCAAAGCACTGCCGTGGGAGTGCTGCCGCAGCAGCGCTTTGAAGTGTGAGTGTGGTCGCAGCGCCAGCGCTGGGAGAGAGCTCTCCCAGCGCTGCACATACTCCACATCCTCATGGAGATTAGCTTGCTGCGCTGGGAGCCGCTCTCCCAGCGCTGCGGCACTGTTTACACTGGCGCTTTACAGCACTGTATCTTGCAGCGCTCAGGGGGGTGTTTTTTTCACACCCCTGAGCGAGAAAGTTGCAACGCTGTAAAGCGCCAGTGTAGCCAAGGCCTAAGTAAATAGGGTATGTGGATGTGGTTTAATATTTCCACAAAGAGGCATTTTTGAAGCAGAGCACTGTTGTTCAGTTAGATGATTCTTTTCAATTGATTCATTTTCTGAGTAAAATCATAGTCCCTGGACAGTTGTTGTCATTAAAATTCCATGGCACTTTTTACAAGACTAGAGGTATTAACCACTGTGTCCTGTCCAAATTTTAAGGTGATTATTACATTCGGACTCTCAATTCCCTTCTGATTTCAGTTGGATACAGAGTTCCCTTGCTGTTTTAAATGGTGGGTAGTGTTGCGTGCAGTGTTAAATCCAACATTGGCAGCATTTGAGTTGTTTGTGAAGTGGTTCTTGTATATGCAAGAATAGAAGCATCTTGTAATCCATCAGAAAGAAAGGCCCTAAATAAGTGTGAAATATTTGTTTTATTGTTGTTTTAATAAGCATCCAAAACACTTTTAAACAGCTGAGATCCTCATTTTCCATGTTACCTCAATAAAGCCAAAGTGACTTTCTGGAAATTTTTTTTTTAATTACTTATGAGCTGAAAGAACATGCAAAATTTCAGTACAAAGGTAATTTTTGAGAAATTTAAGCAGCTGGGAGATTTGTAAGAGATGAAAGTGCATCTGAGCTTTCACTATAATGTCAATGATTTTAACTTTGCCATAGGTAACAGGTCTCTTTTGTACATCATGTTAAAATATAAAGGCATCTTGAAGCACCAGTTGTTCCAGTGAGGTGCTAGTTATGAGGAAGTTAGCTAGAATGGGAAACAGTAAAATGGCCTCTCAGATCCTTAACAGTTTATTTGTTGGTTTGTACTTTGACCACCTAGGATTTCAAAACCAGGTAAATAGATACCTTTTCTAAAATCATTTGCCTTCTGTTCTAGTAAAAGAGCATTGCAGTCCCACTTGCCTCATTATCTCAGAAAGCAAAAGTGAACAACATCAGACCCCTCAGTTATAGGGGAACACAATCATTCTGATTAGCATTAGAAGGTACTGCTAGTTAAAAAGAGATAACCAGCTATTTTTATCGGTAGCCGCTCTTCTTCTGTCATGTTTGTACATTTCCTCCTTCTTGTAGTGATATCTTTTGATGCAATATTTCTTTTAAATGTTAAGTAATCCGGACACTGAATTGTAGTCATTCTGCAACCTGAGCCTAATTTAGAGCGTTGTAGAGCTAATCTCATATGACATAGTTCCATATAAGTTATTTTAATGTGCTAGGTTAGACAGGTCTACCTGTCTGTCACTTGCAGACATATTCCTTTTTCTGTTCTGGTTCACTTCCAGTTAGTGAATCAAGGTGAACTCACGACTGGTTTGGAAGCATCAGCTCTGGTTGGGGATAGAGGGTGTTGAAAGAAGAAGCTGGAAAGGGGAGTTGCAGGGGATGTAATCCTTAGAAATGCTCCACGAATAATTTTTTTTTCAGATACAGAGTATGACAGATATTAATGTCTGCATACTAAACGTGTTGGACCATGGCCGAGCAAATCTAAAAATAACATGAAACTTCACCATCAAGGACTGTTCTCGTCAGCTGAAATGGTAGGGTTTTTAGTTCAAGTTGCCCTAAACAAAGGAAGAAGGAAACTATGCTGAGTACTGTACCAGTAGACGTGTCCGGCAATTCAGCATCAGTAATTTTTTTGTATGAATTGACCAAGAATATTTACATTCTGCGAGAAATTTTTCTTTATGGAGCAAAGTCGTGCCTTTATTTGGAACCAATAAGTATACATCTTTACAGATTGTTTGTACAGCCACAGTTTAGGATAGGTTAAATAAAATATCCTGGGAAGGCATTAGGATCATCTTCGTCATTCCTGAACAGGACAGGCATTCTGCCAGTTTGGTTGGTCAGTCTCCTAATAAGATTGTGCCTATTTCTGCTCAGTCACATATGGCAGATGCCCATGAGTCTCAGATATGCACTACAATGCTTTCTTTGGCTACAGACGCACCCTTTCAGAAGCCTCATTGCAGTTAAAGTAAGGGATTCTGGAGTCCATTTGGTATCTCAGGAGGCACACTGCCCTGAATAAATGGAGAAGCCTATTCTGGAAAAGGAAAGCCCAGGGCATATGAGTGAGGGAAAGAAGAGATGGACTGGATGGATTGCTGTGGATGGTGAGAGGAGTGGAGTGTGAAACATAGGCAAGAATCAAAAGTAATCACCTGATGTAACCATTGGGCCAGGTTGCCACCTCTGCCACCAAGGACAGACTAAGCAAAGGTTGACATAGGAGCTAGAGCTAAGTGTGACACAGTTATTGTAAGGCAAAGCTTCATGTGCCACTGTGAACTGTGTACTACTAGTAATTATTCTGGTAGTTCCCAGCTACTTGCTTTGTTGCTTTTAGAATCCAAGTGCTAAGATATCTGAGTATTTGAATGTATTCTATGTGAGGGGCCTGTCCTGGACCCATGACCAGAAAGGCCCTGAAGAAGTAACTTCCACAAGTTTTACTAAGTTTGAAAATCTTTCTCAGTGCAATAAATTGGAAAGGAAAGATCTGTATTAATTTTTAAAGAAGAGAGGCACTTTGCTGAGTCAGTCCGTCTTTCCATGTAGCATCAAAGATTTCCAGTGAGCTATAATTATTCTGCCCTTTTATGTGATTGAATATTAATTTTTCATTTCCTGTCATTACACTTGCTATCTTAATGCTTTCTAATATTTAATCTTGTTTTATTGTCTGAACTTCAACATGTTTTGCTAATCTGTAGCCAAGAGGGACACATTTTGGGTTTTTTTCAGTCTTCTTGATTTTTCAGTAGTGCTTCAGTACGCTGCTTACTGGGAGGAGGAAGGGCGGGGGAGAAGGAATACAGTCAATGGTGTTGGAACAGTTTGTATAGTGTGGGGTGCTGAGAGCCATTGAACCAAACTGTAAACCCTGGATACAATGGAAACCACTGCAAGCCAGGAGGTGCTGTTACACCCCAGCACCTCTGGTTCCAGCACCTATGATTACAGTCTTTTTGGGAGGGAGGGCAGAAAGGAGGCGGAAATATTTTGCCATTTGAATCTTTTCTCTGTCTAATTTACCAGAGATGCTTTGGAAGTGAGGGGAGGAACCACTTTTCTTGTAGTTGATTTTGATGATGCGTTGGTCTCTCCTATGATTATTATTATTATTACTACTACTACTGTAGAAGACCCAGTCAGAGACCAGGACCCCATTGTGCTTAGGGCTGTACACACACAGAACAAAAGGATGGTAAAGTGTAGTTTTTGTTTTGTAATAAATCTGCTTGGCAACCATTTGACCATCTGCTAGGATATCACACCATGGAAATTAAGGACTTCATGTTAGCTGAAGGGAAGAACTCAGATATTCCATCACCAAAAGCCAAGGACTCTACCATGTGAACTGAAGGATAACCTGCTTTATATATTAGCAGTATAGGCCTTTAGCCCGTATCTGAGTAATTCTGATTCCATCCAGTAGGCAGTTCCAACTGCTGCTTCCCCCTTCCTTCAGTGCTTCCTCTCTCTCTACTAGACCAGACATTTCTCTACATCCAAGATTCCTCTTTCGTTAATCTGCCCATGACAGCTGCTATTCAGCTCCCGGTTCAGCCTAGTTCAGTTAAAAACAGCTTATCTGTTGACATTAAAGAGCATCATAGCTAGGCTGGGAAGGAAAGTGGGAGTTTATCTCTCACATGCTGCCTTGGGGAATAGTAGTGGGATGGTACTTCAGAGGGGAAATGCAGCTTTCTCTTCTCCTAACCCCACTTTAAGACCAGCCATGCTGGTCAGCATCACTGTGGAGGTAGTGGGGCAACTTCTAACTGAGCTAGGATGAGCTGAAAGGTGGTTTTGTTCCGCAGCAGTTTAATTTAAAGGAGGACTTGACTGAAGCAGTCTACAATGTATGCTTGAAGTAATTTATGGAGAACGGGAAAAGACAGAATATCAAAGAACTGCATTAAGATTAATTATCCAGTTCACTGAAGAATTAGGTAATTTTAAATGACAGAGGTAAGAAAAAGATGTGAAATTGTTTGCCTGATTTTTGTTTTTTTATTTTTTTCTCCCCAAGTAATCTGAGATTTCAAGCCAGAGCATATAATTTGGGAGTTTCCCCCAGCTGAAACTTTACATAGAGCTAAATATTTCTCTTTGTGCTTGCAGCTCTGGGAAATAGAATTCTTCCTAAGTTAGTGGGTATGTTGCAGATCAAGAGTGTTGTGGGTTTTTTTTTTTGTTTGTTTAAACAACAAAATCCTACTATTTTTCAGTGACCCTCATGCCCAGACTGAGCGGACCTTAGTCACCTAGAGTCAAAAAAATTTTTTTTTATGCTGCAGTACTCTTCAGTTTATAAAGACAACATAGCAACAACAAAAAAAATCTTATTATTCTACAGCACCCGGGGGTAGAAGGCACCTTGTAGAATATATAAAAGATGCTCAAATCTAATCTAATTTTAGATATGATACTTTAGAGCAACAAGTGAGAAGGAGGGGGAATAGAGAAAAGGGTGAGATTTACAATAATAGATTATGTAGTAACCTGGGTTTGTTATGAGTACTGCTGACTAGCACTGCTACATTATCTGTTGTTTAATTTATTTTCCTTCCCACTCATTTCTGTCACACTCCCTGGTTCTCTGACTGATGTTAGCTAGTGTTGTTTGAGTGCCCCATGGAGGGAGTGATTTGAATGATGAAAAAGAAAGGAACTGGTTGCAAGTGTGTTCCATGCAGAGAGAGCTACATGATAGATGGCACAAAGATGGGAGTGGGAGGAGAATATAGGAATACTCGGGTGGTGGTTATCCATGGTTCATCTAGTCCAGTATCATATCTCTGACAGTGGCAAGAACTGGATGCTTCAGAGATAGGTGAAAGAAACCCCAGAGTGCACAATTATGAACTAGTCTGCCCCCAGGAGAAGTTTTTTCATAAATCCATGACAACAGCTGCCTTATATCATAAAACAGGAGCATTACATCCCTTCTAAAAATGGTTTTGTCCTAATGCACCTGTGAATAGTTTTAGTTATCCAGATAAAAATCTGATTGTTTTCTTAATCCAGCTGAGATATTGGCCTCAATAATGTCTACAGAAGTGACTCACACAGGCCAGGAACATGTTGTGTATCCAAAACCAAACAAATTTCATCTTTTAGAAGTTGTTGCTTTTCTTTTTAATCGAATGTTCCTCTGTTCCTATGTTATGAAAGAAGGTAAATAGATGTGTCTGATTTACCTCATCTGTGCCATCCATTATTTTGTATTCCTCTCATTTTTCTGTTTATCTCCTCTGTAAAGTAAACAGTTAACGATCCCTTCAGTCTCTCTTCCTGCCTCTTACCATTTTGGCACCCAGCTCTGAGCCTGCTTTATTTTATTCTAATCTTTTTTGCGATGAGTGTGATCAGAACTGAACGCAATATTTTAGGTGAGAGGATACTACTGACTTACATAATGGCATTATAACATATTCAGAATTATTCCCTTTCTTTGAATCCTAACATTTTCTTTGCATTTTTGACTGCTGTGGCACATTATGCATTGGATCACAGGACTACGTTGTCCTGGGAGAGTTTACATTTTATTTCATTAATTGTTCTTAGTCATTAAAACAGTTAAATATATATGTTAAAGTTATTTTGACTCCTTAACCAGACACATTAGCGCAAAGGAGTGGCATGAAGAGAACAAAGGGCTTAATAATGAGAAATTATGCCAGCAAACACAAATCCACACCTATTAACTAATACGAACAAACGTGCATCCTACTTCAAGACATGTTATTTAATTTTCACAACCAGGAGTCATTAAATAGTACAATCTGGAGAAAGTTACCTGGCAAATGTCCCTGCTAGCAGATGTGATGTTTAATAAGGGAGACAATAAAGGGGAATCTGCTATGTGCGGATTGAAAAAAAAAAGTTTGAAATTATAGCACTGGATGTGTTTGAAGAAATGTGATAAATATGTATGAAAGTTTACATGTGCATGGTAAAGCTTTCATGGTTACCATATTTAGAGAGTGAGAGAGTGTGTGTGTATATTTCTATATTTAGCTGTCTAATGCCTGGGGGAGTATAATATACTGCTGGGAATACCGAGAGCTGTGAGACACTGTACTATCCCTCTGCCTCAGCAATAGTGGGTTTTGCTGGTGATTAGACTGTATGTCAGCCCCCTGCTGCACCAGCCAGTCTTCCTCACCAGCAAACTGCTCAAGGCTCTCCTGGCCCAAACTTCACCTGGCAAGGAACAGTCAGTGAAGTTCAGCCCCACAGCTCTTATTTGTTTCTTTGCAATGCACAGCTCCTACCACTGTGTATTCACTGAAAATACTAAGTTTGCTACTTTGTTAAAGAGTCAATACATCATAACTTATTAATTTAATTGGGGTAAATATACCCTTCCCTTCAAACACAGCACTGAAATGGTTTATAGTAAAGGTAAAACAAATTTATTAACAAAAAGACCATGGATTAAATGATATCAAATGAAGGAGAGAAAGGTAGAGCAAGTAAAAGGGAAAACATGTATCTAAAAAGTCTAAATCTTTATCTTTAGTTACCAGTCTTTGTTCAAGATGGTTTTTTTAATCCACAGTCTCCTTTCCAGCTGTTTCCTGGCCAGGAGCCATCACTGAGATCAGATTGCTTAAGATCGTCTTATCAGATGCAGAGCTTGCCAAGCCAACGTGCGGCAGCCTCATCAGCAAAGTGCAGAGCCCTCAGACCACCATTAAATCTGGTCAGAAGTCAGTCAACCAGTGATGTGTAACATTATCTGTCTCTGGTCACAGCTGCATGTGGGAACCTCTTGTTGGCTCCAGGTGTGAAGGCTGGCCAGGGCCGGTGCAAGGATGTTTCACGCCCTAGGCGAAACTTCCATCTTGCGCCCTCTCCCGTCCCTGAGCCCCCATCCTGAGCCCTCGCCCGACGGCAGCTCCCCCCCTCCACCCTGAGGCACGCCCCCCCAGCTCACCCATGCTCTGCCTCCTCCCCAAGCATGCCATCACCTCTTCGCTTCTCCCACCTCCCAGGCTTGCAGCGCCAATCAGCTTAGGTGCCGCAAGCCTGGGAGGCGGGAGAAGTGAAGCGGCCACGGTGTGCTCAGGGAGGAGGCGGGGCAGGGGTGAGCTGGGGCGGGGAGTTCCCCTGCATCCCACCCCCCCTTACTTGCTGCAGGTGGCCCTCCCCGTGCTCCCCTGCCCCAGCTCCCTCCGTCTAAATGCTGGCAGCGACCAGGGTGGCCAAAGAGCCAGCCGCCGCGGTCACTGCCGAAGGAAATGCGGCCCCCCAAATCCTAGCACCCTAGGTGACCGCCTAGGTCACCTAAATGGTTGCACCAGCCCTGAGGCTGGTTATACATTGACCCTGGACCATTCACAATTGGGTCAGGAAGGCCCATGAACAGCATGGGAAGTCAAAACTGGATACACCGAGTCATTTATAAGAGACTTGTTTCTGATGTCAGCTGCAGACCATTCTTCAAGCCAAGTAGTCATCATAGAGAAATCTGGGCAGGCAAGAGGGCCCACAGTGGGTGCTTCGACAGCAAGCGTACTTACCCTTGGATGATCAAAAAGGTGTGTGTATTTGATCTTCTTAACCATTCTGGCTGTAGCATTCTCACAATGGATATGCTTAATGGATGTGTGCTTATGGTACTGATGTGAGTTGAATCATACCAGCTGCGATGCACATGGTTGAGTATAGTTGTGTGTCAGTCAACTTGATGTGAAATGAATGGAGTCAGTATTCCGCTGCAGAGTAGCACAGGGTTAACCCAGATAATAGGAGTTTGCTCCCCTAGAAGTGCCAACCAATTTGCTTAGATGGTTGTTCTGCCTCCTTACCTTAGCTGCAGTGTCCTCAGGTGATTAAGATATGGGGAAGACCTCTCTAAAGTGACTCTGAGGTAGACTGTGTGGGATTTATGTTTCAAGCAATGAAATTAGGATAAATCACTGTTAATGCTTCAGTCAGCTGCTGGCAATCCCTCGGCATTGAGCTGCAGTATTCTCAGGACTAGTCTGATGGCTTGAACGTTGTGGGAGGGGAGTGGAATTGCATCGGGAATGTTGGCTGACAAGTGACTGAGATTTAGCCCTAGAAAGGACTTTGAATGCAGTCTGCTGATTGGATAATCACCTTCTCCAGTATGAACTGGGTTTCATGATGAGAACACTGATCCATTGCTCCCGTCTCTTAAGATGGATTCTCTCTCTGTATGTGTATCGTTGTGATGGGGTGGTCATCCCACACTTGTCCTGAAGGGGTTAAGGTGGCTCAGAAGGAGCCAATTAACCATATTGGCCACATGAGAGAGAGAGCTAGGGACTGAAAACAGCTAATTAATGATGAAGTGGGCAGGAACCATCTGAGCTTATATAAAGCCAGGAAGTTTGCAGCAGAAGGGGGATGCAGGGAGAGAGTCTGAGGTCACACTCTGGGCATAGAGATGTGGAGCAGGAAAAAACCCAAGGGGAGCAAAAGCCCCATGATCCTTGCCATATGAGAAGGGCTTACCCAGAGGCATTTTGGGGAAGAAAGTCTGGGGAAGGTAGAATAGGAAGAAGCCCAGGGAAAGAGCCATGAGAATTGAGGCTGTTTAGACTTTGGCTGCTGATGATAGGGTCCCTTGAGCTGGATCCTGGAGTCGTGAGCAGGTCTGGGTTCCCCTAGCAGCCACTCGGAAGTAGCTCAGGACTGGTGAAGGCTGCATCTGGACAGTTGATCCAATGTGATTTCAGTGCCCCAGAAGGGAAGGACTGAATAGTGACCTGGTCAGAGGGCTGAGTCATGAAGAGGGACCGAAGACCCAGAGAGAGGCCAGAGTGCAAGAACCAATGGAAGGAGGTGCCAGACCAGGTGTGAGCTATCTCCAGATCCAGCCACAAGAAGGTGCTCCAGGAGTGAGGTTATCCCATTACAATCCCACAAGGATTTCATCACCTTACAAGTCAGAAGGGCTTCCTGAGGATTCAGTCTCCTGTGTTTCTCTGGAGTGCAAGAACCATTGTTAATTCTCTGTCTCTTGAGTTCAGGAAAAAGATACCTTCTACTGGTTTAGCTTGATAGCTTTATTTACTGCTCATATGTAAATTGAGTGAGGTAAACCCACATTCCACTGTCTAAGACAGACGTGTTTATCACCTGGGCTAGGCTGTCTTGTCTGACTTAAACATCATGCTGAGGGAAGTCATAACTTCACATATAAGTTAACACATGCATTTTACAACAATATTAGTAACCAGTGTGTTATGGACTTTCATATGATACCGAACAAGGCATATTTTGTATATTATTATTGAAGTGGTGCGTACAGTGAGAATATAAGGGTGCTTCAGGTCATGAGTCTGTCACTTCTGGCAGATATGAGATACAGCTGATGGCGGTGTGGTACTGAAAGAAAAAGTGAAACAGCACCAAAGCCCTTACCAGCACTTCTATTTAGTTATCCACATCAAAAGCATTAAGTGAAAATGCAATAACCTTATATGAGAATAAACACCAGTATAGGTGTTATCCTGTATCAATAGGAAAATTGATACAGACAACTGTTCCTTTAAATAACAGCATCCGTGCAGTAAACTATTCCATCGGTGCATGGACATCAAGTCAGTATGTCAATAAAGGTACAAGTCAACAGTTTATTAATAAACCAGATTCTGGAACATTGAAAGGGACACTTAGGAAACACAACAGATAATATGAAGGAGGAACTTGTTTGGTCTTTAATTCTGTGGAAGAGGTGCTGCCACATTTACTCACTATGAGCAGTACTTTACTCCATGAGCAAACCATTCACTTTAAGGTAACTATCCACAGAGCAAGGTACTGCTTAATCTGAGTAAGAGTGGCAGAACCTAGCCTTGTGGCATTTGAGCACACACAACAAAACATTTCTAGTATTCCTAGAACTGGAGTTGACGTGGTGTCACAAACAATGATAGTTTGAAACCATCTGCTGTATTGCTGGGATATGAATGACTGTTTCCAGAATAGGTACCAAGTCCAGATGTCATGTAGAATAAGAAATAGTTCATTAAAATGTACTCAAACTGGAGACATGTGCATATAGGACCTTTGTTATTGTCTTCAGAGCCTGCTCTTATTTTCATTCCAAGCTGAAAGAGGACAAGGATCTTGCATCGTAGTGTGGTCCAAAACTCAGACAGGCAGTGAACAGCTGGTGCATTGTTTGTGAGGTTATATCATGGACACCATTTGTCCGCTCTTAGATTTATGTAACCAGCAGAGTACCCGGCTAGATACAAGAGAAGGGGTATTTATGACTTACTGTTTAAGACTCTCACACTTCCCTTTCTGGATTTGCGAGATTAGGATTCATAAAGAAATATTTAAAGATAGCTGTCAGGTTTCCTTATTCCCCGTGCAGTGTCTGTTAGTTACAGTATGCAACAAGTATCCTGAGAAGCAACTGATGCATCATTTGCACAGATACACAAATATATTCCAGTGCGGACTTGGATGGATTGGGTTGTGGGGTTGAACCATTGGATGGACTGCATTAAGGGTGACCAGATGTCCTGATTTTATAGGGACAGCCCTGATTTTGGGGTCTTTTTCTTATATAGGTTCCTATTACCCCCCACCCCCTGTGCCAATTTTTCACACTTGCTGACTGGTCACCCTAACTGCATTCAAATAACCAGGCCATAGATGACGCTGCAGGGTTACAGCAGGTTGTGTAGAAGTTGGTAACTCTACAAGCTTCCTGTTGGGGGTGATGGAACAGAGAGTGAACCTATCACTTGCAAAAGCAGGATGCCTTATGTGGCTTGTCACTAATGCCATCTCACTACAGCCAGGGAAGTTGCTTCCCCAAGTCCAAACAACACAGTTCCCTTAATATGATCCTGTCTCAGGCCTCCATCCAGGCACCCACGTCAAATATGATGAAAAGTTCTGTAAATCTTATTTCATCATATAAAAGAAAAGATTCTGCCAATCCCAAAGGGTCAGACACGTTCTCTCCCAGGATAATGAATGTTTCAGATCTTACCTAAATATGCACTACAGCCAATTCTTATTAACTAAACTAAAATTTATTAAAAAACAATAGAGAGAGAGTATGTTAGCAGATCAATATACATACAGACATGACTTCAATTTGTTTAGGTGCAGATTCATAACAGAGATAGTGAGCTTTGTAGTTGCAAAGGGTTCTTTCAGAAATAGTTAATAGTTTGTAGTCCAATGTCCAAATATCATATTCAGGGCGTACCAGCATAACTGGGACCTCAGTCTTGCAACTCAAATGTCCTCTGATGAAGCCTAAGCACATCTGAGAGGACAGAATCAGGACCCAAGGATCTTTATACAATTTCATGTCTTTTAACAAGTTGTAGTACCTCAGAGAACAAAAGGTAATTAGAATGACTTCAAAGGAAGTGCGGCACTGGTACTTAGCTATACGAATTAACATAAGGCCATTTGCTTGTTCCTCCATCATTCACAGAGAGATGAATACCGAGATATCTCGTGTTTACAATTCATTTAAATGATATCAGAATGCAGCATAGACAGGGACTCTTGATTTCATTGTCAACTCTACTCATACATATGTAAATACACAAAAACACAAACATTATCTCCCCACATGTCTTTTGGGGGTTATTTATTTTGCAGGATGTTTAACCCTCTCTAGCCACGTGTCACAGTGCTAATGATCCATACCTATGAGACTGAAGAGCATAATCCGCAGGCACTTTGGAAGGAATTGGAGTTGATGGCACAGAGAAGGAAACACTCGCTCCCAGGTGGGGCTCTAAGAGGATATTATATTAGCAGGGGAACAAAGAGAGTGAGAAGTTGATGGACCGACACAGACACCTGAACTCTAAGATCTAAATGAACTTGCTTAACCTGATGAATCTACAAAATTGTACATTATCAGACTTGGCTGTTGTCCAGGGCTAGATTATATAGGACTTTATAGCCTTCATTGAATTGAAATGTCTATTTTTGAGCAAACGTGTTCTATTTAAGAGTTTTTAAAATGTATCCTGTGGCTCCTTATTCTGGTCACTCCTCGTGGCCACTAAGGTTTCCCTGAGTTGTGCTATAGGAGAATAAGTCCTCCAACAAGTGTAGAGATGCCACACTTCCTGTAGACTCTAGATGCAGGCATAGGTGATGGAATTAGGGGGTGTGGCTTCACCTGCTGGCTTGAAGTGGTTTCCATCATATACATTTGATTCAATGGCTTTCATCACCCCCACTATATAAATTGTTCCAGCACCAAGGGATGCAGGCTGTGGTTTCCTAGGACACTTCATGCTGAGACAGAAACCCTCACTTCAGAGCACAAGGAAGCATAGGGTACAGACACAGACCAGTGGACACTGCTACTGAAAATCTGATGGTCTCAGTTGCATGGAGCGCATGCACACCCACAGTGAATAGCCCAAAGGGACGATGCATCTTGAAGAACTACAATTTCCAGAAGGTAAGTAACATTAATTATATATTACATTAGAAGTTCCACAAGCCTTAAGAAAAAGGTTAAAAGAACAGCTATGAAACATGACAGTAAATGGTATCATTTGGAGAATAGAACCACCAACCAATTGGGTTCACTCCTTAATGAAAAAGTAGGGGGACAATGGCTGTGTATGGACCCTAAGGAGTGAACAAAAACATAAAAAGAGAACTTCCACTTGGCTTCAAAAAAGTGAACTGTTGTCTGAGATAGCAGGAGCCAAATTATTCAGCAAATTAGTTGCTTCGTTTGGATTTTGGCATATCCCCTCAGATACTAAAAGCTCCAAGATCTGCACTTTCAACCCACCATTTGGCACAAACTACTTCCCAAGACACTATATTCAGCTCCAGAAGTATTTCCCCATACAGTGAGCCAGATGTGAGAGGAATTAGCAAGTGTGAAAGTGTACATTAATGATGTAATCATTTTGGGGCAGCACTGCCATTGAACATCAGGAACAACTGAAGAAAGTATTTGGAAATTGTGAGAGCTAATAACATTAAGGTGAATAAGGCCAGTTTCAAGCAATAGAAATAACATACTTGGGAGAGAGACTGACCTCCAAGGGAATCTTGCCCCGTGAATCAAAGATTGAAGCAATACTGAACATACTGAGACCTGAAGATAGAAAGATAATTCAAAGGCTGCTAGGTGTGTTGAATTATGTCAGCAAATACATGCCTACCTGTACTGCACACACAGTTCATCTAAGACATCTCATAAGGTCACCAAATGAGTGTAGATGCCTAATGTGATTTAAAGCACATTCTGATACCAGCTCCAGTGCTGCAATTTTATGACTGATTGAAAGACATTAAACTCTCCACAGACACCTTAAAAGGAGAGCTGGGAATAGTAATATTTCACTATCATGGAACTGATTGGTTGCCAACCTCAAATGCATCTAGGGCTGTGACAGCTGCAGAGAATATATAGGCACAAATTGAAAGAGAGACATTAGATCTGGTGTATGGATGTACAAATTTTCATTACTTTCTCTGTGGTCTTATCTTCAAAGCAGAAATTGGTCACAATCCATTGATTGCAGTACACAAAAAGGGACTTGGAGAAGCATAACCAAGAATACAGTGACTACTTTTGAAATTACAAAAGCATGATGCGATCCTGGAGTTCTAATCTGGATGCCACTTAGTAAGGGTAGATTCATTATCAAGATCATATGTTCCATCTGACAATATACAGCCTGATGATCTGGAACAAGCAGTTAACATACATGTGAATATGATAAGTGTCACATCGTGTATTTTTAGACTGAAGATAAAATGATATAAACAGAGATACAAGTGATAAGTAAAGGAGGGAAAAAAGATTTCCCACCTGCCTATTCTCTATCAGTGATCTCAGAAGTGCTCTTGAAGGGAACACAGATCGTGGTTCCCACAGAGGTGAGAAGGGAAATATTGGAACAGATACATGAAGGGCACCTGAGAATGACCAAATCAAGAAGGGGGAAGGTTTATTGTTGCCAGAGATGAACAATGACGTTGAAGAAATGGTGATCAGGAGTAGAACATGTCGGAAATATAAAGATTCCCAGCTGAAAAAAACAATGGTACCGTATGAACAACTTGAGATTCTATGAGACAAAGTTGGAATTCACATGTTCATCTTGAGAAGACATGATCACATATTTATAATGGAGTACTTACCCAATTTCCCAGAAGTAAACACACTTGAAGATACCACAGCAGCACCAATAGTCAGGCATCGTAAAAATGATTTGCACATCATGGAATTTCAAGAACAATAACTGGCAATGGACCACAGTTCAAGAATAGGGATTTCCTGGACTTTGGTAAAAAGTGTGGCTTTCATCATGAGACATCTAGTCCGACATATTGTAAGATCAATGGATTATCTGAATATGGACTATGTATACTGAAGAAGTTGCTCAAAAAAGCAGTGGATGCAAGAGAAGATCCATACTTAGCGCTACTCAGCTATAGCACTACATTGCTGCAACATGGAAAGTCATCCACTGAACTCTTCTGCAACAGACATATAAATACTTGGTTATCAGGTATGGGACAATGGAAAGGATTATTAGGAAATATTTGATAGTGAGGGGGAAAACTGGGAAAGTGCAACCAGATGAATACAATAAAGGAGCAAGACCCCCACTCCACAGTTAAAAAACAAAGTGAGAATTTGGCAAGATGGCCAGTCCAAGCTCCAGTGATCAAAGAGGAGTCACCCAACTTGTACTCAGTGATCACAGAGGAAAGCAAAATCTTACAAAGTAATTGTATGCATCTGCTCAAGATACCTGAAAACTTGGCCTACACAAATGAAGTGAGAGCAGACATACTGGCTGGAAACAATTCACAAACTGTGACCCTGTTGTTGAGCATGAGACTGAACAGCTTGTTACAGGCAAGAAATTGCCTAAAGAGAGTTTGCAATACAGCAGATTGAGATGTGTTAGGGTTGTGTTTAAGCAACCTTAAGATTTAAGTCAGTTCAGGGGGCAGGAGCGGGCATTGGGTGCTGGCTCTGGGAAAGGGCTCAGGGCTGGGGATTGGGGTGCGGGCTCCAGCCAGGTGGCACTTACCTCGGGCGGCTCCCGGTCGTCAGCGCAGTGGGGCTAAGGCAGGCTCCCTGCCTGCTCTGGCCCCGCGCTGCTCTCAGAAGGGGCCAACACACCCCTGTGGCCCCTGGGGGGTTGCACGTGGCTCCGCGCGCTGCCCCTCTCTGCAGGCACTGCCCCCGTAGCTCCCATTGGCCTCAGTTCCCCATTCCAGGCCAAAAGGAGCTGCAGGAGTGGTGCTTGCCAGCAGGAGCATCATGCAGAGGGAGACCCCTGCTATCCCCTTCCCCGAGGTGTAAGTGGCAAGCTGGCCAGTTCCGGGAGCTGTATGGGGCTGGGAAGGCAGGGTGCAAACCTGCTTTAGCAGCAGCCCCACTACACCATTTGACTTTTAGCAGCCAGAGATCGTGATTGACTGGGAGTGTCTCCAGGATCAAGCAGTCAATCGCGATGGACCGGTTGGTGACCGCTGTTTTATAGTGCTTTTTTTTTAGTTCAGTCAGGAAATTTAAAACAGGGAAGATGTGCTGTAGACTAAGTCCTCCAGGGAATGGAGAGATGCCAGACTTCCTGCAGACTCTAGATACTACCTTCAATTTCCTGTGACACGCTTTTTGTTGGGGCAGAAACAGAGAAACCCAGAACAGGGCAGTTGCAGGCTGCAGCTACACAGAATAGTAGAAACTTTTCTTACTTCATTTTTGGTACATAGTTCTGCTCATAATAAAGTGTTTATCTTAACACCACTTTGGGACAAGCAGATCATTCCCTTAGGCCTTTGACTCAGTGCTCCAGGCAAGAGATGTTTTTCACCATCACTCTAGATCTGCAATATTAGGGTTTGGTTTTGTTCACTTTCCTCTTGGGATTTCAAAATCTCTTGTGATCCTTCATAGGTGGCAAATGAATGCCTGTTCTTTCTTGGCCCACATTTCTGATCTGAATAAAGTTCATTAGCATGTTGATAGGTCCCTCTCAGTGAGGGGGCCGTTGCATGTGTGGGAGAGAAAACAAATTTCCTTTTCAGTCCCCATCCTGCTTCTAGAGTGATTACAGTTTTCCATAATCAAATCTGTGTCCAATATGATTTCATGACAAATGATATCCAGTCTATTACAGTGTTTACTGATTTTTTTCTTCCTTTACTAGCTATCAAGCTCACAAACTTTAAACTCAGCAGCTTGCAAAGGATACTTACTGTAATTCAAATTCTCCAAAATGTGAGAAAGCATGGAACTTAGACTGTAATAGTCTCCAGGAATAAATATGTAAAATCATTGATAACCATTATGTTATGTTAGGATTTTCCCATGTAATTCCAAATTATTGTGTTGATGTGTAGAAATCTGTTTATAAAAATCTCCAACTTCCATTGCAAAACTTTAATGTGCATTGTTGCATCTCTGGAGGAGTGAGGACTATATAGACTTTTTCATTCCAATGCTTCATTTTTCAGTAAATAAATCACAGTGTGTTAGTAAGTGCCAGATACAGTTCATTGTCTCTCTCTTTTGTCTCTCTTTATTAATCTCTTGAGCCTGTAAGTACTTACTGCTGGTGGTCACGCAGATTTTACATAATAGTGAATGGGCATGTCTTCTGTAGTTTAATGCTTAAAATAGCATATTGTTCACATTTTTCAAATAAAGAGAAAAATCTTTAGATGGGCTACTGCTAAGCTCAAAATGCAGGAAAGTTCAACTATTGTCAATACATATTAGGAACAGAAAAAATAAGATCCTCCAAATTATTGGATACAGAAATTGAATTTAGTCAGTTTTAATAATTAAAATTGATAGGATGAAGATTCTGACGATTAGCAGCGGAGTAACTATCGATAGTAATTTAGTCTATATCAGAAATTTTTTTGCAGTTGAATAAAAGCTCCTAAACTGCTTTCCTAGGTTAACTTGACATCTGCTTGAAATGGGAGGCTAATGTTACCTCTTTGAATGGTCTTTCTTCCCAATGCTTCCCTTAAAAAAATTTCAGAATGTTCCTTGATCCATATTGTTTTTCTCAAAACATCAGCGTTTTTTAGCTTTCTGGTCATTCTGTTTTAAGTGTGGGAATGATGACATTCCCTAACCATCACTACTGAGAGTCCCATGGCCTAAAATTCTACACACAGAATTGAATATGTATATCTTTATGGAATAGAACATGTCACCAAGTTTCACATTCTTGCTTTTATAAGTAATTAATACTAACAAAGCAGTCTGGACTTTCAGCCTGACTGTTTTCTTCTCAAAGTGCAAATCTTGTGTCTTGGGGGAGAGGGAGGGAGTAGCTGACTTCTTCCAAGAGAAATGCCAACAAATCTACCAAGAAAGGGATGTTTTCCCAGCAGTCCTGTGGTCTAAAAATTATTTTCTAGCAGTAGTATTGTTGCTGGCTTGTTGATCTTGCTGTGATTTATTAGGATTGGTCCACAACTGAACGTAGGGAATCTTGGGCCATGGATCAGGGTCATGCGTTTACTTGTCTTGAAATAAATCTGAGCAATGTAACTAAACTTATAGAACTGTAGTTAATAAACAGTGAATGAATATGTTTTTGGCATTTTGCTGAATGAGACTGAGATTTCTTGGAGAGGTTGTAAATTACTATTAATAATACTGCAGGTAGCAGGTTATTCACTGAATTCCACAAAGACAGGAAAACAGATTGTTTTATAGAGCAGAGGATTGAAAATATTAAGAGTGACTATGGAAGTAATCCTCAGTCACTTGTATTTTGGAACTATGTTACTTGCTGGTGAAGTTGTTTCTTGTAAATAAACTGGGCATGATGTTACAACAACCCCCTGCCCAACAGAAGCTATTATCACTATTGTTGTACATTTTTCTAACGGAAAGTTTAGAGGTGTGTTTAAAAAAAAACTGCATTTTTTTTCTCAGATCCTTCTGATGATGAAGAAATGGAAAAATCAACCAACACAAGTAAACCAGTACAGCCTGACTCAGACTCCGGGTCCAAACCTGCTACAGCAAAGAAAAGAAAACAGGTTGGTAAGATTTGTGACTATATTGATCCTAGAGATAATAATACATAATGAAATCAGGCTTTTCACCCTAAATAAATGGTGCATTTCTCCACTTACTGTCCTGATCTCTTGCTTAGTACTGCTGTGTTGCCTGCATTATTTGGAAACGATTAGGTTCCAATCTTAAGAGATTTCAGTCATAACTTTAGTCTCATTTTATATAGGTACAATAGGGCGCAGAGCCCATCTCTTTCTCCAGGCTTGAGTCAGGTGACTGTGCAGTGGTGAAGGGCTAAGTGATGTGCCAGTCTTTTAATGTTGACATTGCCTGAAGATTCTTATATTTTATTATTTAAATACTGTACAGCACCGAGAGAGACAACTAGAACCTTCCCTCATTGAAATGGCCCTTAGACTGGAGTGAGGAATGATTGGGTTCCAGATGATGGACATTGTTAGAGCCCAGTTTTGCAAAATGTAAAGCACCTTCAACTCCCACCGAAACCAGTAGGAACTGAGGACGCTCAGCACCTCGCCGGATGTGCTTAATAATAAACAATGCAGCAAGCTCACTGACTAAACTGGCAAGTAGGCAGCAAGAAGATTCATCCATAACACACTATGGAGTTTAAAAGGTCTCTTAGTATTGTTGCCTTCAAGGTATCATACACTGGAGTGACCTGGATGGATATAAGGGATTAGGAATGAGATAAGAATCTTTCTGCTTTAGGTCATCGATTTTCAATGTGGCCCAGGTCAGTAGTAGCTAGAAGTTCTAGCTGTATGATGGCTACCAGTAATATAGGTGAAATAAGCTTGTAGTATCATTCCAGCTTGTGATGGACAAGTGTCATAAACACCATTGGCATTTATTGCCACCATTTTTTATGGTCTCTGCAGAGTCACCAAGGACTGAATGGGCCATGGACAGTGAACTTTTGTCCACCTCCTGGTCACGATGGGGGCTCTGTGGCTGAGTAATGTGTGGGAGGCTTATGCTACCAGTGCCCATCCAGTGCCCATAAACAGAGGAGTTCAAGGCTGTTAGTACAGCAAATTTTGCCACCACCAACTACAGTTCAACATTTAAAATGAAAGAACAGTCATTGCAAAGAATAAGCTTCTGTACATGTAACACTGCCTCCTAGTGGAGGGAATTAGACTGCTTAACTGTAGCTTAGGACAAGGGTTCGTAACGGGGCCTGTGAACCCTTTTGGGGGGCCAGGGGCCCCTGAGGCTAAAACCCAGAGCCCAAGCCCTATCCTGCAGGGCTGAAGCCAGGACCACAGTTGAAGCCTTGATCCCTGGCGCCCCCCTCACCCCCCTGGGGCTGAAGCCAGGAGCAGCAGGGCTGAATCCCTGAGCCCTGGTGCTCCCCACGGGGCAGCAGCCCTGAGCAAATGGGCAGAGTTGGGAGGCACAGGGTTGTTGCCCTCCCCCTCAACTACGCTGCAAGAGCAGGGCAGTCCCAGGGCAGCTCCACTCACCCCTCTCCACCTCCTAAGGAGCGCTTAAAGATGATAAATTCATTGCGGAGAAACTAAATAGATTCTTTGCTTCAGTCTTCACGGCTGAGGATGTTAGGGAGATTCGCAAACCTGAGCCGGCTTTTGTAGGTGACAAATCTGAGGAACTGTCATAGACTGAAGTGTCACTAGAGGAAGTTTTGGAATTAATTGATAAACAACATTAACAAGTCACCGGGACCAGATGGCATTCACCCAAGAGTTCTGAAAGAACTCAAATGTGAAGTTGTGGAACTATTAACTAAGGTTTGTAACCTGTCCTTTAAATTGGATTCGGTACCCAATGACTGGAAGTTAGCTAATGTAACGCCAATATTTAAAAAGGGCTCTAAAGGTGATCCCGGCAATTACAGACCGGTAAGTCTAACGTCGGTACCGGGCAAATTAGTCGAAACAATAGTTAAGAATAAAATTGTCAGACACGTAGAAAAACATAAACTGTTGAGCGATAGTCAACATGGTTTCTGTAAAGGAAAATCGTGTCTTACTAATCTATTAGAGTTCTTTGAAGGGGTCAACAAACATGTGGACAAGGGGGATCCAGTGGACGTAGTGTACTTAGATTTCCAGAAAGGCTTTGACAAGGTCCCTCACCGAAGGGTCCTACGTAAATTAAGCTGTCATGGGATAAAAGGGAAGGTCCTTTCATGGATTGAGAACTGGTTAAAAGACAGGAACAAAGGGTAGGAATTAATGGTAAATTCTCAGAATGGAGAGGGGTAACTAGTGATGTTCCCCAAGGGTCATCCTAGGACCAATTCTATTCAATTTATTCATAAATGATCTGGAGATAGGGGTAAAAAGTGAGTTGGCAAAGTTTGCAGATGATACTAAACTACTCAAGATAGTTAAGACCAAGGCAGATTGTGAAGAACTTCAAAAAGATCTCACAAAACTAAGTGATTGGGCAACAAAATGGCAAATGAAATTGAATGTGGATAAATGTAAAGTAATGCACATTGGAAAAAATAATCTCAACTATACATACAATATGATGGGGGCTAATTTAGCTACAACGAGTCAGGAAAAAGATGTTGACGTCATCGTGGATAGTTCTCTGAAGATGTCCACGCAGTGCGCAGAGGCAGTCAAAAAAGCAAACAGGACGTTAGGAATCATTAAAAAGGGGATAGAGAATAAGACAGAGAATGTATTATTGCCCTTATATAAATCCATGGTACGCCCACATCTCGAATACTGTGTACAGATGTGATCTCCTCACCTTAAAAAAGATATTCTAGCACTAGAAAAGGTTCAGAAAAGGGCAACTAAAATGATTAGGGTTTTGGAGAGGGTCCCATATGAGAAAAGATTAGAGAGGCTAGGCCTCTTCAGCTTGGAAAAGAAGAGACTAAGAGGGGATATGATAGAAGTATATAAAATCATGAGTGATGTGGAGAAAGTGGATAAGGAAAAGTTATTTACTTATTCCCATAATACAAGAACTAGGGGTCACCAAATGAAATTAATAGGTAGCAGGTTTAAAACAAATAAATCGAAGTTCTTCACACAGCGCACAGTCAGCTTGTGTAACTCCTTACCTGAGGAGGTTGTGAAGGCTGGGGCTATAACAATGTTTAAAAGGGAACTGGATAAATTCATGGTGGCTAAGTCCATTAATGGCTATTAGCCAGGAAGGGTAAGGAATGGTGTCCCTAGCCTCTGTTCATCAGAGGATGGAGATGGATGGCAGGAGAGAGATCACTTGATCATTGCCTGTTAGGTTCACTCCCTCTGGGGCACCTGGCATTGGCCACTGTCGGTAGA
Organism: Gopherus flavomarginatus; assembly: GCF_025201925.1. NCBI lineage: Eukaryota > Metazoa > Chordata > Testudines > Testudinidae > Gopherus > Gopherus flavomarginatus. The sequence goes on along the minus strand of NC_066617.1, from coordinate 166,606,552 downwards.
CAGATACTGGGCTAGATGGACCTTTGGTCTGACCCGGTACGGCCATTCTTATGTTCTTATGTTCCTCTCCCTGCCCCCCTGGCCAGTCGGAGGCAGGAAGCCGGAGCTGGGCATGGGCAGTGCAGGGCAGCTCTTGCTCTCGCTGGTGCCATGGAGCAGGCATCTACAGCATTCCCTCGTCTCCTGCTGCTGCAGGGGGTTGAAGCTCGCAGCCCCCTTTGTTCATGCAGCCGGTAGGAGCCGCCTAGGCAGGGGGACCCGGTTCCGTGATCAGCAGAGCCCTTGAGGAACAGGAACCGCAGGGGAGCTTTCTCAGCACATAGCCCCTAGCTACCTCCTCCCCACACCCTGAGCTACCCCCCACCTGCACACAGCCCTGAGCTACAGCCCCTAGCTACCTCCCTCTCTGCACCCTGAGCTACACCTCCCACCTGCACACAGCCCCAAGCTACACCCCCCCATCTGCACATAGCCCCAAGCTACACCCCCCCATCTGCACACAGCCCCTAGCCACCTCCTCCCTGCACCCTGAGCTACCCCCCACCTGCACACAGCCCCTAGCTTCCCCCTCTCTGCACCCCGAGCTACCCCCCCCCGGCTGCACACAGCCCCTAGCTAACCTTCTCCCCCACCCCCCTGCCTGCACACAGCCCCTGGCTACCCCTCTTCCTGCAACCTGAGCTACCCCCCCACCTGCACACAGTCCCTAGCTACCCCCCCTCTGCACCCCGAGCTAATCTCCAGGCCTGCACACAGCCTCTAATTACCCCCCTCTCTGCACACCCCCCCCTGCCCACACACAGCCCCTAGCTACCCCTCTTCCGGCCCCTTGAACTGTTTTCAAACTTTTTGAGCTGAGCCCCCCTACTTTTGAGTTATAATTTTTGGTTGCCCCCTCCCCCAACCCAGTTGCCCCCCTTCCCCAACTGATAGGTGGCCTGCTGAGGTGAGTCGAGGTGGAGGTGGCACTCCCTCCAGGGACCCTGCCGTGCAGAGTTGGCTTGAGCCCCGATGGCCCCTGTCCATCCAAAACAGAAGTCAAATTACACTCATGACTGAGCTCCCGCCCCGTCCCCCCCATCCCCTGCTGCACCCTGGAGTTTTTATAGCATGTTGTAGGGGGCCTCGGAAAGAAAAAGATTGAGAACCCCTGGCCCAGGACATGTGCTGCTAACAGAGATCTTTGTTTAGTTTAAGGAGTAGAAGCCTGGATTTTGGAGCAGGAGGGCTCTGAGTTTTAGCCCCACAACAGCTGTGATGCTCCATGTGGCAATGGTGTGCGGCATCATGAGGCCACAAATTCATTACAGTATCACACAGCTCTTTTCTTGCAAAAAGGTTTGCTAATCAATATTTTTACAGAGGTGCCTATAATTTTAATGTTTGTATTTCACTTGAATCCGGCATTTCTGGTGCATATTAAATTGCAGATTTAATCCACTTCACTCCTGTCTAATCCACAGTCCAGAAGCTATTTTGTTGTGGCCTTGGTGTATGGAAACTAGTCAGGAGAGAAATGAATGGAATTAACAACATATACATTTTCAGTCCACAGACAATTTTGATAGTTCAATTAATTCTTAGACTGCAGACCCACAATGAAAAGAACAATTTGTCTCCATTTTAAAGCAGTTGGTTGAAATGTTTATTTTGTCAGTAACTCCCAAATTCAGTGGATGGCCTAATTGGAATGTAAACTTTCACTCTCCCTCTCTCACAGACACAAGAATGTTTTCACTTTACATTTTGGTTTTTCAGTAACTTGGCGACATGCGAAGAGCTGTTGCATTAGAAACATAACACAGGAAACATTTTATGTTCTGTCTGTGATTAACAAACATGGAATTCATGGCAATTTATTTCATAAATCAAAGGCCTCAGCACAAATTTCCTGTTTTTCTGCATTTTTTAAACTTCCGTGTAAAAATAGCACAAAAATATGCAGAGTACATGGAGCTAGGTCAAAATCAGTGGGTAGTCTGCACAGTACAATTCAGAAGAAAAAATGCAAATAATTTTTTTTAAAGGCGATTTGCAAAAAGCTGCTGAATGATCAAGAGTAGGAGAAAACTTGCAGAAGGATCTGAAGCTCGGTCTAGATAAGATGCTTAAACTACTGAAGTTTCCAAACCATCAACAAAGGACACACACAAACTTACAACCATTCACTGTACAGTAATTAGATTTATCCAAACATCTCAGTTATTTGTGGTGTGGAGTTGTTGTGTTGGAATAACTTATACTTGTATTCCTGGGCTCATCAGCTCACCAAGCCTACACTGCTCCTCTACCAAAGGAGTCTTGTGCACCTAAGTGGAACAAAATAGTCAATGAGTCTAGGCTATTTTCAGTGGAAAATCATTAAAAATAATGGTTCTGTGCACATGTTACAGGGAAGACTAGCAATGGAGAGAGAAGCTATTGTCCATACTGTGACAGATATGGCCATTTCCTGCAATATCCTGGACAAACCTTACTGGATTAAGTTTACGTATCTTGGGAGTCATTGTATTAAAAATGCAAATGTTTATGTATTATTGTGGGATTGTATATACCATATATACTCATTCATAAGCCGAATTTTTTTTAGTAAAAAAGGGAAGCACCAGAGAAAGGGGTCGGCTTATGAACGAGTATAGAGAGGGAGAGGTGGGACGCAGTCGCTCCCCCCAACAGAGGGAGCAAGGAGAGGCAGCACAGCCAGAAGGGAAGAGGCAGGGCCAGAGTCTCTCTGCTTCTGGCCACGCTGCTCTCTCCCAGCCTCTGAAGCAGCTGCAGCTCTGGGACTGGCAGGCTTCAGCTGTGCTGCTCGGCCCCGTCCCCCAGAGCAGGCTGTGGCCACGCTGCCCAGCCCATCGGAGCAGCTCCAGCCAGGCCAGAGACATCCTCCTCTGGCCCTCCCCAGATAAGGTGGGAAGGGGTGGGATGGGGAGAGTGTGGGGGTCCTGGGCTAGGGGTGGGGTCATGTGGGGGGGTGGTCAGGGGTTACTCCCCTGACTCCCAGCTTCTCCCCCCCAAAAAAATTTCCCCACCAGTTGCTGTCCCGGCCCGTCAGGGTAAGCGGCTGACGCCCTGAGACACTTTGTTTACTTAGGTTTACCTCCGTGCCTGCGGACACTCGAGATAAACAAACCATCTTGGCCCACCAGTGGCTTATCCTCATGGTCCGGGAGCCAAAGTTTGTTGACCCCTGAATTATAGGGTCGGCTTATGAACGGGTTATAATTTTTTTCCATTTTTACTTATCCATCTTGGGGGGATCGGCTTATAAACAAACCGGCTTATGATCGAGTCTATACGGCACATCTCTAAAGAGGAGGCGTGACTTAATGTCAATGCTGGGAAATTGTTATGAGAGCTTCAAAGGGCTCTGAACAATGGGCCAAACAAGAATGAATTTTTAGTTGAGTGGGTTTTGTAGGAAATACTGCGGAGAAGGGGAATGCAAATTCCCACCTTCGGATACAACCTTTTGAAGCTACGTCCCAAGGAGAAACTCCTCGTCTGCTGATTAACTGTTCCCATGGTCCCAATATGAAAGGTCCAAAGTGTATAATGGAGTGACTCACAGATTCATGGGTGTTCTTGTTCTGAGCTAAAGGTGTTATGAACCTGTTACTACAGGAAAACTTGTGTGTTTTTGAAGGACTGACTCCTACCAGAACCCTTCTGGAGTTAGGGCAATCCATAGGCACCGACTTCCCCACTGCCTAGTGGGTGCTCGCTCCTCCTCCCCCCGGCTCTGCTCCATCCCAACTCTTCCCGCCCCTAAACCACCCTTGCCCCACCCCCATTTCACCCCTTCCCCAAAGTCCCCACCCCATCCCGCTTTTCCCCACTACACCATGCCTCTTTCCTGTCCCCATTCCACCCTCTTCCCCCAAGTCCCTGCCCCTGTCCTTCCTCTTCTCGGCCTCCTCCCCTGAGCACACTGCATCCCCGCTCCTCCCGCTCCTTCCCGGAAAGTCCTAAGTGCCGCCAAACAGCGATTAGGTGACAGGGGGGTGGAAAGCACTGGGAGGGAGGAGTAAGAGTGGGGACACGGCGCGCTCGGGGGGGAGAAGGAAGCGAGGAGGGGGGAGCTTGGCTGCCGATGTGTGCGGAGCACCTGCTTATTTTTCCCCAAGGGTGCTCTAGCCCCGGAGCACCCATGGAGTCGGCACCTATGGGGTGATCTCTGGTAAGCTTATTAGCATGTGTGTAGGTTCTTTTATTGTTTTAATATGTTTTTTCTCTAATGTTTTCAATAAGACTAGCTTAAGAATAAATGTGCTTGCTCATGAAGAGCTTTGTGGTATCTTCTACCTGTGGGCAATTACGCTCCTCTAAGGAGAAGGCAAAGCAGGCTGCTTAGTCAGTCTGACTTGCTGGAGAATTCACAGTGTGGGCAAGGAACTGTGCAGCCTGGAAAACCCCCAGTCAGAAGGGAGAGAGACTGGAACTGAGAAGCTGGGAGCCTAAAATTGGTGCTCTTGCTTCATCACAAGGGGAAAATACAGGTGCACTTACCCTGAGCTATGACACATACATCTTGAGGGAGGAGAGAAAAACAAGAAACTTATCAAACTGGTTTGGGCCAGCAAGGTAGAATCAGTCTTGTGGGTGGGGTGTATATGAGAGTCTGGATAAGAAGAGAAAAACTTACACAGGGAGGTGAGTTGCCTGGGCATTATATTTGTACAGAATCTAGCACAATGGTCCCCTGATCCTGGAGGTGCTACCACAATAGAAGTAACTTATAGCAATAACTGTTTGCAGTGTTGTTGTAGCCCAGTTGGTCCCAGGATATGAGAGAGATGAAGTAGGTGATGTAATAGCTGTTATTGGACCAACTTCTGTTGGTGGAAGTTACAAGCTTTTGAGATACACAGAGCTTCCACCAACAGAACTTGTTCCAATAAAAGATATTATCTCACCTACCTTGTCTCTCTTACAACAGTGATAACAGCACAGACAATGGATCCAAAACTTTGTGACCTGCTGGATTGAGATGAAAGAGGTGGGGAATGGACGAGACAGAGATTTCCATTTGCTGGCTCCATTTATAATCTCAGTCAGAGTTAGGAAAATGGTTTGACTTTAATTTAGTAGTTTAAAACATGCTGCCCATGCAGGGAGGGATAGCTCAGTGCTTTGAGCATTAGCCTGCTAAACCCAGGGTTGAGTTCAATCCTTGAGGATGCCATTTAGGGATCTGGGGATTAGCCCTGCTTTGAGCAGGGGGTTGGACTAGATGACCTCCTGAGGTCCCTTCCAACCCTGATATTCTATGAAATGAGAGTCATACTCATGGTGGCAGGTTTTAGGGGCTGTTAGGACTAAGCCCCATTAATAATACCCAGCTAGCAGGTACACCTGCAGTTCTCAAACTGTTGTATATGTACCACTAATGGTACATGAGCTGTCCCTATATTTAATTTTCCTGTGACCTCTGGACATGATCTCTCTAGTTTGCCACCTTTACAAACTGAATGCTCATATACTGATCATCCTAAATACATACAAGTGGGGAGAAATGAACCAAAGAGACATTTCATGGACTAAAAAGCCAGTCTTCATGGTATTAAATGAAGAACAGCATAGAACAAAATTTGAAAACATCTCTTGAAAGATGTTACATTATAAACATAAAAGAAAGGAAATCAGAAATACAGAAGAATCATTATTTCCAGTTATTCTCTCCTATCTGTATGATATAGGTCACCAGCTGGTTGGTTAGGTTGTACCCAATTATTACAAAGGCCTGTTTGGCAAAGTTAGAATGAGTTCTTTTTGCGGATACAGACTAACACGGCTGCTACTCTGAAACCTGTTAGAATGATTATCTCACACAATAATAGAGATTCGCTTTTTCCTTTTGATTTTTTGTTGTTGTATTAAACATGCTGTATATTGGATGATAAAGATGTGCCTATGACTCGTATGTTTCAGGTTTCTGTACTTTTTTTCTGTTCTCTGTTACACCAGTGTGAATATGAAGTAGTTCCAGAAGTTACTTCAGATTTACACAGCTGTAACAGAGCAGAGTTTTACCCCAGACCTGTACATATTATTTTTTTCCTCTATCAGTATCTGAATCTTTGTACCTAACTTCTTCCCCCATACCATCATGTTCTGTGGTGTTTTGGGGTAATAATATCTCTCATGATGAATCTCTTTTTACAACATATGCTTTGCAGCCTGCAGAATGTTTTCTAACTCGTCCTGAGGAAAAAGAAGAACACACTGTGAAGGTGAAAAGGAGAAGGAAGGTATTGGAAACTCCCCCTCCACCCTCTGCCCAACTAAAAGTTCAACACAAATGGTTTTTGGGGCTGGATGGGTGCAGTTGCTTTTTAAGACTTGTCAGCTTCAGGATAGCACAATGCCAGTGGTGTCCTTTAAAGGGTTTTAGAAGCTTGTTTCCCTTGGTGTAGTGTACTGGGACCATAACATTGCAGCCAGTTTTATGAAGAAGAGTAAATCAACTCTGTCTTAGAAGAGAAACCTTTCTCAACTCCAGTCAAGTACCTGCTTCATACCTATGTACCCAACTGCAACCTGGTGTCCAAAGCTGACTAGAAGAGCTTAATGCAGGGATTGAAAGAGTATTAGGGGGAGATAGAATCACCCCATCCCATCCTTTCAGCCAGGCCACAACAGTTACTGCATTTCATGGGCAGTAGTGATTTGGTCTCTTTTCTACCCACAGTTTAGCTACTGGGGTCCTTGTTCTGTATTGATCTTCTAACCATGACAATGCCTGCCCCCAGAGGCACCCTTCACAGTCCTGGTGGAGATTATATTGCACAAAGTGTGTTGTCTTTCTGAACAGACAAAAATGCTTAGCTGTCTCACAGAGCAGGTACACAGGGTTTTAATTTCATGTTAGATCTTGTACACACCCCAGTGGATGGGAGGATTTTGCCTTAGATGCAGGTCTGGCGTTAATAACCATCTCACTTTCTTTGCAGCCAAAACAGATGCATCCCATGATGAAAATGGGTGACTAAACCTAAAATAAACCTCCAGTTTTCATGCAAACAGTAGAGGCTTAGTTAGATCTTTTTTTTCCAGTGGTAATATGCCATTAAGTCTGTGCACATAACCTGTCAAGTAATCATCATGAAGAATTTATTATACTGTACTACCATATAGGTCCCAAACTAATTACTCTCTTTTATAAATAAATAAATAAAATAAAATAAAATAAAACCCTTTGCTCCTTAAGCATCTGGAATGAATTGGAAGAAAAATAATAAAACTTCCTATGTGAAGAACATTTTCCCATAGCTCTCCTTGAAGAAAAAGAGTATGATCAGGTGTCCTTGCACTGACTGTTATGGAATTTCTCATTAACATCAGCATCTTCCTCAAGAGAACCATAATTTTCCAGAAGGAATTGAGTGAGTCAGTGAATGATGCAATGAGCCAGTGAAACGGCAATTATCTTGTGATACTAAGCAGAATGAGTCTTGTTGATCTTGGGTTATTATCTGTTAGATAATTACTCTCTATAAAACATCTCCAAAAAGTGGCCCAGCTTGCAGTCATTACACAGCAGGAAAATTTGACTGAATCAGGATGGAACTTGTTACTGCTGTTCACTGAGTGAAATAGACACTGTACGGGCGTGTGCCAAAGTCCACTGCAAATGCTCCCAGTGCTTTCAAAAGGTTCTGGTTCAGGGCCTAAATGTTTTGGGACTGGGCAAAAAATTTTCAAGACCTTTCATAGGGCCAGGTTATGATCTCGTTAGTCCCATTGGTGAGCAGTTAGCTGGGATCGCTTAAGCAAGTAACATGTCACTAACAGGAAAAAGGAGTTCACAGTCTGGCTTTTAGGATTGTCCATATTTTAATACCCTCTGTCATGCTAAGCTGCCTTCTCCGCTTGAAAAGCTCTTGTTTTTAAAAGAAGTAAGGTCATTTAAATAAAGAGGGACCCATATTCTCTTCCCTTGTCATTCATTTAATCAATTTAGAAAGTCAAATTATGACTTAAAAGCATGGCAAAACTCTGACTCATTTCAGTGGGATTAAGATCAAGCCCTAAATGAGGGCTTCATTTATAAAATACCATTTTCATGATTGCTGGTTAAAGGTAGGCTGCTCAGAATTTTTTTAAAAAAGTTTGTCACTCTCCTTTATGATGTATGAAAATGGTCTCAAAGTGACTATGTATAATATTGCTTTTGAAATGTCAACTGCTGACATTCCTTATGCTGTACAATCCAGCATCCCTACTCCTGTCTCCCAGTTGGAGATTGAAAACTGTACCTCAGGTTTCAGTCTCCTGAGATATCACCATCCAAGTCCTAGAAAGATCTTGCCAAAATCCTCCAACAAACAGATGGAAATGAGGACCTGGTATTCTTGATGTGGTTGCCAACCCTACAGGATTGGCCCAGAGTCTCCAGGAATTAAAGATTAATTTTTAATTAAAGATTATGTCTTGTGATGAAATTCCAGAAATACACCCAACCAAAATTGGCAACCCTAATTCTTGATATTTTTAGAGCAGTATTGTCAACCCCAATCATTCAAAAATCATGAACTAGCCCCCCCCAGAATCATGATCAGTTTAAAAAGCAGTAACATTTCAAACAAATCTTGGGGTTTTTTTTTCTTTGCCTGTTGATTTTTGAGCTGCTGGGGTATTCTCTAGTCATGTTTCCAAACTGTTCTATTCAATCAAGAAGGCTGCAAGCTTACCTTTTTAAATTTAAACAAGAGCTGAGATTCTTCAGTAATCTCTTGACTCCTGTAGCTAGAACCTTAAGAAAAACACCCATTACTGTAATATTTGTAATACATTCGAGAGACTTGGCAACACTGCTAAAGTTATAAATTAAAAAAACTATCACCCAACTCCTCCCCCAACACAACCTTTGAGAAAATGCCAGTATTGCAGTAGAGTGCATAACAGAGGTACACAGTAAAGATGTTTTACTTCACAGTGCATCTTCACAGGCTGCGGACCCAGTTCTGAAATTTTCACTCCCAGTGAAGCAATTGGAGTTTTGCCCACTTTTAAGGACTTTAGGACTGAGTTTCACCTGAATAAGATTATGAAGCAACATACTCTTACAGATTGTCATTGGATTGTCAAATAGCAAACACCATATTGAAAATGCCTTACATCTCCTTTTTTACTTTTGTTTGTAGAAGAAAATGTCTGATATTCTTGCAGAATCATCTCCAAAACCAGGTGTCCCTGAAGACCTACAAAAGCTACTTAATCAACACTTTGATACTAAACGTTCAGTGATTGAACTAGAAGAGTTAAAACTGCCAGGTAAAATGTGATGTATCAAAGAGATGTCTTGTGCATTTCCTTCTGCATGGGGGATGGGGATTCATCTGTTTTAGGAACTAAAAGATTTCTTAATCCAGATCTCCTGAGTTTTATGGGGTTTTATGAGAATTTTTTCTTGTAGTGTATTGCTGTGCTGTTTGAGTTGTGAATTCTTTTGAAATAAGTAAGTGGGTTTGTTTTCTGAATGGTGCAGTTAAGGAAACGAAAGGAAGCATTGTTTCAACGTATCCAGTCATTGCAGAACATTAATTTCAGGAAGTTTCTTTTTTGATAGAAGTGTGGGGATTTCTAAGTAATGGTTTCCAAGTTACTGAGAGCCAGGAAAATTGGTCTTATTCCTGTGGTTAGTGTAGCTGTACTCAGACATTTAAGATAAGGCTTCACCTGAGCTGAAATGAATTCTAAAGAAGGAAGAATAGTCAGACACCATTCTGAATTAGTTATAGAATGCTGTCTACACTGCTCTTGTCACCTGTTGGCTTTTTGGTGAGCTATATGAAATGAGCTGGCAGTTTTAGTCCAGACCTAGTGGATGGATTTTGTACCAAAACTAGCTGCTTGTTGGCAATCTGACTGTAGAGAGACTGGTGAGCCCAGAGATAAAATGAGCAGGGCATGGAGACTGAACTCCCATCTCACCCCATTAAAGGTTTGAGAGGAAGAGGAAACTGCACTGCTGTGCATTCTGTTCTACGAATAAAGTGGAATTAGTTTTCCAGTGCTGTCAGTGTGAAGGGGAAAAGGGGGGGGTTATAATAAAAATCCACTTTCCCATGCTATCAAAGTGGAGGGAGAGGGGGCTTATAATAAAAATCATTACAATTTTATTTTTGGTTTAGACAGAGAGGCCTTTCCCCCCCGTAGCTTACCTTAACCCCTAAAAACTTTATCCTAAAAAATTTAGTGATTCCTTATTTTGAGCCCAAGTTGTAGCATTAATTCTTCTTGTTGGGTTATATAAGAAGATACTCTGAGCTCCTATTTATTGATATTGTATACTTAGAGTCAAAAGGGCCCCAGCAACAAGTCTGTTGGCTCTTGTTTTATCTCATTGATACTCACTGAACTCCTTGTGCCCTGAGCCCCCACTACGATCCTTTCAGTCAAGCTGCACTCTCTGTTTTTGACTGTTCAAAGCTTGTCTTTCTAGATGACTGCACTCTCTTCCCAGCTTCATGCAGACACGTGATCCTAGACTGACCCTCCTTTCTTTCTCTAGGGCTTGCTTAGCTTTCTTCTTGAATCAAGGGAGAGTTTTGCCATCCTGCCGTGTTGCATCCTAAAAACCAGAGAAGTCTCTTCCATTCTCTGTATTGCTGTGAAGCACTTACATTTTATACTTCTGAACCCATAAGGTTTTGTGCAAATAACAATTTTCTGTTGCTTTCCTATTAAGAAAGGCCTTTAGGCTAGTGAAGAGACCCATTTCCATATGGATTGGGTGTTGGGTTTTTTTTTTCTTTCTTTTCTTGAAGGGGGAATTGGAAGCTTACAAAGCCGAAGGGATTGGTAGCTTCTGTAGCTGTCAAGTCATTCATATCAACTCACTGGGCAGAACAGAGGGCAACGACTTGAAGTTGTTTAGTCGTGTTAGCAAAATACTAAACATAGATGTTCAGGTTTAAGCCAACTTGGTTTCTGGCTGCTGCAAGCTGTAGTTACATGGTTTTAATCCTTTCTGGGTTTTTTAAGGTAATGTTAATGTCCCAGTTCTGCAGGTTTGGTGAATATAGTCATTGACCCACGACATGTATTTAGTTTCCTTTTGAAATTGGAAAATTAAGAACTCTGTCCTTCAACATCTTGCTCTGAATTATTCAACATTATTTAATCATTAATATGAGTTACTGTATTCAGACTGGCTAGGCTCTCATTAGCACAAATAATGGCAAAGATTGATTACACAACTACCCTGAAGGACTGAAAATGGGCAGCACCAAAAATAGACATTTAGGGCTGTGAAATTACTCCTTGTAAAGTCTTTTCTACGCTGCCCTTTGGACTCATTTAGTATTGATAGCTTCACCTTTGGAATTAAAACTGCAGTTGAAACCTTAGTGTTTTCTCCTACAGTGCTGGGGAGGCGCATCTTGTAAATAAAAAAAGAAAATGTATAAATCAAAGACTGATCCTGCAAGATATTGAGTACCCTCACCTCCTCTTAGACACAGCCCCTAAGTAAACAGTTAGGAAGTGATTTTAATACCAGGGGTCAGATTCTGAATTCTGGTGGTATAATCCTAAAACTGCAGCAATAGAAAATCCACCACATGGAGGGTGCAATGATGGAAAGCAGCTTCCTTCAGCAAATTTAGCTGGCAGGGCTTCCGCTGTGCTCCAGCTATAAATTAAGTCTGCCTTCACATCCACCCTGTCAGAAATGGCGAAGTGAGGTTGGCAGCAATAACATAGCCTCTGCTTTGTTTGAATCTGAGTGCTTCTCCCCTCGGGTGCCTGGTGATCAGTTGACAAGAGATAGCTGCTGGGGTTAATTTGGTCCAAAACACGCTAGTGGATAGACTGAGGTGTTAAGTCGTGGGAGCCCTGGGCGCGTGGGACCCTCACAACGTGCCGGTACTGAGAGCGTGTGGAGTTGGTCGACGCTACGCCCGGCTCATGAGACAGGTCATGGTGTCCGACACCATCAGGTGGTCCGGAGACATCTATATGGAACACATCACAGGACACCGTCAATACCAGGTTGAGTAATTGAGACCGCTGACCAGGGAAATAACCCACCTCCTTCCCTGACGAACCAAGGGACTCACCCCACCCATGGACTTATTCACTACACTGATACTGACTTGGACTCTTAATACATTCCATGGGTAGCGTACCAGAGCCCACTTATCCACTGACGCTTTAAAAACTCCCGCACCCCAATCTGGGTCTGTGCTGGTTATGCGATATGTATGTATATCGTGATCCTTGTAACCAATACCTGTAATCCCTCATAACTCAAGCCTGGTCCCAGGTGTACAGTACCTTCCCTCTTAACTTGTGTATGTTTAATCTTAAACATTAACTTTAATAAAAATTTTAAATCTGTTCTGTTCAATGTTTGAACAAGTAACATGCTGATAATTACATGTGCATCCACAATCAAAATGCTTTCTCATGATCACTTAATACTAATTATTTAAAACTAGGGGAGAGAAACAGTAGGAAAGCTGTTAAACTGGCGAGTGAAGCTCTGGTCTGTGATTCAGCGCAAGTTGTTCTGTATCTGCCACTTTGAAATACCTCAGGCTAGAATTTTATGCCATCCTACTTTAAACCAAACTCTTAGAGGGGCACCACAGTTACAGTATCAGAAACAAACTGCCCATCCTTTTGTGTACTCTCATTGAGGTTTTCAGATTGACACCAAATTGCCTTTAACTAACACATAAGGTGTTTTACAACAAGTGATCAGAGAGATTTTTTAATCCAATAGTTTTATCATTGTCAGAATAAAAAAATATTTAATCTGCATGATTACGGACACATTACCAAACATACCCCTCCTAAAGATATGCTTCCTGGAGTGCCAGGTTTCATGCAGCATAATGATGGTGCAGTAGAGTGGATCTGGAAGTCTGTGTTAAAACTCCGAGTTTGTGCGTTCTCACAAAAAGGAGGAGACCCATGGTCATTGACAGCTATTAGTTTAACTGAATGAGGATTAGCGGCTGGGTAAAATTTGGCAGATTTATATCTGAGATGGAGAGAGTGTCATCGAGAGAGTCTCCTAGTGAGGATGGGGAATTAAAGTGCATGTCAATACTGTAACTCCTCACTTAACATGGTAGTTATGTTCCTGAAAAATGCAACTTTATGTGAAACGATGTTAAGTGAATCTAATTTCCCCATAAGAATTAATATAAACGGGGGGGTTAAGTTCCAGGGAAATTTTTTTCACCAGACAAAAAACTATATATTATATAGATATACACACAGTATACATTTTAAACAAACAATTTAATACTGTTCACAGCTATGATTATTGTGAAGCTTGGTTGAGGTGGTGAAGTTAGAGGGTGGAAGAGAGAGAGATATTTCCCAGGGAATGCCTTGCTGCTAAATGATGAACTAGCACTCGGCTGAGCCCTCAAGGGTTAACACGTTAATGTAGCCTCTCACACAAGGCAGCATGAATACGAGGGAGGGGAGACAGCATAGCAGACAGCGACAGACACATACCTTGTGTGTGTGTGGGAGAGAGAGAGAGATGCACACTGCCCCTTTAAGTAAGCTGCTGCCCCAAGCTCTCTCTGTCTCTCTCCGTCAGTGTCCCCTCCCTGCTCTATATGGAGAAGGGGTAAGTGGGGTGCAGGAGCAGGAGGGAGGGAAACACCTTGACATTAGCCCCCTCCTTCCCGCCCTGCACAGCAAGCAGGAGTCTCTGGGAGCAGCTCCAAGGTAGAGAGCAGGAGCAGCACATGGCAGTGGGGGGAGGGACTGCTGATTGCTAGCCTCCTGGGCGGCTACACACAGGGAATTTAGGGAACCAGGGAGCTGATGGGGGGCTGCCAGTCCACCCTGGTTACAAGCCCCCACCAGCTAGCTGCAACAGGCTGCTGTTTCTGCAAGCAATGGACAAAGCAGGTGGCTGCCAAACAACATTGGAAGGGAGCATTGCGCATCTTTAAACGAGCATGTTCCCTAATTGATTAGCAACGAAACAACGTTAACCGGAACAACTTTAAGTGAGGAGTTACTGTATTTATATAACTGTGATTGAGCATAATTTACAGAGTTGTGCAATGTGAAAGTCCAGAGAGAAAAGTAACTCCATTGATAAGAGGATGACCCACATCTTACTTTTATTCTATCCCATCCTGATTGTTTTAGTGACTCCTGAATGTAGGATTTGCTGTGTTAGATTGGACCACTGGTCCAGCCAGTCATAATGGTTCTGGCTGTGGCTTCTGATTGATGCCACAAAGGCATGTGGAAAGCCTCCATTATCTATGTGGTCAGTTGTGTAATGCTATATTTACCGGGGGTGAGGAGAGAAAAACATTCAGATAATTGAGGAGGGAATTAAAATTGTGTTGATAGATTTTACCATGATTTGGTTAACCAGTTCACAAACTCATTGCTGTTGCGTAGTGGGGACCACGAAACTCTGCCTTTCCAAAGGGCAATCCACATAGTTTTCAAAAAATAAGCATTACTAGTAGATTTAATCCAAGAAGGATTTAATAGATATACCTTGTGCTGTACTGTAAACTTATGAATCTACTCAATTGTTCTGTTGCAAATCTGTCAACAAAAACATTTTGTCTCTTATGGTTTCAGATTCCTGTTTCCTGCCATCCAATGACCTCACCCACAGTTTTTCTTCATACCTGAAGGAAAGTGAGTAAAATATTGGTCGCAAAGAGAGTGAAGTTTGTTTATAAAAAAAATTTTAGTGCAGTATTCAAGAGAAAATAGAATCCTCATGCTACACACAAGATAGTATGCATATCTGCCCATTTAAGAACATAAGAATGGCCATACTGGGACAGACCAAAGGTCCCTCTAGCCTAGTATTTTGTCTTCCAACAGTGGACAATACCAGGTGCTCTGGAGAGAATGAACAGAACAGATAATCATCAAGTGATCCATCCTCTGTCGCCCATTCCCAGCTTCTGGCAAACAGAGGCTAGGGAAACCATCCCTGCCCATCCTGGCTAATAGCCATTGATGTACCTATCCTCTGTGAATTTATCTAGTTCTTTTTTTGAACCCTGTTATAATCTTGGCCTTCACAACATCCTCTGGCCTGGAGTTCCAGAGGTTGACTGCATTGTGTGAAAAAATACTTCCTTTTGTTTGTTTTAAACCTGCTGCCTATTAATTTCATTGGGCAAGACCAGTGATGAGCTGCCAAAATATTAACAACTGGTTCCCTCCTGCTCACCCCATGAGGGGGTCATGCCCCCCCCCTCGGGACTCCTGCACCATCCAACCCCCCACGTTCCTTGACAGCACCCCCCCGGACCACTGCCCCATCCACCCCCCTTCCCTGTCCCCTGACTGCCTCCTGCCACCCCATCCAACCCCTGCACCTTCCTGATTGTCCCCCCCGGGACCCTTGCCCCCATTCAATCCTCCTGTTCCCTGCCTTCTGACCACCCCAACACTAATCCACCTCCCCAACTCCCCTGCCCTCTATCCAACACCCCCTCCATGGTCCCTGACCCCTTACCGCACTGCCTGGAGATGAGGGCCAGGCCGGGGCCAGGCTGGGCCGCTCAGCTGGGGTTGGGACTGGAGCCGGGGTGCTCCACCAGGGCCGGAGTCGGGGCACTCAGCTGGCCAGAGCTGAGCTGGAGCCGCGCCGCCCGGGGATGGGGTCGGGGGCCAGGCTGGAGTCGTGCGGCGTCTGGAGCCCTCCTTGCACCCCCGCCTCCCCTGCCCCAGCTCACCTGTGGGAAGCCGCTGCTTCCTCCTCAGCTCTCCCAGGCTTCCTGCGTGAACAGCTGATTCATGGGAAACCGGGGAGGGGGAGGAGAAGCCTCAGAAGCGTTCAGGGGAGGAGGCAGAGGCGGAGTGAGGTGAGCTGGGGCTGGGGGAAGGGCAGGGAGCTGCTGGGGCTTTTGTTAAATTTAAAAGCCCTTTTCGAACCAGTTGTCCCTCGTGGGACAACCGGTTCTAAAAGGGCTTCTAAATTTAACAACCGGTTCCTGCAAACAGGTGGGAACTGGCTCCAGCTTACCACTGGGTGAGACCCCTAGTTCTTGTGTAATTAGAAGTAGTAAATAACACTTTCTTATTTACTTTCTCCACACCAATCATGATTTTATAGACCTCAATCATATCCCCCCTTAGTCGTCTCTTTTCCAAGCTGAAAAGTCCCAGTCTTATTAATCTCTTCACATAGGGCAGCTTTTCCATACCCCTAATAATTTTTGTTGCCCTTTTTAAAACGTTTTTCCAAGTCCAATATATATTTTTTGAGGTAGGGCAACCACATCTGCATGCAGTATTCAAGATGTGGCCGTACCATGTATTTATATAGAGGCAATATGATATTTTCTATCCTGTTTTCTATCCCTTTCTTAATGGTTCCCAACATTCTGTTCACTTTTTTGACTGCTGCTGCACATTTGAGTGGATGTTTTCAGAGAACTATCTGTCATTTTATACATATAGTTGGGATTATGCTTTCCAATGTGCATTACTTTGCATTTATCAACACTGAATTTCATCTGCCATTTTGTTGTCCAGTCACTCAGTTTTCAGAGATCCTTTTGTAGTCTTCCACAGTCTGCCTGGGACTTAACTATCTTGAGTTTTGTATCATCTGCAAATTTGCCACCTCACTGTTTATCCTTTTCTAGATCATTTATGAATATATTGAATAGACTGGGCCCAGTACAGACCCCTCTATTTACCTCTCTCCATTCTGAAAATTGACCATTTATTCCTACTCTGTTTCCTATATTTTAACCAGTTACTAATCCATGAGAGAACCTTCCCTCTTATCCCATGACTGCTTACTTTGCTTAAGAGCCTTTGGTGAAGGACCTTGTCAAAGGCTTTCTGAAAATCTAAATACATTATATCCACTGGATCTCCCTTGTCCACATGCTTGTTGACCCCCTCAAAGAATTCTAGTAGATTGGTGAGGCATGATTTCCCATTACAAAAATCATGTTGACTCTTCCCCAACAAATTATGTTCATCTATATGTCTGACAATTTTGTTCTTTACTATAGTTTCAACCAGTTTGCCCCGTACTGAAATCAGGCTTACGGGCCTTTAATTTTGAGGATCACCTCTGGAGCCCTTTCTTAAAAATTGGCGTCACATTAACTATCCTCCAGTCATTTGGTACAGAAGCTGATCTAAATGATAGGTTACGGACGACAGTTTGTAGTTCTGTAATTTCACTTTTGAGTGCTTTCAGAACTCTTGGGTGAATACCATCCTGGTCTTGGTGATTTATTACTGTTTAGTTTACCAGTTTGTTCCAAAACCTCCTCTAATGGTGCCTCAATCTGGATCAGTTCCTCAGATTTATCACCTAAAAAGAATGGCTCAGGTTGGGGAATCTCCATCACATCCTCAGCCGTGAAGACCTATGAAAAGAATTCATTTAGTTTCTCCGCAATGGTCTTATCGTCCTTGACTGCTCCTTTAGCATCTTGAGTGTCCAGTGACCCCACTGGTTGGTTAGCAGACTTCCTGCTTCTGATGTACTTAAAAACATTTTGCTATCGCTTTTTGAGTCTTTGGCTAGCTGTTCTTCAAATTCTTCTATGGCCTTCCTAATTATGTTTTTGCACTTCATTAGCCAGATTTTGTGCTCCTTTCTATTTTCCTCATTAGGATTTAGCTTCCACTTTTTAAAGGATTAAAATTAATCTTGACCTTGAAATATTCATAAATTCAGTTATATTACATCTTTTATGTTTCTGCATGTGTGTATTCTGCAAGATTATTATTTTGCATCAACATATTTTAGTTTTGCTTTTAAATAATATTTGGGAAAATATTTCTTAATATTTGATCACACTTGGTTAAATATGTAAGGCTATGTCTACGCTTACGGTAGTGTGTAGAGTACATACAATGCACGCCCCCCTTAGCATGGGTATAAATAGCAGTGTAGATGGTGAGGTTTACGTGAATAAAGACATGCCAGAACCTTATGGCATATGCCCTACATGGATCTCTACATGCCCAAGCAGTGCCTCCCTATCTACACTGCTGTCTTTAGCAGTGCAGTGTTCTGCTGCCTCCTTGCTGATGGAGACTTTCCCCACCATAAGGAAAGACTCTGGCAGTGGTGAAAGGCTGGGGGAGAAGGGGGCAAGGGAGCAGAGAGAGGCTCTGGCAGCTCCCCGCTGCTGGGGCCTTTCCCTGCAGCAGTGAAAGACTCCTGGCAGCGTGGGAAGGCTCTGGCAGTAGGGAGGCAGCAGGAAAAGGCTCTGGAAACTTTGTGTAGCTGGAGTCTTTCCCCACTCCCTCCTCCCCATCAGAACCTTTTGCTGCTTTGTATAGCTACACATCTCAGTGTGGACTCAGCTTGCGTTTTTCACTGTGTAGTGTAGCTATGCATACCCTATATATCGCCACCTGTGTAGACAAGGCCTAATTATGTTGTCTTAATTTTATTGTACCATTTCTACCTGTCCCTGTCTACTAGTAATGGGAATATTTATTCTCTCCTGTCCTGGTTAAGCAGATCTACTTTCACATCCTTGTGGTACAGTTGCAATAAATGTATTCCATTTAACAATTGTTCTATTAAAGCACTACTATAAATCAAATTGCATTGCAAATTTCAGGTCAAATGAAGTCGATGGATTTGTGCGTGTTTATACAATGGCTGCATTTTGAGCCTTTTGTAACCTGTTTTCTAATGTAACCTATTTGATAATCATATTTCATTGTTTGGTACATGAGACATTTTGTTTGTTAATTTTTTGGAAATATCTTAATTTACATGTTTTACAAACTGAGATTGTGAAGTAGTGTGTTGTAAGTATATGCTTTCGGCAGGCAGCTATTCATCATGTACTTGTGTAATTTAACATTGCAATATGTATTTAAGTCATAGCTTTCTCCGTGTATTTTGTATTTCTTGTTGCAGTCTGTCCCAAATGGGCCAAACTTCGAAAAAACCACAAGGAGAAGTCGTCTGTGCTGATGCTGATTATCTGCAGTTCTGCTCTCCGTTGTTTGGAGCTCATTAAGTATGTTGAAAGCAAATGTTATGTTGAGACTGGCACCCGGTCAGAGGTTTTGCCTGGAACCCTAGACATAAAGGCAAAACTGAGACAATATCCTTTGCTAGCCAACAAAATTACTGACTCAACTGATGCAATATCCTTCACTCCTCCAAAGCGTGGTACTGTGGTATTTGGTTTAGACTAAAGTAGAACTTAATAACTCAGCTGCATAGATCTACTGTTTTTGTTACAAACCAAAAGTAAAGTATAGTTGCTCTTAGAAAGACATTCAGCCTATTACACTTAAGAACAGATTAAGTGCATAAAAATGCATAGCTCAACACTATCATTTTGAGTACAGTTTCAGGACATTTCTATGACAAAGTTCAGTAGAAACACAGGGCTCCGGGACCTCTGTGGAGACCAGTGTGTCTGGCCTGTATTATTGTTTCTCGTTCTTTTCAGGTTGGCAACCCCTTCTTCACTATAAAAGTAAGAGTAAAGAAAATGCATCAGTGATAATAGATTGTAATAAAATTTTCAGTGCCTCACATCCCCCACCCTGCTTGGATTTTGTGACTCTGCTTCCCAGGGTCACTTTTCACTGGTTGAGAAACACTGGTCTGTGTAATGGCCTGTTTTCGCCTGCTTGGAATACTAGGCCTGCTCTGGAGGGTGTGATTCTGTCACTCGTTAAGGACCGATTTACAGAGAATAAGCTTTATTTTGAATTCTGTCTTCTGTGTTTTTGAGTCTTTAGGCTGCACTATGGTTACATGTACAATCTTTTCTCTGCAACCATGAGGGCTAGAATCTTTTTTTTTTTTTTTCTTTTTTCTGCTGAAAGCTGAGAGTTTCCTAACTTCATTAGCTTGGCCTTAAAGAAAAATACTAACTACTGTGACACTGGTGATAAAATATTGGCTGCTCCATGAAGCCAAGGTCTTCACAAATCCAGCTCTGTTTGCAAGACTGGCACAAGGAACATTTTTTCCCCTCCCATAGCTTAGACACTCTGGATGTACTAGCAGTTTTTCTAGGTGACCCAGCCCTAATGCCTGTTTCCCTAGCTCCTGAAGCCGTAGGGTGGAAATCTGGACGGGAGCAAGGAGCTATTTCAGTCCCCCCAGAGTTGCTGATGTCTGTGCACTGTGTTGTTGGCTAAAGGGCAGGTTGTGGGAGGGAGGTGTGTGACATGCACTGACTGGAGTGTGGATCATCTGCCCCGTATTCTCTCTGTTAGTTGTAATTTGCATCATATTTGTGAGAGCCAGGGGGAAATGTTTGCTGGTGACTGAGAGGGAGATGTGTGGAGGTCTCTGCCAGCTTTGAGCTGCCTTATTACTGGCAATATTGCCAATATCAGAGATGCCAACGTCATGAATGTATGTATTTGAGAACAAATTATACCTTTTTGCTTTTTAGGGGGATAAGTGCTGTTTAACAAATTAATGTTGTTCTTCGAGTGCTTGCTCATGTCGATTCTATTTTAGGTGTGCACGCACCAACGTGCGCTCCCATTGGAGATTTTTGCCTTAGCTGTATCCATAGAGTCGGCAGTGGTGCTCTCTTAGTGCCATGTTCATGCATCGATATATTATGCGTCACCAGCCCTACACCCTCTCAGTTCCTTCTTACTGCCTGTGGTGGTTAGTTGGAGCACCTTTCCTTCGCCTGATAGGGGTTAGCAGTTCTTCTACTTCAGTTTTTGAGCCTTAAGGCCTTGTAAATAGTTTGTTTACCGTACTTAGTAAGTCGTTAGTTAGAGATAGCGTCCCAGTGGGGACTTTGCCTCAGGTGGGGCATGCCTCAGTCTCTGGGTTTTAAGCCCTGCTCTGACTGCAGCAGGCCTATGCCTGTTAGTGACCTCCATAGCAGCTGCCTCAAGTGCTTGGGGGAATTGCCTGGGAAGAATCAAGTGTCGCATCTGTGAGAACTTTTGTCCCAGGACTCAGAAAGAGCGAGACATCCATTTGAGAGCTCTTCTCATGGAGGCTGCTATCCGCCCAGCATCTGAGCCTTCCCAGCCAGACTCTGCCCTGAGCACCTCGGCGTCAGTGTGCAGCACACCCCTGGCACCGCTCCCCGTTGCCGATGCCTAAGAAATAGTCGAAGAAGAGCGACTTCCTGGCACCAAGCAAGAAGGGCAAAGGACCCAGTTCAGACCGTCAGACCACACCAGAGCCACATGGGGACACTTGCCTGATTGGGGCCATGTAGCCCCCCTAGGGATCCGCCACTGACTCCAGGGAGCGGTAGGGGACCCAGACTAGTGGCAGGGCTGACACCTTCCCAGGCTGTCCTGGCGCCCAGAGAGCAGAGGCCTCTACCAGTGCTGCCAGCACCACACGTGTCCTGGGACATGGCAAAGGCTCTCGGTGAGTGCAAGCCAGCTGTATAGACCCCCCCAAAGGGCAGGCGAACTATGCCAGTCTCTAGAGACAAAACAGCACTCTCAGTTTCCATGCCCCAGGTCACTGTCTTCTGTGGGACATCCTACATCGCCAGCACCATGCTCACAGTCTCCACCCTCTCGATGCAGGTCGCCTAGCACATAGATTCTCAAACTGGGGGTCGGGATCCCTTAGGGGGTCGTGAGGTTGTTACATGGGGGGTCACGAGCTATCAGCCTCCACCCCAAACCCCACTTTGCCTCCAGCATTTATAATGGTGTTAAATATATAAAAAAGTGTTTTTAATTTATAAGGGGGGGTCGCACTCAGAGGTTTGCTATGTGAAAGAGGTCACCAGTACAAAAGTTTGAGAACCACTGGCCTAGAGGAATGCACTGGTCACCGTATTGCTAGCACCAATCATCCTCCTGCCAGCTGTCTCCTCAGTGCAGATCCACATCTCCCAGAGAGTGGGAGTGGTCTCTGTTACGGTACTAATCCCCCGGGTCCCGGCACTGATCCTTCTACTTGAGGCACCGATCTCCTGCGGCGACGGTTAGCCACCAGACACAAGCTTTGACAGCGCCTCCGTGTTCACCTGAAGGTGATTCACCTGAAGGTGATTCCTCGGGTACAGAAAGAGAATTCAGCCCCTCACTGCGACAGCACCGGCTCAATTGTGCACTTGAGGTTGCGTCGACCCCCATGATGCCATGGTGGCAGCAAGGCCAATGGCCCTACTGGAGCATGTTGGGCATACCTGTGATGCTGATGCCTCCATCTCTCCATTCCTCAGCTGCCACCTCGGAGCAGCAACCAACAGCACCAGCGACGCAAGGCTGCTGGTCGCGGGACAATCTGTCCCTCCACATAAATGTCAGGGAGCTCAAAGCAGTTCACTTGGCCTGCCAACTTCCCTGTCCCACATGAAGGGCAAGGTGGTGCATGTCCTGACAGACAATACTGCTGCGATGTATTACATCAACAGGTAGGGCAGAGCCAGGTCGTTGGCCCTTTGCCAAGAAGCTCTCCGCCTTTGGGACTTCTCTGTACAGCATGTCATTCATCTGGTAGCTGTGCATCTGCCCAGGCCAGGAATGAGTTACCAGATCACCTCAGCAAGACTTTCTCATCTCAGCACGAGTGATCGTTCCATCTGGAGGCACTCAATGGGATCTTCCGGAGGTGGGCGACTCCCCAAGTGGACCTGTTCCCAAATCAAAGGCTTAGGATGCAATTCTGGTCTTCTGATAAAAAGAGCTGAGGTCTGCACAGGTGTGGATATCAAGGTTCCTTTGTGTAGTAAGGGTTATGACAGCCCAGAAGGGATGATTTTCCTAATAATTGCATAAACAAATTGTAATAACTTAAATTTCTGGTTCAGAATTCTTTCTGGTGTGCCTATAATTCAATAGTGAAATCATTCTTTTATTTAAATTTGGCAATTGATTAGTCAATAGTCTTGAAATAAGTCAATTGTAAAAGTACATGTTCTTTAAATATTACATAAATATCTGTCAAAAAGATATACGTAAATTACTCCTAAATTGTGCCCTCTAGTATGCAAGTCTGGTTGTAGATCATTACAAGTATCAAATATAGATTTAAATAATAATTTATTGGGATGTTTTCAAAGCACAAATAGGAGTCAATGGGAATTGGGCACCTAACTCATTCAGACAGCCCATTCTAAAGCACTAGTTTTAACTATTTTTGGTTTCCTCTTATGCCTGTTATACGCTCAGAATCCGAATTCTGATGTTTGAGTTTATTTTTAATTTATCCTCTGCTAGGTCAATGACGGCATTCAAAGGAGACTGCAAAGTTATTAAATTGTTTGCAAAGCACATAAAGGTAAGCAAGTTCAGCACTAGTTTTGGTGAAATAGCTAACCAATCACATGCCATTGTCTTTGGTGTGATATTGTAATGATACTTTCCATGGTCATAGCGCCTTCCTTTAGACAAGGGCTTCCTTTCTGTACCCCAACAGCACAGTTCTGGGCATTCAACCAAGCACTTCCTCTGATCGCTCCTCAAACTCTCCTCATGCCCCTGTGGTTTTTGGGGCAGCATGGGCACCTACTTTAAGATCAGAACATCCATCAGTAACCTGCGTGGTATCCAGTCAAACATTCTGTGCCTCAAACCAGCCTCTGATTTTGTGCCTGCGTAAAAACCAAAACCAAAAAGCATGTACGTGTGTTCCCATCCAAATGCCTGTTTTTGTGTACAAATGATAGGAAAGGAAGCAGAGACAGTGGGTGAAAATTTGGCCTTCTATATAAATACTGTCAAACAGGTAAATGTCACACACAGTATATTTCATCTTCTCCAGTCTTGGGCAGATTAGTGTGAATCCAGTTTTGCATTAACTTTCCCCAGGTTGTGTGCTCTCCATTTAGTTCTAGAGGATTGATTTAATTGTTGGGAGGCCAATGCTATTCAGACCTCAGAAAAAGTATTCACGGTCAGATTTTGAAAAGCACAATCGAGTGAATTTCAGTTACTGACTTTCAGAGGGAGTTGGACACCTCAGTGCCCTTTGTGCCTTTCCCCCATGTGTACCAGTTTTACAATCTGAGAGATGAACAGTATGTCTCTTGCTGTCTGAATGTACCGTGCTTTAACTTCCACACGCTAACTGCCCATGTGGACCCCAGTACCACATATTAAAAGTTCCTTAATGTGCTTATGGAACTCTTAATGCATGGTAGCAGGGCTCACTGGGACAGTTACTCGCAGCAGGCTAGAATACTGTAGATTATACCCCAGCTTGCTGTGCACTACTTCTCCATATGGGCCTGGCTTTAGATGGTGTTTTAAGAGGAGTTATTGTGCTACTTGGAATTTACCTCCAATGTGGAATAAAATGTTCTTTAAGAGGGAATCCTAAACACTTTTGGGTTTACTGATGCAACATCTTCTCTTTCTGTCCTTGAATTAGATAAAAGAACAGTTGGACATGCTGGAGAATAGGGTCATCCACCTGGGTGTAGGAACACCTGGAAGAATAAAAGCGCTAGTAAAACAAGGTAGGAGAGGAGGCTGGAATGGGCTCTGGTAATGGACATGTTGCACATGGCAGAATAAGTGAAACTTCAATAGAGTTTGAAGGTTCTGGACTAACCTGAGTCAGTGAATTTGGCTATCTACTCTCAAATGCAGGTCAAGAATATAAAGTTAAAAATCCAGGAAGCTGAACACAGTGGCTTAGACAAAAGGAACTATGCTATGCACAATTCTGAGTTCAATTTCAGCTTTTATTGAAAAACCCTCCCAAAAAATCTGGATTTGCTTGGTCTTTCAATTTATTATTCACAATCTCCTGCCAGGCATGTAGTTCTTGAACAGAAAGTTAGTTTATCTGTTTAACCCTCCTTCTCCTTCTCAAATCTAAGTTTTTTTCCTGCCATATATTTTGCTTCCTAAATAGACATTTGCAATAAAAACAAAATGTAGTGTAGATATCACAGGATAACTAACCATGGTCCTGTCATGGTTAGTTCCTTCTTCAGATCATTTGGCCAAGCTATACCCTGCTCAAGGGTGGGAGCTGGCTCTGGCATGGGACTCCACTGTTTCTCCCTCCAGGAAGCACAGGAACAGTGAGATGTTTCATTGTTGCTGTCTTTTACAACAGTGTTAAGATATCCCAATTCAACAGCACGTCATAGAGCTGATGTTGCTGCATCAGCCCAAAGATATGTCAAGAGGAGAGACAGTGGGCTAGGACCAGAAGCTGACTATGTGTTCTTCATGTCTAGAGCTGTTTGACAGTTCAGTGCTGCCACGAGAGGTTACTGAGAAAAAGCTAGCAAAAAAAATTGTGGACATCACCCACTAGATATGGAAGAGTTAGCAGGGCTGGCAGAAGGTCATTTCCCAAAGAACCATCTGCCTCCTTGTTTCCTTCCATTCAGATGGAAGATGACCAAAGCCCTTCGCAGTGCTGCTGATCTGAATCTTATTTAGAGCCTGATTGTGCAAGTTTCTGACCATCCTCAATTCCCACTGATAGGCTCTTGTTGGCTCAAGTCCTTATAATTTACCAAGTCGTCGTCAGCCATGGAAACTCAGCTCCTGTGGTTTCACGAAGAGGAAGTCTGGGGAATTCTTTGCAGGCAGGATATTGGCTCTTGACAAGCCTGGCAACAGCAGTTGCTCTGCTTTTGTGTTTATCTTCTTGAAAAGGCATGGGATTATGTGGTAAAGACGTTTACAGTGTCATTGCGTTAGTTTTCCAACCAGCAAATGTAGTGCTTAATGTTTAATGCCCTGGGAACAGACTGCAAAGGATGCAAAAGTCAAAAATCATTTTGATAAGCACATGTCATTTTACCTTTTTTATAGTTAGACTTGCACTGTCTTTTCAGATGGCCTTAGCTTGAACTCCTTGAAGTATCTGATTTTGGATTGGAACTGGAGAGATCAGAAATTAAGGAGAATGATTGATATCCCTGAGGTACAGTATGGTCACCTTTTTAAACAATGATGTAATTATATGAACCTTTCTGTCTAGACGTAGTTAACACTTGAAATGCTGGGAAGTCAGGATTTTCTTCTGAGAGACTGACTTCTGGTATCAGTACTCAAGGAACACAAAGGAATTAGCATTTTACCTATAATTCTGCATGCTGGGTTCTCCAACTCCGAACTAAGGCACTTCACTTCTTCATCTCTCATCTCATGAGCTGCAGCAAACAGTACCAATGTGTTCCAGCGCCCTCTACCAATTTTTCCTGCTCAGATGTCTGTGAGCTAGTAGTTCTGCCCCTCCCAGAGACTCTCAGGAACCAGCTCCTTGGAGGAAAGTTTTCCTCAGAAATTGAAGAAAAGGAAATAAGATTCAGCAGCTTTTGAGGACATATTTACTGACTCCGAGATGGAAGGAGCACATTGGCCTGTTGAGTCACACTACAACCTTGTTTAGAACAATATGACACCATAGAACAGCAAATCTCATGGGTCTGTAAGCCACTGGTAGAGCCTTCTCTTCCTGACAATTCCATGTGGTTTTCAGTGGCATGTTGCAGCACTCGCATTGTTAGGTGTGCAGCGTTGTGCTGTGGTATTGTGCTATTTGATATGTAGTAGGCTATATAGATAACCAGTGTTCAGCCCAGAGAGATAACTGACCACAAGTCTCTCCAATCAGTATGAAAAGGCTACCTCTCTCCCGTGCATGCATGGGTAACGTCTAAACGGTCAGTGTCTGGAGCCTCCAGAGGACAATCCCTTTCACAGGCAGCACAGACCTCTTTCACAAGGAAGAAAATTGTCACTCACCTTGCTCTGTATTTTAACATATTTTTGAGTGTGTTGTATCACACACCACCATGTGCGCAAGGTTGTATTTCTCATGCTCCAGGATGAACTACAGTGTCTGCTAAAATACCTTGAAGAAATCAAGCAGCAAAAAGAGCAGCTTCACTTAATGAAGCAAAGAGGCTCCCCCTTGTGGTAAATCATCAATAGACATCTCAAGGTGTGAGTTTGATAGGGTACTTGCATGAAAACGGATATGTCAGCCGTGTGGACACTGATGAATGGACCACAGAAATATTAGCAAAGGACACTGGCACAAAGCTCTACTATTACGAAAAGTGCTCTGGGCTCATGTGGAGTACAGACGGACCTGGGTTTCTGTGAGTCAGCCACAGACAGCAAACTGCAGCCTCTGGCTGATCTACCTGGATTTGAACCTGTGCTATTGCAAAGCTGAGACTGAGGCCTCCTAGCCATTCCTTACAGCTTAACAAAACATTTGTTCTGCAGGGAGCATGCCAAACTTCTTGAATAGAATCTAGCCATGGGGAGTAGTCCTACAACTGGGATGTTGCCTGGATAACAAAATTGTGACTCAAACTGTATTTAACTAGAAAAAGATAATGTAACATTACGAATACAAAATCAAAAGCCTAGGAATTGTGCAAGTTAAGGATGAATGTGTAATACCAGCTTTGCCCTTTTGTGCATCTTCTGCATATGGAACAGCCTTCAATCATATGCTGTGTCTCTGATAACACAACATACGGGGTTTTCCCCCAACAATCTTTAATACATATGTGAAGCATCTTGTAGTACAATACTTTGTACTACTTCATATGCCAGAAAGAGTTCAGGAAAATCATTTATATGAAAGGTATATACTAAACTATACTCAGATAGCATATTACAGATAAAATGTCATAACAGGGCAATAGTGAATCCCAGCAGGTACTGGCAAAGGCAAGATTTTACATTTGAAGTCAAATCTCATTGAGCCAGCAGCTCGTTCTCCTACTTGGGTGTAAAATGCCAAGAACACTATAAATGGTAATAAATAATAACATGATAGTGCCAGATTTTCAGAAATGGCTTCCAGTTTGTGGACCTGCAAAAATCACACAACTAATTGGTATCCACAGTTAAGTGAAGGTGGGAGTGATGATAGGGTGTAACTGCTAGCAACTCAATTAGCAGACTCAGTCAGATGATGTACTCATTCTGTTGTATCCATAATTATTCATGGATGCAAAATTGCACCAGTACAGTTGGGGACCAGGTGGAGTCACTTTTACAAGATGGCCCTGATTTCTTCAATAACTTCTGTCTGCAGAATAACTTTTGGTCATGTAGAATTAACAGGCTTCATTACTGCATCTTACTGTAAATATGGCAGTATTATTTGTTTAAATACATGGAAGCCAAGGAGCACTGGAAACACAAGCATATTTTTATATTAGCATACGGAAAAACTCATAGCCTGATTTTTTGGAGGTGTGAAGTGCCCACAGCTCCCTCTAAATGCACACTTACCTCATTTTCGGGGGGAGGGGGCCTGGAGAAGGCAGCGGAGAGGACGGAGGTTGTGGGCTAAGAACAACGCAGAGAGCAGCCCTTCTTGGACACGTTGGTGTGCAGAGTTAATTTTTTACCTGGTGGAGTTCTAATAAACACACAAGTTTAAAAACAAAAACCAAAGCTCTCCCATGCCTTGGTTCTAGATTCCACCACATCTGGAGAGAACAGGGACATCCTGATGCCAGGCTGTTGCAGTGTCACAGGCAGAGTTATGTATTCTTCCACATTTCCTGACTTAACGCTAGGCAGATGGTATAACCCTAACATCACATTAGGGAAAGTTGTTGTATGTTCATGTCCCTGTTTGCCCCTCCCTGCACCCTAAATAGAAGAGAGAGAAAAGGAGACATTCAGAATAATCAGGCTAGAGGAGCTTCCAGGGCTCTCTCCTGAAGAACTTCTAAACTCTGCCAAAGCATAACGAGCCCAATAAAGGCTGGCTTCACAGTTTAAACTGCCTATAGACAAAGTTTTCTCACTAGAACTTACTACGTAGATATTGGCTGCAATACAAAGTACTAGCCTAGCTCCCAAGGTTGACAAAAGTCCCTAATATGCAAGCATCCCACTGAGCTTTTCAAACCCTTTTGTGACCCCATTACGCTTGTTCTTTTTGTAAACAGTATAGGCGCTGAGCCTTCAGGTAGTCTGAAAATATCAGCTTGTGAAGTTCAGTTAGTCAAATTGCATGAGCAAAAAAGCTTTTAAAATGTACTTCAAATGGAGAGATTATTATCCCCCCACCACCACCCTTTATATAACTCAAAAAGGGCAGAACAGAAATTTGCCAGGCTTTTCCCACAGTCTTCATGTCTGGGCTGAGCTGAAGCCTGGAAACATTCAGCCCAAAAGGTGAACTTCTCTGTAAGGTAGTCAGAACTGACAATGGGGTTATAATGAAAGCCCTGGTGTAACCATAACTGCAGTGGAGCTCCTGGCCTTGCTATGCTGTTAGTCTGGGGGTCTTAAAAGTAGATAAGCTAAAAGACATTCATCTAAATAGGTAGTTTTTAGAGTTTATTATATTTCTTTTGTAAAACTTGCGTTTGTGTGTGAGGGTCTCTCCTTTACTCGGCCTCTAATAAAACTCATGTAGCTAAGCAGAAGAACGGTGTATGTGCAGAACATTTTCATTAATCTTCCTACTTCATGTCTTGTTTAATTTTTGTTTCCTTCAGATAAGGAGAGAAGCAATTGACCTTCTGGAAATGGGAATTATAAAGCTGTGCAGAGAGGATTCTGTGAAGCTGGGACTCTTTTAATGGTGTAACTAACATGGATGCAATTTACAGCTGTATTTCACTTATCATTGTCTGTAGTAGGCAACTGTTCAGTGGCTGACTGGATTCAGTTCTTCCGTTTCTGAGATGCTTAGCAGAAATGCATATTACAATGTTTGTCAGCTTCTGGCCGTCTTATAATAAAGCAAAATTTTGCATGTAGATTCTGTACCAGGGATTGTTATTGCCTGAACAGTATGATACTGAAATTAGATGTGTGTTGCATGTAAAACAGTAGGTGTGGGTTCTTTACTATCCTTAGGACACTGAGGATGAGTGCACTTGTCCTGAGTGAATCCCACAGCCACTCTTCTTCTGTCCCCTCCTTCCACTCTTCCAAAAGGACACCTTCACTCCCTCTCTAGGAGTGATAGAAGACAGACCGTGCCAATTCTGAGCCCAGAAATTCCCAGCCCTCACTGTTGCTGCTTCCTAGCATGCAGAAGGCATCTGGCCATTACAGAAACCGGTCCAGAGTTGGCCAAGATGTTTTAGCCATATCGCTCCTTACTACCTTACTACCACAGTGTGTTGATGAGTTAGAGCTCTCTTGTCCTCCACAAACCCTGTCACTACATTATATCATAAAGATGCGTGCTGGAACAGAACAGTGGCTCTTGCACCCTCACCACTGTTCGTGCTAGGGCAGGAAACTTTGAAGGCTAAGTGCTTTTTAAGATAGAAAATTATCATGATACCTACAGCATAAAAACTGTCTAATCTTGCAACTCTTATTCATGTGAGTGATCCCACCAACCAGTGTTGCTATTGTCATGAGATAGAAGCTGTAGAATCATGACCATATCTGCCGCCGACAAATCATGTGATATGCAATGACGACTGGCAAAATTTGCTGAATACTATTCAACCACGCTGCATATCAAAGTTAGTGCCTGTTAGTGGGTACTGTGTTGCTGTAGGGACCATCTTTCAAATAGACACAAAACTGAAGCCCTGACCACTTGTGGTGAGTAAAAATCCTATAGCCCTTTTCATGAGATTTATCTGGTTTCCATATTATCAGCAAATAAAGAATTTGTTACTAGAATTTTAGTTAATTTTGATTACTATGATGTCAGAATACAATTTGCTGTTCCTTGGCTGTGTTGGCTCTATAGAGCATATAGAGTAAAACATATTCATTGGACTAGTTAGCAAAATATGGATATCTGTAGTAGGGAACACTCAAATTGATTGAAAAAATGACACAAAGTTTTTAGTAAACATTTCTGGGTGCTTTTGGCTAAAAGTCAAAACTGCCTGTACGTGGATGATTTAATAGGAATTTATTTAATCAAACATTGGTGTGATCTGTCAACAAATTCCATTTATAATGCATGTCAGCCAGTGAGTACGAGGGAATATACCTTGGGATGCAGTCTGAACTATTTAGCTCTTGTTCTGTCAAGCCACTTACTACATTGCTAGATCTCTCCCTTGACCTGCAGCTTCTGTGTTGGTTACATTGTTGACTAGATTGTGGTCGGGCCTAAAGTGAGGTGATGAGAAGAGGATACAATGATCGTTCCTTTTGGGATCTTGTGCTCCCAGTGCAAAAGGGGGAAGGGTGCACAGTACCAAAACTAGCACTGGAGAACTCAAAGGGGGCCATACCAAGTCTCCAAACGCTGTGCCCTTACAAAGGGCATTGCAGTTCCTACCTTGGTAAGTTCTCCAGCAGGGCCACTCACTGGGTAGGAGCCTTTCGCATTGTTATCCAACACAGCATTCTCTTGTAAAAGCCATTTTTGCTTTTGATAGCACTGCTCTGTTTAGGGTGACTATGGAAATAAAGGGAAGAGAGGGAGTAAGGGATCAGACTGTGTACAGACCTTTCAAGTAGCAGGCAGTGCCCCTGCAAGTGATCAATAGCTCAGAACGTAGTGAAACCTAATAAACTCTTTACAGAAGAACCTCAGAGTTACGAACCCCAGAGTTACGAACTGACCGGTCAATCAAATTCCTCACTCGGAACTGAAAGTAAGCAATCAGACAGCAGCAGAGACCAAAAAAAAGAAAACAGTACAGTGCAGTCAATGCTCTGCTGTAAACTTTTGAAAGAACCATATCATTTTGTTCAGTTACAAACAATCTCCATTCCCGAGGTGTTCGTCACTCTGAGGTTCTACTGTACTAAGTGGTGCAGCAGAAAAAGACTCTCAGTGACTTTCCCAGAGTGTCCGGAGTGTCTAGGGTGCAGTTCCTGTGACTCTGACTAAAGTACACCGTGGTCGATAGCACCAACTGATTAAGGTGATTGAGGTCACCAACGGACAAGATGAGCCTGTACTGAGGAAGAGAAGTCTAGTTAATGAGTAATTACAGGAAGTAACAAAGGTTTATAGAAACAACACAGCCTCCAACATCAGAGAGAGTTTTTAAGTGGAGACCAAGGCTAACGCAGACATCCTTACCCCATCCCCACCCCCCAAAACACACACCCTTCTCCAACGGCAACAGCATGAAAAATAAGAACAGCCAAGGAGCACAAGAATGTCCCGCCAGATGTCCAGATAACAGCGCATTTAAACAACAGAAACTGCCAGCCTGGAAGCCCAAGCTCGCAGCTCCGACTGTCCTCTCCAGCTTCTTTACCATTGGACTCTTCTGCCTCCTCATGGGAATCTGCCTAATATTGTATGCAAGAAGTGTCAAAGAAATCCAGGTTTGTTTGAGGTGATTTTCTTGATGAGTGTTATCAGAGAGTGGCTCAAAGAGGGGTAGTAATTCTATCATGGATGTACTCCCTTTACCCAAGGGTGTCAAGCAAACCCACAATACCCCAGGTGAAAGTGGTCACCATTAAAAAGTCAGCATTTGCTAATTTACCAGCTGGCAATATCTGGGACGTTGTCATTTGTCCCTGTGCTTAGGGGAGGAAATAAACTGTGGTAACTTTGGTATTTTTAGGCATTAAAAAATGTCAATAAATATTTCCAGCCAGAATCCTAAAACACAAAGAAATTCCTCATGTGTTACTGATGGCTGCTGCAGGTAGAGCAGGTTGAATATTAAGGCCAATTTCAAAATCAGAGTATTAAATTCAATCCACTGACTTGTTACCTCCTGTTATTTTGTTCTTTATGAGTGTTTAGACAGCTAGTATTTGTGTAAATGATCATGAATCTTGAAAGTTTCACAATTCTGGTAAAAATTATTACTAGGCTGATAAATTGTTTTTGAAGTGCGTTATGTGGTTTTCTCTAGTTTTGGAAATTTGTCATCCAGTTGGGAAGCAGTACAATACTATGTGTACCAATCACACACCCTGGATAATGAATAGACCAGCAAAAAAAAAAACCCCAAACAAACCAGGATTGGTTTGTGTTTGACTTATGAGCAGAAAAGAGGAATAAATCTCCAACTCATAGTATTCACAATGAATAATTCAACCTGTTTTAGCTGTAATTAGGTAATTTAATATCAGTTTTACAGTAGGGGGGCGGGGAATGTTAAAACACAGAATGATTTACACTAGGTCTCACAACAAGTCAGTTGGCCAGCACACTAGGCTCCCAGTTCTTTCTTCAAACCGCTAAACCACATTGCCATCTGTGATGTACATACTGTATACAGCACCCACTAGAATTGACAAGGACAGCAAGATTATTTCTTTGTTTGGCTTGTGGGGTGAAAAAACCAAACAAAATAGTACATGGTGATTTGCGTGGGCCGGTTACCTTACAGGAAAAAAAATTGGCTTGTTTATCCATTAAGATGGTCTCACAACCCAAACTTTGCCTCTTATATTTTGTAGTCTGAGAGTACACTGTAATGGATAAAAATATAAAAAGACAAAGAAATTGTCAGTCCTTATTATAAATTTTTGCTAAATGTGATAGTAGGATGGTATTATTTTTCACATATTAAGTGCACTTGTTTTGGATGAAAGGTGCTAAATAAATGCAAAATATTAAATAGAGTGAGAAAATAATGCTATTTTCAATATAGTGTTTGCCACAGTTACTGTGGACCTGACTCTCACCCCTGCTCTGCTCTCTTTGTGCTGCTCAGGTGGCACAAAAAGAGCAGAAACTGGTTTCATCCCCCACACTCCAACTGGGGAGTCCCTTGTTTGTTGTTCGTTTATTTGCCAAGGGTGCCTGGTGGTGAATGCAGCGCCAGCATAACTGGATCCTATAGCAGCCCCCCTGCAATTCGGGATCAGAGGGTAAAATCCAGAGCACTCCAGGTATTGTCATCTGGCAGACAGCCCCTAGGGATTGTTACCAGCTGATGGAATTCGGGTCAGTCCTCAGGGCAATTGAAACTCCTCCCATGCTGGCAGAGAGCCAGCTGGAGAATTGGGGTGTCCTAAGAATGGCACCCCAAGGGGAATATTAAGCATAGCAGAGAATCTGGGTCTGTATGCTTACCCTGAGGTGGTGGTGGTTGAATCCCTGTTGCAGCCGTCACTGTGAGACCACCATGTTTCTGGCTGAGAAGGGCAGGCCACAAGTTACTTGAGAGTCTGTTGGATTTATCGCTTCATCAGCCAGTTGGAGTGCTGTTGAGCAGTGCAAGACACTCCCTTTGTGTGTGGGGGGGCATTGGCTCCTCAGCAAGAACAGGATTTAAGTTAGGGATCGAGTTTTCAAAAGTGTCTTTCGGACTTAGAAGCCTAAATCTTACTGACATCCAATGAGATTAAGGCTTCTAAGTGTTGAAGTCACTTCAGAAAATAGGACTTAGGTTCCTGAGTCTCTCAGATGCTTTTGAAAATTTTATCCCCTGTTGTGCGCATGCCCACATTGAGTAAACCTGAAGAGAGAGGGTCATTCGTAGACCCTGGCAGCTGAGAGTCTAGTTTTTCCCAGAGGGAGGTTTTACAGCATATGATCTGAGGTGGACAAAACTTTTTAGCCTGAGGGCCACATCTGAGTGGGGAAATTGCATGCAGAGCCATGAATATAGGGTTGTGGGAGGGAGTGCAGGGTGTGGGAGGGGGTGTGATGTGCAGGAAGGGGCTCAGGGAAAGGGGTTGGGGGCACAGGAGGGATGTGGGGTGTACAAGGAGGCTCAGGGCAGGAGGTTGGGGTGCAGGAGGGGGTGTGGAGTGTGGGAGGGGGCTCAAAAAGGGGGTTAGGGCGCAAGGTATGGCAGGGGGCTCAGGGCAGGGGATTTGGGTGCAGGAGGGATGCATCAGGGGGTTGGGGTGCAGGAGTGGTGCGGCAGGGGGTTGGGGTGTGGGCTCCGGCCCGGCGCCACTTACCTGGAGCAGCTCCGAGGTGGCAGCGGTGCGCAGTGGGGCTAAGACAGGCTCCACACCTGCCCTGGCCCCATGCTGCTCCTGGAAGCGGATGGCACTATGGCCCCTGGGGGAGGGGAGGCAGAGGGCTCCGTGCACTGCCCTTGCCTACAGGTACCTCCCCCGAAGCTCCCATTGACCGTGGTTCCCCATTCCTGGCAAATGGGAGCTGCAGGGGGCGGTGCCTGTAGGCAAGGGCAGCACACTGAGCCCTCTGCCCCCCCACTCTCTCAGGGGCCACAGGGACATGGTGCCAGCTGCTTCCAGGAGCAGTGCAGAGCCCGTGGCGCCACCGGGGTGGCAATTCCACGGGCCAGATCCAAAGCCCTGACAGGGTTTCTGCCGTACTTTGCATACCCCAATATAATCTTTGCTTGCTTATTTCTTTGACAGATTAACTATTCAGACATATGTTTGAATTGTTCAAAACTGCGTGAAAACTCCTCTAACTGGGATAAAGAATGCAACTGTACTGTGCACTTCACACTGCAGGAAAATATGCTGGTAGGTAAATGTGTGAAACCAACCATGGACTAGAGTTCCTGTATTTCTGTATGTGTAAGAAGTAGAAATTTTGTCCTATAAATGACACTAAGCCAGTTTCTGAAGGGCTTTATATCAATCCCTTTCACAAACCTAAAGCCCCTTACATCCAAAATATGTGCCTTTACCATTGTTGTTTTTCATTTTGGCAAATCCCATAAATTAAGCAAGATCAGGCTGCATAATATTTAAATTGGAAACCTCCCAGGTGAAAACAGATGCTGCAAGAAGTGCTTTAGATTCAAGAGATGACTTCTCTTTCTTCTGAATCAGTAGTGAGTCAATGCCCTAGTAGGGACCCAGTGCCTCACCCTGGTGTTAGTTGGTACTGTGCAGCTGGGATAGGATCTTTTTTCAGATGAGACATAAAATTGAAGCTCTGGCCACTTTTGGTAAGTAAAACTCCTGTAGCTCTTTCCACAACTTTAGGGTTCTTCAGAGTGAAAGGAGCTGTAAAAGCAGTAGACATGAAAATCCTCCAGCCATAAGAATGTGTCAAAGTTTGAAGAACATTTAAAATTAAAAGTAAAAATGTCAGTTTTCCATATTACATGTACAAACTGGTACTTCTGCTGCTTGTATTAGATCTGGTCTGTAGATTCAAGACTCAAAATTTTCAAAAGGGCTAATGGGCTTGTCTACACTGCACTAAAGACAGGCCTATGGGGATGTGAACTGCAGAATACTCTAGCATGTTGCTCTCTACCTGGCCTATGTAGACGCTGGTGGTGCAAACTAAATGGTACCTAGCATGCATTAACATAATCCTGTAGACTACATCAGTGCAAAGTGTACAGTACTGAAGGGTGTTCCTCGGGCCCTTACAGCACTCTGCAGTCCACACCCCCATTAACTGGTCTGTGGCACCATGCAGACAAGCCCCAAGTCTCTTTTCAAAAGGGATTTAGGAGCCAAAAGTGACTAAGTTTCTTGAAAATAGGACTTAGGCTCCTAAGTATTTTTGAAAATTTTACCCTTAATATACAGCACTCTCCGTGCAGCACCTTTCGCAAGTGCTAAATTCACTTTACATTTCTTTTTTTTAAAAAGCTGATAATTGAATTTAATAATCTTAACATATTTAGAAAACTGTGGGTCCAATCCTGCAACCTTTCCAAATAAAAAGACTGTGACCTCAGTGGAACGACTCATGTTGTTTCATAGCACCTTCCATTCAGCGATGCCAAAGCAATGGGTGGGGGAAATGATGGTATTCTGTCCATGCTCCACCCACAAGCCCAAGATAAGTGAATGTTTCTGCTAAAATAATCAGCTGAAATGTAGTTAACACCACATCCATTAGGCTGTCCGCCCCCATCTTCCCCCGGTATTTTTTTTCAACAGTTTGTAACAATGACCTCTTTTGTTTATGCTCTCCTCATCCTGTGTTATTCTCCTTTGAATTCCAGGGTAATGTTTTTATGTACTATCGTCTGCAAAACTTTTATCAGAACCACCGTCGGTATGTCCTCTCCAGAAGTGATGCACAATTGCTGGGTCAAGATGTAAACGTAAGTGTATTTCTTATTGTTACATCATCAATATTTTCATCAGGTGAGGAGGCTCTTAGTGTGTGATTCTCTAGTTAAAAAGTAGTTTCTAGTACTACACCTGCCTCTGGGTCCTTCTGCCAGTTTTTGTGGTTTTAAAACATGTACCTTTTTTATTTTTTTACTGTTTCTCCTCTGTTGCTGTGTAACCTTAGATCACCAGAGCTCCTCCTGGGGTCTCCTGTTGCAACATGGCCCCTCTATTTCCCCTCCAGGGTAGGCTGTGATTATAAACCATAGTTGGGCACAAAAGTGCATAAAAAAAGCCAGAGTTCAATATTTTTATTCCTCTGTTCCTTTGAATTCGGAGCACTAGACCTGGCCATCTCATTTGTGGGGAATAGAAAATGTGGTCAGCTGCAAGGGGTTGAGCTCCCTTTCTTAACTCCTTGAGGTTAGAAGGCACTGTAAACTTTTCTACTAGCATTTCCCACTTGTGACAGTTCAGAGGTGTTGCAAAGCTTCGGTATTAAATACAGAAGCAACAGTCACAAATTGTAACTCTGATAAACAATTTGGTTGTCTTAGAAGCTGTAGCCTGCGTGTGCAAACAGGGAAGCAGACTGACTTCAATGCCTGGAAAAGGAGTTTTTATAAGAATGTGCTGTGAGGTCTACAGATCACAAGTGCTGAGAATTATCAGCAATATCATCAGTAGTTGGATTTTAATGAAGGTTTGCTAGCAGTTTTAGACCCAATCTACACGAGTTGGGGACACGGCTACAAGACGACTCTCCCAGGGAACAGATGGCACCTAGCCATTTTTTTACACGTCTTCAATCCATGGTAAAAGCTTAAATAAGTCCAACGTTTTAGTACAGTTTAGGGATGCAGTTAAATGTCCTGTCTATACTGAAAAATTGAACCATATTGTAACTAGGTCGGGGAATATGTTGTTGTAACTGGTTGTAATTATTATTTGTTATTCTAGTCTAGGTGGGCCCTAAGATCCTCTTTGTGTGACCGCCTTTATTTTAAAAAGTGATGTGCTGAGTACTCACCCTTCGAATGCCAGGCCCCTTTAAGAGGACTCAAATGGAGTACCGACAGACTGAGGCAACCAAAACCATTTGTTTGAACAGATCAGCCTGCAGTTACAGCAGTGTTAAGGCACACGGTTATAACATCATTGCAGCCCGGCTGTGTTATAGCATGGACTCGCATTCCAATGCAGATGGGACAAAACTCTGTTATAACCCTGTTAACAGACCTAAGCTGGTCTTTCAGTGTTGCAACCACTCTCTTATATGTAAAATATGACTATAACAGAAAGAAAGAGATTAGAGAAAACAGATCTCTGTTGTTTTCAGTATGTTTAGTTTCCGCATAAACAGCTTCACAGTTTTCCCTGTATAGTTAGTTGGTTTTCCCTGCTTGTGTGGATCTGTCACACAGCAACAGTCTGTCTGTGCTGGGAAGTGTGCTACCAGCAGCTGTGTAGACATTAGACCTCGGCAGATATGCCTCACCCCAGTCTCATTCTATTTGAGCCCATCTCTAATGTGACAGGAAAGCATTGGCAACTCCTAGCAGTCTTAGGTTGTTTGGTGGTTTTCTTTTTTGGGTTTTGTTTTTTTTCCAGTTTTTTTTTTAAGAGGGAAATAAGAGTAAAAGATTGACCAAACAAATGTTGATCAGGAAAAGACATTTCTAATTGTCCTTTGACCTTGGGTTCAGATTCAGAACAGCAATTGTGAGCCTTTCACAACCTATCCAAACGGAACTCCAGTGGCTCCATGCGGCGCCATCGCCAACAGTATGTTCAATGGTAAGTACCCTCCTCATCTGATTTATTCACCTGCACAGATGTAAGCAATTTAAATATCTCTGTGCCCCTGAGACCTCACAGAGCCCCATCTAAGTGCTGATTCTTGCATGTTCTCTGCATGTCTGATCCTTGCATCTCTATCTGTCTGTCTCTCTCATATATGGATGTTAAACCATTTGACAGTGTGGCCAAAGTGGATATGGCTCCCTACAAGCTGCACTGCAATGACTCCACTTACATTACTAAACTCAGTGAGACTCCATGTGAGTGCAGGGGTCCACCCCCATGATCCAGTTACAGGATTGGGGAACTGAATATCCTAGAAAAAGAGGAAGACTGTAATCTACAGACTTGATCGTAGCTTTACAACAGGCTATTGGGTGGGCCTGGAAAACTCAGCTTCCGCTTTCTTAGGGTGACTGGCTTAAAAGTGTGTGGCACATTCTTGAAATGGAAAATCTGATCTAGGCTTGGTCTACACATACAGTTGCACTGTCTTAACTAAAGTTGTGTTTCTAAACTGATGCAAAGCCCTCTATGGATGTACTTATATTGGCTTAATAATCCTGACTTATAGTGACTTAACTTGTCAGTCAATTTACATGTGCAAGCTAAACTGCTATAACCAGTTTTAAACGAACATAAGGCCAGGTCTGCACATGAGTGGCTTTGGTACAAGCACAACTACATTGATTAGAGAATCTAATCTTTTTTTAACCATATAGTTATACTGATACAGCAACTCTAGCATGGATGCAGCTATGCCAATATAGCTTCTCCGCTTCTCACAACTTCAGTGTGTAGACACAGCCTCACTCTCATGAAGACAAATCAAAATGTTTCTTCAAGACATTGACTCCCTGGGTTATAACTTTACTGCAAAAAAAAAGGAGGGGGGAAGGCATTTATACAGCAAGATAACTCTCCCTGTAAAATCCGGGTGGAGACAAGGCAGAGGTAGTTTTTAGCTCGATGTTGCTACCTGAGGTCAACACTAAACCCCCCACTGGGAGTTTTCCTCAAAAAATACAGTGAGGTAAAAACTACCTGTCCCTTGTCTCCCCCAGGATTTTACAGGGAGAAAGCTATCCTGACATTGTTCTCAGAAGCTGACAAGCTAATTAATAAAGAACAGTTTTCAGGTTTAAAAAAAAGAAACCAGTTTAAGGTTGTAGCTACTTGTCACATTATTTCTTTCCATATTTTCTCAGTGTAGACAAAGATGCACATTCTGTTCCATGAAAATGAAGGGGTGGTGCATGACTATAGTACACTTTCCCTTAGTTTCTTTTTGGATGTTGGAAAAGATGATTAAAGGAAATTGCTGGTAATAAGTTACAAAGGCTCTTCAGCCTATAGCAGCTTCAGTTAACGAATCTTCTTCATATATCTTTGACATTTGATTTTTGCATATTATAGAACCTGCTTCAGAAATGCAAGTGGAGACTTCAAAGCCCAGCAAGTAGGATCACATCACTTCAGTTATACTACCTAACAAAATGCAAGGCAGGGGTAAATAGGAGAGTAAGCCTTCTCAGAGATTGTAACTAGCATTCCTTCTCTAGCTTCTCAAAAAAAAACAAAACCCACCAGCTTCAGGTCACACAATCCAAAAAATTTGATCACAGAGGAGTCAAGGGATGTCAATGAAATACAGCTGTGGATATTCTGTCTTGGTGACGCAAGGAGAATTTCCAGTAGGGATATGGTCAGTTTTTAAAACTTCCAAGGGTGCTTTCACTCAGGAAATTTAAATGGTCCTTCACTTGTGAGGCACACAGAATATTTACATCAGGGGTAGACAACCAATGGCATGGGTGCCAAAGGCGGCACAGGAGCTGATTTTCAGTGGCACTTACACTGCCTGGGTCCTGGCCACTGGTCCGGGGGGGCTCTGCCTTTTAATTTCATTTTAAATGATGCTTCTTAAACATTTAAAAAATCTTATTTACTTTACATACAACAATAGTTTAGTTATTTGTTATAGACGTATAGAAAGAGATCTTCTAAAAACATTAAAATGTATTCTTCTTCGAGTGATTGCTCACATCCATTCCAGTTAGGTGTGCGCGCTGCGCGTGCACGTTCGTCGGAAACTTTTTACCCTAGCAACTCCAGTGGGCCGGCAGGTCGCCCCCTGGAGTGGCGCCGCCATGGCGCTCGATATATACCCCTGCCGGCCCACCCGCTCCTCAGTTCCTTCTTACCGCCGTGTCGGTCGTTGGAACTGTGGAGTGCGGCATAGCTGTCCTCCACGTCCCTAGCTCTCCTTGTTAACTATCGTTATTGTTATAGTTGTTAGTTAGATCGTTAAGTGTAGTTAGTTAAGTAATTAGGTGTAAATAGTATTGTAGATAGTTGTTCGCCGGGAGCTGTAGCCCTTCCCGGCACCCGGCACCGGGCTCATGCCTGGTTCGCCGGGCTTTAAGCAGTGTGCGGCCTGTAAGAAGCCTATGCCTACCAGCGACCCCCACGACGCGTGCCTGAAGTGCCTGGGGGAATCGCACAGATCGGACAAGTGCCGCATCTGCAAGGCTTTTAAGCCCAGGACAAAAAAGGAGAGAGACCAAAGACTCAGGACTCTCCTCATGGAGGCGGCACTTGACCCGGCGGCTTCGCAGGCCGTGATCTCGGCGCCGGCACCGGATCGCACCGGCACCGGGAAGACTCCCCGGCACCGACCTTCTCCGGCACCGGGTGCAGAGCCGAGACCGTCAGCGTCTGCTACTCCAGCCAGGCAGACCCGATTGGAGCGCCCGGCATTGACATCGGCCGCGGCGCCACCGGCACCGTCGACTCCGGGCCCGGTGGGTCCGTCGAGTCCGGTGCCGCCAAGCTCCCCCATAAGATCTGGGGTTGAGCTATTGGTCCCATCCACGCCGGAGACCTTCGCCTCGGCACGGGACCTTATCGCCTTAACGGAGTCTACTCAGCTGCCACCCCCGGTACCTCCGGTGCGGGTCGCATCTAGAGGCAAGCCCATGATGTCGGCACCGTCTCGGGACTCGCGCTCGCGATCCAGGTCCCGACGCCACGGTCGATCAAGATCCCACCGCCGCTCGCAGTCCCGGCACCGCTCCCCTCGGCAGTACCGGTCGCACTCGCGGCACCGATCGACCTCCAGACGGTCGCGGTCTGACTCCAGCCGCCGATACCGGCACCGTGACTCCAGGAGCCAGTCCCGCCGTCACTCGCCGCGCCGGTCGACCTCCCGGCACCGAGCTGGTGGCAGGTCCCGGTCCCGGTCGACCTCCCGGCACCGCGTCGGTGGCAGGTCCCGGTCCCGATCCCGGCACCGAAGCAGCGGCCGGTACCGGTCCAGATCCCGGCACCGAGACAGAACCTGGTCCCGATCCCAGCACCGCTATGACTCCCGGTACCGATCCCCGGCACCGAGAAGATCTTCGGTGCCGACCCGCGCAGACCCTTACCAGCCGGGGTCGGCCCCGCCATGGCCTTCTAGGCAGCCGTCGGTGTCTTCACAGACAGACAGCGTGTATGCGCTGGGCACCGACAGGCAGGCGGCACTATTCCAAGACCCTCCGCAACAGGACCAAGGTCCGCAGCAGTGGGGGTTTTGGACCCCCTGGGCATACCATCAAGCCCAGGGCCCCCAACAGCTTCCTGCTAGGCCTGCGACGGCGGAGCACAGGGTGCCGGAAGCTTCGTTGTCTCGCCCCCCTCCCTCCCCGGATGGAGAGGAAGGATCCAAGCAGCAAGACTCCGCTCTGGCTCCTGAGACAGAGGCGAGGGCCGAGGGAGACCCCCCATTGGACACTTTCTTGCCGGGGGTCTCCTCATCCTCCTCCCCTGATGAAGCGGTGGCTGGCACCTCCTCCAGTAGCCCTCCCCCGCTGGATCTCAGGGCGCACCAAGACCTCCTTAGGCGAGTAGCTCAGAATCTGAGCCTACAAGCCGAGGAGGTCTCTGAGATCAAGGACCCGATTGTCACCATCCTCTCGTCTGATGCTCCCACCAGGGTCGCCCTACCCTTCATTAGGACGATCCAGGCCAACGCCAATACAATCTGGCAGTCACCGGCCTCCATCCCCCCTACGGCGAGGGGCGTCGAGAGGAAGTACATGGCCCCCTCCAAAGGCTACGAGTACCTCCACGTCCACCCGACACCATGTTCCCTGGTGGTGCAGTCGGTGAACGACAGGGAGCGTCATGGGCAGGAAGCTCCAGCCCCCAAATCCAGGGAGGCCAGACGTATGGACCTCCTTGGACGCAAAGTCTACTCGGCTGGGGCCCTGCAGCTCAGGGTTTCGAACCAACAAGCCCTGCTCAGCAGATACGCGTTTAACTCGTGGGTGGCAGCGGACAAATTCAAAGAGCTGCTGCCACAAGACGCCCGCCAAGAATTTGCGGCCATTCTAGACGAGGGCAAGAAGGTTGCACAAACCTCGTTGCAAGCTTCTTTAGACGCTGCAGACTCGGCTGCCCGCACCCTCGCCTCGGGGGTAACGATGCGCCGTATCTCCTGGCTGCAGGTCTCTGGCCTTCCACCGGAGCTCCAACATACCATCCAGGACCTCCTGTTCGAAGGCCAGGGCCTGTTTTCGGAAAAGACAGACCCCAGACTTAAGAGTCTCAAAGACA
This sequence comes from Gopherus flavomarginatus, assembly GCF_025201925.1. Lineage (NCBI taxonomy): Eukaryota > Metazoa > Chordata > Testudines > Testudinidae > Gopherus > Gopherus flavomarginatus. The sequence continues at coordinate 166,563,376 of NC_066617.1, read as the reverse complement.
ATCGGGTCATTATGCGCTCCCTAGGGATGCACACGCCGGGAACGCAGCGCAGACCCTTCCGGCCACAGCAGCAGCAGCAGCGCAGGCCATACCCCCAGTTCCGCCAACGGCAGGACCTCAATAGGCGCCGTGGCAGGAATGGAAGGCGTAGGCATTCGGGGAACCAAGGGGGGCAGAATCAAAGCTCCTCTAAACCCCCGCCTGGACCCAAGCCTTCGTTTTGAAGGTGCGCCCGAGGGCGCAGTAACAGTTTCCCCCACGGATCCTTCCCCCCCGTTTTCCAACCGCCTTTCGTTTTTCCTTCCGGCGTGGACCCAAATAACATTGGACCGCTGGGTCTTGCGTACGGTGCAGACGGGATACCGCCTGCAGTTTACATCGTTTCCTCCTTCCCGCCCCCCTTCCTCGTCCCTCTTCAGGGACTCCTCTCACGAGCAATTCCTTCGACAGGAGGTACAGACGCTCCTCAACAAAGGAGCTATAGAGGCGGTTCCGGAAAACGAGAAAGGCAAGGGGTTTTATTCCCGCTACTTTCTGATCCCCAAGGCCAAGGGAGGCCTCAGGCCTATCCTTGACCTGCGAGAGCTCAACAAATACCTGGTGAAGTTGAAGTTCTGCATGGTATCCCTGGGGACCATTATCCCATCCCTGGATCCGGGAGACTGGTACGCCGCCCTCGACATGCAGGACGCTTATTTTCACATCGCCATTTGGCCACACCACAGACGTTTCCTTCGATTCGTGGTGGGCCCCCTTCACTACCAATTTGCAGTCCTCCCATTTGGCCTTTCTACGGCCCCGAGGGTATTTACAAAATGCATGGCAGTCGTTGTGGCACATCTTCGGCGCAGTCGTATCCACGTGTTCCCTTACCTAGACGATTGGTTAATTCGGGGCACGTCGGAACTACAGGTTTGCAGCCACGTCCGCGTGATCACTGGCCTGTTTGCTACCTTGGGCCTCATGATCAACATGGACAAGTCCACCCTGATCCCCACGCAGAGGGTGGAGTTCATCGGGGCCGTCCTGGACTCCACCGTGGCCAGGGCTCTTCTGCCGTTACCGAGGTTCCAGGCATTGTCGGCGATCGTTCAGCGATTGCGGGCAGCCCCCTTGACATCAGTACGGACATGTCTAACCCTGTTAGGCCACATGGCAGCATGCACATTTGTGACTGGTTACGCTCGGCTCCACATGAGGCCCCTCCAGTTGTGGCTCATCGAACATTACCGGCCGGCAAGGCAGCCGCTAGACATGCTGATCACAATCCCGCAGGGGGTGTTAGATTCTCTCGGCTGGTGGCTAGACCAGTCCGTAGTGTGTGCGGGGCTCCCTTTCCACCCTCCTCAGCCCTTGGTGTCCCTGACAACGGATGCCTCAGATCTCGGCTGGGGGGCCCACCTGGGAACCCTGAGAACACAGGGCCTGTGGTCCCCGCAGGAGGTGAAGATGCACATCAACATGCGAGAGTTGAGAGCGGTCCGCCTTGCTTGTCAAACGTTCTGTCACCAGCTTCAAGGTCATTGTGTCGCGGTGTTTACCGACAACACGACGACCATGTACTATATCAACAAGCAGGGCGGCACCAAATCCTCTCCCCTATGTCACGAGGCGATGCGACTCTGGGACTTTTGTGTAGCCCACTCCATTCACCTCACGGCTTCCTTCCTCCCCGGAGTACGGAACACGCTGGCGGATCGCCTGAGCAGATCCTTCCTATCACACGAGTGGTCCCTTCACCCGGACGTCGCCCTCTCAATCTTCCAGAGGTGGGGTTATCCCCGTGTGGACCTCTTCGCGTCCGGCGGAACAAGAAGTGCCAGGCGTTCTGCTCCTTTCAGGGCAGGGAGCCCGGGTCTATAGCGGATGCCTTCCTTATTCCGTGGACGACCCACTTGTACTACGCGTTTCCTCCGTTCCCACTGGTCCACAGGGTCCTTCTGAAGGTGCGCAGGGACAGGGCTCGCGTGATCATGGTAGCCCCGGCGTGGCCCAGGCAACATTGGTACCCCATGCTGCTGGACCTGGCCATAGCCGACCCAGTTCCCCTGCCCCTTCACCCGGACCTGATTACCCAGGAACACGGGACTCTCTGTCACCCGGACCTGCAGTCGCTGCACCTAGCGGCGTGGTTCCTGCGTGGCTGACCGGTTCTGAACTGCGCTGCTCCACCCCGGTACGGGAGGTACTTTTGGGCAGCAGGAAGCCTTCCACTAGAGCGACATACTCGGCCAAGTGGAAGCGTTTCTTCTGTTGGTGCGTGGAGAAAGGTCTCCGCCCTATGGAAGTTTCGGTGGCCAATAACTTAGACTATGTTTGGTCCCTCAAACAACAGGGTCTGGCGATATCGTCGTTGCGGGTCCACCTGGCAGCTATCTCCACCTTTCACCCTGGTGGGGATGGCCGCTCCGTTTTTTCTCACCCGACGGTGTCTAGATTCCTGAAAGGGCTGGAACGTTTATACCCTAACGTCCGACTCCCTGCTCCAACCTGGGATCTTAACCTAGTGTTGTCTCGGCTCATGGGGCCCCCCCTTTGAGCCGTTAGCTACTTGCTCCCTACTCTATCTCTCTTGGAAGACTGCCTTTCTAGTAGCTATCACCTCAGCTAGGCGGGTGTCGAAACTCCGGGCTCTTGTGGTAGACCCCCCGTATACAGTCTTCCACAAAGATAAGGTGCAGCTGAGGCCACACCCTGCCTTTCTCCCCAAGGTAGTCTCGACCTTCCACATCAACCAAGAGATATTCCTCCCGGTTTTTTTTCCCGAAACCTCACTCTTCAGGCAGGGAGCAGCAGCTCCACTCGCTTGATGTCCGTAGGGCTCTCGCGTTCTATGTGGAGAGGACCAAACCATTCCGCAAATCCCCCCAGCTTTTCGTGGCAGTAGCGGACCGCATGAAGGGGCTTCCTATCTCCTCCCAGAGGTTATCCTCATGGGTAACGTCCTGTATCAGGACCTGCTATGACTTGGCCCACGTCCCTACGGGCCGTGTGACTGCGCATTCTACCAGGGCGCAGGCGTCGTCGCTGGCTTTCCTCGCCCGTGTGCCCATCCAGGAAATATGTCGGGCAGCGACCTGGTCATCGGTCCACACCTTTGCTTCCCACTATGCCCTGGTCCAGCAGTCAAGAGAGGACGCGGTCTTCGGATCTGCAGTGCTCCATGCCGCGACTTCTCACTCCGACCCCACAGCCTAGGTATGGCTTGGGATTCACCTAACTGGAATGGATGTGAGCAATCACTCGAAGAAGAAAAGACGGTTACTCACCTTTGTAACTGTTGTTCTTCGAGATGTGTTGCTCACATCCATTCCACACCCGCCCTCCTTCCCCACTGTCGGAGTAGCCGGCAAGAAGGAACTGAGGAGCGGGTGGGCCGGCAGGGGTATATATCGAGCGCCATGGCGGCGCCACTCCAGGGAGCGACCTGCCGGCCCACTGGAGTTGCTAGGGTAAAAAGTTTCCGACGAACGTGCACGCGCGGCGCGCACACCTAACTGGAATGGATGTGAGCAACACATCTCGAAGAACAACAGTTACAAAGGTGAGTAACCGTCTTTTACCAGCACGCGAAACCTTAAATTAGAGTGAATAAATTAAGACTCGGCACCCACTTCTGAAAGGTTTCTGACCTCTGGTGTACATAATGCAGTAATGATAAAACCCTCTCTTGGTCTTTTCTTTGTTTGTTCACAGGACTCACTCTCTCTCTCTCTCTCTGGGTACGTCTACATTACAGGATTATTCCGATTTTACATTAACCGGTTTTGTAAAACAGATTGTATAAAGTCGAGTGCACGCAGCCACATAAAGCACAAAAATTTGGCGGTGTGCGTCCATGTACTGAGGCTAGCATCGATTTCTGGAGCATTGCACTGTGGATAGCTATCCTGTAGCTATCCCATAGTTCCCACAGTCTCCCCCACCCATTGGAATTCTGGGTTGAGATCTCAATGCATGATGGTGCAAAAACAGAGTCGCGGGTGATTCTGGGTAAATGTCATCACTCATTCCTTCCTCCGTGAAAGCAACGGCAGACAATCATTTCGCACCCTTTTTCCCTGGATTGCCCTGGCAGATGCCATAGCATGGCAACCACGGAGCCCGTTTTGCCTTTTGTCACTGTCAACGTATGTGCACTGGATGTCGCTGACAGAGGCGGTACTGCAGTGCTACACAGCAGCATTCATTTGCCTTTGCAAGGTAGCAGAGATGGTTACCAGTCGTTCTGTACTGTCTGTCATGCCATTGTAAATTGGCGATGAGATGATGGTTATCAGTCGTTCTGTACCATCTGCTGCTGTCATGGGTGTTCCTGGCTGGCCTTCGCTGAGGTCGGCCGGGGGCGCAAAGACAAAAATGAGAATGACCCCCCGGGTCATTCCCTCCTTTATGTTTTATCTAAAAATAGAGTCAGTCCTGCCTAGAATATGGGGCAAGTGTACTAGAGAACCAGCGTACCAGAGAGCACAGCCGCTCCGTGTCAGATCCCACAGAAATGATGAGCTGCATGACATTCTAGGGGGTGCCCCTGCAACAACCCCACCCGTTGCTTCCCTCTTCCCCCAACCCTCCTGGGCTACCGTTGCAGTCTCCCCTCATTTGTGTGATGAAGTAATAAAGAATGCAGGAAGAAGAAACACTGACTTTTCAGTGAGATAAAATGAGGGGGAGGCAGCCTTCAACTGCTATGATAGTCCGGGCAGGACATTAAACGGTGAGAGGGAAAGAAGCCCAGCATCCCGCTGCTATGATAGTCCAGGCAGTACAGAATCTTTTCTTTAGACATGAAAGGGGCGGGGGGGGGCTGATGGAGCTCAGCCCCCAGTTGCTATGATGAAGACGGTTACCACCTGTTCTGTACCATCTGCCGGGAATGACTGGGAGTCATTCCTATTTTTACCCAGGTGCCCCCGGCCGACCTCACCTGAGGCCAGCCAGGAGCACTCACAGGATGATGACGAGGACAGCTACCAGTCATTCTGCACTTTACCGTCTGCCACCGGGGAAGGGAGGGGAGAGGATGCTGCTGTTCAATGCCGCAGCACCGCGTCTACCAGCATCATGCCGTAGACATACGGTGACATTGAAAAAAGTCAAGAAACGATCTTTTTCCCTTTTGTTTCATGGGGGGGGAGGAGAAAGGGGGGGTAAATTGACGAGATATACCCTGAACCACCCCGGACAATGTGTTTGACCCTACAGGCATTGGGAGCTCAGCCAAGAATGCAAATGCTTTTCGGAGACTGCGGGGACTGTGGGATTCTACGATTCTATAGCTGGAGTCCTCAGTCCCCCCTCCCTTCCTCCATGAGCGTCCATTTGATTCTTTGGCTTTCCGTTACGCTTGTCACACAGCACTGTGCTGTGGACTCTGTATCATAGCCTGGAGATTTTTTCAAATGCTTTGGCATTTTGTCTTCTGTAACAGAGCTCTGATAAAACAGATTTGTCTCCCCATACAGCGATCAGATCCAGTATCTCCTGTACGGTCCATGCTGGAGCTCTTTTTGGATTTGGGACTGCATCGCCACCTGTGCTGATCAGAGCTCCGTGCTGGGCAAACAGGAAATGAAATTCAAAAGTTCGCAGGGCTTTTCCTGTCTACCTGGCCAGTGCATCCAAGTTCAGATTACTTTCCAGAGCGGTCACAATGGTGCGCTGTGGGATACCGCCCGGAGGCCAATACTGTCGATTTGCGGCACACTAACCCTAATCCGACATGGCAATACCGATTTCAGCGCTACTCCTCTCGTCAGGGAGGAGTACAGAAACCGATTTAAAGAGCCCTTTATATCGATATAAAGGGCCTAATTGTGTGGACGGGTGCAGGGTTAAATCGGTTTAATGCTGCTAAATTCGGTTTAAATGCATAGTGTAGACCAGGCCTCTCTCTCTCTCTTTAAGGTTTCACTTGGTCAGGTTGACTACAGGAGTGACTGCTGAAAGTTGTAGACAGTTGATAACATATTAATTTGGATCTCCCTGCAGATTCTATTCAACTTTTTTACTATCTTAACTCATCCATTGCTATCGAAGTCCCATTGCTGAAGACTGGAAATAGTTGGTGGTCAGATAAAAATGTGAAATTTCGGAATCCAACATCATATAATCTCTCTTCTGCATTTGCAGGTAAGAATGATTCCACTGCCATGCCTTAGTATAAAAGTCTTTCTTCTGTTTGTGGAAGTCTCCTGAGACAGGTACAATCTCCAGGAGATGGGTCTATGTGTTCTTCCCGATTACAGGTAACTTTTCCAGGGGAAGCACTGTGAGAGCAACCTCACGAGACCACCTCCAACTTTTCAATGGGGCAATATGCCACATGTAGGGAGGAGACTATGATGTTATAAAGAGAAAAAGATGTTCTAGAAGGTCAGGAGAGTGAAGCCCCACTACTTTCCTCACCATCCTCACCTACTAAAGGTCTTGGGCAAAAGGAGTTAGCCAAGTGGAATCACCTACTTGTTCCATCTTTAAATATATATTCATTAGCGCTGTTTTGTTATTACTATTAGTTTGTATTGTAGTAGACTATAGTAGCCCCAGTTATGGACCCAGGACTCCATGGTGCTAGGTCCTGTGCAAACACAGAGCAAGAAAACAGTCTCTGTCGCTTAAGAAGTAACAATCTAAGTAGTATCAATATTCTTCTAAATATTGTAGAAAGATTTTCAAATGAACGACAAATAGGATACATATGTTTACTGCTCTTTTAGTGCATTTTGTTGGTATACAGAAAGGAATCGATGCATAAAAATGAAAAATAAAGGTGAACAATTACATGCAAAGGGAAAGTTGTCTTATAATTAGAGTGAGGTACTATTCCTGTACAAGTCACTTTGCCTCTCCTGCACTGGTTTCCCCATCTATAAAATGAGGATAATACTTTTTGCCACAGGGATGTTGTGAGGTTCAGTTCGTTAATGTCTGAGAGGTGATCTGAGATCTTTGGATGGAAAGTGTGATTTGCTCTGTGTCTTGTGAATATTGGACAGAACCTCTGTCTGACCTGTATTCTTGGTTAAACATCAGAAACCCAGAAGGATTAAATAATTTAACTACCTGTCTTAGCAGCGTTCTAAACATGGATAGCTCGTCCCTATTCTCCATCTTCCTCCCCAGGAACAACAAGGCCTCCTTACTGGCAGAAACCAGCTTATTTACTGGATGAGGAGGATGAAAGGAACAATGGTTATATAAACGATGATTTTATCATCTGGATGCGGGTGTCAGCCTTTCCCACATTCAGAAACCTTTACCGTCGTCTCAGCCACACCAACCAGTTTGCTGATGGTCTCCCAGCAGGGAATTACACCTTCCACATTACCTACAGTATCCTTTCATCATGTCCAAGGTACTCCTTAATTTTTAAGCAGGTAAAAAAAAAAGATGCCTGCTAGTATGGTGGCTTGCCAGTAATACAGCAAAAAACCTGAGGGAGATCTAGTTTGTGGGGAATCCCTGGATTTCCTGCAGCCAGTGCTGGCGCAGTTAAGACATGTCTCTTAAATGCCCTATATCAGGCCATGTGACACTAGATCTAACTTCTGAGGCAACTGCTTGCCTGAACTTTGGCTGGAAGCAAAGCCTGGCAGTGCCAGCTTTGGTACAGCTGCTGGGGAATTAAAAAGGCTTAGACTGTATCCACACAGCATAACCTGAGGGGTGAATTTATACTGATATAGTTATACTGCTATCCCCTCCTGTGTGGACACACTTAGGGCATGTCTACACTGGAGTCAAGGGTGTGAATGGCAGCTTGTGTAGACGTATCTGCATTAGTGGCACTATAGCTAGCTCACTGAAAACAGAAGCGAGGAGGCTGTGGGGCAGGCTTCAGCATGGGCTACATTAGCAAGTACATATCCTGGGAGGCAGGCAGGCTTGTGGAGCCCATGCTGAAGACTGTGCCACGGCATCTTCCCTTTTGTTTTTAGTGAGCTAGCTAGAGTACAGCTAGCACAGGGACAATTATACGAGCTGCCATTAACATCCCTGGCTGCAATGTAGATGTCCCTTATTCTACTACAAGATGGGTATTTTCTAGCTCAGGTAATAACAGTATCTGTCAGTCTTTCCAGATGACTATGCCCCTTTCAGGAGTCTGATTTGTCTTGTGTACCCCCACGTTTCACCTTACTGAAAAACTATGTGCTTACAAAATCAGACATGAACATACAAAAATGTCAGAGCACACTATTACTGCAAAATTGCTTCCTTTCTCATATTTACCATATAATTCTAAAGTAAATCAATTGGAATATAAATATTGTACTTACATTTCAGTGTAGAGTATATAGAGCAGTATAAACAAGTCATCGTCTATATGAAATTTGAGTTGGTACTGACTTCACTAGTGCTTTTTATGCAGCCTGTTGTAAGACTAGGAAAATATCTAGATGAGTTGATGTATCTCCTGGAAGACCTCTGCGTACTCCCAGGGATACACGTACCTCTGGTTGAGAACCACTGGGCTAGATGTTTAAGAGCCACTGGCTTATGTTGCTTGTGAAGGGTTTTAAATTAAACTGAATAAAAATATCCACACATGGGGTTCTATCTGAATAACTAATTTGGCATAAATGGTAAAACTCTCCCATGTAGACAAGGCCTTAGATGAATACACGTGACTCAGAATTGAGAGGTGGTGATGCAACAAGAACATTATGTGGAGTGTCCTCATGTCAGAGACTGGATTGTCAAGGAAAGTGCTAAAAGGTTCTTCAGTACAATAACACCCGAAAAGCTAATTTTTCAGTAATTTTTTGCAGGCTGCCTTTAAATATTATGATGCAGCTTCAGTGCAGTACATAGCTATATGAGGATGAACCTGACATCATATTAATAAAGAATCGAATGTATTTCAATAATTTTGCTAAGACTGTAGATGCACATGATGTGTGTGAGTTTCTTACCCTCACCCAGCCATTTTGGGGGTTGTGCAGCCACTGGTAACAAGAGGCAAGGGGATACAGAATAGTTAAAAGCACCATAAAAGACTTTTACAACAAATGCAAAAATCACCCCCTTGTGTACTTTGAAGAGTATTTTCTGAACACATCTTACTGTACATTTCATCCTGATTGTTAATTAAACTTTAACGTCACCTAAACAGATTTCCCTGTTACCAAATTCAAAGGGCAAAAGCAAGTGGTTCTCTCAACCAGCACATGGAGTGGAGGGAGTAACCTCTTCCTGGGAATTGCCTACACGGTTTCTGGTGCAGTGATAGTGTTGGCAGGTTTTATCATAACTGCAATTCACTTAAAACTCAGAAAAAAGAAAACGTACTTTCAGAGATAACCCAAATTACATAGCTTTCTGAATAAACATAAAAGTGCACCTTTGAGCAAGGGATGTGGGGAGAATGGACCTTTCACACTGTCCTCCTAGTGGTGGAGACCTGTCAGTCATGGTATGGATTTGAAAAGTGTTATGAGCAGGGTGATGTTTTTTCATAACCTGAAACATATACAATCTGATCAGCTTGGCTTGGTTTATGGTCTTGTTAGCATATGAATTACATAGAAGTAAATTTTCCCTAGTGACTACCCATCAAGGTCTGAAATGAGCATCAGAAAGAGAAATCTTAATAATTTTAGAACTACAAACTAGATGGTATTGAACACAATTACTGGGCCAAACCTCAAGGTCCTTACTCAGTTTTTACTAAGTCCTTACTCAGGCAGAACTCCTATTGTCTTCACTGAGAGCTTTCCACGAGTAACAACTGATGCCCTGATCCAGCAAAGCACTTAGACATCGGCTATTCTCACTGAAATCAGTGGGACTATTCATGTGCTTGAAGTTACATGCAAGCTTAAGGGTCAAATTTTAAAGGTATTTAGGTGCTTAACTCACATTGATTTCAGTGGGAGTTAGGTGCCTTTAAAAATCTGGTCCTAAGAGCTTTGCTGCATCAGTGGCTGAGTAAAGACCTTGAGATTTGTTCCCCTGAGAGCATACCCTGGATATTAGGGGTGGGAGAGTCTCTCACTTAAGTGAATGGGGTTGAGTAGAGTTCAATCCTCATTGAATGCATTTAAACCTTCTTTGCTGCTGTTTAGCTGAAGACCGTTTTCTGCAAGGCTGGAGTAAGAGGACAGCAGTGCGGTGATTTACATTTTACAGGTTAACCTTGTGATAGAAAAGCTAAAGTTTAGACTGTGAAGAAAAGAAGAAATAAGACTAAAACGTAAACATGACCATTTAAATGTCAGCATTAACTATTTCACTGCTGATCACTTCAGCAGAAACATTTAGCTAACATGATTAGGCCACAATCCCAAATTGTCTCCTACTCTACCCCTGTGCCAAAAGCTCCAGCTGTCTCTCCTACACCGTCGCCAAGACCTCCAACTTCTTACCAGACAACTTCTATGGCATTGTCAAGCAGACAATTTGAAAATATGGGGCAGGATAAACTTAATTTAATGTAATCTACAAATAAATACTGAGACTGCTTAATTGCATCATTTTCACGGTTAGTTAACTTATAAACCTCAGTTTTTAAAAATGTAAATAGAATTTCCAGTCTATCGCAGAATCTAGGGAACTTTGCTGCAGAATTTAGATCAAGTTTGCTGTGGAGTACATGGATGATTATGGGGGTGGGGTGGGGAATTCATTGTGAAAGTGCATATGAAATTAAAACTAATATTCCTTTACTTAACATGAGTTTCTGTGCTCACTATTTTATACTGATTTATAAATGCCCCAAAATTAAAAAAAACAAAACAAAAGAAATTAACATTGATCTTCAGAGCCCTTTACATACTTTAACTAATCCTCCCAGCACCTTGTGAAATAGCCGTTAGCCTTATTGTAGAAATGGGGAAGTTGAGGCAAAGAGAGATTTAGGGTACAATTTTTGAGAGCATCTAAGTCGCATTTTCAAAAGTGATTTAGGCATTTAGGAGCTTACGGATGGGTCAACGCTTAAAACGCTGTAGTGGCGCAGCTGCACCAGTGCAGATGAGCCATTGTAGAGGGTCAGAGAAGATGCTTCTATGCCAACAGGAGATCGTCTCCTCTCAGGGCATGTCTACATTATGAAATTAGGTCGATTTGATAGAAGTCGATCTTTAGCAACTGATTTTATACAGTCGATCGTGCATGTGCCCACTAAGCACAGTAGGTCGGCGGAGTGCGTCCTCAATACTGTGGCTAGCATCGACTCACGAAGTGGTGCACTGTGGGTAGCTATCCCACAGTCCCTTCTGCCCACTGGAATTCTGGGTTAAGTTCCCAATGCCTGATGGGGCAAAAACATTGTCGCATGTGGTTTTGGGTACATGTCGTCAGTCTCCTCTCCCTCCTTGGAAGCAATGGCAAACAATCATTTTACACCTTTTTTCCTGGGTTATCCGTCAGATGCCATAGCACAGCAAGCATGGAGCCCCCCCAGCTGTACACTACTTTTGTGAGCATTGCAAGCACCTTGTGCATTATCCTGCAGTATGTTTAGAGCCTAGCTAGGAGCCGCCAGCACAAGGACGATTGTGATGAGGACATGGACACAGACGTTCCTGAAAGCATGGGATGTGGCAATTGGGACATCATGGCAGCAGTGGGGCATGTTGAAACAGTGGAATGCCGATTCTGGGCTCAGCAAACAAGCACAGACTGGTGGGACCACATAGTGTTGCAGGTGTGGGATGATTCCCTGTGGCTGCGAAACTTTCACATGCATAAGGCCACTTTCGTGGAACTTTGTGAGTTGCTTTCCCCTGCCCTGAAGCACAGGAATACCAAGATGAGACCTGCCCTGACAGTTGAGAAGTGAGTGGCGATAGCCCTGTGGAAGCTTGCAACGCCTAACTGCTACTGCTCAGTTGGGAATCAATTCAGAGTGGGCAAATCTGCCATGGAGGCTGCTGTGATCCAAGTAGCCAGGGCAATCAATACCCTTCTGTTAAAAAGGGTAGTGACTCTGGGAAATGTGGAGGGCATAGTGGATGGCTTTGCTGCAATGGGGTTCCCTAACTGTGGTGGGGCGATAGATAGAACGCATATCCCTATCTTGGCACCAGACCACCTTGCCAACCAGTACATAAACTGCAAGGGGTACTTCTCAATGGATCACAAGGGACGTTTCACCGACATCAACGTGGGATGGCCGGGAAAGGTGCATGATGCTCGCAACTTTTGGAACTCTAGGCTGTTCGGAAAGCTGCAAGCAGGGACTTTCTTTCCAGTCCGGAAAATTGCCATTGGGGATGTTGAAATGCCAGTAGTTATCCTTGGGGACCCAGCCTGCCCCTTTGTCCCATGGCTCATGAATCCATATGCAGGCAGCCTGGACAGCGCTAAGGAGCAGTTCAACTATAGCCTGAGCAAGTGCAGAATGGTGATAGAATGTGCTTTTGGGCGTTTAAAAGGGCATTGGTGCAGTTTGCTGAGCAGGTTAGAGCTCAGCGAAAACAATATTCCCATTGTTATTGCGGCTTGCTGTGTGCTCCATAATATCTATGAGAGTAAGCGGGAGACCTTTATGATGGGGTGGGAGGTTGAGGAAGATCGTCTGGTGGCCAGTTTTGAACAGCCAGATAATAGGGCAATTAGAAGAGCACACCGAGGCATGCTGTGCATCAGAGAGGCTTTTAAAAACAGTTTCATGACTGGCCAGGCTACGGTGTGACTGTTGTGTGTGTTTGTCCTTGATGCAAAGCTGCCCTTTTTGGTGACTGTACTTCCTTGTAAGTCAGTCCCCCTCCCCCGTTGGACCACAGCTGGCACAGGAAATAAAGTCTCTATTGTTCTGAATCCATGCATTCTTTATTTATTAAAAAAAAACTTGAGATCACTGGCAACGCTGACTAGTAAAAGGAAGCTCATGTGTACAAAGGGTTTGTTAACAGGGTGGGATGGGGGAGGTGGGAAGGACAAGGCCACATTGCTTATTGTAGCCACACTACAAATCAAAGCTGTTTGAATGATAACCTTCTGTTGCTTGGGCCATCCTCTGGAGTTAAGTGGCAGGGTGCCTGGACCCTACCCCCCACCCCTGCGTTCTTGGGCGTCTGGGTGAGGCAGATATGGAACTTGGCGAGGAGGGTAGGCAGTTATACAATGGATGCAGTGGCGGTCTGTGCTCTTGTTGGCTTGCCTGCAATTCCACCAGATGCCTGATCATGTCCGTTTTCATCCCCATTAGCCTTAGCATCTCCTCCTATGTGTTCTGATCACGCTCACTGTATCCTTTCCTGGCCTCTGCCACTGAATGCCTCCATGCATTCAGCTGTGCCCTATCAGTGTGGCAGGATTGCACGAGCGTGGAAAACGTCATTGTGAGTGCGCTTTTTTTGCCTTCTAATCTGCAATAACTTCAGGAACAGAGATGATACAGGGAGCATAGAAACATTTGCAGCTGCAGTAGGAGAAAAGGGAGAGTTCACTTTACAGAAGATACATTTCTAAGAATAAAAGGGAGACTCTTTCACAGTGAATCAAGCAATTCACAGCAGACAGCACGTGTTTTAGGTACAAAGTCGCATGTTGCCTTTTATATTGAGCGCCTGCCAGTATGGTGACACAGCACACACGGCTAGGCAACAGAATTTGGTTTGCAGACAGCCATGGTAAGTCAAAGGCTTCTTCCACGTTCATAACATGTGGAAATGGTTTCAAACTGCAGCACCCTCCTTTCCCATAGTAACCAATGCCGGTTGTGTTTGCCATTTAAAAGGAGGGGCTGGGGTTGCTGTTTAAAAGGAAAGGCTAGGGTTTTGGGGTGGATTTGCAGCACACCCCTTCCCCACAGTGTGGCTATTCTCTGGGATGATCCCTTTTAGCCAAGTGCAAACAGCCCAGCATGCCCAGTGTCTAATGTGTTGGGAATCACCAAACAGAGGGGATTACTGTTCCCTTACAAAACTTCCCCTATTTCAAGCAGGTGACCATGAATGATATCACTCTCCTGAGGCTGACACAGAAAGATAAAGACTGAATGTTGCATGAATGTGACCAAAACCCAGGACCATTCACTGCCATGCTTTATGCTGCAATGATTCCAGACCACTTGCTACTGGCTTGGCGTGGTAAAGTGTCCTACCATGGAGGATGAAATAAGGCAGCCCTCCCCAGAAACCTTCTGCAAAGTACCTGTCAGAGTACGTCCAGGAGAACTTCATGGAGATATCCTGGAGAATTCCCGCTCCTTCCCCAGATACATTAACAGACTTCTCCAGTAGCTGTACTGGCCGCGAATGCATCCCAATTGTTCAGGGAAAATCAAACATTAAACATAATTGCTTTAAACCCCTGAAGCGTTGTTACAAATGTGCACTCACCAGAGGTGCCTTCCCCACCATCAGGGTCCGGGAACAATTCGCCCTGGGAGGGTCTTAGTGAGGAAAAGGTCCTGGCTGCCGGGGAGAACGGATTCTCCGCTTACTTGCTGTGTGTTCTCCTCCTCCTCTTCCTCATCCACAAAATCCTCATCTGTGTTGCGTTAGGCTCCCCGTTCCAGCTGTCCATGGACAGTGGTGGGATAGTGATAGGGTCCCCCCCTAGAATGGCATGCAGCTGATCATAGAAGCGGCATGTCTGGGGCTCTGACCTGGCACTGCCGTTTGCCTCCTTTGTCTTTTGGTAGGTTTGCCTGAGCTCCTTAAGTTTCACACGGCACTGCTGTGCATCACTGGTGTAGTGTCTCTCCACCATGCCCTGTGAGATTTTGGCATATATATTAGCATTTCTTCTGCTGGATCGGAGTTCTGCGTGCACAGATTCTTTTCCCCATACAGCAATCAGATCCAGGGTGTCCCGGTCACTCCATGCTGGAGCTTGTTTGCAATTCTGGGACTGTATGGTCACCTGTTCTGCTGAGCTCGCCATGCTGACCAAACAGGAAAAGAAAGTCAAAAATTCCCCGGGGCTTTTCCTGTGTACCTGGCTAGAGCATCGGAGTTGAAAGTGCTGTTCAGAGCAGTCACACTGGAGCATTCTGGGATAGCTCCCAGAGACCAATACAATCGAATTGCACAGTGCTGCGTCTACACTACCCTAAATTTGACCCAGGAAGGTCGATTTTTAGTGCTACTCCCCTTGTCAGAGAAGAGTACAGCAGTCGATTTTAAGAGCCCTTTAGGTCAGCAGAACATTTTGGGTGTGTAGACACATTCATTATAAAATTGACCTAACATGGCTAAATTCAACCTAACCTCATAGTGTAGACCAGGCCTCAGCATAGTTAATCCACCTTCATGAGAGGCAGTAGCTACGTTAACATAATGCTGTCTACACCACGGGTTAGGTCAGTATAACTGCATCACTCAGGGGTGTGGATTTTTCACACTCCTGAGTGACATAGTTATACCAGCGTAAGTTTATAGTGCAGACCTGGTTCTTTTCTGCCAGGCAGAATGCACAGTTCCATAGACAGACTTTTGAGCTGAAGTAGTATGTCATTTATTTGCTGCTTCAGTGAGTGATCAGTCCACCGAAATGGCACAATATAGGGTTAAATGCAAGTGTTTCTCCACATTCATTCAGGTGCTCGCCTTAAATACAATGTTGCAAAGTTATTCATTATATATTGCCATAAACACTTCTTCGGCCTCGTAGTAAGATTAGTTTGCTGACCCAGTTGTTTACCTGATCAGGTTGCTGGCTTAGTTTTACCTGGCTGTTCTCTTTCCTTGCCAGACAAGCTGGCATCTTTTCACATGTCCCAGCACTTAAAATATACATTCTACATATTACATCCTACATATCCCCTCCTTTTCTTGTTTTACATGCACCCATGTTTCCACCCTCTATTAGGTACTTGTCCCTTTCTTCCGGTTCAGGGTGTCTCCAGAAAAACACCCTCTGCTTGGTGCAGATTCCTGCAAAATCTGTGGGCTTTGTGGTACAAGATGCCATCTGTGTACTACCATTCTTGTCCAATACTTCCATACAGAATGTCCATTATTACAGTAGCACCACCAACTGTCTTGCTCCTCTATCCAGGGCCGGCTCCGGGCTTTTTGCCACCCCAAGCGGTGGAGGAAAAAAAAAAAGTGATCGGCGGTACTTCGGCGACAGCTCCACCGCGCCACTGTCTTCTTCGGCGGCAGGTCCTTCCCTCTGAGAGGGACCGAAGGACCCGCCACCGAATTGCCGCCAAAGAGCCCGACGTGCCATCCCAAGCACCTGCTTGCTGAGCTGGTGCCTGGAGCCGGCCCTGTCTCTGTCATGCCTGAATAAGTCCATGGGGAGAGTCCTTTGATCCAGATGACCATCAGTTTGATGACTATTCCTAGCTCTCTCCTTACATTGTTCAGTGTTAGTGGTTGCGGCATGCCTTCATAAGTAATACTAGATATGGTTTCTGCACTCAATTAACTTTTATGTGGTGGGCCCCCTACCAGCCATCTGGGGAAAACATGACTTGGGCCCGTAAGATGTCAACCAGCTGGGCTAGGCTGCTATTTGTGGCCTCTGTATACACAACCCAAATCCATGCCCTATGTATCTCAAGAATGCCTGCACATCCCTTGCACAGCATGAAAGATTGTTGCCAATTAAAGTGCCATACACGGGCCTGGGGATGTTAGGCCCAGAACACACAATGTCTTGCTGAACATTTTGCATTGATATACACACAACCACCCTATCAAGCAAAACATACAGATTATAATTAAGCCTTGCATAAGACATATGATTATCACTGGCTGCAGGATCAGGTGTTGTATTCCAGTTTCCATGTTAGAATGCATTAAGTCATTCCACTAGTTTTTGGTTCCTGCTGTTCTTATGCCTTTTCCCAATTTTATGATAGTGTTCACATCCTCACCCATACTTCACCTGAGGATATGTGACTTCTTGCTTGTTTCTTGAGCAGTGCCCCATACAACCTCTGCTGACTTCAGCAACGCTCTCCAATGCATTGATAGCGGAATCTCTAATTTTATATTATGAAACAAATCTCCCCCAACCAGGCTATATTTTCAGCGATAACATGGGGCACAATTTGCCAGTTTTCATTTCCAAAATTTATATTCTTTAATCATAGAATCATAGACTTTAAGGTCAGAAGGGATCATTATGATCATCTAGTCTGACTCCTGCACAACACAGGCCTCAGAATCTCACCCACCCACTCCTGTATGAAACCTGTGTCAGAGCTATTGAAGTCCTCAAATCATGGTTTAAAGGCTTCAAGGTGCAGAGAATCCTCCAGCAAGTGACCCGTGCCCCATCCTGCAGGAGAAGGCGAAAAACCCCCAGGGCCTCTGCCAATCTGCCCTGGAGGAAAATTCCTTCCAGACCCCAAATATGGCAATCAGCTAAACCCTGAGCATGTGGGCAAGACTCACCAGCCAGACACCTAGGAAAGAATTCTCTGTAGTAACTCAGATCCCAACC
Organism: Gopherus flavomarginatus; assembly: GCF_025201925.1. Taxonomy (NCBI): domain Eukaryota; kingdom Metazoa; phylum Chordata; order Testudines; family Testudinidae; genus Gopherus; species Gopherus flavomarginatus. The sequence continues at coordinate 166,546,021 of NC_066617.1, read as the reverse complement.
CATCTAATATCCCATCACAAGCCACTGGGCATTTTTACCACTAATAGTCAAAGACCAATTAATTGCCAAAATTAGGCTATCCCATTATACCATCCGCTCCATAAACTTAATCAAGCTTAGTCTTGAAGCCAGATATGTCTTTTGCCCCCACTAATCCCCTTGGAAGGCTGTTCCAGAACTTCACTCCTCTGATGGTTAGAAACCTTCATCTAATTTCAAGTCTAAACTTCCTAGTGTCCAGTTTATATCCATTTGTTCTTGTGTCCACACTGGTACTGAGCTTAAATAATTCCTCTCCCTCCCTGGTATTTATTCCTCTGATATATTTGTAGAGAGCAATCATATCTCCCCTCAGCCTTCTTTTGATTAGGCTAAACAAGCCAAGCTCTTTGAGTCGCCTTTCATAAGACAGGTTTTCCATTCCTCCAATGATCCTAGTAGTTCTTCTCTGTACCTGTTCCAGTTTGAATTCATCCTTCTTAAAAATGGGAGACTAGAATTGCACACAATATTCCAGAAGAGGTCTCACCAGTGCCTTGTATAATGGTACTAACACCTCCTTATCTCTACTGGAAATACCTCGCCTGATGCATCCCAAGACTGCATTAGCTTTTTTCACGGCCATCTCACATCGGCGGCTCATAGTCATCCTGTGATCAACCAATACTCCGAGGTCCTTCTCCTCCTCTGTTACTTCCAACTGATGCCTCCCCAGCTTATAACAATAATTCTTGTTATTAATCCCTAAATGCATGACCTTGCACTTTTCACTATTAAATTTCATCCTATTACTATTACTCCAGTTTACAAAGTCATCCAGATCTTCCTGTATAATATCCTTGTCCTTCTCTGTATTGGCAATACCTCCCAGCTTTGAGTCATCCACAAACTTTATTAGCACATTCCCACTTTTTGTGCCAAGGTCAGTAATAAAAAGATTAATGACACGTTGCTGCATTGTGTGCCTTCTGAGACCTTTACACCATTTCTGTGCCCTACCAAGGTGACACTTGACGCATTATTAGTATTATTTAGATCAGTGTTTCCCAAACTTGGGATGCCTCTTGTGCAGGGAAAGCCCGTGGCAGGCTGGGCCGGTTTGTTTACCTGTCATGTCCACAGGTTCAGCCAATCGCGGCTCCCACTGGCTGCGGTTCGCTGCTTCAGGCCAATGGGAGCTGCGGGAAGTGGCGGCTAGTAGGTCCCTCGGCCCGTGCCGCTTCCAGCAGCTCCCATTGGCCTGGAGCAGCAGTCCGCGGCCAGTGGGAGCCTCAATTGGCCGAATCTGCGGACGGGGCAGGTAAACAAACTGACCCGGCTCGCCAGGGGCTTTCCCTACACACGCGGTGTCCCAAGTTTGGGAAACACTGGTTTAGATGATACCAGACCTTTCCATTCCCTAAGTGTGTAATATGGTTTTGGACCTGACAGATGGCAGTGCTTACTCGTGTTCCCACACCAACCTTTTACCAATTGCAATTACCCTGGCTGATAAACCCGCCCCTCCTGAATATCCTCTACACATCCAGAGAAATCTGCATTACCAAGCCTTCCTGCCTTGTCCTTTACAGTATTGCCCATTTATTACCTTTCATAGGGTACGTGAGCGACTCATTATGTAAAATACCAATATTAATGATTGGATAGGTATTTATGAAAGTTCCATTCAAGGGACTGAAGGCTAGCACATTGGGTCCATTCACAATTTAAAATTGTAATGTTCCACCACCTGGGATCTATTCAGGAACTAATGTTCACTTTTACAGAATAGAAAGAATTGCATTCTACTGGCCAGTGTCCATGTAATAAGCTCCTAATTATACCTTGAACATTGCTTAACAAATTTAATTCAACCATAGCACATTGTCTGGCCCATGTCTCTTTAAGCACAGCCTTTTCCCCAATTGGGATTGCAGATTAGATTAAGGAGAGCAATTTTTAAATGTTCCGTGAGGACTGTGCTGGTTTTTAGGAATTGTACCTGCCTTTGGCGCACCTCCCATAGATTGTCTCCTATATTTGAGGCATAACCTAATTTCCTTTGCAGATTTTCTATATCACCTGCAACTCCCATACCTATTCTGCCTATCCAGTCCCCCTACACAGACCTTTTCTTTCTCCAAAATACCTTCCTCATCCATAATTTCTCCGTTCTTGAGATTGTTTGTAGTGCATTTGAGCAGTTTGGTTAGGTTTGAGTAATACTTATTATTGCTAGGGCTCCGGATAATCTGTACAACAGCCCAGGATGCATTTGCAGTTCTTTGTGCCTTTCCCAATTTACCTCCCAAGGACCACCCTTCCTATATATGGATCTGGCTTCCTTGCCCACCACCCATGGGGTATTACAATTGTCTGTACAGATATTATATCCTTTTCTGCACAGTGTCACCTTACATTCATGGAGGCCTGTAGTCAACTTGTTTACTGGGAGAACTGATCATGTTTTGAATCGTTTCCTTAAAGATGCTGGCACCACCCAATAAATGGCATAATGCTCCAAAAGAATTCCACTCATAATTCTTGCTTGCAAAGGAAAGTGCTGCACAGCCATCACCAGGACTGCTTAAAACCCGATCTTGTAATGTTAAACTATAGCCAGCACTTGGAAGCATGTGGATCTATATATTTTTATTACACACAGAGAAAGGAGGGACACCTGCCAAAAGCTGAATGCAAGCTTCTAAATTTGCCTTGCCAGAGTTGATGACATCATAGCTGCTTAAAGCAGTGCAGGGCATCTGGTTTCCTTGTCATCAACTGTTTACAGAGCAGGTAAATAACGGAAAACATTATTGTAAATGAAATCTCGTTTCATCTGAATGTTATGGGGATAATAAAATAATTGGAGGGATGAGTAATTGTGGCAGTTGCTGGTAAATGATTCACATCGAGTGACATAATCTAGATTCCTATAACAGGGAATTTTGGGCTAATGTGGTTGAAGTAAATAGGGTTTTTCTGTATTTTGTTTATGTATCTGTGTATAAGTTTTAATGAATGTACTTGTAATTTTGAAGTCCATTATTAATTTGGATTCTGACGTATTTACCTTTTAAAGCGACGTAGTTGACCTTTAACACTACATCCAGAAAAAAGAAAATCCTACTATTATAAAAATCTTATTTTGAATTGAAATCTAGCTTCTAAATTAGAGTACAGCATACAAGTGATTTATATTTTAATGTAAAAAACTCATGTACTACTTATATGTTGTTGCCAGCTCCCATCAGGATTGAATTTCATTAATAGGAAATATATATTAACTGAAGCATGAATTACAGGACATTTCAATAGCACTTGGGTTATAGTATTTGCCAAGTCCCTTTCAGGCTTTTTAGTTTCATTGCTAATGCAGATATGTCCAACATCTGTCTGTCTTGGTTAGTTTTTCTCTGTTGCAAACAGACACATTTGCTTAAATCATCAGGGCCAAAAATAAAAGAAGGATGGACTCTTGGATGATTGTGATAGGTCTATGATCTGTAGTAACTGAAATAACTAATTATACACTGTAGCTATTTTATACAAATAGCTCTGTAGCATGGAGATTATTATTAATAATACATATAATACCATAAATTGTAATGACGCATTGCAGTGTAAAACACATTTCTTGCCTCTGAAAAATCAAAGTAAAACCACCGTGTTGTCAGCCTAGCAAGAACTGTTTGAACCGCTCTATTTTTAAACAGGATTTTCAAACAAGTTCCATTACTTGCAATTGGGGCATCAGTGGCATGTTTCCTTTTGAGTCAATATTAAATCCCTACCTTGGCATAGTGTTAGAGACACAGTGCTGTTGGGACCAATTCTGGACCTCCACAGTCATTAAAAATCTCATGGCACATTTTCCAAGACTAGGTGACTGCAGTGTCCTGCACTGTCCTGGCCAAATTCAAATTCAGTTGGATATGGTATTTGTCTTCACTCACTGTCCTAAGATGTTGTGTAATGTTACTGTGTGTTGGGAAATAACTGTCTCATTTTGCCTCAGAGGTGGCTGCCTTTGGTGAGTAAAGTGGTTCAGTCTGTAAAGGGTGTTCGGTATGAAAGATATTCTACAAATGTTAGTCATCATAACAATCTTGGTAATTATAATAGACTCATAGACTCCAGGACTGGAAGGGACCTCAAGAGGTCATCGAGTCCAGTCCCCTGCCCTCATGGCAGGACCAAATATTGTCTAGACCATCCCTAATAAACATTTATCTAACCTACTCTTAAATATCTCCAGAGATGGAGATTCCACAACTTCCCTAGGCAATCTATTCCAGTGTTTAACTACCCTGACAGTTAGGAACTTTTTCCTAATGTCCAACTTAAATCTCCCTTGCTGCAGTTTAAGCCCATTGCTTCTTGTTCTATCATTGGAAGCTAAGGTGAACAAGTTTTTTCCCTCCTCCTGATGACACCCTTTTAGATACATGAAAACTGCTATCATGTCCCCTCTCAGTCTTCTCTTTTCCAAACTAAACAAACCCAATTCCTTCAGCCTTCCTTCATAGGTCATGTTCTCAAGACCTTTAATCATTCTTGTTGCTCTTCTCTGGACCCTCTCCAATTTTTCCACATCTTTCTTGAAATGCGGTGCCCAGAACTGGACACAATACTCCAGCTGAGGCCTGACCAGTGCAGAGTAAAGCGGAAGAATGACTTCTCGTGTCTTGTTTACAACACACCTGTTAATGCATCCCAGAATCACGTTTGCTTTTTTTGCAACAGTATCACACTGTTGACTCACATTAAGCTTGTGGTCTACTATGACCCCTAGATCTCTTTCTGCCATACTCCTTCCTAGACAGTCTCTTCCCATTCTGTATGTGTGAAACTGATTGTTCCTTCCTAAGTGGAGCACTTTGCATTTATCTTTATTGAACTTCATCCTGTTTACCTCAGACCATTTCTCCAATTTGTCCAGATAATGTTAGATATTGATAGTTCCTTTCCTTCTTGACTCTGTTTCTTGTCAACATGCCATTCTCCCTATGATGCTTTCACAATACACAGTCCCTAGCACAAGGATAGTACCAGGGATTCACATTGCTGTTACTTGAGAACTGCCATGAACTTTTAATCTAATCCCAAACACTTGATGCACCGATTATAATAGTAGAGTTAACAAAGCAGTTTCTTCGTACATAGAGGAGGCATCAATAGAACAAGTGTCTTTGGATAGTTCAGTTTGACAGATGGTTTCAATGCAAGCCTCTGATTTTTCACATAGCTTTTAATTGTTTTCAGTCTGAAAGCCATAAAAGTCTAACCGATGCTGAAAATTTGATTGTTATAGATTTTTATTCAGAGGTTTGATTGTTGAAATATTGTATATAATAAAATGGCAATTTTTCACTCAATTATGGTTTTTATGTTTTTGTTTGTGTAGATAGGGAGGGCTATTCAGAGGAGTAACTGGGTGTACAGGCATTTTGAGGTTTATGAGGGGAACTCCCCTAAGCCAATTTTGCTTAGGTTTGTTCCAGGTTTGCCTGTTAAGAATCCCAGTGTGAAAAGGGACACTATCACTGAGGGGAAGAAAGTGGTCTTGAAGTAGTCATCTGTGGTTTATCAAGAAGCCCATTCTGCACACATGAGTGTTTAGGGCCTGAGACCATGGAGAGATGAGCTGTATCTCCTGTCTTCTTTCAGTGGCAGATTAGGCTGGCTCCTAGCAGTTCTAGCTAGTCTCTCTCAGAGGAACAGGAGACATAGGGCAGGCTGGGAACATAAAACTATCATGGCAGACCTACTTGTAGTCTTCACTTCTGGTAATGACTTATAGGAAATAGGTGGTGAATGTAGTACTGAAACAATACCTCAAATTGGCCCTAGAAGGTGCTGTGCTCCTGCAAGTGCCCTCTTTCATGGGGAAGTACAAATGGAAAGTCTGAGTACTTGTCACATGATGTGTCAATAAAACTAGATTTGTATTTCCTACATTTTCCCCATCATCTGGATCCTTTGCCATCCTCCTGCACGTTTGAGGAAAGTCATGTGTGCTTTCTTTTTGTTTGGTCATTTGTCACTTATATTGTACTCCTCACTTTCTGAATGCTTTAAGGAGTGTTTGGAAAGATTTCAGCTCTAAAAATCTGCTAATGATCCTGCAGAGCAAATCCTGCAGTGATTTTTTGACTCAGCTAATTTTTTATTATTCTTAAGGCTAAGTACATTACACAAAAAATGAAATAATGTTTTATTGCAGTGTAGACATACACTTAGGTGCCCTCTGATCAGTCAGTGCTAGAAAGGGTGTCACTACTGTTTTTCAGAGGTTGTTATGATTTGAGAATGGAGGGGGACTGATCCATCAGAGCTGATAAAGTATGGCAGGTGTCGGAGGTGGAACTGAAATAGTTTTTGCATTTTGTATCTTCTATTGGAATGAAGAGATTGTATTGACACTATACCTTATTAACCTGGGCTTGTTTTGGCCCGCATTTACATTGGTGTAATTCAGTTCACTTGTTTCAGATTTACACTTGTGGATTAGATCCGAATTGACTCCATTTCATCCCGTACAGTTTATCAGTATTTGAGTGTTAATGATTCTCCAGTTACAGTGACTGTCACTGAAAATAAAGAGCAGGGAATTCTC